>NC_136252.1:19017500-20267500 GCF_053564925.1 Oryzias latipes
ATAGTTAGGAGGGCGGGCGCTTCGCTGCTATTTCTGGCTTTTGTCAAAAGCATCAAAACCATCTTCCCTAATACGTGGCACAGACCTCTAATCCTGTGGGTGTGAGGTAGAACGAAAGACAGCGAGGGAGGAAGAAAGGAGGTAAGAGAGATAAATGGAGAGAAAGCGCTGTTGGGAGTCATATGAATTCGCTTCACGCCCTACTGCCTTGATTGCTTTCTATTTTTACACTCTGCTGCCACCAAACTACGCATCCCAATTGGTCGCCACAGGAACGCCAGACAGCAGCGTAGGAACAAACACTTTCTCACATGTCTCCACGGGAAAAGAAATTGCCCTGATGCATGGTGCAACAGGAGGCAAAGATGGGTGCTGCAAAGCATATCCACTGAACACCTGGGTAACTTGTGCTGCGGCGACGTGATTGTGCGTGTTACATGTGCTAATGCCCAAGATGTGCCGCAGTCATAAATCTGTCTCAATTTGGGTTACATCCTGAAATGAACAGATGCTGTTAAAAAAGGCTAAGGTTTATTCTTAGATTTTAAAGACATGCTGCTGGGAATTTAGTACAAATAGCTTTCCCTACGCGGATGCTGCCTTATGACAAAAAGTGTTTATTAATTAAAAGGGGTGACAATGCTGATAGACAGACAGATGATGGATAAAAGAGATGATGATCATGTTAGTGACTTAAATTTCAAGTTATTCAACTGAGAACACAACCACATCATCATCTTTCCACCACTATACTTTATGCCTTAGTCACAAGTAACTATATGTGGGTTGGCCCGTTTGGTTGGTGCAGGTTTTGGGGTTGTCCAGGCCAGAGGGTTGTAGAGAGAAAGGGCTGCATCTTAGAAGTACAGGTGTATCTTGCAGTTTCTTTGAGGCTTGTATGTCCACCTTAAGGGACATCATGAAAATGGAACGAACTGCTGTAGTACATGTAGTAAATGTATGGTAAAGTATTTGTAAGGATATAGTAAGTTACACAAACCTATGATGCATGGGGCATGCTTTTGTACAGTGCCCTTTATGCAGCACTCCAGTCGTTAGTAAGGCTGGTTAATTACTGACCTCGTGCAAATGCTGCATGCACGGGGTGTGCAGGTGATAGGTAAGTGTCTGGAAAATACCTGTAGTATGCCCACACAAATTATGCTCTGTCTAATTCCCTAACAGCCAAGCTGCACGCAAGGGACTGCAGGGACTGTGCACCTTTCACTTGAATAGTACTAGCAGGCTCCCTACGCAGTGCACAGAGTTCAGGGAGGTTGAAAAATGTTAAATCACTTACTTCAACCTTACTTACACTTACGTGTTGCTTAAGTGTTCACTACTACCTGTTGCCTGCAGCATGCCCAAAGAAATAATATGCATGAACATTTTTGTTTCATGGGTTTACTGGTATTTTGTCCAGACCACCAGTGTGGCCAGTACAGGTTGGTCCATTTTTTACCCGCAAACAGTCCGTATCCACCCGTGTTTTTTGGTTCCTGGCTCTTCACCTGACACTAGACCTTGTAAAATTTTACTGGGTTTATTCGTCTTCACTTTCAGTCTGTACACATAAGCAGCACTGCATGTAGTCTTTACATAGAACATAGTCCTGTGTGGGTGTACGTAGCTTCAGTTTTATGAATGAATGCAACCCATATTTCTCCCTTTTTTTCTAGCAACCTGATTGGCTGACCTGCCGTTTTTAAAGACGTCAGAGGTTTCCTCCTGGCCGACAGCTTGAACTCATCATTTGACCGAAGTTTTTTCTTTGTTAAGTTTAAAATTATAGGCAGCTATGTTTCTTATGCTTTGTTTCTAGTTGTGCTATGTTAGAGGGTCAGACCCATGGCACGCCTGGTTCTTGATGTGCTTCCATCTTTTGTTTTTATTTTTTTCATCAGAGCTTCCCAATCTTATAATTTCTTCATATGTGTGGGATCCTTGAGTCATTTGGGCCATAACAATGATGTATTTTGGCAATTCCTCAAAAACTAAATCGTACTTTTTTTTAATCAGTTTTCCAGGTATTGTAATTTTATAAACCGTTTACAGTTTTTAGTAAAATGACTGTAGATGTCTTTCTGAGCACTGATGATCAAAGACCCACTTTGATCATCTTTTGATTAGTTTCAAATCGTTCCTAGTGGTCTTTTAACTATGATCATAACAATTGTAACCAAAATCAAAAACCTAAGTCATTTTCTAGGACAAGGTTTCTGCAGAGCGGCAGTTCTTTAGAAATTCACCTCTGAGATGTGGGCAAGATCATTTGGACGGAGCAACCCCGCTCCCCCTTTCCTTCCTTATAGCTGAGAGCTCTAAGCATGGAACTTATGGCCCACCCAGCATATTTTCTATGTTACAAATACAATCTCTTTCAAACTACATTTTTTTGCTGGCTCCTGATTCAAAATGATTTGAATAATAATAAAAAAACACTCAGATATTTAATTTTAAGGTTAATTTTCTGAATATCTTTCCTCCATCATCAGAAAAATGCCACAAGAACATGTCTTGCACAAGCTCATTTAAGCTCATTTAACTTTTGTTAATATTCATTTCCAGACTTTCCTTGAGACCAATAAAAACGGCCCTGTGTTTGTCACTTTCCACTTTAGTGTTTAAGAATATCACTGTAAGTGAATAATGACATGATATAATATGTCATGTGTTGTTGCTCACCTAAACTTGTTTTCATCTAACTTTAAGAATGCTGTAAGCGCCACTGACTATTTTAGGTCTTGATATTTAAAACCTCAGAAATGAAAGAGGGTGCACTTTCTTTTTCACATGACTGCACCTGAAAATATCTCCCCTGCACCTGCTGAATAGACATGTTTAATAACTGGGTCAAAACCAAGGCGGGTGTCGCACTTCTTTCTGCTAAGCCTCAACTATTCTTGCCACAGACTGCGAGTGGGCCTTTGACTCAAGTCAGTTTCAGGAATTGAAAAATAGGATCCGTACTGAGTCGACACGGTCTGCACATGCCTCTTTATTAGTGTTTTCCTGAACTGGAGAGATGAGGGCATCACAGATAGTTTTTTTTTAGATGATACTAAGTTAAATAGCTAATAATGAGGAGCAGACTTGTATTTCTAACTTTTAGTTTTTAAAATACATACAGACCTTTTAGGATGCTTTACATGGAACCCTCACCTCAATGTCAAGAAAAAAAGAACTTAATTTGGTATTTTAGCCAAACAAAGCAGTAGGGTGTCTGACTTGGCGCATTTAAGTCACCTCTACGTTGTTTTGAAAGGGCTATCTTTCTTAAACAAACAGTTCTGTGGAGTTTCATCCTGCTTGTGCTGGTCCTTAAGTCGGCTACACCTGCCAATCAGTTATCAGTGACAGCCAGTGGCCCAGGGAACACAACTACCTTTGTGCTTGCACTTTGCATGCCAAACTCTCAGAGGATTTAACTGAAGACAGACGGGAAGTAGGGGTGAATGCCTGAGCAGGAAATGACCACATATAGATTTAGGAATCCAAAAAGTAAGTGAAATTTTGTGAGAGCTGGAGAGCAGGGCACTGAAAAATGGGGGATATTTATGAAAGCATTTGTCAGCACAGTGGTGAGACTGCAATGTTATTTTTTTCTCTCATACTTGTTTAAACCTGCTTTGTTGTGTTTAGACTAAAAACTATATAAATCTACCTTTAACCACCTCCCTGTTATTTCTGAAAACAGTCCTCAGTAGATCTGAAGGTATTTCCCAAAGATAAAAATGTTAAAGGAGGTATTCCTCTGTTCTGACTATGCCAAGGATCAAAGTGAATACAACAGTACTTCAGAAAAGAAATCTCTGTAACCTTTCATCTATCTTTCAGATATTTCTTCTTGTCATTCTGTGACTCCATTTTACAAGAGATAATTGTGTTTGATCTCCAGCTCGTGTATACACGCAGAATGACAGGCCTGTAGTTCACCAACTCACCAAGCATAATATTGTTTCCAAATGTAATTTAAAGAGACATGGGAGAGAAAAAAAACAGAATATAATTTGGTGACCTCAGAAAAATTCAGCTTCAACCTTGGCAAACGTTCATGCTTGCGCTAAAAAGAGAGGCAGGAATTATTGCTGCTTACGCAGTCGTTCCCACAGGGTTTCTCAAACTTAAAACAATAAACCTGAGCTGCTTTTTGGTGGGAACCTATTTTCAAAACGGTTTTAAAGCCCACAAAGTCTGGAGGAATTAATGCGCCTAAATTCACCCAATTAACCCCTAACTGTTTAAAAGAACCGTTTGAACCGTGGTATGTTCTTATAACACAGGGATGAATGTGATTCCCTTTTAATTAGAATTTAGCAAAAGTGATATATTTGAATCTGTGACGTAAAAAGAAATTATTCTTCCTTGTGCGTTTTTTGGGAAAGCTAAAATACATAAAAAGGAAAGACTTTAAGTTCATCTGTGCACCACTGCTTTGAGATTTGTGCTGAGCCCTGGGGAAAGAGAAGGGGGGCAGGGGTCATGATGACCCTAACTGATGTTATTAGCAGGTCATCAGGAACCCCCAGGAAATATTCAATCAGTGCCCTCAACAAGGTAAAAAAAGACACTTTTTGTAATAATAATCTGCTTGGAAAATAGAAAATCTTGAACAATTTTAGTTTATGTTAACCAACTATATAGAAAGTGGTCATATTTGAATTTTATGACTAAGCTAAGTCAGTGAGGAAATGTACTAACCTGTCTTTCTCAAGGGGAAGTCATCCTTGTTCTCTATGGGTGACGGCAGAGTGTAATGACAGGTCGGGGATGTGCCACCCAGAGGTGGAGAGCTTTGGTCCAGTGATGTGTGGTGTGAGGACCTAAGAATGCACACAAAGATTTAAAACTAAAAAATATCAGACATAATAGACATTCATTTTTTGTATCTTTTTGTGTGGAAATATTAGGAAACACTCACGTGTACCAGAGTTTAGGGTGGTGGACAAAAGAATGATTAGTTCCATTGACAACTGGATCCTTGGCGGATTTACTCAACAGAAACTCTTGGAGTTTCTGCTTCACTTCTGTACTGGCCACTGCACCTGTGGGACCAAAAGACAGAACCAAAGGGACGGAGGTTACCCTAAATTTGCTGCTGCATTGATATTTAACCTTAATGTGCATAGGGTCTAAAGTGTTTTTTATTCAACAGACAGAACTATTTAGAATTTAGAACTAACGGGAAGAGGTTTGAAACTGTTTCTTCTATAATCCCCGCAGAAAAGAAACGTTCACTTCCATTCTTTTTCAGAGCAAACAAGGGGATTGTAAAAGGATTTTTGCTCCTTGTGGTCAAAGATTTCCCTCTAGTGGTAAAAGAAATCTATTTAGTTTCTGCAGAAGTGATACTTTCGGGAACATTTTTCCCCATCTCATGGTTACAGCTGAAGAGAACAGTTTCAAATTACCTGACTTGACAAAGTCGTATATCTTGTCTATTATTAACTACAAGGAAGAAACAGTAATGTATACCTGGAGCTATTTCTATAGCGCGCTGGAGCATAAATCCAAAGCTTGAATTTCACTTTATGTCATCAGTCTCATGGAGTGGTTAAAGTGCAATCATCATCTCCTTTTTTAAAACGTTTGAGGCAAATCTAATAATTGTCCAGGCTTTCTTCTATGTATGCTGTCATTTTCACAGCTTCTGATAATCCTCTACTGACAATAAAGAAACTCGCTATTTGACATCACCAGCTTGCAGCTTAATGTCTTTCAGCATTGCACGAGTAACAAATATATCAGCTTTATACAAAGATTAATTGAAAGTGGTTAATTTCACATTGTGTGCTGTAACCTAACAGTTGTGTTTCATTTTGGTCCATTTTTATTGAAAGGGTATTATTAGGGGGATAAAACAGTCCAGGGAAAAGACTTTTCAGACAGAATAACCTATATTAGGCCTGTCCTATTAAATAAGTATGCATATTTTTCATTTATGCATAAAAATGGTTTTAGAAATGGAATGTCATGCTTGTTTTTGCCCGAGGCTTTACTATATATTTTTTTCAAGTTCAGCTCTTTATGGGTAGAACTTGTTAATAATGGCGGTATCGAGCTCTTACTCTCTCGGGATCGCTCCTTGCCCCTCAGGCTCAGGCTGGAGACGAGCTGCTCTCGCCGGTGCCTCTCCTGCTCCTTCTCCTGATGGCTTTGCTGTTGCTGCTGTTCCAGTCGCCGCTCCTTCTCTGCAAGTTCCTGCTGCTGCTTCATGGCCTGGAGCTCCTGCTGAAGCTAAGGGTGCACATCAGCAAAAAGATACATTTAATTGTAAAAGCCTAGCAACTTCTGATAAGTTCTGCAGATCACTTTGCTTTGCTTTAATGGGTCATTTTGACATTTTTCTCCTGCTGTGTTGCTAAACACTAAGCATCGTTGAATAGTTTCTCTTCTGCTGCACTCTGTAAAGTTGTCTTGACATATACTTTAATTACTGTATCCGCACAGTGCCATGCTGTGTTGCAGTCTGTCTTTTTGTGCTGCGCAGACAATAATGCAACTGTTCAAAGAGAAGCTAACCTTGAGATGCTCCTGGAGCTGGGCCTGGTGCTGCCGGGTCAGCTTCTCATGCTGCTTCTGGAACTCGCTGATCAGTAACTGTTTCTGGATTTGCTGCTGCTTCTGAATGAGAAGCAGCTCCTGCTGTAGCTGCCTCTCCCACAGGCCGTGGTCTGAGCCTGGCCCCAGCATCCTCAGGTCAGTGCGCAGGTCCAAGGGTGATAAGGGCTCCACAGCCAATGGCACGTCTGGTTTTATATCTGTTGCAGCAAAGTAATTGGACACAGTAAAAGAGAGGATGAGTGTACTCTGTTCCAAACTGTGCAGAAAAAGAAGTAAAAGAACTAATGTGGGATTGAAAAAAATACATGTACGGAGCGTGTGAGTAAGAAAACAAGCATCTGTCGCCCAGAACCTTAGGAAGCAATTATGACAGTAAACAAAAACAAACAGCAACACATCCGTCATTTCCAAATCTTCTGGGAGCGGCAGCTCATGCATATGCTTTGCTCAATGGACATGTGGCACGAAATGTTGAAAAGGTCATTAAAAGTTTTAACATGAAATCTGACTTCCCGCTGTTTCATAAATAAATAAAGGGAGTCCTTTCCTCTGTCTGCACCAGAACATCAAGCAGATAAGTCTTTCTGCCATAAATAATTCAAGAAAAAGTCGGCTGGGAACTCGTGTGTTTGTAAATTCCTGTACCCTGATCTTTCCATCTCTGTCCTTGAGAGCAGATGCTGCAAACAGAGTACCCAAAGGTATGAACTATTATAAGAAATTGCCAAACACAAAGTCTTTTCGACCTCTACATACTGTTCCGCCTGTTACAAAGACCAAACCAACGCCCAGCTGCCAACATCAAAGTTACTTCAGCTCTATTCCATGGAGAGTTGTCAGTGCTTATTCATTATTTTCCTCATCTTCGTTATCTTTTCTTTAAAATCCCCATTTTGACACCCAGCTGAATTAATGAGACATCTTCATTATGTACTTTTCCCTAAAAATTACCCTTTAGAAATTTAGGGATGTACACAAGTTTTGCTAAAATCGAAAAAATGTCCCACAATAAAAAAATAAAAAAGATTATAATCATGAGATTATTTTCATCCAATGTCCAGACTGCTTCTATGAAGCAGAAACCTACTTAAAATTCCAGTTGCTGCAGGGAGGTTTATCGAGTGCATTCACTGCCTTAATCTTCTCAAGGGTCACATCTCAGAGTGCAAATATTGAACACGTTGCAACACCACCTGCTCTTTAGAAGCCTATCAGACCATGGTTCTGTCACACATCTGCACCTAAACTGCACTAAAAAGATGATTAGAAGTTCTGGTAAAACAACCAGCATCCTCGCCCTCTTCATAATCTGAAATGCAGCGCCCCTCTCCTCACTGTGTGAAGCTGCATGGTTCCTGTTTGTTTTGTCGGGCAGCCTGTTTTTCGTTCCATGTGTATGCGGTGGCGATGAATATAAATAGAAACATAAAAGCAAGTGGCGCAATCCTGGTCTGTGACAACCCCCACACCCTAGTATCCACCACCCTAACTTGCCGCTGCCATGGCAACGCTGGCGGCGTAATTTAGTCTCCCTATTCTGCAGATATTGAGTCTCGCTGCATGTCATTTACTGCCTACAGTGGCAATGTGACATGTTGGCTAATATATCAGCTTTTCAGCTCTTATATAAGAAAGGAGTCCCCAGCAGAGATAGACAGAGAGAAAATGTAACAAAACCCTCCGACACAGAAACACTCAGCAGAGAATCAACATCTAAGCAATAAGAGGGTCTTTAAACTTGTTCGGAAAGTGAAGACAACTAGAAGGGACTCCTGTGGTAGGATTTTCTTGTCTGTGTTCTAAAAACAGCATCATTGAAATGAAAGAGGAGGGCAGCAACTCTGCAGATGCAGCAAGCAGGCACCTGTGGAACAGGAACTTCTCTCCTGACACAGAATATTAATGTTCGCATGAAAGAACTAAACAAAGACGCCTTTTGTGACGGGCGCCGTTCCAGGAGAAGCCCGAACCTGCAAACCATCGAAAGGACTCAGCCTCACAGCCACTTTTACCTAATGGATCCAAATATAGCTCCCGCGCCCCATTAAAAAATACATAAAACTAAAATCACCAGGAGAAAAACCCACTGTGAGATCTAATTAATATCATGTTTCATTCACCACCCTGGCTTGATTGACATTAAGAATATCCACGTTGATCAGCATGTCAAGCTGAACCCGCCTTAGAAAATTTCAGACAGGATAGAGGGAGGGATGGAGGAGGAAGAGTGTGAAAGCTTAAGTCATATTTGATAACCAAGCCCATATGAAATATAGCCCTTGAAGAAAAATAGAACAGCTTCACGTATGTGTTCTATTCTCATCTGCACCAACAGGAATGACACTAAACTGAAACAAAACTGAAATGCCTGGAAGCAGTTTCCTTGATACTAACCATGTACTGTAAACTCTCGTCACTAGTTGAAATAGAAACACGTTCTTTTTTTTTTTCTTTTTAAAATAATAAAATACATTGGTGTAGTATTTTTGTAAGATAATGGCTAAAAGGTGAATGTGAAAAGCAGTCTGAAACCATATAAACTCAAACCTTCAGCCTAAACTGGGAACAGAGAATATGGAACCACTAGTTACTGAAGCTAAATATAAATGCTTTTCTGAGCAGAATCTTAATATAGACAATGTGTGAAAGACTGTCACAGTTGAGAGGCTGTCTGCTCAATTTAACACAGGCAAAAATAAAAGCAGTGTCACATTTATGTAACTTTTGTGTCATTTTCTCAACGCTCAGAGGGGTGTGTGTGTGCATCAGGGGTCCTGCAGTGCAGCTGGTGATGGTGACCATGATAGAACTATCTCATCCTGGCTGAAAATGACGGGCCTCAAAATTACAGGAAAGAGCACCGTAACATCTGCAGGCTCTGGTAAACAGAAGATTTATGAATGACAGGTAACAAATTTGTTTTTAGAACAAGGGAGCAACACGCAGCCCACTCTATGCCCAGATTTCTCCCTGCAGAGGGCCTGCCAAGGGGGATTGGGTGAGTCATTGCCTGTGACCACACTCCCACTGCAGCGCTACACCACCAATACCCTCACAGTGTTTATTTCTATAACCGATTTGCCTCTCATTAGCAGTGGCGGCGGTCAGAGTGACAATCACAGCCTTAATTTAAGATGTTTGATGGCTGCTTCTTTTCTCTTCCCCTTTTTATTACTTTTTGCTGTTTTTTTTTTTGTTTTTTTTTGCTTTAGGGTATATAACCAGACTTCCCCTCACAGGTTACTCATTGCAGACACATATTTAAATATTAGCCTTCTATTGTACACAATTGTATGCTGATAAAAAAAAATTTTGATCAAGATGACAGAATTAAGCAACCGTTAGTTTTACAATATTGTGTCTGACGCTTAAAGTATTATTTTTTGTGTCATTACGATAGAAACTTAAATCAATACGACTGAAATCAAAACGAACAAACAAATTATTTACTAAAAATTCACCTCAAAAGATAAAAAGTCCAGCTGTTAAACTTTGATGTCAGACTTAGAGATCTATTTTTAAAAATGTATAAAAATGAATCATTAAAAAAAGTACAATCCTCATTACTATTTAAGCAAAAATCAATTTTGCCCAATCATTATATATTAGTAAAGCAAAGTTGTAACACAAAACCCTTTTGATATTATCAATAATAATGTACCAAAATCTTGTTATAGCCTCTTATCTAAAGGAGTTCCCATCTTTTCAAATTAAGAAAAATTGAATGTAGCAAAACAAGAGTATTCAACCTGCAAAGCTTTAACATCATTTAAAATATTCCTCCATTAAGGTTTCAAAGCATTAACCTAGTTTATCTTTTTTCTTGAATATAAATCAGAATTTTACAATTCAGGGGGTTGATGACACTTTAAGCATGGAAGCTGTGAGCTTTTAGATGGAGCAGACATGTGCGCTGATCTAAATTTCCTGTCTGCCTTTATAAATAGAAACAGAGATACAGAAGATGTTTGAGGGCAAAAAATAAGCTTATGCTCGGGACTGCAATGTGGTGCTGGATCTCTCATTAAGTGCCTTGTTATTTTGAGCAGCTGGTGCATCTAAAGCAGGAAACAGGTCTTTATTTTTAAGACTCGAGCTTGTTCCTTCAACCAACCCAAAGCTGCGTTTTTCAGACTCTGCAAACAAGTAGAAGCGAGTTCAGACGCTTCAGACCTTTGACCTGCCAGTCTCCTGTCAGGTGTTTACTCAAAGCATTTCTTAAAAAAGGAAGGTATGAGTAGAAGGAAAAATAAACTAGGTTGAATAAAAGACAGACAATACACAAAAATGGTAAATGATAAACAGGAAGTCCTTCAACTTTTCATCAGATTTACTAAAGCTCCAAAAAAATCCATACCAATAAACATTTACAGAAATGTTTTGATCCACAGTAAACACTAAAAACCACAATAAGTTATCCATAAAAAACAAATCGGAAATCTTGTTTTCTTAAAAGCATATTGACAAAAACTAAAGGCTTTTGCCTTTTTGATCAATTTTTGATATGAAAATGTAGCACTTTTCATTTATAGTAGCACAAAGGTAACACAGAATCCCATTCACTTCAACTACGCATGTATGCAGACAACTGGACCTCAAAGCGGAGACATTGTTCTCAATTAAAAGATCTCTTTTGAAGTTTGCGTGGTATTTTTATCTAACAAAAACTCATTATTCTGTCTCTGCGTGAAAACCCACCTTAGAATAGCTTGATTTTATTTTTAACTTTGATACAACAGGTCTAATCAACAGGAAAGTGCATGTATATCCTTCTTTTTACTGCTCCACTTGAAATGTACTAGCAGAGAAGGACTGCATGAAATTTCAAGTGTTGCACTAGAAATACAATAAAAGTTTTATTTACCTGAAAAAATAAACACACCACAACCTACAGTAAGAACTAAATACTTGTCTGTAGGCATAAAAATAAAAAGGAAAAGAGTAGAGAAGCTGCGCTATTTAGCAGAAAATCTTAAGACAGATAAAGTTATTCACTGTCTGTCGATATCTTCTGCAGTGGAAAGAACAAATTAAATAGACAGTTTTTATAAATATCTGTTCCAAGCTGCTGTTATATCAGGAGCATGCTGAGATGGAATGATAACGCACAGACGCCTAATCTTAGCAGGCTAATGCCATAAGCTGAAAATAACTCACCTAAGAATAGCTGACCCACAGAAAAAGCAAGGGGCCTGAATACAGGCACTCACTACAGCTCTTGTTTGACTCACAAGCAAGACAAAAGAAGAAAGCCCTGCTTGGGTTACCTGATATGAAAGAACCTGAAATAAACCTTTCTATTGACAGACATGGACTCTGTCATCCTCAAATCTTGACCTTTGACCCCCTTTTTTTCTATCCTAATGCTCATCCCATTGCCTTTGGGTTTTTCTCTTAAGATCTGTTTTCTTTACTGGAACTCTTTTTAATGTCTCACTTGTTCTTTTAGACACAAAGTACTGGTTTTACAACTGCCTCATGTAATTTTACAACATACTCTCTGTCATGCCCTCTGGTTAACTATTCTAAGTAATTACATTTGAATACATTTGTCTAAAAAATATTCCTCCCTTCTGAAGGCAATCTTCACATTTTATCAATAGACACAGTTAGGGCTGGGGAGGTGGGGAGAAACAAAGTGACTCATCCTGAGTCAATACAGTGAATAGATGTTAGTCATTCTGATGTCAGCTATGTACTTTTCAATTCAATTCTCAGTTCAAAAATAGCCCAGCCAGTGTGTGCGTGCGTGCGTGTGTCTCTGTGTGTGCGTTCGCGTGCGTGGGAGGGGGTGTGCGCGCGTGTGCGCGTGGTAAATGTCCAGAGAGAAACCTTTCACATGTCCCCACAGTATTTCTGTCACAGCTCTTCCTGTTCCCTCAAAAGTACACTGACATGGAAGCTTAAACGCACACTGTCAACACTTCTTCCCCCAAAAAACTGAATTCAGGACAACATAGAAATATATTTTTAAAAATTTGACAGACGCCTCAAAAACCTCCAAAGAAGAAGAATTAGTAATATGCCATTGTAAAAGTAAATACCTTGATTGATTGAGGATGAGGAGGTAGTTGGTCCTACCACATTACAGTGAAGAAGGGCTTTGGGTTGTCTTTACGCACAGACGCGGCGCAAAGAGTTTTGATGAGAAAGGATGGACTGACTGACAGAAAAGAGGGAATGGATATAGAGTAATAGAGAAGAGAGTAAGAAGGAGTAGAGACGCCGGGCTGTGAGATGATCACCTGAGTTGTTCACGTTGTGCATCTTGGTCTGGTTGGGGAGCTGCTGGTGTCCGACGCGCCCCTCTGTTGTGGAGAAACTTGACTCGCCCTCGTAAATCGTCTGCAGCATACTCCACTCAGCGCTCAGGTCTCATCTCAAGCCTTGCGTTTCCCGTCAACAAGAGCCACCCCTCAGCCACTCAGGGGAGAGAGAAACCGCGACAACAGGCAACTGTCTCCCCCCTTCCTCCAACTCCTCCCCTCCCCGAGAAACTACTCTGTTGTGGAGCACAGGACTGCACACAGCCTCTCTGCAGGGCTGCCGCTAGTCTCTCCGGGGTGTCCTGCCTCAGTCTGGTGCAAAAGCACAAATGCTGCCTCTCGGTCTGCCTCTATTTTCTCCCACTCCCCGTGTCTGAGCGCGGGAAGATTGGGAGAAATGTGGAGCGGAGTTGCAGGAGAAAAAAACTGCGCGCTGTGTACCGAGCACCACGCAGAGGCACGAATGCGAGACTGAGGGAGGGAGCGAGCTTCATTTGCATGTGAATCAACAACTGCGTGGCCCACAGGTGACAGAAATAGAACAATGGCCAGCCCTGGCTAAAAATAGGTCAGGCAAGGCGCAGGGATTGGAGCAGCATTGATGCGTTTAAAAATACCACACCAAACACAGCTGTCTTCTTCAGCTCCTGCCAGAAGGCATGTCTCCTGACTCCTTCTCTGCAGATGGAGGCTTGATCTCACCTTATCTCTCGTTTCTGATTTATTGAACCTGTATACTCTATTTATATCTCCATCTTCAGCATGGATGGACATCTCTCTAGGTGTTTGCAAACTTCCCTTCTCAGTATTTCTTTCTTGTTTTCATGAAAAAAATCATGCAGCTATGGACATTAGACAATCTTTCAGCATACATATGTCAAAAATATAAAAGCACAAACTAAACAGGGCAGATTGGGAAGCAGTGTGCTACCGCACTGCATTAGCTTAAATGTATGTGCCAGGTTCAGTGTGAATCCAGAGGAAAGCTGGTTCTCAGGAAGCATGCTTCCAGCTCACCAAGGATGCCATCTCACAGTTGGCATCCTTGGTGACCATAATTACGTAAGCATGACCATAATTACCAAAACCTCTCAAAGTGTGTCAAGAGCTCCTCTTTAAGAGATAAAGTTTCTTTCCCCTTAAATTGTTATGCTTAAAGAAACTATTACTTATGCTTCCCTGAAACATAAGATATGAAATTACTGGTGGGTGAGAAAAAGCCCCTCAGCACCACTCTTTCCATTAACATCACAAGACTAAAACTCCACAGTTAACACAATCCGACTCTTTCCAATAAAAGCCAAGTCAAATATTCTGTCTAACCACTGATGCAGGGCTGAGTTTGTGGCCAAGCAGCCTGTGCCTTTAAATTTTTCATCTTCCTTCATAATTTGACCTGTCCCCCTGCCAGGGGCGTGGAGCCAGCACGGCTATTTTTAGTTTGTGAGCTTTGACGACCAGGCTACAGAGACACAGGGAAGGAGTTTTACTGTGTTGTTTCAGCTGGACCAACATTTACCTCCTCAATCCTTTTATCACAGCGAAACCAAGGAGGAAATGCACGGCTTGCAGGCTCGCCCCAGACACAAAAACAAGAATGATGGTAATGTATAAGTGTTGTGTAACCATGGAGACCATGTGTTCATGTTAAACCTGTTGATCATTAAAGGCTCAGATATGCAAATGCGCTGGTTTTCCTTGAAGAATTCAAAGTATTAATAGACTTGTTTTTGAAATAAAAAATAGCAGATCCCTGCAAGTGAAGACTATGAGTGATTGTGGACATTAAGTATTAATAATAGTGATATATGAATAAAACATCAAAGTTAAGTGGACTGGACAAACAATTGATCTTCACAAATGACTTCACAGGTTAGATGGGATGGTGTCAGTGATAACAAGCCCTCAAGTCCACCGTAATGATGGCTAAAGACCCAGAGCTCCATCTGTCACAGTATCTGTCAGACGGGTGAGCTGTGACCTGATAGGCTAGCCACATCACAGGCCAGGACACAATTACTCAAAAGAAAAAGAGGGTCTGTCACACTTGTGACAATTACCCTGACCAAAAAAAGGAAAGAAAATCTGTTTTTGTGGTTTAATGCTGCGCAAACGCCAAAGTTGCAACTTTGCAACGTTCATGTGATTTTCCATTATTACACAATCAAAAAGAAAAAAAGATGGAAACTGAAACTCACCATTCACTTATAATGATTTGTGTCAAGATTATCTGTTTTTTCTCTCTACTTTTGGCCAGATTTGCTTAAAAACATACATGCAAAAATGCAAGAATTAAAATTAAAACAATTTTAATGCACCTACTTGATACATCTATTCTTCTGCCATGCCCTACTATACACTCCAAAAACAGTGGAGACATTTCTCTTAGCTGCGATTAACCTACACTTTTTATTTATAACTAGCTTCCTGAGGCTGATGAGGGATTGTGGAGTTGGAAATAGGTCTGCCCAATAAGCAGGGTCCAGTAAACCTGCAATGTGGCAAACCCATTATAGCTCCTACTGCGTCATTGGCGGCCTTTGTCTACTTTAGTCCTATTAAAGCATTGAACGTCAGAAGAGCCACTCCGCTCTGCACTCCAGAACCAGGGCTTCACTGTCTGTCACCCCCTGTATTTCAAACACAAACTGTGTGAGTCTGTGCGTGTCAGAATATGTGTGCAAGCGTATTTGTTCTTTCACCCAAGCACTGACGTGGAACATGGGGATATTGGAAAATGGTAGTGATATAATGAACAAAAGAGAGACCAGTGAACCCTGAAACCTTCTGAAATGTCTGGCCTTTACCGTTCTGTTTCAAACACATCGCCACAGCTGTACGTCATCGTGATGTTGTTTTGAACAGCCTCCAGGCTAACATACTCCACCAACCTACTTTTGAAATGCTGTTTCAAGAATCCGTGTTCAGAACATGTGGATTTGTTCAAGTTTAGCTCATGCTGTATCTGTTTCTTTTCTCCAAATGAGAGGATTAATACTATCAAAGTTACTGGTTTCAGATCAACTCCCAGAGTGCGCTGGCTTAATCACCAGCGCTCTGCTGTCTTGTGACACATTGTGCATGATGAAACCCAGCAGGGAGGCAGGCTGCAGGAGGAGAGGAAAACCAAAGTGTTGCAACAGATATGAGAGGGAGACAAAAGGCTACACCCTCCATCGTTTTCTTCATAACGTGGCTTTTTTTTCTGCATTTCCTAAACTTTAAAGTTGCTCCCCTCCCTCAATGTTGATTTAATCGTGCCACCTGTGAGGACAGCCACAGATATGATCATTGTCAGGTGCTGATTTCGTCTCTCATTCCTAGGGGAAGACAGCATTTTGTCATAGGTAACCGTGGCCCTCGCCCACACCACCCTTCCCGATAAGCTTTGTCTCTCTAGTGGCTACTTTATAGCTATGAGGGCAGCCCTGGTACAGAATTACCTCTCCACATGAATTACCTCAGCACCAACCATCTTACTTACATCAGCCACTTGTGAGTCACCGCTGTTAACTGTGTTGGAGTGGTGAATTTAGATCAGTTTATAGCAGGAAGTCAGACGCTGCATGTCGGGTGCAGCACACTGCGCTGGAAACTCGTCCATTCTACCTGCTAAAAGGCAGTGGTTTAAGTTTTGTCACTTCAAACAGATTTTTCTCCTTACCTTGTGGTTTGGGACTCATAAAAGCACAAAGGCCTACAACTGTTGATTTGATGGTAAAATCTAATTAGGCTGTACATCTGGGTAAGTTATGTGAGCATGGTTTTCCACTAACGATTGAGGTGCTCTCACTTTTATTGGGTTATTCTGTCTGGCATCCTGTGGAATTTCCTGCTAGACTTTCAAGGTGATATAGGCTGCACTTAGAACGTTGGATCAAATAACACGAAAAGGGTTTCATGCAGTCAGTCATGTTTAGAGTTTAACACAGTTTGTTCTTAAAACAGTTACACACAGTCCATCCAACTTTGTGCACGTCATGTCACAGCGTACAGAGAAAAGAATTAACATAAATCCTGGAAGGTAACAACAAACACAACTCTTAGATATGAGACACAGGCTGAATGATAAATGAGCTCTAAAAGGTTAAGGCACAATTTCAAAGCATCAACTTATTATGTACTGACCTTGAGGTCAGTTTACTTTCTAACTTTGAATAGGTCCTTGATGGCATGCCTTCATCTGTTGCTATAGACTTTTTAAAAATAAATGTGTAGCACAAAGGGACACTGGAAACAGAGGACAGCTCTTAGTATTTTTACTGATCAATGTTATCATCTCTGCTGAAAACCATTGATCCACTGTTTGGGTCAAATTGACCCTGTTGCTGTTGTACCCGTCCCACTCAGTTTTCACTCCTGACAAGCCCTCGTCATGTATCACTTTGTCCTTGTTCTCTTAAAGCAGCACAAATCACAAATGCTCTGAGTCTTTCAACACCAAAAGGCTCTGCATTGATCCCAGTCTTTGAAAGATCATCTTTAACGTCAGCTGGCATTTTTAGGGAGCCCTCAGCCAACCCAGAACAACAACAAGCAGATGCTCTTAGACCTACATCTCTGGAAAAGCCTGAGGAAATGCAATGAAGCGTCTGTATCATACAAACACAAGGCCTGGGCAGACACATGTGACTTTGATGGAATTCAGCCAAGCCTAACTGACCTTAGAAAATCCCTGAGGGATGAAGAAAAAAACAAAGGTTGACTGTTCGGAGGCATCCTCACTAACCATCCTGCTCGTCAAGCTCATTTACGAGCAAATAATCATAGTCCTGTCTGGGAGCTACTATTTTGAAATTTTATTAAATTATATCATTTTTAGTAAACTATCTAAACTTTAATTGGACAAATTTAGGGTAAAACCTTAACATTTTCCTTGCTGCCATTTTATATAAAACTATGGGGATCATATAACCAGCTGAATTTCTCAATGACATCAAAAGACACTAACATACATTCATTCATGCATTTCAATGGCCTACCTAAAGAATTGCAACAGGAAATCAAGTTTACTATGGGAAGGGTGGGCTGACGCTTATTGTCCGAGGCACTTCCACCTACGCCATCACTCCTTTGGTTGAACACAGAGCGGTAACAGTCCTCTCCTGTGGTGCCTCAAAGGTCTCTGACACAACAATACATCTGAAAAAGCTCTTCCTCTGATTATGAAGAGAGTGTTAATGCATACCGGGTAAATCTCCCACAGTGCAACACTCACCTCTGCTACGCAGTCAGTGTCTGGACTGCTCCATATGCATCGAGATGTATTTTTAAACTCTTTGCTGAGGTGACCTTGACTTTCTGTATTTTCCGCAGCATCACACTGATCTCCAGCTCTGCTTAAAGCATAGACAGTTTCAGTTACTCTGAACGCATCACAATTTATAGAGTATTTTCCAGTCCTTTATTCCTGTGTAAATGCTCATTTATACTATAATTTGTTGTCATCTGTCCATTAGTGTCTAATAAAAGTTGATAAATTTCCACCGTTCACTCTTTCTTTGTCTGGTCACCTGACAGCTCACTGTCATATTATTCTGCAGTTTGTGTAATTTAAAATGTTTGTGCTGACAATAATTTGACATTAATTAATTATAATATTTGCTAATTTTTTAAGTCACTGAAAGTTAGTAATGTAACTAAGTAGCATGTAACTGTGGCAGGAAAGTTTGCTGTTGTGGGACAGTGCATTCTTCATGCAGGCTAAAAGCCTCTGCATCCTTCAGCAACAGCGCATCCTACAGGTGGCGCAAAAACAGAAAACCAAAAGTAACAAACTTTGTTGTATAGAAATAGAAATACACAAATTTGTCAGAAAATTTTAGAGAAATGGGGGAAAGAAGCAGCAAAAACGGCATTGACTTTCAAATTTTTCAGTAATAGAAATCAGACAACAGAGGAAAAAGTTCAAGCAAACAGAAATTAGATACACAGTTGTTGACAAAATGTACAATCTTAGACAGAAAGGCTATCATCCATGTATTAAACTTAGTGACAAAGCAAAATGGAATGTACATATTTACTATTATTGTCACACGATTATTAGTTTATATGTTTTTTAAATCCAGGGCTTAACAAGCACTATTTCACAGAGTGCGTGAAGTATCATCACAAGAACGAAAACTGTTACAACTGTGTGGGGACCTTGAAGCTTTGTGCGAGAACTCCAAAGATGCTATGATGATTCTCCTTGTAGAACAATGTGCAGGAATTCACACCATTATAAAGCATAACAGACTGACTGAAAGAAAAAGAAAAAAAAACATAACCAACCAAGATTTATGTGTCGATAACTTTATAATGACATAAAAATACATGATATGGTTGAGTAACTCTCCAGATACCTGCTTAGTTGGAGTGAGTCCAGCAAAGATCTTGGACCAGAACTTTTCTTAATTTCTTATCTTTAAAACACAATTCCAAATAGTCTTGAATTGCGAGGACTGGTTTTAGTCAAACCAGTTAAGATGTTATATGCTGTTCAAAATGCTATTTTTAAGGAGTATATCACTCCATCCATCAGGCACATATATTTAATAATTTTGCTGTTCTGCTACAGGCTACTTCGAAATTTCCATGTGTTTTTGAGTTCATGATCAACTCTGCGCTGTCTCCACATGCTGTTCTTAAATTTGTGTATCAATATCCAATGTTTTGTGTCTATTGTGTATTTTGCCACCCCCGTACACACAGACACACACACACACATTTTCAGTTCTCATTTGGTCAACTGCCATTCTATTGAGTCAAGACTGAGAATTTGAAAATAACTTCATCTCAGATTTGTAAACAAATCATGGTTGAATTTCTTTTTTCAAATTGGTGAAAGTAATAGCAATTGTCCATGTCCTAGTGGAAAAACCTTTTCCAAAATGATGCCACTTTAACCAAACAAATAAAAATATGGTGAAACATTTTAGGACTGCTTACTCTAAAAATCTTTTGTCATGAAACCAGATGGGCTCGTCACCCTTTAACACCCATCTGGCCATTGAAACTTTAATGTGGGTTATTTTTTAGATATACAGCCACTGTGTCCAATCTCTGTGTAATTTCTAGGATCCGTTTGTTCTGCACATTTCACGCCACACGGGAAGAGGCTGTGACCATGACCTCCTGGAGTTCCGTAACTCAAAAGATGGGCTGAGAAAAGAGAAAAGATGAAAGACTACAACAAAGAATTTAGCATGACACATGGCTGCATAGTTTGGGCCTCTGAGGAAGATGAGACAGCAAGGACATACAACTAATCGGCGGTGTCAAATTGGGGGTTAGTGTGTTTCTGCTACCATGGCCCCACACTGGATGGACTCATGGCAGAGAAACAAACCCATTGGCAATACTAAAACTAGATGAGGGAAATTTTAAATTGAGGCAGTATAATTGCAAATACCATCAAAATTATATAAAATAAAAATAAAATAAATGCACATGGAACAGACTATTGCACTGAAAAACGTTTTTAAAAGTCTTATAAAGTTATTTCAGATACTTAAGGCAGACTTTTTAAAAAATCTCAATTTTTCACATGAGAGTCTCAGAAATAAATAAATGATTCATCTGCTCAGTGCCATTTGGACAGGAAGTGAAAAGAAATGGAAGCAGAGACCCCAGGGAGCCCAGAGTTCTACGGTGAGGTTAGATGAACAACAGTGAGAACATAGAGCTGAGCTCAAAGTGCTGTGTGTCTCAGCTGCAACAAGAGCCAAATTCTCCCCACCCCCTGGCTACAACCATCCTCTTACTATCTATAGAATGAGACAAATATACACAACCTATCAAAATTTTCCCCAACAGCTCATGACCTGGTTCATTTTTCACCTTATGTGAGAGTTTGATGTTTTGTTTTGCCACACACGAGTAAGGGATACAATTTAGAGCGTAGGATGGATCACCGTGTTAAGGCACTGAGTTGTATTTTCAGCTGCATTAAATAAAAACAGTTTTATTTACTCAAAAAGACAACACTCAATCCTATTCTCAAGTAACAGCTAAGAGTAGCAAAGTAAAAAAAAAAAAAAATGAAAAGGTGTGAACAAGACATTTCACATCGGAATGAGTTGAAGCCTATGACCACTCACCACATGACTGTATAAACTCAAAGCACATCCAACAGAAAAAGACAAACCAAAAACAGAATCTTGGTGCTTTGTGCAATATTTATACTGATGTCTAACTTAGGGTAAAACTAACATAAGAAAAATCTGTGGTTGTTACTGCTGTAGTGTGTGAATAATTTAGTTTTGTGGTGGAAAAAAATTGTTTGTTCCAGGATAACATTAGTAGAATTATTGCAATCTTTAAAAAAATATATAGTCAAATGAAGTGCTATGATAAAACAATGAGCCCCAGCAGAACAGCAGACCAGCACCTCAGGTCATCAACAACACCCCTCCTCTGACAAAAACTCACTGACCCAAACCTATATTTTCCAGTCTAAGAGAAATGTCAAGCCCAGACCTAGAATTCATCTCTTTGAAGAGAACACAGCAGCCAAATATAGCTTTGTAGCCTCTACGCCTCCTGACATACATCAAGCTCTACAGGCTCTGCTAACAGCGGTTAAATTTGGAAGCCTGCCATGTAGTCACTTACTATTAAACATCATAACTGTACAAAGAAAATTATAACCAAGAGTGGAGTGCACACTGTTGCCTGGAAACCTAATGCCATGTAGGGGATTCATCTTGTTATGGAACAGAAAACAGCTACAGCCTTAGCCAATAATAGATCAAGGACCACATGAAAAATTGCCTCTTTGTGTAAACAAGCATGGCCAAAGTGAGGCTCAGAAACACGTCAGGAGAGACATTTGTCTGAAAAAAAAGAAATCTCACTTCTTGGTGAGCTTTTTCCTGAATTACGTCTGTCTAAAAATTGGAAACGCAAGTGAGTCCAGATAATTGTTATTCATTTGGCATTATGACTGAAGTGGACAGCCTGACAGCCAATCTCTTATTATGGAGTCCAGCCTTTCACACACTATTAGAAATGACTTGATTTATGGTCACCACATGACACAAATTGATTTAAAATGTTTCCCCCAAAAAATTAAATGATATGTAAAGCTGTTACTCTATGCACATTCATTTAGCATCAATGTTAAGGCATACATCCATAGCTTCAACTTAAAATCACTACAGTTTCAGACAACACCAGGTATTTTTTTAGAATTTTGTTTGAAATGTATGTATATGTTTTTTTTTTATTCATACATGTCAGAATAGTTAGCTTAGTTTTAACCTTTGGGCATCTAAACGGAATCTGTTAATAACATTAGAAATAGCCCTGTCCAGTAGACACTATCCAGTAAATTTCACACAAAAATAATTAGCAATTTTGGCTTTATCATTTTTTTTTCTTAACAAGCAATACAAAACAACAAAACAAAACAAAAAACAATACCCTGCAGATTTTACAATTAAATAATTAAAAAGAAGTTGACTTGAGTTTATATACAGTTGAAATAATCAATAAATGGTTGCCATGTTTCATGAAAAGGTTTTCTTGCTGTTTCAATGAAAGTTTAATCTTTTCTAAATTTAAACGTTGCATTATGTTTCTTACCAAATGAAGATGTGTTGGGTGGGGGAAATTTGCTTTTCCAATCATTTAAGATTATACGTCTAGTCAATAGACGTCTAACGTAAGACATTTTTTTGTTTACGATGTAAACATATACCGGCTGTTGGCACTCCAAATAGTCCCACACTTTGGTCCAATGGAAGCTTAACCTTAAAAATCAGAGACAAAATTTCAAATATTTTTTTTCCAATAGAGAATGATTTTCTTCCAGTCCTAAAATGTGTGGGACAGTGAGGCAGGAACATGTCCACAACATTCACATGAAGGGTCCACTCCTGGAAACAATCTTGATAAATTTTTTCCTGGACTAGTGCAGTCTGTGAAGGATTTTGAACTGGATTAAACTATGTCTGCTGCACACTGATGAGAAGTGAACTTGTTGCTGAGCCTTTATCAACTGTTCTTTCTAATTTTGGCATTGTTAACTGTGTATTTGCATTATGATATTTATTATAGAGACAATGCATAACTGAGTAAAAACTGTTTTTATTGATTTATTACAACCATCCATCCATCCGTCTTCTTCTGCTCTTCTAGGACTGGGTCATGGGGGCATTAGTCAAAGCAAAGATGCCAAGACTTCCCTTTGAATATCCATTTCCTGCAGCTCTCCTGGGGGGACCCCAAGGAGTTCCAGGACACGCTGGAGAGACTGTGTCTTAAAAAACCTCCACAGAAAGACTAGATGCTTGAGCCACCTCGACTGCCTCCTTTCGATTTGGGGGAGCGTCTCCACTAATAGCTCTCTCCAGGTGACTCTAAGGGAGCGCCCAGCCACCCTACGGAGGAAGCTTTTTCAGCTGCTTTTTTCTGGCATGCCCCACTGCATGCTAGAGGTCTTGGCTTGATGAAGCCAACAGGACAGCGTCATATGCAAAGAACAGAGAGGAAATCCTGTGGTCCCTAAACCAGATCCCCTCCGACCCCTGACTATGCATAGAATTTCTGTCCATAAAGCTTATGAACAGAACCCGTGATAAAGCCCTGCCGGAGTCCAACATGCAGCAGAAACAGATCCGACTTACTGCCGGCTTTGCGGACCCAGCTCCTGCTCCAGTCATACAGACCATCAGTATGGCTCCCCGGACGCCCTTCTCCCAGAGCGTCCTCCACAGGACACCATGGAGGACGCGGTCAAACGCCTGCAAATCCACCAAACACATATGGACTGGAAGAGTGAACTCCCATGAACCCTCCAGCACCCTAAAGAGGGTATAGAAGTGGTCCACTGTTTCACAACCAGGACAGAAACATCACAATTGTTCCTGCATCTGAGGTTATCACAATATAAACAAAATGCTAAAATCTCAAATGTACAACCAGGTTTCTATTTTTCAAACGGTCACATTTCCTTTTCAAAGAAATAACTGTTCAATAAAAATGGCCTTTAGCCATGTACTGGATTTTTGAACAGGCACACATAAGCCCACCTACACACCCACTCACACAGCCTTGCAAGTGATATTTTCTTGCACTCTTCTTTGCCCAGCTGGAGCTCAATCACAATTTCATGTCAGTCCTTCTGCCATCCAAAAACCTAAAAATCACATCAGTTTACTGCTTTTTTGTTTCTGCTGCATGTTTTATGGCTTCCTGTAGACCATGGATAAAACTTTTTCTCTGCACTTACTTCAGTTTTTGTTTTGTTTTTTATTTAAAAAAAAAGGAACTTGTAGTCTCTCAGCTTCCTCACTAGACCCTTATCAGGATAGAGTCTTCAACCCATCCTATCATAGAAGATGATGACAAACTGGACAGATCAACGAACGCACAGATAAATAAAGACAGAACCCCTTCATTTTAGCAACAGATATTTTCAAGGAGCTGACAGATTCTTTTGCAGTGTGAAAAATATTATTACATTTTGCTTGGTGTCAACTCTAGCACAATAAAAATAATATCCAATAATTATGCTTAATGTGGATTACACAGCAGGGACATCAAGCAACATGCTGCTCCTGTGAACGCATCTTGCCAATTTAATATATGAGCATGTTAATTTATCAGGTCCAGTGAATAATTCAGAGGCTTGCCAAAATGTGTTTCATCGAAAACATTTTGTCTCATTAACACATTCTTTGGTACTATGAATTGATGTGTTAGGCTAAGTGTAAGGTGTTGTTAAAATGACTTTCTCTCCCTGACACTGCTCAGATGGTACCTGCCCCCTCAAGCCATCTGAGCAGTGTAGACATCTGTGAGCATTAACCTGCCAAGAACAAGTCTATTATAAAAATATCATAAATATTCTGAAAATGGAAAGATGGCTGAAGGGTCATTTAGACTGGCTGTGAAAGGCTTCATGTCAAGTATGAGCAGTGTTTTTCTTGTGTCACTAAGCGAAAATGTCATGTGAAAACTGGAGGGCCTTTGGTTCTTGCTTTTTCTGGAGATTGAAATGCTGTCACCATGTGACATCTGCTCACTAAAGTCATCACATGAGTCACTTCTACTGCAGTACCTGTGCCACAAATGTTTAAGAATGTGACAGAATCTCCTGCAAAACAAACATACCTTAACACACAAGATAATTGTATTTATTTTATCCAAGTTATACGTTTATTTGAACAAGTGAAATATGTATAGATTACTTGTCAATCAGCAGCCTTTCTGGCTCCTAGCTGTCTTTTATACCAGTAATGAACTAAGACACTCATCTCAGCTTGTTGCCTATATCAAAGACACCTGTCTGGGGAGACAATCAATCAATCTGACTCCAAACTGTCTGCAGTGTTCGAGACCAAAGAGCTCCCCAAGGGTTTCTGGGACAAGATTGCAGGCCTGACAGGAATACAGAGACTTGCAGTTGGGGTTGGCAGGTATAATAAATTGACTATGATCTGGTAAAATTAAAATCATCAGTCCGCTGATGTGCTACAGATGATTTTTTTTCCTGCATGATTTAAATAATGCTTATGAGTTCCTAAAGTAAAAATTGCTTTATTTACACATTTACTGATTAAAAGTGGAAGAAACCCAAGCTGAGTAACAGATGTTAGTGCCTCCACTCCAGATGCACAAAGCCTCACAAAACATGGTTAAATTCTAGACTAAACCATTTCTGTTTTGAACCTTGTCAACAAATGTTTGAAGGATACAGAGGGGCTTATTGCAACCTGTTTAAAGTTCCACTCCAATCATATTTTGATTTATTGTAAAAGCGTTTGTCATTTTTAGTCAAGATTTTTTTTTTAAAACTGTGTCATTAACTATGACATAGTTTCTGCAGAGCGGCATAAGTTAGCTAGAAATTTGGCACAGAGTTATGGGCGCGACCGTTGGCACTGAGCAAGAAATACTCTGAAAGACAACACTGAGCTTAATTTTCTTTAAATTCGTCCTCCATCAGAAAAAAACCCACATGAACTTGTTAAAAAAACACAATTTTCTTCTAAGTAGGTCTTTAATTTTTATGCATTAATGTGTACAACACAACTTTGCTAATTATGTTAAATATAATTATTGCAACGCTGATTGTTGAGAAAATCTGCAGTCTGTGGGCTGAATTCCTCACTATGAAAGTCTGTGCAAGATCTGACCTTACAGCTTTGATTACCAGAAGGGTGAGGAATTGCAGCAGGAACTCTCCCCAATGAAAATAAATAAATAAATAATCTGTTCAACACTCAGAAGGCAGAAATCCTGTAGCCCCCCCACACACACACACACTCAAAAAATCTTTTTTGCAGACCCATTTGAAAATCCTCAACAAACCTCTGAGTTGTTCTGATGGGAGGTTGATGCTGGTGACCTGATAAGAACAATGAGCAATGCAGAACACCACCTCCACTGTCCAACATGGAGGTGGAAACATTGTTTTTTGTGGGGGTTTTTTGCTTTGTTTTTTTGCCAAGGTAACACATCTTCAGTGCATTAAATAGGAGTTGGACGTGGCCGTGTCAAGTCACCTTTTTTCAAATATCAGCCAGGGCACTGAAAACTGACTGGTTTTCCAGCGTGATGACCAAACGCAACAAAGTCTATTTAGGTCCTGAAAAGACACAACCAGTCTCTGTGAATGTTCATCATCCATTTCATGTCATCATATTATTTTATTAGTGATAAATACTCAGAAAAGCACCCAAATATCTATCAACAATTAGAGTCCAGTTCCCCTGAAAAAAGAAATTCTGATGTAGACTTTGATCTTGTAGAAAATCTGCAGAGGAGGCTGAAATTGTCAAACCTCAGCCTCTTGTAAAGGATCTGCAGTAAAAAGTAGGACAGGAGCAAACCTGTTGCCCTACTACAATAAACATCTAAACTGTATGGCTGCCAAGAAAGCTTTTGCCAGCAAGTTGTAATTTTTTTATACAACTGCTGACACTTATTTCACTTAGAAATCACAAAAAATTGACCTTTTTGCTGTTATTTTGTCTTTCCAGCTTAAATATATCTGCTGTTAAAATGAGCCTGAGCTTTTTATCATAAGCAAAAGCTGAAAATTGGCTTATCTCTTTTTCCATGTAGTGCATTTCAAAGTTCATACCATTAAAAGTCATTAGTATTCCTAAATTGTGAAAAACAAGTGACGCATGCTTAATTGACGAGTGTTTTTTAACTAGCACAATAACACTTGAGCAGCCTTTGATGAGATCATAAACGTTCACAGGCATGGGCTATTTATAAATAGCATCTTTCATTACAGGACCCCACAAATTGGAACTAATGACAGCAAAACCAGTGATGATGAGGCCAGGCAATTAATAGAAAAGAAGTAGTTTGGAGGCTGCAGCTAAGGAAAGTGGCTGCTTGGTAAAAATGAAACAGTTCCGATCGACTTGAGGTGGCTTCATGCGAAAGGACAGAAATAACCACCTGTGGCCGCAAAAACAAGCTCCACATAAAATATTCATGCAGCCACAGCTCACTGTGTCTTTATATACTTTTTTTTTATTATTACCTGCTGGTAACTCTCAGTCTATTAGGTAGTTGTTCTATATGCATGATCTAATCTGAGTAACATGCATGTGAAAAATCCTTTTGAATCTTGTATGACTGGTTAAAATTGTTTGTGATAATCCTTTTGTAAAAGTTATTAGATATCCTTTTAAATAATGCGTGGAGAGAAAGTGTTATACCGGGAATTAAAGATGCGTGTAAGGATTAGGTTGCTATTATTCGCTGGCTGTTGCATAACCCAAAATTCCAAACGATGCTTTAAAGCTGCAGTTTGCAATGATGTATCAGATAAAAATAGCACCACCCAGACATTGGGCAATTTAAAAGGAAACATTGCCATCTATTGGCCGTACTGGCTACTATAAAACTTTACTGTTATTATTCACAATTTAACAAGTGGGGACTGGCTGACAAATAGTTCCACAGTCAGTGAATTGCAAATGATTAAGCAAAGTTGTACCTCTATTTCTATCTTAGGACAAATAAATGTTGTTTTTGCATTTGGCCCCCAGCATTAATGAATAACACAAATATCAGTTTTGAAGCTTCTAACTGTCCTGAATCCATATTTTAAATCTTTGCTGACAATACAGTAAGAAAACTTTATATCTAAATCTACCACAGCTGTTATTCACTTGTTACAGTAAACTTGGTTTATTTTTAGACCTATTTAGAGACAAATGTTTGCCTTTCAGAAGACAAAAAAACATTGGTTTTCATGTATTACTGATAATGATGCTCAGTTTGCATGTGTGGAATATGTCAAATTTGGTTTTAATTATCAAAAAAGACAAATATACGCAATCCATGCCATCTTTTTTTTATAATTTAAGACTTATTCCAATTGTTTTAAGACACTAGTAGGCTGTGCGTGACATGACCAAAGTCAACATGTAGCTCTGCATCGGCCATCCAGCAAAAGTAGTGAGTAACAAAGCTTTCTGTCTTGCCTCTGTCCCACAGCAGCTGAACTGAGTGGGTGACAAACTTTTATCCAGTCCCAACTGTTCACCTGTGTCCTTTGCCTCATCCTGACCCATTGAAAGACAGGGCACAGAAAAACATGAAGTTATTTGAGACGTGACCCTTCATGTATGTTTGCTCCCATGCATAACTTCACACCTGGCAACTATATTCTTAGCACAAGATTAGTCTTTAGGAATTCGCTTAAAGTAGTGTGTACCTTTTTAATTTAATTGGACACAACCATATAAAGAAACATAGAAAACAGACTGTTCTTATTGAAATTTTTTACATTGTGTCTCAGAAATCGTAAAACAAGTCATTTGTTCTCATATAGTTGTAAAATTTGATGTCCTTGATTATTTAGGAAAACCTTAGCCTAACTGCAAAAGCTATGTGTAAACAACTGTGCTCCTTGTAAGTTAATTTCCATCACTTGCAGAAATAAAATATTAAAGTCCCGTTATCTGTCATACACCTAGGTGTGTGCAATTTGTTCTCTGCATTTGGCCCATCCCCTGGAGGAGCGCTGAGCTGCAGACACATCTGCGCTCAGAGGACCATTTGGTGGTTTAACCCCCTTAATGCTGAGTGTCAAGCAGGGAGGCATTGGGTACCATTTTTTTTGGAGTCTTTGGTATGACTCGGCCTGGATATGAACTCACGACCCTCTAGTCACAGGGCGGACACTCTAACACAAGGCCACTAATGTTTTAGACATTCAGATGAGGGAAGATGTGATTCATCAATTAATTTATTTATTATTAGTACCACCTTTTCCTGCACAGGGTCTCTGATGCCTAGTCCAGGTACCTGAGGGAGAAGTCAAACTACACTGTGTACAGGTCACCGGTCTATCCCAGTATAGAAGTGATTATTTGTGTTTTTTTAGTAAATTAAAAGCAATTACATTTGAAGGACCAACACTCAGATTCAGTCACTGTAGTTCATAGAAATGGAAAAATATAGGCTGTCTACTTAAAAAAAAAGCCATCTAAAGAAAGCAGGTTCTAATGACTTCACCTAGCCTAAAACAAAAAGACAAACAACTGTTGGCTCTGCACATATTTAAAAGACTAAATACACATGTTAGTGACGCAAAATGAACATTTTTAGTTCTGGTCTAAAAACTTTAACAGGAAGTTTGGCTAAGAAGTCAGAATAAAATTAAACAAAATCCAAGTGGCTGACCATGGACAGAATACAGAATTGCAGAATATATGAGAATGAAAAGGTAAAAATAAGTAAACTAATAAAGGACAACCAAACAATTAGAAGCTAAGCAGCCTCTTCAGATTACTTTGTGACTTATTGGTATCAGGTTGCGCTTTCACACAACTTTGGGGGAATGCCCAAAGGAGGAGTCAGGACAAACTCCTCAGCCAGTTTAGGCTTGTTGGTAATGCCAATTTCAATTAAAAGAGCTGAGAGAATTGAATAGAAAAGAGGTAAAAGGATGATTTACCTCACCAGGTCAGACATAATTTATCTTAAAGCAACCCATCTTGACAAATCTTTTCTTTGACTACCACAACTAACCAGACATCCCTCTTTTCCACAGCATCTAAGTTCAACCTCCAAACCCCAGTTAAGGTGCTGCTACCACTAAAATACAGATTAATAATCCAACAAAATCAGCAAAAGTACAAAACAAGCAGGCATTAATCTTGCCAGTCATCAAGAAGTTTGAAATTTAAAGTTGATTTGGTTCTTTGAAATGACAAGAATGCATTTCCTGAAACTGAAACTGGAAAAGGCCAAAACAGGTCCTCCTGGTAAGCAGTGAAATAATAATAATAATAATAACAATAGTGTGCTGTTTCAAACATATGTTTTTATTGTTAATATTCGCCATTGAAAAAGAGCTAGTAAAGCGACTGCTGTTGCGGACTTTAGCGTTGTTCCTATTCCCTGCACGCACAGGTGGGGGAGCTGTAGCCGCTCGAGAATGACAAACAAAACATTTTTAAATAAAAAATGAAAATAAAAAACTTTTTAATCAGAATTGGCCCCTGATGAAATTAATCCTCAAGATGTGAAATAATAAATAATTTAATGAAGCCTTAGAATTAAGAAATTCGACACAGTGAATCTAGCAACAGCCAATCACAGACTGTCTTACTCATACGTTTAGCCAGTTCAACCTATCGAAGTGGAGCTTTCAGAGACGTGAAATATGGTGGCGCCAATGTAATGGAGTTCCGCTGCCTCCCTGCTTTCATGCCATAGACATAGGAAGCTAGCAAAAGTGCTACGCGAGACTCGTCTAGGCCTCCTTGACCAGTGAACAGCTACTAACCTAGTATTGGGGGAAAGGGCAAAAATATTCCTTTATGAATCTGTTCGAGGACCGTTAAAATCCCAAAATATGGTGGTTCTCAAAATTCGAGACCAGGTAAGAGAGATCTTTGTTTCAAATGCTGACACAAGTTTAAGCTAACGTTGCTGGTTAGCTTAGCTCACCCAATTTCTGCATTCGCTAATGGAATGTAATCTGAGTCTAGTCCCTGAACTGGGATCTTTTAAACGCTTTGCTCTAATCCCGAACTAACATTTAGTAATCGGAGAATTTGTAAAGCCCGAGTTGGGTTAATTCATTCGGATGTGTCATTCATTGGCATCACATTTACTAAATGAATCGCGACACCAACAGATCATGTATAGTACAAGATTGCTACTGAATGATTGCTGTTTATCACCAGCAGATAGACTGAGCCTATATGAAACTGGCCTGTTAGGGCACCATTTCGCTTTTAAACAGTGAACTGCTGCTTCCTTTCCGTGAGACGAGTTGTCTGCCAAAAGCAGCAAAGTGATCTGTGGATGTTTGTGAGTTTGCCGTGACAACGTAAAGTTGGGATGTGTGTTTACATGCTAGCGAAACAAGCTTAGCTTGTGTGTGAGCCTTTTCGTAGGATGAACCAGCATCATTTTTGATGATTTTACACGAGAATTTCATACGCCCCGTTTACTACTAACTTTGCTCTTGTGTTGAAAAACCAGGAAAGTAATGTAAACTGGCAGAATTGTTGTGTAAAGTGAGCAGGTGAAACGGTAAGGTGATGATGGAGGTACTGAGCCCTTGAGGTTTTGTAGTCTAAAAATGTCGTTTATGAATACTATTTTGAAGAACTTAATTGGTGTTCTGCGTGATATAAATATATTATCCTATAAATAATTGTTGATAATGGAAAACAACTTTTTGTGTCTATTCCAAACCGCATGTGCGCATGTGTGTTTTTTATTGTCTGCGTGGTTGAATGATCGTGTGCCTGGGCTCCTGAGTGGTGCAGTTGCCAAAGGGCTGTCTCCATGGTGATGGTATTAACTTGTATGTGGAGAAGAGGTGCTCAGTCAAGCAGCCACACAGAAACATAGACCATCTCCCGCACCACTCATGCAGCTCTGGAGAGCAAAAAACAGAAACATGCAGATCTGTCTCTTCTTGTTGGCTTTATTGTAAGGATAAAGAAGTCATCAGTGAACAGAGCACAATTGTGCACTTGTTGTGTTCTCGGATTTGTGAGCAGTTTTAACACTTTGTGGTGCCCTACAGAGCTTCATGACCATTATATGCCCTAAATAGTAGGACTGTGCTCTTTGAAAATGTGACAAAGCTATTTGTTCCTTTTAGAGTGAGTTGAGTTTTAGTGTTTTGTCTTACACATACTTTAAATTCAGTATAGTTTAAAAAAAAGTCACACATGTCTTAAACTTATTTTGCAAAGTATTGTTAATAATGAGCCATATTTGATTGTTGGGTGGTTTCAAAAAACAGTAGCTTCAATTTTTGAGTCAAAAATGTGTATAAAGGTCTTTCATTTCAGTTTTAAGTGCCACAGAGAAGCATTATGCTGTGTTTTTAATAAGTGTTTACGTACATCCTGATTTTTTTATATGTTTCTTATTATTAACAAATATAAATATTAGACTTGAAAAACAAAAGTTTACACAAAATTCAGTTTTTAGAATACAATGCTTATTTTTAGATTGTATTTAGTTTTTTTCCTGTTTGGAAAAAAATAAATAAATGACTCTGAAACCTAATAACTGGTTCAGTCACTCTTGGCTGCCACAACTCTAGGAAGAGTTCCTGTTAACTTAATTGCTGAAGCACTGTGGAGGAATTCTGGGCTCTCGTCTTTGCAAAAGTATTGTTATTTGCACAGACTGTTGGGTTTTAGAGCATCATTTTGGTGTTAATAATAATAATGGATCATTGTCATGAGTTAGAACCCCTAATGAATAAAATGAGGTCACAAAAGCAACAAAATGGTCATCATCCTACCTTCAAAATACTTGACTGTTAGTTGGTTGTTTTGGTTTTTTGTTCTTAGTTTTTTTATTTTTTCCTGAGGCACTGTACTTTTCATGTTACTAATGCTACGAACGTTTTTTTTTGTGTCTGCGTTCTTTTAAAAAAGAAAAAAAAGGGGATCTCTTGAGGAGCAAAAGAATCACGAGGCGTTTGTTTGTGTGTGTTGTTCTGTTTGACTTTATAGATCCGGAAGTTTCTTAGTTTTGACGACTCGAATGTCTGAATCAGGTCTTGCATTGCATTCCGAATGCAGTGTTACCATTCTGAGAAGATTCTATTGCCTTTTACAAAGTAGCTTCTTGTTTTTGTTGTTAATTTGAACATAGATTTCTTCTTTTTCAGCCCCCCTTGCTGAAAGCTATTTTCAATGTCGACCCAGATGAAGTCCGCTCACTCATATTCAAAAAAGAGGATGTGAATGCACAGGTAATTCCAACAGTCATTAATCTCTGCATCTCTTTCCTCATACTGCTCTTCCACGTTTAATCATCCTCTAACGTGTAATCTTCCTTGAAAGACTTAATGCAGTACTGTAGTCAGTACTTCTACACACATCTGTTCATGATGTGTTTTTTATAATACTTCATGCTCTGTCTCTCCTTTATTGCATTCTGCAGCATTATTGTTGTTGTGGGATTATTTGTCTAATATTTGCCTGGCTGTTATTTGTTTGTGTTTTTCTGGACTCCTTGTGTTTTTAGCCCTTTCAGTCCTTTGAATTGTAATTATTAGCCTTTAATAAAATACTCTCTGTCCACTGCAATAATTGAACTAAAAATAAAGAGGTTTTGTTGACCGAATAGAGAAAACCAGGACACTGTTGAGTTTAATTTTAGTCACAGCTGTGACTTTCTACTTCTAGTTTGTTTGTTTTTTGTTTTTTTTAGGACAATGAGAAGCGAACGCCACTTCATGCTGCTGCTTATCTTGGAGATGCAGAAATTATAGAGTTGCTGATTCTTTCAGGTTTGTTAATTAAAAGTCAACCTATCAAGCAAGAAATGTATGTTTAGCAGTGGTTAAAAGACAAATGTGTTCATTTTTTCTATCATGAATACAAATACTTAAATCATTGAATTTCTTGGAATGCTGAAATGCTCCTGAGTTGGCATCACCATCGTTTTTGGGATGCTTTGACACAGTGGTTATATTATGTCTGGTCCATGTCTACAGCTGGAATGGTAACTTTTTCAAATGTTAGGATGGAATGCATAGACTGCCAGAGGGAATGAAAGCTTTCAGTGGAGGGAATTCCCTCTTGACAGCCCACTCATAACTTCTCTAAAGCAGCTCAAGAGGAAACTATAACCTGTTTTTTATTTGGTAAACCAGATCAGATAACACTGCCTTACTCTCAGTCTTGTTTAACTTGAAGGTGCAAGAGTTAATGCCAAAGATAACAAGTGGCTGACTCCCCTGCATCGGGCTGTGGCCTCCTGCAGTGAGGTTAGAGGATGTTTTTCTGGTTCTCTCTCACCCTGCTAAATGCACACCCTTTAGTCCTTTCCAGGTAACGCAGAAGTGATTCATGGTGCTTTGTCTTGCAGGAGGCTGTGCAGGTGTTGCTGAAACACTCAGCAGATGTGAATGCCAGAGACAAGAACTGGCAGACACCCCTTCACATCGCAGCAGCTAACAAAGCTGTCCGCTGTGCTGAAGCCCTCGTCCCTTTACTTAGCAATGTGAATGTATCTGATCGAGCAGGCCGGACTGCGCTTCACCACGCAGCCTTCAGCGGTCACCTAGAGGTAAAGCATTAAAATAAGAATGTCGTTCAGATCTAAATAAGCTGTTTTTTTTAGAAATATTTTAGTTCTTGTAGATTTGCTTTAATTCATAGAAAGGGCAAAGAGAAAAAAATCAACTTTTACTTTGAGTTAATGATCCAACCTCTTAGTTTAAGTGCTGTTAGATGCTCTATCCTTTCTAAAAGCAAGTTCCATAGACAGTTAAGTGCTAACTGTTGGACCTAGATTGAAAATAAGCATCCTTAGCTGTTTACATAACTTCCTGAACTTGTCTTCTTGCTAAGAGGAAGTGCTTCTGCTCAAATCATAAACGCTTTAACACAATAGTCATTGTATGAAGTTGCGAAGGTTTTTTGTGTGAGAGTGTCCCCAGCCTGCAGTAAACGTTTAGATTTTGATTTAGATTTTGAGTACAACATTATAAAACACATTCTCATACACTGCATTTGTTGAGAATATGCTGCGCTGCAATTCACTCATGTGAAATATACTATATTTATGTGCTGTGGAAGTTGGCGAGATCCGGTAGTGTAAATCCAAACAAAATCCAAGATAGGCTAGATTTCATATCAACAGCTGTGGCTGCAGACTGACTTTGGATGCAAATGTGCCCAAAATGTGCACAGACAAGAACACTTTATGCACACACGAATGCAAATGACTCTTGGTAATCATACTTTTACTTGCAAATCAGTCATGTTGAACGTTGTCACGTCTTGACATACTTGTGTGCATCAAGTGCACAAAGCACAGTTTATATTGTTGATCAGCAGATCGTCTTTCATCCTAGTTTTGTGTTTATTTTTTAGAAATAAGTCTTTATTGGATAATCTAAATGCATCAAATCAAATATTTCTGTGGTCAGAAAAATGGTCAGTTAAATGTATTTATTGATGGTTGGATATATGGTAAAGCTGCAAGCAGATGTATTGGATTTTCTGGTTGCTGTGAAAGTCATTCTGAGTGTTGATATTGGTCCTTTGCTGCTCTCAGATGGTGCGGCTCTTGCTCTCCAGGGGATCAAACATCAACGCTTTTGACAAAAAGGATCGGCGTGCAATCCACTGGGCAGCTTACATGGGTAAAAAAAAAAAAGACTGATTTCCTTTTCAGGACTGTTTTTTTTTTACGTTTTTTATTTAAATGCTTTTCCATCTGCTTAGCTTTAAGTGTTAAAGTGAGTTTTTATTAGGGAGCAAAGAGTTCTCCCTATTTTTCAAGGTGTTAAAGTGAGTTCTCACAATGTGTTGTGAGCCGAGGCGCAAAAAGCTTTTGTATGTTCGGCAACACAACCATGTCCTCTGGACTTCTGCAGGGCACATAGAAGTGGTGAAACTGTTGGCATCTCATGGCGCTGAGGTGACCTGCAAAGATAAGAAATCCTACACTCCCCTGCACGCAGCAGCCTCAAGTGGAATGATTAGTGTTGTCAAATTCCTCCTGGACTTAGGAGTGGATGTAAGTTTAAGCCTCTAACAGAACCCGAAAGTCCTTTTTTTTATTTTTGCTGTTTCTGGATGAAACATGTTTTTTGCCTGGTTGTCTGGTTGTTTAGATCAATGAACCCAACGCCTATGGAAACACACCCCTCCATGTGGCCTGCTACAACGGACAGGATGTGGTTGTCAATGAGCTCATCGAGTGTGGAGCTCACGTCAATCAGGTGAATGAAAAGGGGTTTGCACCTCTCCACTTCACTGCTGCGTCACGCCATGGCGCCCTCTGTCTGGAGCTTCTGGTGTGCAACGGGGCTGATGTCAATATCAAGGTGAGAATCCTCATCATATACTTAGTATTCAGTAATTAATTGACAATTTTGGTGACATACCTGTGTCCTAAATTGCAGACTGTTTCCTAGTATTCAGGATGTGTTGTTCAAACGCCTGGTTTGGGTTTGCTTGTTTCCATGTCAGTTAGTGGCTTGAAGACTTGTATTTGCGCCATCTTTCATGGTTTAAACAGTGACGCCTAGCGTTTGCATATGTCGATGTCCTGCTCACATTCTGTTCAAACTCAAAGTATGAAGAATCTCTAGACACAATGAGGATCCAGTTCCATCTCAAACCACATTGAAAAGAGCTTGAGCCAAATGCGCTCTAGTCTTTTGTGAGTTTCAGAGGAAATTTGGTGAAATGCACATCATGTATAAAGCAGAAAATCTCATAAAAGTCTAAACTGCTTCATTTCCCAAATTTGACCTTTGTTTTTAAGAGGTCGTGATATCCCCTCCCCAAATGCATGTTATTTCAGGTGATGTGATGGCTCCCGTACAAATCTGTGTGTACTCAATTGGGAAAAAATTTTACATCTTTTGAGTTAGTTACCTAAAAAAGGTTGATTAGGTTTGTTTTTATTTGAGTGAAGTGGTACGGACTCGTCACAAGCGCTGTTTTGTAGACAAAAACGGAGAAAAGGCTTGTTTCAAGTTTGACACTCTCTTAGCTTGTTTTTGTTAAATTCAAGCACTTGTTGCACAGTTTAAATAGTGATTTAAAACAAGCTAACAGAGTGGCTGATTCCAGATTTGTTTTTAGTCATAGTAAAGCTGTCAGATTTAAACACTCTTCTAGTGTTGTCCTCTGATAATCACGTAAAAGTCCTATAATTCCATGTACACACAGTACTTAAATGTTTTCAAAGAGAGTGATCCTTATGTAACCATCCTTTTTTCTTCAATCCACAGAGTAAAGATGGTAAGACACCTCTTCACATGACTGCAATCCACGGCAGATTTTCCAGATCTCAAGCCATCATTGAGAATGGTAAACTCCCCAAATCCAGTTTGAAAATCTGCCATCCTGCTGTAGAGTAGAACTAAAACGTTCATGCTTTTCTTCCCTCCAAAGGCGCTGAGATCGACTGTGAAGATAAGAACGGGAATACACCTCTACACATCGCAGCTCGATACGGACACGAGCTCCTAATTAACACTCTCATCACTAACAGAGCTGACACAGCAAAGTGGGTTTGCCTTTTCTGCGGGCTTTTTGCAAGTTTTTGGAATTGTGCGTTGAAGAAGAGCTGCTCTTTTAAAGGCTTTAGTCATGTAAAGGCATAGTGTTGGGATGAGGTTTTCAGTAGGATCGCTGCACTATTCTATTTCAAATTGTGACCTTTGGGCTTTTGTAACAAGGTATATTAATGGAATTGTGATTTTCAGGAGGGGGATTCATGGGATGTTCCCGCTGCACTTGGCCGCTCTCAGTGGTTTTTCTGATTGCTGCCGAAAGCTCTTGTCTTCAGGTGATTTTTTTATGGTAGCCCCTCTTAAAACAGACACAGTTTAAATGTAAAATTGTAAATGTATTCACAAATTTTCTTTATATTTCTTTATTCTGTGCAGGCTTCGATATCGATACTCCTGATGATTTTGGTAGGACCTGTTTACACGCTGCAGCTGCTGGAGGGTGAGCACGCAACAGATTAAAGATGCTTTAATCTGGAAGAATGTAGAGCTTTTTTAGCATAATGTCCAACTGTGTATTGCTGCTTTTAGAAACCTGGAATGCCTGAATCTTCTTCTCAACACTGGGGCAGACTTCAACAGGAAGGACAGCTTTGGCAGGTTTGTGGCATTTGAAATCTGATTTGGAGCAGGAGTCAAACCTGAGCTGGAAACCCACCTTGTTTTTCTCTTGTTTTATTTTCTCCCAATTCAGGACGCCTCTGCACTACGCTGCTGCCAACTGTAATTACCAGTGCCTGTTTGCTCTGGTGGGTTCTGGGGCCAGCGTCAACGACCTGGACGAACGGGGCTGCACTCCCCTCCACTATGCCGCCGCCTCAGACACAGATGGAAAGTGAGTAACACCTGTTTTTAGGCACACTGCTCAAGCCTCAATACTTCCATGTTGAATCCTTTGTCTGCAGGTGCCTGGAATATTTACTGAGAAATGATGCAAATCCAGGAATTCGGGACAATCAGGGTTACAATGCTGTGCACTACGCTTCGGCATACGGACATCGTCTTTGTCTGGAGCTGGTGAGAAATGCTTTCCCCCCCTGTTATCCAGTTTTAATGAACTTTAATTCCATTTTATTCATTTCCTTTGTTTTTTTTCTCCAGATTGCAAGTGAAACCCCCTTAGATGTGGTAAACCTATTCATATTTTCCATCTGAAAGAAGAGCACTTTACTTAAGAATGTCATTTTAACATGTGTCTCTCTGGTGTTTAGTTAATGGAAACCTCAGGAACAGACATCCTGAATGATTCTGATGTCAGAGCACCCGTCAGCCCCTTACACCTGGCTGTGAGTAATGTCTAAACCTGATTTCATAGCTCTCTAAAAGATTTTTGTACTAATTCTGTTCAGTACTCCCAGAACTGGTTAGCCTCCACAGATACTGCATCAATTCTAAATTCTACACATCTAACTTATTTATTTTCCAGGGTTTTGTTAACAATTTTCACTTATTAATCCTAGAATACTTAAAGGCTAATTAAATATGTAAAAATGTTTTGTTTTTTTTTTGTTCCAAAAGCCGTCTTATTTTTTTAACAAACTTTTTTTATTTGCTTGTCTTTCAGGCATACCATGGACACCATCAGGCAATGGAGGTTTTGGTTCAGTCCCTGCTGGATTTAGATGTTAGAAACAGCCAAGGGCGCACACCACTAGACCTGGCAGCCTTCAAGGGCCATGTAGAGTGTGTGGATGTCCTGATCAACCAGGGGGCCTCCATCTTGGTCAAGGATTTCACCTTGAAGCGAACCCCAATACATGCTGCAGGTAAAAACTGCAAAAAAGAAAAAACAAAGCTTCCTGGTTTGTGTAACCTCAGACTAAAAAACATGCGTAATGCAAATGGTCTGCTCCTTTGCTGCAGCCACCAACGGTCATTCAGAATGTTTGCGTTTGCTGATTGGCAACGCTGATCTTCAAAGTGCAGTTGACATTCAAGACGGGAACGGACAGTAAGCGAATTACATCTTGTTTTGTTTTTCTTTCCTCATCCTATTGAGGTGTCGACATAAACGCTAACTTGACTGTCATCACTCAGAACCCCTCTGATGCTGGCGGTCCTGAGTGGGCACACAGACTGTGTGTATTCTCTTCTCAACAAAGGAGCCAGCGTTGAAGCCAAAGACAAGTGGGGCCGGACAGCCTTGCATCGAGGGGTGAAGAGTTTTTTTTGTGTGGACTTTGGTGGATCTTTGTGTTATTTTGCCACTCAAATATTTACGCTAAAACAAAAATTGTTTAATTGAAACTGTATAAAGATAATTGCTTACAGAAGCTATAATGGTGTGTGCAGTTGCCTTTTCTTAGCTCTATTCAGCATCTACAAAAAAAATCTATGTTGAAAGAAAATCAAAGATTTGAATCCGATCATTCAGCCGAACAGCTTTTACTTTTTTTCCCTACAATTCAGAAGAGGCACATCCCTTAATAAAATTATAAAACACACCAGGAAATTTCCCCCATTCTTACAAGATGCATGTGTTTCTGCTCAGTCTGTCAGCTGGAGATGTTAAATTAAGTCTGATTTAATAAAGAAAAAGCAAAAGAAATCAATCATTTCTCATGATGGGACAGTGAATAAGATCTGGCTTGTTTTTCCAGGCGGTGACTGGTCACGAAGAATGTATGGAGGCCTTGCTTCAGCACAACGCCAGCTTCCTGGTGCGAGACTGCAGAGGCCGTACGCCGGTCCACCTGGCAGCGGCATGTGGACACATTGGCGTCCTTGGAGGCCTTTTACATGCCGCCCAGTCTGTGGAAACGCTCCCCGTGTTGACGGATAGCCATGGGTACACCCCGTTGCACTGGGCCTGCTACAATGGTAAATACCAGATGGGTTCATGTTCCAGAAATGTTGGAAGTCTGATTTGGAGAAAATATATTTGTTAGCATACTAATGGAAATTTGGATATAAAATAAGCATTTGTTTTTGTATGAACCTCAAATCAAAGTACATCAGATACTACTTTTTTTTTTTAATCATTTATTAATTTGTTATTAGATTTTAGTCCTGCTTTTCTTTCTTCAGGTCATGATACGTGTGTGGAGGTTTTGCTGGAGCAGGAAGTTTTTCACAAAGCTGAAGGCAATCCTTTCAGTCCTCTGCACTGTGCTGTGTAAGAGCCCGAGCTGTCTTTTGGTTTATTCAAACTGTCAGAGTTGAGTCTGGAATAGATTTACTGTTGGATATCTCTTTTTTTGCTTTCCTTAGAATCCGTGACAATGAAGGTGCTGCTGAAATGCTCATAGACACTTTGGGCCCAACCATTGTCAATGCCAAAGACGGCAAAAACAGGTAGGAGCAACTTTAACCTTAAAGTTGTCTTTTTTTCACATTTGATGTGAAAAACTTTGCCTTTTGTTAACCTTTTTTTGTAGAGGTGTGAGTCTGGCGATACGATATGTTTCCCGGTATTGTACCGGAACACATTTTCTGTCTTTTTTATTTTATTTTATTTTTTTACAATAATAACCTAGAAACTACTACCTGTATTTCAATACGTCTTCTATTGTAATAAAATTGTAAAATTCTGTTTATTTAATGATCACAATGTTAAGCACTGCAACTGTATCTCATATATAAGCTGCTTTTACCCAGGCAAATTTGTAGTGCTTTTATTTTGGTAACTTAAGATATAGAAAGGGAACAGTCAATATTGTCTGATTTCCACAGCTAAATGTTTTTTAGTATAAGAAAAAAAAATGGAAAGAATGTGCCTTAACCAGTAAGGTTCTAAAAGTATGATTGAAGAAATGAAGTGCTGTTTATTTTCAACATTGCTTAATGTAGCTTCTCCAGTACTTTTAAAGGGTTCAGGAGCCTGAATGGTGCCTCAAAAATAAAGGGGGGGGGGAAACACCAATTCTTTACAGAAACAAAAAAGTGTGATGATGAGGCAGCATGACAGGGTGAAGGAGAGCACTTTCATGTGTTTTTACATCACAGTCTGTACTGCATCGTTGTAGTCACGCTTTCTCACACGCGGAAGTAAACTAGTAACGTTCATCGCCAATCGAGTTTTTTCTAACACCCCTACTTTTTTTGTGCAGGACCCCTTTGCATGCTGCAGCCTTCACTGATCACGTGGAGTGTCTCCAGCTGCTTCTGAGCCACAATGCCCAGGTCAATACTGTTGATGCTGCTGGGAAGAGCCCTCTCATGATGGCTGCCGAGAATGGTCAGACCAATGCTGTCGGTAGGAATGCCTCTGCACCTTCCCCCAAAAATGGACTATCATTGGAAGAGCAACATTATTAACTATGGTTACTAACTTTTCATATCTTCATCCACTCCCACTGATTCTCAGAGTTGCTGGTGAGCAGTGCAAAAGCAGATCTTACTATTCAGGATGCTGTGAAGAACACTGCACTTCATCTGGCATGCAGTAAGGTATGTCCTCCCATATGGTGGCTCTGTTCTGTCACTGTAAAGCTGATAAAAAAAACGAGTGTCCTTCCTGGTTATAGAAGTTACTTAATGAGGATTTTTGTTTTAAATCAATCCTTGTTTTCTGCAGGGTCATGAAACCAGTGCCTTGTTGATATTGGAGAAGATTTCTGACAGAAATCTCATAAATGCTACAAATGCCGCCTTACAAACGTATGTAATTCACATAATTATTTATGCAATGTAGGATGTTTGTAGTGTGAAAAGTCACGAGGAGAGCTTAGCAGTGTCAGCAGACCCAGGATTTCTTTCTTTCTTAAAGGCCTCTTCACGTGGCTGCAAGAAATGGATTGACTGTGGTGGTGCAAGAGCTGCTGGCAAAGGGAGCCAGTGTCCTTGCAGTTGATGAGAATGGTAAACACTTCACCTTTTCTGTCTTTTGCAGTACAATTGGGGGGAAAAAACTGAAAGTAGTCAGCTCTCAGGCTGTTTTTAGCAGAAACTATAATTATTATCTAGTTTTTCTTATATATATATATATATATATATATATATATATATATATATATATATATATATATTTATTTATTTATTTATTTATTTATTTATTTTTGTTTATTTATTTTTGTTCTCAGGTTACACGCCTGCCTTGGCTTGTGCCCCCAACAAAGACGTGGCAGACTGCCTCGCCCTGATTCTGGCCACCATGATGCCTGTGTCCCCCTGCACCTCGGCACCCACCCTCCCTTTCAGTGCCATTAACCACTACACCACCAGCCCCTCCAAGAGTGTCACTTTCGACAGCCTGCCCATGCTGGGAGGTGAGCATGGTTCCTACTGCAGCTTCAACAACATGAGCCATCACGACGGTTTCTACAAAGAGGAGGAGCTCAACGACTCTGATTCCGAGACTTATTAAAGCACGGAGGGAAGCGAAACACATCAACACACGCTGTGTCTTAAAATCACCCGATGGAAGCTTGGGAAGTGAGGAAAAAAGATGGAAGCCTCCGCAGGAGCCTTAAAAGCCTCCCTGCACACACCAGAGAGTAAGCGACGGAGAAGGAGGTGCAGCAGGCTGGCTCACACTGACCCTGACCTCAGCCAGCACTAGAGATGTCCTTCAGCAGATGCTGAACTGAAGTACTCATTGCTTTACCAACACTGACTTTTTTTTAGCGTGAAAATGACCGTTTGGGCAGATAGCAGCTGTTTTATGGCAATAACATCCTGAAGAGGTGTGTTTGCACTCCACCAAGACAGGGACCAAAAGACTCGGATGCGTTTTAACCCATTTTTAACATCATAACGATTCAAGACGGAGAATATTTTTGGGTTTATCTGTTACTGAGAATAAGGGCAGGGGGGTGGGGTCCAAATTTAATCTCCCAATTCATCTGAACACTCTTTTGAGCTTCAAGTTTGGGGGGGGAGGGGTCATTTATTATTATTTTTTTCAACATAAAAATTTTAAAATGCCAATTTTAACATCTTAAACTCTGTTCTCTCAAAATGTGATTTCCTACATTTCCAAACATTTGAAAAATATGCACCCGGTTAATATCAAGTTGATCAATCCTGCCGTTGTTTGTTGATCTAGCCTTTAAAGAATAATTTATTTGTACTTTTGGTTCCTCATCTGTTCATTTCGTGCCTTCATTAGTTACTGAGAAAACATGGGTTTGTAGAGGCAGCTGTTTAATTACAGTGAAAGTGCGCTTTAGAAAAGTATCAATGCACTGATTCAGTTCTGAGGCATCTTTGCTCAGTTTTCAGAAGAGGAAACACTGTAAACCAATGACAGGGCAGCATTTGATTTTTCTATTGAGTGTTTTTTTTCCTGGTTCTTATTTTAGTTCTGCTTGCTTTAACTTAAAAACATTCAATCACATCACTTTCAGTTGTCTATTACATCATTTTAAACTGGAAATATGTACATTTGCTAGCTTCAGTAGAATAAAGAGGAATTTTCTGTTCCTTGGTTTTCCTTGAAGAATGAAACTAGCATGTATATAGAAATTATGACTGTGAATTCAAAATTCCAATGAATTCTTTCAGTACGGAGATTGCTGTATATTTTATGAATAATAAATGAGTTATTTAATAATGAACGTGTGTCCGTGTGATTGCTGTGTTGCAGTTTGTTTTGACAGCTGTCAATCGCAGTGGGAGCATTAGATGTGGCTGTGCTTGAGTTTCTGGTCTTTATAATTATTCACTTATCACGGCACATGAAGAACTGCGACTAATGTGATTATTTAGGCTCATCCTTTCACTACTGTCATGTGAGGAGAAATCCTGCAAAGTGACAAAAGGTCATTTTGGCCAACAAAGAGAAAACAAAAAGTATAGACTTCACTTTAGTGATGTTCAAGATTCCACTCTAAGTTATTTTTTCAATTAAATAAAGAAATGTGAAGGATTTCTGCCTAAATATCATGAAAAAAAATATTTTTTTAGTGAGAAAATGGAATTTAAACACTACCAGAATTCATTTCTATGCATATTCTTTGTCATCTGGCTTCTCCCCTTAAGAGTTACTGCAACAAATGATCTGCTGTCATCCGTTCTCTCCTGCATCCTCATTGCCACCATCCACCTTCATGTCGTCCTTCACTACATCCATCCACCTCTTTGATCTTCTTTAGGCCTTTCCTGGTAGCTCCAACATCAGTATCCGATACTAACATAATCACTATCCATCCCCTCAATGTGTCCAAACCATTTTGATCCACACTCTCTCAAAGGGGATTTTAATGTCTTCAGGTCTGGCTCCTGTCTCTTTTTCTCAGAGCCACTGTTTTTATACCAACATGGCTCCTCTGACCACTGTCTTGCATACCTTTCATTTTTTGCTGATGATCTTTTGTCACATTTACAGCTGAAACCTTCTTCCACCCGTTCCCACCTGCTAACACATGCCTCTTCAGTCCTCTGTCTTCTTCACCTCTGCTCCCTGTAACTCAGCGTTTGACTTCAGTCCTTCTCATTGACTCACTGATACTGTGTCTTAAATGTCTGATCCTCTCTTCCTTCCTAGAGCAAACCTCCACCTCTCTAGATGGTGTACTAAAATTACACTTAGTCTATACTAAAAGTGAGGCAATATGAAAACAAAAGGTTCCAATTTAGTCTGAAGAAGTGTTCAGTTAGTTTATTTCTTATAGTACACATACGTGCTCCTGGCCTCAAGGGATGCATTCCCGCATGTTTTTTTTCAACATTCCCTGCTCAGGCATGTTCTATATGGCTGGACACACTTTTACCAGGTAATCAGTCACAAGTAGGGCTTAGATATCTTGAAATTATGCAGACACAGCGGGCTTTGAAGCTGCCAGCCCTGCTCTAAATGTTTAAATCTAAACTTTTAAACCTTTTAAGAGGTCTTGGGGAAGCGAAACCAGTTTTCATTCCTCTAGCTTTTAATGGAGTAACAGTTTCATCACAATGCACACAAAGAACAGGTCAGGGGATGCGAGAGGTTGGTTATAATTTGGGTGGGATAGGGGAGGGTTTCCCCTCAGATTCCAATCAAGGGTGAACCTAGACTTCCTTGAGCTGTGCCTGGTAAACAGGACCCGTCCGATCCACTGGTGCTGCTCTGCAGTTAGAGCTGCCTGCCAGGACTCAGGAGCAGCTGAAGAGAAAACATGAAGCAGCTTTTATTTATGACTGACACAGAGACACAAAGAGCTGCATCTACTGTCGCATCGTCAGCAGACTGAGTTGGAGGCAGGACAACTGGAGCTGCTGCTCCTCAATCCCAGCTATGTGAAGCTAAGCCATCTAAAGCCCTGCAGAGATACCACTATCAGGTGAAGGAGGTGGAGCCTCGTGAGCAAAAGGAGGAGCCAGTATTTGTGGGGCTGAAACAGAGAGAGCAGATTCTATTTTTTTTTTTTTTTCTGAATGTTTTTCTGAATGAAAAACAAATCAAATGTGCGACTCAGACAACAAAAAGTGAATGGGTGAGGTTTCTAGTGTGGTAGCTAAAAGAGGATGGTTGAATGAAAAGTTAATATTTGGCACTTAATGAAATACAGATGCTGAAAGCATGGAAAAGTAAAGTCAAATAATAAAATAGACTACAAAGTATAAAAAATTAATAAAGAATCACATTGTTAGTATAAAGGCACACGATCAACCCAATTTAGGATTGTGCAACCTACAGTGAGGATGATTAAAACTCATTCATTAAATCTGCATTTATAGAACAGATTAGTAGATACATATTTATTCAGCTATTAGTTACTCACAATGGTGAGGCTGCTTACAGGTGAGGCACTGCCTCACCTGAACACATGTCCCTGCAGAGACATATTTCAATAAGGAACCAAAAACCGACCAAATTGTGTCCACCCACCCAAAGCAATTTTTGCCCAGAAATTTAGAATCTAAACTGTCCAACTGAGCGAAAAACCGCCCAACCTGGCAACACTGGTGTTTGCAAGGCAGCTGACACGCTGCATTTTGGGATCTGTAGTTAATGTTATTGGTACGTAGCACTACATATTGCCGGGACATTAATAACAACAGTATTAAATGATCTCGCCAACTGGATATAATTACATGCTGGGCCGGATGTGGCCCCTTGAGTTTGACACATGTGCTGCATGGTCACATGTCTTTGCAAAATTTAAAGTGTTTCCACACATTGGACTGAAATGATGGCTGGATCATTTTATGCTGATGTCACATGTGTGTAGTCTGCTGTGATAGTCATTTTTACATTATAGTAAAATAAACATACTGTGTTTCAATCCAAATGGTATTTTTCAAGATCGATTATCAATGCATCTCGTTCTGAAATGATTTATCAATGGTATAGGTTCATTTGATCAACACCTTGCCACGGTTAGATCGATCTGGTTAGATTGTAGGAGTGGATTTCGATTCATCGATTTATCGTTTCACCTCTAGAAAACAATGACATCACTCATTGGATTTTGAAGGTGAAAATGGAGTCTGAAATGGGAGGGGCATGTTCATCAGAGTTTACTCCACCCACCTGAAGAATGTGCCAAAAATGGTTTAGTGGATGGGATTCAGCAAAGTGAGTGAATTGTTTACTATACGCATAGATTTACATTAAAAATGTATCTAAAAATGCAAAAATTGGAGCTAAAATAAAATAGAATAAATAACCCATCCCCACACCCAGAGTTGTTAAAGAAAAGCAAATACACCAATTGAGATGAAAATCGTCCAAAGAAGTTTTGATGTAATTTGGTGATTTGATTGTAGATAGACACAAACAAACATATGAATTGTACTGTTGCCATTCAAAATCAACGTTTCCACGGTGAAATCACAGTTCTGTCAGGTTTTGCCCTGGTTCTCTTTGTGATGTCACAGAATCTATGGAAACGTACTAAAAAATCATCATTCTGCCAAGAGACTTCGACACGTCCAGACAGAGACAGCTCCGTTGGTGTGATTTTATTAGAAAAAGTTTTTTTCAGCGACATTGCGGGACAAAAACCAATCTAAAATGGACAACCCATCTGATTTCAACCCAGGTAAGTTTAAAACCCATAGAATATTTTTGATTGCAAGCTGAGTATAGGTTTGTGATTAGATTTTATATCCAGATTGTGATATATTCATATTTTACTAATATTTTACATTGTTGTAAACTATTTACAGTCTTTTACATTATTGCCTGAGCTGACAAACCAGCATAGAAGCTGGTTTGTCTGGCATGTGGTAAAATTATGAGTTGCCATTTGTAGTTTAAACAGAGATGTGATGTGAGTTTGAGGGAAACATTTATTTTATTCAAACAATTCATGACTGACTTCTCAAAACTCTTAAAGAAAAAAAATTAAAGAATTGAATATTAAAAATCGTTATCATTAAAAATAAAATGTTAACTTTCACATAGTTGTGTGAATAATAAAAAGCAGTGATGTGGTCTAAAAAAATTTTTGTGAATGAAGTACATTAATCTCTCATTCTGGACACAATTTCTTGTGATTTTAGCATGCAAAATTCTCCTTATCTTTTAGTTTTAGAAATTTAAAGATGTTTTGGTCCGTCAGGCATCATGTATTATTTATTTCTTTAAATTTTTTCTTGAAATTTTAACTTTGAGACATTTTTCATGACATTCCATCGGCCATGATTGCAGTCAGTCAAAACAAAACAAAACAAAACAAAAGAATGGAATCTTTTCAAACTTACTTGGTAACAACTGTGGAACACACACGAGCTCACGAGCGCCCTCTGTGGAGAGGCAGAGCTACTGCCTGCATCACTATCCGTCTTCAGTGCAGCTTTATGTCATCTTAACCTTAAATAAATTCTGAGCCCGTGAACTGACATGGCTAAAAAAATGATTACATATTTCCCACAAATTAGAATTTTGTTACCACGAAATAGAAATTACTTCCCATGAAATAATTAGATCATTTCCAATAAAGAGATATTTAAAATGAAGAAAATTCTAAAAGCAAACTTTTTTCTGGCATAAGCTTGAAGTAGTTACTTGTCGGGGAATTTTTTTCTGGCTAGCCTTAGTTTTGTGAAGTTTCACTTTGCAATATGTGTAATTACACTGTTTCCATTCAATCATTCATGTGAATAAACTCACGCAATAAGTCATTCAAAAACACGGGTGTGAACAATACTTGGATTTACAGCAGATGCATTCAAATTTCTGTCTGTGTTTATCTCATAACAATGCATGGAAGACACGGTGGATGTTTAGAGATCTGATTTAGTTTAAAGAAGCTCTACAAAAGCATCAATAATCACGTCTCCATGTATGGGTTCTAAGTGAGGACATGAAATAAAAATGTCTATAATGTACAATTTTTGGATATAAAGCCTTACAAATGCCAAATATAGATATGTTGAGTATAAAGGTGATCTAAATGATCAGAATGAAAGACATGCATCGCATATTTAGCACAGATTAGATGATGCTGGTTGAAGCACTGCCTCACCAACTGTTGATATTACTAGTTATGCTTTATTTTGCATTCCAGAGAGATCATTGCTATATAGCTAGCATCATCAACATCTCCCTACTTTATTGTTTTCTTTGTAAAAGTATGCCAGTCATTTTGGACAATGAAGATGCTTCAAAATTAAGATATGTTGATAGTTTGATTCGCGCAGTGATCAATAACTCCACCGCTCCACCTGTTGTTTTGATCCAAACGACTCCTAAGTGAAGCTATTTTCAATCTTGTGTGTCCTAACAGTCCTCAATGTTGTGTTTCTTTTTCCCCCCAGAACCTTTTATGCGACATCCAGAAAGAGGAAGTTACAATACTCACCTGAGGGGGTGACTGCTGGGAAAAGGAAGAAGCTTTCTCCATGTAGCAGCCCCCCCCAACCCGTTGGCTCTGATAACGGTAAGATGATTATAACACTTTTGACTTTTCTAGTTACTAGTTATTGCATTCCAGTGACGTCATTGCTATCATCATCAACATCTGCCTCCTATTTGTTTTCTTTATAAAAGTATGCCAGTCATTTTGGACAATGAAGATGCTTCAGAATTAAGATTTGTTGGTAGCTTGATGTGCGCAGTGATCAATAACTCCATCGCTCCACCTGTTGTTTTGATCCAAACTACTTCTAAGTGAAGCTTTCTTCAAGCTTGTGTAGCATCAATAACTCCATCCCTCCACATCTTCCATAATGTTGCCAGTTCAGGGTGGAGTAAAGACACACAAAGATGAATTACTTTGAATGAAAGTCTACTTCTGCTATTATAACTCTGAAAAAAATGATGACAAACAGTGACCCGATCACTCTGTGTGGCTTTGAAGAATCTCAGGCTTTAATTGTTTTAAATTCATGTTCAATACACATTGTCTGGTTTAAAATACTGATATTGATCAATATAATTAGGTCATAAAATTATAAAGGTTATCTGATATATCAATAATAAAGTGCTATGTGAATGTCCAGTTAACATGAAAAATAAAATGTAGTGAATTGTTGTTTTAAACCAGACGTCTCCTAAGTGAACCCATTTCCAGGTTTGTGTGTCCTAACAGTTCTTATTCTTGGGTTGCTTTTTTTGCAGAGCCTTTCAATGCAACATCCAGAAAGAGAAAGTTACAGTACTCACCTGAAGGGGTGACTGCACAGAAAAGGAGGAGGCTTTCTCCACCTAGCAGCACCCCCCACCCCGTTGACACTGATAACGGTAAGATGGTTATAACATTTTGATTTTTCTCAGTCTGACTAACATGAGGATAATTGAAAAAGCAAAACAAATTGCATTTTTATGTAAATTAATTGGAGAAACATTTACAAAAAATATGTTGTTTAGTTAAATGTATCAAAGGATAAATTAAAAATGTCCAAATTCTTTAGAGCTCATCTTCTGTGTTTGTCATTGAAACAATTTTCACACAGAAAATTTTAGATTTTTGCTAAAAATATTTTGTGTCCAATAAACATAAAAGACAAAAAAAGTCATAAAAAAAGTCATAAAATATTATATTTGGTTTTTCAAGTCCACACATTTCAGTATAAATTGCACAATAAAATATCGCCAGTACTTCTATTAAACACACTTTATTCTGTAATGAATAGAAAATGACAGGTTGATTGTCAGTTATTTCCATTTAAGACAGACGTTTTGTCAAAAGTTTGGCTAATACAGAAAACTTCTCTGTGTTTTTACCTAAACTTTAAATAGTCATCTGTCACTTTGTTTTAAACATTAAAAGAAAAGATCAAAGTAGAAAGAATGATGTGATGAATACTCAGTAATGTTTGACAGAGAGTAAGAAATGGAAGCAATAATTTCATGCGGTCCTTTAGCAGCTCTTCTAAAGCTGTTCTGTCTGTGAGCAAAATGTGACCATTAATGAATTTACAGAAGCTTTGATCTTTGGCCCTCAGAAAAATAATGGAATTCTTTCATTCTGGAGTTACTTTTTTTTTACAGTTTCTCAAATGTGTGTCTGCTCTTTTCAGAAGATTCCAGAGAAAAGGAAGAAGCACAAGACGAGACAAGCAACCCAAACCAATTTGAAGGTAAAAATAGTAGTCAGGTTTCTTAATAATGAAGGAGAACATTAAAATCCTGTTGAAACAGCTTTTCCTCACAGTCATAACTGAACTTATCTGCTGTGTCTCTGCAGTAAAGTACGAGAAGCAGGGCCTGCTGGGAGAAGGAGGTTATGGGTCCGTGTATGCTGGCTTTCGCGTTGCTGATCGCTTCCCAGTAAGTGTGACATAGAGAAGCTCTTGATGGAGCAGATCAGGAGGGAAATGCTCACCAAAGCTCTGTTTGTGTCTTACAGGTTGCGATCAAATACATACCACAATCCAAGGTCTTACGGCAAACCGTAAGTTTAGCCGCAGTCACTGGTGCTCACCTGAAGTCTCACCTGTGCAGCTTCTCACCCTCATCTTACACTTTCCTGGCATTTTACAGGATAATGAAGGCAAGCAGATACCTACAGAGGTTCTGATAATGCAAAAGGCGGCTGATGGAGAGGTGGGGTCCACAGCTGCTGTGTCACTGCTTGACCACTATGACCAGGAAGACGACTTGATCCTAGTCATGGAGAGACCCACGCCAGTCGAATGCCTATTCGACTATAGAGTCAAAAAACCGATGCTGGAAGAAGACGAGACCAAGGTAGGCGGGTTCAGACATGACCACCTGCTGACAGTGGGTCCTTAATTTCTCTTTCTCCCTCTGAGGAGGTCTTCTTCCATGTGTTTTTTCTCAGAGTGTTCTGTATCTTCTGTCTTCCTCAGATCATCCTGAAGCAGCTTGTAAAAGCTGCTAAAGAGCTGGAAGACAGGGAAATCTTCCACCAGGATATCAAAATGGAGAACATCCTGGTGGAGACCAGCTCCACTGTCCCGCGTGTCCGCCTTATTGATTTCGGCCTCAGCAGCTTCACAAAGAGGGACATAATGCACACATTTGTCTGGGGTGAGTAATCAGCCTTCTGCTTCAGTTTTGCACTATTTTTGCTCCTTGGTGTGCAAAATGTGTTTTATTTTTTTTGGGTGTTTTTTTTAGAAACGACGTGTCAAGACCCCCCTGAATTCACACATTGCCGCTCCTATTCAGCCGGGCCCACCACGGTGTGGCAGGTTGGGGTGGTAACATTCGAACTTCTGCACGAAAGTCCTTTCCATGCCCAAAGATTTTTTTGGAAGGACTTGAAGCCACGCCCGGAGCTGTCTAAAGGTAAAAAAAACATCTCAACTTAACTGAGTGGATGGATCCCTGCATCTGTCAGCTTCATCCTGTTACTCTTCTTTTTCATAGACTGCAAGGACTTCCTGGAGAAATGTCTGGCCTCACTCCCACACTGCAGGCCAGCATTAGAAGATCTCCTTCTTCATCCATGGCTGAGTGGATAAAACCACCCAGTCATGAAGAGATGGACAAATAAAAAAACAAAAAATTAAAAAAATATATAAAAAACAAAAAACAAAACAAAAAAAAACAGAAAAACGAAATAAATACATAAAAAATACATTCCCCGAAGGGGAAGTTTTCAGGGGGCATCGGCCGATGGCCTGTACAGGTCCGGAACGCCGGTGTCCTTGCTCAGCTTCTCCTTTAAAAGCGGTTGGGTCATATTTACAACCCTTCACCGAGGCGCAGCCCATCATCAAAGGCCCAGGATCGGCGACCAGCCATGGGTCACAGGCATCACCACCAGCCCCTGAGGATGCAGCGCCTCGTCTGTTGATTGTAAGTAAATTGTCGCTCTTCAAAAAAGCTTTTCCATCTAAAAAAAAAACTTTTATTAGACTCATAGTTGCATAATTGCCTAAGTCATTTTTGGCCAGCTGTTGATATCTGACACAAAACGCCATTTTGCTTGTCAAAAAGTGTGTTTTTTTCTACAAATGCAACACTTCCATTTACACACATTCATTGTGCATCATTGTATTCATTTTGTAGGATCCACAACCAGCCATGGAGAACAGGCATCACCACCAGCAACTGAGCTGAGCGAGGATACAGCACCTCTTCTGTTGATTGTAAGTTTCTGGCTGCTCTTTAAAAAAAGCTCCTCCCTCTAAAGCAAAAAGTAAAACTTGTTCTCCTCATAGCATAATTGTCTAAGTCATTTTTGACCAAATGTTAATATATGCCACAAAATGCCATTTTTCTTGCTAAAAAGTGAGTTTTTCCTGCTTTCTACGAACATTCAAATATGGCGTCGGCAGTTATGCTATGAGGCTGATGATTGGTTATTGATCTCGCCATCTCTTTTAGTTTGTCTTTGAAAATTCCTGCTCCCTCCTTCTGTAAAGTTGTTCTCCAACACAATATTTTATTTATGCGTTCCGTTTCATTGCAAATCAACAGATAAAACTGTCATTTTTTGTCACCAGTGAAAGGAAACAAAATGCTTTTTGAATTACCTTAACTCTTTGACTGTTTGCACAATATGATGTAATTCCAACGGATTCTGAAAGCTTAGAAAAGGAACTTTGTGCTGATATGCAACACTAAACCATTGTAAAAGGCTGCATATCTGTGCAAAGTTTTTAAAATGTTGAATATCCCCTTGATGCTGATTGATGCAAATATCAAAAACTTCCAATCCTTCATTTGGCATGAACTTAAAAGCAAAATATAATTGAAATGTTTTTTTTTTTTTTACAAATAAATGAAGGCATCACAGGGATTTCAGCCACAGATTGGCTTTTCTCAGCTTTCAGAATCCAATGGAATCATGTTAACTGCATGAACACTGAAGGAGTTGCAATAATTCAATTCAGTGTTAATGGGAGGCTAAGTACAACGTTTGGTAAATCAATCAAAAGTAGGAAGTTGCAAGAGAAAAAGTCTCCAGTGGCTCATAGACTAAATTTTTCTCCAAATGCAACCCTTCAATTTACATCCACGGATTGTGCATCACTGTATTAATTTTGCTGTCTAGTTTCTTTTCAACCAAAAATTCATTTTTTTTATCTTACTGGTTATATTTTCACTGCTCAAACTTAACCTTAGATATTTCTATTTCAGTTGCATCACTTGCTCTTTCAGTTGCAAATCATTGTGTTTGTAGTTTTTAATCTGGCACATTTGTCACTGGAGCATCACTGCATTTATTTTGCAGGATCCACAAGCAGCCAGGGGGAACAGGCATCACCACCGAGCTGACCCCGCATTCAGCGCCTCTTCCACCAATCGTAAGTTTCGGGCTGCTCTTGAAAAAAAACTCCTCCCTCTAACAAAAAAACCTCTCGTTAGCCTCTTAGCATGATTATCAATTAATGAATGTCCCCATAAGGGGGGTGGTGGTGGGCCAAAGGGGGAAGAGGTGGGGTAAAATTTCAAAATACTAAAGTTAAAATTTAGATTGGAAGACAAAAGGAGGACTTTGCACAAATATACTCCTGATTTTCTATTAAAGTGTAGAATCCTAAACGTCAAAAAAAATCTGTCCAACACAAGAAACGCAGATTCAGTTCAGCTGCTGGACAGAAAAACATAGTCACAAAGGGTAAAAAAAAGTGACGTCCCCTTAAGGGGGGAGGTAGCGGGTGGGCCATGTCTCTTCTGTGAATTGGTGGTTGATGGCCCCCCTCAACAAAACTCCTCCCCCTTAAAATATTTGTTATTAATCTCAATGCCTCTTTCTGTTCTGGTCAAGGACATATTTGAAAAAACTATTGTCAGACCAAAGTAAAATATTCTAAAACTAAATTTAGATTCAAACACAAAAGGGCGTCTTCATTTAAATATACCCCAGAGTTTCACTTAGATTGTAGAAGAAAGCTCCAAATTAAAAAAAAAATGTATCGAGAACAAGAGGCTCTAAGATTCCAAAGTAAATGAGGAAAGAGGACAGAAAGAGGAAAAAAAAATTGACGTCCCCTTAAGGGGGGTGGTGGCGGGCTAGGGGGGGGTAGCGGGTGGGCCATGTCTCCTCTGTCAATTGCTGGTCAATGGCCCCCCTCAACAAAGCTCCCCCCTCTAAAAATATTTGTTATTGATCTCAACATCTCTTCCCTTTCTGGTCAAGGAGATAACTGAGAACTATTATCAGACCAAAATAAAAAATTCTAAAACTAAAATTTAGATTCAGACACAAAAGAGAGTGTTTGTATAAATATACCCCAGATTTTCCCTTAGATTGTAAAAGAGAAGCCCAAATTTAATACCAAATCCATCTAGAACAAGAGGCTCTAAGATCCATTTGCTCGGCTGCTGGAACGAAAAAGAGGAGAGAGGACAGAGAGGAAAGGAAAAAGTGACGTCCCCTTAAGGGGGGTGGTGGCGGGCCAGGGGGAGGTAGCGGGTGGGCCATGCCTCCTCTGTTAATTCCTGGTTAATGGCCCCCTCAACAAAGCTCCTCCCCCTCAAAAACATTTGTTATTGATCTCAACGTCTCTTCCCTTTCTGATAAAGGACATTATTAAAAAAACAGTTATCAGACCAAAATAAAAAATTCAGATGCTGGAAAGAAAATGAGGAAAGAGGACAGAAAGAGGAAATGAAAAGGTGACGTCCCCTTAAGGGGGGGGCTGTGGGGGGAGGGGTGGAAGGGGGGGCCATACCTTTTTTGTTAATTGCTGGTTGATGGCCTCCCTTCGAAAAAAAGCTCCTCCCCCTAAAACAATTTGTTATCAAATCAAACAAAGAGGAATCGGGGGGGGGGCTATTCTGTCTGTAACTTCCGGGCCCCTCCTTCAGTAAAGCTCTTCCCCTAAACAGAATTTTATTAAAGCGTTCCGTTTAATTGCAAACCAACAGTTAAAACCGCCAATTTTCAGTCAGTACTTCATAACCAAAATATTACGTTTACATTTGTATGGATTTATATTTGTGCCAGATCTTTTAATCCTTTAACACAGGAGCTGTCGCCAGAACAATGAAGCCTGAGACAAATAAGATTTTCTTGGAAAAAAAATAACACAAAGCTTCATGCAGCGATCCATAATTCACCTTTGTGGGCTAAAGGGTTGCATTTGCAGAATCATTTAGTCTTTACTCCTCTAGAGAAATTTAATTTGCAGCTTCCTATGTTTGATTAATTTACCAAAAGTTTTGCTTAAAGGATTTGGCACAACAATAACTTCATACATTTGTGCTGCTTAATTAAAAACAAGTTTAGTAGTAAACGAAAAGTTTAAAAAACAGCTAATTATAAATAATAAATAAAAGTAAAATTCAAGCACAAAATAAGTTTATACAAACATGGTTTTCCCAAAGAGTGTAGAAGAGAACCTCAAATGTAAAACATCTGTTCATCACCATTTCTTCTCTCTGTCCGGCCCACCAACACCACCAACCCGGCGCCGCCCATCATCGAGCCGGCGCAGCCTGTCACTGAACCCCTCATGGCTCTTCACCTGAGGGGTGATCACTCATCGAGGCGCGACCCTTTACTGAGGGGGGGCCCATCACCGAGGTGCAGCTCTCGACCAGCAAGCCCAGCCCGGATCATCACCAAGGGCCCATTGGCGAGCAGCCATGGGGCACAGGCATCACCATCAGCCACCGAGTTGACCCGGGATTCAACCCCTCTTCTGTCAACTGTAAGTTGGTGCCCCCCCCCCCCAAAAAAGCTTCTCCCCTAAGCCTCATAGCATAAGTCATTTTTTAAACCAATTTTTTGTACAAATCTTGATGTCTGTCTAAAGATACCATTGCACTTGCTGAAAAGTGTCTTTTTTACAGCTTTCTAAAAATATTTTAAAAGATTTGGCAATTATGCTATGAGGCTATTTGTTATTGATCTCGAGATCTCTGCTGCCTGATAAGCTTTCCTAAGAATAAATAACACCATAAAACTAAAATTTAGATTAAAGCAGATAATGTGTTATTACAAATTTGCCCCACATAGAGCAAAGAAGAGAACCCCAAATTTAAAACAAATCTGTCCAACAGAAGAGGCTCTCAGGTTCAGTTTGCTCAGCTGCTGGACAGAAAAACAGGAGAAAAAGGAAGAAGTGACGTCCCCATAAGGGGGGTGGTGGCGGGCAAAACGGGGAGGAGGTGGGGTGGGGCTATGTCTCTTTTTTATTAATTTCTAATTGCTGGCCCACCTTTAAAAACCCTCCTTCCCTCCAAAAAAAGCTTTTGTTAGCCTTATAGCATGAGTGATGTTTTTGGCCAAATGTTGATATCTGCCTAAAGATACCATTACACTTGCTGAAAAGTGTCTTTTTTTCAGCTTTCTAAAAATATTCAAAAAGAATTGGCAATTATGCTATGAGGCTAACAATTTGTTATTGATCTCGAGATCTCTGCTGTCTGATAAAGGACATAATCAAAAACTTTCCTAAGAATAAATGACATTATAAAACTAAAATTTAGATTGAAGCAAAAAAGGTGTTAATACAAATTTACCCCTGATTGTCCTGTGGAGTGTAGAGTAAAACCCCAAATTTAAAACATAGTCAGCCGAGCAAATTGAGCCTCTTGTGTTGGACAGACTATTTTTTTTTATTTGGAACAACAGGCGAAAAAGGAAGAAGTGTTGTCCCCATAAGGGGGGTGGTGGCAGGCCAAAGGGGGAGGAGGTGGGGGGTGGGCCATGCCGCCTTTGTCAATTGCTGGTTGCTGGCCCACCTTCAAAAACCCTCCTTCCCTTTAAAAAAAAACCTTTGTCGGCCTCGTAGCATAATTGCCTAAGTCATTTTTGGGCCAAATATCTGCCTAAAGGTACCATTGCAATTGCTGGGAAGTGTATTTTTTCCCTATTTCTAAAAATATTCAAATCTGAGTTAGGCAGTTATGCTATGAGGCTAACGATCTGTTATTTATCTCGAGATCTATTTTCTGTATAGTAAAGAATTAAATATAAAAAGGTTTTTTTAGAATGTCCAACCTGAAAATAAAATTTAGATTAAAGCACAAAGGAAGTTAATACAAATGTACACCTGATTGTCCTGTGGAGTGTAGAATAAAACCCCAAATTTAAAACAAAATCAGCCGAGCAATCTGAACCTAATAGCCTCTTGTGTTGGACAGTTTTTTTTATTTTATTTAAAAAAATCAGGAGAAAAAGGAAGAAGTGACGTCCCCATAAGGGGGGTGGTGGCGGGCCAAAGGGGGAGGGTTGGGGGGCGGGCCATGCCTCTTTTGTCAATTGCTGGTTGCTTGCCCCCCTAAAAAAAGCTCCTCCCCCTAATAACAGTTCTTCATTAAGTAAAAAGAGGAGCAAAGCAACATTTATCTAAATTTTTATATATTAAGTTAGGAATGCCTTTTCGAGCAAGATTTTATTTCAATATCCAATTGAAGAAAAACATTCAATCATTTTTTAGCATTTAGGTTTACTTTCAGACTTGTAGCATAAGCTTTGCTCAGACACAATGACTTCCACACACACTCACACGTGCACACCTAGGGACAATTTAAAGTTACAAATTAACCTATGAAGCGTGGTGTTGAACTGTGGGAAGAAGTCAGAGTCCCAAATATACACGCACGGGGAAAACACGCAAAGTTCAGGATGTCCCAGCCGGGATTCAAACCCAAGAGCGCTGACCACTGCTCCACCGTGTAGCCCCTGATGTCATCCTGTCTGTATAAGAACAGAAAGTGGATTTCACTTCCTTCTTCAGCTCACGGAAACCAGGTTAGTGGGAAAACAGATGAGAAAACTTCATGTTTATTTTAAATTTTTGTCTGTGTCCATGTTAATGTATTTGTGAATTCTTTGAGTGTATGTACAGTGGGCCAAAAAGAGTTTAGGTTAATGATTGGTTATTGTCTCGAGATCTTATTTCTGTCTAGTTAAGAGCATAATAAAAAAGGTCCTTTAGGATATATCACATCCTAAAATCTAAAATTCGGATTCAGCCATTTAGTCAGCCACCAATTGTAAAAATTCTCCCAATTAAAAAGATGTTATTTTCATGATAAAATTAATAGAGAAAAGGATTTATTTGTAAACAATGCTGGAAAAAGTCCTTGTTCAACTATATAAAGTTATACTTATCTTATTATAAATGTATTATTGTCTCCTAGTTGAAGTGTTTTCATGATGAAAATTACAGACGTCTCTCATATGTATAAGTGGGAGAACTTGCACTATTGGTGGCTGATTATACTTTTTTGCCCCACTGTATATGTGTGAGCAATGTTTGTTTGTGTGTAAATGTGGGTGTGTGTACCCTAGATCTTCTCTGTTGAATTCTTTACTGATGTTTCTGTCTTTTACTAACCTGAAAGACAACCGTAGACGATGTTTAGACTTTTTCCGACAGGTTGCCTACCTTTATGGACAAGAAAATGAAGACCAGACTAAAGAGAAACTGAAAAATGTCATTCATCAATTGAAAGAAGGAACCTCTCCCCAGAACTTGATGCCGTACTGACATATTATCCAGATACTTTAGTAAAATATTATTAAATTAAATAATATTATGACACATTTAAATGGGATGGTAAGTTATACCCAAACCTGGACCCAAACTCAAACTTATTCTAGCAAAACAACCAGCCTTACTGTGACTTGACCATAAAGCACTGCTGCTAGTTTTTAAATAACTTCATAGCGTTTGACCCAATTGCACATCAGGTCTATCAGTGATTCACAAAAGCAGCCTAGAAAATGAAAAACTAAACAACATTTTCCATTTATTTTTAAAGAAGTATTTAGAGTCTGAATGCAGTGAAGCTTCTCAGGTCAAAGCTCTGGTCAAAGGCTGCAGCTAACATCATCATCAACACATATTTAGTTCAATCTCTGTTCTTAACTGTGGATCTCTGTCAGACATTCTCAGCTCTGTTTGATAGTCGGATCTGGGGCTCTTGGGGACAGCTAACTTCCCAGCGGGGGTCCCACAGTGGATGGAATGATCTTTGTGTCTGTGGAGAGGCCTTGGGGCGTTGGAGCCTAGCTCCACATCAACGGAGAGGTCATCTATGCTTCCAAACCCTGGAAGTTCATGATGGAGAACACCATTGTCCCAATCTGGTAAGAAAAAAATGATCCCGACATTCTGCTATACTTACTATACCTATACTTTCTTATTTCCAAGTATACTTAATAAAGAAATAAAACAATAGGATAACTTAAAGTTTACTACTGTGTATCATTTTTTTTAAAAAAGAGACTTTTCGACTGACTATTGTTATTAGTGACTGCATAAATGTATCCATTGTTTTTATAATATTTTTAAATAATTAAACTGCACTCAACTTTTTGTTAAGGTAAGGTTCTTAAACATGTCCTACAAAACTCATACAAACCACAGCTCCTCTCTGTACTCTTTGATAGCTCTATAAAGACCCAATGGAGCTTTCTCTGACCTCAGTATTTCTCCAAAGTCCTCAAAGCAATTATTTCAACTGTGGTACTCTTTCACCGCATGAGAACCTACCTAACTCATCAATGCTCAGTAATCTTCTAGTTTCTGTCCTTTTAAAAAACTGTACTTTCTGGTCCTTCTAGCTTTAACTATTTAAACAAAAACAATTATTTTGCAAAATTATTCTATAAATTATTACTTGGTGAAACTTGCAGAAGCGGAAACCCCTTTTTCTAAAATGCAAGGGGTTTGTACCTTTAACACAATCTGGGTGACGTCAGTTAAACAAGTTAGTGATTGGTTTACTACCCGGAAACTATCTGAAGGGGGCGTGTTCACGCGCGTGCAGAAAGGGTAGACAAACACAAAGTGGGAAAAGAGATTTTAAAGTCTATTTTTTGTCTGACATTGTGGAATTGAAGCCAGCAGTCATGGCTGAGGTGACTGGAGCTGAACTGATAGCAGAGGCCCTGAAGACTCAGGTAAAAAACAACAACAACAACAACGTACATTTGTTTAAATCTCAATCAATGTTATCGCAACTTCAGCCTTCAGCCTACATGTCAAAGTTCAAGTGCTGCGCTGTCCCGTTTTAAAAACGCTATGTATTTTAATTCTTTATGTGTTCATTGTAAATGACAACTGCCCACAGCAACGTGGGCATAAAGAGCTTTATTTTATATTTCTTCATGTCTGTCCCTGCAGAAAGTGGAGTATATGTTTGGGATAGTTGGGGTTCCTATCATTGAAGTGGCCATGGCCGCTCAGGCTGCTGGGATCAAATATGTAGGAATGCGCAATGAGCAGGCGGTAAAAGTCTTTATTTTTGAAATCTCCTTCAAGACTCAGTCCAGATAAAAAAACAACCTTATAAATTCCTTCTTCATACAGGCCTGCTATGCTGCATCTGCCATTGGATACCTCACCGGGAGGTAAGACCTTGGAGAATGGGGTTGTGCTGGTTTATAAAGCTTTGAATGGTTCGGCACCAAAACACATAGTTGACCTCCTGACCCCGTATGTACCAACCAGATCTCTCCAGTCATCTGGATCCGGTCTGTCGTCAGTTCCAAGAGTCGAAATCAAACATAGAAAAGCTGCATTCAGCTTCTATGCTCCGCATATCTAGAAGAGACTTACAGAAAGCCTTAGACCAGCCGAAACACTCGGCTAGTTTAAATCCAGGTTAAAAGCCCACCTGTTCTCAGCCGCATTGGATTAGTTGGATTCAAAAGTTTATGCTTACTTTAACTTCATTTCATTTCAACTTTCTTTAAATTTTTATTGTAATGATCCGACTTTTAATATTTCTATTAAATGTTTCTGTTAATGTTTTATTTAATCACTTTAAAATGTCTTAGTACATGAATTGGGCTATACAAATAAACAACAGCTGAATGACTTTAGTACTCACATGTTGTTTCATATGGTCTCTGAATCCAGACCAGGTGCCTGTCTGGTTGTATCTGGACCTGGACTTATTCACGCCCTGGGTGGGATGGCCAATGCTAACGTGAACTGCTGGTATTCCTTCATGAACAAACATCACACAGCCAAACTTCCCTGATCTGAGCTCATCATGTTTTTAAAGTCTGCGTTGATGTGCAGGCCTGTGGTTGTCATTGGGGGGTCATCAGATCGGAACCAGGAAACAACAGGAGCCTTTCAGGAGTTCCCTCAGGTAAAGCATGTTGCCCTGTGGATTTTCCTCCCTCTACATTGCTAAATTGCACTAAAACTGGTTTTATTTGTCACCAGGTGGAGGCGTGCCGTCTGTACAGCAAATTTTCTGCCAGACCCAGCAGTCTAGAGGCAATCCCCTCAGTCATAGAGAAGGTCACACCACACGTTTATCTAGGTTTAGGACTAACTCCAAAAGGCTTTAAGGTACTGTTTGTCAACAAATAAATATAACTGAGACTTCCTGGTTTTGCAGGCAGTCCGCACAAGCATATACGGGCGCCCAGGAGCTTGTTATGTGGACATTGCAGGAGACATGGTCAATGCCAAAGTTAACAGGAGCAAAGTCAAGTTAGTAGTCCTTTCATGCATTTTAATCATTTCACCTTGGTGTTTCCAGAAATGAAATACTACCGTGAGGTTTGTTCTCTTTGTTTACAGGGGAGTCTCCTGCTGCCCACCTCCACCTGTGAGTTTGGCTGACCACAGTGCTGTCACAGAGGCCATCTGTGCCCTCAAGGCAGCTAAGACACCTTTAGTGATCATTGGCAAAGGTAGCACAGAAAACACTTTGAGTGTGTTTTGAATAACCATACTAAATGATATATAAGGCCATGTTTTTTTTTTCTACAAATACGGACTACTTATGCATGAAATGTTGCTCTTACGATCAGGGGCAGCCTATGGAAGAGCAGAGGCTTTACTGCGGCAGTTTGTGGAAATCAGCGGTTTGCCATTTCTCCCCACACCGATGGGAAAAGGAGTCATCCCTGATGATCACCCCAACTGTGTGGCAGCTGCCCGCTCACGGTCTGCCTCATCTGAAATTTATTCATAGCGAGAATATGTATACATAAATTGCAAACACCGTAAATTAATTTTTTAATAAAACTGCTAAAGTAAAATCAGAATTGTCCTAAAAACAAAAAAATATATATATTTGTATGTTTTTTTTTAGCGCATTTGTTTAACTTTTGGTTTAACACTTGATAAAAAAAATGAAAGTAAATTTTATCCTGGTGTCAGAGCTCTTCTCCAAGCTGATGTTGTGCTTCTGTTTGGAGCCCGACTGAACTGGATCCTGCATTTTGGGCTTCCACCCAGGTTTAACCCAAATGTTAAAATCATACAGGTAAGTTAAAATTATTGCCACACGTCTTTGCCGTGTGGAAAACTGCCAAAATAGAGTTCTTAATTACTGTTGAATTGTTTTCATCCCAAATTTTTAAAAAATAAACAATGTTCTTTTAATCAGATTTCTTTGTCCTTCTCACTCAAATACACATAGAAATGAAAGCATAGTAAATACGCAAGTAGAATTACAAAAATAAATCTTGAAATCAATTTCTAGACAAAATTGTATTGATGTAATTCTGTAATGTACACAATTTTTAGCTTCAAGCAACCTTATCTTTTTTTTTTTAACCATTTTTTATTGAACCTTACTACTTTGAACTAGAAACAATATATTAGTTAGTGTGTTCTAAAACTTTTGTCTGATAATTTTTGTATTAATTTTGCCTTTGGCTTCCAAAGTCTACCTCAGCTCAACTCTGATGAAAATATCTCGTATTAAACGTACTTTTATGTATTTTGATTGTTGAAGTACTGTAATCTACATTTGTTCTCGCCTTATTTGTCATAAGATGAAACTATTTTGTTTTTGTTTGGCAGGTTGACCTCTGTGCTGAGGAAATGAGTAACAATGTGAAGTCAGTTGCTCTGTTGGGAGATATTGGAGCCATCGTCACTCAGGTCTGTTATCACAAGTTGTCAAAAAACTATCAGTCTGCAACAAATAGTGTTTTAATTTAATGTAATATTTCTAATTGTTTTCAGCTTTTGACATGTGTCCGTGAACACGGCTGGAAATATCCCTCAAATACAGAATGGTGGGGCTCTCTGAAGGAGAAAATCGCTGCAAATGCAGAAATATCAAAGGTGAGTCTGACTTATCGACTGAATGAAAAAGGCCTTTTTATTCATATCTTTTACGGTTTAATATTCTGTTGTTTACTCTGCAGGGCCTGGCTCTGAACACAACACTGCCGATGAACTACTACACAGTATTTCATCACATTTCCCAGCAGCTGCCTCACGACTGCATCATTGTCAGTGAGGGTGCAAACACCATGGACATCGGACGCACTATGCTGAACAACTATTTACCTCGACACAGGCAAGATGGGCTCTTTGGAGCAGCTTACAGACAGCTCTCACCTTAGTTTTTCCCTGTTCTTCACTAACTCTGAGGATGTGCAGGTTGGACGCTGGTACCTTCGGGACAATGGGAGTGGGCCTTGGCTTTGCCATAGCGGCAGCTGCCGTGGAAAAGAGCAGAGACAAAAGCAGAAGAGTCGTCTGTGTGGAAGGAGACAGTGCCTTTGGATTTTCTGGCATGGAAGTTGAGACCATGTGCAGGTTGATAATTGTATTTTTTTAAGTCAATCTTGTGTTTTGTTTTTGTTGTAATTGTTTTTGTTATTCTCTCAGATACAATCTTCCTGTTGTCATCATTGTGGTCAATAATAATGGGATATACAGCGGACTGGATCCTGAAGCATGGAAGGAAATGGCAAAAATGGGGGATCTGACCTCTATGTGAGTCTTGCATATAGTAAACTATATAATGTCTCACAAGAACTGCGATGTGACAAAAGCCTGTTGACTTTTAGAGCCCCGCCTGTGTCCCTCCTACCTGATGCTCGCTACGATCAGGTGATGACAGCCTTCGGGGGTCAGGGGTTCCTGGTGCGGACAGCGGAGGAGCTGAAGAGCGCCTTGGAGCTCAGCTTGAGCGACTGGGACAGGCCAAGCCTCCTCAATGTGCTCATTGACCCTTCCTCCGACAGAAAGCAGCAGGTATCAGCAGCCTTATGAGTAAAACAGAGAGAATCATGGGTATGGGCATAACGGAGACCCTAAAGGAATCCACAAAAATGTTATTATCAAGTTTAGACTTTATTTGCAGGCCTTTTAAGAGCACATGTGTCAGCTCCAAGCCTTGAGGGTCCAGTGTCTTGCATCTTTTCCAACTAACCTGCCATTGTAGCAGTTGATCAGGTAATCAGCAGCTGGCCCTCCTGCAAATTCTGACCCCATGGAGTTAATATGAGATAATACAAAGAACTGCAACGTTTAAGCAACTTACTTAACATTGGGTGGATCTCCACTTTGATGCTTGTGTAACAATGCTGTGAGTTTGTGTTGAGCATGGCCTCTCCCTCCTATACTTTTGGGTGGTCTCTTGCTCCAGGATGTTCCATCAAATCCGTTCCATTTCTGTGTTTTTGACTGCTGTAGATGGAAGTCTGTTGAGAACACCTTACAGCTGCCAGTGGAGTGGGTTTAAGAATGGAGTGAGGCAATGATGTGTCAAATTTCTATACATTATATCAGCAAATACTACAAATCCAGCTCTGTACCCTCTTACATATTTTTTCCTCTCATGAAGCAGTGAGTGACAGAAGGAATCATGACAGAAAATCCATCCCTGATTTTAAAAGACGGAGTTCCGATTAGGGATTTGAGCATCTAACAGCTTGAGCCTCCTCTCATCCTCAAAGTGGCATGTGACTGTCAGGCCACACTAAACATTAATCCGTTCACTCCAGGTGCAGCGCAGAACTCTTCTGTTCCACTCTCGGTCCCTCCACCTCACACCACACTGACCTTTCTATTTCAGAGCTCTTATAATTAGAAGGCATAGCCCTCTGTGTTTATGTTGAATGTATCCACGCAACCATGCTTGAAGGTTGTACTGAGGTCCGTGTCCGTGATGGCGGGCTCCATGGCCGTGCAGCAGAAGGAAGGAAGCTCGATTCCCTCATTTAGATGCCTGCTGCTCTCATCTCTTCCATTCATTTTTGCAGGCTTGCGATTAATTTGGAGTCGCGAAAATATTTCTTCTTTTTGAGGAATTTCTTGTTTTTTAGGGGGTTTCTTATGTTAACACACTGTGTTCTCTGTTTCTCCAGGACTTTCCATGGCTCACTCGCTCCAACCTCTGAGCACAAACCTTCATCCAGAGCTCTCAGCAAGAGTTTATCAGAAAACAAGATAATTTTCTACGTAATTGTTTCCATGAAATAACCACATTCTTTCTGATTTTTACTACACAGTAGTATATAAGAACACAGTAAAACATTTTAAACAGCTTTCATAATTAGTACTTTGTTTTGTTATGAAATAATATTTTCTGATGTAAAGATGTTGGGGAATTATCACCCTGTTGTAATGTTTTGATCAATAAAAACTCAAAGGTTGCACCTGGTTTGACTGAATCTTTTTAAAATCTTTTCTTTTGATCTGGATTCTAATAAAAATCAACAAGAGAAGAAAAACACTATGATTAAATAATTAAAACCTCACATGCTTTTACATGTTAAAGAAATATTTATATTTCTTTTGCATAAAAGGAATGACGTGCTAGCTGTTGAAATGTAAGTAGAAAACTGCTTTTAATTCGTTCAACAAAACATTAGCAAAGCTCAGGAATGGTTAGGGCTTACATGTGTTTAAAGAAGAGCACCAAACTCAGAAATTGTTAGCTTTAGTGGTAGAAAAAGTTTCCATATGGCCATTGAGAGAAACATTTTAAACCATTATCATTTAATTCTGTTATACTCATGCATTGATGTCCACTGAAGACATGAAAGATACATAACATCTGAGAGTAATGGTACTAAAAATGAAACAAAACCAGAATTATTTCTTACTTAAAATAATAGATTCCCTGCAGAAATCTCTTTAAAAATGCCATATGTTCCTTTTTAAGGGCTCGCTTAATGATGATGTAAATAGAATGTGTAATAAACTGGTAATATAATAAGCCGTAGTTGCTCGGCACGTGGCGTAAGAGAAATAAATATATTCATTAGAGCAGACGGAGCATTGTCAATCTACATTCAAGCTTTATGGAGAATCCTATTTGCAGAGATGCCAAATCTGTGTTTGTCTCGATCAAGTCTCCCAAGAGGAGTGGAAACAATAATAACACCCCTTACAGTAGTACAAATCTAATATTGGCACAAGGAGCAGCTGGCGAGCTGTCTCTTGTAATTTTAGCACACACTGATGCAGAGGAAAGATTTAATGGGCATTGGTCAGTGTACCCTCTTGTGAGTGTAAGGGAGAACCAGGAGATTGAGCAAAGAGGGAGGGGAAACGAGGGGGAGGACAGTGAGGAAGGAAGGAGAGGAAGAAGGCAGTGTGTGAAGGCTGCTGTGGCTCAGACATAAAGTAAGGCAACAATCTGAAGCAGCATGACTCTTTTCACATTTGGACTTTATCTGCAGCTCTGGCTTTCTTATGGCCTAGCTCAGTCTCCATTTCTGGACAGTTTCTTTTCATTTCCTGCAGGTAGGACCATTTCAGCTGAGTTTGCATGCACGTTTAGATCTACGAGGGCTTTCTCTGCATGCAGATTAGGTGTTGAGCTCCTGTAAAAGTCTAGATTCCGCCTGAGGTCTTTTCAGATTCATCTTGGACTTATCACTGTACACTTTGTTGTCTCGTTTCCCCTGAAGCAGACTGGAAATGCCTTTATAAATAGCAAGCAGAGCTTGAGTCGTTCAGTGACAGGCACTTATGTCCGTCTGTCCCTCAGAACTCTTCTGGAAGTTTTTTCAGAATCTGACAGTCTGCACCTGTTTCCCTTTTGCTCCTCCATTCATGTGCACCTTGCAATCTTTCCAGTTTCTGTCAGCAAACCTCATAATGTAAGGATTTTCTCAGAGACATTAAGATTTAAGGGTTTCTTTGCTTGTGTTCATGGTAAGGTCTCGGTTCAGCCGTGCACGAGTCAAAGCAACACATGATCAAGGTTCTGACTGTCCTCTCATAACTTGGACCGGTGCTGTCATTTTTGACTTCATGCCTGCCTTGCACAGCTCTCGCATCCCGGGAGCAGCGGAAAAGATTCGACCCATGCTGTTTACTGAGTCCACCTCCACCCCCGCTCTTTCCTCCACCCCCTTCAATTTGGCGCAGCTACACACCAGTGAGTGCAAAATCATGTGGCTTTCTATTACGGAATGTCTGATTGTTGATGTGTCGTTTGGTTAACCCTTGTGCTATCCTAGGCACTTTAACATTGGGTTAAACCCATCTGCCCTGTTGTGTGATGGAGAATCTTGCTTATGAAACTCCTTTGCAGACTTTTGTGCTTCGATTGTGAAACCTTTATTAAAAAAAGAAAGAGAGAAAGGATGTTTCTCCTTTTTGTGTGTATCAGAAGGAAGAGATTTCACATCGTGGCAGTGAGTCTGACTTCGACTATGAAGAAAAAGGCTCTGATTGTGTCAGAGGCCTTCCTGATCCCCCTAAATATCAGGTATGACCCCAGATTCAATCATATCAGCAGAGCTGCATTCCCCATCTGAGACTTTGCTAGTGTCAAAAGTAGCTCAAAGAAATTAATCATTTGCATAGTTTCATCACAAATTTGCTCATGTAAACAAAGACAGCGTTAAGGATTAGTGCCACAGAATTGTATTTCCCCATCTCCTCTCCAACTTGACAGTTCCTGCAGGGCAGGGGTTGGGGATTTCTCTGGGTCATCCAGAACAGCAGCCCATTAATTTTCTACATTTAGATGTGACATAAATAGATTTTTTTCCACTGCCTGCCAGTTTGCCACACACCATTCTCAGAAAGTGTCTACAGAGCGGCCTGCTTGGAAAGGCGTCCTGGGTTGCGTAAATTCCAGGGATTACCAGTAAATACACACGTCCATGTGTTTTGGGATTTTTGGTGATGAGAGATTAAAGGCTTTCTGGTCATTACTGCCTATCGTCCCATGCTGTCAGCCCAACATTTTGAACAACATAAGAAAAAAAATTACCTAAACCAGAAGCTTTTATTAAAGCTGCTCTTTCCAGGCTGTTTCAGCTGCAGAGCAGGAACTTTTCAGCATGTCAAAAAAAGAGCCAACAGGCACTTTTTAAATCAATAGGGACCAGTCAGCCTTTAGTTAATTGAAACTGCAGCTAAGGAAGGCAAATGGGACTTTGTGGTGGGCATAGTGGACAAAGACAAAAATATATAGAGAATGATCTCTTTAAATAAATGTTTTTAAGGGTCCGCCTGGATTACCTGGAATAAGAGGGCCTAAAGGAGAAAAGGTGAGCAGTTCCTCTGCTTACAGTGGTTTATGTAAACTTTCCTTAAACTGATTTGTTGTGTACAACTTGAAATGTTTTTAAGAAGTTTATTAAATATCAGTTGTTTGTGTCTGTTTCCCATCTACATCCTGTTGTCAGGGAGAAATCGGAAGGCCTGGGCAAAAGGTGAGAGTCCTCATTAATCTCTCCATATTCTTTACTACCATAAGTAGATTTGCTCAGACATGAGATCTGAGGCTTGCGGCTGCTTGGACCATGGAGTGTACAACGCCCAAGTGCAACCTTGACAGGAGACAAAACAGACGCAGGATGCAGGGATGCTGAGGCAGGCTGTCCTTTATGGCAGGATTTACAGTACAGTCGGTCCCTTATAGCACAGATGGGGGGAACATATAGTTTCCCTTTAAACATCCAGTATACCTGTCAGGCGCCCCCTCTCTCTCTGTTACACAGCTACCTTGAAAGATCAGGACCGAGATTTTTATGAGGTTGAAGACAATAATCTGCAGCTGTAGCGGAGCAGAAATGGCAACCCTTTACTGAGCTGTTTCTCTGCACTGCAGCGCAATTTAGCTTAGTGCTCCGGCCAGATCATTAATCATTTTATTCCAAACAGGCAGACTCCTGTTCTATATACAGCCTATCATTTAATTAAAGAGAGCAAAGTGACAGGGCTTGTTAAAGCCATTCTCCAGCTTCATGTGCAGCAGGGCGTGATGGATTCTGTGGAGGACTGGTTGTCAGCTGAAGCTGCACTCAGTTTTTTATTTTTTATTTTCTGTATTTAGCTGCAAAGCAAAAGGACATTAAAGGCTCTGATTTAACTTCAAAAACTGACGTGTCGCCTCAGGGTCGAACTGGGCCTCCTGGACTCCCAGGGAAGCCAGGACTACCCGGATGGCCAGGACCAAGTGGGGCCAAAGTGAGTAAGTCAGACCTCATGATGCAGATCATGCCAGAAAATTGACTGAATACAATAATAACATGAAGAAATAACCTAAAATAAATACAAAACATTACAGACACCAAATTCTGGGGCCTGAGTTGTAATTTTGAGGCTGATTTAAAAGTGAAGGCCAAACTGAGCTCATCTAATTTTTTTTTTCTTTTTTATTAGGGAGAAAAAGGTGACCCAGGGTTGATGGGTCTGCCTGGAGGCAGGGGACCAATTGGGCCAAGGGTATGATTAAACCCTCTGACTTTAATTTCACTGTCATTTTTTATATTTACTGACCATTTAATGCACACTTTTATAAATTTCAGGGTTTGCCCGGATATAAAGGAGAAAAGGTATATGTTTACCCAAGAAATTGATACTTACTTGGAATAAATATCACTCTGTAACACTGCTTTGTGCTCTGTCAGGGTTCACGAGGTGACCATGGTGAGAGGGGAATAAAGGGAGACAAGGTGGGGCGGAGTTTTTTTTAAAAAATATTGTACGAATAGTCCTTTTAGTTATGACATCAGACATAAGTAATTGCTGTTTTCCGCTCACAGGGTGCCATGGGCTTTCCAGGAATGCTTGGACAGAAGGTAAGAAAAAAACTGCACACTGTCGCAAACCAATTTTACTCTATTCAGTCTCATCTCCCATATGAGATGAAAAGTTACTGTTACATTTACAGCTACATTTTCTTAAATTAATATTCACCTGATCCTCTGATTTACACTCATAATATTTGAGAGCTGTGAAAATACCTGGCTCACTTTACAGGGTGAAATGGGCCCCAAAGGAGAACCTGGAAACTCAGGTAACAGAGGACCCACAGGCCGACCAGGGAAGAGAGGCAAGCAGGTGAGGAGATCGTAGTTTAAATTTGCAATACAGCACATCTACATTTATGTTCTCCAGGCTTTGAATGCAAATTCGGTGAAGAGAATTCAATGGGCACACTCAGAAACAGAATGAAATGCAGAGAACAGGAAGAATACGCCAAACTGGGGAAAATGCTATAGGTGAAAGATGTGTTACAGAGATTTTCCAAAAATTCACATAGCAAGTGCTGGAAAACTGATTTCAAAAGTTTTGCTCGTTCTATAAGAAATTGTATTTCTTTCTATTCTTGATTTTTTTCTTCATCCCCATTTTGGCTGCCTGACCATTAAAGGTTTATGATGTTGCCTTTTGCTGTCTGTTGCGTACTTATGATGAACATTACTGACCCCTCACATCTTTTTAAATGGGACAACTTGCCAAATCAGTAACTGACTAACACTTTTTCACCACTGTAATAAAAATCACACAATGCTTTGGGGCTAGAGGTTAAAGCAGAAATCAGATATATCCAAAGTGTTTTCATAAATATACATATAGTTTTATTTAGCCTCAGATTTGTTGTGAACGCATTTCCTTTGGATTAGAATGCAAATTCTTAAAGTAATAAAAATAACAATTTTCTGTTAAAAACAGTAAAATATTAAAATAATCAAGTAACTCAGTGGCTGCATGGTGGCGCAGTGGTTAGCACTCTTGCCTCACAGCAAGAAGGCCCCCAGTTCAAGTCCTGGCTGGGGGACATGAAAAACAACATCAATGGGGACCTTTCTGTGTGGAGTTTGCATGTTATCCCCGTGCATGCGTGGGTTTTCTCCAGGATCTCTGGCTTCCTCCCACTGTCCAAAAACATGCTTCATAGGTTAATTGGCAACTCTAAATTGTCCACATTCTACCCTGCAACAGACTGGCCACCTGTCCAGGGCATCCCCTGCCTTCGCCCACAAGTGGCCGGGATAGGCTCCGGCAGCACCATGACCCTGAAAGGGAATAAACAAAATAGAAAATGAATGAATGAATCAAAAAAAAAGGAACTCAGTACAGTTAAGAAGACTTAATAAAGTCTTGTCAAACCAGTCTTGCATGTCTAACAAACTAAACAATCTGATAATGACCTCCATTTCCTTGGCTTGCAGGGTTTTGACACAAATGTGTTAACTTTTAACCTTTTTCAATACATGCATTTTCTATATTTCCCCTGGCATCAGTGGAAATATATATTTGAATTATTGCTATCATTACAATTCTCACCTGTCTAAGTTTTTCAGTCTCTTGACTTTTCTTGACAAACTGTTTTGCTCTGTGCCAGTCCGGATCAAAGCAAACACAAATACCTTTTACTAAGAGCGAGAGATTGCAGCTTACAAAGATCTCTGACATGCATTCATAAAATGTTTTTCTGTGCTCACTACGTGCCATTGTACCCACAGAATGGAGTTTTAAATCCTTAAACATAGTGAAAGGGTGTATTTTTAATCTGCCATCTTGTAATGTTTGATTGGGTTTCAGGGAGTGAAAGGAGACCCCGGGAGAATTGGTCTTATGGGACCCATTGGCCCACAGGGACCTCCAGGCCACCCGGGTCCACCAGGTTTACCTGCCACAGGTGAGATCAATCTGAAAGTGCGCTGAATAAAGTTGTAGTTTCAACATGGCAGATGGTAAGAAAAGAACTGCTTGATGAAAGAGTTTCTGCTGTGAGTCTGTCAAAGGCTGTTTCTACAGTTAGAGAAGAGGCAAACATCCTGCTCAGCTGAAGGAAGCTTCATTACTGCAGTGTAAGAAATAACAGCAGCAGCCTTTTTTAGCTCTGGAGAAAACTCATCCCCCGAACTGAAACTGGATCCTGTTTTGATGACATCATGTGACTGAAGTGGATTCACAGTGGCAGGGCTCTCTGCACTTTTGCTAAGATCATGTTACCGACAAATCAAAGTGACATCTCCCTCGATCGAGTTCCTGTGTGAATGAAGCTGATTGCTTTTGGCTCTTGATAGACGTCCACAGACATAACATTTAATGACTTCTACAGAAGCTCGTGGAGGCTTTTGTTTACATTTCTGCTTGAGCTCATTAAATCTGCCATGCTGCATTAGCATCGACAAAACATGAAGACATTTTCATTTTTGTTAAATATTGATTTATTCAACTTTATGTCTTTCAACTGCATACTTTGCTTTCTCCGTCTTTGTGCAGGGCTCTACATGGTTGGAGCAAAAGGTGCGCGTGGTCCACCCGGGCCTCCTGGAAGGTGTGGTTGTAGCTCTCTCAGCAATTCTCCATTCAATGATTATCCTTCTACACCAAACTACCCCAAAGTACCTGTGGTGAGAAATAGTCTGTATTTCAGTAAGATGTACTTTCTGATATGTTTATGAGACATCCGACTACACATTTTTGTCATGTTTTTTTTATTTTTATTCTCAGTTGTTTTAAAGAAGCAAACACCATTTTTGTAGTGGAATAATGTGCTCAGCTGACTTGAAGCTCCTATTGAATAAATATTAGCTCTAGAATTTTATGTGTTTAAGAACTTTACCATGATTCATTTTACACTAACTTAGGTGAAAAATCCTCTTCTTTACATCTCATTAAGATATTTGTGGTGAGCAACGAGGAGGAACTAGAGCGCCTTCATACAGACAACGCTCTTGCATTCCGAAAGGACCAGAGGTCTCTCTATTTTAAAGACATTGATGGCTGGCTGCCAATCCAGGTATTACACCCTGTCCTGAGCTTTTTTTTTCTTCTTTTTTCTATCTACACTTTCCATGTTATTCATGTCACTTAAACTCTGCAAAAGACTTTTCCATTCCAGCTGTCACCTTTCCAGTCCATGGAAAACGCACCTGATGATGAAGGGTACTGTGGGGATGGGATTGTGCAGCCCTCCAATGGAGAGGAGTGTGACGATGGAAACAGAGTGGTAACCGACCACTGCGTCAGTAAGTCCACATTTCATGATCCTTAACAGTTTGCACCTGGGCTGTGCTGTACATGTATTATATGACACGCTCTCTTGCTACCCCCTCTTTTACCATAGAGTGTAAACATGCCTACTGTGGAGATGGATACCGCTTTGAAGGCGCTGAGGAGTGTGATGGAAAAGATTTCGGATACCAGACGTGTAATTCATATCTTCCAGGGTAAGCCCAGAACACCAGTGGCAGTGTTCACAAGTAAGAGTACTGCTTGAAAAAACAGAAATTCAATACCAATATTGTTTTTTTTCCTTTTGTTTTAGGTCGTACGGTTACCTCAGGTGTACACCAAACTGTGCACTTGACTCCACAAACTGCAAGTATTTTACTTGAAGGCTGGACAGAGCAGCAGGAGCCTGGGTGTTGTTCACTTGTCACAACAGGAATATTTTGAACAAAAAAAAGCAAAAGAATTACATTGACCCAAGCACGAGACTCTAAAAAAGAAGGCACTCTATAATCTACATTAAACGGACAAAAAAATGTCATATATTTACATCCACCGGTATATAGACTCACAGTTCATCCTTGCTTCTGCAGAGAGGCCTCTCCGGGTGATAGTTGGCCTGTGAGGCTACAAATGCCCACAATGAAAATATTCTGTCTTAACAGGATTTCAACTGGATTTCTGGCCATCCTGGACTGGTCCAGAAACTACGTTATGCTAAGAGCTGATTGGACATGTTTTAGTGAGGAACCAGCGGGGTCAGGTGGATTAATCTTGTTCCAGTTGCTGCTTAGAAAAAAGGAGGCAGTTTGAAATCCAAAGCAATGGCCCCACCGCTGCAGTGTCTGTGAGGATGCACAGCATTTGCATGAGGCTGAAACAACAAAGATCATGGTTTCACTTATTACTGGTAACCTTCATGCTGTCTTTTCTTCATACCACATCAAGGACTATAAATGTAAATAGATTATAATCTTCAGGCGAGACTGTTACTGTAGACCAGGAGGCCACGCTTGATGGCTCACTGGTGCTAAAGCTTCAGAGGCGTCAATAGTTTGTTACTCAGTCAGAGCAAAATTCAAATATTTCTCAGGAATTCAGTGAGCAACTTTTCCTTAATATCCTTCTGGACAAATGAAATGGCTGTGACTGTACACCCACCGAGGCACATAGGATGAGCTTTAACACGGACAATGTGGAGCCCCAAATAGTCACGTTTCCTCCCTGTGGCTCAATCACAAAAGGAAATGTGTGAAGGCTTGAAACTGTTAATGCTCTTAATTTTCACACAGCACAGGATCGACCGGACTTGTCTGTAGCTGCTAGAGGGGAAGGAATTCAAATATTCCAGCCTGTTCATGGTCATTACTGTATATACTCTAATACCTCTTTTACCAGTCTTTCGGTCTTATGCAGCGACAGAGTTAAGTATCTTTAAAATGTAGATATAGTCTGCTGAAAATGACTGTGTGGACATAAGCTGACATTTTCCATAAGCTACTGTATGAGTCGCAGTTCCAAGTAGGACCTTTCTCCAACCCTACTCTGATACCATCGAAGGTTTGGGAATTCAGAGAAAGAGATTGTGAATAAATCACATCCACGTGAAGAAAAGAAACTCGCTCTTCTGTTATATCCTCATTGCATTCATCAGCAAAGCAGGTGTCTTAAGCGCTCCGTTCAAAGTGTAGCTACATACTGTGAGACAAACCATGTAGAGATAATAATGTGCCATGCACAAAGCTGAGTTAATAAACCATGCAGGATTTCTTTTTTCCTCATTTGTGCTGTTCTGCTTCGATACTGTGTATGCACAACAGTGCTAAACTCTGCATGTGGTAATGTACTGTACTGTTATTCTGATATGATTTTTACACTAGCTGTGGAAAGTTCAGATTACAATAAAGTCAATTGTAAAACTGGAAAGAGCTTTTTTTTTTTAATAAAAAAAAGGAGAAAAGAAAATCAAATACAGTGCAGGGAGCAGCAAAAACATTATTTAAAGCCTCCACAGATATTATAGAGAACTCAGAAGTTATAGAAATACAGAGAAATAATACAGTGATGGTAAATTACAGGTTTATCACAAAATTCATCACAATAAATAAGACAATTTCAAATGGACAAAATACATGTGGATTACATTTTACAAAGCATGGTTTAGGCATATTTTGTAACACTTTATAAAGATGCAGCTTTTTCTTCATGAAAAAAAATCAAACTGACCTCTTCAAATGAGAAAATTAAGGAAGATGAAAAGCTGAAGATTTTCGAGTTGAATTACGATGTAACTGTGAATTACTAGTAATACATGTTGTGAACTTTGAAGGAATGTTTATTTCAGTATTAGTTTTGAAAGTAAAAACACGGATTTGAAAAATATCAATGTCCTTAATGGTGAGAATTTGGAGTCTTTGAATTTGAAATATCATCCCTCTTAGTTTATTGACAGTCCTGGCTAAAAGGTAACCATCATGGAGAATCTATTGATGTTCTGTTTGTGCCAACAACTAAAAAAGAGGGATAACTCCAACAGATATCCATCAGGTGGAAAACAGGTGCTGTCAGCAGCCTACGTTGAAGGCTCCCATTAAACCAAGCAGAACACCAGTGAAGTTGCTGTTTCTTAAACATGGCATTGGGTTTTCAACCTTTCATCCTGTCGTAATGAAGGCTTGCAGAACTGACTCTGTGCCCTGAGATAAGGCTATGCGATAAAGGTGGTGGAAGCCAGCCAGCATTGCCACTGAGATGGTTGAGGCTGAGTCCCACCGTCTAAGTAAATTTACATGCTGTGTTTCGTTCCCAAATCAGATCAAGACTATTTGTCTGCCTGGACGGCAGAATAAAAGCTTACCGTAACATACTTATCCTCTCAAGTGCATTCCCGCTGGCCAGACCAATTAGATTGGTCCCACAAATGTCGGTGAGCAGCAGCTGGACCAGCTTGATTCTTCCAGCTCTGTAATGAAAAGATATCATGACTTCGCTCAAGAATTCACAACATGAGCTGGGTACCACAAACAGACCCGACCAGTCTCATGGGTGAGGGAAAAAATGTTTTAACTAAAAAGTTGACAGGATTAAGTTCTCAGATATCTCCACCTGAAAGACTAAGACCCTTCATCTACGTACAACAAACGGGGTCCAAGACCAGATCCAGATATTTTTTTTATTGACTGTTTCATTCTACTTTGTTATAAGGAAAGGTTTTCTATTTTCTAAAAGTACTTTGTTGTTGTTCCTGTGCTGTCAGTGTGGACAGATCACAGCAGAAAAATAACCCAAGTATCAAAAGCTAACAAATCTTTTTATCCTTAATACCAGCCTGATTACCCAGTTTAGTTCGTTTAGTTTCGTTTTGTTTAGTTTAGCAATCAGCTATTGAATTTTATGACCGATTTCATTTTCTTACACAATTACCGGTATGAAGCCCATTGAGATGACTATTGTTTTTATATTGGGCTCTATAAATAAAACTGAATTGAATTGTTTCTGAATGGGGTCATGAGGTCACTAAAGCGTGTCCTGACTGTCTTTGTTTGAAGGCAGGAATCCTCCTGGACAGTCTCCATGGCCGTCACAGGGCCAAGGAGAGACAATCACATACATTGACCCCTAAAAAGAGTTAAGTTCAAAAGAAAAGACACAGGAGAAATTTGAACCAGGAACCCTGTTGCTCTGAGGCACTGACCATCACACAACCATCCTAGAATGCTTCAGAGTGTAGCAATATAGTAACACCTATTCCATAGGATAAGCTTCTAAGGGAAACATTTCTGATTTTTGATATAATAATCCATACTGTAAACCAACTGGAAAAGATTTCAATTTCATAATATAGCTGAAACCAACAAATACAAATTGTATCCATCTCTTTTAACATCTCAGGCTACTTAGATTACTAAATTTGTACTAAAATTATGTTAAACTGGTGAAATATAGCTATTATTTTAAAGTACTGAGAAAAACCTATTAAAGAGTTAAAAAACCCATTACTTTTACCATGACTCTTATTTTCTTATATCAATCATAATCTAAGCGATTTTTAATTACTTTTTTAATCTTTACTTCCCCTCCAACATCTCTTTCTAAAGAAGGCATCAGAAGAAAGCATCATTTCTGCCATTTAGAACCTCAGAATGGCACGTAATGAAGTGAAAGAAACTTTAGTTGCTATAAAACTATTTCAATCTATCTCAAAGTTGTAAGGTGCAACAAATGGACTTAAATGAACAAAGAGTCATTTTCTGTAAGAAAAACACAACAGTCCAAAAGGTACTTTGAAAGTACTTAAAACAGGGACGGAGCTACAGGGGACACCAGCGAAAAAGCTTTGCCCCTCATTTTTGAGTGAAGATTAGCATAATCAATACAAGCTATTTTAAACATACTTGAAATATATTTGGGAAATGAATATTCAAGTTTGCACACACACAATGTGATCATTTAAAGAAATTTTGTTCCTGTTGTGAAGGTTCAGTAAGTGGGTATAGATGATCTATTGTTCGTAAATTCCATATTAGAGATGCATTATTTTCTCTCAGGAATCTATACACATTTTTTTTTGCTATATGTTAGCACCTCAGCTAAAAGAACTGCTGTTTATATCAACAACACTAATGAAGCTGTTGAAAATACACATTTCTCAGTTTTCATTTGCACCGACCTTCCACTCTGCTGTTCTTATTTGTAAATAAAATAAATGTAAAGACATTCTTCCACAACCACCTACTACTTTTGAGGATTCTATTCAGGCAGGTCAGACTCCACCTTAATGCCTCTTTGCAAACACAACCCCCTCCCTTTAAAACCCAGTTGCTTTTCTCCACGAATAATGTCCCAAGTAAAGATACACTTTGGGAAATAAACTTACATCATTATTTGATTTATTGGGTAAAAATCAGAGGGCATCTTATTTACAACCATACAAAAAAGACATCATTCATTTGTTACAATAATACAACAACAGGATTGACAAAAACTCATTTTCAAATGAAAATTAGTCTATGCACACCCATCATGTAAACATACAACAACAAAAACATATAAACTATACAAGAGTTTTTGTTGTACACAAGCCTTTAAAAAAAAAGTATGGTAAATGCTTTGCATCAGGGTAACTCTATGTAAAGCACTGTAAGGATTTTCCTGAAGTTTGTTCTAACAAAAGAAACACACCAGATGTCAAACATTTATCTGGGGGTTGAGGTGGACGCTTATTCAGTTATTATAATAAAATATTACATGGATTAAAATCGCCAATCTACATTTGGAACTTTGCACAGTTGTGAAAAAAGACGACATGTTGAGTGTAGAACTAAACGAAAAGCTACTGACCATTCTCAGTACACACAACAGTAACACAATCCATCACCTCCCAGATTGTTCATTTACTTGAAAATCTCCTTGTTTTCTACCGCCTGTCTGCTGGTATTTGTCATTGAATGCATCAAAATGCTCTACGGACCCAAATATCCGTCCTCGTCATAACAAGGTTGTAGTGAAAAGACTTGCATGCCAATAAAATCAAATTTCTGACAAGAAAATAAATAAATACAACAGTGAAAATGAATTTTGTGCATAAGCTTGTGCATCTATAACAGCAGTAGTCACAACTCTTAGCATGGCTGTAATGTAGTTGTGTAGCCAGAAAATGTTGTAAAGAATCACAGAAAACCTCTTTATTAAAAGGAAGTGCTCAAAAACAGTAACTTTCGAAATATGAGTCAATTCACTTATTGCATAATTAGATTACAATTGGGGGGGAAAAAACAATGATGATTAAATCACAATTGCATTAAATTTTTCCAGAGAAAATAAAGATTTAAGTTACTATCTAGCAAATACTATAGGATGGCTTTTAACATCCCATCCTGGAATTTTCATAGAGTGCTTTGTGCTAGTTTCCAAGGACAACCCTGTTTCTATTCTCAATGCATTCTAGTTACAAAAAAGAACATTCCAAGGAAAGTTACTTCAACTGAATATTAAGCTATTTATGTACCTTCAAACACATACAAGAAAGAAAGAAATTGGTACCACGATACCATAAAATGTGATTCCAAAACAAATGCCATTAGTAAATCATTTCAGCCAAAACCGATCTTTGTGGAAAAGACTTTAAATTTGCATTTCTTCATCTCATTGTCTCCTGTGCAGTTTTAACTTTTGTCTGCCTGAAGGTCCCTAAACAGGCATGAACTCTTTACATGGAGTCTAAAAATGCCAGGTGCACATGCTGACACTCTTAAGCATGAATGATGCATGTTATACTGGCACCTTCCTGTCCAGCAAATGCTGCTGTGCGGATTTGAGCCCTCGACCGCGCCTCGGTAGAGTTTCATACCACCTCGTCAGATTCCAGGTTGTATTCTTCATAAAGCTCGTCCAGGATGGCCAGCTGCTTCTCCATGGCGGGCAGATACATTCCCAGGTCCCTGTGCATGCTGTTGGTGAATTCACTATGGAGCTCATCGCCCTCTCTTGTCACTAAGGCAGCGGTGAAGCTTTCATAACACGGCGCCGCTCGCAGTGCTAACTAATGGAGAGGAAATCCAAACATTAGTATAATGCACAGATACATACCAATCAGAGAAGAGAGGTATAATTAATTAGGAAAAAACGCACAGCAAACACTCCACGCACAACCCAGCCATGGTATATCCTAAGGGTCTTCCCATAGGCGTTATCTAGGAAGGAAGATTTAAATAAAATCATTTTTGAACAATCATGTGAAAAATGTTGCTCAAGTCAACCTTCAAACATACTTAGTGCTCCTTGGATATCTCGCTCCCCAGCGTTGACCTCAGACAAAAACTCTTTGAGAAACTTCAGGCCTCGTCTGAGCCACAGAAGAGCCTCGGTCGCAGAATTGCGGACTTGGGCGACTTCCGTCCGGACTTCATGCTGCACGATGGACTGCAGTGTCGGGAAGCATTCAGGGTCCGACATCAACTTCTGATGGATTTTCTGTACAAAAAGACACGTAGAAATGTGAAAAACAACGATCATCTATTTTTTCATTCAAGAAACCCAATTCATAAAGGATTCTTCACATAGTGTAGTAACAATATTGACACCAGATACAGAGAGGTCGTATTTTAAATGATACAATATGCTCTTTATGAGTCTGACACAAATAATCAGAGCAAAAAATGTCAATTAGCTTATACAAATGCGGTTTTTAAGATCATTTGATTAATCAATTAGTATAGTTCTAATATCTTAGAAACAGTGACACTCACCTTGATGTTTCCAACAAAATCCATTTTAACAGGTGCAAAAACTGTGGAACCCAGTTTGTCTGAGAAGAGAGAACCGTCCATCATTTTGTTGCTGCTTTCAAACTAAAGGTTCTGACTAAATCACATGACACGACTTTTGCGTTTGTAAGAAATTAAAAGGGCAGAAAGAGAGGTTTAGATATTTGGGTTAAGTTTAATGTACAGATGGTGTAAACCTGGATAGAAAAAAGAAAATTATCCATTCACCAAAAAAAAAAAAATCCCAACTAAGACAAACTAGTGCTTAATTATGTTCAAACTTGAGCTTTTATTTATTTATTTTTTATTAAGTGGGTAAAAAATATTGCTAATTCTACTGAAGTCTAAAGGCTTTAATACCAATAAAATTAACCCTGAAGAACCCAAAAACAATTTTCTTCTGGGCTTTTTTCTGTTAATTTGACTTTTGTTTGTTTATTGTGTAGCTGCAATCAACATTGAGATTATATATATATATATATATATATATATATATATATATATATATATATACATACATACATACATACACACACACACTCTTTAAAATATTGTTATAACTAATCTCAGAGATTTCAATTTAGAACAGGTTTAAAAGTTTGTGATAACTAGATTTAGACAGATTCAACACCGGACAACATCTAAACATGTTGGGGAAAAAAAATCATAAAATTTATTATTTGATTCCATTTTTTTAACATGTAAATAAATATTTTTCAATTATTTTTTCACTTTTTGTACTGTTCCTCTGGTCGTGCTGTGTAGTACAGCGTGACATGTACTGCACCCTGGCCAAAATACATACAGCTATGTGGCTGTGAAGGACAGGCACGGTAAACCTTGATATACGATAGGTTGTTAAGCTACCAAGAACAAATAAAGCCGGTGACGGGCACAGAAGTGCAGTAGGAAATAATGCAGGGCATGAAAAAAAAAAAAAACAACGATATGGAAAGACGAGAGCTGCCACCTCATTAATCAAAGCGATAACTGACAGGCCATGCACACAAAAAAAAAGAAAAGTGGGTCAAAAAAAGGAGAGACTTTTGTCTCATCAAGGTCTTAAAACACTGCAAAAAGGTAAAGATGCAAATGATTTAAATGAGAAGAGACTGAAAGTGACCAGCCTACCTAATACAGGTACTATTGCATAGCATGAGTCCAAAAACTCTTGTGTAGGGATACCATTGTCGTCATCCAGTCTTATATCATTAAATCTAAAAAAGCAGGAGAGATTCAAACAGAAGAAAACATTAGAGGTGAGTGACTTACTGCCATTTTATTTGATCATTTAAACACATAAAGGGTGTACAAATTGCAAAACGAAGTCATAGAAAGGATTCAGAGCCAATACTGTTCAATTAATAATACCTATACTGTATCTGCTACTAAAATACTTGCATTTTTTTTCCTTTAAAGCCGTTTTCTTTGAAGGCTAACTCCATAGATAACAGAAATGTATCACACACACACAACACTGCAGTGCTTTAGATAGAGGTTGGAAAAAGAGATGAGTAAGGAAAAAGTTCCACAAACCCAAATATTTGACGCACGCTCCTCTGTCATGTGATCAGGAGAGAACAGACTAATAATACACTTTATTATAACACCTTGAGACACATTGAGTGACACGCCGTATCTACAGTCCAGCAAAGTCACTGTGAAGTTTGGATATGAGATACAGCACAGCTGCAGCCACTATGAAACTACAACACAAACCCAATTATTTTAAAAGTGCTAAACTAAAATAACATTTGCAGTCCCAAGGGATGTTTCAGTAACTTAACTGCTTTCAGTGATGTGACCTTCTTGAGTGGTATTTCCATACCTGTGACTCATTGTGCTGAAAAAAGTTTCCACCTGTTCTGTGTCTTCTACTTTTTGTGTTTCATCTTCTCCGTTCTCTTCTTGGACTGAAGCCGTCTCTCGTTGGAGACGGACGCCGTTTATTTCAGAGTTATTAGGAAGTTCTTGACTTTGGTCCACTTTGTTGTTTTGTTCTTGTTTTGTCTCCTTCTCTTCAGGAGTGTCGTACTTCTCATCTCCCTCTGCTGGTTGCTCCAAGTGTTCCAGCTCAGGGGAAGGCTGATTAGAGCCTGGAGCAGGATTCACTGGCTCTTTACCAACTAAACTGATGGATGACCCAAAGTCTGCAAAACAACATGGATAAACAGCTTTCATTTATATTGTGTGAAGAGAAAAAAAGCTGATTTGATTATTAAAAGAAACTAGCTTTGCAGCTTCGAAAAATAATACCTAAGTTGTTCTTTTATTTGGTAATTTAACTTTGCTCAAAATTGATGCTGGGAGCTTTAAAAAGCAAAGCATTTCAAATACTTTTAATTTATCTAAATACCTTTATTAAAAACCTATCCACCAGCACAATAATTCAAAATTGTAGATACAAATTTTACGTTATCCTTGAAACGGTTACATTAAAATTACCAAAGGGTAAAACCTTCACTAGTTTATCATATCCAGTTTTCTCTATTTACTAAAGAAAAGCGTTATAGACCAAGTAATGATTCTAAATTGTATTGGGATATGTAGTTTTTGTCTTGTGACGCAGTGTAAGGCAAACTCTTCAGCGTGTGTCCCATCATGTGCTCTCAGCCAGCTGGACCTGGCTCCAGGCCCAAACAATAAAACTAACCTGGATAAAACTAGTCCAGAAATAGTGATGGATGGATTTTCAGTCATCTCATCACAGAGCTTTTTTTATTTTATAAGAGTCCCACATTTACTAGAAATATTCAGAAAATCCAAAATATTGAACTTAATCTCTTATTTGATGGCGTTTTCTTCTGCAAAAGCCCTTTGCAATGGCATTAAAAGCATGATTATGACTGTCAATCCATTAGGACCAGTTCACTAAAAGGCAATTATCTATCCACGTTCTGATGCTCTACTCACGAGACCCCCCAGGGCTGTAAAGTATTTAGGAGTGAGCGGTTTGGAAACCTGTCTTACTTGATGGGAAAGGATGGACTTCAGGTTTCTCTGGTTCCTCTGCTCCAGACTGTAAACTCTGGCTGTCACTCATTTGTCCTGATCTTTCAGGTGATGCATCTTTTCTCCTGAGATAAAATCATTCAAGGAAAGGCAGAAAAACACACAACTTTGTGTTACTTGGAATGTCAATATGAAAAGATGATAACATCATTGACTTCATAATAACAAGGAAACAGAAGAAACCTACTTTTCTCCAAGGTTCAGATTTAAATGGTTGGCAAGCTTGATGGACTGGGGAAACAACATTGAGAAGTTGAACTTGCATAACAAACTAAAACAGCTAATAGCAGCAACTTCCTGTTATATTTTTTGAATCATTCACCTTGTTTTGTTTGATGGCAGCTAATGGAGGAGTTCCAGGTGGACTGTGTGCAGTCACATCTGTGCTAAAAGTACGATTTGCTATCTGCATGCATTCTTCCAGAGTCTTTAGGAAAGTAGTGCATGTTGATTTCACCATTTTTCCAGTGTCTAATCCAGTCTGACAACAAAAGGGGAAAAAAATTATTAGTATAATATCGACAAGCTAACTGCATACATTTGTGCCGGAATGCAAATCCAGTCTAACCACTTAGATCATTTTTTTGTGTGTGTCTTTTTATCGGCAATAAAAAATAAAAAAGTGGGCTTCATACTGCCAGCTTCTCTCATTTTAAGGGATCATCCAAACCTCACCTCCACTGTTTGGCCCAGCTCATCACTCTCCTTGATCTTGTTAACTTGCTGGAGAAGAAGGTCACAGTATAATCTAAGCTCTGACATCTTGGTTTTTAATGCCTCTGTGTTCTCCTGGAGCTCTGTTGTAAAGAAAACAAAAATAATCTGACAACCTTAGAGGGACCAAAATGTTTATAGTAAATTCTGCACTTGTTTGATCAATGTTGTTTTTCCACTGTAAAACACAGTATAGTTTGGTACAGATGGTTATATGTTCATGTTTTGCATGAGATGGTTTGACTGTGGTACACAAGGAAAAAATACATGTGATTATGCAAATCCTACAAGCTGCTCAAGGCATACAAGAAGTCCACAAACAATATAGTTGGAAACACAGATCAGGTATTGTTCATTAAGGGATTCGTATACCTTTTTCTCTCTTGGTTCGGTTGTCTGTGAGGCAGGCTTTGGCTGTTCCCATGGCCACCAGCCATTTCTGCCTCTCTGCTGCATTGATGGCTTTGAGGTAAAAGTATTGCTCTCCCGGAATGGTCAGGTCAACTCGTGTAGAGTCAGAAGTATGGACTAAACACACACAAAAAAAATCAACTGTAAAGCTGTTTCTGTTGTTTTTTTAATTGAGCAAAATTTATACCAACCTTGGATTTCGCAAACTGATATTTTAATGCTTCCCTTGCAACCCTTCCAGGCATCTTCTTGGGAGTCATAGTATGACAAAATTCCTCCATCGAGTACAAACCAGCGAGGCTGCCAGCCTGAGGACAAACGCGTACCAAAGCTGTTTTTGTATGTGTGAGTTTGACATTCAGCACCGGAAGTCTTAGGAGGAAAGTGAATTTAAAAAGTTGTCTACTTTCGTCGCCCCAAATAAAGTTAAACCGTGCTTACGTTGTGTTATTGGCGACTAATCAGGAGTTAAGTGAGATTAAAGACACGGGATGGAAACAAACTACAGGAGTTAGCTAACCCTATTCGTCTCTAATTCTTTATCTGGCGACTTTGTTTAAAAACACAGCTGCAACACAAAAAACGTGAATTTTATCATCACGTTTTGTAAATTATACATTTATTACAGCTAAAAGCAATCTAACGCTCGTTCGTTAGGGTTTTCATTAGGGTGTCCACGTCGTTAAAGCTAGCTAGCTAAAAAAAATCACTAAAGCTTAAAAACACGAGACGACTGAGACGCGACCTTACCGCTTATATAATTTGTCCATTTGTGCAGCGTGCCTTCCATTATTTAGTTTTGTTTTCGTCCTTTCATAGCTTGTTTGTCATAGTGTGATATGTGGCACAGCTGATTGCAGCAGCGACTCCATCGGGCTTTGGGAGTAATTTACAGAGTAACAAACCAGGCAAACGTTTGAATTACGTAGATTAACGTGCGTAAACGTTTCAGTGAATAAGGCTCCAACCAATCACAAGAGACGCAGCCGACATTCTTCCAGGCTACGTCAGGTTTAGTAGGTGGGGTTTAAGATGATTGATGTGTTGTATTACCAATCACTGAAGATATATGGGTAAAATGGGCGGTACTTACGACGGGACGTACCAATTGAAGCATTAGGAGGGCAGACGACTGAAAAGTTTTTTCCTCTAAGTTATTGGGGTGCCACGTAGGAAACGTGTATTTAGCTTAAATTTAATCATTTATGGAATATTTAAAGTAATATTTACTTCTGTAGAATTTATTTAATGTTGAGTACCAAAATGATACGTTTTTCTTTTTGCTTGATTGTACCCACATTTCTTGTTTTTGTCACTGGGGGAAAACTGCCCGAACCAGAGGTGAAAATTGAGGTAATACATAAACCCTTAATGTGTCTCCGTAAGTCTAAGTATGGAGATATGCTACTTCTTCATTACGATGGTTATCTGGAGAGCAATGGCACTATGTTCCATTCCAGGTAATAAAAAATATATTTGTCAAATGAAACTACATGCACTTTTATACATGCATGCCTGTATGTGTTTCTTTTCAAAATAAAAGATGGACTTGGAATTTTCAAATTAATTAACTACTTAAAGGTGAAAATTGTATAATCTATGAACTAAATGGAGTTTCCTGCAACATTTGAGTGACTGTTACACTTTATTTTATACCTCTATTGTTATTAGATCAATTGTTATACCACATGCATGTATGATTTTCCTCTCCTTCTGTTCCTTTGTTTTAAATTTTACTTTAAGTTGATCTATTTAATCCTGTTTAGCCGCAAAGAAGGGGATGGAAATCCCGTATGGTTCACTCTTGGGATACGGGAGGCCATCAAAGGTTGGGACAAAGGTCTGCAGAATATGTGCACAGGAGAGCGCAGGAAGCTGACCATTCCTCCATCACTGGCGTATGGCAGCGAGGGAAAAGGTAGGAAGTGTGATATAAAATACATGAACAAAAAGAGAGATGAATATATATATATTTTAAAACAGGTAAGATCCCTCCAAGCAGTACCTTAATTTTTGATATTGAGTTGATGGAGATCCGGAATGGCCCCAGGTCACATGAGTCTTTCCGGGACATGGATCTCAACGACGACTGGAAGCTCTCTAAACAGGAGGTGATGGGAACTTCTATTATGTTTTCAGCGTCATAGAAACAGAAAATGTATTTGTTATTTTTGTCTACTTTTTAGGTAAAAGAGTACTTGAAGAAAGAGTTTGAGAAGCACGGATACTCACCTAACGACACGCATAATGAACTGATGGTGGATGACATCTTCAAAAATGAGGATGAAGACGAAGATGGTTTTATATCAGCTAGGGAGTTTACCTACCAACACGATGAGCTCTGATAGACTGAATTTATTTGTGGATTTTTCTAGTACTCTTTTGTAATACTTTTTCATTGAACTTGAAAATGTCCATTGCTATGTTTTATTTTTACATCCATAACTTATTTTTGGTTTTACACACAACTACACACCATCACAGATTAAGTCCCTGTACTATTTTTTTAAGATAATGAAAGAAATTCAAATTAAACATTTTTGTATATTGATGCCTATATTATTCAGTATTTGTGCCTGTTTTTTTTTACAAACTTGCACACTTAAGTCACCAGAGGGCAGTCTTTTCCTTCAAATCAATTCAACGCTTTCATCTCTTAAATCCTTCCAAACTGCAGACATGAACAGCCAAGGATTCCCCCCTCAGTCTCTGAATGACCTATTTTTCAAAATGTGAATAGGGTTTTATATATGCATCCTTAATTAAAGCCATCTTTCAATTTGTTTTCTTATTTCTTTTACATTTTTTCATGATCAGAAATGAATAATCTGGGCCTTACTATTGTTAGTGTTAAAATAGGACGGCTGCAAGTGAACAACAAAACATGTTATCATTTTTTTTAAAGAAGGAATATATAGAATATAAGGTATTTGGGAGGGGGGTCAAGAGAGCTAGAAGCATCCAGCACTGCGAGCCAAATGCACTTGATTAATTGATCGTGAGCAAATGTGAGACGCTCAATAAAGGCAGTTTGTTTGGCAGTTTGCTGGCTTTGCAGCATTCAGCCATTTGTCAAAGCAAGACAAGGAGGAAAAGACATTGGTGGGGATCTTAGAAAAGCAGTGATTCCTATGTGTCAAACAGTCGAGACAGTTGCCAGTCACTCATTGTGTAAAATTCCCAGCAAATTCCAAAAAAGACGTCAGAAAAACAAAACAAAAAAGAATTAAAGTTTGTATTAGTAGTATGCACAAGTGCAATTTATTTAAAAGGTTTCTAAGGAAAAAAAAAAGCAGTTCATCTCAAAAGAGCTCGAGAGCACAGCTAGGGTTTGCAGTTACATCTGAGCGAACCACAAGCATTCTGGGAACAATGTCGTCCAGACCTGTTAGACTAAAGTGATGTTTAGTTCACGGCCCTAGTAAGAAAAACACAAACAGATATTTGCACAAACACCTAATAATGTTTAAAATAGTTAATGTAGGACTTCGTCCCACAGGACCTGAGTACACTGTGGTCATTGAGGAAAACACAAATTCTTCTGTTTCAGCATTTTACCAAAACATTCTGGAGTCAAATGCCAGTAAATTTGCTGACAGCTGCAGCTCTGTTGAAATTGGGCCACGAGAGGACCAGTCATCACCAGTGGAGTGGAACTGAGCACTTTGCGGTACTTCATTCCTCAAAATGTACAAAGTGGATATTGTGTGACAGGTCACTGAAATTGTTCCTCCTCGCATAAAAATTTGAAATGATACAGGTTTTCAGTCAAATCAAGCAAATCTTCAAAAGAACGAAAACATGAAACCGAAGAGTTCCATGGCAAACATGAAGACAGGGATGAGTAGGGCTGTGACAGGATACTCTTATGACATAGAAAGGTGCTTATGCAAGTTAACCACAGAATAGTACTCAGTTTTTTCATTTGCTGCTTTGAGTTTTTTGTTTTGTTATTGTCAGTATAAAATATTATAGCCTAATTTTTATGCTATTTTTCTGTGTGTTTTTAAATAGTTTTTACCTAATTTAAACATTGGTGACCTCATAGTTTCATTATTATTTCAAATCTGCAGAAAGCTTTTATACCTTCAACTTGTCAAAAAACAACTTGTAAAGGAAAGTTTTATTCTGTGCTCATATCTTATACACAAACACTATGGTTTTTCCTTTTCTATATATTTGATTTTTTTTAACTATAGTCAATTTTTGATGAACTGCCTTATAAAAAATAAAATATAAAGTAGATCCTATAATTTTTTTTAACTCCTAGTTTTGCAGTTCAAAGGATCAAACTGTAAATTAGTCCTGGAACATGTAATAGTAACTGTTCTGTGTAATTGCTGTTTGTATTTACTCAACTTTTGAACTACTGTCATCTCATCAATATATATTAGGAAACAAGTCTGCATTTCAACTTTTCTGTTTTGCAAATATTGTTCCCAGGAACCAGAGACATTTCAGACTGAGTGGAGCCCTGAAGTTAAAACTGTGACACATCTTTCTCAAGTATATGTCTCTGCTTTTTTGTTTTGTTTTTTCTCTTGCAGTCTTTTAGGAATCTGACAAGGTGTCTCAGTGCTGACAGGTAAAACAGTTACAGGTAGAACTGGATAAGTGGGAAGATTATTTGACAGGAAAGACTCAAGGCAGTACAGAACACCGGCAAAACAGGCGGCAACGCCAAATTAAATCCAAGTCTCGACATCCTTTTAATAAATCATTTCATAAATTACAATTGTAATTACAACGGTCACAAAAATACATTTCAATAAAATGGATTTGTAGAAATAAATCAAGAATCACATTAAACCAAGTGTAAAAAGGAACATGCTTGGCACACTTTCTGTTTGGGTCTCAAAAGAAAACTTCGTCAGGATCATAACTGGCAATAAAAAAAAGAGAGTGGTGGGAGGGCTATGATTATCCTTTTTGGTTGAATTTATCCAATACTGCCAGCTAGCATGGATTAAGACCCTCCTACACAATAAAATGGCCAAATTGTCACCCCCCCCCCCCCCCCCCCCACAAAATGTTGTTTTATAATGAAAGACTCACTCTCTATAGCATTTAATATGATGGAAAAAAACAAATATAAATATCTTCACAAAGCACACGTGTGCATTTGTCTCAGAAAAAGTGCTTCATAATTTCCCAATCGTATTGTTTTCTTTTAGGTAAACACCCTTAAACATTATACTTTATTTTAACCCACACTGAAAGAATCCGCACAGTGTCGTGTTTTCAATTCAACCTTCCTGTAATTCGGCATCAAGTAAAAGCATTTACTTTAACCCTCTTGGTAACATGGCACCAGGCCTTCAATGACTATGATCTGCCTGCAATACATTTCACTCAGTATCCTCCTGACTGAGTCTACACCAGGCAGCACCAGTCTTTGAATTACAGAGAGAAACAGCACAAAAGTATTCATAAATACATACATACATACATACATACATACATACATACATACATACATACATACATACATACATACATACATACATACATACATACATACATACATACATACATACATACATACATACATACATACATACATACATACATACATACATACATACATACATAAACTGATGGAGCTGTAGAACTTGCATTAACAATACAAAGTTAACCAGCTTGGATGAAAACTGTCATGTGAGAAAGAAGTCTTTCAAGTTGAGTGTGATTGCAAACTTTAGAGTCTTCACTGGAATGAAGGTGGCTTAAATTTCCTCACTGACGAATAGAAAATAAGCGTTTGTTCTTAAAATAAGACATCTTCATGCTCTATCATAAGCTGCACCACAAGTTTTTGCTGCCTCATGTCATTCAGGGTTGTCAGGGCGTTCTGCTCCGGCGCCTGCATCAGAGTTGGGCCGAAAACGATCCCCAGGTTCTCAGCACTCATTAAATTGTACTTTTCAAACATAGTTACCCTGAAAGACAAAACATAATAAGTGTGTGAGGAAATATTGAAAAGCTAAACAGAACAAAACAAAAAATAAACATATTAAAAAGGTCAAAATGTTGATTTTTTTTTTTTATAAAATCAACTTAAAAATCAGACTTTGTTTGGAAGTTATTGACAAATTCCTTAAACTGAAATCAGTTCCAAGTTCAGGTGGAAATACATGCATATTTATAAAGAGGTTTAAAGACCCCCTCCAATTAAAATCACGTTTTTGGCCTTTTTCTCATGATGGAGGACATATACAATTGCATTTCTGAGTATTTCTGTATTCAAATCGTAAATCAGAAGCAGACGAAAAAATGCAACTGGAAAAAGTTTGGAGCAGGTGTAGGACCTCAATTGCGGGCCACAAGCTCCCTGCTTCGCTCCATCCCGATGCATCCACTTGCAGACAAATAGATCCATGTACGCATTAGTTTTTTTAAAACCTGGCCCAGAACTGTATGGCTGGATAGCTTCAATATTGCTCACCATTTTTGTTGCACCGCTAATATTAGGTTGGGGGTGTGAGGGGCTGTAAACTAGTGGGAGAGAGTGTAAAAATATGGATTATAGGAAATGGAGGATGGCTTACTCCAGGTCAAAGGTTCCATCCATAACTCAGAGGGGAATTTCTGATAAACTCCTGCTGCTCTGCAGAAACTATGTCATAGAAAGCAACACAGTTTTGTTCATTTTTTCCCCAAAAACGGCATAATCATTATTAAGGGTGTATACAGACTGGAAAAATCATTTGTTTTGGACAGAGTCTGCTTAATTTGGTCCGGATTGAGTCCTGAACCTTGCATTTGGTCTCTGTTCGACTGCCGTCAAGGGGAAATTCCTGTTCTGGACAAAAGCTTGTAAACAAAACCATGTGACTAAAGATCTCTTTGGTCTTTGGCTAGGAATTACAAGGGTGGGGGAAAGCAACTAAAGGCAGAAATTATGGAACTTCTGTGCTTTGCAATCCTTGTCGGGATAGTCATTATTTTACTTATTACTTATTTAAACTTTATATTTTGTTGACCAATATTGAATGCCTGCATCAGCATCAGGTACAACACTTTTTATTGCTACTTTGGTACGGCGGATGCTACCGCAAGAGGATTACTGGCAAAATGACAGATAAGAGGATAGGCTGATAAGAGTCTATGACATTTTCAGGAAAACAGTGAGAATCAATGTGGATCACGTTAAAAGATTATTTAGATGAGAGTGCGTTCTTCTAAACACATTACGAGTTGGGATTTTATGGCATTGTTTTTAAGAGAATTCTTTAAGGAACTACAAAGTAGCTTTTAGGATAATGCCACAACAGCGCCGGGGGGGGGGGGGGGGGGGGGGCATGTAACGACACACAGAAAAGCATGTAAGAAGTGTTAAAATAAATGTTCTAACAAATAAACAGCTGGACATTTCTGTTTGATAACACAACACTTGCTGCTTTAGATTTGTCCACGGCTCATCCGTTGTGTTATTTCTAATCTGTTTACATCACGTGACCCCCAGCTACGATACCCATTTTGGTCCTGTTATTCCGCTCCGAGAATGGATTGTGTTCAGACTGAGGAATCTTAAAGTGAACCAAAGCTAAGTCCAATTGGAAACGAACCATGACCACCTCCATAGATGGGTCCAAAAGCGGTTCCTGGTCCTGGACCATAGTCCGCTTGGGTGTATTCAGACAGAAAATTTGTTCTGGGTGATCGGAGGAAACAAACTTTGGCTGGTTCACTTTAAGCGGACCTGATGTGCCCATTCTGAATAAACTCTAATAGATCACTAGGAATGCTTTTAAAATTTATCAAAAAGATGATTGGAGTGGGACTTAAACAAGTATGATGAGCAAAATAAAACAAATAATTAGCAAAAATGTTGAAACAGTCAGTCAAAATGTTCAAAATGCAACAGTTTGGGTTAACCTGCAGCAACAAATGACACTAAACTTAGCTGCTTCCAGGAATTTACTGGCGTGAGGACCAATGGACATTAACTGACCTTCTGAGGTGGGCCATCAGGTAGCGCAGTGTCTCATAGTGTGCTGGGGGGAGCTGAAGCAACCCTTCATGGATGGCCTCCAGTCTGCATTCAGCATTCGGAATTTCTACCCAACACATGAGGAAACCATTTCAGCCTCAGACCCCCACAGTGGTGGAAGAATATCGTCATCAATTAAAACAAACAAAGAGGAGCTCTCACTTGCAGCTTGAATAAATGTGGAGTACAAGTCAAAAGTAATGACTGGAATGGGGAGATCTCTGAAGTAGAGTTTCAAAGCACCCGCAATTATGTTGATGTCTGCATAGGCACTGGCACTGATATCAACCTTCTCGCCATCTGTTGCCATAAATCAGAGAACAATTGACTGAGATTAAACATACGGATAATTATGGAGGAAGGATGAACGATCCAGTGAATATCCGAAAAACAGACAGTGTTCTGTAAGAAACCAGAGATCCAGACTGTGATTGACAAACCTCGATCAAAGGACAGCCTCACATCCTCGATGTGTTCCGAGAAGCCAGACACTCTGTACAGACCTTCAGATTTCATACCTGCAACAGAGATTGACGTCTTTTTACACACAAAAAAATCTAATTTTATCTCATCTAGCGCGAGTTCATTTTTCATTTTGTCCGGTCTGTGGACTGGTTACCTCTCAGTTCTATCTCCCGAATGCACATATCCACCACCATGGGTCGCATGGTGTTGTGAGCTTTGACAAGCGTGGTGAGGTCACAGCTGAACACTTTCTTTATCCTGCGCAGGTCAGGCTGACAGTCACTGGGAACCAGTTTGGAGCACTGTTTGTGTACATTCAGCCCACAATCTAGCACAGCAAAGTAAAGATAAAAAAAGATAGATTAGCCTCAGGCAGATAATAGCAGAATCATCATGCAGGGGTAAGACCTGCAGCTTAAAAAGCTTTCCCATAGTCGGTGATAAACTGCTCAGTCACACAGAACAGCTGCAGCTCTGTGTGCTGCGTCAAAAGTAGATAACAGCAGCAAGGGTGAGGGTTCTCGTTGCAGGTTTGGTCGCATGGAGTGTGTTGTGCTGGAGCACAGCTAGAAATAAGGTTTAGCAGGAGATCTAATTGCAGATGGAGGGGTTCCACTAGAGTCATTCTTCAGAGAAATTTTTTGATTGCCCGAGCCAAGCTCATGCTAAGCGTGATCGTCGTTCACAGACAGAGCAGGGCAAGAAGATAGGAAATGAAAAGAGACTCAAGACAGTGGGGGAGGAGGAATAACGCTCCTCTTTCCCATAGCACACGAGGTGTCTGATGATACCAGTGTTCGCCTCTGGCTTATCAGCTTAGAAAATGTCTCAACAACAAACACTCTGTTTTGGTAAAGAGCAAAACTAGTGCACACATCAGTTTCAGGGCTGAGTCTGTACGGGGACTTAAACTCATGACAGTCCCGATACCTCCCTGAGCTTTTGTAGAGAACCAATCACTTTTTTCAGCTAATTTGATCATTTTTATTATCAATTTGAAAAATCCTTTAAAAATAAATGCATGAAAAATATTGAGACATCAACTTATAGAAAGTCCTCAAAAGATTGGCTTCTTCAGCTTTAAGATTGACCTATGTGGGAATTTTGCATCATGACCTTTTGAACTTTGGGTTTTTCTCTGACCAATGTAAAATGTCTACATTTATTATTTATGATAAATGTTAATACCTTTATATTTACTTGCAGAATTTTATTCTATCACTAGAAATTTTGATTTTCCAAATCATCCAAGACATTAATTGATAAATTAATTAGGAAAACTTAAACAATATCAAACAAATTCTGACATTAAATAACCACATTTCGCATTGAGCTATTCTGATAGATGCTGATATGTAGACAAAAATAACAGTCTCCAAAAAGCTAAATAACTTAGCCCACAAATAAGCCCATTTTATGTGTTCACAGCTTTAAATTATTCTTCCAACAACTTGTAACATTCAGCATAATTTGCACATTTTCGACAACACTAAAACAAACACAAACAGAAAGATTTCTGCACTGACATTTGATGTTGAGAGAGTAAATTGTGGATTTTGAAATTACAAAAGCAACTTTGGCAGAAAGAGATGTTTTAAAATACAATTAAATCCGTTAGTGTATGAAAATCGGAACCGACAGGAGGCTTTTTAGCAATTTACCAGCGTACCAAACAAAGACTAACGCCACAATCAACCCAACTGTGGGGGTTGAGAAACTGAAATGAGAGGATGTTAGCAGAAAATCACATGTTATTTTTATAATCCCGGATTTACATGACGTGAAATCCCAAAATAATCTGCATATTTAGGCTTTATGTTTACCTGAGCAGCGGACCCCCTGGGCGATGAGGCCCCACATGAAGTTTGCACAATATTCACACCAGTGCGGCCCTCGAAAGGTGTGTACCTGTGATCAAAAAAAACATTGTTTAGTAAAGGTTAGCAGCTGCTGCAATCTGAAGAATCACCCCCCTTTGATGGAATGGATTACAATCCAAAAAACCATACAGGACAGAGCCCCTCACCAAATAAGAGCATACGTGTATATAAAAGGCAGCTTAAAGGATTTTCTACAATGTGCATCTGCTGCTCGGCAACCGGATACATGCCGGCCAGCGCAGAGGTAAGCCCTGAATGTCAAAATAACAGATGTAGACCGACTCTGTACCCTGCCGTCACTGATAAGATGAGAAATGGAGCCAAAGGTGGGTGCACGCACATGCACGCACCTTCAGCGCCACTTTGAATAGGTATCAGTGGGCAAGTAAACAAAGACAGCACATGGCAGATGGCAAGTGGATGGTTTTAGACGAGCTTCAAAGAAGTGGTGAACAAAAGAATGGGATCATTTCAACATGCCTGTTAAACTAAACATGAGATACAAGTCCAAGAATGTTGAGTTACCCAGAGGCAGCGTCACCAAATTCCCCTTTGTGTGTTCAGAGAAAAACATAATTGCTGACCACTTTTCAAAGGTCTCACAGCTCTATAACACTTTTTACCAAATTAGCCTGAAACAAAAATAGCTGTAAGTGCTTTAAGATCAATAAAAACTAAAGTGTTCTGCTGTTAATAGGTTGTACGACAGAGCATCCATTAGTTCCCCTCATTGCATTCGAGTGTCAGCTGGATCACTTCTCATCACAACAGTTACAGACACTGAGTTAGCACAGACAAACATCAGCTTTTCATGAATCTATTTACCAAACTGAGGGTTTTTTATTCTTTACCTTAAAGTTGTGGATCTTTTCGTAGGAGCACTGCTTCTCAGGGGTGTCCTTCAGGGCACTCCTTCTCAGCAAAGGGGAGGAGATCTGTGGACAAGATGCCAGCAGTTTAATGGGCTTCCACAAGAGAGTTCCTTTGCTCCCAAGTTTGACTCCTAGAGCCAAAGCCAGCAACTCCTGGTGCTTCCTCTCTTGTTTTTTAGCCTTGTGGGTAAGAAGCTCCACTCCTAAACCTCCCCTGTTTCCGTCAGCCTCCATGCTTGACTCCCAGAGACTCTCCAGACTCTCTGCTGGAGAAAGGTGAGGAGACGGTATGTGAGTTCTGTGCAGCAGACGCTGCTGGCAAAAGCCCAGCTGGGAGGTAGACGCTCCTCTTCACTCCTCTGTGACCTGGGAGAGCGACGGGTGAGAGCCAGCACGTGTTGGAGTCTGCATCTGCTCTGAAACCAGTGGCAGTAGTGAGCATGAAGAGACAGGGGGGGAGCAAAACGGGTAGTGGGCGGCCTGAGGGCAGGAGTGTGCCTCCAACAATGGTCCTCTTTCACACACCCAGAGAGGGAGGAGAGACAGAGAGATCGGTCCTTGATGGGAAGTGGTTGGGATGTTGGGAGTGAGGTGCTGTCAGGACGGCTTCGCACAGCTCAACAGCTCTGTAAAGCAGGATCAATAGTGCAGACGCCCTCTTTATAGCGCACAACACACTCCCATTAGCACACTGCCTTCCGGCCAATTCACTTAGCTGCAGATAAAACTCTTCTCCCAGTGCAGTCTGTCAGCACAGGATTCTCTAAAGGGGTCACTACTCTGGGCAAAGTCAGAGTCAAGACAAAGCCGAGGCCGTAAAGACGCCAGTCTGCGGGGATTCCCCACAATGCTGTCCAGACTGGATCTTCCAGACACTACTGCTGCTCATCCCAATCAGTTGTCTAACAGAACCTCCAGATCTGGACTTTTAATTGAGATTGGGAAAGATTAGGTCCTTAATCCCAACACAGAGTATAATCCACCAGTGCCCAAATCCAAGTAAAATCCCAAAGGAAGCTCATTTTGTTGGTCTGCAGACGTTTAGTTTAATACCTGTGGGGGGCTGTTGCCATATTTACCCAAAAGTTCAGTCAGCAAACAGTACAAGCCATAAAGATGTTTGCTCTGACAAAAAAACATGCAACTCTAATAAAGGTTTAACGATTCATCATATTTTGTTTTTTGCTGATAAGATTCATAGTTGATATTGATTCATTTTGAACGATCCGATTTACTGACCTAAAATCGATCCAGGTTAACTTTAGCTAAAAATTAAACCAGTGTGACTCAGAGATAAGTACCTGGATACTGAACAGTGCAGGTGAAGTCTTCCTGATTCCTTGTATTTCTTGCAAGATAATCAAGTGTAAATTAAATAGGTGTACAAACAAACAAACAAGTAAATAAGAATTTATGGCAAATCCATTCCCATTTTAGTTTCATTAAGTTCAGCCCACTGTTATTTTTCCACATCAAAATAATACAAAAGGAACCCAATCACGTGTGTTGTCCGCTATGATGCACTTTTTACGTTACAGTGAAATAAACCTACCGGGCCTCAATTCAAATGGTATTTTCCAATATCGATATAAACAATTTATTTCATTTTCAAACAATTTTTAATGGGATAGGTTGATCGGATTAACAACCTGCCTCAGACAGATTGTTGTGTTTGTATCGTAAAAATATAGATCAATTTATCAGTTAAGTTGATTAATCGTTACACCCCTAGATAATAACTATACAACACAAACTGGACTTTTTATTAAGCAGTGAGGGCTATTTTAAGTCTAAAAGTGAACTGATTCATTAGGCAGGAAGAAAGTTCAAAAAGTCGGGAAGTGTGGATTTGTAATGAGAAAAAGCAGAGAGCAAAATACCTGCAGGCTCAGATGAAAGACTGCAACACAAGTTCTGAAAAATGAAGACTTTTTGAGTTCCACCCATCCTTTCTATGATGATAAATGAACTCTTAACTGAAAAAGTGACAGAACAGGTGAAAATCGTTGTCACCATTGTTGAAAGTCTTTGACAAGGCCTACGCATGCCATGCAATTTTAGCTATGCAACTAAGTCTGCAGAGACCGATGACAAATAGACAACTCTCAGATATTTTTGCCCCTGGGAGGAAGGGAGGAATGGAGTGCAGGGCTGGGCTGTGTTCTTTGTCTGTGGGCAGATGGCTTCTTGTCTCTTAAAGAAGAGCTTGAAAAAAAAAAAAAGTGTGTGTGTGTGTGTGGGGGGGGGGGGGGGGGTAGACAAAAGGTGGTCCACACTACAAGCCCATGCTTTCATTTCTGTAGCTTGACTCTTTTATTCTACCAAGGCTTTGTGAGGACACAGCTGAGTGAAGAAGAGCCCAGCTAGAGCGCACAACCACCCACAGCTCAAACAAAACAGCTCCTGCACCACAACAAACAGAAAAATGGGCACGTTGTGAGGAGAGCAATAAGAGACAAAACAGAGAGGAAACTGAGTCTTCTTTGAGAACAGATTAAAACAATCAATGCTTTTGTGACTGAGGTCGAATAATAAATAGGGACTTTTAAACATGAGGAAAAAGTTTGCATGACTCCACATTTTAAAGATATATTTAGTCGTGCAGCTAAACTTATCATAGAGCAAATGGCAAAAAGCAAAAAAATGTAAATAAATTCCAACAAAACACATCTTCCATTAAAAAAAATCCTCTTTCTAGAATATTCTAGCACAGTAACATGACTGTCAGGAGTCACGATGAAGAGACACTTATGTGCAAATTCCTGCACATGCAAAGGAACTCTGAACTGTTTATCAACTCAAGCACCCCTTTTCACCTCAGCAAGCACTTTAATTACACCAGGATCCACAGTCATGGCATTATATAGGTATTAACCTGACCCTGAGTAAATACAGATGAATTTTCTCAACACAGTGAAGCTACTGTGGCTGTACGTTCTCAGGGCGTGGCTGTAGAACTGGTAAACATGCAGTTCAAAAGGCAACCACAGATGTGAGCTGAGAGGCCAAGTCTCTGCTTCCCAGGCGTGGGATCGCTGAGCTGACAGAAGACAGCTTCTTTCCCTTTTGAAGGTGACAAGCAGGTGGCTTTCAAGCTGACAGTCTGCCAGTATTACAGCTGACTGAGCTGAGGAGCCTTGGGTCTAAATTTGAGATCTGTTTTCAAATAAATGCAATGTAATTGTCGGAAATATAGCAAGAGGCATGTTTGAAATTTGCTTGCAAAAGAGAGGTTATTGAAAAATTCTGCAAAAAACAGCTTCAGACATCAAGTCAAGCAGTAAATCCAGCTTGGAGGATTACTGCTTGACTGCATTCAATAATGCATTGTTTTTTAAGCAAACAGAGATTAGTCCGCATGTTTTGGTGAGTTTGGGAGCAGCATCACAAAAGTACTGTGTTTGCCAGCCCAAAAAACAAAAAGAAAGGAAAATAATGATATTAATACTGCAAACTACGCTTCATCTATCTGTCCTTGGCTGTCACTGAGTGACAAACTCAGCTGACATTCTTAAGACAAAAAAAAAAATCCCCATAGCAATAAATCATGAAATAGTTCAAGAGGGAGGGGAGGATGAAGAAAATCTAAGCTTCTGCTAATGAAAATAGCTGGCCATTAATCTCTCCAAAAAGACAGGCGGTAATAGTTTAACACTGCCACCTAGTGGAGAGAGCTCAGTCTTGGGCCAGACTTCCTCGATCCTGACTAACAAATCATTCACAGACTCTAATCAGACGACAGCTTGTGAGAACAGTGCAAAACATTGTGTCTGATATGGATGGCAGGCAGAGCAAAGTCTCTGCTCCCTTCGGTCATCATTACCTTTCAGTGTAAGCAACGAACCATGGAAGCAGTGAACACACCCAAAGGCAACACAGGATTACATACATCTCACTCACAAACAGTCTCTTAGAAGAACTCATTTCACTCTAAAAGCAAAGGAAATGTTTCCTATTGCAGAAATTAAGGAGGAGCAAAACATTACATTATCAATGTCAGAAAAGTACAAATTTGTACATTTTTATAGATTAGATTTTCCCTGTCTTTTGATGTAATCCCAGTTGACACTTAGATCAAGGCTCTATGGGTTCTGAACCATCTGTTACACAAATCCTTTTTGGTTGCGTCACCTTGTGGCTCTGAGGGTATATTTGGAGTGCACCCTGATGGACCGTCTTTTGTCTAAAACTCTAAACAATAAAAATACAACTTCTGGTGAACAGCCATAAAACTCACCCTTTCCTCCCTCTGGAAGGTGACTCGACGGGGTTCTGAGCGTGCACGGCTCAGTCGGTGCACCATCTTGTCTTTGATCAGGGACGTATAGCCGAGATGCTCATAGATCGGGTTTGTGGTCATTTTGGCAATGTACTCCGCCGCCTTGGTCTCGATGTAAAGAGTGATGAGGGCATCAGTTACAAGGTCATGAACAGACTCGAACCTCTTCTCTCCAACAAAGTGTTTCCCATCATAAAACAACCTGTAGTTGAGTGTCTGATCTCCAAACCTGGATTAAATGAGCAGATGAAGTCAAATAAACCTTGTTGAAAAAGCTGAGAAAAGTCTGGAAAGTGGGCATGATGCTGTGGATACAGGTAACCTCAAAGCATTGGTACCTTAAGGCCAAGGTGTGTGTCCCTGGCTGTCTTTGACTCTCCCTGATGAGATAAGCACCCTCCACCCCTGCCAGCAGCTGATCTGCATACTCTCGAGGGATCATGCCATGGAACCTAAAGACAAAAACTGAGCCACATATTTCTTTATGATGGTCAAACATGCGCAAAAAGTAGTCCCACTTACTCTCTGCCATAGTATTTAGGTCTGGTCTCCATCTGTAAACCAGAGGAAGAAATATTACAATTAAGACTGTGTGAAATATAGAGGACTCCAAACCACAGCCTCAATGACCTCCATCTGTGCCCCTGCGTCTGTTCTCAGCCGCCAAACCATAAAGCCAAAGCACTGAGTGTGGAGATAAATTAGAGGCAACAAAACAGCAGGTAGAAAATGGCCAGCTGCAGAAAATTAATATCAAGTGTTTTCCGGAAGGATAGCTTTGAGGGACTTGACTCCTTTGGGTGGGGACATTTTTGCACCTGGATGTGGTTTGGTGGCTGTCCACTCTGCACAACAGAGAAGAGATGGTTGAGGACCAACGTGCTGCAAATGTTACACAGCTACAACAGCTGAAAAAAAAGATTACAAATCATCAAAAAAAATAAAAATACAAAACGAAACCAAAAACAATCAACATAGTCCATTCCATAATTTACACCAGGGGGCTGGTTTGAAAATAAATCATACCTGGAGCCAGATTAGTTAACCAAGTAACCACTGGGTGCCTTTTTACCCAAGTAAACTACTATTCCATCCAACGTAAAACCATATAACAGAAACAAACATATTTACACTGAGGCTAAAAACCTTTCTACACCTGAGATATATGCAGAAGAAATTTATCTGGACTTTATAATTTAGTTTCAAGTCAAACTGGGGTCAGAAACTTCTGATTGACAACTGACCGGCTTTTGATTTGAGCAGTCTCACAGTATGAAATAACAGGCATGTTAGTGGCTATTTGCAATGTTAAAAAGTAAAGGGCTAAATTAGGTCTTATATGCAGCAAGGCTGTCCAAAAACTGGCTTCAAAAAAGCCGAATGTAAACCAGCAGGTCTCGTGACCACTTACTCCATCAACCTTTTTACCTCTATGGGGTCTGTTAGCCCTCCGACTATCAAATACTCCACTAAAGAGGCCCTTTATCTCCTCAATCCAACACATCACCAACAAAATGACTTTACCTGCTTACTTGTTTGTGCTTATTTGGATTTGTACTCTGAACCATTTCGTTATTATTGTTTTCTCTTTTTGACTAGCACTGCATCTATATCATTTAATCTTTTTGGTTGACTTTAGCCAGGTGGTTTATCTGTCTACACTGTAGATTAACCACACCAAGGTTGACTAGCAAATCAACTAAGACCCTTGTTTTCAAGTAAACCGTGGTTCGCTTGCTTTGGTCCACACCAGAGCTCAGATTAACATCAGCCAAAACATAGTAGACTCAGAGTAAACCCAGTATGTTTTGGATTTAAGAAACCTGATATAAACCCTTAGTAAAAAACATTTCCATATTTATGTTTTGTAACGTTTAAAACATTTTCACCTCCATCAGGAGACACTTATTCTGATTGTTGACGTGTCCTGACTTCCTGCCACTCTTGCAGAATATAGCAACGAAGCTCCCCTAATGGATTTGTTCACATGTTGAAGTATCCCTTTGAGCTCACCCAGTAATCTCACAAAAACCAACCCACAGCTTTGACTTTGCTCCTGACAGTGGGAGATGATGCCAAAAAAAAAGGATGCAGGAGATGTAACGGATTTTGCAGAATAGTTCGAGTTCCGCTGTCTTGTTGTGGCTGCGCGGCAGAGGCTGGACTGCATTCCAGAAAAACCTGGCAGAAAAAAGCTAACAAAACAGCTGCAAGCTTCTAAGCAGGATTTACCTCTTAACTTAACTCTTTTTTTCTGTCTTCAACTATCTTTTCCTGTATTTCTGTTTTTGAGAAAATCTTTATAAAAAAAAAGGGTTGAGGATCGTCTTTTTAAAAAAACAGTGTGGTGTATAGATGCATTAAAGCAATCACTCACGAGGCCTTCAAAGAAAAGTTTGAAAACCACCACCACTCCTCTCAGGTTTCCAACGACTAATCTGGTTCTTAGCAAGATTTTTTTTCCATTTTAATACTTTAGAAAAACAGTTGTGTTTTGGTGCAGGAGTAGCGTGGCTCCAGACTGGTTTAGGATACAGAAATAAAAAATATAAAACTAATGGGGCCATTAACAATCTCAGTGGGTTTTGGTTTCTGACCAAACAATATGAGGTGACATTGTGCAGTTGCATAATTGAAACACAGATGGAGTTAATGCTTTAGTTGCATGACCACTGGATTTGTTTTCCATTACATCCCCCTGTAATTACAATCCCACAATTGTTTTTGCGCATATTTGCCCGCTAATGTCAAGCTGTGTGATATTACTAGAATTAAAACATTTATCAGCTAGATTTATGATTAATGCATGAAATCTGGAATTACATCTGTAAAAAATTACTTCTGAAAAAAGGAATTTCCCACCCAAGTATAAAACATACATTTTGCCCCTTCTTTTCACTCCTACTCAGCCTTTAAACTAACTGAGTTTTTCTTTTTTTTCTTTTTTATTTACTAGATATGTACTAACCTCCTGAGGACACGTGACCCTCTTTGGTCTTGGGGCCTCTTGCTGTAGCTGGTATACTGACAACAGAAAGGAAAAACACTGATAAAATTTGTCAGTTCTTAATGAGCTATAAACAGATCAATATTTCTCTCCCCAGATTATTCAATTTGTTTTGGTAGACAAATATGGTAAAGATATAGATCAGAGAAACAGAAAATACATTTTTATAGTGTTTATAGAGAAAACTTGTAGGCAAAAATATATATTATCTTTTGGTTCTTACGATTCCATGAGCAAAAGTATAAAAAATTGCAAAATATGGACAACTCTATGTACTTATAGCTGCAGCCATTGTTATGAGGAGGGGGCGCAGACATCACATAAGGTGACGTAGAGCATGCATCAGAAGCAACATACAGTACGTCTCTGGTCCAGTGTTCCAATCCTGAACTTTCTGAGTGAGTTAAGGGTTAATACGGAACCAGTCATCGTAAGTAAAGCTGACAATCCCTGTCCTTCTATCCTCCCCTTTTTTCAAAAGGCACATTTTTGACTTGGATGTTTTTTTCTATGCTTTTCCCACTCTACAAAGCCACGCTGCTATGCTTGGGACCCCTGGCATTGAGAACCCTTACCACCATTTGTACCCCACTTGGTGTCTTAGAAGACACACAGCAAAAACAGGTCTCTTAGAAATAAGTCAAAAATTCCTACCCCATTGACAGATTTTCTTTAAATAAGAACAAAAAATATGTCAATGAAAAACGGTCTTAGTTTGATTCTTATTTTGATAAAAACATTTTAGTATGTTTTCCCTAACTAAGATTATTTTGCTATTGAACAACTTTCCTGATATGATCGTTTTTCCTAAAAACACAGAAGAAAACAAGACAATTTTTAATAAAATAAGGTATTTTTACTTTCTGAAGATTCAGAAGTTTTTTCAGTGCACAGGCCACACCTTGTACATTATAGATGTCAGAATATCTTCAAGGGCTGCAGTGCATTTCTTTTATTCCAGCAGCTTCCCTGGTTTTTCAATTTTCTGCTTTTCACAAAAGTATTCTTATAATAACATTTTTCTAGTGACATATGTAATAGAAGTTTGTACTGATGTTCAGCAGTGTTTTCTATGCCTGACTAATTTGCACTCTTTTAGTAAATTAGACTGATGTCCTAAAAAACAAGCTGTGATGCAATGGAATTGTGCAAAAAATTGTAGAAATTGGTTTAAAAACAGAAAGAAATAACAGAAATAAAGCATTTATACCACAAGATTAGTTATTTTTGATAACCCCATTTGTCCTTTCTGCATTTGGACCTTAATTATCTATTATTTCACAAAATTCCTTGTCTTCAAACCAGACTCTAACTAGGAAAAACCCGTTTATTGCAGCTTTTGAGTGCAGAAACTGTTGTTTGTGGCTCAGTCCTCACTGTGGCAGATTTTCCTAGCAGGGGAAGGAAGACTCCTCATTGTGAATGATTGTACTTTTTCAAGCTGACTTAAGCCAACCAGCAAGATCTGGATAGCGTCCATTTCTATCACACCGACACCTCTAAAAATATCTCCATAGAGGGCCAAAGGATACAGATGGATGACTTTACTAAAGGGCAATCATCGGAAAATTCCGCAATTTGCCTTCTGATTACAGGAACAGATTTGAGTAAATAAAGATCTATCAATTGTAATTAGTTTAATGTGCATCACACGAACTCTGAAGAGTCCCAACGTTTCATCCGTGAGGAAAAAGAGGACCTCATTGTAGCTGATCCCTTTTGCAGGTAGAGAACCCTATTTTCTGAGATGCCGGTAACCTATTTTACTTGGGAATCTACTGATTTGCATTTGTTGAGTGAACATGCTTTGTGGGCGATTGTGTCTTTTGTGTATATATGTGAGTGTAGCCTTTTGGAAAATGCAGTGTGTCGAACTGCGGTGTGCTCAGCAAGACCTAATCCTTCATAGTATAGAAACTTCCCCATGAGAAAGTGTCCAGATTACAAACAGATGATAATATTTACAGCCAAAAATAAAAAAAAATATTGCCCAATTTTATTTAAAATAAACTAGTTACTCACAGTAGGACTTCCATATGGGGGGCTGATAATCATCAGGGTCTGTAAAACATGAAAATCAAGAACATTAATGTCTTAAACTCATGCATGATGCCCTTCCTCCCTAGAAACATAGACTCCCTAAATTATTGTATTAAGCAGGAGCTCGTTGTCACAACTATGTCAGTGTTGTTTATGTCTTTGCTATAATTAAGCATACGCCTTTATACTGCACAGCTGCCACTTGAGAAAGAAAAGACACATCTAATCATTGAGTCACCTCCAGGCCAATCAATATGAATGTGTGCTTTTTGTGTGTGTGTGTTAAACATTGTTTTGCTCACACACATGATCTATATTAATCCGATGCAGGAGCTCAAAAACACAACATCTCATTATAAAGATATGAGCACAAGCATGTCAGTCAAAGTTGAGAGAGGTAAACAAAGAGGAGGTTCCTCTGCAATATATGTTTACATTGTGAACTTTGTTTGTCCGTTAACCCAAGACTAGAAGTAAGTATACCTGCTCTGCCATATTTCATAACATGACCCTCCTAAAACACACCCTTTTCCTGACGTTCACTACTGAAGCAGGCTGTAACAAGAACAATAATATGCTTTTTTCCAACACACACAGTATTAAATCAGTTTCTTTATATTTTCCGACAGAGAAACTCCACTTGGAAAGTATTGGAAAATATAAATCGTAAATGTCAGTGTTGTTTTTCCACCATAACAATCACTTATCAAATCTAAAAAAACAAATAGAAGTGATGAGTAACCAAGGTAACCTAAACACAAATAGGTGTTCAGATAATACGATCATTGTGTAATATGTTAAGGTTTTGAATGGGGAGGTTATGAACTGCATTCAAAAACATTGCTTACTGGCTTGATCCCCTCTTGTTATAGATAAAGAGCTTATATGGCCCAATGAATTCCATTGTGGGAAACTGCATCCTTTTACATCTGCAAGACTGCAACCGGAGCTGATAGCAGCAACTTAAGAAAGTGCTTTTTATCCCAGCAGATTCACTGCAGCACTGCACTGTGGGTTTCCCAGAAGTGGTTCTGTGCAGCACTGCAAAAAAATAAAAAAAAATAAAAAAGCCTGCGGAAGAAGTGCTGAGCTGCACGGATGACCAACTAAACCGAACTTCACGAAGAATCCAGCAATTTCAAAAAAATCATTCATGATAGCTCATCACATTGTAGTGATATCTAAAAGTAAAAAGAAACATCTGTAAAAAAAAAATAAAGGCTAAAAAAAGCTTTTAATTCAATTTTCGATTGGTGACATTAAATTCTCTATCCTTAAAATCCAGCAACAATCTGTTAGCCAAAATAAAGTGCTTCACGAAACTAAAATGTACTCCACAAGCCATGGATCTATGATATAAATACCACAATGGAGAATATGACAGACTTAATTATCATCTGTATAATCACCACGTGTGACATTAAAGTGATGCTAAAGAAGATGGAGAGGTGACAGGGTGGTTCAAGGGAGTGTGCAGATGTTGTTTTAGTACAAAGAAAGACAAACATCGCAGCCTTTGGAGTGAAGGAAACCAACTCATCTTGAGTCAGCCAACTCATGGTTTTCAACTAGTTCACCTCTGGAACTTTAAATTCCCTCGGTTTTATTATTATTTGTGTTGTTATGCAAGACAGTTTATTTCCCGCAAGAAGGAGGAAAATTCTTCTCGTCTACAATTTTTCAAATTAGTTTAAATCTGCACCTCATTGCCAAATAGTACATAGCACAATCCGACATTTTGTTTTTTTCGGGCACAAACAAGTAGATTTGAGAAAAGGAAGACAAAGACTCTCAGACAACAGAACGATCTTTTTTGTCAGATACATTGGCTGCTGAGACAGTGCCAGAAGAAAACTAGGCAGTGAATTTGAACGTCAATTTCACAAACTGAATAATGAATTAAAGAGAACACTGGATTACAAATATATATTGAAAATGAAAATGTGGTTGGGTAAATTTAACTTGCTTGTTTTAGAAAACCCAAATTGGGGTTTTTAATTGGTTCTGAGGTGTGAAGAAAATGAGCAAGTCTGCTTGTCAAGCATGCAGACAAGGAAAACAGACTAAATCATCTGAGGAAATTAAAACATTCAGTTTTTTATTCATCCCCATCTTTGTCATGATTTATTAAATCCATTAAACTGTGTAATGAGTAAAAAGACTTTCAAAAGTAAAGATTATAAATGTCTTTGCGACTGTGAAGCAATAACAGTCTCATAACCTATGTTGTATATATCATGATATACTATAAATACCACACAAACGAGTAAAACAGCAGTTTTTTGAAGAATACATACAGCTCTCACTAAATATTAAATACTACAGACATCCCTGCAGATGACTCTGAGCCGCTGCAGAAGAATTTAGTGAACTGTTTGCAAAATGAGTCATGATGGTCCAGATAAAACTTGTTCATTTGAAGCATTCCTTTGTATTCATCCTCAGATTGAAGCCTCAACGGTCTACAACAAAATAAAAATGTGGTTATTTGCTTCATTTAATCAAATGAGCTAGCGCTTTGTGGATCTGTGAGATGAGTTTCAGGTAGATTAACTGCCAAACTCATTACCCGCAGGCTGCATCAATATTACTGTAAAACTGAGCTGCTAAATTCTGTGCACCTCTGTTGAATTTTCATCTGTTCCACGCTGTAAATGCAGGCACTTCTTTGCTAAACTGCAGCAGGAATTTTGAGTGAAAAGTGTGTAAAGGATTTTTAAAAATTACAGAAAAATACTGGCTTATGCTTAAATCATTTACTAAAATTATATCTGCTTTTAAAGTTGACTTTGTTACAGCTAAAAGACAATTTAGGTGCCCACAATTGCTGCCTGCACTTTTTGAAAATGACACAAAAAGGAGGTAGATGCTTTAACAAGACATGCTGCTGCACAAGCTCTCTGTTCCACTATGAAAATTAAACTAAATAGCTTTCAAGCTCATTTTGCTGATAAATGCACATGCTGTCTTGGAAAACGAATCATTAAATACTGATACTTTGTCACTGCGGCTTTTCTAAGGAACGCAATTTCACCTGGTCAGCTGCCAAATAGTTTCCTTTAAGCGTAATTCTTGCTTATGTCAAATTACATTTTAGTCTAAAATTCTGCAGCAGCTTTGGCCACATGGGAAAAAATGTGCTTAAGGGGTCTTTTTTTTATACACTGACACATAAACAAAAGCACAAGCACACACCCAGAAATACAAAGGGCTTCAAAAGGAATTTTAAAGTAGTTTAAACTGCTTCTGTCGTGATCTGCTGCTGCCAGAAGCATGTTCTCCAAAAAAGAAACCAGTACACTTTTAATTTGGGTTGTCCCCCGTTACCCACAAGTCAGAAATATTCAATATTATGATTACCAGAAGGTATTTGCTTTAATGACAAAGAGAATGCTTGATGAATGAAGATGGAGGTGGGACTTTTATCCTAGGAGAAAATGTTTTCTCTGCACTCCCTCCACACGGAAAAACACATGGAAAAAGCTATTCAACCTGCAAGGACTTTTGCAGGGGTGCTTTAATTACATGTCTGATAAAAGCTCAGGTTTTGAGTTGGCACAACATGCCAACCCTAAAACAGCTGATCCTGGCAAACGTCCAGTCACGATCAAACAATGTGTCATTGTGTTTCTCCTTAAAGAACCCTTGTTTTTACCCATTCACCCACAAAATGTTTGGCTCATAGTAAATGAATTTGTGTTTTCTCTTTTTGAGGTTCATCTCCCATCTCTAATGTGGAACATCAAGATAGATTACTCTCCAGAATGCCCGCATGGGACAGAAAAAGCAACAAAAAGAGGCAGTACATTCTGTGGGTCAAGATTTGGGAACATATACATGGCTACATCAGCAGCTTTGGAGCTGATTTAATAAGCAAGTGTTAACATGTTCTTGTGCTTTTCTTTCCCACTGTCTGATCACAATAATTCTCAGATGTTTCCGCAAAGATGTTGGTCTGCTTTTGGCCCAAATCACACATTCAATATTCAGTTCAAACACATTAAAAACATGGTATTTTGAAGTGTCTGCATGCTTTTCACAACAATAAGACTAACTTGGCTCTAAAACAGGTATTGAGAACTGTTTATTCCATTCTGACATGATGAGTTGCTATATATGAAAAATAAAAATAAAGATAATAGACATATTTCCAACAGTCACCGGTAAATATAGGTAAAGTATACGTAAAAAGAGCCGCAAATAAGCTTAGTTTTTGTCTTTTTTTGTTGTGACATGGAAAAACGATAGGCATAGAGTTTCACAAACAGACATTTGTCTTTTGACAAATGTCTGTTTGACAAATGTCAATCACCTGACATTTGTTGTGTACCTGTTGTGCTATAGGGAATGCCACATCCAGCGTGAGTCTGATGTGAAGCTATAAAGCAAAAGAAAGTCCACGTTATAATTGACTAAACATCTGAAAACCACGAGGTGACAATACTTTTTGTGACACTCGACATTCATTTTATTTATTCCTTGACAGCAGCAACTAAAACCACACTATTAATCCTCTTAATGACATCTTAAGGATCCATTCCAATGAAAATTGCGCTTTTGGTGTTTTTAACATGTTCTTGTTGTGTTTTTTCTGATGACTGAGGATATATGTCAAGACAATTAAGCCTAAAATTGCATGTTTGAGTGTCTCTTGATATCGTTGTGAATCAGAAGCAGCAGAAAAAATAGTGTTTAAAAAGAAGCTCATTTTTTACGCAGGAAACATGCTGGACAGTGGGCCAATGACCAGCTCCCTGCTCCGCTCCATTCCGATGGATCCACTTGTAGACGACTACATCCATGCACGTCTTTGTTTTCCTCATTTAAGCTGGCATCTGGCATTAGGTTGGGGGTGTGAGGAAATGTAAACTCAGAGTTTTCAGCAATGAGGAAGGGAAGCGGGGCGGGGTTACTCTGCGCCAACGGTCCAGCCCAAAACTAAGAAGTGAATTTCTGAAGAACTCCTGCCGCTCTGCAGAAACTATGTCCGAGAAAACAACAAAATTTTTATTTTATTTTTATCTAGAAACGCCATAATTATAATTAAAAAAATCACTGGGAATGCTTTTAAAACAGATCAAAAGAGGAACATAGTGGGACAGAGTGGGGTTTTTGGCTTCTAAGGCAAAACCAACCCAACTCTCATAGTATTCATTAATATTTTTAACTAACCTTTTTTAACCTTTTTACACATACACAACTTGGAATTTTTTATATTAAAATAACTGAAAAATAAGTTGAGGTAACTGTTAACAAAACCTTTATTTTTTGTCCCAGTGGTCTTTTAAAATGATTGTGTGGTTTTTAGCCAAAATCAAAAATACATATTTTTTGTAGAGCAGCAGGGATTCATTGGAAATTCGCCTCTGAGTTGTGGGCAGGACCGTTGGTGCGGAAGTTAGCCTCTGCTAATATTCCATCATTTCTTTGTTTACACTCTCTTACAGCCCATCACAACCCCAACCTAACATTACTGGTGCAACAAAAATGGGGAGCAATATTTGAGCTATCCAGCAGTACAGTTTTGAGCTCAGACGATGAAAACAAAGACTTACATGGAACTATTTATCCGCAAGTGGATGCATCAGAATTGGAGCAGAGCAGAGAGACTTTGGCCACCCATTTTAGCTGCTGCATCACAAATATGAGCTTTTTTCAAACCGTGGATTTTTATCTGATCCTGAGCCATCATGATTTAAATAAAGAAATACTCAGAAACGCGGTTTTAATCTTACATTCTTTTATGTGTCCTCCATCATCAGAAAAATGCTACAAGAACAAACACCAAATACATGATTTTCATTGGAGCAGATCTATTTTGCTAAATAAAAAATAATTTCAGTTTGTGGCTATTTGAATAAATAAAAATGTAACAATTTAAAGATTGATTACGACAAGCAATGTAGCAAATGTTCATAAGGTCACTTGATATGAGCAAAAAATATCTGTGATGCTACTGTATAGAATTTAAAATGATAGACTGACACAATGTGATATATGGCTCACAGAGCCAACAATAAGGCAATACAACTGTTTCATGATTTATCCCAGTTCTTTGTTCTAGCAGAGAAATATGTTTATCAACAAATATTTGGCCTTAGTGCCAGTGTATTAATACAAAATGCTGTGTTATTGGTATTTTCCTGTCTTCCCCATGTACTTCAGTGTATAACAGATGTGCAGAGATAGATACACTGGGTGTACATTTTGATTACCCTTGGGTACATGCATACAAACAGGAATGACAGCAGCATAGAAAATATCATTTTAGAACATTTTTTTTGGCTAGCGTCAGCTGACCAGATAATATATGACAGGTGTGAGGCTGTCTTTCAGGGGTGAGCTTGTTTGATTCAGCCAATAAAAAAAAAAAAAAACAAGAAAAGGAAAAACCTTAGGGATCAGGAATGAGAACACACTGTGTAAATTCTGTACAGAACATGCTTTTTCTGCCATTGATGCAACCAATCATATTAGTGACAATTCTCCAGCTCTGTGTGTGTGACAAACATGCAGCCCTTTATGAATTACCCTGCAGAGCAAGAAAAACTGACATGTCCTCGGTAGGACTGGCAACCTGTCTACTACCCCCCCCCCCCCCCCCCCCACACACACACACACACAAACACACACCCCTTCAGCCCTGAAGGGGATAAAGAAAAATGGATCCTAGGATGAAAACATGTTGAGGCAAATTGCAACATTTACAAGAAACATTTGCAAAATCCTGTTTAGCAAACAGCATCTATGTAAGTACATGGCTGGAACTCTGTTCCTCCGATTAGTTTTTTTTATTAAGGTCAAAGAAGCTGTACAGTTCAAGCCATGTCCCTTTGATTTTCTACTACCTTCCTCCTTCTAAAGGGATCTGCAAAGTGACACATCCTGTTATGCATTTACGTTGCAAGAACATGCAGGAACATCTCTGTGCTCCAAAAGCAGCCAGTAAACCTAATCGCTCAGAAACAAAAGGGATGAATGCTGCCAGAAGAATTTATAGCAGTGAAAAAAAATTGGAGGAAACATCAATAAATCAATGTTTACTTCCCTAAACTAATTATTGTGAGAACAATCAGAGGCATGGGGGCAAATTTAATGAATGAACTTTGTTTCTGTACAATTCTCCAAATAAGAAGCCCCCACGAAATTCACGTTAGAATGATATGCCTCATAGACGAGATTATTGAAATGTTGTGTCTTTTTCCAAAAGAGCTCTGCACAGAAATAATAACACCCCTGCGACAATTACTCCAAATCTGGCAGCACTGCATCTTGTAACCCCTGATAATTACATTGCAAGTCCAACTGTAATGACAACTCTCTCGGGCCGCAGATAGACAAGACTTTCTTCTCAAAGCAGCAGTGGTCAAATGCGGCTTTCTGAAAATGCACACATGATATAATGTTTTGTGAGGCATGTGGTTACCACAGGCTGGATGAGCTTGGAAATGATTGTCTGTCCCGCCCACATGGGCAGCACCTTGGGAAATGTGACGCTGTAATGTGGCCTGGCTGGGATGCAGAGACAGTAAAACAAACACTGTGTTTTTTTACCCTCATATCCTTCTCCCTACCAAACTCCCACATCCAGCTTTTCCTAGAAATATCAAACTCAAAAACTATGTGTGTGCTTTAATGTGACATTTCCTTTCTTATCATCCCACAAAAAAAAAAAAATATCTCACCGCTACTGAGTTTTGACATTATCCTGGCAATCGTGAGCAGCTCACTGAACCAAAAGAAAGTTTCTATTTGGGTAGCTGATCCAAATTTTTTTCCCTTCATTCTGTGAAGGCCAGAGTCACATTTTAGATCAGAATTTTGCACAGTGTGTCTGCACTGTAATGCACCTGGGGAAACAGCAGCAAAGTCTCACATTGGCCTGTGCCTTCCATGCTAGAAGATTCAACAGGAGTTTTGTGCTCACTTCAGCACTTTAAATTGTCTGATGTCACTCCAAAACTGCATTCCAGATTTTTTCGTCTTCAGAGAACATCTCACTCTGGTGCGTTTGTAAAAAAAAAAAAAAAATGGCAGTCAAGCAGGTAGAAGGTCAATAAGATTGGCGGTTCAAGGATAACAAACACTCAAAAGCCTTCCTCAATGTTCCCATCCAGTCTCCAACACTGGTCAATCCACTGCTGATACCAGTTATTTCTGAGACCAAATGCTTTTCCATGATTCTCCAAAGATTGTGCGAAGAGATGTGCATTTGTGGGACATTTAAAGGAAATTTCAATGTTCTTCTTTTTCTTTTAATCCCAAGTAAATAAAGCATTTGAATGACTTTATGTAACACAATGTAGAAGTTTGGTAACAGCAAATGAAGCAAGTAGTAATACATGTAATCTGAAATAACAAAAGCATCTAAGTAGATTTTAATTTAAACAAATAAATTCAGATTTAATCCTCAATTAGATTAGTTAACTCTTACCAGAGGACATGGATGAACCTGAGAGGCTGGAGTTGCTGGATGCTGCCATCCCAACCAGTGAGTTTTGCGCCTTGGTCACTCCCGTTTGGCCAAAGTAGGCTCACAGCTCGGGTGCGGCGGTGCCTCCATGTCAGTCCGTTTCACCCCAGATCACTTGATGTTTCCTCTCATCCTGATCCCCTCCGTTTGAAGGATCCCTTCGGCTCGGATCGCTGTGCGCCTCAGCGTGCAGCCGCTGCCGCATTCACTGACGCTGCAGACGCAGGAGAGTAGACAGGCTGCAGGGATACGTTTGGTTGATTATTCGGCTTTTCTTGACACTCAAAAGAAAACGCTTGGGTCTCTGCCGCGGACAGGCGCCATGGTTCCCATGTGCGCCGCTTGTATGGAATATTTGTTAATTTACGCACCACCGCGTCGACGCGCCTTAAAGAGAAAGTTTGGAGCTGTGCAGACAAACGGAAAACAAACAACCGACCTACCTCAGTCTGCAAGAATCCCAGACTGTTACAGTGTCTTCTCCTGTTAAATGAATGATTCGTTCAACCAGCCAAACCACGTGTGATCAGTTCCTGAACTGCATGACATTTTTTTCCAAATGTCATAACATTCTACTTTGCGTTAAAAGCGCCCTATGGGTGATGTTTACGCGCCATCTGGTGGATTGATGAAAGAATTGGGAAAGAGAACCAAGGAATCCTTTCAAAAGAAGCCCAAACATTTATTTCACTTTATTTGAGAATAAATATCTATAATTGAAGACTAGGCCAAAAAAACTGTGGACTCTTTACTGTTAGGCCAGCTCACTCTCATATTCTGGAAATGCACAGAAGCTGTTTCACAAATGCACACGCTCCGGATCACAAATATATTTATGCAAACACGTAAAAAAAAAAATCACAAATGCACATGAACGGTTTCACAGCAAGCAATCTGGTTCACAAACAGTTTTTTTTTTCTCTTTTGGGGATCTTTTATTTGAAGTATAAGTGAATTGAAGTAAATCCACTTTCTAGAACTTAATGTTCAAAAGGTATGGATGTGGTCATTTTTGAAATGTCACATTTGACATAATATCAGTTCACAATTTTTGTCTTCTCCAGTCTGACTTTGAGCAAGTTGTGCAGAACAGTTGCACTTTCAAGTCGCCAATAATTCTTATTTTAAAAGGCAAATATTCTTTACTTAGTTGCCTACAATATAATAGGTAGGCCAATATGAATTACTTTGAAAATCTCTAGAACAGAAAACATTTTTAAATAAATGACCAATTCCCTTTCTGAAAGCATTGCAACCTGACTCTTTTTTTCAGCATGACCATCTTCTTCATCTTTTCCCCCTTCCCCCTTCCCCCTGCACTGTGGGAAAACGTTTAACTTAAAAAAAGCAAACTTTATTTATTTCTGCATTTAATCATTAGTAGGTATCTCTTTAACAGAGTAATGTAACTATACTCTTGGTTCCTCTTTTCTGAGGTTTTGTCATTATAAAGTTATTAGCTCACTAGCACATTATCAAAACTGACAGGCCACAATAAAACATTTTTAGCGTCACTTGAATTTGGCACATAGAGTCAGATTCATGTATGTGTTACATGCACAGCTTCCACTGGCATTGAAATTGGTTTCAGTACAATCTGAACACGATCAGACAAACACATATACTTGACCGCCGATAAAAACGCTCCTTGAGCATGGATGTAGATGCATTTTAAGATGGTGTGGTCAGTCGTGACAAAAAAAGGTGTGAACGTTGTGAAGACACAAGAAAAAAATACACCACTGTTTGGATAAATTCTCTACTGATTTTCTTAACCCACAACACCCCTTTCAGGATCACAAGATTGCACACAATCACTCCCATTTTAGAGTAAATAGTTAGCCCATGAGGCATATTTTGAACTGTGGGAGGTGACTGGAGAAAACCACACATATATGGGAAGAAGATTCAAACCCCGTAAGGGACTTGAACCCAGATCTAAGCTGGGACGTGAGCCAGGGCCTTTTTGCTGAGAGGAAAGAGTGCTAATCACTGTTCCACCGTGCACACAGTGCCACTGTGCATAATCTGTTTTTAATTTTAAATTTCCACAAGCAGTAGACCTCGAAAAAGGAAAACTATATGTGTGTCTGTGTCTTTGATGCTCTGCTGTTTCAAGGGGCCCACAGAAAACACCTTAACTGTTTGTGCCTTTACAGAAAAAAGAAAAAGCGTGACTGCATGTGTGGTTCTAAAATACTTATAACTAATATGAGTAATGTGAAATGACTTTTTAAAAACAGAAATGCATTTTTTTCTCTCTTATATTGTAATCACACTGATAGAGATAGATAATGCCTACTGATTTTTTTTAATGTTATTTATATTATTTTGCAATTCAGAATTTACACGGACGTGTCCAGCCTGCAAGACAATACTCAGGGCTGGTTTTGGTAAAGTTGAATCACGTGATCTATGCTTCCACATGACCTTCAAATCTGGTCATGTGACTGCGGGGCCCGACTACAACATCATAAAGTAAGGAGTTTTTGTACCGTCCGGATCCATTTCCCTCCAATTTAAGGACGTTTTCAGTACCGGTTCTGAAGCAAAGTCAGAACAATGAGGTGAGTTCTGCTCATTTTTGTCTGTCCAGGTAAAATGTATTATTATTTAAGGAACTAAGCCAGTCAAAACAAGCCCATATCATTATCATGATATGCTGCCGATTCCTCCCCTTGCACCGTTTTATTTGAAAGTTTTATTTGGGATTGAGTTCGAGGTAATGGAGCCACAGTGAATTGGTTGTGTAGTCTGACATAAAGACATGCATGTTGGCAGGTTATCGAAGGAATCCCTGTACGTCTTGTTTCTATGGACCTGTTTGGAGTCGGCCACCTCCCGGAGCTGCTCTTCATTTTTCTGCGGAAAGTCTCACCGTGTCAGCCCCCTGGGTGGTCTGGACCCCGGCTCCCCGCTCTTCCTCACTCCCTACATCGAGAAAGGAGCCATAGCTGAAGGTAAAGCAGCCCCGAAGGGTGATTCTACGGGGCGTTTGGGTTGGAGTGCACCGTGTCACCATGCAGGCTCTTGTTATTTCAGCCAAGAAGCTGAGTCTGGTTGGAAACCTGCCCGGAGCAAATGTCAAGAGTTATGCTGGATATCTGACCGTCAACAAGGCGTACAACAGCAACCTCTTCTTCTGGTTTGTCCCTGCCTTTATGGTAGGCTTAACTCACCACAGCTGCTTGGGTGCAGTTAGATACACAATTTGGCTTTTTAATATAATATTACTCCGATTTTACTCTGCCAGTCAGTGCAGCTGTAGATCCTAATCCAATCTGGGATTATAAACCTGTTTTGGGACCAAAAGATGGAGGAATTCCACTTTAAACTCAATCTTTTCTTGATGAAACTGTCAATCAGTGACTAAGGGTCTTATCTGAAACTCAACAGTTCTGTCACATGTCGTCGTCTCCTGACACGCTATAAAAATACAAACTTTGACAAGATTTTGTCCTCGAGTTTCATTAGTGAATGAAATGCAGTAACTTGAACAGTGTGTGTGTGAAATGTGAACCTTGAAGTTTGTGATGTTGCAACATTTCATCTTTTTCTCTTGCAGCACTTTTTAAAAATTTTCATGACTGTAAGTCTAAAGCTTTTTGAAATTAGTGCTTTATGGTAACTAAAACACAGGCAGGTTGGTTTTTAATATTTTTTTAAGGAATAAAACTTTAACTTTTATGCTTTTTTAGTTATATTTGTAGACATTTAACTGAAGAATAACCCATGTTCCCTGTGACAGGATGATAAAATCAGGCTTTGTAAACTGAATTTCCTTCAGCCTAAAAGAGTTTGTATGCTTTGTATCATATTTTTTAACAAATAAACCAAGCATTTTCCTTTCATGTCAGGAGGTTAGAAGTTTCATTTGGCTGCAGAATGTCACCAAATGAGCGACCTAAAGTGTTCTAAAAGCTCAGAAAACCAGAATAATGTACTGCAACAAGATAACTTGTATTTTCCTGACTTCAACTACAAATCACAACTACAATTCTTTTTCTTCAGAAACCCACAATTGTATATAAAGCAACAACATTGATAAATTCTTACGGAGCCCGTGTCCTGACATTAAGATATTAAAATATATCTTCCCACAGATGAATATCTCGTTCGAACGAAAGACTATTCCGTTTCTACAAGATACTATTGCGTTCCCTCAAAATACTATTCCATTCCCTCGAAATGATTAACTCGTGCGAACTCAATAATTAATCCGTTCGAATGCAATAATTATTCACGTCATAAGTCATTCACACGCATATGCTCTCCGTACGGCCTCAAAAGCCGCTTTCAGCGGTAACAGAAATGTGAAGGTATCGGCTGTAAATCTATGACGTAATTAACAGGATAAATGATCGGCTAGTTCGTTAGTTAGCATGTAGCCTACTATAAATAGCCTTCGAATGTAAAGCGACTGACTGCTGAAGAGTATGTCAATAAAAGACAAGTCCTGAATATTATACCCATTTGACCCTAAACTATAATATCAGCTGGCCGTCTCCAGCCAGTTGCCCGAATGCCGGCATGACGAGCAAAGAGCTCTGCGGCGGAGCTAGTAGTAGCCTAGCAGGAGCTATCGTATGACAAAGCAGCCTAGGTATCATAAATCTTATGATATTTTTCTTATATTCATTGAGACGGTAATAAAGTGATCATTCTTGTTTTTCATGTTCCTTTCTTGAACGAATATGGGTCACAGAGACACGGAAGTTACCGCTGAAAGTGGCTTTTGAGGCCGTACGGAGAGCATATCCACGTGTATGACTTATGACGTGAATAATTATTGCGTTCGATCGGATTAATTATTGCGTTCGAACAAATGAATTATTGCGTTCGCACGAGTTAATCATTTCAAGGGAACGCAATAGTATTTTGTGCAAACGAGATAGTAATCTGTGGGAACGAGATATTAATCTGTGGGAACAAGCTATATTTTAATATCTTAATGTCAGGACACAGGCTCCGTAAGTTCTTATTTGAGTAAAAACTCAACTGTCAAAATAAAACTTTTTTTTTTTTTTTATCCAAATAGATCAATCAAAACCTCCACTAGGGGGTGCTGTGGTCTCAATGTTTTATTGCTGGTTTGATCTGACTGATAGGCTGGTCAGGAAAAAGCACCGGTCCTGCTCTGGCTGCAAGGTGGACCCGGGGGCACATCAATGTTTGGACTCTTTGTGGAACACGGGCCGTATGTGGTTTACAAGAACCTGACCAGTAAGTGCATCAAGCATATGTATAGAAACACATGCTGTGTGCATTATGGGTAGAGTGGTGTGGACTGAGCGCTGTTCTCGTTTTCTCTGCAGTTGGTTTAAGAAATATCACATGGACAAGCAGATATTCAGTTTTATACATTGACAACCCGGTAAGGTTTATTTTTACTATAAATAAAAAAGAATCATTTCCATAAAGTCATCTTTCTGTCGCACGTTCATCCATTTAGGAGTTTGTTCCTTTTTTCAGGTGGGAACCGGTTTCAGTTTCACCGACGATGACAAAGGTTTTGCTCAGAATCAGGACGATGTTGGTAGAGATCTCTACAGGTCTGTCATCACACTCACTCTGAAGTTCTTACAATTTTGCGTAAATGTTTTCTAACCTTTCTCTTCCTTTTTAAAAGTGCTTTAACACAGTTCTTCCAGATGTTTCCTGAGTACCAGTCTAATGAGTTCTACGCCACTGGAGAGGTTAGTTTGACCAAAAAAAAAATCTAATGATTGTCCTTGGTAGATAAACTATTTGTAACTTAAACTATGCTTTGCTCCTGTCCAGTCGTATGCAGGGAAGTACGTCCCCGCCATTTCCTATTACATCCACAAAAACAACCCCACTGCTAAAGTGAAGATCAACTTTAAAGGCATGGCGATCGGTGATGGACTCTGTGACCCAGAAGTGGTTTGTATCCAGCAGTGAAAACAAAGAGCCTTGTTGCTGGATGGTTTTTTTTGTTGTCGTTTGTCGTGAGACGACAGTTTTCTGTGTTGAGTAGACATAATGTTCAGGCATCTCTTCGCTGTCAGATGTTGCAGGGTTACGGTGAGTTCCTGTATCAAACAGGAATGATCGACGATTTCCAGAAGCAGTATGTAGACAAGCAGACAGATTTTGGAGTCCAGCTCATCCAGCAGCAGAAATGGGTGGAGGCTTTTGAGGTATTTTATGTTCCTGTCAAAGATTTCATCCTAAACTGTAGTTTAAACCAAATACAGACTTTACACTGCAGTCAAAGTGAGAACACATGGTTCTGTCCTCTGACTTTAGGTGTTTGACAGTTTGCTGAATGGAGACTTGAGTCCATACCCATCTTTCTTCCAAAATGCCACCGGCTGCACCAACTACTTCAACTACATGACGTGTCGGGTACTCGAGGCCGTCTCTCCTTGTCAAAAAAGAGCTCTCTTGAGTTTTTATTGGAACCATCTGAACAAAAGAACTGTTTGCTCATTTGTATCTTTGAAGGAACCCGAGGATCAGGAATACTTTTCTCAGTTTGTGACCCTGCCTGCCGTGCGGCGTGCCATCCACGTGGGGAACCTGACTTTCCATGACGGCTCTGAGGTGGAGAAGCACCTCCTGCAGGATGTCATGAAGAGCATCAAACCGTGGTTGGGGGAGCTGATGGATAACTACAGGGTAAGGGGTGCAAGTGGGAAATGCAAAGTGGCTAAATGTGAAGAAGGTTTTTGAAAAGCTTGAAGTAAATGCCCCCCTCCTCCCCGATGTGTGCAGGTCTTGATGTACAGCGGGCAGCTGGATGTAATCGTAGCTGCTCCTTTGACTGAGAGGTTCCTGCTAACAGTCAACTGGACTGGAGCTGCAGAGTACAAAGCTGCTCCCCGCTTTCACTGGAAGCTGCAGCCCGGTGACACAGATGTGGCGGGTTATGTCAGACAAGTTGGAGAGTTTTACCAGGTCAGCACAGTTTGCAGTTTCTTCTTCCTGTTTTTTATTTTTATTTTGAAGACATGCAGAGAGTTTTTATCTGTCCCGCAGGTCATAATCCGAGGAGGAGGACACATTCTGCCCTACGACCAGCCAGAGAGGTCGTTCGATATGATTGACAGATTCTTGTCGACGCAGAGCTCCAAGTGACCGGAATCATGTTGATCTAAAAATAAAACTTTCTACTGAATTAAAAATGTTAATTTTTTTTTTTTTTAGAAAGAATTTTCAAACAGGAAACATTTGATTTTAGACTTTTATTTTGTCTTTGGATTTTGGTTAAATTACTTGAAGCTCTTTCAGTCTGTCCTAATGTCATCACAACAAATAAAAGCTGTTTTGATTAATTCAGTTCATTCATACTTTGGAAAGGATACAATTTTACACAGCAATCTAATTCTGATGGGTTGATTTTATTTTTTTAATATTTTTTTAAATTTCTCTGCATAAACAATTGTTTAATCTCTGGTTTCTGTACACCAGGGGGCAGTGTTTCAAAAGAAATGTCAATAAATTCATTCCTTTTCAGAACAACTGTCAGTTCTTTACTTTTTAAATATTTATACTATTAGATATCTAATTCAGTGGAGCCCTATTCTGATTCATGTTTTTGTCATTTGCATGTGCCTGTATAGTAATCATCAAAAAACTGACTTTACACTAGAAGTGTAATTCAAGAACAAACTAGAAATTTGATTTATTGCTGTTAAAATGTGTTCAGTTACTTCATTGCAAACATTTGGACTCAAAGAGGTTCAAAATGAAATGGCAAATACAAAAAGGAGCTACAATTTTCCAAATTATAAAAAAATGTGGCTTTTTACAGCCATAAGTAATCATAAATAATGTGACATTTTTGTGCTAAAACATATCGCCGACTTTGTGCACAGATCGTGTTTTGATTTGGTTTTTAAGTCCAAATGTGGCGTAGTTATGGGATCTTAAGATTAGACATATACTTGTAGATCGATAGATATAGATGGAGATCTATCCATCCATATCCGTTTGGATCTGCTGCTGTGCTGGAAATCAATCCACACATTTTATCAGACTTCAGCTTCTAAACTATTTAATCATCAAGCAGTTTGACCAGTATATATGTAATAAAAAAGGTATTTTCTATTCTAAGGTCTATATCTATTTTCAAAATGTTGGTAATATTTTCCTTATCTATGAAGTAATGAAGATCACAAATCATTGAAGAAAAAAGGCTCAGCGCACTGTCTAGTGGGTCTAGATGACCCAACTCCCAATGTTAAAGTGCCTAGGATAGCACAAGGGTTAAATAAAACACATTTGCAGTTGTGTGTTTAAGAAAAAAAGGGTTTTTGGTGTAAAGTTCTCTTTCTCCACACACGTGGAACTTTCTTCCCCTGAAAGGTGAATATGAAGTTCTAAAGGACCTGTTGGAGTGAGCATGCATGGGTTGACATCCCCTAACTTAAGCATCCTGGAGCTGATGCCTGTTCTAATCTGATGGAAAATCTAAATATGAGCACATCTCTTCATCTGAGTGCAGCGGCCACTTTGCATCTATCTGGACTCAAGAACAACATGTGTGTGCTGCAAATTTAACTCCAATGTTATTTCATCGGGCCTCTATCAAGCTGTCTAGACACATCAATAATTAATGAGCATTCTAAACCTTTAAAGCATAAGTATTTTATGAGGGGATATTTTTCAAGGCTGAGCATCAACAAAGGTTTGGTTTAAACTGCGTTTTTCCTTTGGCAGAAGTCAATTTAGAGCAAATAATTGTCTTTAAAAGAGAAAAAAATACAGTCATTTTACAGAACAAGTGCTTTATTTTTTTATATCATAATGTAACAGCAACAATATGCTTAGACGCCTGTACAAATGTCAAATAAAATGTAACCATGTAATAAACGACACGCCAAAAAACAAACAAAAAAATGTACAAAGTGATGCAGGCATTGATGTTCATTATATAACAAGTGCTGGAGCAAGCCTTGAAATACAACAAAAGGCAACAAGTGCGAAAAGAACATTATTTACAAACGTACCACACATTCATACGCCCTTTGAATAGAAAGGTGGTTGCGTTACATATCCAGGATTATAGAAAATGAACAATATTATGTACAATATTTAAAATTATACATTTAAAACATCCGTGGGGAGAAAGAGTTTTGTTCTCCAGCGCACAGAATACTCTCACACGCACATTCATGCTGCACATCTGACTTTTCAAAGATCTTTTCTCCAAACCAAGATCCCCTGTCAATACATTTTACTCTGTTTTTATTCATTCCAGTTGAACATACTTTTTAGATTGTTGATCCATTTTCACATGCAAAGGATTTGGAGAAACTTAATGTACAAAGGGTGGTTTGACGGCCAGATATAAGGCAAGGTTCAGTACTTAAGGTTGGTGCAACAAAGCCCTTTTTTTCATGAGAATTTAAGTCCAACATTAGAAAAAAAAAAGACATAAAAGATACAAATGCACTCAAAAAGGGAATGGAAATATAAACTTTCACTGTCTTCATCTTTGAGAAGAAAAACAACAACGAGAGCACAAATGAAATGATGCTTGGTCCTTAACTAGAGCCTTGCAATGTAACCCTCCTGGTTTCAACGTGATGCAAGCCAGGCACAGTCTCTTCATAAAGCCAAACACAGTGAGGTCTGTTGCTGGTGTGTGTAGACAGGGGATCACTGAGAATTACTCTGACCTTAATATGGCTATTCTACCCTCTGGCACGACAGAGGACAAAGTGCATAGACAGCGCTGCGATTACTCCACCTGTCAGTGGAGTGGATCTCCATCGTCTTACTGTAAAACACAGTGCACTGTGGTCTTCATGCTAATGAACTGACATTCCTGGGAAAGAACAAGGAGCTGCGGTCAAGATGAGAAGATTAGGTTTCAAGGTCAGATGTGTATTCATCTGGGAATCAGAGGAATTTTGGCCTTATAGTAAATGCATTAAGACATGAATGAACAAACAAACCAAGAGATTCTTGAAATTGCAATTGTTGCCGCCTGCAATAAGCCCACAGTTATTTGAATAAAGATTTGAGGCACGTTGTGACATCTTGGAAACCATGCCAAGGATTGTTCCCTTCAAGGTTGCCAGTCCCCCCCCCCCCTCAACGGGGAAAGAAAACGCTACAAGTCGTCACTTTTTCGCACAGCGCGGCCGCTGAACTTTGCTCTGCAGACAAAAGAAGGAAAACACAAATGTACGAAATATCCACATGCAAAACGGTGCTGAAGCACACAATTATCGCTATTTAATTTGAAGTCTTCATTTTAAAAAGTTAAATAAACATTAAAAAGTGGACCAGAAGGGATGCCACACACACTCTAAAGCTTTGCCTGGTCCTGAGCTGCCTCACCGCTATCACAGTGATTATTACATGATCATTCAAGAGAAAATGATCGATACTGTAGTTTATTCTCTGACTTGATCATATGGCTACATCACTATCATGTCGTATTCCGTGCTCTCCATAAGTCCCATTCTTATGAAAACTATGCTGATGAGAGAATATTAACAGTCCCTTTATTTCCAACAAAACAAACAAATATTATACCTGCTTGCATATTTCTGTCTTTTTGGACATCATGGTGACCGCATGACTCGGTTTCTTTACGTAATGTGCAGCAAATGCTCAGCACTCTGTCCACATGTGAAACAGACAACATTTGGTTTACTTTTCAGTCCATCTGCCAAGTGAAACAATCGTTCGTAGCAATGACAGTCAGATAATGCTCATGTGTCCTTTTTAAAAAAAAAAAAAAAATTTAAACCACTATGGTCAGTTTAGTACCGTTACACTACAGAAAACCATTGAAACGGTGCATGATATGAGCAAAATTAACCTTTCAGCGAGCGCAAAAGAAGCAGGTAAAAAAGCAAGAGCATCGAACATTTATGCGTTAATAGGTCTATAAAAATATACTTTAGCTACTGTATAAAGAACAGCCTCACAGGCCTTTGAGGTTTTTATATTTATTTTTTCTTTGAGGGGTGGGGGCAGCGTGTGCAGCTGGTAACCCTCAAAATGCAGAGGTTGTGGTGGGTGGGGGTTCGGGGCTGTAGCTGAGGTTTTAGACTTGTTCCTAGTGGATAGGATTAATGTCTGTGTGATGGTTGGCCTGCCCGTGCACACTGCTGCCCCCTACAGTCGTTGTAGAGGTTGTTATGGTGTTGTGCTGGATGACCTGCTGCTGCTGTTTGCATGCTGGAGCTGGGCTGCCTGCTGGACTGCTCTCTGGACCTGAGGACACAGCAGAGACAACGCGGATCAGGTTTAGATGTAGGAAAAGCCTTTAATTAGGGCACAGACACAAGTGTGCACCTCAAACCCTGAAATGTCTTTACTTTGCTAAAAACAGTCATTTTGGGACAAAATCAAGGTATTTTGACTTTTTGTTTTAAACCTGAGCAGCTCAAATTGTTCAACTAAATTAGAAAATGTATCATAAAATGATCCAATAAAAATCAAACCACTTTCAAGAAAATAAAACAATGAATTGGAAAAAACAAAATAGCAAAAAACACGTCACTTTAGGGTCAAATTCAAATCAACTATAATTTTTTCTAAGAAAAAAACAAACTCCTGCATGATTTATTTAGGTTCAGCAGAATGAGTGTGTGCAGTAACACCAACATATAAAAAAACTCTAGAAGGAAAACTTTTGGAGGTAAAGCCTTACTGTTTTTTCAGAAGATGTAGAAGGATTATCATTTATTGTGAAGCTTTGCTGTTTCAATAAAGATCTACCTCACCTCCAGGTAAGCTTGCGTCACTCACTCTACACGCTTTCCATTAATTAGGCTTTCGCTCAATAGCTAAATTCCTAGCCTTCTTGTCTCAGCCAATCACAATCATATTTCTGCTTTTAAATTCATGCACGTTTATCTTTCTACATTCTAGACAGTTTTTCCGGCCCTCCTCCACCCCACAGTGGTCTCAACCACCATCAGTATCCAAAGCTCTGGGGTTTATCCATCTGTAGTCCAATGAAGAAAGACGTCGTCTGCCCAGAGAGTCTAACCGCCCAAAGACTATGGGCTATTTCATGCATATTTTTGTATCACAAATAAATCTTTCTTCACATTCCTAAGACCTCTCCCTATTGAAATGCAATATCTATGGATCACTTTTAGGGCTTTTTTTGTGGCCTTTTGTTTCTTTTTCTTGTGAAGTTTTATGGCGGATGGCACACAAACCTTTTGTTTGCTTTGTTTAGTTTCACTTATGTTTTCTTGGTATTTGACATAATCTGTTTTCAGGTTTTGTGTGTTTGCTGTCACAGACACATCAGGTTCAAGTTGTTGATTATCCACAGCTGTCTTCATTTACGCTAATCATCCTCTGTGTGTTTAGCTGTCTTGTTGTCAGGTCATCTGTTGTTTGCACTCTTTCTAATTTTGTTCTTGTTTAATGGTCTGTTCAAGTTTATTTATTAAAGTTTTAAAGTTCTTGCCCTCAAGCCCACCCTTAATTTGTGGTTTTTCATCAGTTCCTGATGTGCATATTTGTATATATAACATAAATACTTGAAAAGAGGATTGTAAAAGTTTATTTTCTGTCAAATTTATTATACATTAGTTACCAGCAAATAGAACTTTGGAGTTGAAAGTTGTAAAAGTCAAAAGCCGATTCTAAAAAAAACTGAATGACAAGGCCAGTACACTAATGTAAAAGTTTATGTCTAAAAAATATGCTCATAGTACGTTTTTTTGTCTACGTTAAAATTAATCGCTTTCTCCAATGAGCAAAACTCATCTGTTATGGTCATCCTAAGCCGGTATGGGAGTTGTCTTTCTCCTGCAGAATAGAGCCGTTCAGCTTCATGTGAGCCTTATTTTCCTGTGCATAAGCTACACTGGGCGGTGCCCCTATCCTAATTATGGAAATGGATTACATGGAAATGTCACTCGCATTAATATCGAAAAACGAGACTGTGAAGTCATGTGAACTTGACAAATGTCCAAAAGATTCTAAGGAGTTTGGCCACATCTGGGAAGTAAAACCCAACTGTGATGCCTTCCTCACATGAAGACTCTGTCACCTCCGTCCACAGAGGTGCTGTCTGATGGAAATATTAGCCTGTTGTGAGATTCAGACGACCAACTCCCTGTCCAGGCTTGTTACCAGGGTTTGACACAGCCATGAGTAAAAGAAAATAGTCCTGCATAAAGTGTGGGAGCTGGACGCCAGCATCACAGAGACGAGCCCTTGGCCATCCCAATTTGTCCATCAGAATTCATAAGACTAAGGAGTGTTTTTGTTTGAGCTACTCACTGAGGTAACCTTGGGACTCTTTCTGCATAGTTGTGATGGGGCAGTCCTTATGTGTGAGCAGAAGCTGCTTGAGTTGGGTCACCTCACTCTTCAGCATTGTCACTTCATTCTGAAATAAAGAAAAGGACCTTTTTTTAAAAAAAATCATCAACAAAGTCTTAAAATGCTGTTCTGATCTAAAGCTGAACCTCAGGTTGGTGTTTGTACCTGAAGCTGCATGTTGGTCTGAGTGAGCTCCTCCGCTTTCTTCTCCAACGACATCACCCAAACTTTTCTCTTTTGCCTGCATCTCGTCGCAGCCGCTCTGTTTCGCTCCAAGAACTTCCGCCGTCGCTCATCTGGATCTTCGTCCACGACTCGCCTGCGCCGCCCACCACTGGGGGGAGGACTCTGCAATGTCTGTGTGGGCTGCATCTGCTGGGTTGCAGGTGACATCTGAAACACGCGGCACAAACGACAAGTGTTATGGAGACTTTGATGAGACAGAGTCTGTCTGCCACCATCCAGCCACATGTGTGCTGCGAGCACTCCGACATCTGGATAACCACCCATCACCTGTAGGCTTTTCTACCTCTCTGCTGTTAAGAGGGGCCTCTTGCTTGTAAACAAGCATCTATGTATTATCTGATCCAGCTATTTAATGCCTGGAAACTTCCCTAAAAACAACATCTGCTCGCTCCACGCGCCTCTGAAGCCCAAGCTGCATGTGTCAGGAGTGAATGAATGAGTGAGTGAGTGGGCTGATTCACCAAGCTACCCACCTTGTTAAAGAGGTGTTGGGAGGCAGTTTTCCGACGCCCACTTCCACTCAGGCTAACACCGACAGACACAGTTGAAACGCCTGTTTCTAAAACTGTATGTATGCTGACAGATCTTGACATATTCTTGGCAAAGTCAGGTGTTTTCAATCCGAAGATCATTACCATTTTTATGAGAACCAAGGAAAAATACAAGCTGCTTTAATGGCTGCTGTGAATACAGAACGTGTTGTTTTAAGTTTTTTTTTTTTTAAATCATACATCTAAGGCATAGATTGTACAGCATTTCTTTAAGTTAAGACCATAATTTATCAACATCAGATTGCACGGAACAGAGTGCAAGAACAAAATGTCTCAATTTATAATCCTGTGAGAAAAACTTGAAATTGAAAGCAAATAGATTTACAGCTAAGAAGTTCCACAACCATGAGCCAGGCCTGTCTGCTCACCATCAGGACCAGCTTTTTATAAAACTTCAGCACCTGGCGCGAGTGGGACTGAATAATAGCAGCTTTGTGGTGAATGGCTCAGTGAAGCAAAGTTTCCAAAAGACAGTGCTGAGCATCTCTTGTAGCTGACACTTTATGACCTCTTACAGATCTTGCCCTTTCACGGCGGGCATCAAACCTCTAAACTATGGCTAACCAGCCACAGAAAATAAAAAAATGACACTGACAAGGATGCCAGGAAACTGCTTGGCATTGTGGCTGCAGCAAGGGAACATAAGTTTGCTCTATTATTCAAAGACACTTAACCACCAAACCACCAATATCTGATCCAGAACTACTCAGAAGGCTATGAGGCACTGCCTTGTTTTAGCCTTGATGCAATTATGTTTTATGTGTGAGACTTATGCTGTGTATGAAACATTGTCATTGCTGGGAAGGCGCTTTGCTCACCTGGGACGCAGAGTGCATTGCGGGGTGTGGAGAGGTCTGGTGTGGGTGCCCAGGATGGAGATGGGGGTTGTGGGAGTTATGGTGGGGATTGTGAGCTTGCGGATGGTGATGTGCGCCCTGGCCGTGGCCCTGATTGTGGTGGTGGTGTCCGTGGTGCTGGTAGGCATGGGGAGGGCCTTGCAGGTGCTGGTGCGGGTGGGAGTGCATGTGATGATGACCGCTTTGGTCCTGCCGTGATGGCATCATCTCCATCATGTGGCCCATGGAGTTCATGTTGCCGTTGGTGATGGCACTGTGGTGGTGTGAAAGTGCAGCCTTCAGCCTCTGTGTGGGAAAAATAAACACATAGTTAATATGTTTTCCTATTCAATGAACTTTAAAGACCCACTCTGACGAAGATTTATTTTTCAGTGGAGGAAAAGAAAATTAAGCAAATTGCATTTCTGAATATTTATTTATTGAAGTTGTTGTGAATCGGGGGCAAACGGAAAAATTCTGTTTGAAAAAGATTGATCTTGTGATAGAAAATGCACTAGGTGGGCTACAAGCTCCCTGCTCTGCTCCATTGTGATGTATCCACAGCTTCGTTTTCCTGGTCAGAGCTGGAATCTGGCTCAAAACTGTACAGCTGAATAGCTCTGATATTGCTCGTCATTGTTGTTTAACTGGAAATGTTAGATTGGAGATGTGAGGGGCTGTAAGCTAGTAGGAGAGCATGCAACGAGATGGATGAAGGGGACAGGGGAAGGGTTTCTCCGCACCCACAACTCAGAGGCAAATATCAAATCCACTACTGCCATTCTGCAGAAACTCTGTACTAAAAAGGAAAACTGTGGGTTTTTTATTTTGGCTTTAAACTACATAATCATAATTAAAAGACCACATGGAACGCTTTTTGAATAGCTTAAAAGATGATCAGAGTGGAACTTAAAATGTTGAGCTGTGGAAAGACAAACTTTCATCAACTCGCAGGCCAGGAAACACTTTAGATGCCTTTATGTTGTCCTCTGCCACTCCTTCAGCCCAGTCTTAGTCCTCTGTTGCCATCATAACAGATATTTCTTTGTATGTTTGTGCGAGATAAAATTCCTTGTAAAGTGTAATCTTCAAACGTGGTCCACTACGCCCCGGTTGAGTGTCTGTGCAGTCTGCGAGAGAGGCTGAGTAAAGGTGTGCTTCTTTTTTTGTGTTTACCACATCTCCCCGAGGTCTGTTTTTCTGGGCATCACATGAAGACAAACACAAGACCAGAAGCCTCGCACAGACCGAGACATAAATAAAAACTAAAAAACTGTCACGCTGTAAGGCTCCAAGCAGCCAGTCATTTTAATGTACGTTTCTGTAAATAGATTTTCAAATGAATATTTACTTTTAAGCAGATTTGTAAAGTTGAAAAAAAAAAATCAAAAATGTTTATGTCAAGGCTGCTGCGGTACAGTTTTCCACTCTCAAACACAGTTACTTCTTTTTCTCTTTTTTTTGCGTTGGGGTCCCTTCCCCCCTCACCCAGCTGCTGTCAGTAAGCCCCAACTCAGTCCAGGACTCCGTATCTTTTAACAACATTCACATTCATGATTCCCACCGGGAATGGCATCCAGCTGGTTCTGCTCATGACTTGGACACGACCAGAACAAACATCAAACCTCTTCTCTTCAACTCTTGAGTAGAAAGCCTTTTAAAGTGGACAAAGGCTCTGCAAAACTTTAACAAGAGTACATCTTCAGTGTTGTTTCTTATTTACACACAATTGGTATGTATTTGTTAAAACACAAGAAGCTTAGCCGTTTTTCCCCGAAGACGAGAGCCGATTTAAAGAATGGTGCATGAAACCAGCCCAGTGAAATTATGACCTTGCTGAGCCTGTTTCTGTTGAGTTTCTGTTTCTCTTAGGAGAAGATGCCACACATTGTAATAAAAACAACGTCTTTAGCTGGATTATTTCCACAGAATGAAACAGTATTCTTATATTTGATCACTTGCATAAACCAATATTAAATTCCTATATCAACACGGCACTTGACAAGTCCAACTTTAGCTTTCTTTTTAGAGCTTCTTTTAGAGCTAAAACACCATGGCCTGCAACAACACAAAGGGAGTTTTCGGGGTTTACAGCTGCCACACTAAGACTCACAGATCTTAGGAGTGTGTTCTTTTGAAATGAACATAATAGCCAAGAGTCTTTACATTTCTCTGGTGAATAAGAAAGACCAGAAAGTGTATAGTGTATAAACAACAGAAATCTAGATAGTTAAAATAGAAAAGTAAAAAGCTTACATATCCATCATAGTCGCCGGCTTGTCAGAGACATTTTTTAGGCCTACAGGTCACAGAGGGAAGTCTGTCCACGAGAACTAAACATCTTCCCTTCAGTTTTCAGTTTATCAGTAGGTTGGTAAGAAACCACCCATTAATAAAAAAGACAACCAATCAGAGTGTGACAATCCTCGCAGAGCAAGCAGTCACCTGAGCAGCTGGGGACTGCAGTTGAACCGCTACATTCTGCTTTTGTGGACTGAAGTAAGACAGTCTTTTGCTGCAACTGGAGGTTCCTGCCAACCAGGCGTCAGGGAAGAGTGACAGAGAAAAAAAAGGGAGGCAAAAGGGAGAAACAGGAGAGAAAGAGACCAGTGGGGAGAGATTAGATGGAATTTGGTGCCTTTGCCTCAAACATAATTTGCCCAAGGCAGCGTTAACTCAGCGTTGACTCATTCATCAGTGCCTCAGATAGCTATGCAGCTGGCAATGCAGCACAGGCTGTCTATTAATTCAATTATCCTGCATCCAAAGAAAGAAAAAGGAAGGTCAGGTCAGTAAGCTGAAAGCTGTGATATTTATGAGCAACAAGAGGAAAGCACAAGCACAGAATGACATCTATGTAAAAAATGAATAAGGAAACATCTTGCGAGAATGAACATGCACGAGTTTTCAAGCTTCTGACAGTGAGGATTCCAAAAATGATCCATTACCTGTCAGTTAGGAGTTCAAAACAGCAAATTCAACTAAAATCTGTTTTCTATCTATCTATCTATCGGGAAACATTGCCGTGAAGACAAAAAAAGAAATTACTTTACCGTTTTTACTTGGTTAAAAATACAAATCTCTTACTGTGAACAATTCCGAAGCGACTTCTGCACGCATGTGCCTCTGCACCGGCTGCAGCATGGACGCAGCTTACTTAAATCCTGCTCAGCCAAAACTTAAGTCTTGTATCCAGAACCACAGTGACGCAACTAAGGGATGTTAGCAGAGTGATGATGAGCAGGCTGTGACTCTCACACACCTTCATCAGCTCCCTAATGACTCTTTAACACATGGTTGTATTTCCCCAGACTGTGCTGAGCGCATGAACTTAACCACAATGTGCATTTAAGTCTAATGACACCCACATACATGTACATGTCTTCTACAGCAAGATGGCTGCCACAGAAAACAGTTATTAAATCAGTGCAGGTGTTAGCCTGTGGCAGCAGGGAGCCCTTGCAGATGGGATGGCACTCAGCCCATCCCTGTGCTGTCTGACCTGCTGGAAAATGGAAAACAAAGCAAGACACAATGGGGAGACAACTTTGTGGGCCATTAAAAAAATCAGCTTCTTTCACCATAATTCTGTCAACTAGGGGCATAAAAACATGCACTTGCTTGACACTACATTTCATGCATTCTCTCTTTGGAGTTATTGATTTTTCACTGTGAAAGCACCATCCCTGATTCAGCCTTTTTTTTTTTTTTGCCCAGAGGGAAGCTATCTCTTCTCAGACCTTTGCCCCCTGACCTCGCCACTCCCACTCCATTTTTAGGAGGATCTCATTTATGTGGTTTCAGAGATACCAGGTGATCTTCCATTAATGATATTTATTAATGGCTGCTTCCTCTCGCTGACACCACAGCCTTTGAATGATGTCCCTGTGAGTGCTCTGGGCACATCCTGAGAAGACACTCAGGTTTCTCCCCAACTGATGACTTCATATCTATTAACCCTGGGAGGAGAAAGCGGGAGCATGGAGCAGGTACAAAGGGAGAAGACCACACCAGGCCCAGGATAGGTAAATCAAAATCAGCAGGGTCAGGGTGAGCACTTTTATTCCTTTTAAAAGTGGAGCAGTGTGCTATCAAGAGACCTGTGGCCCTCCGGCGCCTTGAAGCAACTTAGAAAGATTTAACCCGTCTGCAGAGCCATAGGTTTCTGGCAAAGAGATCAAAGTTTTTAAACGAAATCATCAGTTTTTTCATTAAAAAAAAAAAAAACAGGCAGCAGACAAATATTAAAACACCCCTCTGTGTCTGTCAGATTTTTGTTGAGACTAGCACAGTATTTCTAATTGCACGATCCACCATTGCTCTAACTTTCCTGGCAGAATTTATGTATGCTAAGGTCTCCTAGCTCTCCAACATGGGTTCACCAGCTGGAGCTGAGAGGTTGCAGCTCTGCTCTGTCCTTCTCATGTCCAACATTACCCACCAATGCCAGTCCGTAAAGCCCCTTCTCTGTCCACTAAAACTCCAAACTCCATTAGTTCAAATTTATTAGATTTCCCTTTTGCCCAAAAAGGCAGTAACACCCTCCCCTCCCTTCCTCTTCTTCTCACAAGCATGTGCACCTCTTCCCTGCCCTTCCACCCCCTCCGCTTCTGCTTGCCAAGAGCCGGGGACTGTTAAACTGATTTCCTCGGGGAACGGTGAGACAGACAGTCTGATGGGAGAGCTGTGCTTAACCATTGCCCCCATCTCTCTTTCTCTCTCGGGTTCCAGGCCAAGCTGCTCTGGGTAGAGGCGAACAGAGCTTCCCTGTGGTTCCAGACGCAGTCGGGGAGGTGGATATAGACTGGCTGTTCTGCCAGGGCCAGGCGCTCTGCTGGTGCTTGGAGGAACCGAGGCGGTATGGGCGCAGCGAGGAGCACGCCCACTAAGGAGCATGCTCCAAAGCATGCGCTCATACTCTTGGCAGCTTCTGCACCCTGTCAAGTTAATGGATGGGCCTCTGACTCCGGTCTGCATTGCCTCGCTGGTCCCCTTCTTGTAAAGCCCTGCTCCAGTGCAGCCTACATGGTTATCACTGCATTCACTGTCAGTGTGCCCCAGAGTGGCATATAACCTGAAGCACAAATACAAATAACACTAATGTACTAACCGGCTATAGGACTGGGTAGATTTGTACATTTTAGCTCAGAGTGTTGGAAAAATACAATAAATTTAAGAGAACAAACTCTGTTATTTAAAAAAATATAATTGTTTTTCATGGCAGTCTAATTTTTTGGTTTTCATTAAGCTAAAAGTGAAATATTTGTTGGAAACATGAATTTAGCATTATGACAAAAAAAGGTATTAGTTTAAGTTTCAAGCTAAACAAGTTCAGCTTGGACACATTCACTTGACTCAGACTCCAAACATCGCCCTTTTTTCTTTGAAATAACCTCGCAAACGTTTTTTTGAAAGTTATGTTAAAGTACTGTTTTTTTCCACTGCTTAGATAGGCTGACTTTGGATGGACCAGTCCAGGCTGGCCTGTGTGTTGATGAAGTCGGTTTATCCAAGCTTGGCTCTACTTGAGACCCATCGCATTCAAAAGCAATGAACCATGACGAAATGGCCTTCACACTCACAGTAACACCCTAAAACAATGTGCGCCTGTGCAAAGACAAACAGATGCAACGCTTTCCACCACAACTGCCTGCTTTGCCCTCATAAACATAGATGCCTGATTATTCGTCTCTGCTCAAACATGCAATCATGAGAATAAACTATCATTGAAAAAATGTTAAGGTAACAAGAAGGAAATAACTTGCGAAAGTGAAAAAGATTCTATAATAAGTTCTGTACTGGCCTAGCAACAGTTCGGGCGTGAATCAGTGCAGTAACGCAACTCTGAAGACACTTGAAAGTGCCTGAGCACTGATGATCCCATTGAGCCAGAGTGTTTCTGTCAATGAGAGGAAGACAAACTCCACACCACAAGTGTCAAACTGAAGAAGAACCTCAGGCATCCCGCCAAAGTTGTTTTAGCCAAGTAGCAGTGACAAATACGAATCCTCACAAAACACAAATAAACTATTTGTTTTTTTGTTGTGGTGACAGTTTGTAGATTGAGGAGAACACATAAATCCATTTCAGAATCAAGTCTGAGCAATTACAATAGCAGGAATATTTAAAAAGTACTTTTAGGCCAAAAACCCTTGTGTAAGCACTTGACATAGAATCTTTATTCTCAGGCTAAAACATAATCTGGCACTGGTTCAAGGTAAGGTTCCACATAAATCTAGAAGGTATATTCATATATATGGATACTAGAAACTAAAGATACCGTTCAGCATCATACAAAATCCGCCCAGATAATTGTGGCAATTAGTGAAAAATGTATAGTTCATTCCTGCTTTAAACGTGGATCACACAGGCAAGTAATAATCCTTCATTTAAAACTTTGCAAAAACTTCAGGTATCTTTACATTCTGTTGATTAAAATTAGACAAAGTCTTTGGTGTTGGCAACAAAGAGGAAGCGGTAGGAGAGGGGCCCCTCTCTGGTTTATATCCAGCACCGATAAAGTGGCTGCCACGGGAATCCAGCAGTTCCTGAGCTGTGCACTCTACTCCGTAAAAAAAAAAAAAAAAAAAATTTAAACACTTACTTTCATCACAAAAGAAAGAAACCTTCAGTGGGGAAAAAAAAAGAACATGCAAACTGCACATCTATATCCATGAGCATTTAACTAGCCACAAATATGCACATAACAGCTCTGAATCTAAACCATGTGTAAACCCTGCCTTAATGGCTTGCTTTAATCTTTTTTATCCAAAGATGTGCTTTGACTCCAAGGACAATAAGTACCAGAGAGGATAGCATCACTCAGACAATTAGCTACAAGCGCAAACAATGAGCATGCATTCAATTGTACGTATATGCCAAACATACACATTGTGACTGTAGCGGCCAGCAGATTCAGCTGTGCTCTTAGCTCATGTCACTGCTCAATGACATCGTACCCTGACAATAACACTATTTATCAAGTCGCTGCGCACAAAACAAGAAGTATGCACGGATTGTGTATTGGTAACTCTGTTGGTACAAGTTTAATCAGATGTGCTTTGGTGCTAGGATGTAAAAGGCATGGCGATGTTTTTACTGCTTTAAGCTTTGCATCACGTGAAATGAAGGAAATGGATTAAAAATGACAAATGTAGAGGAATTTTGCACGTTTTTTTGGCATCAAATGACATATTTTCTACAAGGTCTCTATTACACAGATACTTGACCTGTAGTCCTTCTGCCTACTACAATTCTACAGCTATACCGAAATCAGAGTCATACAGGTGATCTTAAGGAAATAAAAATCTTCTGATTTAAGGCCATTATTGTGCAAAGAATTTTTTTTGTTCAAGAAAAGTGCAATTTTTCCCCTCCTCCCCAAGAAAAAGGAACATATTTAGAGCATGCCAAGTATTATGTCATTCACCAATCTAGTGCCAGTTCCAAACAGGCAGTGGCGAATGAACATATAGTATTGTTTACCACATAAAAATATCAGCACTTCGCCTGATGCTTAGTGACAAATTTATTGTCCATGGTAACAATGTAAACAATAAATAATTGGGAGATAATAAGTAACACATTTTTACACAACAGCAAAAGGTTTCAAGGCTGCTCTGTCTGAAATTAGAACGCAGGCAGGATGTGCGGAAAGCGTGGCGCTCATTCAAAGACAAAAAAATCAGTGCAAAAGTTCATTGCTTACTGGCTTGACTTAAGTCGTGCTGCTGTGAGCTTTCACAGATGTTTTTTTGAGAAGAAAAACAAAAAAAAAAAAACGATAAGACTGGTCTCACCAATTAAACCGATTCTCGTGAGTACCTTCCACCGTACTCAAAAAATCGTAAGCAGTTTAAACCTAAGATGAACGTTTGTAAAGGACATGTTTATACAGTTTCCTCAACATGCATGGATGTCAACGGTTTGCCACAAGTACTGAACCATCTCTCTCTTGGCCTGTTGTGGCTATGGAGGTCCATGTACCCATGCAGGACAGCGACATGGCAGTCCATGTGCCTGCATGTACATGAGTGTTTGCAAGGACCCGTGGAGAGCTGGCCCTAAGTGGTGATGTAATGCCTTGGCTGGCGTGCTGTGGAACTTGGCCTCGTCTCTGCTGTGTTTCCTCTGCACTGCAAGGGTCAGTTATCCCACAACCTCCAGCGTACAACACGCACCATTCAATTCCCCAGACCACAACAGAGCAGAACTCAACCACACCCGGCACCATGAGTACCATGTCCTTTAGAAGAAGAAGAGGAAGAAAAAAAAGAAGCAAAGCTAATACAGCATTCCACTCTTAGAAACACCCCCAGACGGCAAACTTGAAGCATTAAGGAAAGCATACAAGCCAATTATTCTTCTATCAGGCTGTGTTGCACCACTTAAATGATGGCACTTAAGGGGAAAATCTCGGCAGCAAAATAAAGGCAGTAATGCAGATCCAGTCTTTGACCCAGAGAGTACAAACACAGAGCTGAGAGTGAGATATGAGTCCCCCAGGGGCCACAGCAGTCCTTTGGCTCATTAACTATTTACACCAGAGACAGGCCTCCCTACTGCTCTGGCCCACCACAAAATCAATTAGCCTTCATTAGCCCAGGCTCTGGGCGTGTTTTCTTTGGCAGGGTAGGGCATAATTCTACAGCCAATGCTTACAATTGCAAAATGCTACCAAACAATCAACCATACACAGGTACAATGCAGAGTTGAATGCACAAAAAAAGAAAATGTTTTCCTCACTTTAGTTTGTTAGAACATCAATACAGTTTCTCACCTTTCAACTCTCTTGCTTTTTCCATATATCTTTTCCATCATGCCTATCAAAGTCCCACTCTGTCTCCTCCTTTTGCTCTCGCTGTGTAAACGTTGAGCAGAAAGAGTGTATCCGGGTCCGCTCCTCTGAGGTGTGGGGTTACAGTGCGGAGATTTCCCATTGGAGGAAAGTCAACATCGTTGGGGTAATGCGATTAGAGCCGGATTGAGAACGTCGCAGGGGACACATGGGCCTGATCATGGCCCAGTTACCTGATAGCGAAGCCGTATTTATCGACCTGGCCCGAGCGAGGATATTACAGACATTAGAGACCCTGACCATGCTTATGAAAACTATTCTGGAGATCGCACCCAGATAACATAATTAGTCTCTCACTTTTTGGTCACAATCGTGGAATTCCATCAGTTGCGATTAGGCATCAGCGAACAGAATCTCAATTGACGCACATTTCAAAACTGTACCTCCTGTCCGAATAGCCACCTAACCAGAAAGTTGTGCGGTAAAGGGGCCTGCAGCCATTTAGTGAGTGCATATGTTTAGAGGAGAGCTAACAGAGCATTTACAATTCAATTACACAGATAGGAGGGGGGGGGGGGGGGGTAAGATGTGTCTGGATGACGGCCAGAGGAGAGATAAGCCTAATACACTAATATTGTGTTACCCCAGTGTGTTACCATAGGAACAACTGAGGAGACTCAAAAGACTACAAAGGCGATCAATCTTGAAAGAGCATGAGGAAGAGGGAGAATTAAATGCCCTGGGACTGCTCCCACTCTCCACTATCAGAGCAATAACTCTTCTAATAACCTCTGCTACCTCCTCATTCTCCACAAGATGTTAATCCCCAGAAAACTCGGCAATCTGCGAGCCTTGTTGAGCACAAAGCTGCGGTTTGTGATCCGTTTGATACCCAAGTTATGACTCTCCCTATTTATTTTGAGATCAACAATTGGTTGTTGGTTTCTGTTGCTGTAGTATTAATCAATCCCTATCTACTAAACTGAACTGTGAGGGCTGTCTTATTTGGGGGGGGCTGCCATAAGTGATGCAGCAATACTAGCTTGGAAAGAAAGACCAAATTGGAAGACTTCTTTTAGGTTATTAACTCGTCATTTTTTTATGTCTTTAGCTTCCAAGCCAATTAAATTTCAGCGTCTCTTTTACTTTATCCCTTGGTCACTCCTTTGGCTACAACTGCCTGCTTTGTAAAGGATGAGGTCATTTGATTTTTTCCCACTGTGTTGAACCAGTGCTAACAAGTTACAGGACTTACAGAACATGTTCTGTACATTAAGATATACATCAGGCAGTCAGTGGGCAGTCGAGCCGCATTCACATAAAGGCCCCATTATTCCAGCGAGTCTCCAGCACTGCACTGGCAGGTTCAGGCGCAGCTTTGATTACACACCAGATGATGAAATCCACACAGGCCTAAGAGCGCAGCTTTGCTGGCACAGCCTAGTGGAAAAGAAAGTTGCAACATATGTGCGTGTGTCCATGTGAATACTTGCGTATGCTCACCAGTTTGGCTTCTGAGTGCATGGAGGGAATGTGAGTGGAGGAGCAGGAGCTGCTGTGGGCGGGGCTCTGCATGCCCATCATATTCGAACCCATAGACATCTGCCTCTCCATCTGAAGACGACAACAATGTGGAAAAAGTCAAACTCTTGTGTCCAAATATGACCTTCTAAAAACCACAAACACCTAAGTTATCCATTAGCCTTTTTGCTCTGTTTATGAAGGTTTTTTTACATCCTGATGAGATATCGTCACTGATTTTAAGATAAAAGGTCGAGCGTTAAAGTGTGAGGCACATCCTCTGACCTGGTGAACAACAAAGGATGAGAAGTCATGAGGGGCTAATCATGCTGTTGTGGGGTACCCTGTACACTGCATAGAGTGATGATAACTGGAGCTGGGGTGAAACAGGAAGCCAGAATAGAGGGACTTAACACAGGAAACCCATGCAACGTCGGCATGTTTTCGATGTCAGCCCAGTGAGCTTATGACAGGTTCGTACATCATGTATATATATATATATTTACATTTATGAGATCCATGAAATGTGATTCAGTGTTAACAGATGACAAGTTCAATGTTTTCATGCATGTGTGCTAACGGCTTGCCTCTTGCCTGACCCCGGTCAGACTGGTCACACAGCACAGCTGAAACCTGAATGCTAGGAAATCAGCTGGATAAGCCGAGAGGGGTGAAAGGTCACCTGCGTGGGCTGATAATGTGAGTCGTGTCGGCCATGCAATGTAAGCAGGAAAGAAAAAACCTTTGTTTAAGGGGCTCAGTTTACGTTAAGTGTGTGTGTATCCAGCTGCTGAACTCTCACTGATGCTGTGGTCTCTACGAGAAGCCGACCCCCCCATTTGCCTGGCCCTCCTTCTCCCTGTGCGTCCACAGAGGCCGAGGTCCACAACCTGACACACAAACTTAATTGCACTAAGTGTGTTTTGTGTAAAAATATCACCCAAACCTGCACCCCTCTCCTGATCCGTCAATCTTGCACCAAATCACTTAACTTTTAATTTAATAAACAAGGGTGGGATTTTTCCGTACAATGGGCGTGAGAGGTCCGTAGCTACGATAAGACCACTAGTCATATCACTAGAAATTTGGAGATTTATATAACCCTCCAAACTGCAGACTTTCATCTTGGAAACTTAATAACAAGGTTTGAGTTCTACATCCAAAAGTGGGGACTTTCACTCCAACTGAACCACAAAATTATTGATTTGACCTTTAGCTCACATGCTTAAGAGTTTAGCGCAAATACTGCACCTTTTAGTTCCACTTTGACATCACATCAAATAAAAATTGCTTTTAAGGATTTTTTTTTAAATAGATTAAAAAAAGTTTATATTGAGTAAAACAATACAGCGGACTGACATAGCTTGAGTATCTGATTTTGTTTCTGTATGCATCCATACGTGAACAGGATCTTTTGGTGTACTCACAGGCATCAACACAGCAGAGGAGCCCGGCATGGTTGGGTCTGGCAGAGTTCCAGGCATGGAGGCTGGTAGAGGCTGTCTCTGTCTGTTTCGTAGGTGCAGCAGTGAAGACAGAGAGCCAGGGACAGGTCTGGAAACCCGTGCACACACACACACACACACACACACACAATAATAACATCTAATTATGTTGTCATAGAGGGAATATTTTAACACTTATGCTATGTGTTACATAGTATGAACGCAGAAATGGCTAAAAACAGAACTGAAGAAGAAATGTGAAAAAACAGTTCACACTTGTTTTGAATTTATATATATACCGGTATATATTTATGTGTATATATATATATATATATATATATATATATATATATATATATATATATATATATATATATATATATATATATATATATATATATATATATATATATATATATATACATAATATATATTATATATTAACAAAAAATAATAATATATATATATATATATATTATATATTAACAAAAAATAATAATATGTATATATATATATATATATATATATATATATATATATATATATATATATATATATATATATATATATATTTTTTTTTTTTTTTTGTTAACGTTGCAAAGTGTCAAACATATCTAAATCCAGAACATTTTTAGATCTTAGAAACTCTAATAAAAAAAGTTTATTTAACTTTACAACGGAGAGTCACTGTTGTCTTGAGTTTTTATCTCATTGTGACAACATTTTAGATCACCAAATCTCTACATATTAATTATGAATTATAAAAGAAGATAAACTTTATTTGATTGCTTATTAAATCTAATGGGTTTGCAAAATAATTGTCAATTTTAATAAAATTATTTGTAACAATTCTTAGCCTACATATTGTAAATCATTATTTTAGCAAAGAATTATCAAAACAGAACTTGTTTTTTTTTTTTACTTTTAACAGCACAATTAAAAAGTGACAATTTCATTTTAAATTAAAAACCAAAAGGAAAAATAATAGAAATGCAAGAAAATTACTTTCATGGAAAATTGGTTCAAGAATTTACTCAACGCATTTACATAAAGGTCCCATTATTATCGAATTTTTTTCACCCATATTTTTTAAGTAATATGCAATTCTCAACTGACCATTCAGTTTGCGATTTAATTTTTAATGCAATTTGAAAATGCATTTGGTAATTGATATTTCAATATGCAAATCAGGCTTGCAACATAATAATACAGTTTGCAAGTTAGATTTCAATATGAAAAGTAACAAAAAAACTTCCATACAATATTCCAATGAATACAAATTACCCATATTAATTCAATTTCAAAAAATCCATTTTTAAAACCCAGTCCTGATCCTTGATGAGGATAATACTGTGCAATATTTTACTTCACAGCTACATGAGATGAGCATGTGAAACATGTCATTTAGAAATGTAACTGTGAAATCTTCAAAAAAAGTTTCCATTGACCACAAACACATGCGTGGACTGACAGGTCTTTTAATACTCACGGTGGCTCCACAAATCACTCTCACAGAGGTCCAGACTAAGCTCAAAATAATGACAGTGGACCTGTCTCAGTCAATGGCTCTCCGCTGTACCATTCTAACACCCACACTTGGAACATCTGCTCGCATTGACATCATTTGTACAAATACCACCAAATCACGACTTGTACAAACACCAGCTCCCAGCTGCAGGGTGCTGCTACATCTACCTGCAAACAGTTACGGTTTCTTCTGATAGCAGCTCATGGCCACATGGTTTTTGAATAGCCAGCAGAAGAATCAATAAATCTCTCATTATCTGTATCATCATGATGTACAACGCTGCTTGCCAGTCAATACAGATCAGCTTCCACAGAGCATTAAGAAGGGGTACATGCGAGAAACATTTCGGTCAACTACATCCAATGATTGCATGTGATCAATGGAAAAATCCAAACTTGGATCCCCATAATAGTGGGTAAGAAAGCCGCCGTATAGCCAAGTGGGAAAAAAAGCTCCACCACCTGAAAAAATACCTGTATTTTTCCAGACCTAAATATGTGCATTTACACTCCAGACACTTTAGATTGCTCCGCACACAAACTGGATCATTACCATCCTGACTGTGTGTCACTCCTGTCCAACGTCCCAATTTATCCCAATCACACTTATTTAAAGGCATATGTGACATCTGAACAACGATGGGAATCCAAATATTTCCACATGGGAAAGTCATGGAAGGTGTGTGTTGTGGCGGTTCACTACACCCACAGTTTCTCTCAAAATTTAGACTCGATAAAACAACAACCCCATGGTGGTGGCTCATTGAAGCTGTGGACAAAACTGTGTTTTCTGGGCTAAAGATAAAAAACTGCAAAGCTGTTTATCTTTCCCTGAAGTAACAGTTTTAAGAAAACATAGAAATACAGACAATTTTGTCTTTATTCGCCCTCCATGTTGCATTTAAGTAAATACAGAGATTGTTTTCAACACTGAACATGTGTCAATAAAGACATATTAGTTGCTGTAGTGCAACAATTCCAGCACTGATGCCCTGTCATCTCCATCTTCATTCTTAATCTTTGTCAATAATGATAATTGACCCCAACATTGGGGGTGCAAATGTGGGGCAAAGCTTTTTGCTGAGGGGGCAGCTGCCCTCACCCCCTTTCCTTGCCCCTCACCCCCCACACCAAGCTCCATCTCTGCATTGCACTGAAAACAGCTTTGCTATAGTATTAGGTACCAGTTCTGGATGTAGCAGCAGAGGCTAAAACAAGGAACTGTAGTTTTTAGAAAACAGATTTGACATCTAAACCATCTCTAACAAATATATCAACTTGTTGTATTGCTCTGTAATGTGGCAAAAACATTATATATATATATATATATATATATATATATATATATATATATATATATTTATTTTTTTTATTGAGGACAGAATTTAAGCTACTATAGTGTAAAATTACCAACCAATGCATGATTTTGAACTGTGGAAGCTATTTGGAGTACCCAAAGAAAGGCTGCACAGACACATGTAGGACATGCTAGTTCCTCGCAGAACACCTTTCAAGCCAATGCTAGACCTGTTGCTGCTCATAATGATATATCTTTAAAATAATTTTATGATAGTAAAAACAGATTTCATGAAACACAGGAAGAGAGTCATATAGTAGGTATCAGACAGGACACAACGAACAGGAGACACCACAGTTTTAATAAGCTCTGGCCTTCTAGAGAACACAACACACCTGTGCACTTTACACCTGTAGCTCTGTTAGCAATGCTAAAGCAAGCTCTCTCTGTCATCACCATATGCTGCAAAACCCAACCTGCTTATATTTGAGAGAAAAATCGAACAATCATCTAACTGCACCTCCTGTGGATGGGTATCAACTAAACTCTGTGCCAACTCTACCAAATACATTCTAAAAAAAAATCACCTTCCAAATCAATTAAAAAAATACTAATTATTGTCATATGGGTTAAAATTTTGTTAAGCTGAATGAGTCGTCATCACATAAACCTTAGCAGGAGCAGCCAAGAAAAAACTAAGAAAAGAAGCTGTTTTTCTCTTTTCATGACGTCTGTCATATAAGTTAATTATTACAATAGTATATCTTTTAGGCCCAAAATGAAACCTGTGGAACTTAAATCTGTAGGCAATTTTTGTCCACTCCTGAAAACAAGATAAGTGCATGTGTATATGTAACATTATGAGCAAGTGAGCATGCATTTGTGTGTGTGTATAAAGAAGTACTGACAGCCTGCGGCTCCATTGAGGGGCCTTGGGCCCCAGGAGGGAGCAGGTAGACACTCTGCTGTCCGGTCTCTGCACTCTCACATTACTGAGTGCCTCTTCTCCCCCCCACTCAGATTCACCACAAACCTCTTCCCACCTTCACTTCACCATAGCACGACTACTCGATCCTCCTCCTCCCTTGAATTCATTTTTACATTTCATTTCCTCCCTTGCACTATGGTTTATTCGTCTTAGTTTGTCCTCTCCAGTAGAGCATTAGTGACTCCTATATGTGCCTCTAACTATCTAACCTGCAGGCTCCACCCACACAAACACAATGCTTAACAGTCCCAGTCAACATGGTCCCAACTCAAGTGCAATGGTCCTCAACACAAGAGCCTTGGCTATCATCCGAAAGGAGTGAGAGAAGGAGAGAGGTGCAGTCAGTCCACTGACTCACATCCTTCCCTTTTTGAATCTGCTCCAGCAATGATGTAATGCTCTTGGCTTTTCGCCCTCCCCCCACCCAGTGCCTGCCTACCCCTTGATTTTGTCCCTCCCTCCTCTACTCCTTTTTCCCTCTTTCCCTCTGCGACTCATCCAACATCACTGCACTGGCTCCTCGCAGGGTGAAGTCACAGCTTGTTATGGGTAGACACAGCAGCAAAAAACTTTTGAACGTAACCAAAACATCCCAGGGCCAAGTTCCAGACATTTGGGAGATGGTGGTGCAGTCTCCATGGAAACAGAGGTAAACAGAGAGAGAAACAAGGGCCTCAAACAGCTTGCAGCTGCCTGGCTCTTTGGGTAAACACTACACAGGACCTGCCCCTGATTTACTGCCTTTAATCACTGGTGGGAGGAGAGTGCCATAGGGTTTGGACTAAGGAAATTCTATGAATCTGATCAAATAAATCAGCAGTAATGGGTTACAACACAAGCTGACTTTTATTAGTGGGCAAGTGAAGAGATGGATGCTGGGAGGGGGCTTCACTGGATTTGAGGTGTCCTCACTTTGGGGGGGCTTCAAGCAAATCCATGCCAACTCAGGAATGCTCATGAATTATTCATCAAGCATGATATTCAACATCAGATGTCATTGCTGAAAGATAGGAGGGAGGAACTGTCTTTCAAGTTGAGACCTGTGAGTGCAATCATTTTGAATCAGGTAAACTAACCATCAAGAGTCATGTTTGTAAAATCTAACCAAGTGAAACCTGACTGTGTGACAGCTGGCATACACCTCCTTGTATTTCCAATTCCTTTCCACATGTGACGTTTTCAATCTAAGATCTGCTTTTTACTTAAATTTTTGCTCCTCACTCAACTTCTTTTTTTTGGTCATCTTTCACCATGGCTCTGATCTCTTCATCCTCACTGATTTCGTCCACATCCAAACAAGATCCATCTTCTCCCTTTCTTATGCAAACAATGGTCCTGTCCTCTCATCCACCCAACTGAGTTCCATCTTGCTAAAAATCTTCTCCACCTGATCCCCCATTTCCACATCCCCAATCTGTCTCCTAATACCCTTTTCCTTTCGCCCATCCACCTCTGATCCCATTTTTCCGCCTCTCTGGGCACCTCTGATCCCTCCTTTTCCACACATCCCTACGTTGTGATCCCAGCGCTCTCCACAGCTGAGAGGCACATCCCAGTGTGTGAGCTGCTTTTGCAGGAGCCTGCATGTGTGGTGGCCCCGGGGCAGGGATGACACAGACCCGCTGGAATGAGAAGGAACAGATTCTGGGCGTTCCTCGACAAACGCACTATTAAACCCACTGCAGTACACAATGAGCTCATCTTAATTCAGGTCAGATGTACATCCTGCTTCTTCCCCTCTTTCTGCTTGCAGTTTTTCAGCTGATTGCTCCATGCATTCATCTACCTGCTGCCTATTAATTTAGCATTGAACCATCAATTTAAACACACTGACTGATAAAAGGAGTGAAGAGTGTGTTCACAAAGGAAACACCTCGTGCCTTATCACAGCTTCGTAAATACAACCTGTTTTGCCTTTGAAGTTTCTGAGACCAAAGTTTACACAGGAAAAGCTTCTCTTTCTCTGCACTGTTCAACTGTCATTCAAAGTAAAGCACCTAGTAAACTTTTCACCGCTCTGCGACATTGTAATATGGACTTTTGTAATATGTGTGTGTGAGAAAAGCGCTTGGCAAACTAATGTCAAACTTCATGGTAAATGGTGTATACTTATATAGCACTCTTCTACCTTCCTTGAAGGCCCAAAGCGCTTTACAAGCATAGTCCCAACCGGCGCCAACTTATAACCACCAGGAGTAATGTGGGGTTCAGTGTCTTCCCAAGGGGACTTTGACACAATGACGGGCAAAGCGGGAGCCGAACCTGCGATGCTCTAATCAGAGGTCGACCGCTCTACCTCTGTACCACAGCTGCCCCAGTTTTAATTGCACCTCATGGGATACATGTTTTTAAGACTTGACCCCCCCCCCCAAGATGGAACAGCCATGGTGCAGAGGTAGAGTGGTCGACCTCTGGTCAGAATGTTGAAGGTTCAGTTCCCGCTCTGCATACTCATGTGTTGAAGTGTCCTTGGGCAAGACCCAAAATCCTACATTGCTCCTGGTGGTTATAGGTTGGTGCCAGTGGTTGGCAGTGGAGCCACCGTCATTGTGTGAATGTGTGTGAGCATGGATGACTGTGACTGTAAATCAGGTCAAGAAGATGGTAAAGCACTAAATAAGTATACACCATTTACCATGCTAGATTTGACAGAAACTGTATTGCTCATGAATTCCGTAACTTTACGGTTAGTGTTAAAAAGTGTTAAAAATACCTTTCTTTAAATAAGTGTAGCTACTATAGCAAAATGATTTGACAGGTCATTTTACCGAATTAGCAAGCACTCTACGAAATGCCTTTGTAAAAAAAACACAGGATGTTTAAAGCAAATATATGTATGAGCCCAAGCTTCGCAAGAAATATTGTTGCTCAGAAGACGCAACAACCGGCATCTATTTGTGCGACTTCCTCTAAAGGCAAAAACATGGACCACAAGTATCTGAGCGGCTAAGGTGTGAAAACTACTGAACATTTAAAGCAGCATGGGAAGCAAAACCACAAATTTACTTCCTTTAAGCTCAAATGATATGATGTAAAGTGCCATTGCATGCAATGCACCCTGAAACCAACCACTGAAATACAAGTATAAAGCTAAATCCTCCCAGCCCCAGAGTATTTGTAGAAACAGCTAACTGCAAATCAATACTGATGAAAAAAATACTGACACTAACAGTTGAGCAAATAATATATCTATTTGAGAATGGACTTTGGAACCGGCTCTCACATTAATTAAAAATAACTTGGTGGTTAGATGACATTAAACGTAAAATCTGACATCATCTATCAATGGTTTTGCTCATCACACATTTAAGGTTCACACAGGTTTGGTAAACTTTTTGCACATAATTTAGCCCCCTTTAATTTTTTCAAGACCCTGCTTTATGCATGTAAGTTGACGGCTCACTAGAATGAACACTGCAGCTTTAAAATGACAGGTTTAACCCCATTTAAGGATGAATGTGCATTGTATTATTTTTATTGCTGTCTCTGCAACTGAAATCTAAGTAGAGATGTATTGAAAGCTTTTACTAAACATTTGCTGTGTGGACATTTCCTTTATATTAAAAAAAACACAAACTGAGCTTTTTAGGGCTAAAAAAATAACCTTGAGCTAATTTTTGTTGTTTTTCAGCTAAAATATATCTTTCAATGCCATGTGCTCACACAGATCTATCCACACATCGGCTTCTAAAAGTCAAAAGGTTGAGGTTTCTTCACTGTGTTGCATCTCACATGTTAAACTAGTAATGTCCAACACATTTAACTCTGACATAACTCAACGCCAGATGTTTCCAATCAAGAAGCAGAAAGCGTTCGCAGCAGTTGGACACCACTTTCCTTTGTATGATAATGATATCCGTAACATTAAGATCTGCTGGCTGTTTCCCATACCTGATTTTAACACTGGTTTGTGTCAGTGTGGCTCCCTGAAGATTTCGTCTAAGGACTTGCAGCAGAAAAGAGCGAGAGAAAAAAGTCGAGGAGAGGAGTCCTCAGGTTTCACAGCTGCAGGCTCGGTGCAGATCTAAAGTAAATGGACTTGAGGAAAGCCAATCCTAATTGATTCCAAGCCTCAAAGCTCTTTAGTAAACATTGTGGAGCAATGAAAATGACTTGTTATCCTAATTCATCGGATGCTCGCACTCACCAAAGCAGAGGAGCAAAATGAGGAAGGAGATAGAGGCAGAATTAAACTGTCTTTGATATCTCATTGAGAGGCTACAACAACAGAGCTGCATGAAGTGCCTGGAGATTGAATGATGCATAAGCACATACGCAATGTCTTTGTTATTCCTAACAGAAATGTTTTTTGTATAGTTAAATAAATTTTAGTTTCTAGATTTATGTATTCTTTTTGTTAGAACTCTGGAAACTAAACTACATCAGAGGGTGGAGTTAAGTGACCTCACACACAGGTTATAGCAGAAGACGGATCTGACCTTCAGCTGCCTTCCCCACTTTTTTCAGACTGGGCTGCTGCTCGCCTGTGCAGTGTTGTTCTCTTTAAAGGAAGTTGCTGTGGAGAAACGCTGTTCACAGAGACTATAGTCTAATGACTTCCTGTGGAAGAACTGCTTTTGAGCAGAGAGGGCTTCCTCTGTCTTTTTTCCTGCTGATGTGAACATTTCCGTCTCAACGTTCCCTTATGTGAATCTACTCGTCCTTTCCATATGGCAAGATTTCATAAACACGCAACGCCTCAGGAGTTTTATAAGCACGCTTAGAAAAGTCTGGCAAATGTTTAGAGAAGATGCTTTTTTGCTTCCTGCAGTACGGCTAAAATAACAACCATTATGAATGATGCGAACAAACAGTAAAACCACAAATATTTCATCAAGTCAGACAAGGTTTTGTGACTGTAGCAGTGAGTTTGTTCTTTATTGGGATAAAGAGTTCAGAATGACAGGTGAACTCAGGTAAAAGCTGCCTGGCTGTGTCTCTGTTACTGGCTGTGATTGCGCTCCTCCAAGAAGATGAAATTCCATCCCTGGTCTCAACAATGGGCCTGACAAGGTGTCAGTCAGGCTTAGAAATGGGCCCTCCATCCAATATTCACCAGCTCTTAAAGCTGTAAATCTACACAGGACTACACGAGGACAAAGCTGGTGAGCATTTGTGACAACACTCAGGCACAAATCTGAACTGTCCTCGGAGTTAAGGCATCAAGAAGGAATTATGTAAGCAGTGGACTGTCCTTAGATGCTGAATAGTATGTTAGCATGTGAATAATTTGACTGCATAGCTATATTTTGTTCTACTTAAAAATAAGGCAACTGGCCAACCGACTGTGGGTTGATGGTTACCAGTTGGTCAGAGTTGTATGATAATACATGTTCACACATGTATCATAACAACCTCAACCCCAAAAATCTGGGTTGAACTTAGAAAGATTTTGTAGTCGTTTGAGATCTATACAACTGTTAAACATCCTGCAATAAAATCAAATAAACATCCATTCATCCATCCATTTTCTTAACCCGCTGACTCCCTTATGGGGTCACTGGGTTGCCGGAGCCAATCCTGGCTACTGTTGGGCTAAGGCGTGGTACGACCTGGACAGGTCGCCAGTCTGTGGCAGGGCACATCAGATAAACAAACAAACAGAAACATTTACAAAATGAAAATTTGAACTTCTTTTGGGTGCCAATGTGAACACTTTCCTGTTTTCTCTTCAACAAAGCTTATCAGTTTATAAATTCAACAAAACAGAAGATATATAATTTGTACCAAGTCCATACATCGTTTTGGTGAAAAATGACCACCCCCAACAAAATGCAAAACCATTTAACACTGTAAAAAGTAAAGAAGTATAACACCAAACAGACAGCTGATAAAGTACCGCCTCCATCAGAGACATGTCTCACAGTACCAGAGCTCTAAGGTGGCAGACATTCCCACAGACTGAAAAGAACTATTTTCAAAGATGAAACACTAAACTGTTTTAGGGGCAGTTCACAGCTGAGGCTTTAACGGTGACCTCATCTAAGTCCTCCGGGGCCCTCTTCGCCAAACTCATGCTGGAGGACAATACTGAATAAGCCGCAAAAGTGCCAGCCTCACATATAGCGCTCCTAATGTAACTAAACTATGGGGAGATGACAGCTGTCACAAACACAAAGGGGCCAGGCTGAGCCTAAGGCTTTCACTAAAACATAAGGTGAGAAGACACAAATTTGTCGGATCATTTTCAGTCTGTCAGCAGTTATGAGTATTGATGAAGGAACAGAAAAAAAACAATAAATAGAGTAAGTTTCTTTTTTTTTCTGTTGCAAACCTAATATTATTTACTATCTGTTGATTTGTCAGGGTCTTTTTTTCTACACTTAATTGGATTTTTTTCTCTCATGTAGCATACTCACCCTATCTGTCTGTTTGTGGAGGGAGCCTGAGTGATGACGGAGCTGGACTGAGGAGAAGGCAGGGCTTGCTGGATAACTATGCTGGTGTCATGACTGGCCATCCGTGAGTGGGACTGCTGGTGCTGGCCTTGGCCTGCTTGGCCGTGCAGGGAGATGTTCTTTGAAGAGGAAAAGCAGAGTACTTATGGTTAGAAATCGGACTCCCTACTTAAAAATGCATTTGATTGGCCATCTGTTTTCAAACACCCAGCTTAAATAGGTATGAAGGAACAATGTTAATCACTATCTGCTAGGTTTTCTGTTTGCACTCAGGATGTAATTAGTGTCTAATAAGGACCAGGCTGTAACAACTTTTCATTTTGCTCTTTATTTAAAAAAAATAAAATGCTAACTAGAATCTCCTGAATCAATACAAATATTGCACGTCTTGAATTTTCTCTCTGTGCATGAAAAAGGCGAGAGCCAAACCATTTAAAATGAACAATATCCTCTTTGGAGTAAAGGTGTCACACTTCAGAAAGTTCATGCTCAAAAAAACCTAAATTCACCACAGTTAAAGGTGTCCCGCACCTTAAGTTCAGCTTCAAGAATAAGTTTTGTCACAAAATTTTATTTCACCAACTTTATTCTCTACAGTTTTGCAGTGCAGAGCTGTTTATCCAAACTGTCCGTTAGCTGAAGACTTTTTGCTGCCTCTTGCCTTTCTCTCCTACGGTGTCTTGCTCTGACTCGCCTCCTGATGACTTAGCAAAGCCTCCCATCCTGAACCACGTAGATCGGGTATAGGCGAGACATGGCTGACCCGACCTAGGGAAAGCTTCACAGCCGAACATCCCAGACAGCAGCTTAGCTGCAGCATGTACTGCACATCTTCCCCAGACATTAGATAAGCAGTCTGACTTGTGGTGACTCGGCTCTTGCTGCTTTGGCTAAAGAAGCTGTCTCATGGGTTTCAGGAAAGAAATGCGACTCCCTCGCTGAAATATGACTGGCGAGCTGATTATAGTCAAAGGTGAGGAACTTGATCTCCTCTACCTGTGTTAATGTTCCAAATCTCTATGTTGAGGGAAATCTTGTTTGCTGCTGTTACACAAATAAATGGGCATCACAAAGTTGGGACCTAATGCACAAAGATGTAAGTACAACTGAAGACAAAAAAAGTTTAAAAAAAACATGTGGTTTGGGTTTTTTTTAAGGAGAGAATAAAGTGTGGTCATGCAGAGCCTTAGTGTTTTTAATCTACTCAGAATTTTATCAGATCATAGCATGGGGACAGTTATTTATGACCGTGCTAATGATCGCATAAGATAAAGGTTCATAACCACTAAACCTAACCCCTGCGGGCAGCTGTGGTTTTCGGTTAGGTTGGTTTTTTACTTTTTTTTTTTTTCTAGCCTCATCCCATACTCCATTTTGATGTACCTGTTTGCTGTCCTCCTCTTCTTGGGCTTTGCAAAACTCCTGCTCAATGGAGCAGTCCAGCTCATTGAACAGTCCGACCTCCTCGCAGTTCTTCAAGAACCGTGTTGGTGTGGGAGTCTGGTCTGAAAGTAAAAGAAACGGTTCACAAGTGTGCTAACATGCCAGGCGCATTGTCTTTTTCAAGGAAAACTGAACATTTGACGATGGATATTAGAATTGTGTGTTTTAGGCTGAGCTAAATTTTAAGAAAAAATGAGGAACACCGTACAAGCAAATAAAAGTGAACAAGATTTAGTACAGAATTTCTACACACACCGTGGTGCAGCGGTGTGGAGGTCGACCTCTGATCAAAATATTGTAGGTTTCAGTCCAGCCTTGCCCCCCCATGTTTCGAAGTGTCCTTGTCAAGACACTGAACCCCACCTTGCCCACCACACCAGCGTGTGAATGTTTGTGTGAATAGGGGAATGAGTTTGTCATTGTAAAGCACTTTAGGCCTTCGAGCACGGTAGAAAGCGCTATACAAGTATACGCCATTTACCATATTCTTTCATATTTTTGTTTCTTTTTTTCTGTAATGTCAGTGAGAGGAAGACGATCCATTGTCAGCTATTTTGCTGACATGGTACAGATCCTCCCAAATGAGTGGGGGTCTCTTTTGTTGAGTTCAGCAGTGTTCAGCTTCACATTGAGGGGGGGGGGGGGGTGAAAACATATCAGATTTCAGACAAGGTGATTTTGGAATTATAGTCATTTAAATGCCAAAAGCACACTATGTGGTTTATTTTATTCAGACTATAAACTTTCCTACATGATAGATGCACTCTGATAAATAGCCTGTATTTGTTGACTAAATCACCCCCCTCCATTTAAAAAGGAAACACAAACAAAATCCGAAGGTAAAAAAAGTTTCAAATTTAAGGAAGCTGCCACATGTGCCTTAGCTGTAAACTTTGAGGAGTGTTTGGCCACATTTTTCCCCCTTTGTTCAGCATCTAATACAGAGATGTGGTCAGGGCTGTAACTCAAACAGGAGCTGCTAAAGACACCCGGCCTAGAAAACCTGATCCTGCAGTCCGCTCCGTAAATAATAAAGAGGACACATTCTGTGGTCCAGTCCAGACTTCAATGACTGGTGATTCAGGGAGGCTTCTAGGAATAGAAATCAATCAGTATGGATCAGTCTTGCATTGACACTTGACTCCAGATTGATTTCACTCTTCAATCTCACACTCCAGATACTGTAAACTACCGTCACCTCAAAAGACAGGAAAATGCAAATCACCTCTAGCGGACGAGGAGGAGAAATTTAATACAGCGTGAGGATTTGTCTGCGGTATGTCAGCATCCCATGCACTCTGCTGAGGAGTGCACACGCAGAGTTCTAACTGCACGAGCCGAGTGATTTACATTACAGCTTGTACAGGACATGCCATAAAGGTTTCTAATGACAGACGAGTGTGTCTGCAGATGAGTCACCTTGGCACACATCGGCAAACAAACCTGCCCCACTCCAGCACTGAATGGGTCTGTATTGATGCAGGCATAACTCACCTGATAACATGTTGTCATTCTTTATAGAAGGGAACTTAAGTGTCATCTCATGCTTGTGTCGATGTATCATCAGATGGTCCTCTGTGGGGAATCGCTGTTCCAATTTGAAAGAAACAACATAAACATTTTTACTGCATGAGCTAGACAGTAAACGTTTGTGAGAAAGCTGCTAAATATTAAATGAATCAAATTCTCACCCAAAAGGAAACTTAAAAAAAGTTCTTCTGGCTAAATTGTGTGTTGGGATTTTTTTGTACACATTCCTGTATCGTGCTATTTGTTAGACAAGCATTTCTACATATCTCTGCAGTTTTAATGAATATATTTGTCTCACCTGAGAGCATCCAGGAGCGTTACACACATAAGGCCTTTCCTGGTCTGAGTTCATCACTCTGGCCAGCGTTTCATAAAACTTAAAAAGAAAAGAAAAAGAAAACAGTTTTGACACATCAGATAGGAGAATGAAAAAAAAGGAATGCCTGATGTTTTGTGTTTACAAATGTCAAAATGACTTGTGTCATCCCATTATATATCATCTGAATCCTTTACTGCACCAGTGGGCTATGAACAAAAAACGATCTAGCTACAACAACGTATACTCTATCTATGCCATTTTCATTTGTAAGAGGACATAATATCTGAAGTTATTTAAAAATACTTTTTACAAACAAAATTAGTTTGTTGACACTACATACTTTAAAACTATACATTTTACATTTTAACCAATAGGTCACACTTTTTAGAAAACATCATTGGTGAGACACAACTAAAAGGTTTTCCACATTTATCCGGTTTAGAGAAAAATTATGTTTAAAGTAAACAAAGTATAAGTCTTTTCAAATACACTTCTTTGTGCAAAGTCAAAACAATAATGTAATGGTTGTGTAATTGCTGTCTGCTCAATTTAAAAAGAGCAAAGAAACATTGAAAAAATGAGATAAGATTACAATTATATTTATATTTCATAAGTCTCTGCTCAAAATTCCCATTATTTCAGATTTAGAAGTGAAACAGGAGATCAACGTGCACAAAGAAAACGAAAAGCACTTTAAGATAATAAATTACACAAAAGCAACTTAAAGGCTTCGAAGTGACAAAAAGAACATCCTAACCCTCTAATTCACTACCAAAACAGTTATGCACGGCATAAGAAATCACTCCTGCATGGCACATAGAAATAAGTCAAATACTGACTGTGGGGAAGAAAATGATAAACTTCTATAGAAAATGCATTACCTCAAGGATTATTGAATGAATGATTTATTAGGGCTTGTCAATAATTTTATCTCATTAATATTTGACATTTCAGTAATGAAACAATTTACCTAGAGAGAAATATTTACAGTAAAGTTTTAATTTTTTAGCATATTAGGAAAAAAATCACATTATTTACAAATACTGGTACTTTCTAAGTTGTATTTCTAGCAATAAATTGAGCAACTTTGATTTTCTTTTGTAATTAAACATTGCCGAGATAAAAGCCGACATAAATGCTTACTCAGTTTTGACTTAGTAGTCTAATTTTGGATTTTTTTTTTTATAAAATATTTTTCATTAATTAATTTGTGTCTGAAAGCAAAATGTATCCATATGCATTGCATGGAATTACTGAAAAAACATGTCTTAAAAAAGATGTATTGAGAAAAATTCATGTTATTTAGCAACTTTAGCAACTTTAATACAATTTGGACAATATATAGATTGTAGGCCCACCTGGGGCTCTGTGCTTTATAAATCACACGGTTAATTGGTCAAGTATGATGCTTCTGAAGAATGTTTCAAAATGAAAGCTGTACTGAAGCTGTCTTGTGGCTTTGTTTAAAAAAAATATTGATAATTTTACTTTAAAAAAAGTCATGAAGATTTCATTTGAGGGTTGTACATAATTAAAATAGGTTGAAAAAAATACAATTACCTACAAAAAAGCATTGATGAGAATTATTAATATTATCTCTGTATTATTTTGCAGTTATTTCACTTAGCATCTCACAGAGTGTCAAACATTAGAATAAAAAAAAAGTAATGGCAGACAGACAGTGCCACAGATATATATATATATATATATATTTTTTTTTCCTTTTCAAAATCCCTCCTTTATAATTTAAGACTCATTCCCAGAGCTGTGCTAGTGGCTGACAGCTAGACATTTCGTTATAGAACAATCAAGACAGAAACTGACCGGCACAAAAATCAAACATTGAATGTTTACTTCCTGGGTGCTTGGACCGATCAGACAATTACTTTGGATCTGACTAAAAGAGCTAACCCACCTGCAGGTGAACAGACTGATTTATTACACATGCCAATTTTGAAGCACTTTCTAAAGACAAAATAAAGGAAAGTTAGTGTGCCAAATACATGAAGCGACATCAATCTTTCTGAATCTTTCCTCTGTCTACCCTGCACAGCAAAGCTTTAGGCCCCTCTGAAACAACTTCAATTGAAAATTATGAAGAACTTAAAATGTATCTTTCCATCAGTAAGTTTTTAACCCCAGTAGACAATGTTTATGCTAGAGGTGATGACTAAAACAGCTACAATATTTATGGCACAAACTTTGCACCATAAAACTGCCATTATTTACACACCGTGCACACTACCTATTGCCAACAGAACAAAAGCACATCTGCATTTTTTGAGTATGACTACCGCATTGCATTATATACATGAATGTTGTGGTTTTTTGTGACTTTTTTCATGGTTACAGACTTATTCCGCAAGGTCAATCAAAACACTAGAATATTGTGTTATTCTAAGGAGCAGTGTTTTCCTAGCAAGCTGCAGAACAGAGTCTGGACAGGTTCTCCTCGTCAGGGAGTCAGGCCTCGTTTTTCTGCCCACAGAACCCTAAAAACCCTCACCTGGCCTCCTTTGACACAACAAACACAACCAAGTCCACGGATGCAAACTCCTGAACGCAAACTTAACACGGGATGAAAGCAAGCAAAACGAGCGCCATACTGCGACATACTGTCCATTATTCATGCCTTACATCAACATTTTTTCATGTAAATGTATTCATTTATTTATTTATTTTGATCTCAGATGTTTCACCTGGAGTGGTTTAGTCTTTACGGAGAGGAATAATACAGCTAACAAGAGAACGCTTTCGACGACATATAATAAAAAAAAAATCCACTACTTGCCTTTCCTTTCCTGTTTCTAAACTGGGACTGGATCATTTCAGCACATTTTGGTTGAGAATTTAAACCATATGATACATCAAACTCGTTTTGCAAACATCTCTGTGGGTTTTCCAACAGCTTTCACACTTCAGATTATCAGTATTGAACACCATTTCCTTGAAAAGGACACTTGGCCTGCATTTAATAGAGATGTTTTAGTTTAGCAGAGGAAGTTTGGTGACACTTTACATTAACTATGTCCTGATGTGAGAGAAAAGGGGAGGATTAGGGGTTTGATTCCAATAGAAAATGGGGGAGAATTCTCCAGGTAGACCACGTTAAAGGATTTTTTTTTTTTTGAACAATGTGGTGAGGAAAAAGAGGGACTGAAGTGCAAAGGCACACAGGGTTAAAGCAAGCGCAAACATGCAGAGCAATTCAAACCTCTGACTTCTCATAACCTAAGATTTGACAGCACAAGTTCAAGGCGGGATTGTGGCATTCCCTGAGGCAGGGAACTTGGCTCTCCCAGACAATGCTCGCCCTGAACTTGTGCTTCTCAGCTAAATGTGGGACAAAAACACTCCTGTGCTGCAAACTCCACTAGATTTCAATTCCCTTTCTGTCCCACAAAGGTCCAAGGCACAGAAAACCCTTACATCTGTGCTCATATAAAGCTGTAAAATATTTTGACTGTTGCAGAGGAAAAGGAAATAATCGGAAACATTATAAACTGTTGACTCTAATGGGCGCACTGGTGTTAAGACTTCTATAATTGTAGCCCCGTCTTAACACAATCACCACCAGAGAAACCTCCAGCATGAAACAAGCATCAGCAAATAAACTGTGCGGGGGTCAGATTTCCCTGCTGCAATCAGCCACTGGCCTCCAATCAAGCTTGTATAAAACAGAGAGTTTGCACCAATGGAACCAAACAGAAGCAGTAAGTTAATGTTGACACTGAGCAGAAACTTTAAGGCTTTACTTTTGATTGTTTGTATAATTATCAGTGTTAGAATGTTGGATGGGTATTTATTTTCTTCAGCAGGACGATCTCCCTGAACTTTTATGAAGTACAAACTGTCAGTGGATGACTCAGTAGGTAATTTCACTTACAATACAACTGAATGAACTGCAGCTTTTCAGCTTTTTAAACATTACTCCAATAGTACTTAACTGATAGGTTTTACAATAGATAGTTTATATGAAAAGATAGAAACTATTAGAGTTATTAAAAAAAGTATATATAGTTCTTTATTGTATCCAACTATTTTAAAGCTTATGACGCGGATGTCAAGCCAATGTAACTCAAATTATGGTAACTTTATAATTATTTTTTTTATTTATTTTTTTCTGCGACAGCGGGCCTGGTCAGCACAATCCAACTTAAAGTAACCTTCAACATCTCATCGGTTAATCAAGTCCCCTTATCGACAAGCCTGTAAAATGACGTCATGTTTCCCACACTGCTCCTTCAGACTAAAACAACCTATTTGTCGCAAATGTTAAGCTGGTTTTTCTTGACCGGCATGGCAGCAGACACGAGCGCGCGCAACCTTTTTTTTTTTTATCCCAGACGGTCATTGGGTGAAACGCAGCACGCAGGGGCCGGCATCGCGCATCCCGAGATGGGACAGGCGTGACAATCACGCATGGACCCGGTTCAGAAGCTAAATCCCATACTTGAAAGGGGAAATTACATTTAAAAAAAGAAAGAAAGAAAAAGAAAAAAAGAAAAGCAATTTGTTGCATCACGTTTTCGCCGTGCCTGGAGGTGGATTCCTGCAGGATTGTCCCCTCTGTTACCTGACAGACAGAGCGATCTGCAGCGCTCAACTTCAACAACATTCAACAGATAGAGCACCGAGGAGAGGAGACAAGCGTAACTCTGCCAACATCTCACATCTCTGTTTGCTAAAATCACTTTTAAATGCAACTAAAAACAAACAAAAAAAGCACCCCTAAGACAGCTGGAGCGACAAATAAAACAAGCTGTTGCATGACTAAAAGAGGGAGAAAAACACTGAGAAGAACCGCTGTGAACAAAGACAACGAACCTGCAGAGGCTCCTGCACGGTCCCCTGCATGCTGCCAAGGCGCTCAAACTTACCAAACAAACGTAGAAAACGAGAAGCAGCCTCGCAGCAGCAACCACGTTGGACTGAGCAAAGATTACAATACGATCTATTTAGAGAAACATAACGTCACCCATGGGTGACGTCACGTGGGATTCCTGAACTTCTAAATCATTGCGGTCCGCTGGTGGGCGGAGCGACAGGGGCGGGGGCTGCGCATTGGCACGCCCAAAGCATGGGTGGACTCAGCGCAGGGCCCGGAGTGGGTGTGGCGCCACCGCGCCGGATCACCTCTGCTGGATGTGACCAGCATGAAGGGTCCACAAGCGGAGCTGCTTCACCCTTTATATCAGCATTTAAATCCGTTCTATGAGCAAGAAAAAGGCATCTGATTTATTTTATATAAGTAGCTTCACACCAGCATAATAAAACAAAACAGCAACATTTCTTCTTAGTTTCATGGTAAAAATGTGATCCAAAGCAGTGGTTGATCAAAAGTGATCAGAAATAAAATGCAGTTCATATAGTTTAATACTCTCTTGTAGTTTCTTTTGTAATCAGAAAAAAAACTTTGAACATTTTACATTTACAAACATTCAGAATATTGCTTTTACTAAAGTTTCTTGCCTGGCTGAATTGCATTAAAGACTCTCATTGAGATGAATAATGTGTTCTTGTGGCTTTTTTGTCATGATAGAGGACATACGTAAAGAAAATTAAGATTAAAAATGGACTTCTGAGGGGTTTTTTTAACATCATGGTGAATCATGGAGCAGACAAAAAATCTTGGAGCAGTGATGTAGAAGCTACTACGGCAAGCCAAAAGCTCCCTGCTCTGCAGATGCACCTGTAGATGACTAGATCCATGTACATCTTGTTTCCTAGTCTGAGCTGGCGTCTGGCTCAAAATTGTATGACTGGATAGCTCCAATATTGATCCCCATTTTTGTTGCACCCTTAATGCTGTGTTGGGGGTGTGAGGGGCTGCAAGCTATAGCGCATAAACTGATGAGTGACAAGAAGTGAGGGCGGGCTTATCCTGTGCCAACAGTCCCATCCCCAACTCAAAGGCAAAATTCTGATGTACTGCTGCCACTCTGCAGAAACTATGTCCTAGAAAACAACTTTTTCAAATTTTGCCTAAAAATGGCATAATTATAAATAAAAGACCATGAATGCTTTAAAATTGATTAAAAAAATTATCGGGATGGGACTTAAATAACAAGTTTGCATTTACAGGTGCTAAGTCATATTCTACATTCTTGTGTCTAAACATGATTGTCTCTGATACTAGCTCCTTAGCTGCAGTGCATTGGGAGAAATTAAACAGCTCAAGAGCAAGACTTTAGTGTTGGAGCTCTGGCCCCCGTGGTGCCAACTGGCTGCTTGTAGTGAATCCATACTTGACTTTAGGGATTAATGACTCCTCACACGTTGAGAAATGTTTACCACTCGCCTGCGACAACTCTGCTAGACGCACTAAGAGCTCTGTCACCGAAACAATAACGCAGTCTGAAAAGCCCTAATAACTCAGAGCCTCTCCGCCACTGTCCTTTAACCAGAGCTTTAATCAACGTTTATGACATCCTTTTGTCTCTTTATTGCCAATATATTTCCCCAACCAATCCAAATATTACGCTGCCAGAGGAACAGACTGTTAAGCTTGGAAAGAACCGATGCAGTTTGGGTCAGTGACCCATACTAAAGCAGATGTGATCTATATTATACTAAACCTTTTTATGATTATGTCTTTGTGCAATGCTTTTTGTTAAGATCACCTTGGGAAGGTGAGAACCAGTGATGCTGTGCTGCAGCAGACCCACAAACTGAACAAAGAAACATGAAAAAGGCTCAAACAGAGGAGAACGGCAAAAGAAAACTGTTCACAGATTTCATTCACTGCTTCAGTTGTTCAAGCAATGTTGCTTTTCTGGTGGTTAGAGATAAGGAAATGTTGTGTGGTGAGTCAAACACCAAGATGGCTCAAACATTTTAAGTCAAACACCAGCGGTAAATGTAAAAGTTTTTTGTTAATCATATTTTTAATTGCTCGCAGATTGTCAAACACAATGTAAAGATGATAAAAATATTGGAATGTGAATATTTTTCATCACCCTGCCAGAATTGTAACCAAACCTTTAAAAGACAAAACTGTGGGATTAGTTGGCCTAAATTCAAAAACTCAAACATGATACAGTCTTTTCTAAAGGTAAAAAATAGGCACTATGGTTAAAACGTGCGATTCTTTTCCTAAAAAGTTTATGTTGTTATTGTTAGCTAACAGATAATTTAACCCACAATCATTCAAACTGTGGGATAAAGAACTGAATATCTCCAAAATAAGTGAATGAGATTATATAGTGAATTCAGTCAATTTGATTTGTGAATTGTCATAAATACATTAGAAGAGAATTATCCAGTGGGTTTATTTTGTTTCCACATATGAACAGCAAGTTTTAACTTCAAACAAGTTTCTCTATTAAGTCTGTGGATAAAATGCATTGACTTTTTTAATGTAAAAGCCCACAGTTTAAGATACAAATGAGCCAATACTAGTTCTGATTTAGTAAATTTTTTTTTTTCATATTTGATACTGAATTTTGTCCCAAGTCAAACGGTTGAAATTTTCCAATTGGTGCATTGTCCTTATAGCAACAGTAGTTCTATGCTCCCACAAAAGTAAAACATTAATGTGAGTAAAAATCCCAATTAAGCTCAATAAAGTAAGCCAGAAAGTAAACTTGCTTCCAAAATGGAAGAATACACAAACTATCAAAATCTATGTAGTCACAAAGGGGCCCCAAGTATGGATCCCCCTGCACCAGTCCCCAGCCCGGTTAAAAGACAGGTTTGTGTCAAGAAGGGCATCCGGCGTAAAAAATCTCTCCCAAACCACCTGTGGTGACGCCTGAACGGATAATCCGAAAAGTAATCTAACAAAGTTGCAGAATATTTCTTGTTAATTTCTGTAAAAAATACTTTTGTTGAAATATCAGGATATTTTCTAAAATTGAATTAACCTGAAAAAAATGTATTAATTTATATTTTTGCAGGATAAAAAATATCAGCTGCTGGAAGTAAAACAGCAGATCATGTTGTGGTCATATTTAATGTTTTTAATTTTAGGAGGATTAACATTTACAAAGGTCGGGACAAAACTTTTTTAAAGCTCCTTTTTTATTTTTTAATGACACCATCTGAGAAATGAGGAGCCAAGTTCCTGGAAGTTTGGGAAAGAACTGTTATTTTATTAGTGTCTGTGCTCAGACTGGGACTGTTTAACTGCCCTGTGTTTTCTCTGCAGTATTTTTCATTTCATAAATGTAACCAATGCTTTGAGATTTGAGCCAAATGGGCCCATTTAGCATTCTGGCTCTCCCACCAAAAGTACACTGGCTTCTCACGAAAAGACCTTTCTGTCAGGAAACCTGTTTCTCCATTGAGGATATAAATATCCTTTGTAGATTGCAAGGTGTTTATTCATTGGCAATATTGCATTAGACATATATGTCTAATGTATCAGATAAGAACCTACGTGATCACTATCCTCTTATTCTGGAGGATTTTGCATCTCTTGCTTCCAAAAATAATTTCAGATTTAGACCACCATACCGAACAACAGAACGGTTTCACGCTTTGTCTCAATAACGTTTTGGCCCGTAGAAACCCCAACATTCTGTGATGTTTATAAGGTTCAATCTTTGTGTTACAGCTCTTAAAGCTACATTTTAGGAACCATATTCTATTACTCTTCTAATACTCATTTTTTCAGCTTTTTAATCTTTCTTTAAAGACATGCAATATTGTAAACAATAAATTGTTCACAGTTCTCACAATTTTATGCACATTGCATAAAATGTGCATAAAATTGCATAAAATTGTAATTCATTAATTAAATTAAAAAATTTTAAAATTAAATTTAAATTAAGACACATTTTTCTAAAACTATTTTTCTTTTTGTTTTAAAGAATTTTTGAAAAAAAAGTCAGGACACTTTGCCTTTGTTTGATGTTCTTCAGACTGAAAAGTGTGCTTGACCACTTAGAATAAACAGTTGAAAGATGTTTCTTAAGTTTTTCTTTTACGTTCAACTTCACAATATTTATGACAAAATTTGTTGCCCAATTTTGAACTTTTTAACTTTTGGTTTGTTTTGAAACTGAGCTTAAAATGAGGTAATATGTATAAAATATAGTAATGCTGTCTCTATTAAAGACATTTTATTTAATTTGATTTGCACACTATGCATTCAATTCTTAAAGTTTTTACAGTTTCTCAACTTTCAACATGAATTGTTTAGAAGCGATCATTAGTATATTTTAGACATTGTGCCAAGTTGTGGTATAGTTTATTTCTCTCCAAATGTTTTAAATGTAGATTTTGTTGGCTTGATGTGACTTAAACACTCAAATGAATTGTTATTATAATTTGTTTCGACTTATCTTTCCAATACCGTATTTAAACTGCAGCTGACAAATTTTGGTTATTTTAATGTGCAAGTGTGGTCAAGTTTCTCACAGATTATTTGTTGAATAACAGTAAAGAACTTTATCCCCTGACTAACAGTGCCACTCTGTGGCCACCAGATGTAATTGGACCCCCCGTTGATGCGCTGTTGGAATGAAAAGGCAACCCTTCTTTCCAAATAATTAATACCGGAACATGCAATTAAAGCAAAAATTAAAAAAGGTTTTTATAGATAGAAAATACTATGTAAAAAATATGAAATGAGAAATGCAGTTTTACTGAAAAAGAAAATGTTAACTGTTTTAAATGTAATGACCTTTTCCCCCTATTCCTTACCATATAATTTAACACATAAAAGATTGGTTATTCATTGACAAGACTAAATTGTTTTTATATAATAAGACATGTCAAGGAACAACTGTACAACTTAATAAAAAACATGTGGAATATGCATACCAATGATAATTTTTTTTGAATGTTTCTTTCTATACATTGGCAATAAGCGCTTTACTTCCTAGAAAATAAAATATTAATCTTTTTTTTTAATGAATAGAGTGTACACTTACGTTAGCCAATATTTTATTCAAACTTGGAAATTTTACACTTTTGTTCACTATATCAATCAATTTTAAATTTGATTCCTGCAACTTTCAAAATAATTGGCATGGAGGAAAACAATTGCTTACATCATGAAAAAGCTCTGAAAAATTACATAGCAAAAAATCATTTTCTATTTTTATTTAACCTTTACTTTACCAGGATGATCAGTTGAGAACAGTTTCACTGATCCCCTTCAAAGTAGTTGATACAGTATGTAACATGATTAAAAGGAAGTTGAGGAGTTAAGAGTCTCTCAGAAGCAAAGATGAACAAAGGCTCTCGATCTATGAAAGAGCACACAAAAATAGTGCTGCATCGATAAACAATGTTTCTTAATATCATGTTTATTGTTTCTATGATCCCCATTAGCTGTGCTCAGCAGATTTCTACTGTGTGTAAGTGACAAACAAGGCAGAGGACCATTCTGAGATTCCCATGGTTTTGGGGCTTTTGCATTACTGATAGTCATTTGCATGACTGGGCCAATGACATAACTCAAGCCAGGAATCCTTCCGAAAAACTATTTTCAGTAATTACAGTTATCTGTGCCAAGTACCAATAAAGGTATGCCAATTGAAAGACATATTTGAACACATTGCAGAAATGCACTAGTGTTTTTTTTTTAGCCAGAACTCGTTCTTTAAGGACTTTTTCAAAGACAGAAAGCGTATTGTGGTCACATTGATCCACCTTTAATGGTCCTGTTGATGCAGTGTTCTCTAGCCTTAAATGAAGGGGGTTCTTTCTGTGTTTTTATTATTTTATCGGTGCTCAGCTCTTAAGCTAATATCTCTGATTAAATGTTAGTGCACACAATATGGACAACTAACATGTTTAGGAAATGCTACTTTCAAGACTATTTCGAGTTCAAAAACCTTGTGCACTTTAGCAGTATGATAGAGGTATTCCAGTAATTACAACCAAATCCAAGTGGTGAACAACCCCTTTAGTAGTTTAGAGGATTCATCCTTAGAGAAAAAAAGGTGCATTATTAAACAAAAAATACGTCAAATACAATCAGTGACAAGCAGCTGGAATCCTTTTTTTTGTTTATATTTTTTTTGGTATAAAAATATTTTGGTAAATTCCATTTAGAAAAGGTGAGAAACGCGTGCTTTTCTGATGAAAGTCAAGCAGCTCTATTTCCGGTCCTGTAGGCTCTACGGCTGCTTCGACGCAGCTAGCAGCAGAAGTCAGAACAGCGGTGTGGCGCTCCAGCTGTTCTCACCGCTGCCCGCCTCCCCGCCGCTGCTTGGCCTCATTTCATTTCTGGCGCAGCTGCGACGATGACAGGCATCGCGGCTGCGTCTTTCTTCTCCAACGCCTGTAGGTTCACTGGCTGCGGACGCCACTTTGACTCCCTGTGCGACCTCATCGTGCACATCGAGGACAACCACATTGGTAAGAGCCAATCAATGCGCGCCTAACCTTCTCCGGGTTTAAGCTAGCAGACGTGGCTCTGCTCCGCTAGCTTGCTACTTCCTGCGTCCTGACAACCCGGTTGCTAGGTGTGGCTGCTGATGTCAGTTCCTGTTTATTTAATTCTTAAAAGTTGTTCACTTTCTGCACAGGGCTGGAATTACGAACAGAGCTGCAAAAAGTAACAAAGTCTTTTAAGTTTTGGTAAATTGCTCGCAGTGCCACTGAACTAGTACTAGTGCGCATGCCCAGCAGCCTACGGAAACTGTTTTCAGCTAAAACCCTCACTGATATGATGATGATAGCATCAGGGGGCAAAACTAACTTCACCGCAGTGGCTTTTGTTTTAAACAGGACACACTATGAGCACGTTTTGTCGTGCCTGTTTGTTTATCACTGCATAGATTTGTTTTATTAATTTATTATATTTTATTTTATTAAAAGTATTCATTATTTCATCTATAAAAGTTCCTGAATAGGAAACATATTATTCTGTCACTGAGACTAGAGACCAGTAAAATAACAAGCATAAATAAAAACATTAGTAGTTTTGCTCAAACAGAAAAAAACATGTAATCATTGAACTCAAAGCTTTAATTGGACCAGCTGAGTAAAGAACTGCTGGAATACTAAGTAACAGTTTTAAACATTGAATTATTATATTACAAAATAAATTGAATTTTATTCCTGAAACTTTAATTTCGAAATGTCGTACCCATGATTGATGGTGACACAGCAAATAAACACTGAAATGCCACACAAATTCACTTATAATATGGTAAAATAATTTATAACGATTGTGTTATGACCTGGGTTTACAAAAAATAAATTATTTTAAACAAAATTGAGCTTTTCTTAGAATTTAAAAAAAATAATTAATCAAACTCATAATTTGATTTTCTTTTTAATTTTTTTCTTGTAATTTTTCAGGCAAAATTGTTTTTCCGTGACTCACGGAAAAACAATTCAGAGAGAATTTTTTCAGTTTGGTTTGTTTGAATTTAATTTGAGAAAATAGTTTTGGGCAAACTGTTTTCCAAACCAATAAAAACTGTGTTTGAATGAAAATAACAACTGACATGGAATTAAATTGCTTTGATATTTTGACTCTTTCTTATCCTATTTAATCAATTTACACATGCATTTGCTTCTTTGTACCTTTTAGCCAGTACATGTATTCATTTTAATTTATGAAAATGTACTTTTTGTTGACAACAACAACAAACCAATAAATAAATGTACCTGACATCCTGGGATGCGTAGGTTTAATGGGGGAAAACATTTAAAAAACCCTGAGGACTTATATTCTTAAGGTGAATTTGAAAGACTACACAAAGTATAAAAAGACTTGTTTTTTCTCATATAAGTAGACACGTGTCAACAAAATTCATGTTTTAACAGCAGCTCCTTTCAAGGGAAAAGCTACGATTTAAAAAGAAAAGGCGTGGAAATGCGTTTTTTAGTATTGGCATCTTCATTTTGAAAACATAGAAAAGGTGTTATAAGTAGCAGGACTTATGTGGTCAAAATAAAATCTAAATAATATATAACAATCTTGCCAAAAACCCAGAAATCTGAAACAAATGTCTTTGTCCAAAATCTAAGGATTGTTTACAAGCTAGAGCAAAGTTAATGTTACTAAACTTTATGGTTAATTCTAATCAAAGTGCATTTGATTTATAGGTAATTGTTCCAGTTTTTCATAGAAAATTCCAAAGCGCGTTGCATGTTATGTTGTTCATATTGACATTAACCCAATGTGTAACCAGGCTGTGCAAACACCGTCAGCAGAGCCTCTCAGGTATGTGAGGGGAAAAAGAGACAATTTCGCTGTATGCCAATTTGATAAGTCCTTTTTAATCTTTTATTTAATGCAATAACCAAAAGATCCACATCAATAATATCTTTTTGATTGATGGTCCTTATCAGTTTTCACCATTTTATTGAACTGGAGTTGATAAAACACAATGCATTTGTTAATTTGATTGATTTTGAGCTGTAAAAACCCTAAGTTTGAGCTTTGTGTGATTTCAGATTCAGCTCCTCAATGTACTATTTCAAAGCTCAAATTTCATTGAAGCTGACAGGACTTTGCTCTCTCTGTTGTTCTTGTTTGTTGCTTGACTGACTTTAATATGCTTTGCTCTCACAGTATGTGTTGAGTGTACATGTGTCCGAGGTGTGATATTTAAAAAAAAAAAGAAAAAAGAGGGAGCCATTAGCTGACTTGTTGGGGAATAATGAAGCAATTAGCTGGCCTAAAGTGGAAAAACTTTTCTGCCCCCTCTTGTCTGCTGGCCTGTGTGCATTCTGGGAGGTGTGAAATCTTGCGCGTTGTGCCAAGGGCCTGTGAGGAATAATTACAGAGGGAGCACTTTATTTGGCATGTCTTCCTCCTCATCTGGTGGCCTGCTGCATGCAGAACATTCTGCTTTATAATTAAGGGCACAGAAAACTGGAAAACAAGCACACACACACACACACTTTGGTTGTGGAATTTCACGTCAGTCTGCTCCTAGTGTTAACCAGGGGGTGGCGCTGCTCTGCTGTTGGTTAAAGGACATCAGAGCTTGGGGACCAGAAAAGGTTTTGTTTGCCAAAGTTTCTTTGACCCTCTGAATCAAGACCTTTTAATGACCAAACCAATGGAGCTTTAAGACATTTAAGTCTATTCAAAAATGGATGAGCCTTTTTTTTAAAAGTTAAAAGCAGATATTAGTACCGGTACTTATACCTTAGTTAAAGTTGCTTTAAGACTCAAAACGGCCTCTCCTCTAATTTCAAAAATGAATATTGCATTTTATAAACTGTCATGTTCAATAAAAGTCAGCACTGTAGAAACTGTTTTACCCTATAAATAAATAAAAGTAAATTTGTAAAAATTCTCTTTAATAGCCAATTAAATTTTTTTTTCCTGGGTTTCAAAAAGGGAATATGTAACAAATTAAACTAAATTGCTTATTTTTAATATCAAGCAACCAGGCTAGTGTGGAGCAGCAGCAGAAAGTGTTGTTTAAAGTCAAACTGTGTCACTAAAGTCTGGTTGATCAAGGCTCCAAGTTCCTCCAGAAAAAGCTGTGTTTGTTGCAAATGCCTGCTGGAGGTAAATTTAGCAGCTTTTTTTTTTCTACCCTGGAAAATATGTGCGGAAGTAATAAATTAGCTGGTTCCCAAACCTGTGCACCTGGTTGGACTAATGAGATTTCCCCCCAAAGCCAGACACTGCTGCTCCTGTTTGTGAGGAGGCTTGGCAGAACACCTCTTGCAAAGATAATGGACAGCCATTCATTTCCTATTTTTCCCCCTCTTAACCCTGTTTTTGTTTGGGAATTTTTCATTATTTTATTACGATAAATAAGTGACACAGATCTCTTTTTAGTCTTCAATATTATTCTGTAAACTTCTGAAATTATTTGAACTATTTTATAAATCTAATTAACATCCAGAGTCTTTGTAACACAAAGTAATATTACTTTTACTAAATTACCTGTTTTAAATTGTTTTCTTTTAACAAAACTAAATCTTAATTGCCTTTTCCACCTACTATAAGCCAATTTTTTCAGTGTCACAAAAAATATAATAAATACAACAGTGTTTTTGTGTTTTGAAGATCCTAAAATTTGGCAAGTTTAAAAAACTATGACATGAGATTAAAGAAAAGTTCAAAGAACAGGATTAATCAAAAGGTTGTACAGGTACCTATGAACGAAAGGTTCTTTACCAATCTGTGTACATTTATAAACAAACTTGACTATTTGAATATGTTGCTGTCTGTTTTAAATAGATGAGTAACCTGCAAAGGCATCTTCCACTTGGAGCATGACTGTTTCATTTCCTCCTCAGAGGTCACTGTAATGAATTACCTGTGCCACCACTCCTGGTAATGTTCCCTGCTTCTCTGAGCCACAATAAACATGTCACCATAATCCTCACCACTCCGCTCTACCCCACAGTGCATTTAGCCATGAGCGTTGGGAGCCAGACGCTGGGGAAATGAGGGTGTGTGTGTGTGTTGGGGGTGGGCGGGTGCGTGTTTGTGTTAGAGACCTTGTCCTAGGAGGTGTTTTTCAGAGGGTAGCAGGCGTCACTTCCTCTGCTGCCTCACGAAAGGCAGGTTGTGTGATGTCGGGATGGCGTTTGTCATGTGTGCACATTTTCGAACGTCAGAGTTTAGAAACGCAAAAAGTCTTAAAGCGATCAATCTTGTCTGTATTTATTCTTATTGACGTTCGTTTTGAGATCAAATGAACTTTAAACTATATGTCCCTGTAGTATAGAAATCGACTTACATATTCAAAGTGTTGGAGATTTCATCTATTTTTATTCTACATCTGAAACATTACCTGCAATGCAAACATCTTTGCTCAAAGATCACTTTGCCATAGGTGATGGTTTCTTTTCTACAGCTTTTTTTATTTTTATTTCTTTTTTTGCAGAAGTCCTCTATTAGTTGGCCACCAAGGTGGACCACCTGTGTAGTATGATTAGAGAAGTTCCCATCTCTACTTGAGGCGCCTTCCCCCTGCTCCCTGACTGATGGTGGCCCCAAAAGAATAGCAGAGGCTGTGGGGAACCGGCCCCATGCAGACCCCCTTTCTAGTCCCCACCTGAGGTGTGTGTGATTTACAGTGTGTGGGAACAGACTGATCCACTGCTGTTTGAGCGGGCCGCCATCCCACCGCTTGAGACTCATTAGTGATCTTTTGAGGGATTTCTTCTGCACTCTGACACACACGCATGCACGCCATTACTCCAGGCTCAGAATAGTCTCAGTGAACAAACCCCCCCCCCCCTTTTTTTTTTCTTCAATTTTGGCCACACAGTAGAGAGACGTCTGTTGTCCTTCACACTGGGGATAAGTCCACAGTTAATGAAACACTTGCTCTTGACTTAAGCCTTGAAAAAGAAAAGCTCTTGAGCTAAAGGTGCTGTGAGTTGCTCTGCTATATATAGCAACACCACATCATTTTGTTTTGGTTTTTAAATCAGCAGCCAAAAAAAATCGGATGATTACTTGAATGACATTGCTTTAAAGCCTGTTAAATGTCAAATATTCCTGCTTTCAAGGTTCCATTTTGTTTGTAGGTATGTCTGACACTAAACAGACCCGTTTGACGATGCAAAGCAGACCCTCCATCATGACAAACTCTTCTTCATAGCTACAACTTTTTTTTTTTTAGCCTTTTCATTTTGTTTAATTAATGTCTTTATTTAAAGCAAGCTCACATGCAAAAGAAGAAAAAAAACAAGCAATAAATAGCCATGGCTCTGTTTTATAACAGCCGGAGAAAGGTGTTACTTTCCTCGTTTAACTAGAGATCTCATCTGTGCCAATTTTGGCATGGTCATTTAAAAATATGTGGACAAGAAATCCCAACTGCTCATTTGTAGTTTACAACAACTGCAATGCTAATAATGAAGTTGTACAATTAAATTTCTATGTACCAAACCCCCTCAGCATAATGTGTTGTGCGAAAATGAGCTTAGTGGACGGAAAAGAGCAACAGTTTAAACCACATGGGGGCTTTTGCAGCCTTTTTACAGTAATGTCAGAGGCAGGCAGGGAGGCTCAGCTGGAAAGCCACGGAGACTGTTATTTTATGGCGTATCCATCTTCTCCCACATGGCCGGCAGCGGGGAGCCTGTTTGAAGTCAGCCACGCTTTCACCTTGGGGTGTGGGGATTGGCTATTGTTGTTCATTTAACACCTATAAGCCAGATTAAGGTTTGGAGCTGAGCACGGCAAAACTCAAGATGTGCCATGTGTGCTCATGTGTGAGCAATGTGGTGCCTGCAGGGCGGCGTTACTCCACCACTGATCAATCTTGTTGTTTCTAACAGTGACGCCTGGACGCCTAATTCTGACCAACAAGAGGAACATTTCCAATTATGTTGGGTTATTAACTCTGCAGAAAACAGTAAAGGGATCCAAAAAAAGGAGAAACGTACTTTAGATGACTACTTTTGTGAACACATACCTGGTTAGTAGTCAGAGTAGACTGGTGGGTTTTAACAAAAAATGCAAGATACATAACCAATAACATTTTTATGTTATTGGACGCTAAGTATTATCTTATAATCATATGTTTATATAATGTGCTTATTCTTGAATAAATTAATTCATTCTTTCTGCTAAACCGTTTTGTTCCCTTTCGGGGTCACGGGCTGCTGGAGCCTATCCCGGCCACTTGCGGGCAAAGGCAGGGGACACCCTGGACAGAACGCCAGTCTGTCGCAGGGCAACAATCGCACACCCATGCACTCTCACATTAACACCTGGGGACAATTTAGAGTAACCAATTGACCTATGAAGCATGTTTTTAGACGGTGGGAGGAAGCCGGAGACCCTGGAGAAAACCCACGCATGCACGGAGAGAACATGCAAACACACAGAAAGGTCCCCATCAATGTTCTGTTTCAGGTCCCCCAGCCCCACGGGGGCCTTCTTGCTGTGAGGCAAGAGCGCTAACCACTGCGCCACTGTGCAGCCTATTCTTTAATACATTTTTTAAAATCATAAATCAATACTCGGGCTGCACTAATATGGCTAATCCATATTAATTCACATCTCCACTGGAAAGCATTTGTAAGATGTCTGGATCAGTCCTTTCAGTTATCTGAACTTGTCGATCTCCCAGAAACCAAACCTCTGTACTCTCACCTGGACAAAAATAAGGCTTTTTTTTTTAAATCCCATCCATCATGTTTGCTTGAAACAAAATGTAAGGAAGTCCTCCAACCTCAAAGTCCTTGAGATCAGCTTACTATCTTTTATGCAGCACTTTCTGAAACAAGTCTTGAAAGAAAGACCCAATATAAACCTGTAAATATTAAAAATTCATAAAAGAAATGAACAAACTTTGTTATAGGTTTGCAGGCATGAGGTAAATAAGCATAAAGTAATAAAAGCTGCTTCATCAGAATTAATGTGGACGTCACAGAAGATGAAATGTAATTCACATAAATGTCCGAGTGTGAGTTGTGTTTTTTTTTATTTGGAGTAGAAATCAATACAGTGATTTCATTTTTTTATACAGATAAATCAAAAGCATTTATCAGTCGCACAAACTTTGACTGTTATCCAGTCTGAGTTTTCATGCCCTTTCCAGCAGAGGACTCAAATTTTCTTTTATACTTTGAAAACATGAATCATTTTTGTAAAAGTCAATGTGTGTAACAACAAACATTCATTTACCGGTATTCTAACGTTGAATGTTTGAGTTAGAAGATTTAACAGTTAAAATGCGAACAAAAATATTTGCTAACCAAAGAAGATTTTAAAAAAATTCGATGTATCAATTCTTTTGTTTTGTTTTTTGGCAAACATGAAAATGCTGATTTTTTTTTTTTTTTTTTTAAATATATAAATAAGCTGGAATTGACCTTCCAATTATTCTGTCTAGATACAGATCCCTGTGTTCTGGAGAGGCAGGAGCAGCAGCAGCCGACATACGTCGCTCTCAGCTACATTAACAGGTAACAAATGACTTTCTCACTAATATACTCGAGCAAAACTTTAAACTCAAAATAAATAAAAAAACAAGCTTCCGAATAAGACAGTGAAGTTAATTTTGTTTTATTTTACTAGGACAGGGTCTGCAACCTTCAACATTTAAAGAACCATTCAAGTCAAATTCTCACTGACAGCAGTAGAAGCCACAAAGTTGTGCATATGTTCATAGTATGAAATAGTTTATAACTTTTGATAGACGTTTGAATGACCTCCTTTCAAAATAAAAGACACGCTGTGTAACAGGATTACCTCAATGCAGCAGATGTATTCGTAGGTAGAGTTATTTCAGTAATGATTTAAAGAAAATCAGTTTATTTTATTGTTTGTGGTGCACCTCAGGGTGAAATTTGTAAATCTAACCAACCAAAATGAAATCACAGCTAATTAAGTGACCCCTTACCATATTTTTTAAACCATATGACGCTCTTAATAATCCTTGAAATTGTTTAAAAATAGAAAATCTGCCTTACAATCTGGTGCGCCTTAATTCTGGTTGAGTTAACTGAACTCCATTTGATTTTTCGTGGTACATGGCTCACAGAAATCTGTCAAAATGTTAGTTTGACTCCTGATTCACTGTTTGTTGAATAAAGTTGGAATTAGTTTACTTTACTCTTTTTTTTACTTTACTACTTCCTTTTTACTTTACAGTTACTTTTTTAAATTAAAACCTTTTTATTTTCCTATAACCAGAGAGCCACAATGGAGTGGTAAAAGAGCCACATGTGGTGCCAGAGCCTCAGGTTGCAGACGCCTGCACTGGAGCGGCACTAATCCGCTGTGTCTCACCAGATTCAGAAGTTGTTTTAAAAGTCCAGAGTTTGGGGAATTTAAAATTAACTTAGAAAGGTAATCAGAAGCTAACTGCTACCTAACAAAGAAGAGAGATTCATTTCACCGCTCAAGATGAACGAAATTTGGACGCTTTTAGAAATTCAATCGGGTGGATTTTACCCCACATCACTTTTCTCTACACCTCCTCATATTTGTGTTTAAACTCAGAAACACATGTTCTAAAACAGTAAACTTGCTTGCTCAGACAGAGTCTACTTCAGATGTAAACATTTCGCTGTAGAGGACTTCTTTCTGTATTAATGTGGCCTTCAGTTGGGATTCACTTTCTACTTCATGGACCTCATTCTGAGCAGTTATCAGCCTAGCCTGCTTATTAGAGATCTTTTCTGATACCAAACTAAAACTAAAATTAAAAAAGTACAAAAAACTTTAATTTTCCAAGTTGTCCCATTTAAAATTTCAAGGCCAGGTATTCTCTTCAGTCATTCCTGCAATGTCATAGGACGTTTATTGCATATTGCTTAAGGTTTCTGCTGACAGTTTCATTTGTCATCTGGTGAATCACTTAAACTGCAGTGCTGTGTTTTGAGGAATTTTTAACTACTCCGAGTTAATTTTGGTCGTCTTTGATAGAAGGTTTAAATGGCAGTTTTAAAAGCATTACACAACAAGCCAGTGTACGACAAAGTCTGCCACAGTCTCCTTGCCATCACAGACACATCTTGATGTGGCTCTAATTTAATTTTTTAATTCTACTTTTGCTTTAACAATGTCTATGTAATGTTTAATTTTATGATGCACATTTATCAAAGATTTTACTATCCTATAAACCCCCCAACTTTTTTTTTTTTTTTTTTTTCCATTTCCCCCTCACTGGAATATAACCAGTAGGGGTCGCTCTCCAAACACCGACTGACACCATTTTTTGGTACATTATAGGTTCATGACAGATGCTGCCAGGAGAGACCACGACAGCCTCAGGAAGAAAGTTCAGCCCAAGCTGCCTCTGCATCTGACAGGCAATCTGTCGCGCAGCGCCGTGCCAGCTCCACCCCGCCACACGGGTGGAAACCTCACCCCTCCGGTCACGCCACCAATCACCCCTTCCTCCTCCTTCCGCAGCAGCACGCCTACAGGTACTCAGCACTGTCGCACTTGTCTCCAGCATTATCATATTTCACTTCTGAATTGAACTGAACTGGTTTTGACATTTAAATAATCTGATGAATTTCTGTTGACCTTAATTTTACTTCAGTAAGACTGAAAATGTGGATTCTAGATAAACATATATCATCTATAATTAGGTTTTTTTCTCTTTTTAAAATATGAAACACTAAATTGTTGATGTGTTTTTCTATTAACTGTTATCTGACACACACTATTGTGATAATAGAGGTAATATAATGATATCATGTCATGGTATTGGGGGATTCTTAAAGAGAATCTGTATGCATGTGGATAAAATAGCTGTTCTGGTAATGAGGAACAAACTATCAATAGTCACATAAAAATGTGAAAACTGATATTTGTCATTAAAAAAGTTTCAGATTGGTCTCATTTTTCTAGAGAACTGCATTCCAGCACATATTTGTCAATATGCATGGCAGCTAATTTCAGCCTTTACTTTACTACTGACTTTAGACAGAGCTGTGCTCCTTGGTTGTGTCTGCTTTGCCTCAAACAGTCCTGATGGTCACATTTGGTTCTGAAGCCAACATGAATGGTCTTTAGAGGGCGTTATGGCCTCTTTGGCTACCATCAGATGATCAGTTCATTTGATTCATCAGCAGTTTTCCTCCATCAGTCACTCCCAGTAAAATTCTCTACATTTTCATGGACCTTAGACTTCAGCTCTTAGAACATTTACTTTAAACTTTTTTTTTTTCTTTTCTAATCTCCTGAGACAGCTCCCTCTTTTCTTTCTGTGCTACACACTGACACTGAACGCCTCATGGATTGTTGTAACTCTTTAACAACGCAGACTGACTCATTACCAGATTGAAGACACCTGTGATTCTAATTAGAGCACCCACCTCAGTCACATGTCCCTCTTTTCATTTTTGTTTCTTGTTGGTTATGTGGCTCTTTGACATTTTCACTATAACAAAAAATGAAGGTACATTGCTTTTGAAAGAGCTCTGTTCATGACTGAAATGGTGCTAAAAAATCTCTAAATGTAGCCATAAACTAACCCTCAAATAATCAGCTAGAGGCAATTGTTTTTGAAATCCTTAAAATCAGCAAACATTGCTGTTTCTAACTCTGGATAAAAGAATACAATAAAATAAGACAGTCATGTGATGTCTAACAGTTAGTCTGACATTGATGTAAAAGTGCCCTATACTTGGTCTATGCTTTACTGAACAAATCTTTCAAAAAAACTAGTGTAATTTCAATCTATGTTTCACTACTAAATCTACTAAAAGTGCTTTTATTTCAAGCTACAAAGTGCCTCTCAACTGTTGCACCGCTGCTAAAATCCAACATCAACCCTCCTGATCCAGATTTGACTTGAATAAACTTGATGGAACTGCAGTGGCGGTTCTACACCAACTTACTCCCACACACACACACACACACATACAACACATACAAATGTGACAATAACTTTTTGTGTTCCCTATCTTTATTTGGCCATTTACATTACATTCATTACATTATGAATTTTATAAACTTGTATTACAGCGGTGTCAAACTCAGTGGCACAGGGAGCCTAAATCCAAAACACACTTTAGGTGGCGGGCCGAACAAGAACAAGAACATTTACTGAACACACTAAAGCTAAACTTTTAAAACCTTTTAAAACCTTTAAAACTTAACTTTTTGAACACAAACGGGAATAAAAACAGACAGGAATATTAGAATCACCTTAAATAACGTATGCTCTCCATAAAAATACATTCTGCCAAAATTATGCTAATATGAACTTGCTGCATGACAAAACAAACAGAGCCTGGAAATATTAATAATAGGAAATAATAAATCAAATCATTCTGTTTTCTTTGCTCTTGTGTCCATTTTGTTAGCATGGCATCCTGGCATCATTTTCTAGCAATCGTCATTCATTTCAGCTTGGGGTGTGATGTCCTGTGTGTGTCTTTGTGAAACGTATCAGAGGGATTTGATTTTTTAAAAACCTGTTATTGTGAATATCATTTTTAGTTCTTATAAAACATTAAAAACTAAATCATAGAACTCATCACTGGGATTACGCCAAAAAATTTGGCATTTTCCTAATTTTGTGCAACACCAGCAGTAAAAATCCTCCAGAAACCGCAATACATTCATAAACAAATTATCTATTGTTTATTTATGATCTCAAATATTGACACCAACTAAACTATAGAAAAGAAATATCTACAATAGTTAATAATACTGACATTATTAACATGAACTGAGTAATCTAAAGGCAACGATAATCAAGGTGTTGCGTAATCGAGGCTGCGCTCCTTGCAGCCTGCGCCCACTACCCCTCCCCCTCCCCCTTTCCTCCTTCTCAAAGACAGGAGTACGTAGCTGCGCAAATTCGCTGGTTTTGGGCCAGTCTGTGAATTAATAAATAAAAGAAAACCAATAGTGGTGCAATTTTTCTTTTCTTCCAAGCACGGGGATGCCGCCCCCTCTAAATTTGCGCCCCGGGCAATTACCCGTATTGCCCATGGCTAAAACCGCTACTGTGTAACAGGAATCACTATTTAAGTTTTTCCCATGTATTCTTGTGACATTGCGTGTCTAATTAAACAATTAAACAGTTGTTTCTTTGTGACCCGAGACCTTAAATTCTTTCCCACGGTGAGTTTTTTTTTTTACAGTCTTTCACTGAACGATACAAAGAAGAGGATGGGGACGCTGACTCAGAGCTCAGAGGGAGGCATGGGGAAGCCTAAAAGCAAAAATGGCAAAATGTGAATCCCTAAGCAATAAATGAGGCCATGTTGTTCACTCTGTATAACGTGCAGGTTGAGTTTTTAGATACTTGACTGTGCTGTCCACGCTCTTAAAGGAAGCGAGTGTGATGAAGACGATGTGGACTTTGAGGGATCTGACAGTGACGAATCGTGGACCACAGAGAGCGCCATCAGCTCCAAGTCCATCCTCAGTTCTGTGTGCATGAACGGAGGAGAAGAGAAGCCATTTGCTTGCCCTGTTCCAGGATGTAAAAAGAGATATAAGGTATGTTTCACTCCATCCCTGATGAGTAAAAAACATTTTTCGTCCTACCTAAAAATGAAGTGGAGTTGTGGGGTTTTTGCAGTGTTTGCACACAGAAATTAATGCAGTTTTGTTGAAAATGAAAAAGTTTTTTGTTTTTTTTTGACGGTTGAGCATCATGAACACATACATTTGGTGATATGGAGTTTTATGGGATTTTCCATTCACATGTGGCGGCTGTGCGGTCAGGACAAAGCCTGAGCAGTCTGAGAAAATTGCTTTGCTGACGTGAGTGACAGAGTTATAGGCAATGACTTAGTCTGAGGTTAAAGCCAGCAGCAGTAGTCAGCTATTTAGGGACAGAAACAGTCAAATATCAACTTGCTCCTTTTTGATTTTCAGTTATTCATCCATACTTTATTTATTTATTCATTTATTTTAACAGAACGTGAATGGAATCAAGTACCACGCCAAGAACGGCCACAGAACCCAGATCAGGGTCCACAAACCTTTTAAGTGCAGGTGTGGGAAAAGCTATAAAACCTCTCAGGGTCTCCGCCATCACACCATTAACTTCCACCCCCCCTGTCTCCACTGAGATGATGCGGAAGATGCAGTCGTTGGGGCGGAGGAAATGAGCAGCGCTGTCTCTCAGGTCATGTCAGCTGAACTCTTTGGTCACCAGCACTGGTTTTCTCACTCCTCCCCTCTTTCTGCCCTACTGTTCTGTCATTTTCACTATTTATGATATGAGATTTTGATCACATGACACCTTTGTTACTTCAAATCATTAAAAAGGAGCCTGGAACAGGACAGTCCCACTGCAAGAACTACAGCTTGAAGGGTTGGAAATCATAGATTTTTTTCATTTCATTTCAAAATAATGAAACTCTTTATTTTTAATCTTTATGTGAGAATCCCAGAGTTTTTTGTAAACACTACGTTGATGTCTGAATGCTGTGACAGCATTTGTCATTGTTCTTGATCAGTTATCCTTAAAAGAAAAAAGAAAAAAAGAAGCTGTTTTTATACACAAAAGGACCCAAGCACTTTTCTTTAAGGATGCCATTAAATGAAGTTTTGCCAAAATGGGATTAATGTAAATGGAGAGAAGTGCATGTTCTACCGTAATTCAGGGATGTTACAGTATTTCATGTCATGAGTATTTGAATGAAAAGCAAAGTTGCTTTTGTTTGACTGACATTTTACTCAGTGGCTGGTCGCCAAGTGAGCTTGACTGATTTGTGTAGTAAAAATGTGTTATTTACACACACAGACATCGGTTATTCAACAAAGGGACACTCCTATTGTTGTATACCATCAAAATAGCATTCACCATTCAGTTTGTGCCAAAAAGACTTATTTTAATGGAATGTTTCATGATTTTCTTTACATTTTATTTTACCGTAAGTTAAATCCTCATAGGAAGAATGGTAAAGCTCTAAATAAGTTGCAAATGTTTCACAATATTATGCCGTCACTTTGGAGGAAAATCTTCGATATAGTCTTCAGTGAATGTAAAGTCATGTGTTAAGTGCATTAAACCAAAGTATTTTTATATTTTTCTGAAGCCAAAAACTTAAAAAAAAAATGTATAGAAACAAAAACAGATGTACTGTATTTGCAGAAAAAGCTGCTTCATGTAAACTTTTGTAATATTCTTTTTCAATAAAAAGCTTCTGCTGATCATTTGTCCCGTGTGTGTGTTTGGTATTTTTATTTTACAAAGTGACTTGGACACAACAAAGTTTTAAGAGACTTTATTAGTTGTTTTTATTATACATGAAACTCACAAAACTAATGAAAACAGTTCTCTAAATGAAATAATTTAATATTGGAAAAGAAAAAGGAGAAAGTTCAACAGAAGCTCTGCATGCACGGATTAGCTGATGATATGAAAATATTTAGAATTTTATTTTTTGTATGCAAAGAAGCTGAGATTTTTAACAGAAGGAAACAAATCTAAACCAGTTATGCTAAAAATAGATGATTTGAAAAAATCTGGTATGGATATAATCACTGAAGATTTATCCCTGACTGTGTAAAGTGAACCAATGCATCTCTGCTTTGTACATTTGTACATTAATGTTTAAGAAGAAAGTATCTGTGTGTTTAATTGCAAGTCTGGTAAACACATATCTCTTTTCCCTGATTTGAAATACAACCTGTAGCCTAAAAGATCTGTGGGAGCCAAAACCATTTAAAATCGTCCAGTTACACATCACACAATCCTTACCCTCTACAATGATTCTTAAATTCAAATAAAGGAAAACGTTTTAGCTTTTATAATTAAACAGAAAACAGACTCAGAAGCCCTGCATACACAATTAAGTAATTCAAAGTATGACCTCAAACTGCTTCTTAAAGTAAGAAAAGGAAAGGCAGTATAGTCCTAAAGACAGGATTGCCATACCAGTACATGCAGAAAGAGAGTGAATAATTTCAGTGGTAGACAGTAACTGGACAGACGGATGTTCTGATTCTCTCCGTCTCTCTAGTCAAAGTTGAGCGGCTGGCCGTCAAAGTGGGTGAGCACGTGGTTCTCAAACACCTTCTGGTCGCAGTCCAGCGGGAACTGCTCGCTGCACATCGGGCAGATTTTCCAGTGGCTCTCCACGTGCTCCTCGAATTTGCTCTGGTCGTAGTTCGGCGGGAAGATGACCTCACAGAGGGGGCATCGCTTCATGTCCATGCTGGCGAGAGGAAGGAGACAGCAGAGGAGAAAGAAAATGTCACAAAACCCAGAAGCACGACCTTAAAAAGAGCTTCTGTTTGACGTGAGGTGGGTGGCCGGCTGCTTGGCTAACAAAAACTTCAAACACATCTAACAAACCAGATATGATCATGTTAAGATGTGTCAAGTTTGGATGGCATTTATAGGAGCTCAACTATTTTATTATTTTCTTTTTCCAGGTAAATGTTGATTTGATTTGAAATAAACTTCTTACTACTACTACTACTACTATCTATGCTGGTTACCTGGGGTCAAAGCAGAAGGCTGCCTGTCCATCATTCACAAATGGGCTCCGAGTTTCTGCTGCAGTGGGCTTTTCATTGGTATTAACCTAAAAGGATGGAAAAAAAAAATAAAATAAAGGAAATGTGGAAAGTTAACCCTCAAACACAAACTAATGAACTCCACAAAATGTCAAGATACTGGGTGCAGCTGCCCCGTTGCACATAAACAAGACAGCACATCATAATCCATGTTATCAAAGCTACATGCACTCTGATGTGGCTCCTGTTAAAGTATGGAACAGGAAAGACATTACTGCAAAAGTTCAGAGGGAAATCCCAGTCGGCAGCAGATGAGAGCTGTACATAAATGCTCCAATTATCCTTTTGAAATCGTACAGTTTCTGTCAGACACCATCAGCCATCTTGAACTGCATGTGTTAGACTCGCACAGTCCTTTGAGAGACGACTCTTCTAGATGTTTCTGACATAATAATTGTCTTTTGAATGTTAAGGAACTTTTTTTTCCAACATGAATTAATGGTCAATGGAAAAAATGCACACATCACTAATATAGTCTTATTTAATGACATAAAACTGCATTGATTTTGGAAAAATTTGAGGTTTCTGTTGGTTGGCTAAACACTGACTCGTCACTTTTTTTTTCTTATGTAAGCATCTTAGCAAGCACTGGGTTCAGAGGGTCCCAGCTGATTTGAAAGGATTAGATTGTAGCCGTGGATGCTTACATTGTTGTTTTCCTCCGACTCTTTATGGCCCTCAGGCCGGCTGGGGTTGCGGGTGGGTTGGATGCACACCACGTTGCTGTCCCAGGAGGGAGGGCCCACGGGTGGGAGCCTGAGCTGCTCGTTGGAGAACTCCTCTTCCGTCTCGTCTGCAAGGAGATGGGTTAGGAGCAACGCTTTCATAAACAACCGTCAATGCAGCTCGTGTCGCTTTTGGCTCACCTTTTGAATCCAAGATGGAATACGGGTTCCCAAAGTGCAGCTTGCTGGGGCTCTGAGAAACCAGCAGAGGGGTGGGGGTGTCCTGGGTGTAAGGAACAGGGTACTGCAGGAACAGAGGCACGCTAGTCTGGAGCTCCTCCAGACTGCTTTTCTCCTTTGCCCCCTGTTCTCCTTTTCTACTGCTACCACTTTGTGCCTCCTGAGTAACAAACAGTAGAAGTGGTTAAAAATCCTTCCTGTATTCCTTCTCTGATTTTCAATTTAAATGTACATTTGCCAGTTATTTTCATTCAAGTGACATTGTACAGAGAAAGTGAGGGTTTCAGGGTCTAACTGTGAAAAACGCACCACTTCTTCCCGTTTAAACCAGAGTTTACTTAAAAAAATAATCATCGGAACACAAAAGGTGCCTCCCTGACCTATAGGAAACCACATTCCCACATCATTTCAACTTTGGTGGTTTTACAAACCAGGAAAAAAAACGTGTCTGCTTGTCAAAGCAGAGCTTTATGTCCTGTCAAAATAAAAACTTTAATTAATGACAATTCCATTAAAAAAAGGATCTCTACTCTATTTTGAAGGAGACAGTTCCCAGTTTTATTGTCACTTGCTGACACCAAGATCATTTACAGTCTAGACCTCTAATTGGACGATGCAGCTCTTCTGAAATAATCTTAAAGGACCACTTGAGGTACGTGACAACCCAACTTATGCCAGGAATAGTTGAATGAAAAAAAAAGGACTTCATTTACTTTGCATCTACAATTAGAGACATTCTGAACACAGACCAGATTGAAAGTGGGGAGATGGCAGGAGCAAGGCGCATTTTGGGGAATTTTTATGGAGCCAGAACTTTGTAAAACAGAAAATTAAAGCCGCCACTAACCATCTCCAGTTTTTCCTTCTCCTTCAGAATCAGCCCGAGTGTGTCCTTCAATTCTTTCAGCTCTCGTCCCTTCTCAGCTACCTGACTCTGAAGGAAACAGAAGACGTTAAAACTACAAAAAACAAAATAAACTTTTTATTCATATACTTTTATTAAGTGCTGCTGATTTAAAAAATGTGTTACGAATGTAGTCAGCCCTCAGTGAGACGATAATTGATTGCGGCCATAAAAGCTTTCCTTTTGCAGAGTTCTGATTTACGTGCGACACAGCTCAAAGCAAAACAACCTGTTTGAATTCCTCAGAGACACTAAGCAAATATCCGTCCGACCCGAGCCAAGCACAGCATTAGCCGGGCCGGACGACAGAAGACTCCTCCGAGCCGAGCTTTGGTCGTCTCCAGAGCTTGACATAAATAGCAATAAACTGTCGTCTAACAGAGAGGCCCGCTCATAAACCACACTGTCAGAGCCACTGTCTTCGAAGAGGGAGATAGCATCGAATCCTTGATCTTTGAGCTAGACCAGCTACACTCCGCTCAGAAAGGTTCGAGGACGGTGCTGCTTTGAAGACAGCGAAATACAGCCGACAGTCTGAGTGGAGCTTAGCGTCTGTATTTCAGCCACACTGACCTTGTAACGATCTTCTTCTGCTGCCAGCTGCAATTTCAGGTTCTCGTTGATCTTCAGCTGCTCCTTAAATTTCGCCTCCATCTTAGCCAGTTCATCAACAAACATGCAACTACGCTCCTTTTCCTCCTATTTAAGAACAAACAGTGGCCCCCCTCGTCATTTTTTTCCTCTTACATTTGAGCTCTAGATGATCATAATGTGTTGAGCAAACATGACCGGAAACCAAACGTTTTCTTACCATCAGCATCTGCTTGTATTTCCTGTACTTGTCATTCCTGTCAGACGCCTCTCTGCTGATGCCTTTCAGCTTCTCTTGGATGATTGCTTCCAGCATGGGATCAGCAGAACCTGGACTTCCTGTGGAGACACAGGAGGGGGGGAGGGGGGGGGATCAAGACATATAAAGCACCCAGTGTCTGCTTATCTACATAACTAGATCAAACACAAACATGATACATAAACATTTGTTGCATAAAAATAATAAAAAACTTCCCTAATGCTGATTTATTCATTAATTTTTTTAACTCAAAAACCAAGAAGCATGGTTGTAGAATACAATATTGATTTGAAAATCTATTTCTTTATTTCTGCCGACTGGAGGAAAGTCAGCAGCTGCTCTCTGGTGCAGAATCATAAGGATAAAGCTAGCAAGATTTTCAAACTCTTTGACTCTCATTAACTACTGTAAATATGAATATTGTGAATGTAAAAGAATCTGCCAAAATTACTGAAATGCAATCAATCCTGAGTTTAGCTTAAAACAAGGAAAAACAAGGAGTTAGGCTAATTCCAACTACGCTGTGTCAACATGTGTGTTAAGACATCAGACCTGGAACTGATGTGTCTGGACTTCCTGTTGCAAGAACCATGGGAACATCTTGTGCTGAGATTTTCTTTGGCTCCTAAACGGACAAATACAATTTTGGGAATCAGCATAAAACCTTTGAAGGAAAATGTCTCAACTGAATCTTGGTACAGAAGCTTGATCCAAAATAGTATTTTCTTTACATGAAAATCTGCCTGATGTTCAGCAGAACCTACCCCTTGCTGGTCAGACAGTTTAAGCACTTGCTTCTGCAGTCTCTGGCATTCCTTGTATTTGTCCTTGTAGTGCTCTGCGGCCATGTGCAGCCGCAGCTTTAAGTCCTCCACCTCTCTCTGCAGCTCCGCTGCCACAGCCAGGTCTGCCGCAGCTTCTCCTTCTTCTTTGGCCTTTGCATGGGAAACAGGACGAGGAAAACAGGATCAGAACCTTGACGGGACAGTTCTGATCCATGTAAAAACTACTCAATGAAATGGTTATTTTTTTGTCCTCTAAAGAAACTGGAATATTAAAGAGACTCAAAGATGTCTGAAGTTGAGTCATAGCAACTGGCCTGGAGACTCAAACATGTCATCATTTATTATTGTAATCATTAGAAAGTCCATGTGACGTGTTACTCCAGCCTTACAAGGTATAAGAACACCTATCTTGTGTTAGATTACAAGGTTTTTAAAGAGTTAAATATAACTGTTATGTATGCAAACCTTTGGTTTATTGATCAGTTTTTATTCGTTAGCAAAAAATAAAAAATTAACTTTTTTTGTCAAAAAAAAAGGTTAACACTTCAGAAACCTTTTTTCAAAACAGGCATTTTTTTTCTTCTATTTATCTGCTAGTAAATAAATTTGTTTCATTTGTAAGGGACTCCTCTGATGCTTTTATTAACCTTGTCAGATGAAAATGTACTGTTTTCAGTCATTAATTCACACAACACAACAAACCACCATAAACTGCTGTAGCTGCAGGCAACAAACAGCACCAGGCTGCTAATATGACACATAAACTGTTCAAAAGGACCCAACAGATACACAGATAAATAACAGCACTGTCCCCATCTCCTTCCTTGATGTTACCCATTAGCTCCTTCACCAAGTTGTTTTCTCTTAACCTTTAGGCCAAATGAGCAGAAAACTGTAAAAAGTAAGTAACAGCGGAAGCATCAGCTCTCTAAGTAATGTCCGTTTGTATCGCTTAGATAATTAGCAAGTCAAAGGTTTTTTAGCTGCAGGTGTTGATGCTACATATTTTTGAAATGCTTAACAGCTAAAGATTTCAAGATAACCAAAACACATAGCTGATGTATTTTCATTTACTTTTGCTTATTAGTTGTTTTTTTTGGGTTTAACAAAGAATTTGGCAGACTAAGAACTGCTGTCATGTGACACGAATGATCAGTCAAAAGTAACTTCATGGTCCTCGCTAGAATTTGATTTTAAAAAAAAAACATTTAATTTTCCAGAAAATGCAGCAGGTAATACTAAGTAAATATTTCCAATTGTTAAAGAATCCTGAATCTTATCTATATTCTGTTGCTTCGTTTGTGTGAAGTTAGCTTCAAAGCTTCAAACTCTTTGACCTTCGTCCTCACCGCTTCCTGTTTGGCCTCTGCCTTCAACTGCTCCACCTGGGCCTCCAGGTGGACGCACTGCGACTGAGCGTCAGCTTTGGCCTGGCGGAGGGCATCTGCCTCCAGCTTCATCTGGTACAGTTCAGACATGGTGCGGTCACGTGCGCTGGACGCGTCTCTTAATTCAGCCGCCAACAAAGACGACTGCTGCTGTGTGGCCTGGAGCTGCTCCTCTTTCTGTCGAAGCTGCTCCTTCAGAGCCTTCATTTCACCCTGGAAAAGCCATAAGGTGAAGTGTTTTCACATCTATTAAATATAAACGATTATTATACATGTGCGTACATTTTAAGGACAGAATAATTCATACCAAGGGGGTAACTCTGGCCAGGATGTCCCTGTGCTGTTTCTCCTTCTCTGTGAGGCATGCCTGCAAGCGTCCCACCTCCTCTTTAAACTGAGCTATGGTGTTTTCCTTGTTCACATCTACAGACTTCAGCATCTGCATCTCTGCACTCAGCTTAGTGTTCTCCAGCTCCCGGTTCTTCAGGTGAATCTGGTGCAAACATGGAAAAGTGAGCACAAACTCAAAAGATGCAGCAAATCACAAGCAAAGTTGAGTTACACAACTGTTGCTTTTGGACTTTTAAAGAATTTCACATCTAGATAAAACCGTTAGACTAAGCGAGGCATGATCTCAATTACAGAAGACTCGGATAGCCCCATAATGTTCTCCTCTCGCAACAAGCCCGGCACGATGGCACAAGTTAAATTAGATATGGGTTTCTGGCTGCTTTTCTGTGGCGAGGCACTCCCACTTCCTGTGTAGTGGCCACCGCAACACAGACACACGAAAACGATACAAACCAAGGAAAGCTATGCGGACACTAAATTGCTCTACGGGGGGTTTGTGGAATAACTGTGTCAGCGTAAAAAGACATGAAAAAGAAGAGTAACTCAACGTTCTAAATGTAATTATTTTAGCCAAGGGAAAACTTTGTGACAAAATTCATATAATATAAGCGGTTGTTAGCATCTTATTAAGAAAATATTGCATCAAAATGACAGACTAAAGCCTGACTACCCTTTTACTTTATTCTTTAAGGGACACTGTGTCTTATTTAGGGTTTAAAATTAAAATCGTGTTTCAAATGCAAGTGAATTTGGACTGTAACGAAGGAAAAATGTCTTAAAAATAATAATAAATTACCTTGTAAAGCTCCTTCTCATCTTTCTCGTTCTTTAGGTGAATTTCAAGAGCCTCCTTCTCTGTTGTGAGTTTCTTCACTTTATCTTTAAGGCTATAAGAGATGGCAAAAAATATGTCACAATCTGTAACAACTATGCAAGAAGGCAAAAATACAAAACAAAACAAAAACCCCCCAAGGCTGTACTTTACCCGTCTAACTCAGTTTCCTTTTGAAGGCCTTTCTGAGTGACCCCAATGAGATCTTCCTCTAACTGTACAATTCTAGCTGTGGCCTCCTCCAGTCTCCTCTTGACCTCCTCTTTCTCCTCCAGCAGGGCTTGGGAAGAATGCTGCACTTCCTGGAAGAAAAAGAACCGCAATAAAGTTGGAGAAATGCTTTAAAATCATTTCTAATTGCTAAAACAAACAATAGTGTGGAACCACAAATTGGGTTTGGACTTAAACAGATTTAGGAACACAATTTAGGAAGTACTAAGTAATCCCTGCTTTAAGGTAGGTAGTTAAGTTTTGTATTTATATCTTTGATTCTAAGTTAAGTGAGTCAAAATCACTAATAAGAGCTGGAAAAAAGTGTACTTTGAAGATTAAATCAAATGTTTGGTATTTGTTTATGTGAAGAATGTTGGAGTCCCCAGATTCACACAACATAAAACATTCCTATAAAGTATATTCATAAAATTAGCACCCTTCAGAAAAATCCCTAATGATATTTTCATCTCCAAAACTTTTAAAGAGATAGATTTATGGCCGCCAAAGACGAGATGAATTATTAAAACTTAATGTTATGCTATAAAAAAAACAGGATTTTATGTTGCTGGTTTATTTCTCAGTGATTTATTTGTTTATTGCCTAATAAGGGCAGACTTCTTCGCATGGCTCGACTGCTTCACTAGGGGGAGCTAGGCGACTAACAAACCAAAAAAAAAAAAAAGGGTTTGAATGTCAAAAAAAACAAAACAACAAAAGACCACTGACCTTTTTTTTTACATGGGCTCCTAGTTTAACACAGAGAAACATTTGTCTCCATTTGAGTTGTGGAGCACATGGCTTCTTAAAAACATGACTGCTTACTTGGTTCTCTCTTCTCAGCTGGGTGCAGGTCTCCTTCTGTTGTTCACACTCCTTCTGCAGGGCTTCCATCTCAGCTTGCAGTTGCTCTTTCTCCTGCTCAAGGACAGCCATGTTTTTGAGGAGCTCATCTTTCTCTCGCTGTGCTTCTTCCACCTTTTGCTAATCGAAACACAAAAGAAACACACAGTGTTCACGTTGTTTACAGATTTTGTTCTGGCAAAGAATTCCCTAGCGACGGTGCCATACCTCAAGGAAGCTGGCTTTGGTGGTGACTACAAGGATGTCCGAGTTGCATTCGTCCTCCACTGTCAGCAGCTCGTCCTCTGTGGGGCTGCTGGCGCGGAACAGGAACGGCGTGCTTGCGCCACGGATCTCACCTTTGTGGGTCACGTAACAAAACTGGTAGAACTCGCCGTCGTCGTTTGGCACATAGTATCCTAAAAGGAGAATTAGGATTCAGTGAGGGACATTCAACTACATTCCGAAAGTCAGCCCAGCCCACACTGCACATGTGTGTGAAAGTAATGTAATATGTGCATTTCATGCAACTTTTCCTTCCTGTTGAGAGAGTTCTATTAAAAGAACAGCTTAAAGGCAGCTGCCACTCAGACGTGAGTGTATGACATGACCTTTGAACCTTTAGCCTACTAAAATGTTAAAAAATCTCTGTTTGGCTGTCCTGCATACAGTTATTACAGGGTGTGAGATTCATGGCAAACTATGGATGATCGAACCTTGAAAGACCACGGTTCGGTTGACTGCAGTTCCCTCCACATGGTTCTCGGGGAGAGGAGACCACAAGAATGTATAATAGTCCCTCGCCGTGCTCCAACCAACCTGTAAGACATTTACGAACTTTACCTCACCAAAACTCACTTACTACATCAACATGAGATAAAACGAACAAATAAAGTTTGCTACAAAAAAAAAAAAATCATGTGGCAAAATTACAGCAACAAGTCGCTTCCTACCGGAAGAGGGAAATAGGTGAAAATTTTATACACGGGCAACTTGAAAATGTAAGCCCAAAATGTAATTATAAGTATTTTATGTGTTGTTAAGTGATGTTTCGTGAGGGGGTGGAGTGCAGAAAACACATCCATAACTTCAGACCAATGCCATAAAACTGTCAAACTAAATCAGAGTCACATTGGACTGGCTGGTTTTTGGTGCACACACGACTTCACGACAAGGCCAGTTCAAAGAGTTTTTAACACCCACAATCCATATTAAAACATTTAAATATTCCTCAAAACAACTTCCATGAGATGGTGAAGAGCAGGAATAGGACGACTTAATGCGCTCAGCCTGCTTACAACATCTGATTTCCTCACCTGTGTGCAAACAGCCTGCAGCTACAAGCCTGTGAGTTTTCCTCAGAGCCAGAGATAGAAAGCTCTTGTGCCTTCAAAACCCCCAATGTCAAACAGCAAAGTCCCAGCTCCCAGCAGTTAAGAACAGGAAGCAATTAAAACATGTGCCTAGTTAGGGAGTGTCATTACTGAAGGCTAGCCCTTACCAGCATACTCATTAGAGGCCGAGGTAATGCTGCGTGAAAACTGAGAGGAACTTAAAGCAGACTGGTATGTGAGTAAATAAGAAAGAGAGAGGACTAGCCTAAAAAGAAGGAAAAAATAGGATAGATGTTGAGAAGAAAAAGCCAAGGGGCAAAACTACGGTAGTTCTGTGACTAGATGACTACAAAAAGTTTCAGGGGTCCATGGAGAAAGCTGGGGAGAAAAAAGAAGTGAGTTGGATTAATGTGGCAGGAGGTTGTGCATTGTCCATGTGCCAGTCAGCCCATATAAACTCAAGAATGAGTTGTTCATGAATCACAGAGGCTGTGATCGGAAAAGTGCCGTTTCCTGGTGCCTTTGATTCATATGCTTAACCAGATCCGTCCGAAAGGCCAGATTTGAGTGTTTTACTGCTTTTATGTTTTTTTCAGCCAAACTGAAAACCTTCCAATCAACAGTCTTGTGGCACAGCATCTCACAGTTTGGTAAATCGGTCTTTAATGAAGTTTAACTTTTTTTAAGGTGCAGACAAAAATCTGTCTCTTATCTAATTTTGTAAAAATCTTTTCATATTTGAAATTACAAAGGTAATCATTTCTTGACAATTTTATATTTTGATCCTCTCCGTTGTCCTGCATTATCTACTAGCTGTTGTATCAGTTATTGCCAGTCTTGCTAAGGTGTCACACTTCAGAACAGGACACATCTTAATCTTACCAAATATACACCAATTACCAAATCAGATTAAAATGATGAACCAAGAACATAGGCACAACATGAAAAATATATCAAACAGGATAAGATTTTTATGATCAATGTCCGAATAAACAGCTTTTCTGTGTATTTTATGCCATTCCAGATAAGAGACGCAGAGAAAACTAGAAAATGTAAGATTGTCTACTGTGTTTCATTTAAAACAGACAATTATATCTTGAAAATAAGACTTTTTTCTTCAGCAAAGCAAACATGTCAATAAGTATACATTTAAATATAATAATAATCCCTTTATTATATATGTGTCTATGTAAAATCAGTGAAATAAGTCTTTTTTAAAACAATGGTTGAATTTTTTGGTAAAGGTTCAACAAAAAAGATCGGACAGAAAGGATTAAACTCAAAGTCAGACTAATCTCATTTTCCCCCTTTAACTAATCCTTAAAATAGAATAAAAATAACAAATCTCACTTTTATAGGGTTAGAAGTTTTTTTCACGATCAGGGAAAAGCCCTGCCAAGGTATGGCTCCTGGTTATAAATGGATAATTAAGAGTGATTCTTTAACATCTACATTAATATAAGAAGGAAATGATAAACTCTTCAACGTGTTATTTTATGTGATCAAATTCTAAAAGACAATTTAATCATTCAAACCAAATAACCCACTTTTATGGATCAGTAGTTCCATGGACACATATTTAACGTAAGCAGTACAACTGAGCAGACAGCAGCGCTAACAGATGTTTTATTCTTTGTGTTGCCAGTGTCAACGTTTATCTTATCTACAGTTCATAAAACCATGTTTTTTAGAGGAGTTTTGCTACACTTCAGCTGTGGCTGAAATGAATAACTGCCACTATAATGGATTGAATACGCTCCTATAATGAGATCCATATGGGACACTGACATAGTGTGGCTAAAATGCCTTCCTGCCTCAGTCAAAACCTGTTTTGAAATATGTGACATATAATAGACAAACTGAAAGTATCTCAACTATTCTGATGTCTGTACTATAGCAGCCACACTTTGAAGCAAGATTCTGATCTTTGCTGTCATATGCTATAATGCTTTCATGTTCAAGTTATAGCTAAGTACTAGTGATGCCATAGAAACTCCCCTTTTCATGACCCGTTAGATGTCATACAGTATCAACCAATACAACATTACAAACACACTGTGTTTAAATACTGATGAAAAAGACATTTATTTACCTTAAATATGCCAACCCAGTCCTTTGGATGTGGTATGATAAACTGCGTCAGGGTGTAGTGACACTCCAGAGCTGCGTGGGGCAGATAACTCTTCCCAACATTTTGGAAGACCACGTGGGCAAAATTTGATGTGTCCATGTTGTTGCTCAATGAAGTTCTATCCAAGATCAGTGCCATTAATCATTCAGCAGTTGCTTAAAAAGAAAAAACATTGAATATAAACATTTTATTTTCAAATGCATAGCTGAAAAGAATCAAATGCCTTTGAAATGAACTATAGATCTGTTATTCAAAAAGAAGAAACTACGTATATGAAATCTTCAAAAACAGTTTTAAAATGTCCATGTTTAAATGCTAGATTTAAAAAAATTAAGTGATTGCGTATCATTTAACAAACTAAGACCTGGGGTCTACATGCCTGGACATCACATTTTGGGTTATTTTACCACAATAGGTAATTCAGCTTAACTGGAGTCATGTGACTACATGTTCGGAGGGTTAGCTAAAATTTTAATTGGGTCTTAAAATGTTAAAAATGTTTAGGTAATGACTAATAACTAATGCCTTGCAAGATCTTGGAGATCATGATGCAAAAAAATCAGTGATCACCTGTACTTATGACATGTATTTGACGTCCCCACTGAAGACAGTGGATTTGTTTAGGATGACCTCCACACAACAATTTCAGTTTGTCATTCACAGTTTTTCTACACAAAAGTTTATTCAACTTGGGAATTTGAGCACAATTCATTTTAAATGTATATCTGTCTGTGCTTGATATATATAGTTGCATTGTTTTAGCATATCAATTTGTATCTAATTTAACCCTTTTGTGTCATTTATTGACTTTCCTATGGTCAGAATGCAAATAGTGACCACATTTCAGACACACATGAGTATTTACAACTCTAACTTGTCCATAAAACAGTGTATTCACTGTTTAATGACTCAGTTGAAATGAATCATTTCCCCATCAGTAAAAAAAACAATTTTCTTTAAGGAAATGTAAAAAAAACAGGTCTGCAGGCTAAGCAGTAAGCTACAAGTCCAGTTGTTAAATAGTAAAGTAAATATCATTTTAACTGGTTAACAATACAAAAAAAGTAAATAAATAAAAAAACAACACTCAGGATATTTATTTAGCTGTTGCTTAAAAAAAAAAAAAGAAAAAAAAAAGGGGGGGGGTTCCATCTTGACTTCAGGGGGGTATTCCAGGAAGCACGTTTAAACTACCCTGACCTGACTTTAACCCTGAACTCTGGCTGAAATCCGCCTGAACTTGCTCACTCTGGGTATGTCGGTTCCAAAAGACCGGATATGAGTAATCGTAATCACGCTCGACTTGGTAACCCTGGGTTAATGCACGTGCACGCCGAGTACATAAAGACATTCTCAATGGATCGCTGATTTCCAGAGTCACCATGGAAACGAGTGGAGAACAAAAGAGAGCGCTATACTTTAGTGAGACGGAGTCTGAGATTTTAAAGATGGCGTATGAAGATTATACGTCCATCAATAAAGTAATACAGCGGCATCATCAGCAAAAAAAAGAGTTTCTGCTTGGAGACAAAGAACGGACAAAGTAAACGCACGAGTTTCTATCTCATTTCTATTTTCATTGTGATGCATATACATTGTATAAATTATCCAACTTAAATGAATTAATTCAATTGGTAACAACTCAATATTTTTTTCACAACTCAAATTTACATATTTATCAAACTAAATGTCATATTACTCCAATTCAATTACCGTACATGTTTTTTCATCTTAATTTATTGTACTTCTTGAACTCTCATATGTCTAAGTTTGAGCCTGCAGATATACTCATTTTTATAACAATAAAATGATTAAAACAAAATGGATCATCAATTTGAAAAGTAATGACATTTACCACACCTCCGAGTTAACATTAAGTTAACTAAGAAGTAGGGCTGCTAAAAAAACTCATCATCCTCTCCCTCCCTCTCATTCATGGTGCAGAAAGAATTCAACATAACAGGATAAAATAACTCAGCAAAACACAGTAAAACAGTCCCCCACAATTCCTTGCGATGCCGGCCTAACAGCTACACCAAAGTTACACCTACTTAATTGAATTAATTTGAATGAAAGTAAAATAACTGTCTGATAACTACGTGTTATTTTTAAGCAGACTTAACTACAAAAAAAAGAACTATCTTAACTGAAGCAAACAATTAAGTTAGATCAAAGTAAAAAAGTTTATCTTTAAACATCTATACATGGTCTTGTCAGCCTCTCATGGTGGAAAATGTATTATCTGAGCTTCTTCATCCACTCATCTTGAAATGGACACGTCATGCTCCTTCACCTCTCTGAAAACAAACTAACCTTCAACTAAACCTGCTCCAGACCAGGTTATGTTCAGAGCATGAGTTGCTGGCACCTTGACATACCCTGAAACATACCTCTGTTTTTGGCACCGAAAGCTGAGGTTATCCGCTTCCTTAGCCTCAAACTTACCGTGGTAACAAACATAACCTGCTTTCTGGAATACCCCCCCTTAGGACTTCATCGTGATAAGGCCTGAAAACAAGTCAAAAACTGACAAAATATGTATTACCTTTTTTTAATTACATTCTAACTGACCTAATTTGACTTTTTTTAAATACGATAGTAACAAGTCAATCATTGCCAAGAAAGTTCTGGAGGAGGCCTAGTGATCAAAGGCTGATCTATCTACTAACGAAGCTATTTAGCTAGTTAGCATTAGCCACGCTCTTCAAGATATACATAACGCTAACGCTTTTAAAAAAGTAATGTAGCACACACCTTTTTCAGCTTAACATTTTAAATGTAAATCATGTCAAAAGCTGAGCTTTATAAACGTGGATCAAACCGTTTCAGTTGGCAGAAAATAACATTAGCTCATAGCTGGAGGGGGGACAAGGTTATTGTTGCTAGTATGACAGTTCGCAACTGCGTTTTTTCGAAAAACTTCTAAATATACATTAAAAAAGATAGGAGGAAAACGTTTACTAACATTAAGAAAATAAGTCTTTAGTATTTTACCTTGCTGACATTCTGAAGCCCAGCGGAAATCCAAATGATTAGAAGAAACTATTGTTGACGCAGTTCAGTGCTTTCCCTGGGTCTTCTTCCGGGAATAACAACAACATTACGTCATTTCCGAAAAAGGTTTTGGATTGACAGACAACTTTTTATTTACCAATATAGGGGTTATTTATAAAAAAATTATGTTCAGTATACTTTTAATAAAGACAGCAATTAAAATGGTAATGTGAATAGCAGTGGGAAATTTTATACAAACACTAGTAATGTATGAGTGCAGTTTATTAGTGACTGCCTTTTAGGTACTATCTCTGGTAAATGATGTAAATTATTATTTAGATACATTTGCATTTGCGCACTCAAAACAATATAGTCAAACAACTGAAACAGAAATGTAAATTAGCTTTTAAAGTACAATTTTCAGATTTTAAAAGTAAGCAGTGACAGGGAGCTCTCATTTAACCTTTACTGGTTAATCTAAAAAAACATCATACTTTCCACGCAGGGTTATAGATCAACGTGACCATTTCAAAATGAACAAAAGCATAGCTAATGTACAGCAACTGTCATGACTTTAGCCCCTCCCCCTGAAACTAAGTGGCAAAGAGAGCAGGGCGTGCTGCGCATGACTGTTACGTGATTGGAAGGAGAAGCTGTCATTCACGTACGTTCAGTGACGCCTTACGTAAGGTCAAGAGGAACGAAGCATGGCCGCAGTGTTGAAAGGATCCTTTTACTTATTGGGAAGATATCGCAAACATGTTGACCTGGTACATGGTAAGGACAATGATACGATGTAAAACTTCATTACGTTTTGTCTAGACGTAAATCGTCTTTTTAGCTGTTATCGTAAATTTACCGAATGCTTTGGTCGTAAAACTGGCTCGTTTGTGGAGAAGTTTCTGTTCATTTCGATGAAAATGTTGGAGGTTAAATAATGAAAATGTATCGATTATGATTAGCAGAAGAATTTGCACCCAGTGTGCCTTTATATTGCTGTAAAAAGCTATAGGGAGATGTGTTATATAGAAATATTTTTTTTCCTTTCGTGTAATGTAATCTCCAATGTCCGTGACAATTTTACTGGGTTTTATAATATTGCACAAGGAAATACTAGTATTCTGTTCAAAACGAAGGTGTGTTTTTTAATGTAAAGAATTAGGTAAAAATGCTCCGATTTTATTCTGAAAAATGTAAAATTACTTTGAAAGTATATTAAACATAATGCCTGCATACTGACAGTGTTTGCGCAGACTGCACTGAGCTACTGTGTGGTGTACAGTGTAGTACTTCTGTGAATTTTATCACTATATTAAAATCTTCTCATATTCTTAATTAATTTTATCGTGCTTAATAGAATAACATTTTCAAAGTGAATAAATTAAATGAACGAAAGCCTTATCTGCAATTACATTACAATTAGTAAATTCAAGTGGTAAAAGGATGACAGCACTGTGTTTTATTGCTCATCATGTGTGAGTGGTCCCTAAGTGGAGTAATAGTAAAAAAAAACATACATATTTTTTATTTTTTTACAGTCTCTGCGAGGCATATGTCTTCAAAGACACAGGTGGGTTTTGTCGGTCTGGGAAACATGGGAAACCCAATGGCAAAGAATCTGCTAAAGCATGGATATCCAGTCGTTGCTACAGATGTGTTCCCAGAGTTCTGCAAAGAGGTGCAAGAGCTGGGTGCACAGGTAGTGCAAGTTAAATTTACACATCTATTTTTACATCTTTTCTGTAATTTTTTTTATTCTGAAGATGGGATTTTGTGTATTTTGCAGATTGTGGATAATCCGGCTGAAGTCGCAGACAAAGCAGATCGTATTATTACCATGCTGCCCTCTAGTCCCAACGTCATAGATGTGTACACCGGACCTAATGGCATTCTGAAGTAACCTCCTCTTTCTTTCTCTTTCAAATGTGTAAGCGTGTCAGGATGACAGGATTTTAATGGAGTTTGATGTTTTCAACAGAAAAGTAAAGAAAGGTTCCCTATTGATTGACTCCAGTACTATTGATCCAGCTGTTTCGAAGGAGATGGCTGCAGCTGCTGAAAAGCAAGGGGCAGTTTTCATGGATGCACCTGTGTCGGGTGGTAAGTTATCTAATATTTATTAATATAATATTAACTTTTGTTTAGCATGGATTAAAAATTATGGTCTCATCCTTCAGTCGATATGATTCCCCTCAGAATAGCAACTGTAAGAGAGGCTTGTGTTATTTGATGTAACATTACGCAGAAATAATGTAAAGTTTAATGGCAAAGAACAAACACCTTTGATACAGAATATTCTTGTTCCTGTTTCTTTGTGTTTTGTTAAAAATTAAATGCAATGGCATAAAAAATACGAGTGCATGATTGTGGTATTACGTATTCAATTTTTTTTACTATTATTGGCTAAGTAAGATTATAGCTGCCAAAAGCTAACCAAACACAATTTACTTTATATATCATCTTAGGCAGTTGAGCAGGTCGGCCAATGATCGAAGGTTCGCGGCTTCGATCCCTGCTCTCCCCCACTGTTGTTGTGTCTTAGGGCAAGGCACTTCACCCTCCTTGTCTCCAGCTTGGCTGCACTGGTGTGTGGATGCGTACGAATGTCCCTGGACAATAAATCGCAAATTTATCATTATCGCGATATCAAGCTGTGCAATACGCATATAGCAAAAGATGGCAAAAATTGCCATAAATAGTTACCTTAAATGTGCTAAAACAATCCTATGGCAGCTTGAAATATTTAAAGAATCAAATAAATCCATTTATGCATTCGACCAATTGGATGGAGCTCTTTAATGGTGGATGTTCACCTCCTATCTAGACGACGTGACGAGTTGGAGTATAATTTAAGGCATGTTTTCTCTTATTTAAATTCAACTGTTGCAGTGAAATGTAAATTATGTTTTCGGTTGTTTTGCCATTCGTTCATGTAGCGCAAGTTATATCGTCATCACAATGTTGATCACAAATATCGCAAATCGCGAGTTTTCCTCACACCGTGCAGCCCTAGTCCTGGGGACGGTCAGAGGGTCCGTAGGCTAGATCAGTATCTTACCATCACTAAGTATGACCAGGGCTCCAGACTAACTTTTTTCACTAGGAGCACAGTGGCCCCCAACTGAAAATTTTAGGGGCACAACCAGAAAATTTAGGGGCGCATACCGTGAATCAACATGCTAACCAGATCTACTAATTTCCACTGTATTACGAATAAATACTTTAATAATAGATGCAGAAATTACAATGTGCTGTTTCAAATTAAGTGTCACATTTTAATCTGCACTTTTGAAGATGCAACAACAAGGTAAACTGACAGAAGAAGGTAAACTGTAAAAGAACAGGCGATGTTCACTGGATATCAGAACAATTAATACAGATACCTGAGATCAGAGAGAGGCTCAAAAACTGATGGAAATTTATCTTGGTGACACCAAATAAGTGCAGCCAAGACGCACAATAAGCGTGTTTGAGATCACCCAGATGGACGCAACGCTGTTCAGATCACCTGGTGTGTGACATATATTTTTGTTTTTGCTCCAACATCACCTGTCAATCATCACAAAAATATCAGGAGAAAGGGGCGGGAGCAGCAAGGCCCCAACCTACCGAACGCAGCTGTAAATTTAGTACTGAACTGACTGAAAGCTGCCCTATGACCACAAAACAATGCATTATGGGACATGTGTCCTGATGGTTTTTGTAGTTAGGTGAGAAATTGAAATAATTTAAAATACCAATTGATTAAAAATAGGCTAAATCCATTACAAAACATTCAAATAAATATAAAATATATAATAACACAGATCATACTAAGGGGGAGAGGAATATTAAAACTAAATTGAACTGAATTGAACTTCAACTTCCTGTTCTCCTTCAGTCTCGCTGCAGATTCGCCATCCCCCCCCCCCCCCCCCCCCCCCCCCCCCCCGCCTGGTCTCCCCAATGATCCAGGCGAGCCGCTGGTTCATCTCAAACACTTCTATCCTTGAATTTTCCCCACGTGTTTTAAGTGCGTCTCGGACTAAACCGTGTTGTTGCTCACACGTGTTTAAAGTTCAAGCCCCGTTAGCTGTCACGCATGTAGGTGTGGGACATTTATTCTCCTCAGCTGACCTGACTCCCGCGGGAGCGGTGTGCTGCCATGACAGCCGTGTATAAACCGTTTGATTGGGGGGATGCGACGCAGCGCGCTTAACCGTAACCCCCGTAAACTCCGTGTCTGTGCGACCCAGAGAAAGGTTCAGCACGGCCTGCGTGCATTTAGAAAATTACGAGCGAATAGATACGTTCTAAAAAGCAAAGTAAGGAACTCCTTCATGTGGTCCGGGGAGGGGGCTGTCAGGTCTCCTGCTTTCAAGCCCGGTCATTGTCACGCCCCCCAAGAGTCATTTACTCCACTGTGATTGGTTGGTTTGTCAGCTCCGCACACGACAATGACAATGTCATTCATACAAACTGGCAGGACGCATTAAAATTAAACTTTCATTTCAAGGTGGGGGCCACAAATAGCCCACGGGCCGCGAGTTTGAGACCCCTGCTGTAGACTCTGGCACTGGTACACCAGCCGCAGGTCGGAGGTATGAATCAATGGTTCGCTTGCTCATAGCTCAGATGCACGCACAGGTTGTGATGATATTTGTCTCCGTTTCCTTCCCACAGATGTTTACGCGCGCTCGATTATCTCTAGGCCCCTCCCCCTACACGCATTTTAGCCACTTACGCGAGTGTGTGCTCTCGTCTCATGAGTATGTGTGCCAGTTTGTTTGTGTGTTTGCGTGCGTGTGCGCTCGCGTCTCATTGATTATTTCATTGATCATTGACTTGCCCCTTCCACGTTTAATGTATAAAAAATACGGAGGGTGGGGGAGGCAAATTTACTGGTCGCACATGTGCGACTGGATGTAAAATTCAGTCGCACGCTCTCAAATTTTGGTCGCAAAATGCGACCAAATGGTCGCAGTCTGGAGCCCTGATGACTGAGGAGTGAATGAGTAATGGACACACATTGTAAGCACTTTGAGCGTCTGGAAAAGTAAAGAAAAATCCAATCCATTGTTATTTAGGGCGGCCGTGGTGCAGCGGTAGGGCGGTTGACCCATGATCGTAAGATTGCAGGTTTGATTCCCGCCTTGCAGGCACATTAGTCTATGTGTCCTTGGGCAAGACACTAAGCCACACCTTGCCTCTGCTGGTTGGCGGGCGCCTGTGTTCAGCAGCGGAGCCGCCACCAGTGTGTGAATGTGTGTGTGACTGGGTGAATGGGACTGTGACTGTAAAGCGCTTTGGGCCTTGTAGGTAGAAAAGCGTTATATAAGTATACGCCATTTACCATTGTTATTATTAATAATAAACTTAAAACAAAAACCCAAACCTATCAGCTATTAACATCTAGGTTTCTTAATTTAGGTTTTGACTTTTTAAAAAATGTATCAAAATAAGTTTTTTTTTAAATGCCCACAAGCTAAATTTCACTTATTTTATTTTTTTGTGGCTAGTTAAAGTTTTTAACAGTATATGCTATTTTTAAAGTAGATTATTTAAAAAAAATCTCACAGTTTATGTTTTCAAAAAAAGCTACATCATTTCTAACTTTTTTGTGGCACTCTAAACCTTTTTCTTTTTTTTTTTGCATATTACAAATACTTGCATTCATCTTTTAAAATAGTCTTGGAATATATAATCTCACATTGATGGTCACACTTGAAGACATTTAAACAACGAAGTTATGCTACCGTAACAATGCTGGAGACGGGTTGCATGTCAAAGTAGCATGTAGTGTGTTTTTTTTCCATGTTTAGTGTCCAATGCTGCAGTTGCTAGGTAAAAAATTGGAGCACTAGGATCTTGTAGCCAATGTATGTGTTTGAACTGTCAGAGAAGCTACTTTCTTTGAGTTGAAGTTGGTCCATTACTCTGGTTGCTCTTAAGCTTAGCAGTGATTTATGTACTCATTTATCCCCTGGTAGTGCACATGGATTGAACTTTTCCTGCTATTTCTATTGAACTTTTCTTGATGCTGCTGCCATTGCAGCCAGTGCAGAATCGACTGTTGAATGTGCTTTGATACTGACATCAATCTTATGGTTTTAGCTCTTATTGGAGTATCTCTGTGAGGAAAAAAAAGAGGGGGGGGTCCAAAGTAAAGTGGCTATGTTGTTTAGGACAAACATAAGTCCACAAGGAAAAGAGGAAATAATTAAATAGCCATGGGTTTTTAGAGCCATCCCTTCAGAATAATTGTCTTCATATTAGTATTCCTGCTGTTCACCTAAGCCATACTACAGACCGCATACAAATAAACAGATTATTTTATCTCATACTGGTTGATTATATTAAGATGCTGATTCATCCTTATTTCTCTGGAGGGTCATTAGGTCACAGGTATTCAGTGATCTTCAAATTTCAGTCTCAACTATATAACAGGGATCCATAATTCACCTTGATAGTTGAAAGTGGTTTGTAATATTTTAAAGTAAATCTTAGAGTCAACATATAGTGGAGTGGAAACCAGATAATAGTGATATGTAGTTGTCTTCTAATATTGGTTATAAGCTTTGAAGACTAGTTCTATGAACAGAAAAAAAAGAAGTACAGGAATCCAGGTTAGAAAAGCACAGCTGTCTTTAATTAGAGATGATTTACCATATTCATCCTTTCATGTGTTTATAACAATTTCCAGACTTTTTACTCCAGTTACTTTTATGGCCCCATGTGCTATGTTTTGTTGTTAGAAATAAAGATTTGAAATGTTGTCATTTAAAGAATGTAAAGGAAAATCTGAAAATAAGATATTACATTACCCATTACCAATTTTACCTGGATACTAGTGACACACAAATATTATCTGGACATGTTTTTCTTTGGTTATGGCCAAACAAAAACATTCATAAAATCAGAAACTTTCAGTAGAAACTACATATTCAGTTCAAACAGGTGGCAGTAATACAGGTAGGGTTAGTGTTGGGCCTTAGCTCTGTCAAGGACAGAATCTTTTGTTTTTGTTTGTATGAGGTAAATACTTATTTTCTGCTCCATTATACAATTAAATTATTTAGAAATCATACATGGGGATTTCCTGGATTCTTTTGTGTACATTATGTTTCTCAGAGCTAAAGTGTGTATATGATCACATATGATCAATCCTGATCAAAGGTTTATAGACCTTGCTCATATTTTTAAGTGGGACAAATTTCAGAAGTGTTGACTCACGAATAGTTTTTACCCCACAGACAAGTTTAATAAAAAAAATACACACATTAATGATTGTATCCCAGAATTACAGCCAAAACTACCATCTTTCTACCATCTCTTATATTCTCCACCATAAATGTGAAGACATGCTACTGTCAGTGATTGTAACCTTCACTTCACAGGTTAAGTGTTTAATATATTGAGTTGTGCTTACGGTAATTTAAACTGTCACACATTGACTGTAACACAGCATTTCCCCTTTTTTTCTTTTACAAGACTATTCTAGCACTGCAATGTATAAAAGGGAACATTTACCACCTACTTTTGCCCCTCTCTGCTTGCTTCCTGCAAACTTAAAGATTAATTATGGAACTACTTTGGCAAATTTCTTGGCCCTCATATGGTTTGCACCTGGTTAAGCTTTTAACCCCACATGAACCTGGACCAGCAACAGCTGTGCCTACAACCGTATGAAAATTAACCAATCTGGTTCCTGGAGTGTGAGAATGTAGTAACTGCTGCACCTTAGACTTACTTTTAATACTTTATTAGCTATGACTGTGTACAACGACATAATGTTTGGCTTTCTGCAATGGCTGCATTAAGATTTTCAATGATAATGGGTAATGATAAAGATAAAGAAATAACGTTTTTGTAACATTCAGTAAAAAAAAAAAAAAACTAAGTGTGTCTTATAAAAAGGCTGTAGCAGCTTTACAAAGGTTTCATTGAGGGAAAGGTAGCAACGTGATTCACTAAAGTGTTTTAAATGTAATTAAAGTCCATAAATTTTATGTGAATGTTAATTTGTGTTTTTCAGGTGTGGGCGCTGCCAGTTCGGGTAACCTGACCTTTATGGTTGGAGGCGCCGAGGAGGAATTTAATGCAGCCAAAGAACTACTTACCTGTATGGGAGCTAATATAGTTTATTGTGGTCAAGTTGGAACTGGACAGGTATGAAGGAATCTCCCAAACTTTTGAAATATTAGGACAATTTTTGACATGTTCTTTTTATTGTATGTGCGTTATGATGTGAGAAAACCATACTATATATGAGTTAAAAAGTATAAACTAAGAGTATGATCACCCCTGCCTTGTTTGGTTTGGTTGAAATGGACCAGAGTTCATTTACCACATTAGTCTGGGTCAAGTGTGCTGGTGTGAATACGCTCTTGTGAATTCTGGTCTTGATAAAAAAAAACGGACTCGGACACCTTGGTCCACTTCCGAATTGTCTTAGTACGGTTACCTTATGGTGTAAAAGTTCTAAATAAACAACATCAGCTTATTTTGGAACTAACAAGCTGCTGTAGCTGTGAATTAAGAGAATAAAATAAAATATGTACCGGTAGTTGTAGCGTTAGATAAGCTAATTCTCTCCAAGTGTTCTGGTACATCACCTGTCCATCCTTGGGAGGATCTCTCCTTCATGTGGAAATCCCTGAGATTTCTTCCTTTTTTCCAGAATCCGTTTGGGTTTTTTTGGGGATATTTTTCTTACTGCAAAGGAGGGTCTAAGGGCAGTGATGCGCAGTTTAGTTTAGTCTTTTTAGTTTAGTTTAGCAATCAGCTATTGTATTTTATGACTTTCTGTTCTTTATGATTCATGTTTACTACACAATTACTGGTATGAAACCCAGTGAGATGACTAATGTTGTAAATATTGGGCTATATAAATAAAATTGAATTGAATTGAATGAACCATTAACGGCCTTCACCTCTGCAGGGCTGCTGCTAGGCTAGCATGCTGTGAGGTGAACTACACAGGACTCATCTCCTTACCAGTAACCATCTTTCAGACAGCCTCACTGTTAACCCTTGTGCTATCCTAGGCACTTTATCATTGAGAGTTGGGTCATCTACACCCACTAGACAGTGCTCTGAACCTTTTTTCTTAAATGATTTGTGATCTTCACTGGTGTCCATTGATTACATGAAATCTTTCCACCTTTATCCACCTTTGTCATGGTAGGGAGAACACGTCAATGTAAGGGTGGGGTCATCTAAGATAGCACAAGGGTTAAAAAATCATAAACAGAAGCCTTTTAAACACACTTTAAAGCAAGCACCATTAAAATTCAGAATAATTTCCAAATATGTGTGTTTTAATCAAGAGCTATAATAGGTTTTGCGATCTTCGTACACATGTTTCTGCACAAGTATAAGTTTGCTTGCAAAAAAATGTATCGAAAAGTAGAAAATAAAAAAATAAAGTTTATTCTGAATCCAGACCAAAAGAAAAGGACAGAAAGATTTTTTTTTGGTGTGAATACACCCCTAAACACATTTACCTAGTAGCAAAAGCAAGTTAGAAGAGTCATCACGGTCTACCCTAAATATTCACATGAAGTCAAACTGTCAAAATGACTAATTTTGTCATCGTACCTGAGCCACTATGTGGGGAATAATGACGACTAAACAGAATCAAGTTTTAACAATCTGTCTGGTTTACTGTGGGTCTTTACAGATAAATCTCATCATATGTATAAAGTTATGTCAACTCTATTGTAGTCATAAAGCAGTAATGCTTATAAATTGTATGGGTGAAATCTCACAGTAAATTATGTTTTGACCTGACCCATGATGTTTAAATGTAAAAGATGTGTAAAGCACAGCGTTTATTGTCAATTTTTGGAGTTTTATGAATAACGATTTAGCTCAAAAACACATCATAAATCCCCTAAAGGACACATAATCATTTCAATTTTTTGGGCCACTCTATAAAAAGTCAATGAGGGGTGCAGAGGACACGAATACGCCTCTAACTAAAAGCTCTACTAGTTTTATTGTTTCTACTGTTCAGAGGGTTTATGTTTTTGTACTTAATGTACAACATTGCATTATATAAATAATATGTCCAGTAATATTGGTTTAAGAAGACTATATAGAGATCCACACTTCTCAATACTCAAAGGATGAATGCCAAAAAAGTCACTTTTATGTAGAAAACAGAATCAAGGTGTAATGTAGTTTCCACTGGTGCAGAGAATTAATGAGAAAAGCCATAGCAAAAGAATTTTGATGTGGATCTTATTTGGTTGGGCAGATTTAAAAAAGTTTTTTGTTTGTTTTGCTTTTTGAGTCATATCAGATCACAAATGTGTCCCCTGTAATGAGCTTGATTTAAACTACATAATTGACTATACATTTGTCATGATCCCATTATGTTTTGTTGTAGGCTGCTAAAATCTGTAACAACATGCTTTTAGCGATTGGGATGATTGGGACTTCAGAGACGATGAACCTGGGCATCAGGTAGAAGCTCAGGAAAACCTCTGCATGTCGTCATCATGTACAGCTGCAGTATCTTAAACTAAGCCATGTGCTTCTTTCACAGACTTGGCCTTGATCCCAAACTCTTGGCCAAAATTCTGAACATGAGTTCAGGCCGGTGCTGGTCTAGTGACACTTACAACCCAGTGCCAGGAGTTATGGAAGGAGTCCCCTCTGGGAATAACTACCAAGGAGGTTTTGGCACTCAGCTGATGGCAAAGGTCAGTCTATAAACCTTTGATCAGGATTGAAAGTAAGTTATGGCCAGATTTATTAACTGGCCATATTTAAACAATAAAATATTATTATTTAACATTAAGAATTTTTCAAGTTCCAATAAATTTTAGCGTTTTCTTTAGAAGATCTGTTAGAAATGATCACAGACCTTGTTAGCTGTGTTACAAAAAAAAGGATGTCTGTCCAGACCATTCCACTGAAAGAAGCCTGTAAATGTTCAGCAGAACACAAAATATACATTATGGTATATGTGGGTTTGTGGTTTTGTTTTTCCAGACTGACATTTTCATTTGTGCTGAGGTTTTTAATGCGTATTTTCTTTTCTTTTTAAGGATTTGGGCCTCGCACAGAACACAGCCACAAACACAAAGACTCCTGTCCCTCTTGGCTCTTTAGCCCATCAGATCTACCGTATGATGTGCGCTCGCGGTTATGCCAATAAAGATTTTTCTTCCGTGTTCCAGTTCCTACGTGAAGAGGAGAGCCAGTAAAGTCAGCTTCCATCCACAGCTTTGCCATGTGCCTGGCTCTGCAGAGGACTGACAGAGCATTTCGGGTGCATTCACCACAAGGACATGGGTTTTTTTTTTTTGGTTGTTTTTTTTTTTCAAGTTAGAAACTAAGTGAGCTCTAGCATCATACAACACACATTTTGAGCACTTGTATTCAGTATAAAAATGTATGTGTGTTATGGATGTTTTTGTGATTCAACACTCCTTTTAGTTCTAGATTAAACTAATTTGCCATCTATGCAGAGGAAGAAATAGAATTTATGAAATGTGCTGATGTTTGTTGGTGTCCATGTGTGTTAATGGATTGTCTGTTTTCCTTTTTTTTTTTTTTTTTTTGTCAATATCAGTTATTTCTCTTGACTTGGAAATTGTTACTTTAAGTTTTCAGTTAATAAAATAGACATTATTGTAATGCTTTCCTTCTTGCTGGAAATTATTTGACAACTGTAATTCAATTTCTTAACTATGACAGAAAATGAGAGCCTAAATACTAGAAATCCAGATGTTCTACCAATAGATTAATCAAACATTTTGGAATATTTTGACTTCAGCGGCAATGACTGTAAACTGTAAATTCAGAAAAAAATGTATTTTGGAATTCTGGCAGTAGCATCGACACAAATGTAAAGATTAAAACATTTTAGGTCTGGCCTTTACCCTACTCCTCAAGAGGTACAACCTTGCCTGGTTTCCAGCTCTCCCTGGACTGCTTGATGCTGACAGCCTAAACCAGTTGCGTTCAGTCAATCAGGATGTGGAATCACTTGAGTCAACCAATCAGCAGAGAGATGGTCAAGGACAGCTGGAAACCAGACAGGATTGTGACTCCTGGGGACCAGGGTTGGCCAGCTGTGGTCTAGAGGAAACATAAGCTAGTATTGTCCTAAGTAATCAGTTGTGATGGCTTCCCAACTAAGGATAGGTCAACTAACATCTAAACCTGATTTCAAGCAACTCGTCTGTGCTGAGGTGGAAAATGTGTTGGAATCTCAAGGAGTTACCAATAATCCCACCAACGTTTATTCATTTCTTTTTGATTTTTATCTTTTTTAAGCTCTCACAGTAAATTATCTTCCTCCTGTAGGACTATTCTTCGTATCTTCTCCATTCATTAAATCACTTCACATCTTCTTATCCTAAATCCATCAATCACATTTTGGTTCAGATTCAAACCACCTCAGTCTGATTTTTCTTATTTTAAAATTTACCTGAGGTTTTTTGCCTCAGATTTAATCTTTCTTTACTTTTCCATCTTCAACACTATCTAAGAGAATTTCAACATCTTTGCCTCTGCTACCTTCTACTCCTGCACATACAGTACATTTCTGTCGTAATTCCCAGTTTTGCTTGCTGTATTCTTGTTACCAATCTTGAAACACATCCCTTCTGACAATTTGCTCTACCCTTTCTGGTTGGATAGCACATCTTAATGATTTTCCATGTTTGACTCTGCTCTGGACTGTTGACCTTAGTACGTACCCCTGCCATCTAATACACCCCTACACCAGCTAATCTCATCATTCCACTGGCAACTTCACCATTCACACATGAATTCTGGTGATGGAAACCAGTAAACAACCTAAAACATGTCAAATGATCATATTTGTCTAGCTAAAACATTCAATTTAAACTCTAGAGAACTACTTCATATGTGATCTCTGAAATAAGTCCAACTTTATTTATAAAGCACTTTACATACAACAGTATTGCAAAGTCCTTTACAGGCTTACAATGATTTTAAATGAAAGTATAAAACGCACAGAATGCCCTCAACCATCCAGAAATGAAACAGATTCCTCTGAAAAGTTTATTATGGTTTTGGTAGCTTCCAGAAAAGGGGCCTCACTCTATTGTGCCATGTTTGATGTGCTGTCATGTAGAGGGAGGATAATGCGAATTACAGCACGCAAAGGCTACTGTGACTTGACGGGCAAGGTTTGATTTAACTACTACGCTTTGGAACAACATTTATTTCTAAACCTACAAACAACATTGACACAAGAATGTATTAAGTCAGTCAGTAAGTTTCTATGTCAAGTTTGTTTTTGCAGAAGCCTGAAGGTTAGTCCAGGATTCTAGCTTTAAAATGAGCCAGCCCCTCTTTTCCAAGAATACACCATCTCTTTACTCTGCCACAGGTGTTGGCTGTTACACCAGGAGATTTCTTTCTGGATCTGAGCACAATAAACTATGTTTTATAAAAAAATAACATTAACATAAAGCTATTGATGCAAACAAAAGAAAAAAAAGCTGTTATGTTTGCTTTTAAACATATTTTTAAGATCCACATTTGTAAAACAGCTGCAGCATCTGTAGCTAAAATTCCAATATAGATCAATAAAGATGATTTTTGTTTAAATTGGTCTGAATTTAATTCTGGGTTAACCATCTGTTGATTAGACAACAGTTTTGTACATACTTCATTACCTATTTAAGTCCGCTATTCCTCAAGATTTGCCAAGCTGTAACTAACCCCACTCTGGCTGGAAGCCCACACCAGAAAATGTTCCTAAATGGGCTTTTGCTTCTCACTTATGTTGTTTTACTCACGTGGAAACAAATGTTTGTCTTTTCTCCTCACCAGAATTCAATGTTAAAATCTTATTTGATCACATTTGAATAAAACAAACTGTCATCTCTGGGTTGTTTGAACAATTCTGTAAAATACAGCCAAAACATTCATTTCTAACCATGTTTTGGCACGAAACGATCCTTATCCCTTCCAGATGTGTGCAGATCCAACAGTTAAAAAAGAGCATCACAATTATTTAAAGTACCTCACTTGAGTTCTGCAGCTTTGTGGAGAAAAAAACAATAATCGGTGATCGTGTTAATGGAAATTTGTCTTTCTTTCTTTAATTTTGAGCGTTAGCAAAAAACACTTTCTTCATTTGAAAACACACTTGAGGGATAGACAGTGAATTGCCATTTAAGGTTGGGATTTCAAAGCTCAGATTCAGAGATTTACACCACAACTTTGCTGCGGATTCTCACTGTCAGCATCACCCAAACATGACTTTGCCATTCCGGAGTGTGTTACATCACCTACAAGAGGTGTAAGCAGTTATTTATGGTTCACGCGTTACCATTTTCAACGAGCAGAACAAAAACCTAGATTGATTTAGTAAAAACAAGGGTTTGAGTCTATAGAGAATTTGAGCATTGCTGCATTTGTGCAGCCTTCCCACTCTTATGTGGTGTACTTAACTTTGGAATAGGCCTACAGATGCGAGTTTGTGTGTATTTGTTATAGACCAGCACAAAAATAAACCTTCTCACACAATTATCTTTGTTCTTCAATGCTCTTGGGGAGACTCCGGATGCAGTCATAAAGGAGTTGCAAGCTGGCTCCTTCATTGGTTATAAAAGTGCCGGGGGGGGCAATTCCACACAAAGTCTTCAATGTGGCAGTTGTTGGTGGTGGGACTTCAAAGATCTACATGCAGCTCCAAAAACTTAAGTTCATCCTCATTTGTTAAAAATCTTCAGAATCTCCAGAAAAGGGAAATGATCATAAAAAAAGCATCTGATTTACAAACACAGCATATTCATTTTAATAGAACTATTTAAAACTAACTTGATTGATTTTCGTTTATTGTTTGATACTTGCATGACTTAAGAACTTAATTAATTGCTTTTTCCCCACACTTTTTGTCTAAGGCCTGGTGATAACACTTTATCAGATCATTGAAATTATATATAAAAATCTGAGTTCTCCAGCAGCCCCCAAACCAAATTCTCAGTGCCTGTTTTTGAAAATGTCTTTCATTTGAATAAAGAAATAAGTTAAAGCTGACTTGTGAAATTGTCACTTCTTTGTCAACTGAACGAAAGTTTTTGTTACATTTTTGTAAAAGTGAAAACCAAAAAGAGCTGATTGGAAAGCCTCAGCCTCTCAGTTTATGAGTCTACAGAATTAATTTGTGGATCAGCTCCACTTTTCTTCTCCAGGTAGGCCAGAGCAGGGGAGCGGCATGTCTCTGATCTACTTTACCAATGAGCTCTGAGAGGCCAAGGTGCCACAGGTCAGGCGATCACAAGACAGAGCCATAAAAAGTCCATTAAGCACTGTAGACTGAGAGCTGTGCTGTCATCCACTTGATAGCTGTTGCAAACAGAGCAGTACTTTGGTCTCAGGCCTCCAGCAGACTGAAAAACTCACAGCCTGCATCATCTGATTCACTTTTTTTAATAAGCTTTGCTGTCTGGTATACTGAAATTTAAGCAACTGAGCATGTTCATCCAAAGGAAAAAAATTCAGGAAAATAAAGACGATGGTTGTGTTTTTCCTGGAAATTTCTCTGTGAGAAAACACTGCTATTTTGTCAAAAAATACCTTTTTATGTTGCAACAAAGAGCAATTCTGCGTTCTGTTCTCGTTTTCTTTTCTTTTCTTTTCTTAGTTTAGTAGCATTCACACAAACAGCCCACATCCTGGCACAAACGCCTAATGTCGACATGAGCATTAACTGCCATAGGCAACAACCCGACTTAACAAGTACAAAAACCCCGACTTAACAAGTTGAAAGGTTCTTTAAACACGACTCTTCTGCTTTGTGTTTTTTTTTTTTTATTGGTAAAAATACCCACAAACTACACAGTATAATTTTAAATTGCATCTATAATTTTAAACCGAAGTACAAGTTTTGTTTTGTTTTGTTTGTTTCTTTGTCACTTTTTCTTTTTGTCCTGATTTCATCATTTTATTTAAAAGCAGTTCACAGCATGAATTTTCCAAATACTTTCAGATTCTTTGTGAGTTTATATTCTTGGACAAATGTAAAAACAGTTTTAATTCCGGTTTAAGGAGTTAATTTGCCTTTTACGTTTATGAAATTGGCCCAAGAAATAAATATAGCTTAGGAGCGTGCGTAAATGTGGGTGGGTGTTGCAGTCAGACTTGGAAAAACATGCATCTGAAAATTGAAAATCTTCTCAATAAAATGATCATCTTCATAAATAATTTCCAGAAAAATAAGTGCATTCTGTTCATCCTACACTCTCAAATAATTGTACTTCCTGATCGATTATTTTGTGAGATTGGTTCAAAAGCCTTATGCACCTACACTGACTCAGATCATTTCTGTGTGTTCTTTTTAAATTTTAAAATCAAGAAAAAACATATTTTCGGCCATTAATCCCAAAGCAGCGATTAAAAACAGACGTTGAGCGAATTTACTTAAAGGAAAAATGTTTTTTTGTGCTCCAGGCTTCTGTACATTCTTCAGCGCGAGCTCTGAACTTCAGCCATAAACATTTACGGCCTCAAAAAGTGGGAAAATTCTTAGCTATTAAAACGGTTATTAATTTATTTATTTTCAAATCTTCATATTTATTGGCGCACATTTCTCATCTGTGTCAATTTAAAGCTGGGATTTGATGCGCAAAAACGAGTTTTAAATATAAGATGTGTCGGTGTTTGACTATTTATTGAAATCCTGGTTTGTGTGCGTTCCCCACACCTCAGGCCTGGTACCATGTCCGCTGTGTTAACTGTAGAGAAAAAAAAATCATTTCATTTTAATGCTTGTGGTCTCCTGCACTGTAAAATCTGCGGCTTTGAGCTCCACTACAACCTCTTGATTTTTTTTTCTGAGAAAAACATGTAACTTCAGGGCATCATTGTGCTTTTCTGGAGTTGTTCTTTTTATGTCATTTATTGACTTCTGATCAGAGAAGAACAAAATCACAACTTTACGCATAAACCGACAAAAAGCAGCACATCTTGTGCTTGTAACCTCATCTAACGCTGCTTTCTTGATGCCTTTTTTTCTTTTTTTTTGGGGGGGGGGGGGGTGACGGCAACTTTCAACTTGACCTTGGCCTCCAGCCGCGTCTCCAACCAGCCGAGGAAGAGATGTTTGGTGCTCACATCGATTTCTTCTTCTCATTTAGCTTGTTATAAAGTCAGTTGTGTAGAGCATCTTACCTGCAAACCCATAACAATTTGACTGTCTAAAAACTGGGTTTTGTAGCTAAAAGTTATGATAAAAAATGTAGAAATTATTTGGAAATAGAAATAATGTGTCAAAATGTTCCAAATAATTTCACATATGACATTCCGTTTTTAAACATTAAGATGAAAGAGTCTGCGCCCTCAATATTAGGTCTGAACGACTGATGAAAAAATATTAATTCTTTACACATTTAAATTTTTTTTCCTTCATAAAATTTCCCATTAACAAAATTTTGATTTCTTCCACAATTCTACATACTTTCACACCTAAAGGGCACAATAATGAATTCTAAGGAGTGTGCGGTGTCCTGTCTTCTCCAACATTTTGCCTCATCTGCATTATCCTCTAGACGTGTAAGGTCTTCTTTGCATATCACGTGTTTGCTCTTGTCCAATAAACTCGCGTTCCTCGTGCACCCAGGCGAGCTGCTATCGGTACTCTGCCTGAGTCCCTGTCTCCGCTCAGTTGATGGGATTTTGAAAGGGTTGGTCGTCTCAATGGGCATGCTATGACCGCCTCATTGCTCCTCCACTCGCGCTGGATTGACCCGGTGATGTTCCTCTACGACAGCGCTTTGGATGAGAGAAACAAGAACATGGAGGGGTTCACTGGAGGCAACTTTTCTGCGAATCAGTGCAGGAATCTGTTAGCGCACCCAACCTCCCTGGCTCCCAGCACCACCTACACGGCGAATGAGGTGCCAGTCTCTGGCATGGCGGAGCCTGGCAAACAATGCAGCCCCTGTTCTGCCACTCAGAGTTCATCCAATGCGTCCTTGCCATATGGATATTTTGGCAGCAGTTATTATCCGTGCAGGATGTCCCACGGCGGCGTCAAAGCGTGCGCGCAGCCCTCTGGTTTCGGGGATAAATACGTGGACTCATCCGTCTCTGGTGAGGAGTTCTCGGCTCGAGCGAAGGAATTTGCCTTCTACCAGGGTTATTCCTCGGGTCCATACCAGCCCAGCTACCTGGATGTGCCAGTGGTCCCTGCTCTGACTGCCCCCTCTGAGCCGAGACACGAGTCCCTGCTGCCCATGGAGCCCTACCAGTCGTGGGCCATCACCAACGGCTGGAATGGGCAAGTTTACTGCGCCAAGGAGCAACAGCAGTCAAATCCTTTGTGGAAATCCTCTTTACAAGGTATTTTATTGATCCTTTTTTTAATCAATAAGAAAATAAAAATATGTGTTTGATTAATTCATCTGCTTTAAATGTAATGTTGGATGCTTTTTCCCCCACAGACACTTTAAGTGGCGAAAGCGCAGTGCGCCGCGGGAGAAAGAAACGTGTGCCATACACCAAGGTGCAGCTGAAAGAACTTGAAAGAGAATATGCCTCCAATAAGTTCATCACCAAGGACAAAAGGAGGAGGATATCCGCGCAGACAAACCTCACGGAGCGACAAGTGACAATCTGGTTTCAGAATCGGCGCGTAAAGGAGAAAAAAATCGTCAATAAATTCAAGAGTTCCAGTTAGCTCTGGATACACTAACAAGAAGTGAAAGGCGGACATGGATGTACTTTCATCCAAAAACTATGGTATAATTTATTACATTATGGACAGCTTTCATGTCGCCTGAGTGGCTCTGTTTGAACTAAACATTTCCCATCTCACGTTTTAATTGGAACCAGTCGATGCGGGCTGTTGACAGAAGATCGGAAATGGCCAGGAATTTAAGGTGGTTCCACAGGCCGGGGATGCTTTGATACTAGGAGAAGACTGCTTCTCAAAGCGGGACACTCATTTCAGCTTTGGTTTTTCCCCCCTCCTTTAAATCCAATTTAAAATGTAAAGTGTATAATAATTTATTCCACACTTTCTTGGCTTAAGGCGCGCGCCATGAACCAAAAGCTACGGTCTTTTGACACAAAATGAAGACATCAGACCATGAAATGTTTAATGAATTAAACTTTTAATTCAAAGGAAAAAAGAAAATATTTATTTAGGCTGTATTTCACATCAAAATAAATACACTTCAACCGTAAAATGGGAGTTTACGCAAAGACTGAGCTTTAAAAGTTCAACTATCACAAAAAAAGCACTTACTTACTGCTCTTAGATAAATAATAATAACTCGCATGTCAACTGACTGTTAACTAATAGGAAAATAATGGAATATTTTAAAAGCATTTATTCATGTACATACTAATACTGAAGCCATCTATCCTCTGTTATGATAATATAAGCCAACGTTTTGACAATAAATGATTGAGATATGCAGTGTGTTTTTGTCAAATTTATTTATTAATTTGTTCACCTCAAATTGGTTTATTATAAGGTATAAAAATAAACGAATAAAAATAATGATGTGATACTTATATTTCATTTTATTGTTCTGTATGATGTGATAACGTGTGTGGGCCTACGGGGCCCTTACACAGGAGAACGATCTGGTCACTTTCTAAGTTCTGTCGCCATCTAGTGGTATAGCTGCGTAAGCACAGGATATGACAAAGATGAAAAAGAAAAATAATTTAGAAAGAATTTTATTTTATCGTTGTATTGCGTGTTTTAAATACATATTTTTATTACCAAATTTTTTAAAACTACTTTTACTATTGTTTTTTCTTTGTTATTGTTTACATGCCAGTATACACTGGCTGATTGATACACTGGGGGGGGGGGTGTTCTGGAATATGAAATATAGGATATAAAATTCTTAGATTGATATTAAGTGGTTTTGAAATATATGTAATACTTAAATGTTTTGGATGCTATCTTTTTGTTAAATTTGTCTAGGTTTGAAACTAAAGGGTCACTTTTTCTGAAAGAAAAAAACACTTTTTTTTTCCTTTTGAGAATAACAAATGTTAGCGTAATTATAATTTTTCCCATTGGCATTTATTAAATAAACTTGGTTTGCAATGGTCATTTTACAAACCAAATGATAAGTGTTATTTTCTTGATGTTATGGTTAGGCCTTCCTCTCAAAAAGCATTAAAAACTGAAGATTCAGATTGGAGTAACCCTTTCTCGGCATCTCAGCATCTCAGCATCAAAGCAGTCACACTGTGTGTGCGAGGGGGTTGTGTATTATCCCAAAACGAAGAAAAATAAACAAATAGTAATAAAAAAATAAATGAAAAACAATTTGCTATAACGAGCAAAACCAGCAAATTGGATCGACAACTGACTAAAATACCAAAACTAGAGGTGGGCTATACTGTTGATGATTACTGACTGAAAAACAAAGTTTAGTGATTTAGAATGCAGACTTCCATGGAGGTTAAAATTTTCTTTGAGTTCTTCATTGAACCATCTCTTTTTTTCTGTGTCATTACGCCCCCTACAGTCACACATGCTGAACAGATATTCAAACATTATTATGGAAATAAAATAAAATGCGCGCATAAAAAGGAGGGATTTTGAATAACAGTGTCTTATGATAATAAAAAAACACAAATAATAATATTAACACATTGTTTGCATTTGCAATACATATAAAATAAAAGACAGTAAAAATAAAGTTCTCATTTGTTGCAAAAACCAACACTCATTTACTCAAATATTCAGAAAAATGAATAGTATTAATATTATCTAAAATATAAGACTTGTTTATTTTTGTTTTGTTACAGTTTAAAAATCTTTTTGCCTGGCATTTCACTTACTTTCAATTAAATAAATCAACCATCGCAACAGTTTTTGTTCTTCTTTTTTTCTCATAATCACTTTAAATCCAAATAAATGTTGCTCTGCAGTGCAGGTGGTTCGGGCTCATTTGGATTTTTACCGTTTGGGCAAAACAAAAAAAAAGTCAAATGTGAGTTCAGTTCAATTTAGAACAAAGATCAAAATATCCCACAACATCAGAAATGTCCTAGTTAAATTATTAGAAAAGCTCTCTTTGCAAAAAATCTTCTGGACGACAAGAGGCCTGCGTGCTGGAAACCAGGGCACTTTCTTAATGATTGAACTCATCCTCCTCATTTTGGGGCCTGAGGGGGAGAAACATTCCGGTTTACCGCCAGCAAACAATTTCATATTTTACTTTTATGAGTTTACTCTAAAAAGTCTCCATGGAATGAAATAATATGATAATATGGTGCAAATATTTGCAAGAGGTAGTCCCTCTTTCTTTTTATAACATTACCTAAAATGTATTTGCAGGTTTGAAATAAGTTAAACACTTATTATTATTTGGGGGTTCAGGGATTTTTGTGTGGAACCTCATCAATGTGTAGTTTAATTAGGTGTTAAACGACAACACGTGTCAGTCGTTTGTGTCTGTAAACAGAAAAAGCATCAACAAAGCGTTTTTAGATTAAATGTTTAAAGTTTTTCATGCTTTCAGTTAGTCTTGCTTTTTAAAAACCCGTAAAATTATTTTTAAAATGTGAGTAAATTTGATTATGTTTCTTAATCATCGATATAAATCCCACTTTTAGCCGTGCTGTGGTGTACTGGAGGATGCGCTCCTCTTCTCGTTAACGCAGCTAAACTGGATCTGATGCATCGTTTGAGCTCAGACTTCATGTTCTTTTTATATTTCGTGACATAAATATTACTCAACAAAGGAAAACTATAAGAAGAGTCTACAGGCTTATACAAGAGATAAGAAAAAACAGTCTGGGGCCCCTTTTCCAATTTATTTATAGCTCATGAACGTCTCCTCTGCTCTATTCTGCCCAAGTAAATGTCAGCTGATTGTCTTAATGTTTGCGCTCTTTTCCCTTTTTATAAAACGGAAGGGCATGAATTAAACGCTAATTAGCTTTGTTAATATGGTCAAAGTGGAGCTTCCTGGTCCAAAGGACAACAAAGCCCTCTTGTTCATTGTCTTTTTCTTCATGAACACTTAGCCACATGTGACCTTTCACCAACTCACACCAACAAACCCACGAGTCCCATATCTGGGTCAGTGAAACGGAAAGATTTCACTGCTCCGCTGGTGTTTACGCGCGCGCTTTTCTCCAGATTCCAGATTCAAAAGCTTCTCTGACGCACATTTATAAGTCTAACCCCATTTTTATAGTGTGGTTAAAAAGCAAACTCCTGCTTTAATTGTATTTGGAATTATGTAAGGTTAAAGTTAAGGAGGAAGTTTGCAAACAAATGAAAAAACAGTGGCAGTATTTGGGTAAAATTAGATTACTTTAGTAGTTTTCCTTTTTAATTCACATCAACTTTAAATCTAATAATAGAAAGCATATAAAAATAGACAAGAAGTCCCCTTTAAGTACCACATGTGAACTTGTTTTTCCTTTTTTAAGTGTAACAAAATAGCATATAGGTCGATTCTCTAAAAGTCTCGCAGCGTCTTCACGTGGAGACGTAGGCTATCTGTCATAATGTGCCAGTGGTCACATGGCTTTGGCCCTCAGCGATGGATTCCCACGTCACCTTGTACGTCTAAGGATTTCTGCTCCAGCAGTCAGCGTCAAAGTGGCTGAAGCGCAGCGGTGCGCAGGAACAATGCGCGGATTATCCTAGGACGTTTCCGAGCGCAGAGTATGGATTTGGATGACCGGATTTCGGGCTCCAGTATGTATTTACCGAGCTGCACTTACTACGTGTCCGGAGCAGACTTCCCGGGTCTCCCTCATTACTTAAGCCAGAGCCAGTCCTCTCACCCCGTCACTTACTCGTACCAGTCTTCTGCGCTCCCTCAGATCCCGTCCGTGAGAGATGTCGCTTTCAGAGATTATGGCATTGATGCTTCGAGTAAATGGCACCACAGCAGGGGGAGTCTGTCACATTGCTACGCTGAGGACATGCACAGGGACAGCTGGGCGTGCACACGGGGAGGAGAGGTCCCGGTGAAGGGCGGCTCGGGGCACTCCAGCTCCTCCAGCGCCACTTCTGCTCTCGGCGGGGGCAGCGTTGGGCGGAACGGGGTCCTGCCTCAAGCCTTCGACCAGTTCTTCGACCCGGCCTACGGGAGCGCGGAGGGAAGCGTCCCAGAGGCGGACAGACACTCAAGAACGAGCCCCGCTCCGGCTCACGCAGGCTCGGACTCCGCGGAGAGCTGCAGCCCCAAGTCTTCCTCCGGGAACAGCGAGGAGAAACAGACCAGCAGCGGCAGTGAGTGCTATGACGCGAGGAGGAAACAAATAACGCGCTCCTCTTAAAAGCCTTTTATATGCACTTTTATAAGCACATCAGCTTTATAGAGGGCCTGCAGATTTACCCCGCAGAAAAGAAACTCCAAGATCACGTGCTTGGGGTTGAAATTGGTAGTGAAGTCTAGTGCTTGCTATCAAGTTTTTAAAGTATTTTCCCCAAAAAGATTTAACGTGAAGAGTTGAAGAATTGCACTGTGAACAAGTGTAGGACTATTTGTTAATATATATACATATATGGTGTTTGTTTGTTTTTTACTTACATGAACTCTCAGAAAAGTTTTAAATTAAGGCACTGTTTAGAATTTGTTAAACTCATTCCATATCCACAGCTAGAAGGCGTTATTCGTGACAAAGAAACCAGAAACAGCTTTAAATGTTAGGTCAAAACCACCGCCTTACTGTGTCATTTCTGTCAGTGTGTGAAATTTTCACTGATTTTCGTGCGCTTTTCGGAACTTCTTTCAATAACTCTTGAAGCCAAACGCACCATGAGTCTCAATCTTTGTTTACAAGTTTTGCTCCTGCAGGCCCAAGATGAGGCAGACATTTGAACTCTAAACAGCCATGCAGTGTGACCAAAGCCTCCGAGCAGGAACTGACTGAGGATTTGGTTTCTCAAGACGCACGGTGCCAACACCCGCGTGAACTTTGCCTTTCTACTTTTTGTTCTCCTCCAGGTGTTCCGAGGACTCGCAAGAAGAGGTGTCCGTACTCCAAGTATCAGATCAGGGAGCTGGAGAGGGAGTTCTTCTTCAGTGTCTACATCAACAAGGAAAAGCGCATGCAGCTATCCAGGATGCTCAATCTGACAGACCGCCAGGTCAAAATTTGGTTCCAAAATAGGAGGATGAAGGAGAAGAAACTGAACAGAGATCGTATACAATACTACACAAACCCTCTGCTATAAAAACTGGACACAGACTGCTGCTGCACCCCCACTACCCCAACCCCCATACAGACAGACTAAACATCTGTGTCATAAAGTGGACCATATTTTTTGTCTTTTGAAAATATTTTTCTTCTCGTCTCTATTATTATTATTATTATTATTATTATTATTATTATTATTATTGTGATTTTTGTTTAAGTGATTACACTTAAAAATACATCAAATTTGGATTCTTTTAACCTGAATACAAACACTTCTTATTAATTTTTTTTTAAATAATTAAACTTTATCTTCTACTGTTCTCCAACCGCGCAGGTTCTGTTTTGCATTTCTAAATCTTCGCACTGAACCTCAATTCACACACGCTTGCACTTCCTTTACTGACCAGGAAATCCTGAAATTTAGCATCTTTACGCGCTTTTCTTCTTTTTGGTTTTATTGGTTAATGCAGTTACATATAACTCAAAATGGCTTGGTGAGAATAGCATTTATCCTCGAACACTGTCTGCGCATTAAAATTTTAAATTGAAGATTATATGTTACAAAAACGCATTTTAAGGAGGACAAAACATCACCCAAATGAATCAAAAGATTGGGCTCAAATAAAATAGAAAGAAAAACTCAAAAATGTATATAGTAACGTGTGTCGTATTTCATGATGCATGGATTCCGTATTTTTGAGCTTTTTGGCCCCCTTTGTGTGGAAATCAGACCTGCAGCAGTTAATATTTGATATCCATGACAAAAGGCCCCCTTCATTTGTTGGGGGCAGAAAGTGGCAAGGCTGATTTTGATCTGAAATGTTGGTTTATAAACCAGAAAGGATCTCTTTCTTGATTCGCATGAAAAATCCAAACACTTGCATTTGTGCGTATAAGAAAAGTAATCATACATTAAAATTTTGGATTGTTGAAGTAAAATTATTTAATTTAGTCAAAATGGAGTTTGAATTATGACTTCTCTTATTTGAGTATTTCTTAAAGCGAAAGTACTTTTGTTAATGGCACTATATAACTTTCTCACCACCCGTATAACCTCAAACGCTTTATGTTTCCTAGAGGCTTTACACTGACCACCAGACCCCCGAAAACAGCCTGAATGGCCTGTCATAAGATAATAAGGGTCCTGGTGTCTTCCTTACACGGAGCATCCTGCCAGGCTCCCAGGAATTCCACTTTGATTGCTGCACATCCTCCCAGTTGCTTCAGTGACTTGGCCATAAAAGGCGGATTCGTCTGGAGCATTTGCAGTGCGGTGCAATAAAGCGTCTGAGACCAAGGTTATTAACTGTGACTCGGGGGGGGGGGGATGAAAACAACGGCTGGGAGCAGTGAAACGCGCGGACACGGACTTCTCCGTGCTCACTTGTTTCTGCGTCCTGCAGAAGTGGGAAGATCTGGGTTGTGTTGCCATGCTGGGCCGCAGTGTTCGTCCACTGGATGGCGCTCCTTAGATCAATGTCATTGCCGTGAATTGTGATATAAAAGAAGTTTGATGCGAGAATCAAACTTTCAGGAAAGAGGATTTCTTTAAGGTAGGAAGAAACAGAGATGTCATCTGTGAATTGTGTTTGCGTTACCCTAAAGAGTGCTGAAATGCATCCGATGGCCAGAAGCCCTTCTTAAAGAAAAACATGTTTGATTTGGGAAGACCCTCAGAAAAAATATTAACTAGAGCACATATGGAGTTTCGGGGGGGGACATGACTTAAAAGAATTATTCGTTTAGTTTTCAAAAAAAATGTGTGTGCAAAATAAATCCAAGGTATAGGTCGATTTACCCTGGGGGGGGTTATAATTTATATTTATTTCATCTCTGTCTGTTTTCTTGAATTGGATGTTATGTGAGCTATAAAAAGAGGGGGAAGAAACAACGAAAACAAGAAGTGTTTTACATTTTTCACATTTTCACACTCTTAAACAAATACTCAATAATTTCGTCTTAACATGAGGATATATGTTGAATTTATTTTCTAAGGTTTCATTAAAAAAAATAATCCAGTGAAAACGTCACAGTTTGTGTGAAATTTAAGGCTTGTATGATAGAAGGACAGAGGGGCTCTGCACTCAAACAGATCCTCTGCGCGCATGGCGACTGCGCATAATCTGTGGCTCTGATTTCCAGACTTTATGGGTCCAGACTTTGAGGGATATAAACGTGACTGATCTTGGATTTCAGTTTGAACCCTCTCAGGGGTCTTTTTGGTTGCCCTAAATCTAGTTCTGAGGCATCAACCTCAGCCATGGATTGTTTTGAGTGTGAATTAAAGGCAGAAACAATATTTCCTGAAGTCTTTAAAGGGAGCTTAGCATTATTGTCTATGAAAACGACAATAATGTTTGTTATTACTTTAAGGTTTAGACATCCATTTAAGTAACAGAAGGGGTGGCTACAGATTTTTATTTTCTAAAATAAATTGTTGGATAGCGTTTTATTTATTTATTTGTTTACGGATAACATAATTGTTGATTTGTTTTGAATTAAAAACTCAGCAAAAATGACAAAACATTAATGGTAACAATGGTACAAAACGGTTAATTCTCCCACAGGAGGGCCATAAAAAAAATAATCCTAATTTTGTATACTCCAAACGAAAAAAAACATCTTATCTTTTTTTGTAATACAGAAAAAGCTGTTTCATATTATTTCCAATAAAATGTGGATAAAGTAAATATTAATTATTAAATGCAGCTAATTTTCTTAGTTTTTTTTTTCTGACCTTTTAAATAAAGCCTTTGTATGGAACACAATAATGATCGCTATATAAGATTAATAAATGCATACATTAATTTACAACTGATAATGAAAAAGGAACAGTGAAAAAGTGAATCTTGAACGGAATTTTGATAAATTCATTGATGATAATTTGTTCTTATTTTAGTGGGAAATTATTTTAGCTTCTAAAAATAATTTTCTAGCCCCTCTTACAGAACATTTTTGTACCTGCAGAGGCTGCTTATGTGACAGTCCTGACAAATGCACGATGAATGCGTTCAGCTATTCAGTAACTCTTCTGCAACAAGTATTTCGAGATTTCAAGGTTTCTTCGGAGTGACGAATTTTTTATGACGCACTCTGTCGTTTGATGTCAATGTTGTCACTGTGGAAGGTATGGGTTGTTGTTGTTTTTTGTCCACTGGGAGTGAAAGCAGCAACACTGAGTGAGAGTTGCTGAAGCCAATTTTACAGAGAAGAGACAAGTTTCGAATCATCACTGTGATTCTGAAGTGTGGTGAAGTCTATTTGTGAGAATGCAGTTAAAAAGTTAACATTTTGGAAAGAATCATGGGCAGATGTTTTACTAGTTTAGTGGAAACGGAACAGTTTTGGTACGAATTTATGGATCCAACCAAAAACACTTGGCTTACTTAAAGAAACAAAGACAAACAAGTGGATGTAAAGAGAACAGTAATTTTTGCTTGTGCCACAAAAGAAATGGTTTGCGACATTTTTTACGAGGAGATCACTGGGGGTTTAATTTTCACTGTGGTTAATTCTGATTATGGGGTCCTGTGACAATAAAAAAAATATCAAACATGAGCTTGATCTCAAGAGGATATATAAGTCAACATCATGGTCAGTATTGGGTATGACACTCACAGAGCTTTGGCCTCTATTTTCTGTAAAGTAAAAACAAAACTATACATATATAGGCATCAGGAAACTGAGAAGATATTGTTCGACAGAACAAGTTAAGAAGAAAATAAAAGAAAACTAACAAGATATTAAATAATTGGTTGATTCTAGAAAATAAAAACCAAATGATTTATTGTTTTTAGTATTATATTTTAAGCTTGAAGTCATGATCCAAACGGCTTTCCATACTTTTGTTTAAAATAAAAACATATTTCATGGCATTGTGAATGCCACCTTTGCACCCACAACATGTGCGCCATGCTCAGTCAAGCTCCACACTAACTTTACATGACTTACAAGTTGAAGCAGGGTTCACACAGTTATGGGACAAATGATGAAGAAGAAGGAGCTCAGTAAGCAAAGGCTATAAAGATCAGCTGGGCAACACAGGAAAGCTTAAAACTCTTCCCACACCCCTCCAAGCAAGAAAAAAGTGAACTCGGTGGATATTCCCTGCATCCTCTGGTTTTACAGAGCTGTAAAACTGACTGGTAAAGAAGTGTATTGAGTAAAAAAATTTCAGCTATGGCATTTGTCAAGCATGCTTTTGCGGTGACATCCACTGCTCCGGGCTGACAGGCTCCTAGTTTGAACATCTTGGGATGTTTTTTTCTTTTCTTTTCTAAAACTCCTCTTTCTCATCGAGCTTTTCTCTTTGCTGTGAAGCAAAATGTGTGACACTGTGGAGCTGGCTGTTCGGACGGGGAGGAGTCAGTCTCCTGCTGTTTTAATTGGCTGCAGACTTCAGTGAGAAGCGTGAGTATCAGTAATTATCCGGCAATGTTTTGCTCAAGAAATGTCAGCCAGATAGGGAAATTTTCATCCGCAGGCAAATTATAGCAGGACGATGTCATGTTCCAGCAACCAGGCAGGAAATTCTTTTTTCGTGGACTCTTTAATCAATTTGAGAGGCGACAGCGGTTCGTGTTACCAAAGTAACAGCCTCTACTTGCCGGACTACTCTTACGGACTTCCCGGAGGCTCTTGTTTCCCGGTCATCGATAAGCGTAACGAGCCGACGAGCCAGAGCATGGTCCCGTGTTCTCCTCCTTACGCGCAGGGGGTGGAACCGTGGCTGGAAACGCCGAGAGCCTGCCGGGTGGAGCAGCCCAGCGCGCAGCATTTATGTTCATTCTCTCAGAACATAAAAGAAGAGAGCGCGTGCTGCCTCAACGAGTCGGAAAAATGTCCAAAAGGAGCGACTTTGGACGACATTTCTTATTCCGGCGGATCATGCCATGTCGGCGGCAGCACCGTGCCAGTTCCCGGCTACTTCCGTTTGTCTCAGACATACATGTCATCGAGGCTCTACCACGAAAACATGAACCACTTCACGGTGCAGCGACCTGCCCCCATTGACTGCCAACAGCCGCAGGCTGTGTGCGCGGAACCAGAGCGCAGGGAAAGCCACGAGGAGGCGCCGGCGTCGTGCGCCCCAGCCAGGGAGGAGGACAGCCGCCTCTCCTCGGAAAGGTCATCCTCCCCAGAACCTACCGAGACGTGTAACGCAGAGAGTCCAGACAAGCAAGAAAAAGGTGACGAGCCTTGCAGCCAAAATCACCAGCCTTGAAGGACCAATCCGTCTGGGTGGCAAAAATGGCCTACTGTAAAACAAACAACAAGGGAGCATATACTCCTAGTTAAAAAATACCCATAATTTAAGCAATCAGAGCTCAAAATCAGTGTGTGTTTTGTCAATTAGTGTCTCTTTAAAAAGAAGCCACACATAACTAGGCAAAGCGAGTGTTGTTAATTTGACCTTTTGGACATTTCATTTGTTTCAACCCTCATCAAAGGCTCCAGGCCTCGCTTTAATTTCTTTGGACTTTACTTGAGGCTATTGTGAAATGATCAAATGAGTGTAAATAAGACTGCATTAAAGAAAAAAATAAAAAATAAATAGCTGTCAGACAAAGATTTAAACATTTGGGGGGGACTTGTCATTTGCTGGAAAATGTGTCTAATTTGGAAACGACCTAGATTTCTAACAAAATAATAAGAAAAATATGGTGTTCATATGTGCTATGAAGATGTGCGCATTGTCCTCCTTCAATAACCTGGTCTGTGTCCTTCCAGGAGGTGGAAGAACTGAAGTCGCTGCCAACTGGCTCACAGCAAAGAGCGGCAGAAAGAAGCGCTGCCCTTACACCAAGCACCAGACTCTGGAGCTGGAGAAGGAGTTTCTCTTCAACATGTACTTGACAAGGGAGCGCCGTTTGGAGATCAGCCGCAGCGTGCACCTCACTGACAGGCAAGTCAAAATCTGGTTCCAAAACAGGAGGATGAAGCTGAAAAAAATGAGCCGGGAGAACAGGATCCGAGAGCTCTCCAACGACTTTAGTTTCTCGTGAGACTCATGCGCACGGGAGAACAGGTTTTCCGTTCGCAGCCATGTGCAGAACCCCCACCCATGTGAGAAGATATGGAACGTTTCCTGCTAACTTATTGATTGTTCTCATTCTGACTTTTTGTTTTCGTGTCTGATGTTTATTTACCCTCTCACCAACGCGATCTATTTCAAAAGACGCAGTGACTGTCTGAGAGCTCCTGTGTATCTTCAGTCTGAGTGAATCTGTAGAAATTGCATGCTGGATGCCTTACGGGGATACCTGTGCTTAAATGTGGTGCTTCATGTAAGAAGTCATGGTGAATTTTTGCACATTTTGCTGGTCAAATGAATAAAAACCACCCCTATAAAACCACAAACGTCTCATGTGGCTCACAAAGACGCACGCTGGCGGCGCTTCAATCTCAGACCTGGCGCGGCTCCAGACGGAAATACCTTTGTACTTTGTGTGCAGTAAATATTACTGCAGCTGTTTTTTGGTTTTCTACCTCTTGATAAGTTGAGTGAAATGAAACTTAGTCTCTGTTCTATGCAGTTAACGTATTATTCTAAACATTGGGTGAAAGCTTGTGGATTTTTCCATTTTATTTGTTAGTTTTGTATAAATTTGTGCTTTTATGATGGGAGTGACCGCTCTTACACTTTTTTAAATTTCAATTTATAAATTTAGCCACTTATGTATTTATTTATGTATTTTTGTTTTCTTTGTCTGGTTTCTGTTTGTTTTTTTTAAATGTATTTTTCTGGTCAAATTGAAGCAATTTTTTAGTTTTGTGCAATTACGCATTTCTGCAACAGAGCCTATAACAGTGTAAAATATTAGATTAAAGTTAGAATAGGAGGAGATGACAGACAAGGCCTCGGTTATGATCATTGCAGTGCGCCATGTAGTTGCCTCGAAAATTCCAAGTTAGTCTGTCCGCGGCAGAAAAGAAACAAAAGGGGATGCAAGGGCTTAACTTTATTGGGTATATTTAGCTTAGACAGCTCTAGGTTGTAACCTTAAGAAAAACTCCCCAATTGCCCGTGATAAAAGGCGAGCGTTATAAAGCAGCCAAACAACTCCACCGCTCTTTCCGCTTCAGATTGCAGACACGCCAAAGCTGAGCGCATCTTTGAAAGTGTCCCCTAGGTGTTACAAAATAAACTGACCATTTAATCACATGTTAACGCCTTTTGATTAAAGGTTGTTTCAGCTTTTAAAAAACACAACTTTTCCCCCAAGACAGATTTTTTTTTAATGATCAAGCTTTTGTTTACTGCAAATCATTTTTCTAGTTTGGACGCGTTTTCGCATTAGAAATCACTGATAATTTTGCAATTGCACGACTTAACGTATTACCGTTACTCTGTTGGCCTAAAATAAAATAAAAGCACCTGCCAGAAATCATGTTTATTGCTTATAAAAGAAGATATTTGCCAATAAAAGCGCAGGGATTTGCTATTAAAATATGGTGAGGAAAATGGTGGCCATTTAGCTGAGCAGCAAAGGCTGATTTATTATTTATTGTTCAGTCCCACGGTCACGTGTTTGGGGCGCCCTATCCAGCATTGGACAAGGTTCAGCTTTCTGGGCGCATGAGCATGTAGGGTGCACAAAAAGCGACACCTTACCATGCAATGAATCCGTTTTTGCGCAAAAGTGCAAAGCTGTAAAACGCATTTTTGGACGTTTGCATTTGCAATTATTTTATACTCAAATATTATTTTGACCTTTTTTTGCAATGTCGACGATGGGGAGAAGCTATTATGTAGATGCACGGATTCTTCCTGAGCAGGAAGACATGGCACCGATGTTCTCCTCAGCTTCAGGGGTGGAGCAAACGGCGGTCACTGAATATGGCGGACAGGAGTCGTGTCTTTTGCAAGCAAAATCCTCTATTTTTGGCGGATCTTGGAGCGCCATTTCAGCCCACCCTGGAAGCGCAATCACTCCGACCTATTATGCAAGTGGTGACAGTGATGGCATGTTTACGCGTTCGTGGGCTCTGGATCCAGTCTCTGCGTCTCTGTGTTTGACGGGATTACCCTCGACAGCCGTGCATTATGAGATCAAACCTGAGCCCGTTGCAGGCAGTGCAGAATGCATGACTTTGGAGACGCACACTCCTCTTCTGGTTGACATTGAAAACGGAGCGTCTTTTGTGGATATCGAGTCCTCCACCTCCTCTAAAGTTCCAGAAGAAAACCAGACAGAAGGAGAAAACAAGAAGACAAGTAAGAAATGTTGCTGTAAAAAATATAATGCCTTGTTTAATAATTAAAAAAATCATTTTTTTCCAAATAAATTTGATTTTCCTAAGGATTTTTAAACAAAATTGTTTTTTGCAGGATCCCTTACTAAGAAAATCTATACTAGGAAATGTTTTGCTGGTGTTTTGTAGTCTCATGTCTTGGTGCATAAACTGTCTCGTTCTCAGGCCATTTCCCAGATAACCCGTCGTCCAGTTGGCTGCAAGCGAAGCCCACCAGGAAAAAACGATGTCCATACACAAAGCATCAAATCCTGGAACTGGAAAAGGAGTTTCTGTTCAACATGTACCTCCCGCGTGACCGCAGATATGAAGTAGCCAGACTTCTGAATTTGACTGAGAGGCAGGTGAAGATATGGTTCCAAAACCGCAGAATGAAGATGAAGAAGGAAAACAAGGACCGTCGGAGAGACAGTTAGCGCTCATAGCCGGGTGGGTGGGTGGTGTTGGTTGGGATGGGGGGTACAGCTTGTTCCTTGTGTTGTTATTGTTGTGCTTTAAATAAATGCTGGAGGATTTATTCCCTTTGTTTAATGTTTGTGAGATCACGACTTTAACTGTACTTGTTGCACATGATTAAATCTGTTTGCATGTAATGTTCTCCTTGAATGTTCTGTGGCTACCTATGTTTTCATGGTTTACGTTAATATTTTAGCAGAATTTAGAGTTTTCTAACTAAATTGATGTGTTCTGTGTAAAACACGTCTACATACCTCATACCTCGCCAGCTCTCTGAAACCTTTACGCACGTTCCGCAGTGAGAGTTTTCCATAATTTGGAGAGAGAAACATAAGTAAAAGATTCCAACATGTTTAAAAAAATGTGTGTTTCCCATCATTTAAATGATGCCAATGGTTTATAATTCTAAATCTTTATTTTTATTTCAATTTTAGTATGGTGAAGTAAAATAATTGAGATAATGCAAAGTAAATCATTTGATGCATTTCATTTTGTTTGAGCTGACTGCTGCCAACGATTTGTTTTATTTAGCTTGCTGTAATAAATATTTTAATACAAAATATGTAAGCAATTTATGACGACAGTTGTTATTGACAGAGTGATGAAAATGTCTGTCTGAAATTAATGAGATTTTGTTCATACAATTCCTGACCCGTCTGAAACAGACAGATTTGTCAAGTTGTTTCCAATAAATTAAGATAGTTTGTGAGGATTTTTTTTAAAAATACGTTTTAGTTGGGTTAGGTTTAAAATGTAGTGATGTATTGAAGATAAACTCAGAACAAATAAGAAAGAAACATCAGATTTTACATACATTTTTGGTCATTTTGATTTAGTTTCTGTTTTTGCATCACAGACTGTTCATCATGACCAAAACTGTTTAGAACGTGTAAAAGATGGCACAGCTTTGTGGAGGCTGCAGGGGCAGCATTTCTGATTGGGCTGCGTGAACAGACAGATGCGTGATGCAGCAACAGCGAAGAAGCGCACGCATGCGCACGCGAGCACGTATAAGGGTGCAGGACACAGCAGGGGTCAACAATAGGTCTGCCTCTAAAGATTTAATTACTTTACGAACGTCTAACAACAATCAGACAGCAGAAACATCCATTTATTTTATTTGCAGCAGATTTCCACTAAATGTTTCAGGAATTCATTAAATGAACTTTGACCTAGAAATATTATATTTATTTAGAAACAAACAAATAAAATGGCTTAACAAAACACTGAGAACTACATAAGCTAAAGATAAAGTTTAATTCTTAATAAGACAGAGAAGCAGTTTTTTAAATGAAGTTGCTGTTGCACCTGACGGCCAGCAGGAGGAGCCAGCGGCTTACATGATGGTGGGTGGTGCGTCAAAACACCAAAACCACTCCCACAAACACCTTTGGTTGTAGTTTGCTTGTCATGTGATTTTTAACTAAATTTATAAATTTAAAAAGAGCTATAAATAAAATTTATTGAAATCGTCAAAGAGGCCAAACTAACGGAGGTAAATCCACGGTAAAAGGTTATCTTTTAATAACAAAAAATAATTCGATTTATTTATTCCTTTTTTCTAAAATAGCTATTGTAATTTGTAAAAAAGTAAAACGAAAAAACTACTCTCTTATTTGTGACTTAATTTGGGATCTTCTCTGCACCATAGATATACAAGGAAAATCTTAAAGGAAACAGAGAACTGAAAGTTGTTTCGAGACCCTTTATGACCCCAATGCATCACAGTGCGTGACATTAGAAGTGAGGGGGAACTCCCCCCCCCCTCCCTCAACACACACACACACCTTCATGCTGGAGAAGTTCATGGAAGGAAAGTCGAAAGTCATTTTGTCTGTACACGGCCAAAGCGAACAACTACACTGTTCTTTTGGAAGTCGCGCTCTCAAATCCAGTTTTCTTTCAACTGGCATTACATGAAACACTAGATGTCTTTAGGCTATCGTAAATTCAGTCTGGTAATATTTGCTGCCTGATTTTGCACTCCATTTGCTATTGAAAAATTTTTTGTTCACTAAACAAAAAATAAAACGTTACAATAGTTAAATAATCAAAAATGTTTGTTCAAATAAAGAATGAACGTTAGACTTCCTTGTGGTGTAATTACATTGTTTTATTTCAAAAAGACATAATGGCATACTAGCAGTTTTATTGAAAGAAAAGATGCGTAAAAAAGTACAGAAAATGTTCATTGTTCCAGAATTTTCAATTATATCCAGAAAACCTCACAAACGTGAAGACATACACATATTTTGGGATCCCTGACTTTTATTTTAGATTTTTAGTCACCAGATTTGTGCATCCCACATAGAAAAACAATAACATAACAAACAAAAAATACAGAAAGCATCAAATAAATACAAACGTGTGATACTTTATAATGGTTAAAAATATTCAAAAATTAAAAAAAATGGATCTAGCACAGATTGGCACATTTTAGTGACATGTAATAGAAACGAATGGTGCATTTTTCCCTTTAATGTTTAAAAAAACTTACAAACACACCAAATAAATGGTATGCTGATGCATTGCAACTTAAATAAACATCCTTATATTTTTGAGAAACACTTGGCCTGGCCTCGCATTTTGGCCCACTTGTCTCCCAGACGTCTCCCTTCGTTTGGGAACAGACGAAGAACGCGCCCGACCCCGTCCTCCTGTCAGCATTCACATCCTAAGGAAGACCATAAGGCCGTGAGGAGCAGAAGATCAGCATTCGAGAGCAGCAAAAGTCTCAGTTTACAAAAAATATTTCAGAAAAAGGCTTTCCTTCTATAATACATAATTTACATTTTTAATATAATTAAAAAAAACTGGAATCAGAATTTTGGAGAACATTTAAAACAGACTTGTCATTGTAGAAACAACAAAATCTCACAATTAATTTTGAATTTATTTGCAGATGTAGAACGCAAAAGACTAGTCTCAGAATGCATCCTTTCAATTTATAAATAAGCAAATATTTTTTTTCTTCAAACATAAACCTAAGCTATTTTGAAAGAAACAATACTTCGGTGTGAAATAAAAGACAGCGAAATATTAAATAGATGTGCCAACACCCACTCACCCCAGCAAATAATTGATCCCACGGAAAATCTGTTTGTTCTTTTGTGCACCAACAAAGTCCAGCTCCTTCATTCCATTCACTCCTGTTTGCACCAGGATAAAATCTCCTCTCAAGCTTTGAATCTAAATGATAAATGTTTGTGTTAAAGGCGTTAAAGGCTGAGAGAAATCCTGAGGTTTTCTTCGCTCCGCACCGAGGGCATCCTCTTCCTGCACATATGATCTAAGCAAGTGTATGTGGTTTAAATGTTCTCTAAGGGCAAAGAGCTGTCAGAGCTCTTGGCTGGAAAGATTGATCACACAGAATACCAGGAATCTTTTGTTCAGAGCCCGGGCAATAAACAGCTCTCAGATCCCCTCCTTTTCCTGCAGCTTTTTGCAGGAACGGCGAATGATTTTACGCACGGTGGCCCGCAGGTATCTCGTGGAGGAAAGCAGATTACATGCAGAGGGAGATATAGAGTGTAAATTGATGTAAATGCAGTTAAGATTATTAACTCTACGAGAATAAGAGACGGATGGACTTCTTTTATAATCTAAGGCTTTATATGGGCACAAAACGTGTAATGAAGTGGACCTGAGTGTTTCTGTTGGAGGAGGTGTGGACAGGTGTGATCTCTCCTTTCCTTAGCAAACAGTCAGGATAAACATGAGCGCTGCTGTGGCTGCATTAGGTCACAATGGAATAAAAAAAAAATCAATCCACGTGTTCTGCGTCAAGAGCGCCAGCTCCTTGGATGCATAAGAGGAAAATATGAAACTAAAGCAAATCATGTTTTGATGCCCCCGACTCCTGTTTCAAAAATAACTAACATCTGCCCCAGACAGAGGCAAGAACACCTCCCCCTTCCCCAGATCTTCTCCATCAATCAGGACATTCATTGGGCAGATATCATGTGACGAGCAGCAGGGTCTAATTCCAACCATGCCCCCGTGAAAGCAAAAGTATATGGCTTATATGTCTTTACACAACTGTAGCCGGTGACATAGTTTGCACATAATCTAAAATTGGTTTTAGGAGCTTCTAACTAGTGGTTCTCCAGGAGGAGATGGATTACGAATTTGGCCGAGAAAGTGGTTTTATCAACAGCCAGCCGTCGCTCGCTGAGTGCCTGACATCTTTGACCAATCCCGCTGGTGATGCTTTTCAAAGTTCGTCAATCAAGAGTTCGCCGCGCTCGTTGCCGACACTGCAGACGGTCTCCGGCTTGGACACGAGTGTCCCCCCGCGCCAAGACCGCTCTACGCCGGCTCTGAGAGGCTGCAGCCCGCTGCAGACTGCGTCTATACTCGCAGAGTACCCGTGGATGAATGAGAAGAAAAGCACCAGAGGGGCCGGGCTGCTGCTGCTCCTGCTTCCCCTGTTGATGCTGCGCCGACGACTGACTCCCCGCCACACTACTTTCCCCCCCAAGGCAAGACATGATTAATAACCTCCATGCAAAGAGCTGCGGGATGTTGGAGAATTGCTCTCCACAAAGAGCCGCATCTGTGCTACGAGGGCGTTCCAACAGGCTGCTGCAGGATGTTTGATTTAAGCTTGCTTAATCTCATCAAGTAACGCGCCGGCGTGTGATGCAGTGTTAGAGTGTTAGTATTTGACAGTAATAGAGAGTGATAGATTTTCTTACACAGGCCAACAGCTGGCACGTTCATTAATCTTCCCCTCCGTTCTGTCCTGTCCGCGCGCACACCCATCATATCCAGGCTGGGGCCCGTAAATCTCTCCAGTCTTTGCGCTTGTTTGTCACAAGTTTCAACCCATGCAATTTGTTTTGGCACTCATCCATCTATTTTGTGTTTTTTTCATCACCCTTTTAAGATTGTAAAAAAATCCCCAAAGCCTTTTTTTATGTGTTCAGGTTCTCCGGAGGAGCCAGAGAGCACTGACGACGGCGCGTCCAAGAGACTGAGGACAGCGTACACCAACAACCAACTTCTCGAGCTGGAGAAGGAATTTCATTTCAACAAGTATCTTTGCAGACCCAGGCGAGTGGAGATTGCGGCGCTTTTGGATTTATCAGAGAAGCAGGTGAAGGTGTGGTTCCAGAACAGGCGAATGAAGCACAAAAGGCAGAGTCACTGCAAGGAGAACTGGGACGGTGAGAGGAAATACGCGTGCGTAAAGGACGCGCCGGGGATCGACTTCCAGCAGGCTGCGGACAGCAGCATGGCGGCCCAGAGGGAGAGGTGTTCCGACCAACACACACCGACTTCACCCCACAACAACAACGCAAATAGAAGGGGGAACCAAGCTGCCTCCCTGATGAGCAGCAATGAGAAACATCTGAAACATTTTCCAAACCCAACACCCACTGCTCCCGCCTGCGCATCAACAATGGGCCCAGACAATGATGACTCCTCCAGCCTGGACGGGTCCTTGCAGACATTCCAACCTATCTCCTCGTCTTCCTCTTTCTCACCGAGTTTGTCGGAGTCAGCCCAGAGTCCCCTTCATTTGCCCTCCGAGAGTTTCAACTTTTTCACGGAAACATTCACAGCAATGGACCAGCAAAACCTGATTTACTGAAAGACACTTCTCAGTTTGCTGTTGCGTTTTTGCGTGCTCGGTTTTTAGAGTTATGTTTGCAGAAAAATAATCACATTTCACGAGGTAAGTTTAAGTTAAATAAGCTTTCACTGAAGCATCATTGGTTCTTGTAGGTCTTAAAACGTCCTCACATTTGTATTTTTTTTAGAAAACAAAGCAAAATAATTCTATTGAAATAAAGCTTTACGACAAGTGAATAAGCTGGTTTCATTTGTGTTTATCATGCTAAAGAGCTTTTGCTAAATTCTGAACAATGACTCGGCTTTGGACTTAATTCCTAAATCTTCCATATCTCCAGGATAAATATAGAGTCCAAAATGTCATTAATAAAACAATTAAGGATCCATTTAACCCTCACAAGTATTCTCAATATCTTGACTTTTCCTTTCTGTTATAAAGACGTATTGTAATGAAGAGCAAACAAAGACACTTTTGTCTGATTGACAACCAAAATCACAATGTTGGGTTGACTTTCCTTATATTTTACCATGGAATTTCAACAACAGCAACAACAAAAAACCAAAACATTTAGATAATAAATGTCCTTTTGGGTTCGAAACATAAAATTAAACAATAGTTTTTATTTGAAATTCACTGTCATGTATGGTGGATGTATGCAATAGGATTTAAAAATGTAAGGAATATAATACAGAATTTCCCTTAAAACTCATTCTTTTATCCTGTAAGAATATCAACAACTCAATACAGCATAGTCCAATAATGATAACAGCTAAATGACCAAAATCCTAATGTTAAAACTATGAAATGATTCCAAGGCTGCCTTCCTTAAACACACATTTCTTTCAGAAAAAGGGACATTTTATTCTGTCTGTTTTTGCATCAACAGCATCTAAGAAAACATCACAAACTTAAACCTATAGACATTACAAAGTACATTTTCACCTTTGTTTGTTTTAAAGTTAGAAGGAAGGTAAGTTTAATGGATATAAATATAGAGGCTCAGTACCCCTCAAGAATGGCTTGTGCCCTTCACTATTTTAAAAACTCCCATACTGAGGAAGTAAAGACAAAAACACTGGAAGGGAAGCAAATTCATAACTTTAGGAAGTTTATTTCCTGTTTGTCTACAGTAATGCGAGTGTTCTCTGTCTGCACGAAGATCCAGTCAATTTGCATTTTAAAAAAAAAATTCCAGAGCTGTCTGCTCTGGCCCCACGCAGAAATCCGGACTTCAGTTGGCTTTTACATTATGCCTTTGCCTACAAAACTAAAACGATAAACGGTGCTTGTTCACAATTTCTCTGCCTTTAATTGTGCATGTTCAGAAGAATCTATAATACTGCATTGGTACTATGGAGCTTGATGGAATATTTCCAAAATATTTTTTATACCAATTTAGCATGATAAAATGATGGATATTCAGCAGATATCACCTTTGAAATGTATTTGTATTAAATATGGTCCTGATTATGAATTTCCTGAATTTTTATTCTGGTGTACCCTCTTTTTAATTTTTTAACCAACTGATTGAATCAACTTTTAGTTTAACTGTTTTTTTTTTGTTACTACTAAGGATTTTTTTTTAATTGAACCAGCTCTTCATGACTTGTTGCTTGGTCCCCGCCTGGGATGCTGCATTTGGCTGGCTATGCAGCTATTCTCAGAGAGCGAGGTTCCAATTATTATTAGCGTTTCCAACAATAAACATTTTGTTTTCGTGCTCTGCCTATTTCCTATTTCTCATCGTCTTCACCCATCAGTTGGGGGTGGGAGGTGTGAAAGGGGTGGGGGGTTGTGTGGGGATGGGGCTCTTTTAATTTTCGTGGTTGTTATTTTGATTTTATGTTCTTCTTTTTATATTATTTATTTTCTTTTGTGTTAATGTAAATCACTTTGTATTGTGCTTTCATAGGAAAAGTGCCATATAAATTAAGTTTGATTTGATTTGACTTAGAACTGACACAAAATAGGTAGTTTTGCTTTCAATAATTTAATCAGAGTTACAAAATATAGCATATAAATAAAAAATAATAATCCAGTTTATTCCATATGAATCATCAAACAACGTCTCCAGACTGAAATGGTCTGCAGGCTCAGTACTGCTCATTATTGCATGTCCTGCAGGAACTCTTTTCTGCCTGCAAACTAAAGTAGCTCCCCAGAAACATGAGAAACAGCAAAAAGTCACTGTGATTACTGCAGCAGGATGGTGGCACAATGCTTAAGCAATAAAACCAACTGTGAATGAGGTGATGAATTACTCCTTCAACAGAAAGCGGTTCAAAGTGATGCTAATTGTACATTAGCCTAATTGAAAACAAAGCTAGAGCAGTAGAAGCCTTGTAGAAGAAGCAGGAACTTGTTGGAATCACTCAATACTCTATATATTAGGAACACGCTGTCAGAAATAAAAAAGTGTTTACAAGATTAACAGATCAGTAACTTTGCTTTAGGCTGCTGGGCATTTGTTTTGTCCACAGTTTTCCACACAGATGATTGTTCCCATGCATTAATTAGACATTTCTGTGTGCAGTTAAGTGGATTGAAACCCTGCAATGATTTGAGAGAGGGGAAGAAACCAATCAAATTCAGTTTTATGACAGGCAGATATATGAAGCTTTATGTGGAAGCAGATCTCCCTTTCAATGTGCTGAGAGGGGTCAGAGGTCAAGCTGGCTCTCCTCTTTTCTTAAAACACCAGGACCAGGTCATGGGAGGTTGGGGTTGAAATAACCGCATGGATCATAAAAGAGTGACTCTGCAAAGACACTACTTCCAGTAAAATGACTGAGCAGAATATCAGTCAAGGAGAACACGAGAGAGATCTTGTTCTTTAAAGTCCCACTCCGATCATCTTTTGTGAAAGCGTTCCAATAGTCTTTTAATTGTGGTTATCCCATTTTAAGTCAAAATCGAAAAACTTGTGTTGCTCTCAGACATAATTTCTGCAGAGCAGCAGTGATTCATTGGAAATTTGGCTCTGAGATGTGGGCGGAACTTTTGGCCTGGAGTAAGCCTACCTCCATTTCCCATCATCCATTTGTTTACACTATCTCCCAAAAAAAATAGCAAGCAATACTGGAGCTATCCATCCGTATAGTTTTGAGCCAGATACCAGCTCAGACGAGGAAAACAAAGATGTACATGATCTAGTCGTACAAGTGCACATCTGTCAAACTCAGGTAATTATAATTGGCCCATGAGATCATATCAAATGTGATTTAGAGATGGCCGTAATACTCCAAATTCCCACAATGCATTGCTAGTATGTTGGCACGCAGTCGAAACCGGTAAGCGCTCCTTTTTTCTGTTAACAGTCATTGACAGCCATGCTCCAGTCACATCGGACAAATTACTTTCAACCTCCACAAAAATAGCCAAACAAAAGTTGGACAACAGGAGCTTTTAAGACAGAGGGGAGGCAGATTATCGGTTCACGAATATGAATGACAGACCTGTTTATCTTGTGTGTGGAGCTAACGTGGCTGTAACGAAAGAATATAACGCAAGAAGACACTGTGTGAAAAGGTTGAACATTACGTATCAGTTGCAGTTTATTTTTCAAGGAATATTGAGTTTGGCCCATGACTTTACTTCACTGCTTAATTTTAGCCCACTGTGAATTGGAGGGACCTTGTGACTTATAAGTCCTAGGTTACATCTACAATCCCTTTCCAACTGCATTTTTTATCTGCAATTTTGGTTTGCAATAATTTGACTAAAGAAATACTCATTCATCATTTAAGCCGTTTTTTCCCTTCCGGGGTCACAGGGCTGCTGGAGCTTATCCCGACCACTTGCGGGTGAAGGCAGGGTACACCCTGGACATGTTGCCAGTCTGTCGCAAGGCTACAATCACACACCCATACACACTCACAGGCACACCTAGGGACCATTTAGAGCAACCAATTGACCAATGAAGCATGTTTTTGGACAGTAGGAGGAAGCCGGTGACCCCAGAGAAGACCCACACATGCACAGGGAGAACATGCAAGCTCCACACAGAAAGTTCCTCCATTGATGTTCTGTTTCAGGTCCCCCAGCTGGGGGCCTTCTGGCTGTGCGGCAAGAACGCTAACCATTGCGCACCATGCAGCCCAGAAATACTCAGAATTGCAATTTTAAGCTTAATTATCTTCACACATGTGCTCCATTTTGATAAAAATGCCACAAGATGTTAAAAACACACAAAAAAACATTTTTAATAAAGTGGGTCTTGAAATATTTATTGTCTTCAGAGGTTTGTGAAGCATCTCAGATGTTGTGTCTTGTCTTTCTTGGAGTGAATATTTCTGTGGAAAGCCTTTGACTGCAGGACCATGAAGCACCTACAGCTAAACTAAACCCGATACACCTCACCTAATTCATTTCAAAAACAGACAGAGCAGATCAAAGGCTCCTTTTTATTTTTTTACCTGGATTGGATACCCCTTGTCAGATGGTGGCTAATGACTGCCTGACATATTTATAAATAATGTGTCAAAAGACTGATTCCCATCAAATGCACCAGATTTTAGGCACATTTAAACGTTGTTTGTCTGACATGATCAGTCATAATTGATGTGCAGCAAAGCTCCTTCTAGCTCGAAATGTGTTTTAACAGTGATAGAGCTGGTTCGGAGTGACCATGTGACTCTTTTGAAATAATATTTTAATGATCCTCATCAGATTTATAACGTTGACACACTCATAAAGCTCAGAGAGAGCATGCATCATTGCTAAAGCAGAGAAGAGATTTTAAAGAACACTGTAATGTACGTTAAACAGCGCGCGTCAAGAAATATCGTCTGGAATTAATCAAAAGTATGATCATCGCTTTAAAATTGGACACTATTATGCCGTTAGGGCTCGGTTAAAGTCAGATCCCTGTCGTCGGTGCCTTTCACGGAAAGATAACGAGCAAATAAACGTCAGGATTCTGAGTGGCCGCCAGCGTGGGAAGTATTTTGGTTCCGCAGAGGAACTGTGGTCACTGACAAACAAGCAGCCGCGCTGACTTCCGCGTCCTCGAGCCCGAGCTGCTTCCGTGAAAGGCTTTTTTTGTTCTCTTCCTGACGGTCCATCCATCGCCTCGGGCCCTGAACTCCTTTACTCTGAAGATGAGGACGATCCCTGAGGAGCTGGCAGCGCTCATTTCTGGTAACGCATCCATTACGCGCAACTGTCTTTTGCGCCCTTCTGTGTTCTGTTGCTCTTGAATCGATCTGTAAGCTACAGTTTTTGTTTTTAATTTTAAAAGAGGAAGTTTGTTTACCATGGCGTCGCTTTGCATGCGATCCATACATGTTGCTCACACCTGCTGGTCGTCATTCAATAAGAAACGTGGCGTCTATTAGACAGAAATCTGCTGCTTTGGCGCAACTGTTAATGTTTAACCTCTTTTTGCTTAGATTTGGAACATTTCCTCTGCAAAGGCTTAAAAGGAGAACTTCTGAGCAGGAAGACCAAAGAAAAGAGGGAGGCCTTCATAAAAAGAATCAAAGAGGTCAAACAAGGGTATGGTGCACCAAACATTTCCTGATTTTATTGTAAAAAGAATTTCCCAAATATTCATTTAACCCCCATTTGCTGTCTTAAAGCTTCCCACAAGATTTCAAGGACAAGGGTGAGTGTTGGCCTCTCCTTTTTCCCCTTATGGTATTATTTATTATGATCTCAAGTGAAGAAATAGGTCATGTTTATGTATAAGTAACATAAAAAGGCTTAGTATCCTCTTTCTTTTCTATAGTTCCTTATTTTACAGTTTAAAATAATCATTTTGCACTTTTTTTGAGCAGGTTCGGCTGACACAGATGAGGATGAGGAAGCAGACAGCAACAACGATGGAGGATCGCTGCAGTCTGAGCGCACAGACAAGGAAGAGGAGCCTTACGATGGTACCACACCTTCACCCCTCCCTCTCCTCCTCACAAGTGCTGGATTGAAATTAGGAAAGGTCTTTGAGTAAACGCACCAGTCTGTGTGCACTTCCAGGAGAAAGTGACTTTGAGTGGCACAATGAGGGAGACATTCCAACTGTAACTTGGCAACATACTTGGGAACCAATTTAGAGGGGTGCAACTGTTACCCCTGGACCTCCTCCACCCCTCCCCCTAGACAGTTCGAGCACAATTTATTGCTCTCAGCCGAAAGTCTGAGGAAAGAAAAGCGCAGCTAAAGCTGGAAAATGTTGTCATACACCACTTTAAGCCAATCTAATGTGTGATTCTGTATTTACTTTTTGAATTAAGGTAAGAGAGAAATCCTCATGAAAGGGTGATTAGGAGAGCAGAGTTTATGAGCTGTGAGCAGCTGCTAGTTTCACAGCTGCTCTTCGACTCGGCGTTTGCACATTTGCATTAAAGTTGCAGGCTTCCATGAAAACCTCGACTTTTGAGAGGTAAAAAAAATAATAGTAGTGCTTCTGTATCCTCTGTAATCACCACAAATGTCAATTTGGATTTTGAAACGAATAATATTCAAAATATATTTAAATTTTTCCAAAAACCATAGATTATTGATTCCATATGATTAGAATTTTTGTACTTTCTTTGCAGGAGTTCAGCAGTCTCCACCTGTGGCAGTCCAGGACCTGAAATCTGTTTTCAAGCAAGGGTGTCTTGAGAAACGGAGGAAAGGTTAGTCTCTGGTTACATCTTGAAAGGGCTTTGTGAGGTCTTGTGTTGTTGAATTTCCGGTTGTTGTTCCCTTTTTCAGCTAATAAATGACACGCCAAAAATACAACCACTAATTCAAAATCTTTCTGAATTGTTTACATTATATTTTTCAAAAACATATTCATATTTTATTTCATATGTTCGTTTTTTTTTCTTAAACTTCCCATTTCATATGAAACTTGTTCTCAAAAATGTTTTTTCTTCTTCAGATCACAGTTTTTTTGGCCCCGAGTGGCAGAAGAGATGGTGTGCTCTAAGCCAAAACATTTTCTACTATTATGGCAGCGAGAAAGGTTTACTTTTGTTTCATAATTCCTCATTCCGCAAGCTTTGACTCTTGTTTCTATAGATGCAGAATCTGAAGCATTCCTGATGACATTATTTTCTATGAGCAGACAAGCAGCAGAAGGGCGAGTTCAACATCGAAGGGTATTCTGTCCAATTGAACAATACTTTACGGAAGGACTCAAAGAAGGACTGCTGCTTTGAGATTTCTGCTCCAGACAAGCGAGTTTATCAGGTAAACTCCTTTTTTGTGTGTCTTTTTTTAGCTACAGTGAGAAGTTTATTACCAGAAAATATTTACACCTTTTACTTGTCAATTTTTTTACTTTAATTTCTATATGCGGAAATGTAATATAGATAATGTTCATGATTATATGAAAAAAAAAATCAAATGACTGCACTTTTTATTTTTCTGTTTCCTTGCAGTTTTGTGCATCGTCTGTGCAGGAGGCAAAGGAATGGGTGAAAAAGATCAACTTCGTTTTGAGAAGTAGGAACCATTTCCATTTGTTTGAATTGAAACTTTGAAGTTTTCCAAACTGTTCAACTATGATGTGACGGTGAAAAAGGATTGTATGTTTTCTTTATGCTCAGATTAAAATTATATCTATATTTTTCCTTTTTCCAGGCATGACCGGTGAAATCCCAGAGGAAGAGGAGGAAGATGAAGAAGAGTCAAATGAATATTATGATGATGTTGGGGTTGATGCAGCTATTGATGAAGATCTCTATGAAGAACTCCCAGGTTTGGCCGCCCTGCTTCCATCCATATATACTGTACCTAACTATTTATAGGCTACTTATTTGCATTCATGTTGTTGTGTGTCCTCAGAGGAAAAGATAACCCCTCTGCCAAAGCCTCCTCCTAAGGTGGAGGTGTCAAACAAAGCCCCTCGTCCTCCTGCTCCAGGTACACAGTGCTTCTGCTTAAAGCCCAAGTGACATTTGTTATGTCGATAGATGATTATGTTGAATACCATAAAGATAACGGGAAGAAAACCTTCTTGACATTTTGAGTCACTTTTAATAACATTATTTGAAAAAAAAAACAAGCAATAATCCTTCATGACAAGTGTAGATTATTTCACATAAAATACTAAAAAAAGCCTCCATAGAGGACAGTTTTTATTTTGGATTTAAAGTATGTGGCGACAGAATAGCTAATGAGACAAACAGGAAGAACAGCAGAATGAATTGAAGGTCTGAATGCACGAGCAGCTGTGTTGATGTTCATGAGATCAGAAAGGTAAGTTGGAGCAAGGCTGGGAGTGATGGCAGTCGGAGGAGGTCGTGGACAGTGGGAATAATGGAACAGGTGGAGACTTTTCTGAGCAAAATGAATCATTTAAGGCCACATTAAGAAGAGGTATCCTGTAGAGGGAAATGCCGTTTGACTACTGAAATAACCCCAGCTGTTCAACTTCCTTTTACTGCAAGTATATGTCACAATCTGGTGGCTATTTCTGTCTATGTGGTTAGTATGCTACCAGTCTAGGTTTAGATGATGAAGAAGCTAGAATGTTTTTTTTTTCCCTTGAAATGTCTTCTCAACTTATTAGTGTTTCCTGCTTCTAAATTATGCAGTGAGAAAACATGTGAAGAACATGTTGCTTTTATAATGAAACTGTGGTGAAGCCACTGCTCAATACACAACCTCCTGCTGCACACACTACTCTGACTGACAGCAGGACTCTCACCTTAAAAGTTTCTGTGGAACCGTGATTCCCTGTGCTGCTTTTCTCCACCCATAGTTGATAAGAGCACCAACTACCAGAACTACTACCAAGGGTTGTGGGACTGTGACGGAGACCAGGCGGACGAGCTGTCCTTCAAGCGTGGAGAAACCATCTACATCTTGAGCAAGGTAAGTTCAGGAGAATCCTGGTTTTCATAAGAAAATATTCTTCTTCTCCATGGTCACAGTTTTATTTTCCAATCCTTGAGATCTGGTGGCCTTTTTTCGAAATCAAGAGTAAAAGTCCGATTCCAGAGACGTTTAGTACATTGATAATGAAAGGTTAAAGTAAAGACAAATTTAAGTATCTGTACATTGTTTTTGTTATTCAGAGTTGAACCAGAATGAGTACAAACATGATTAATGCAAAAGCCTGACAAAATCTGCAGATCTGCAGGTATGGACCACCTGAACTGAGGGTCTCTTAGGACCTGTCTGTTTAGATGTGTTATTGGCTGCAGCTGGCCCGCTGCCTAAAGTTGACAGCTGATGCCTAAAAGGAAACTGGGCTGGGTTTGTTCTCTGGCATTCTGAGGGGAATTAGCTGTGTCACAACGGAAACTGTTTTAGTGCTGTTGGCAGGGTCGGCTTAGCTGGCACACAGCACCATTCCATCACTTCCATCTGGAGTGTTTCAGCACTCATCGCCGCTGCCATGCCAGGCGCTGAGCAGCCCCTAGCCCTAGTCTTTTTCACCTTGCCAAATAGGAAAGTGTGTTCTTGGGAAATCCAAAGTTGGCACGCAGAGAAGGTGAGGACACGTGGAGAGACGCACATTTTCTGAGGGATGTCAACTGAGAAAGCCAGCGAATCAGTGGGGATGCTCTGCATCTCGGCTATGATCAAACAGAACTCCTTTTGTTTTTATCCGGGTCATGGGAGCACCAAATTCACTTTTTTGCTGTGCCACATTTTACAACTATTGGCTCCTAAAATAAGTGGAATTACATACCTTTACAGATGCGTGTCAAAACCTGTGGTTTTGTCTCGGCAAAAAGGTGAGAAATGCATTCCATTTGGACACGCTGGATTTACTGCCTGCTTCAGTTTCTATGGAGCATTCAGTCATCTGACACTGTTTACTGCACACTTTCCTTTTAAAACTCAAGCCTGCCATCTAGCGGCAGCAGATGGTATAGGGATTTCTTTGTTCACAAATTTTCTGCAGGCCACAATTAAATCTTGTTTCCCCTGTTTAAGAGCACTATAAGTAGGTATTGTCGGTTAATCATTAGAAAGACGTCAGCTTTTTCAAGATTTTTTTTGCATCACTTTCCAAGTTTAAAAAATAATCTAGTTTAAAGGCTGTTATTTGTTTCAGGTTTCCCTATTGTTGATATTGTTTTATTTTTCCAGTCTCAATCCCTTGATGCCTGAATTTATTTCCAGCTATGAAAAATATGTTTTTCCCTCCAAGTACATGCTAAATTAAGGTAATTTTGGAGCATATTTGTATCAATAGGTTAATGGTCTTTCTACACTTGTGGGTATAAATGCATGCAGGCCTATCAACACACTCAACAAATGCCTGTTTATTGCTCCTTGTTGCATGGAAAAGGACCAAGAATCAAGTTGCCCTTTCACTCAGACTGGGGCTGCCATTAGCTTAAACCTTGGTGTTGGGGGTTGTGGCCTGCTGGGAGGGCAATGACCATAAAACCTGTCTGGACTCCTGCAGCCATCTGCAGCTGAAGGCATAACCTTCCCTCCTCCACTGTTCTCCTTTCCGCCTCCTCCTCATTCCCTCCCCCATTCCAAAGCCCAGAGAAAAGGTGTGGTGTTACAGCTGTAAGACCCCCCACTAAGACCAGGGTTCTGCTTATGAGGCTTGACCGAGTGGAGGGGAGGAGGGGGGGCATGTGTTCAGGACATGCTGTACAGACCATCGACCCCTCCGACACACGAGTCCAACCCACATTTTTTAAGCAGGAAGTTAGTCAACATTTGAGAGGTTAAAGATACAAGATGAAGGACTGCAGCGGCGTTTTATCTGTAGGTTGATGGTAATCTGCAACGTTGGCGGGTGCGTCCATGCGGGTGCATAGCACTCAGACAATGGATTGTGGTTTTGAAAGTCTCCAGAGAGATTTTGCACATATGCATGCAGGGTAATGTCAGTTATATGAAAAACCAGCTGCAAAATTTACCTGTTATGCAATAAAATTGATGCTGTGATTGTTGTTTTAACTTAATGTAATGATCGTAGTCTGTAATTTTTAAAGAATTCAGTGTGGTGGTTTGATCTTTCTGACAGAGCAGTTATATCTTTACAAGACACACAAACCTCTTTATCTGTCATGTCATCAATTGCCTGTCATTGCAAGCTTGTGTTTCTCCAGAGTTGAGTCATGAACAAACCCTGCTGTGAAGCTGGACTCTTGTCCAGAAAGAAACAGGGAGTGAAAGCAGTTACTTGTCTCAGATTTTTTTTCACCTTGTCCATTTCCAGTTTTGGCATCCTATTTGGAGGGATTAAGTGTCAAACAGCAGATTTTTGTTTTGCATGGTTTGCACATTGATGGTTTTTTCATGCTGAGTTTTTTTTAAACTGTTATGAGATGATAATGAACTTAAAACTGACAGAATGTTTGAAAAAAAAAATGAAGCTACTAAAACTATACAAGTACATTTTCTGGTGCAGCACAACCACAGATTACAATGCAAGTTGTTAACAATAAAACCTCCTAAATGGCATGTGAAGACATCAATTCTTTGCCAGTATTTGCTTTCAAAATTGCTGTCTTTAGTTGCGAAACACATTTTTGCACTAGCAGCCTTTGCAAACCTGGAAAGTATTGGGCCTTTTTAAACCATTTCAGCTTTCAGTTGCGTTCTCCCGGGTCTCTGTCTCTGCTTTGTGACACATTTAATGTGTGGCGCAATAAAAGCAGAATGTAGATTTATGCAAGAAGAGAATGTTTGTTTCTACATGTGGTTTGGGAAGTTCAACGTTCAGTGGTGTGTTCAGTTTCTATTCACAAAAATTCCTCTTTGGTCGAGGAGCTGACCAGACCATTATACTATCCCAATAAAATTACTTATATATTATAATTTGTGATTTAAGAATATAAATGAAGAGAAGGAAATTCTACTGATTATAAACAATTTGTGGAAAAATACTGCAGAGAACATTGAACATCTCAATCTAGTGCGCTCAAACAAAAGATTAATGCTGTTTTAGCAGAAAGGGCATAAAAAAGGGAAAAATGGAGATATAAAATGAATGCAATGATTTAAAAACCATCTTAAGTAACTGGAAAGTATTATGGTCTAAAGTAATTGATCAAGACCAAAATATGAAAACAAAACAAAAGATTCTGATATAATCAAGTGACCCAAAGTTGATGGAGTTTTGAGAAAAGTATACATATTTATTATTAATAGACCAAAGACAGCAGCAAAGCCAAGAAAGAATGTAGCTGAAAGTTTGATTTTTATTTTGCTTTTTTGTCCCAAGAGTCCCACTATTCTTTTCCTTGTTGTTCACATTCTTGTTGAAAAGTTTTTGCAGTGGAAAGCCCAGACTGATTATTCTTTGTGTGTTTCCAGGAGTACAGCAACTTTGGCTGGTGGGTCGGAGAGAAAAATGGAGCAATAGGGATTGTTCCCAAAGACTACCTGTTGGAGCTGTATGTCCTGTAATAACAGCTGTTTGAGCAATCGCTTTATTCCACTAACTTTGTGAACTTAAAGTAGTTTAAGTTGCTACTGAAATTATTTTCTTTTTATTCTGCTTTCTGATCTACTTTATAAGAACACATTAGAGGTTAGATTAAAAACCTTTTCCATTGTCTATTCAGAACAGTTTCCTTCTTGTATTTAAGTTTCTACTTAATACTTTGTAGATGTTTTTTGCAATAATTTCATGTTCTGCATTTGGCAAAATAAATAAATAAAAAATGTACACAAACGGGCCTCAGAGCATTTATTATTTTAATTACAGTTCGTGCCACAAGATGGCAATAGATCCCCTAAAACGCCATTCCTCACTTCTTGCTTGAAGACCAAAATCAACATAGCAACTGACAGGAAAAAATAAAACCCCTGTGCACTAATGTTTCCAGTATGTAAAACATGTCTGTGAAATTTAAAAATGTCTTGTTTGTTTTTTTAACTGAAAGCTGAGTTTATTTCCTCTATTCTGCACTTTTGTTCCAGACTTCAAAAGGAAGATGATCCTTAAGAGACTCTGCTGGGCAGAGAATCAAAGCATGGCAGATGGAAGCTTGTGTTTGCAGGCCCGACTGCAATGACCGAGGTGCACTAATAAGACAGCCACCCACACACATGGAAGTGGTGCTTATCACCCTCTGAGGGGCAGTTTGACAGCAGGCGTGGTGGCATTAGCCGAGCATGTCCCCTCAGAGGTTATATACATACTGTACATGATGTTTTCTTCTGTCTTTGACATCCAGAAGTTGGAGGACAGCTTTTCATTTCTGTGTTTGCCCAAATCTGACACAAAACCCGAAACCACTGTCAAAGCTTATCAAGGTCGGGGGAGAGATTTTACTTTAAAGAAATGTATCAACAATTTTTTTGTTCTCACTCCTGTCTTGGCGCTTTGTTCCTGGTGAGTGATGTGTTGTATCCTCTGTCCTTTGGGTGACATTCAAAGCCATCATAAATCCCAGTCTTTATGGCGAGGTGATAAAGCTTCCTTACTAATTGGAGGTGTAATGAATTACTATAATTACTTATTGAATATACTACATCGGGCACATAGAGGAATTGTTTGAGGGGATCAGCTCTTAATGTGAAATTTTGTCACAGTAATGACAAATGACATCAAGACAATGTTTGCAGTCAGATCATCCGGAATATGAACCATGGGCTGTGGATTTTAATAGATAAACACTAATATTTCTTTACTGCTGACAAGGTGCTCCTCCCCCCCAAGAACTGTCCATTTTATATTGGCAAAAGGGTCAAGTTGTCTAAGACAAGCAAGGCTAAATGCTGCCTCTTATTTTTATGTGCCAATAAAGGATTTCCTTAATGGATGTTAACTTCACCCACCCCCCCTCCCCCATCTCCTGTTAGACTTGGACAGCCATATCTCCTGACTATACAGGTGCTTTTATTGCAATTTAACATCAAGATATAATGTTTTGAAGATAAATGCCACGCTGTTGTGAATCTTGTGAGCACTAAATTCTGGTAATGATCCCAAAATAGCACAAATTAATACTTTGAATCGTAAAGACACACTTTGGCCTGCCAAATACTTATAAATTGAGCTGCTAGGCAGCAATAAATTAATCTGGATTTGCTGAGGAAGTTGATGGAAATGTAAAACGGTGTTTCCCTGCAGGAAGAGTGACTTTTGGAACAATGAGCTTGAAGTGGACGTAAATCATTTCCACTTCCAATTGTTTAAAAAGAGGTGCTTTTACAAACTTTCCAACTGCCAATCTTGACTTTTAGTCACGTTGACTCTTGTCATGGTCACTTTTTTGAACTCTAAATGCTTTTAATGCTAACCATCAGCTTGTTCTCCTGCCCTTTAACAGGTCTCTTAGTGGTGGGTCAGAGAACAGCTTCATACACAGTTTTTGTCAGAGATATATCTGCCTTATTAATGTGATATCTCAGGGCATTTTGCAGCAAATGTATTACTCTTTGACAGGCACTATGTCAGAATTCCATTAGACAACTCCCCCTCCTCCTTCTTCGGTATAAATCTTCAAATCTGAAATGGACACTTCTTAAATGTGAGCCACTTTTAATTGAGGTCAGTTCCTTTTAACATAACTCACACCATTCGAGGTATTAAGATTTCTGCTTCAGGGTTATGACGCGAGTTGAGAGCAGATATTTTGTCTGTGAAATGAGAGTTATCGCTTCACCACATGTTTTGTGACTGTGCTTTTCTGCCATTTGATGTGGAGAAATTAATGCTAATAAAGTTGTTTTCTTGTGTTTGTGCAAATATCAATTTTTGGTGTTTCGTCAGTAGGTGCAGCTATGGGGTGACAGATGTAAACCTGTGGGCATAACTTTGGTGTCGGAAATTCCGTTTTTGCTGCCCAAAAGAGAGATCAACACAGATAAAGCTTTTGTTTCTACAAATAGGGTTTTGCCCCCCCCCAATATGTGTCACGGTTGCAAACAGGATTCATATTTCTGGGCGTGAGAGTGACAGTTCAGACTGTCAGTGTAGAGCTATGTGCTGAGATGTCACTCAATATAAATCAAGCTTATCAAAGTGACAGGTGTTTGTCCACCTGCTATGAACTTCTCCCGTGCTTCACTCTTGCCCCATTCCTTCCGATTATTTACAAGGTTGCAGACTTGGTAATCTGCCTGTTTACTCAATGTGGTGGCTCGAACATCAGGTCTGTGATCCACAGCTGATTTACACTACTGGTTAGTGAGGAGAGTCACGACCCTGCATGGCTTGAGGGGGGAAAGCTTGCACTCTGCAGCAGTCAAAGGTGCATGCTAAGATCTAGCTGTAACGATAGACCCCCTTAACCTTCACACCCAAGTATACTGCAGCTGCCTGCCAATCCTGTGTAAATTCCCCTCTCTGCCTCTCTTCTCCTCCGTGTTGGACGGTCCCGGCTCCAAAGAGCCCAAGTTGAGGTTCAGGTCCCATCTCAATGTCACCTTCTTTAAATAGTGACACAGCCCCCCGACAGAGGCTTGACTTACAAGAGCTTTCTGAACTTGCCAAGTCACTGGCTAACAGATTGTTGCCATCACTCCCATTTAGTGTCAGCTCTGGTGTGTGTCCAAGAAGTGGCCCTGCCAAGTTAGTCGTTTAATTTAGTGTCCACATGGAGTTGCTCTTTTGTACACACTGATTAAATCCTAGCATGTTGCAGAGGACACAGTGAAAGGAGTATCTGGATATTGGCGCAGAGTATTACTATTTTAAGTGTACAAAAAATATAAACGTTTTTCTAAAAGGTAAACACAAATAAATCACACTTTGTAGGTCTTTGCTGAAAAGTTGCCACATGGAAGCATTTTTAAGACGAGCACAAGACTTTATTGAAGTGATAATACAGCATAATTATTTCTAACAATAGTTTATTTTTAGAAAAGTGAAGCACAGGAAGAACAACCAGAGGAACAACCATCTATTTTATATATACAATACTCTGGAAAACAGCAACAGAGATAGAGAACCTGAGGCCTATGTGCATCAAAACCTAAAAGATTCAAAGCCTAGAAGCAGATGGAAACAATTTTAACTGTTTGACAGTTTGGGTGGGGGTAAACATCATAACCTCACAAAAACAAACATTTATTTTAATGAATGCTGGGGGAGTGGTTTAGTGTGGATCTTCAAAAAGTTTTTGTTTTTTTATGAAAAAGTCAATTATTTTCTGGGAGGTATAGTCGCTTTATACTCTGATCTATCTAGATCACTTATATCCCTACAATTGGAACATGCATTAAGTATTGCAAATTTTGAATATCTAACTAGTAAGATGAAGAAGTTTTTATTATGTTGTTAATTAACATGTAAAATTAAGCTAATTTTTGCAGTTGGATGATTAACGCCATCCATGGCTCTACGCAGATAATGAGATGATGGCATGTGTCCCGAAAAGACAAACCGAGCCAGTCAACGAATCTACTGCACAATAAGGAGAATTTAGGCTCATCATAAAAGATTTCTCCTTCGCTCTTATTTCACTTGGACACTTTTATGTTTTTTTTATTTTCTACCTCATTGCAGCCGTGAGCTGCCTGTTGATTTACACACACTGGCAGTGAAGCTCAGAGGCCTCTGGAGATGTTGCCCTCTACCTCTTCATCTTTCCCCTCTCTTTATTTCTTAGCCCTCCCTTTTCTTCTCTGTGCCACCACTGGTAGCATCTCCATTCTGCGTCTGACCATAGAGCTCCCCTTTTACTCGTTCTTTATCCATAACAAGACGTTAGTCAGAGGGGACTTGAACCTGTGACACATAGATAGAACAATGTTCTCCTCTGCTGGGACCCATATTCATTTAATGCTGAGAATATATACATGTAACTATACATGGTTTAAGATATGTTTACATTGAGTATTAACACAGTTAAAAGAATGTTTAATGCAGTGTGAGATCCAACACAAACATCTCGCTGACTGCAGTTATTTGTAAATGCAGAGATTCAAGTCCTTAGCTTTTTTAAGACTGTTGAGGGAAATTCAAATTATACTGGGATTTCTATCAATATTTTCTGCTTATTTTTGGTGGAACATGCCAGAGGATTCATTACACTTAACATCATGTCATGCTGAAGAAGTGATCTCAGCTTCAGTTTCCCCCCCTCCGGCTTTCAGAGCAGTGAAGTGACGGCGATCAGCGCTGGAGGATTTGCTACTGTGATCATGCCAGTTCCCTGTAATCGCTATTACTGCACACCAAAAGGGCTTGAGAACAGAATGTACAGTTCAGCATAGCTGGAGACAGGTTAGGCTGCTGGGTTTGATGAATGACTGAAAGTCTCTATTTCCGCTCATTTGCATTTGTGACATTTTAAAGACAAAGAAAAATGTTTCAGCCTTGAGGATAATTAAGAGAAAGGCCCCCCTTCTCACCATTAAAAAAAAAAAGATTACTTGGATGTCTTACAGCAGCTTTGGTTTTTTAGACAGAAGGGCTAAGGTTTGTGCAGTTTTTATGGCTCAAGTGAAATCACCAGTGTTGAAATGAATTACAAGAAATCGGAAACATTTTTAATTAACACTCATTTGAGTCTCACAGTCCATCTCCTTCAGTGAATAGGGCAGTTTCTTATTATTTCAGACAGAGAAACAGTGTCACCACTGTTGTGCAACAGTAAATCTCTGCTGTTGCTGTGCAATTCTGGCATTTTCTCCTTTAGGTCCATCGAATGCTGCAACAGAGAGGTTTTTCTGATATCGACTCATTCTGGCTTATCTGAGCTGCAGCTACAACGATTCAATATCTCAGATGGTGCTGAGCTGCTTCTGCTACTAATGGATTCTGTATAATGTGGCACTTAAAATGCATAAGCAGTGCCTGATTTATCTGTAATTTGCCTACACTGAAGCATATCTCACTCAATCCTTGCATTTGTTTCATTCTTGTTTTTGGCTCAGGCTCCTCAAAAGGAATCTTAATTGGGATTTTATGAAACAAGTTTGAAATTCTCACTGTAAATGACAATAAAACTAACTTTTGTTTTCTGTATTTAAGAAATAAATTAAAAAATGATCATGAGGATGATAATGAATCTAATAACGAATTTAATTGAGATTTTATTCTTTATTTTCTAAAAGAGAATATTAGCTCTTATTTTATGTGTTTAACAACAGCTATGACTAATCTTTTGTCATATTGAAGTCAAACATTTTTAAACTGTCATTTTACTTTTTACTTTTCCCTTTTTCGTGACCTTTTTCCAACAACTGACAAAAGAAAACCTGTATAAATCAAAATGGCTAAAACCTCAGTGCTGGCAATGCACCGCAGCTATTAAACCAGGTTTACAGATTAAAGAAGTTTTTCAAGGAACTGATTAAAACATTAAAGGTCTAAACGCTTTCATTCAATCAAAAGAAAAACTTACACAAATTTCTTGGGAAACTCTTCAACACTCCCCTTACTAATCCTTAAATCATTTCCAGCTGTAGTCTTTCTGTTTTTTTTTAATATGGTAATCCTTAGTTAGTAAAAGCGTCCTGGTGATTAGTGGTGGACATGGTGTCAGTGATTGTTGTGGTTTTTCTGTGAAGAGGCCATAATTGTGTCTCTGTGTGTGTATTTGCTGCATCATGAACAGTAAAAAAAAAAAAAAAAGGAAGTATAGCATTGTTCTTTTTGGTGATCACTACAGTTCTGTTACATTTACAAGAATAAACTGGAAAAAAAATCCCTTCTGAGTTGCAGTGGCCACCTATATGAATCCCGTGTACCAAACTTTTAATCAATGCCTGATGTTCCGTGAAAAGGGACTCTGATCGTTGCTGAAATGTTCCATCGAAGCACATAGCTGATGAGTCAGAATGACTTGCATGACAGCCTTTATGGAAAGTGGAACCAAGTGTCAGCAAAAAAAAAAGCCCCAGTTTAGATAAGCCTTGGACTGTAAAAAACTGTAGATTTAAAGGCACTTACTGAAAATTTTCCCTCAAAATGATGAAAATAATTATTTAATTTTCTGTAAAAACAAATTGATCTAAACACCTGAAAGATAAGCCTGCATGAGCGAGATTTTTTAACTAAGAAGATATAACTCATCTTTTATGTGCATAGACTTTTAGAGCTGTATTGAATGTTTTCTGAATAAAATGTGCCGCAGACGGCATAGCATCATTGCAGGCGTTGGGGAAAGCATTACAAGGGGGTGACATAAACATGGTCAGGCTATCATTTGCATATGTAAATGAACATGTACACCCACACATTTCAGGAAATATGGGCCACCTCCACTTTAGGTTTGCAGGCTTTCTACTTCCCAGCTGCTCCCCCTCAGATCTGATGCAGCATCACACCTCTGCTCAGTGTAACATAAATCCTTTGTCTTCTCCTGTCCTGAATTTCTAATGAGCCTCTCAGCTGCTGCAGAGAGAAAAGGCGAATCTAATTAGCTGTGCAGATGTGTTAGCCTTCCCTCATTCTGTTTAGTGGTTATTAATTTTGTGCGAACACTGAGGTGGCATTTATATCGCCTTCAAATAGAGAAAATACTGGAAGGAACAACTGTAAGCGAGGGAGATGGATGAAAAGGAGAGTTTGTCAGCACTGATGGCAGATTGGGGAGTAATGGAGCTGGTCTGTCAGACAGAAGCGAGTCCGTTGGGAATCTACAGGATCTTAGCACCCACACACCTGAAAGGGTGGGAGGGCTAAAGAGATCCTATTGTGCGTCTAAGCACTGCAGCAGATGACTGACCTGCACTTTATTTAGAAGAAGAACAACAAAAAAAGGATCATTCATCGCTTGAGATCTTATATTTGTATTTAGAAGTATCACAACATGAACAGAAACGTTTCAATATTTCTTTAAGGTTTTTGGTAATGAAGAAATTACAGAGAGGTGGAGTTTCAGAAAGGGCATGTTTGTGTGAAATTGTGGCAATACTGCCACCTTCAGGCAAATATATCCAGACAAACCGTCTGCACAGCAGTCACACAAACATTTAAATTATACCACATCCTGAATTTACAAGTAATCACAATTTAAGCCAAAAAATGTAGAATAGCTGTTTTTAAAACACAAACCCAGAAACTGGACAGAATAAAAAGTGGAAAGGCTCCTCTTGCATTTAAGTAGTTTCATGAAAACAACAACACTTTTTTAAAGGTAAGCATCGGAGTGCCTTGTCCTTGTCCTATAGCTGGAGTCCAGGAGATCAAGTGAACCCGTGCTTCTTACTTTGTTTACTGCCAGATCCCTTATCTTTTCCTCTGAATCTCTGCTCTCTGAGCTGAAAGAAAACAGTTTGTACAAAAAAAGATTGAATATTTGAACACGAAACTCTTTTGTCAATAAAAAAAAATGTTGTCACCAAAAAAGAAAATCCCTTTATACTTAAAATCCCAGCTTTCTTACCTATCTGAGTCTGACTCACAGGACCTGCTGATCTCTTTGGGCAGGTCGTCTTCTGAGTGGAATCTCCTCAGGCCACTGCGCTGGACGGCCTGTGCCACAGAGAAGTTGGTCCTTCCTGCTGCACAGGCTTCTATCATGGACACGCTGAGGTCTGACTGCAGGAAAAGGTGCAGGCAGCTGTCAGACAGCAGCAGGCGGCTCTGAAGGACCCTGAGGAATAAGAGACAAAAATGGGTCTCAGTTGGCACAAAATGGAAGCAGAAATAGTACCGTACTTGTGGAATGTGGAACATCCAAATCCTTGTACATAGATAGTAGTTGGGTTGTTGTGTGGTACTTTAAAGTTAAGAAATGCATTGATCTGTGAGCTTTTTTCTTACTGTTCCAAAAACGTTTGGAGTCCTTTCATTCGCTCAGTGATCTGCTGGGCGCTATTTAGACTGAAAAAAGGATTTTTGGGAGGTAGCTCTGGTAACTTGACCCTTAAAGGGGGGGAAAAAGGTTTTAATAAAGGTTTAAGGTTATCACACAAAGTTACGGTTAAGGTACTTACATCAGGAGAGCATTTTCCTGAAGTTTTTGTCTCAGCCACACAAACTCACTGTACCTCCTTCTCACTCTTGAGGTTTTCTTGGTGAGGAACACACTGTCAGTCTAAAATACAGAAGTTAACTCACACATGACGGAAAAAAATCAGAGATGTTGATACAATCTGTCACTCTCTCGGCATACTTACATGTAAACAAATTTCATAGTCTATGTAGGCATGCCAGAAATCATTCTTTTGTATCCGCGGGTCTCGCACCCAGACACTGATGGCCTGCTGCATGGAGAAGGCAGGAACACACAAAACTGAAAGAACTGGTTTGGTAGAAAGGGGAAGGATTTTATTTGTCAGGAGAGGAACTGTGACGGAACAAAAAGGGATGGGAAAATCCACCAGAATAGCTGTTATTACTCAAGTCCCAAATTTTCCTGCATGTGCCACCTCCTAAAGAATTGTCTGAAGGACACAAGCAAAACACCAAACCCCACCAAAAAAAAAATCTGTATTAAAAACATTCAGATCAATCCAGTTTTATTTACATAACACAGTTGTCTTGACATACCTGATTCACAGTGCTGCCAGATCCTCTTCTCATAATCCACAACTTTTACAGACTGTATGTCAAACAAATGCTGCACTCAGCACTGTGCAAACGCCTTTTCAATATCACATTTACTAACTGGGGACAAAGGTTTCAAAATAAAGTCACAAGACTGCGACAAGGTTCCTCCCTCACAGCTATCCAAATAACCTAGAAAACATGTAGTGCATACATTTTAAAATAAATCCACATCTTTTTTAAGTTTTACTGTTTTTTGTGTGATCAAAATAAAAATAATAAAAAAAAAGACAGGAAAAAAATAGTCACAAAAGGTTTCCTTTATTCAGACTTCACAGAGCCATGGTCAACAATAACAGTAGTTCAGTTGCAGGTGTGTTCAAGGTTTAAGGTTGGTGGGAAATGTCAACGTCAGGACAGTGTCATCAGGATGAAAGCATCAAGTAAGTGGAGCTGCATAAATACAGTTTGAGTTCATTCCCTGTAGTCTCAGAGCTAAAGTGCTAAAAGAAAAGATTCAGTTTTAAAGCATTTAAATCTAAACATGTCTTTAAAAGTGAAAATAAATTTGACTTCCTTCTGGGCTAACACCCACAATTCTGAATCATGTTTTTGATCCAATTTTGTTTTTTAATACAAGAAAAAATAAACATGTTGTAGTTTGCTGGTGAAAATTATGTAACGTTTCTCCTGGGTCATCTTTTCACAAACGCTGCACCACCAACAATCTAAAATCTAAATAAAAACCTCACCGATAACAGGTACAGACTGGAAAGGGCTCACAACACAACTAGGACAGTAGAGCAGCCCTCTCACATACAGGTTTTCTTTCTAAGATAGGTAAAAATTACAACATTGTCAAAACAAAAACACATCCACAGTGATCAAGTCTGCTACATAACATACAGGGAAAGCTGCGACAGGTTAGTTTGCCTTCGGATGTGAAGCTCTGCACCTAAGTTAGCTCCAGTCTCCGTCAACGTCCTCAAAGGCAACATCACCAGGATGAAGGCGCTTCGCGTCCCTTCCTGTGGACAATCTCACAACCGCCACAGTCTGAAAGGATGAGAATTGACGCCTCTGATGCTCGGCGAGCAGAGGACACTTGATGGAGGCGGAATTGGGCTTTGGGGATCTGCTCTCCTCCGTGCTTTCACTGCTCCTCGTCTCCACAGTGCCACGTCAGCTTCTGCTCGTAGAAGTCGATGACAACCTGGGGACATCTGGTGCTGGCCTCACGGGCCGGCAGCAGGGCAACATCCTCTGAGTTCTTCCTGTGAGGAGAAATCCCAGCAGAAGACCAAGAAATTAAACAGAGTGCTGAAATAACTATTTTAAAAAAACGTAACTTCAGTTACACAAATTTGTCAATATTCTGTCATAAAGACTAGATCAATAGATCTATCAATTATACGAATGATTAGAACTTACTAGGTGGTTTAGTCTCATAATAAAAATTATTTTTCCTTTTCTTGTTTAAATTACAGTCTAGTTCTTCAACAGCTTTTAATAGTATGGTTTCACACAGTGAAACTCTGAATGCACACATGCTGAAGGTTATCCTGTCTTAAAGTCCAAATATACTTTGCATTACTATAAATAAACACTGTGTCTAAAAGGAGCTCTGGGAATCAGTCATTGTGACATTCTTTACTTTAAAAAGAACATAAAAACAAAGATATTTTTTCTAAAAACTCAAAAAAAAAAGTATTTTGGAAAAGTACAGCAGATAAATCAACTTTCTTTTAACAACATGAAGTCTGGTTCTGGACCATCAGGGGGCCAAAAATGTCCTCCATTTTTATTAAAAACCACTTTGCTGAAAGTCAAAATGATCTTTTTCAAAGTTTAGATAGACCAAACCCACAATTTCCCAGTCTTTATCTGAAATACAGAACATCATTTTTTAAAGAAATGAGAAAAAGAAAGAAAGTGCAGTTCTCTGCAGTGTCTGAAAGCAAAACTGCAGATGTTTGTGACACTGAGACCACAAACATTTAGCTGTGGTATTTTGTGGGCAGCAGTAAGAGGAAGCAGAGCAGTTACCATTTGACTAGAAACATGAGCTCCCCCTTTCTGTCTGTGGAGCCGATGATGCATTCGGGCTCGAGGTAATTGCTGAGGTCGGTGGGAGCGTCTGACTGTTCATCATCTGACTGCAGGACATAGCCGTCACCATGAGAGGCTGAAGCGAGCTCACTGAACTGGAGTAAGAAAAAAAAAGAAAACATTGTTTTAGTTGACTGTGCTTAAACAGTAAACACTAATTTCACTTTAGGAGCATCACAAAACCAACCAAATACACAACATCTGTACTACCAAGTCAAATGATCGAAGCTCTTAACCTTTCTTCAACAGAACCTACCATGCATAAAAACAAATTAAAGCGTTTTATGCAATTACAGTCAGGTTTTTGTGTCCGTATTCATTGTGTGTGGGGTCATGGGGTGTATGTGTGTGTGTGTGTTGGGGGGGGAGTTTAATTCGGTTTGCTGCCTTCATTTTTTATTTTATTTATTTCTGGCTGCTCGTGGCACGAAAAGCACTTTTTTTTAATAAATAAAGTTTGATTTGATGTAGAAACTGAATACACAATAATTATTTAATCAACAAACAGAAAAAAGAATCAAAATAGAACAAAAACTGAACCGCTGTGATGCACTTGGCTGTTTTTACATTATAGTAAAATAAACCCACAGGGGTGCCCAAAACCAGGGGCCTGTTGCACAAAAGTAGAATTAAGACATCCGGGATAAATGACTGAGCTGAGCTCAATGAATCCAAAACATGTGCGTCCAGGCTTAATTGGTTGCACAAAGACCAAGCCAGGATGAGCAGACACGGATTCATCAAGCCAGGTGTAACCAATCCTGGATAGGTGCGCGCTCACGGCTCACTCAAACAGACCCCGCCACAGATCACAGATAAACTGATTTACCATGGCAACTAGAGCCGTGTACTTTTCCCTGCCGGAAGCACAAATCCTCATGGAGGCATACGAGGAGGTTAAAGATATAATTAAGAAGCAGTGATGAAAGTCAGGCAAGGAAAAAATCCCTGAACTTTTCTTTGAGCGATATGGCGGGCACAGAGCGAAATTTTGGAAAAATACGTGGTCTTAGATGCATTCTGGCAGCTAGTTATTCACTTCTTTATCAAGAAACTAAGACTAATTGGAGCATCATGATTTGTCATTCAAACCCCTAGTTTGACTCTCCATTAAGGACTTGCTGGTCCTAAAAAAGAATTTGGAAAATTGCTCAAAGTAACACAATCCTACAATCTACGCTTTTCCTTAAAGCTGCAAAACATACAATTGCTAAAATATAGTAACATCAAAGCCCCAAATGGCAAAAAGAACACCAGTAACTATGATATTCTATGAAAATACCTCAGTTATTTATACATTATTTCTGCTTTAGAAATGACTGATGTACAACATCCACTTGCACTGTTTTCTCAAACTATAATTACATCAAAATATGGGATCTGCTTTAAACTATAATTCTATAACATAATACATCAATTCTTTAACACCAATACTAAGTAATCTGGGAAATATCAAAACAAACATACAAACTAAACTAAACATTGTAAACATTATTTTTTAAGGGAGTGCGGGTCCAAACCATCAAATACTTATAATTAATGTTAACTATACTGAACTAAATCATGGTAATTAGGAAATACAAATAAATTAGATAGAGAAATGTATTCAAAATAAAAACTGAAACTCAAAACTAAAATTGAAATTATTTCAAAATGTGGTTTTGAGATTATTTTACACAAAAAAGTATTTGACCTACACTACCTTAAAATCTTTTTTTTTTTTCCAGCCAAGACCACTTCAATTTGTTTTTTATCGTCTTCTCACAACTGAGGTCGTGACCACGCTCAATAATGACGATGCCTGCCATTATTTTAACACAAATTTGATCGCAAACTCTTCAGATGTGTTTGTGAAAGTTTAGCGTGGGTCCGCCAGTTTTGGTCTCTAGGGAAGCAAGTCACGCTGACCACGTGGTGCAGACAGAGCCAATCAGACCCGTCGACGCATCCGAAAGCAACTAAAACGTCCCGTCATTGGTCAATTAGGCCGGGAAGACGAGAAATGGCCACGACCATAGAGGAAGCGATCTGCGGAGAAATATAGAAAATAAAGCTAAAATTAGCTGATTTCAGACCATTTTCTAATCCGGAAAGCGATTTGTCCGTAGAGATCAGGTCTTTATTTCCCGGAAAGTACGTTCGGTTTGCTCAAAAACCCGGATTTCCGGGAATTCCCGGAAGACTTTCATCACTGAAGAAGAAAGGCAACACCGCCACAGTGATAAAGCACACTCAAAAAGAATTTGAATTAAATTTCCAGCCAATTAAGTTTACGAAAATGTAACTTGTCATTTCAACCAGAAAATTTTATGTTTGTAAATCTTAAGTGAATGAATCATGTCGATCGTACATAAAAATAATCCATTTAAAAGTTACTAATTTCAATCATGTTGATCCAATATGATACCGTTAAATTGGATACATTAGTTATCGCAAAGAATTGTGGGATTCCATTTTCTTTGTCTATCTGGGCAGATTGGGGTCTAAGTGTGAGTTTTTGTCCATGGGATTTATTGTCTAGCTGTTTTACTCTGTTTTAACTAGTGATTTAAACTGTTATGGTTATTTTTTTTCTGCACCATGAGTTAGAGTGTGGGAGAGGATGATGACCAAACCCCTTGTGCGGTAAACTGTTCATGTAACTTAAAACAGAATTTGCATTATTTGAACTCCTGTCCTGTGATGTGGGACATTACTGTGTATTTCATGTCTTTGATGTGAAAATTAAAAGACCCATTGGAAAACATTATCAATGTCAGATGTATAAATAACATTAAAGCAAAAAATTAAGTTATATCATCATAAATTGTGTTAGGAAGTCATACAAATTTAATTTGAATACATTTAATTTAATGAGGTGTGACCAATTGAAGTGATTCAATTTAGTTGGATCAACTTTTATCTTTTTAGAGTGAGCAACAATATTAATTTAAAGTTGGGTCCAACTGCAGTATTTAGATTGAATCAACTTAAATTTATTAGTTTGAACCTAAGTACATTGAGTAGGACCAATATGATTCATTTTTGTTCAAGTAACCCTGTCTAATCATGTGGAAATCCTTTCCATAATTTTCTTATGTTCATTCAAAGTGAACCTGTTTTGAGTGTAGTTTACCTGCTTTAATTTGTCCTTATTCAATAAAGGAACATAATGTTACACATTGTGTTTTAAATGGAATGTGTTTTATTCTATATGACAGAGTACTAGGGCCCCACTAAGGAAAAAAGGATAAAGTCATAAATTTATGAGGCTGGTTCTTTCTGCAGAAAAGCAACATATTCTTTTTACAGTTTTGATAGTGATGAAAATGTGATACTTCATATTCTGGCACATCAGCATGTCTTCGTTTATGAAACCATACTGAGGTACAATTTCACGAAATGCCCCACATCTGTCATTTTAACAACTGTCCTCCTTTAAAACAACTGGTTACAATATTGTGACTTGTCTTTTTTTCCCTTTGTGGCCCTAATATTCTATTATTTTACATATAGCCTTATAGTCTATGGGAAACTGTAAATTATCTAATGATAGCAACATCATCTAAAACTCATTATTTATCCAAAATGATTGAAATTAATGATCACAAACGTTTAAATAATGACAGCGGGTCTAGTTATATGTGATAACAATGTATAGTGAGCAATGAAATAACTATTGGTTTCCATTTGTGGCGACTGCTGACTGACATTAGGGATGAGATTAAATAGATCCTGGAATTTAGCCTGGTCTGGAGCAGGCTAGCTCCACAGAATAAATCTCCATGGTAATTTATACCATAACATATCCTCCTGCCCCCTATCCAGCTTTAGTGCAACCGGATTGGGGATCAATTGAGCCAGGATCACCAAGATATCCTGGCTTAATCCCTTATCCTACTTTTGTGCAACAGGCCCCAGGCCTTGTGGGCCGGTGTCCTACATGTTTTCTAACCAACCTGCCATTAAAGCTCCTAATTGGCTAAACACACCTGATCCAGGTAATCACCAGCCTATAAGGCAGGATTTCTGGAAAACTAGCAGGAGGCCGGCCCTCCAGGCCTGGAAATGGGCACCCATGAAGGTAGATTCCATTAACAACAAATTATTTATATTATGGAATTCGTCCTGGTGTGGTATCAAGTGGTACACTTATGCATTATTTTAAACTTAAAAGCCTAAGCCATTCCACCAGCACATTTGTCTCCACTCACAATCTCCGTCTCCTGCTCGGTCATTTCTTCTTTAGGAACCAGCGTCTGTTCACTCTGCTCCTCTTCGTTCTCCTCTGGGAAAGCCGGAGCGTTCCTCAGGAACTCCTCGATGAGTTCAGGACAGTCCAGGTTGTCTTCAGGCTCCCACGTGTTTTCAGCACTGTGATCACATAAAAAAAAAAAACATTAGGCCACATTAAAGTTGCGGGACTATTGGGATTGGGAAAGATCTCACTCACTCGGTGAAACCCTTCCACTTCAGGAAGTACTCTACTCTCCCGTTAAAGACTCTACGGCGGATTATCTTCTCAACCACGAACTCTTGAACAACTGCGGTAGTCTCCTCCGTCTTCCTCTGTTTGGCCGTCTGCTTCTTTCTCATTCTATCGATATACAATATGTTTTTTTTAAGAATAAAGAAAAATATGACCGGTATCGAGAGAAAGTTAACTTTTCTGGGATCCCTTTGGGACCTAAAGACACAGACAGGCTTTCATTCGGCAGCTCTGTTTGTCCTCGTGCTCCAACTACTGTCTCATTCAAAACAGCTTTGATTTGGTTCAGCTCGGGAATATAACATGTACATATATGTGTTAAGTTTAGAAGGTACAATGAAGGACTCCAGTAACTAAGCTGAAAACACGAAGCGAAGAAGAACACGACAATTTTGAGCAATGTGAACGTACGCTGTCGGTGTTGACTAAATGTCGGCGGCAGTCTGTCGCGAGGCGGCTCTGCGTTGGTCCGCAGACTACACGCACACAGCGCCGACGACGCTGCTTGGTGCGCAAATGTGCCGCTCGGCGTGTTTAAATGAGCAAAACAACTTTTCATGAATGACTTCAAAACAAAGATGGCCGTTTGGTGCTCGGAGGAAGTGGTTGCCAAGGGAAAAGGTCACGACAGAAAAACCGGGAGGAGAAATGGGGGACGACAACTCAAGCGACCAATCAGAGAGAAGCACGCGCGGTCCTGACCAATTACGGAGGTCCGGGGATGCACAACTAACCCGCCCCACTTTACATGTATTTACATTACTTATTATTTATTTAAAAATCAAGAGAGAAGTCTCTCTTTTCTAAACAGAAAATTAAAAAAAGTGTTAAATTATTATCCTATAAGTTTTGTTATTTGAAGTCTCTTAGTCATTATTCATGTTAGGGGAAATTGGGATATCCCTAAGGATTTGTTGTTTTTTATATGACAGCATTGACATAAAAACTAATAAACGTTAATATAGTCTGTTATAATAATACTATTCTAAAATAAATTAACTGAAGTGCTGTTAATAAGTCACACGACTTGGCTGTGTGGATTGTCAATCCCATTTTTACTTTTGAAAAAGTGGGAACACAAAAAGCAAAATTTGGTCAGTGTAGGGCAGGCCATGCTATAAAAATATATAGAGATTTTACTTTGGGGGGAGGGGGTACAGATAAAAAAGCAGAAACCCAAGACCTGTGGTTAAAAAAATAACTAAACAAAAAAATCCTAATAAATGCAAATATAATACAGTGTTTGGTCTATGGCATGTCACAGCAGACTTATTTCAGTTATTAAAAATCAAATTGATTAATTTAACATAAAGTAATGAAGTGAGTGACCTGAAGGAAAAGAAAACATATTTGTCTTTCATTTTAATGCTAAAATGCATTATAATACAATATTTGATTAATAACATTTTATGTGGTTGGTCTGTTATACACACATTACTATACATGTAATTAGCAAATAATAATACATTAACAAACACTACTTTGTTAGAGCAAAAAGTAATATCCTATCTGTTTTAGCACTGCGTTGTGTTAATTTGTTATCCTTCCTGTAGCCACTCAGGGCATCACTGTCAAGATCACAGCATAAAAAGCATTTTTGTGGTTTGGCAGTTTGATTAAGACATAAAGTATTCTCAAAGCATCTGACGGGTAAAACAGCCGCCATTTGACAGAATCATCACTTGGGGGCGCTGTCTACTCAGACCAAAAAGGCCAATACTGCTGCTGCTGCTCCTCCAACACATGAGAGTTTATGCTGGATAGCTTCCAGCAAAAGGCAGTAAAACAAAAGCTTTTACCATGAAGTAGACTTGCACAAAACTGGCTCTGATGCACAAATGATAATGTTTTCCCTTGAAGGCTGAGTACTTGTGCAACGGCTAAACCTGCAGAGGAGCAAAACAGGGCCTTCATCCTTCAGTTTGTCAAAAAAAAAAAAAAAATCACCAATAGCAATGATGATGATCAATGTCTCTGAGGGAAGTAGGTTCTATGTATTTTGCAAATCAAATCCATATAAAATTAAATTTGTGCTTGGAATCTTTCCCATTGACTTTTATATTTGTATCATTGGACACATTTGAAGCTGCTTCTTCTGTTTTCTGGCCTTTAATCTGTAGTTTCTCTCACCAAAGTTAACTTTTAGTGAACAATATTTGCTGCTCCTTAAAAAAAGACCTAATGAACGTGAACTTCATTCATGTGTATAAACATATTTGTTTTTTAATGATGCTGTTGTTGTTAAACAGTTTAATATAAGTTGTTACTTGCTAACATAATTCTTCTTTGGACATTCTACTTTCTGAATTCTTTACAATTCTTGGTCCCCGTGTGTATTTTTGGGGGGGGTTGTATGCTTGTGACCTGTCCCAAAAACCTTTTTGCCCCTCCCTCTGAACGGCTTTATATTATCAGTTGCCATAGTAACCAAACAGTAATCATTGGGTAGTTAAGTATATTTTAGAAATTCCGGTATTCAGTGTTGGAAAAAGCCTGAGTAAATGAAAAATTGCTATTAGCTTATGTTGCTAAAATTTTCCAACAGGTCAGACAGCGGAGGTCAAATTCACGTGTCACCTTGATTGACAGGTGAGTGACATCAGGAACAAACAACTCCCATCCCTTAAGGGTTTGGTGCAGCATCAAACAGGAGAAAGACTGCCTTTGAATTTCACAGGCTACACATTCATCTTTCACCTTGTGTTTTTCTTCCAACCTGTCTGTTCCTCTTACTTTGTTTTATTTCAAGGGAGCTTTGTTGAGCTGATGTGAGTTAAAGGGTGACTAAGCATGTAGACTATGAAAAAGAATGATCAATGGCTGTAAACATTTCCATGGAAACACATTGAGAACTTGAAGAAATGAATAGAAAAATACAGTATATCACGTTGTCAAAAGAAACTTTGGTAAAAAAAAACACAGATCTTTTTAGATTATCTTAAAGTTGAAAAGTTCACTGATTCCTGTTTGTTTCACAAGAAAATAACCTTAAATTTCTCATCATGTGATTCTGTTTGGATTTGTTTCAATGACATTCATCCCTTTTGCCGTCAGTCCTTTGCACTGTCTCGAGTTTTGTAGTTCAATTGTCCATCAGGGAACTTGGACCTTCCTTTCCAGGCAAATAAAATATCTGATTTAAATAAGAATTGAAAAGTTTTATAAATCCAACATATTTGGACTTCGAATGTAAAACTAAAAAACTAAAACAAAGGCCAGATTGCCACGAGTGCAGCTGAGCCTGATCTGATTCCTGGGTGGTAGATCTATCAGTAGACATTTCCCCTCTCATTTCTATTATGCAGCTGTTGAGTGTCTGTTTTCATCAAGAGCTGCCACACTAACCCAGGAATTCAGGTTGTTGACCTTTAACTCCATCTAGGCTTTAAAGCTGTTTTTTTTAACTTATGGTTCCTCCATCCCCTTTCTGTCAGGAGAAAAGTTGACTGTCTCTAATCAGGCTTCACTGATCTTGATGCAAATGAAGTCCATGTATATTATTTGCTCTTTGGGTTCTGCATGATTCATGGATTCCTGAAAAATGCTGACCTGTCAACTATGTGCCGATTACACAGGATATTTCAGTGGCTGATGGAATTTGTTTCAACTCAATTTTTGCTGAAGAAGGTTTTAGAAAGATAGAAGAAAATGTAAAAATGTTTGTCAGAAATAAAAGTTTTTTCTTTTTTTCTTTTTACTTTAGTTGTGAGCAAACAAAATAAAATAGAGATGAGGACATAGATGTTTAGTGGAGGTATTCACACTGACTTCTTCGCAGCTGTCACAGCCTGTTTTCTGAGATCAGTTGACAAGTTTTCGCTTTTGTTACTTTTAAACAAAAGCTATAAAGGTTACATAACCTGCTGAATAGAGAAAAAAGGCTTAAATCTATAGGGTAATCTCATTGAAAGTGCATGTTGTGTCAGTTTTGTCCACATGGCAGATTTTTTTGCTGAAGCTCTCACCAGTCGGGAAGTCAAGCAGGGAGCAGAGGACAGCTTGGATTTTCTGCCCTGCTCTCACATGGGGCTTGTTAGGGCCAAACATCAGGGCTCCAGCTTTTATCCACAGAGCTGACAGCAAAAAAACAAAAGTTGCCTCATTTCAAGATGTTGAGAGCGTGCAGTGATTGAGTGGTATGGCGTCAATGTGAGCTTCTCAGTTTCGCCTATATCTTTAGGGCTGGGTTTAGTCACTGAATGTAATGTAAAAAGTAAATATTCATGCAAACAGGATATTCAAATTTTCCAAAATAAACTTCGTCGATCAAACTTAAAGAAAAGTTAAAAGCCTTTCTGGAATAAACTAGCTTTCTCTACTCACCTCTACCTAAATAGGAATCTAACTCTGACACAAGTCTGCCAGGAAAAGTAATTGATGCTCCCTTGAATGACAAATGTAAGGATCACAATAACCCAGCAGAGCCATGTTTCCAAGAGACCTCAACCATAAAGGCAGAGGCTGCACCAGAGTTTTTTACCCGCACATCTCACCTTGACCTGCAGAAATGAGCAAATCCCCACAGAAAATAGAAACATTTTTTGCAAGTTCAGGCTAAATATAAATTCTTGGAGTCTAAATATTACATCTTCGACAAAGGCAATACGAGAAAAGTCAAACACTTAAGTTTCTGAATAGAAAATATTTGACTATGCTAAACATAAAATCTCTTTCTAGTTAGAACAACTTTGCTATAGCAACTTTGCAATTAAAATATTAATTTTGTCTGGGTAGCTGAGGTGAAAGGCTACCACGCAGGAATCCAGGGTTCGATTCCCGGAGGGGAATGAACAATGGTACTGGGCACAATTCCCATATTAATGGCGAGCAATTAACATCACCCAGTGAGGGTCCTTGGGCAAGACTCTTAACGCTGCTGCCTCCGGAGCGCGGTTCGGCTGCAGCTCACCGCTCCCCCAGGGGATGGGTCGAATGCTTTTTGTTTTCATGTCTTAGTTTGAATAATGAATAGTCTTTTTAATAGATAGAAATGAAATAGACAGATTTTGATTTTTTAAAAAAAGAAAGCTTTAAGTTAGTATCCCATCTGAGACAAATGGAAATGACGCCATGATGGTAAACTAGTAAAACTGACAAAATAATTTTCTCAGGCCATCAGGTCCGTCAAATTTTAGCTCAGGATAGATTTCATTGACTCAAGCAGAAGATGAAGGTAAAATAAATACAGTTAACACTTCTTGTTTTTTAAAGTCTGTAAATCTGACAACTCATTTTTCTGCAGTCCTAAACTTCACCACTTGGTGTCGCTGTCTTCATATCAGATTCCTCCATCCATGGTAACGGCCGCAGAGAAAAAAAAACCGGGCCATTCAATTAGGGGTAGCCTACGTTTCACGTCAAGCAAAAGCTCAAAATATCAATATTATTTATTTATTCAAATACAACAACTAAATGTTTTTATAGTATACACATTTAATGTGCTAAATTAATTAATTGGCAAGCTTAAGCTCAAACAAATTTTAAAAATGTTTTAATGATTGAGAACAATTTCTCAGTTACAACGATGACCTGAGTTTGTTGGTGTTGTAGAAAATGGCGGTGATGAGAACCCTTCCAGTCGACAAATCAACAGGATCACACGGAAAGAGCATTGAAGCAACATCAAGCAAGTTCGTCACCATCCCAAAGCTCTTAGATCAAAGATTTTTATATTCTTTTTGGCAAATTCAAGACTGTGGATTTTTATCACCTTTGCATCACATTTTTAAATTAATGCAACGCAGTCTGAAATGCAGTGTTGGATCTAACTGAGAGCATGAGACACAAATCTTTAAACCTTTTTAATTAGTTTAGTTTGACGTGTAACTCAAGTTCCCCAACCGGGACTTCCACTTACTTTGTCCAGTTGCTGAGAGCTCTGGCCTCTGTTTTCTGCCTAAAAGACAATGATAACTTAAAAATAAGTTAATACCCCTGGTTAATCATTGTTTGTACTATTCAGACTCAGAAAAAATGACACAAAAACTAGTTACAAAGGTTCTCATGTAGTTACACACTTGCTTTATCCACAAAAAAGTTTTTTTATATTCAATGTGTTTCAATATTAGCACTTCTCTGGCGCTTGCTCAGCATTGACAAATTCTTTGTGGGTGTGTGATTTTATAATCAAGTTCTATATTGATCCCGTGTTTTAGATAAAAGCCTACGTCTACAAATATAGTTGATCATAAAAGTGTGAAAAAATAAAGTTGTTTAAAAATGTGAAGGATTCAGCTTCTACTGATCATTTGTAACATTGATTTACTATTGCACTCTTCCACCTCATCTTGAAGCTGTTTTGCATCTGCTTGAAGAGAAGCTAGAAGCTGACTGGCAGAGGTCCGGCTCAGGCGGAGTTTTGGACTCAATGGAAGGGAGCTAGTTTTGATCCTGAGTGAAGCAGCCGTCCATCCATCACCCCATCAGAGCTGACAGCCATTCAGCAAAACCGGTGAAACTCCTGCCAACAATCAAAGGGCCTTTCACTGACAGAATGCAGCTCTGGTCTGTCACTAGAGAAGGGCGTTCCCATGTGTCAGCAGGACAGGTTGCCACCTCCGACTTTTTCTTCTTTTGGCTTTCACTTTGTATTTGATCAAATTCACATGACTGAGGAAGACCACGTGATTTAGCTTTCCTTGCATTCAATATATTTTACTTGAAAGTAGCTTAATAAATAGGTTTATTTGAAATAAATTCAGGCTTGATTTACATAATCAATGGAGCTTCTGTTTTAGTAAACTGTAGCAATGCAGTGTTGGAAACATTGAGATACTTTGGAATTTTTAAACAACATTTCTGCCCCATCTATCAGCATTCAGGAGAGCCAAACAAATAAAAAGTACATGCTCTGAAAATAATTCAATAAAATTAAAGTGTTACTTGAGTCAGTTTTTAATCATATAGTTGATCGAATTTCCTCGGTGTCTAAAATCACTATTTTCATCCTGCTCAGCTTCTTTCTGTTGCTTTTTTTAGAAAAATTGGATGACTTGACAGGAAAAAATTCTAATAAATACTTTCAATCTGGACAAATTCTCAGTAAACAATTTAGTGAAGGAGTCTATAAAAAATGTAATTTAATTGTCTATTTTCATGAAGAAGCTTGTAAAGTTAGAAAGATATGAAACAGATAAATCAGCAGTTTGTTGCTGACAAAATGTCTCCCTGATTGACAGAATAGTGTTTTTTTGTGCTTACATAGAAATGAATTTGATTGTGTTTTTCATTGCACATTTAATGCATGATTTACAAATATGTATCAGAATTATAAATAACTATGTAAAAAAAAACAAATTGTACCCATAAATAAAATAGTCAAGAAATATTAAAAAAAATTATGTCAAGTTTTGTTTATAGATTTGAATGGAATAACCAGAAAATAGCTTGTTGTGTTTGTCTATTTTTTTTCTTTGCAAATTCACACACCCTCCTGCAAATTGTGATCAATAAATAAACTCACACACATTTTTTCTCTTCACTTCCAGCACGTTCTGGTCCGGCTGAATCTTTTAACAACTTGTAATACACAGAACAGCTATTGAGATGCCTGCATGAATCAATTATTCATTTCAGTTTCATAGCACTGAGGATGCTTTGATTGTGAACGGCAAAGAAAGACGCCTGTGTGCTTCATGGCAAGCAGAACGAGTGGACATGTATCCACTGAATCTGTAACTGCTTTGAAATAAAATACTTTCTTTTTTGGACTCGATCCAAAACTGCCTCTCAAAAGGAAATATCTGACTTTTTTTTGTCCGCAATGTAGTTCTATTTTGAGCTGGGTAGTTGAGAGCAGACAACAAAATATATTTTAAAAAATTTGGATCGCAGTATGTTTCTTTTTCTTTTTTTCTTTTTTAACAACAGCCTTTAGTCAAGAGCTGCTCAGTGAATATTTGGCTGGTTTGAAAGTTAAACACCAAAGTTCATCTTGATGGCTCATCTCAACAGTCAGCCATTTGCATCTGTTCAAAATCAGAGCACAAAAAAAAAATCCTCAAAGGCTTCAAGGTGGCCATGACTGCTCTTCACATGTCCACAGTAAAACATGCGGAAAAAATCTGTCTCTCATTTTTAGTACATTTTCTGCTAAATCTTGGCTCCACCTGTGACCCTGTGATGGTTGATTCCCCCATCACTGAAGCTATGATTAAAACCCTCTGCTGCTCTGGTTTCTTTGTACGACTTCCATGCTTTAATCTCCTAAAGTATGCGCAGTAGTCCAAAGAACAGACATTTTGATCCACAGTGAACACTCGTCTGGCCAATCTTCAGCTCATCAGGCCACATTGAAGGGATAAAGTCTGCAATACTCAATGACAGTTGGTCAGAACACGATCAAAGGCAGACAGTGCTCATAATTTTCAAAAGCTTGACGCCAGGATTTTGTATTTTATTACTGACCAAAAGCACAAAATGTTACAGTACATGAAGGGTTTCAGCGTGGAGTTATAGGCCACTGAATACATCAATCTTTGAACTTTAAAGATTCAGAGAGACTGTGGAAACTCAAAAAAATGAAGAAAAAACATTTGCAGATTTTTTCAGCTTCATGCTTGATTTAAATTATTTTTCAAAGCCCACATGTTGTGACAAAAGATCATAAATGACAGCAAAAATAAGCTATTGAAATAAAACCAGATGGCTTAATATTTGAAAGTAAATCAATATTTTTGCATTGGGCAATAATATATCTGATAGAAGAGACTTTTCATGCCTGTAAAATCACTTGTTATGATATGAGAAAAAAACCAAAATGCTGTAAAAAATGAAAAAAAGGAAACAGAAAGGTGTTTGTGCAAAATGTTCTGTTGGCCTCTTTCAAACTTTACTAAAGTGTCCCTGAATGCATCATTGTTGGAGCTGTCAGGCTTTTATGTTAGTGTAATTGGTTTTAAAGCTCAGAATAGCGCTCCCGTGGTGCATTATGAAAAATAAACCTTTCAAGACACGAACAAAGCTGTTTGTTGAACATTAGCATCCTGACTGATTAGGGCATAAATATTTATAGTGAATGGAACGATATTACAATCGCAGAACAATCTCGTTTCTAAAAATGGAAGCAGGACATTTCATCCACAGTCACAAAGGGGCAGCAAAGAGCAATCTCATTACGGTAAATGTGTTTACCCGTTCTGCTTTTAAACTTTTCCTAGTATGTCATTCTGAGAGGTCATTACAGGTTGTTTCCATTTTCAGCCTGAGAAAAAATACTAATATCTGGGTTGTTGAATATTAGGAAACATCTCTTCAGATTGCTTTATCACACATTCTCTGCAGGTTTTATGAGGGTACACATAAAGTACAGTATGTAAAAAGGAACAGGAATGAAAGGTACTGGGGTTTTTTTTGTATGGAGGAAGATTTTTTTTTTTTAAACTAGGAAAAACAACAGAGAAGGGGTAAAGAGAAGGCGAGAGAGAGATCAAAGACTGCAGCAGAGCCAGGCCCCATTTCAGAAATAAAGTTGGAAGGCTCTCCCTCCTCTCTCCATCCGGTTCTCCCCCTGATCATCGACCCAGAGGAGAATATACTCAGTCCGTGTTGAATTATAGATTAAGGCCCGGTTCTGACTATGGCTTGGCAGCAGAGTGTGCATCAAGCTGTTCTGAGTTTCTCACATTTCTGCTGCTACTATTGCCTCACCTCGTTGCCTTGTTAAAATCAACATCAAACGCTCTCCACAGATGAATAAAAGGTTATAAAAGAGACTGCATGAATATGTAAAGAATCTCCCATGAATATGTTCTCTGTCAGACAGGATCTGTGTAACGCTGCTTCACAAGGGGTTAACCTGCAGCTCAACTTGACAGGTTTAAACATGAAAATTCAAAGGTGTCTACAAATAGCAACTGAGTGTTTTCAACAATAAAAATGTAATTGTGACATGGAGTATTAACTTTAATAACAATGCAAGTAATCAATTCAGAGAGATGTAAATTAAACAAAGCAATCTAAATAAGTAACAAATTTAAATATGGATGTATTTTTATATCAGGTACTTTTACTTAATAATTGAAAATGCCTTTTTTTAACAGAAAAAAAAACTTGTTTTTAAGAAGTGGAATTTATCAGGATGGTTTACCACCAGCCAAACCAAGTAATTTCAGAAACTGGGCCAAACACACCTCATAGCTGATGGAAAACCCTGGGCAAGGCCATTCAAAGGTTGAAGGTTCAGCAGCAATTTGTTCAGCAAAACAGCAGGAATACTATTTTAGATCAAATCTAAACTAATTGAGGTTTTTGTTGTGACACTTTTATTGGATTTAAAAGAAACTGATTTACTGGTGCAATCGACCATCCAGGAGTTACCTGGTAAAATGGCCTGGTTCTAGTTTAGTTTTCAATTCACACATAGATCAAGCAGCTGCTCTCCGGGTTTCACATATTCATGAGGTAATAAGGTTTAAATGTGAGCATTCAAAGACATTTCCATTGCATGTCAATCTGGTCCTGTAACCAAAATAATACATGTCAAGTTTTCAGTCTGTGTTCCTTTTTTTTAAATTCCAAATTGTTATAAGAAGCAAATTTAAAAATATTAAACATATTTTAAAACATATATCTGTTATTTCAAAAACCTCTAGTCTCCATAGAGAATCAAATATATATACATTCTGATTCGTGAAAAACATTTTAAAGGCTTGAGTTTCAAGTCTTTTTCACATTTTTTTCACACCCATCCTTAGTTATTTTGGCTAGTCACTATTTGCAGAATGCAGGAAAGCACATAGTTGTGAGTTGTAGCATGAGCATGAACAAAAGGCAGAGATGTGGTAGTAATTTCTGCATGAACCAAAACATTTAAGCTCTCCTTTTCCCATCAAAGCACTAAAGACTCTGTTCAATTAAGCACAGTGAACTTAGCCCACTTAGTAATAAAAATGCAAAGAATAAAAACTAGCAACGTAACAAAATTTACATCTACTTTAAAAAATACATCTAGAAATAATGCTGGATAATAGAACAAACAATAAAGGTACAAGTTAACACATTAATACGAGAACATTTCTTGCTTTCTACAGAAATAACTTCCATCATAAATAAATAAAAATGAAAATAAAATGCCAGGAAGTGAAGTGGAAATAAACTTTCTCCCCTCCCCATCCTTGGAGTTTGTTATTTACTGTAATATCTAATTATTATTGGTATGATTATTAGTTAAAGGATGACTTTTGCACTATTTAAAAACAGGCCAAATTTTTTTAAATCCGGCACCTAGTGGCTACCAAAAATTCAGAGGTCATTTTGTGCTCTTTTTATGTTTATTATCACATTATGCTTTAACATTGGGTTTAATTTTTGTGATAGTTATATGTGACCAATAACAGATGCTGTGTCAGTTGATGTCCCTCCCTCTTTTAGATCCATGGTGTTGTTGTGCATGGTCTAAATTGGTGGTTAAATGTTTTACAGCTATCACAAAATCACACTCACAAAAATGTGAATTTGAAAGTTAAGTCGCTGCATTTTACAGATTAGAAACTCACGCAAGTATTTACATTGATCCCACTGTAAGGATGTTTCCGATACAACTATTTCCAAGGGGGGGAGCGTACCAACCATTTTGGATGGTAAATCTTCTAAGAAATATCCTCATAGGAATGCTTCTTGGGCATTTTGAGCTTTGAATCAAACTCTTATCCCAACAACCAGAGAGAATTTTACTCACTGAATGCTGGAAAAAACCAAGCCCTGCTATGAACAGCTATACTGCCCCTTTACCCTTATTGGCTAATTCCAGTCTAGGTGTGACATCAGTGGTTCTACAATCTCCCGGGTCTGACTCTATCGATCAGATCTGGGGGGTTCTGTGGTAGTGTACTCCATGAACTTGGGTGGTGGGTTGTCGGCACTGTTTGTCTTGTCATCTTGTTTTTAAATTTTATTGTATTTTATGCACAGCACTTTGAGTGACATATGTTGTTGTAAAAGTGCTATATAAATAAAGGTTGATTTGATTTACAAATCTTCCAATGAACACAGGAAAAATCACAATTTCAACCTGTAACCCAAATAACCGGTTGAAAAAAAAGATGCAACGTTCTTCTAAAAATAAAGGGTGAATTGTTTTTTTTTTTACAATAAACCCTAAATTTCATGTTAAATACCATTCTGGCAAGAATTTAACTGACAAATATGACAAAAGGTCTCCTGTAAGGCACACAGTCTGGTCTCTTTTAGAAGTCCACTAGATGGGGAACGTCTTAACATTTAAGAATCTTAACATTACCTTTTTCATACAAAAAATCACAAAACTGGTAGAGGCAGTTTCCTAGGTTTATGGAAAATAATGAATTTGTAGTCCTGCTAAAGTCTCTCAATGAAAACATTCATTCTGACTGTCTGGACAACATTTCAATAACAAATTCAAACACAAAAACAATCAAATAAGCATTCCTGTTGCTGCATGCAAATCAAATCTCCTAGGGCACTTAAAGGCATCAAGGTCGCTAGAGTCAACAACAATCTTCAACAATCGACATGCAGTTCCAACACAGCCAGCGTGCAACAACAGACATGGAAACCTATACAACATCTGCGTACAACAAAGAACAGCCTATGAAGACACAGTCATATTACTAGCTTATACACTGTGGCTTAAACGGCTGTGTGCACTTCAAAGACATACTGAGCGACAAAATAAATTCCTTTTCTCCTTTCAGGAGTTGCCTAGCAATAACCTCAGCAGATGTATGTGGGACATTGGCAAAAGAGCATCTGAGACTGAAGTGAACACTACAGGCACGCTAGCTTCAAAAGTTTGGGTAAAATGGCTTTTACAAAATCTATTAAATATTACACTGTATTTTTAAATACTTTTTTCTGCAAAACTGACTTAGGTACATCACTGATAATAAGGCAAATTGTACATGCATTACAAAGAACCAATTACGCAACAGTAAATCATCAAAACCTGGGGGGGCATGCAGCTTAAATAAATCTGAGAACACAGATTACCTGTTACATTCAAGAACCCAATCTACATTCATTGAGGCAGCTGATGAGATGTCACAGTGAGTCTTTTGTGCTTTGCAAAGGCATTCCAATGGACAAACTAGACTAACACCCGTCTCTCTTTGGTTTGAACAGTTTTTTATGTCAAGGATGAATCGTTTTTTGGTTATATTCAAACAGAGACACCGCACCTCAAAAATAGACGAGTGGAAAAATACCTTCAGAAGCAGTAAGCTCAGCAGATGAAGCCAAGCTTCATATTTCATGTAAAGAATGATTTACTTTTTTCCTTGTGATGCTTTGCTGCGAACTACTTTATCATCAGATGACTCTTTGTTTGCTCTGCACCCTCGATCATCAGTGCAGTCAAACTTTGAACCCATTATGTTGTTTTTCACCGGCCTATCTTTTTCTGGGCGCTCCAGACTTTCACTGGTCTTAGCATCATCACTGGGCTCAGTATTCTGGCCTGGTTCGGGAAACAGACTGGACACTGAGGCTCTGTGGGTCCGCTCACGGGACAAACAGAGTTCCTGCCACTTCTCTCGGTTTGCCTCTATCCCATCCAACATTGGCTGTAGCTTCCTGTTGAGCTTTAGCAGTGCCTGGGGGAACCACATGAGAGTACAGACTGATTCCGCATTCCCAAAGGATGCTTTTTTAATCATGCTATTTTCTGAAATTTGTTATGATCATGAGGTATCTACCTGGTAAAGGGGTTTACAGATCCCATCAATCCATTCCAGCTGTAAGGCAGGCAGTTCATCCTTGCGATTACGGTCAAAGATGGCCTAGAGAAAAAAAAATCTTCAGTCATTCAATCCATCTGATGTACATAGCACACATGATAGAACAATTTAATACTGACTATGTTCAAGTTACTTATATAATTCCGTTTTAATTAAAAAAATGTCAAAACCTTACTTTAAGGACCTCTCTGATCGTCTTTTGGTCTCTTGTAAAAGTGTTCCCAGTGTTTTTTTTAATATGATTATGCTGTTTTTAGCCAAAATCAAAACACCTGTGTCGTTTACTAAGACAGAGTTTCTGCAGAGCGGCCGTAGCTCATGTAGAACAACCCCCCCCCCCCCTCCCCGTTACAGAGAGCTCTCTGTTTGCATGCTTTTCTGCTAACTTGCAGCCTTTGACACCCCCAACCCGGTGCAACAAAAACGGCGAGCAATAGTGGTGCTATCCAGCAGTACAGTTTTGAATCGGACAAGAAAAACCAAGACGTCCATGAATTTAGTTGTCTACAAGCCCGCGCATTGTGAAGACGCAGAGGAGGGAGCTTGTGGCCAGCTGAGCGTATTTTCTGTCACAAATACAATCTTTTTGAAACTGGTGGTTTTTCTGCGCCTGCATTTACACCAATTTGAATAAAAAAATATTCTGAAATGCAACTTTAAGCTTAATTTTCTTAATACATGACTTCCATCATGAGAAAAATTGCCATAAGAACATGTTAAAAACACAATTCTTATCTGAGTGGGTTTTTAAATGAAACCCTATGTGTACAATAGTAATCCAAACAAGAAATCTCAACAACCAAAAAGTGGTTTAGGATCATATATTTTGTCCAGGAACACCTTTAGATTAAAATATTCCAGAAAAAATGTGACGCGTTTTACTTACTGCTGGTGTTAATTTAAGCTCAGACCTCTCTCTGTCTCCTTGCTCAAAGAATTCACTTGTCACCAGCTCTGCAACCTGGGCACATCACATCCATGGAAAAAAAATGAACTTTTTAAAGTAAAAACCAGCAACCATGTTGCTCAAAGGGCTTTTCTAAATTTGGTCACTTTGTGTCGAATTTTTGTTTTTAGAACAGCAAGATATATAATCAGAAAGTGCTAAAAGAAAGAGGGGACACAAGATAAAATGACATTTCAATAAAAGAAAACTGAGAATCTTTACAGATAAACTTTTGTCCATTTTTTATGCCACAACACAATTCTCCGTGCAGCACAGACAGGGTTCATTTTTTTATGTTTGTACTGTTCCTTTTCTTCTGATTTGTAAAATGTTTACACCATTCCAACTAGTGTTTTCGTCTTTCTTGTGTGGTGGTGGTGGTGTTTTGTCAGTGTTAACAAGGCAGCACAAAGTGGGGCAGTAAGCTTCTTTAAGCTTTGCAAATAAATCCAACACGTCTCTGACTAAGAATAAGTAGATTGGAAAACTAAGTGGATTAGAAAACTAGCTGGGATTTACACAGTGACTTCCCAAACAACTGCCTTAATTGAGGTTTATTTAGAAAGCTTCAGGGGGATTACATCCTGAGCTTGCATAGGGGGACTTTAAAGCATTAATTAAGAAAAGCTTTTTTTCCTAAATTGGCTCCAAAGGTTTGGTTAAACTTCCTCTAATTAGCAGCTGTAATGTTTCAAAGAAACCACAAGTGTGTTTTTGCTGCTTAATTACATTTTTATCAGATGTTTGAATTAACATATTTTCATTCCTTTATCGCAAAATGACACTTTCCTAAATAAAACATTATGTTTCATGTGACCATTTACAGAAACGTGTGCAGATCTCGGCAGGTAGAAATCTTAGTGAGGATGACTCAAACCTGTTTGGAAATCTTCCAAGGTCGAGTGACAGCACCCAGATCACACGCTGTCATCAGCATGGACCTGTTGATGACAATGGAGCCTTTTTCTGTTCCTGTTGTGCATTTTAGAGTTAAACGGATTTTTATCTAGTTTTAGAACAAATGTAGAAACCTGAGTGCTTCTCTGTGTCCTTCATCTGTCCAACTGAATTCTCCAGACAAGACATACTCAAAGAACTTGGCCCGGCGCCTTTCAGTTCAAATAAAAAGTTTAAAAAGCACAAGATGGCACATAATACATTTTAATTATTTATATAGAGATTTGAATATTTAATTTTGATTTCTGATACATTTTCAGGTTTGTCTAAATATCTGTATAAGATTAAACACTTAACAAGTCATTAATTTCCAAAAGTCCACTTACTCAAAGTGCAAAGTGAGGTCAGTGGAGAGAATGGCCTGCTTCAATAGTTGCATCATGTTGCTGTACTCCTTCGAGCTGAGGTTTGCAAAGATGTTGTGACCCTGCATGCGAAAACACAATTAATTATAAACAGCAAAAGTTCGTACACAAAGGAAGGCATCGACATGAAAGGCAACCTCTTAAAAAACCTGGCTTGTGTAAAGACGTCGCACTCTGTAAGATGAAGCTCCCATTGGTCATTTTCTGCATCTTCCATTAGTGGAAATCAATACACAAACAAAATCCATGATCAAACTGACCCACACTATAGAGACAATACACCTCCTCCCAGTGAAACCAACACTAACTGCTTTTACAGCAGTTTTTGCAAACTGCTGTCCCACTTATGAAAATGCACTACAGCAGATCTATGCTACTCCAGTCTTAATTCCACCCTAGAAATATTTTATAAGTTCAATCATGCAAGAGCAGATTTTTTCCTTTGCGCGGTCAGTTTTCCCATTTTTCAGTTAATTTGTTTTTAATGCTTATTTAGACAGCTTAAAAGTGCAATTATGCGTCCAAACTGTCCAGCAGAGGGAGTCCCAGTGATCCTATATTAAAATGTATTTTAGTATAAAAAAGCTGCAGATTTTCACAATGCAATGTTAATGCAGGCAAACCATAGACTCAGAAAACCTTGAGCCAAATCTTATGCCTCAAGAAATGCTTCTTTACTTCTCAGTTAAAAAAGAGCACTCTCCAATAGATCGTGTTCCAAATCTTACCATTCTCAGTTTACAAGTGCTTCCTTAAGAACACTCATGAGATATAACAATGTAATAAATACAATAATGAATACAATACAATACAATAATGAATGTATTTAAAAATTAAAATAAACTCAAGATGGTCTGAACTGATTGGTAATAGGAGACAAATTCATTTATGTAGATAGCAGCAACTATAAAGTTGGTTAATTACAGTTCACTCATAACTTGGAGTTGGACTATAAAAATGAGATGATGGTGGGTGGAGCCCTTAAGCTTATCCATGAAAGAAAATCAAACAGTCAAATGTGTCTGAAATAAGATAAGGATGATATAAAAAAACAGATGTAAATGATACTATTTTTGAAGAGATTTTAAATCTCACTGTGACTAAAGACATGTTTTGTGTTTCTTTTGTTTAAATTTTTGCATATCAGAAACCAAGTTTGGGACTAGTTCACAATTTGTTCAGAAGTTGAATAAAACATCTCAATTAGCAAGAAAAAATCTGGTTTCGCATATGTATTCACATGAGTGATTTGCTAAATATAATTTATAGGTTTTATGATTGGTTATACGGTAATTTTGAAACCTGACGTCTGGGTCAAAGTTGGAACTTGAAGTTCACAGTATATCATTCTAGAGTTACATTTTGACTTCAAGCCTTATTGTATAAGAGAAAAATTATTATAGATGAATTTAACAAAAGAATTCTCTGTAATTTTTGAGGAGATCAGAAACCTAGTAACACATTTCATTCTTCCAGTTCTGTGCTGGCTAGAAGGGATTGAAACCTAAAATTACAAAATAAAAGTCATAAACTTTCCTCACTTTCACCTTCATCTTAAAGGAACAAAATGAAAAATTGGATATAAGTGTTTTAGTCCTGCATTCGTAACCCTTGTACTATCCTAGGCACTTTAACATTGGGACTTGGGTCATCTAGACCCACTAGACAGTGCTCTGAACCTTTTTTCTTCAATGATTTGTGATCTTCACTGGTGTCCATGGATTACATGAAATCTTTCCACCTTTATCCACCTTTGTCATGGTAGGGAGAACACGTCAATGTAAGGGTGGGGTCATCTAAAATAGCACAAGGGTTAAAACGCATTTGTTTTTTGTTTTTTTGCAGGAGAGATCAGTTTAGAATGAACTTTCTTTAATAAAGAAAAGCTGTTTACGTTCACACATCTTCCCATCCATTCCCCAGAGTTTCCCAGTATACCACATATTAACCACTGATTATCTCCACTGGAACCATTAACCCTAGGGCTATCTTAGATGACCCCACCCTTAAATTGACGTGTTCTCCCTACTATGACAAAGGTGGATAAAGGGAAAGAGGATTTCATGTTGTCCATGGACACCAGTGAGGTTCACAAATCATATAAGAAAAAAGGTTCAGCGCACTGTCTAGTGGGTCTAGATGACCCAAGTCCCAATGTTAAAGTGCCTAGGATAGCATAAGGGTTAAGATCGGGAGCTTAGAACTCAAAGGTCACCACAGAGAGAGTGGAGCAAATACTCTGGACGTCTATCTCACTTAAGTTTAACCCAAAAGTTTCAGAATCCATCTAGAGGTTTGGCCCAGTATTTGCCCACGTTGCTTCTGCTTGTCTTGATCAAATATGTGTTTAATTGGCTTTTGGCTTTTTAGATAAATGCTCATATGTTTTCATGCCTTCCTAAAGATATATATATAATGTTCTTGAGTTCTTTAATTTAAATTTGAGTTCTTTAATTGAGTTCTGTCTTTTTCTGTGATGATTTAGCAACAACAATTCACAGTCAAACATAGCAAAATGAATGTTGACAAACCACTGAAAACTTAGTCTTTGACATTATATTTGTCTTTTTATTTTTTTTGTTTTTAGTGCTTAAAGTCAGACAAAAGGGAATATTAATAGTTTTAGTCTGACCTCACTCTGCAAAATCATGACAGCGTGGTTGAAGTGATGATGCTCCAGGGTGGCTGAGGTCCCATAGAGCAGAGCGAGCGCAGAGCCAGTCCTGCAGACATAACACAGCAGTGAGTGGTACTGGCACAAGGGCGGTGTTGTTCCTACTGAAGTCCCTGAGATTTACTTGGCTTGAAACGCATTGTTGGTGCCTCGGTGGTCCAAGTCATGGCACAAACAGCCCACCATCAGAGCCAGGATCTCTGTGTCTGCAAGAACATCCTGGAAGTTGGGTGTCTGCAGAAATGAAAGACAAATGTCATTCTGTGCTGTGCTGTTTTTCTTTAATCAACATTGTTGTCTACTGGTATGGCATGGCAACGCTGAATGTTGTGCTTTTTTGTTTTTCATTTTTTAGAGCAATGTTCAATTGGCTGCAACAGACTGACAACCTGTTCAGGGTCTATCCTGCCTTCAGCCAACAGGTGCTGGGTTGGCTCCAGCAGCCCCATAAACCCGAAAGGGATTTAGCAGGTAGTAAAAATGGATGGATGAATGGATGGAAATCCAAATAAAAAGTAACGTTTTAGTCAGTTTAACTATCTAACTTCCTCTTTTGGGGTTCCCTCACGTCTATGTACCTTTTAGAGCGTTTGCATAGCATCCCTTAATGATTTTTTTGTTACCACTCCGACCTTAACCTTAAACTAAACAAATAAATATGACGTTTACTGTCTTAAGCTTACCTTTATCATGGTGAACATGCACTGCGACACATTGAAAGCATGTCTCCAGTTATGATAGGCAACAGTTCGATAGTTCTTCCTCACAGTCAGAAGCCAGCGACATAAAACCTACAAGCAAATGGTTAGATGACAAACTCATAACTTTGCTTTACCCACAAGGCAAATGCAGTACCAGCTCCAGATGCTCACCTCATAGTCAATTTTAAACTTCTGCACAACTCCCAGGTCCTGAAACATTCGGAGAGATGCAGTGATCATGGCATCATTGTCCAAGGAGAAGTCATTGAAATGAAACTCATCAATGCCCAGCTCGTTGCTCAGGGGGATCTTAGCAGCCTTGAGGGAAGAAGACCAAGCTGTCAATGAGCCAGTGCCACAGAGGGGTGGTGTACACAGCACACATGCTTTCCCAATTCATTTTTTTCATTAACGTTTTATTCCAGCTGATCTCTGTGGCTTCAGGCTGTGTGGTTTACCTTGAGTCGGTCAACTTCTACTTTGGAGCAGGTAGCATGGTAAGACAGCATCTGAAAAACCACAAGCCACACAGAACTGTGAAACTTCTGAGATACTGAGACCAAGATCTTGTCAAACTAAACAAAATCAAAGTTTCTCAGTGTTTGTTTTTTTTGTTTTTTTGTTTTTTTTGCTCATTTTGCCCCTTTAACACCCAAAGTTAATTTTTGCCTCACTATCTCATTCCAAGGGATAATGATTTTTGTGTGTGTGTGTGTTTTAAATGACATCTTATTTAAAAATAGCACAGCCGATGATGGGAGTATTGCTTTGATGGGAGCTGATCACACTAGAACATCCATTTATCATGAATTATTGAAATATTGAAATATTTATTGTAGAGAAGCAGAACTATGTTTTCTGAGGATAATGTGACTGCACACGTTAGGTAGCAGGTACTCGAACACAATGCAGCCGGAGACATTGTGGGGGGAAATTCTTTTGGGATTAGCATTAATTAGTCACACCAAACTCTGCACTTATGCATATTTTAAGATGATATGTACAAGTCTATCAGAAAACAGTTTTTCACAGTCCAATACAAATATGTGATCAATGTCAACGTTGTTTTTTATATGTAAAAAGCTTGGACATAAGGAAACAAAAATTATACCAAAAAAATGCTTACATCCAGAGCAACTGACTGTTTGGCCCAGGTCTTCTTCACCTGGTTGTACATCATTGTATTGTTGATGCCAAGTCCACAAAATATCACAAATGCCTGTGCATAGAAGACAAGAGATTTTTTTTCTCTCTAATGATTTAAAAAGGTTTGGGAGTCAGGCTGTAATGGTACCAGCTGACCTCAAATAGCCTCTGATCTGCATCATTAAATGTCTTCCTGTCCAACCGATTCAGAATTTGTGCAACTCCTGAAAGAAACAATATTTCAATTGAATATAAAAACGTACCTTTTTGTTCAGTGTTTTTAATTAACGTACCAATTATCTGATGAGTTCGATTCCAAATAGGGACACATAAGACAGATCTGATGTGAAACCCCGAAGCTTGATCTGCCTGTAAACATAAAGGTTGATTTTATATGGATTGTTTGGGCAAAATGTGTAATTGCAAAGACCTAAAATTCAGAACTTGTTGACTTGGGAGAAAAGATGAATGAATCTGCTAAAGATCTGGCAAACAAAAATGTCCACACCTCAGCATCAAAGCGTGGGTCCTGACAGACATCGCTAATGTTAACTGGCAGTCCAGTGGAGGCCACCAGCTCAGCAATGCTGTTATTGATTAGCCAGTCCGAGCAGGACAACTTTTCCATGCTGATTTAGGCAACAGACACAATAGAGACAAGTCAGCCAACGCTACAGGAATTAATTGGTAAGTTGCTTTATTTAGAGTGTAACTAGTTTTGTTGTGAAGGAATTTATCACTGAGTTTTAGTGTTACCCTCTTTATTTCTTTGTTTTATTTTAGTGTGATGATTGCATAGAAACCTTAAAAGTCTCTTCTACCTGATATCCCGGTCTATGTTGCACAAGGGAGACATGAGCTCAAACGTCTTAGAGAATTTCACAACCTGTGACATGATCACAAAAATATGAATAAACAACTCGTTTGATTGGGTGGCTTTCATTAAACACAACTGAGGATGAAAATGTGAAAAAAGAACTATTGAAAAAAAGATCTCACCGGTGAATCGATGTCCTCCAGGAGAAGTACAGAGCAGCGCTCACACTGCAGAAGTGTCAGCGCTCTCTGCATGATCTTCCTGACAATCTTCTCCAAGTCGGTCTGCTCTTCAAACAAGTCATTCACCACCTCTAACAAAGACTGTAGCAAAAGCAAAAATTGTTGTTATCAGCTGTGCTTATGATCCCCTCATTATTATATATATTGGATAGTGTCATTCAGATTCTTTTGGTGTGTTAGATATTGTTGCTGTCTGTGTATGCAGTCTTTTAGAATTTATAAACCTGCTTGTCGAACAGTAGACATTATTTTTAAATTACACAAGTTCTTACCCTACTTCTCTCATACTCTTTGCGAGACTCTGAAAACAACTTGGCATTGGAAATCGATATTCCACAGAATGGTAGATACATCTGCAGCACCTGAGCACAAGGCAAAAGAAAAAAAAACGTTTTGCTATAAAACTGTGTAATAACTGTTTAAAAGAACAAAAGGTCCAAAATTGTTTCATGATTATGGGAAAGCAAAAATGGAACCTCCACCAGATCATTCTTCTTTCCAAAGAATTAATATGGAGAAAAAGTCTTAGTCGGACATCAAAGTCCCTGAAATATCTGGAAAAGCGTTTCTTTTTCTTATTTTTTATGTATTTCTTGCTCAAATCCAATTTGTATTTAATTTACTTTAGCATTAATTAGCATTCATTTTTTGCTTCTGTGTCTTTGAAGTTCTAAAAGAAATACATTCTGTAAATCACAAGAAACGTGATTGCTTAACATCGAAAGAGAGCAGTTTCACAAAGAAATAATTTTCTCTAATTTTGTTCTGCCACCTTGTGGATAAACATTTACTAACATAGCTGAACTAAAAATATTTGTGAACACAACATTTTTTTTCAATGGCTTTTCCCCCTTTTTAATTAAAAAAACATGAACATGCAAATGAACATATATCTTTTGCTTTACTTTATTTTGCATGCATACGGTCTAACATTTTGTTATTAATTAACTGGGAGAAGTCCACTGCATTTATATGGAGCCACAGAATTAATGTGTGCACTTTGTGTAAAACATATTTTATGGAAGAGGATCAGGAAACCAATATTGATCTCTATTTTTATCTATTTTTGAGGCAAGAATTTAAAGATTTTAGCTGACTAACTCAGGTTCTGTGTGATTTCAGATAGTGCACACAATGCAATCCAATTTCAACCTCTTTCAAAAAGCCCTTTATGGTACACACCTGACTATAATGACACAAAATAGCTCAATTTTGCGGTTGTGGCTATATGGTTCAGTGCCAGAGCCTTGTACCTTCTCATCGTCTTCATTGAAAGGGATTCCCATGGGGTTTTTGTTGATTGCTTGAACAACGCCAATGACTTCTCCATCGCTGTTGCAGATGGCCATGCAGAGGATGGTCTGAGTCTTGTAGCCAGTTAACTTGTCAATCTCATCACTGAAACGGTGGTCCTGAAAACAAACAGACACTTGTTAGATGTTAATGTATTGCCACATATTGCAGATGGGGCATCATCATTTAGATTGTGAGCACCTTTTCATGGGTAGTTGTGCAAAAAACAGTTTTTATTATAGAAAAGAAAGCATGATGGGTTGCTTCTTGCTGGCCTATTTCTATTGGCCTTCTGAAATATGTTGCCTAAGTCAGCCCACTTGCCCAGGGCCAGGAGATAATGATGTTGTGCCCAGAGACACTTATGGGAAAGTCATTAATTTCCCCTAAAACTGAGTTTTTCCATTTGACCGAAGGATTCTGTTCTAAAGGGTCAAATAGAGTTTTGCGCCAAAGGAATAACAGCTTTCTTTTTTTCTTCTTCCTTTTTCCAAAACGCAAACATCTGCGCAGCAGCTTTTTGTTTGATCACCCAAACTAAAAAAAACACGTTTTACCTCATATGCATTAGAGATGTTTACAGTCTCTCCATGCTCTGCTACATATCCAATGATGCCTTTCCCCCACGGCACTTGCACTTCATTAGAGTCAACAGTGCTGGATGATGGTCTTACTGTAGTGCCGGAGTGCACATCAAAGAATTTGGACACTAAGGTCCTCTTGTGAGCGGGTCCCTCAACGAGGAAAAGCGAGCACCTGTCAGCATCCACTAGGATGCACACGTTAATCAGGATTTTATAACTCAGGTTGGTCAGGTCCAGTTCGTTTGATATATCTTTTACCAACTCCAAGAAAAACTCCCTTTCGTTGGTTTCTTTCAGTCTGTATTTGTAGTCAATAGCGCTGGAGGCGTACTGAGGCACGTTGACCCTTGATTCCAGCAGTGCGCTCAAGATGTGCGCGGTGGTTGGAGGCAGGGAGCTGGCTTTACGCAGGAGCGCGCGGCGCCTCATGCTCGACTGGGACTCGTGTTCGCTCAGGCTCACGTGCTCGTCGTATGTGCGGTGCGCAGTGGTGGCTTTGGAGCGCGCAAAGTTCCGTCGCAGCTCCATGTGGGAAGATCTGCGCCGGAGTCCGTCGGTGTTGTTGGTGGGCCAAAGTGGGTCTAGAGCGGCGCCTCTCTTCTCCTCCGCCGTGGACACTTTGGACGGTTGGTGATCCTTCAACCACCTGCTCACCTGATCGCATTTCGCTCTTCGCACCAGGTATTCCTCAAACAGATCCGGATGGCAGTCCAAGAATGCCTCCACATCCGAGAAATCAAACGCTGTCATGGTGATATCTTCAAAACACGAGTTACTGGAGGACAGAGTGATGAGCCTATGTTCTCACAGGGCAGAAGACAAGTCCCTATAGCACTCTTCCATTTTATCCATCTCTTCGATCAAATACTGGAAAGAAAATCTTAGTGGAACTCAACTGAGATGAGCATGTGCAAGACGTGGATTTCTGTGGAACACTATGCAGAAGTGTGGAAAAATGCGGCGCTTTTATATTCATCCTGGAAACTGAAAAAAAAAACACGGTCTCTCTCTCTTATACACGCGCGCGCGCACGCACACATACACACTAAAGTACAGGGCAGGTCTTTATTGCCTTTCTTTTCAATGGAAAAATGTTGTTGATGTTTCATTAAGCCTAAGCCCCACTTCTAAATCCGGCAGATAAATAAAATTTCACCTGCAGAAACACATTGAATAAAAAACTAAACAAAATGCTATAGACACACATACTGATGGTTCTCTGCTGCTTTATGAAAAGCTCTGAATAACTCAAGGGCGCTTGCCTCCCTGCAAGCAGAATGTGACTGAACAGACAAAGAAGCAACATCAAAACACTAAAAGGGAAAGTTTTCACCAAAATGTATCAGGAGAAAAAAAAATTCTTCGAGGAATGTGATTTACCTCAACATGTTACCCAAAAAAATAGATTTTTTGAAGAACATGTGTGCCCTTGGAGTGACACGTGCAGACAGTTTTCATGCCAGCACACAACAGTGTAGCTTCTCTTAGAAATTTGCGTGGGTTTTTTTGTGTAAATCATTCAATTAATTAATTATTCTCAAAAGCCTTGAGCCAAGAGTGAGTTCACAGATTTGGCTTTCGTTCTTTCACTCTCAGCACGTGAAAAAAAACAGTTAGATGTCTTCATAAAGGCTTTCAAGATGCTTGTTGCCCACCAGAGTAGTTGGATCACCCAACTGGGTCGTGCTGGCAGGTTATTCCCTGACCAACAACAACAGGAAAACAAAAGAAAGACATTTTGTGTTATTTTTTAAATGCACATATTTAAAAAACGTACTTTTAGATGCCTTTGAGCTTTTAACCATCTGCTTTTTAGTGAGGATGTGTGTGTTAAACTCCGAAGTTTCTTAGAGCTCCCAGGCCCGATATGTTCATCTACAAAGTTGCACACGGCAAACTGAAGGGTTGCATTTTTTTTCTCTCACAGAGAAGCATGAATCACATTTCAGGAGATAACTGGAGCTTGATGGAACACTCAGCAAGCACAGACAGTTGAATCCCCGCTGATGTGTGAAATGCTGTGGAGGTAAATCATCTGCATCTGTGCTGAAACTGATTATAAGGGATATTGCTACGGGCTGCAGCACATTTGTAATGCAGCAGCAGAAAAGTAATCCATTCAGCTGCGTCCCTGATGGGGCCGAGCAGTGTAATTGGTTACTGGACTTAGCTTAGGCCACTTGATAGAACTTCGCTGTTTTTGCTGATACTTCGGACAAAGCCTCTTGAGGATCCCAATTAAAAAGCCGAATACAAAATATGGGTCTTGTGGGTTAGCAAACACAGCGAGCTTTGCTGCTTGGAAACCAGTCTGTGTCATGTTGAGGGGGAATAGTTTGCATTCATTATATGTGCTGGTGTGGTCCTTTCATTTTTAAAGATTTAAAGGAGCACATCAGGTTTGTTTATCTGTTTCAAATTCTCCAAATTATATCAACCTACCTGTTTCATTGCTGCTAAAGCTTTCTGAGCCTCTAAAGAACTCCTAAATCCCTTTGTGATGCCTGATTTGAGCTGTCAAGGGTTTTAATGTCAACCCAGCCCCACAAATAAAATGTGTTTTCCCAAAACAGATAGGATATATCTGTATTTTTACTGGAAAATACAACAATTAGCTTTGATAGAATTAATGTCAAAGTATAAATTTGGTGATGTTGTTTGTGAAATGTTTTCACGGATCTGTAATGTTGCCAGATTTTGATTCAATTTGCTGCTGGGTGCAAGGATTTGCTTAAATCAGTTTTTATTTTTATTATTTTGTATTTCTTGTACTTATCTTAGATTGTTTGGTTAGTAAACTAAGCAAGTTTAGATTTTTTTCTTTGATAACCTCATCTCAGAAATTCTTTCAGGACCAATAAAATAAATACAATTCTAAATCAAAAGTCATGTTATTTAAATATAAAATACCATAGATTAATCTGACACAGTTTTTTTAATGTTTCAAATTTATTTTATATCTCCACTTCCACAAATCAAATGACAGATGAGAAGAAAAAAGTTGTGAGAATGGCAGCACCATGGACAGCTCCTATCTGTGAAAGCATCTACTAAACAGGAGAAGAAGATGTTCCACAAAATGAGCACAAGCTTTGCTCCTTATTACGATGACAGGATGATTGTTGGAGAGAGAGAAAAAAGTTATTCCTTTGACTTTTATACTCAAACAAAGTTTTCAGCATCTATGGGCACACAGCCAGTGACTCTGTAATATATTGCTTGGAAGTAGGGACAATGAAATAGGACTCCTGTAGCCAAGTACCAGCCACACACAGCTTGTATCTAGTGTCAGTGTGTGCTGGTCAGAGCAAGCTAGATTGTCATTTCACTTCATGGTTGGTTGAATGACTGCAATAAGCTGCGAACGTGTTATATCATCAGATCCACATATGATGACAGGATGAGGCAGTCCGGAGCAGTGATTACAAAATCTAATGTAGTAGAAAAAACCTTATACGCTCATGCAGATTAAAATGAAAATGCTTACACTTGGTGGGATCCTCCTTTAGTGAACGATGAGTAAGGAGTCTGTTTCCTCCTTTCAAAGATACAAAAGCATTCTGCTGACACGGTGTGCTGCAGGTGGGATAGGGTGTCAGGCACACGATCCGGTTACTTGTCTTAACAAGGCCATTTCAGTTGTTCCTTCTATGTAAGTCTCAAACTGCTCAGAGATGAGGAAGTCCTCATCAGGCAAAAACAGCCTCAAATTCAACAATCAGAGCTTCTGAAACAGGACAGCAAAAGAGAACAATTCAGATTTTTTTCTTTCATTAGAGTTTTTCTTTCATATTTTGTATACTTTGTGTTTTTAAGCACTCTATGACTCATGTGACTTGTTCTGCTTTTGTTTGTCTACGTGGAGCTGACAACCTCCCAACCTGGATTTTCAGCTCATTCTTGCTTGGAGTAAGGAGTTCCCACTCATTATCACATAAATAAAAAGGTAAAGAAGTAGAATTATGTTCTTGTTTTACCTTTACAGCCAAATGGACCACCAACAACATCACGACTGGCCCAGCAGAAAAAAAAGCACTGATCGCCTCAATGACCAACTGTAGGTTCATTTATTTTGTTTCTGTTAAAATTCTCAAAATGTTATTGGGTGAAAACAAACTAATTACTTCTTTTTTTTTTTTTACAAGCATACCAAAACCGACTGAAGTCAATGTAGCGTGAGTTTATTTGTTGTAAATATGTAAACATAAACTGTGCTCTGCTCTTGTGCTTTTCTGTTTTTGTTCTGTATAAATTTATACCCACTGACTGCTTTTTTCAGAGATAAAATGAGGAGATCTGTCACTCTAAAGGAGCACCCCTATTCATCGCACATGTCTCGGTTTGCCGTCTTTCCATCTTTCCTTTCCTCTGAGGACCCAGATTCACGGTTTAGATCAACTTCTCAAGCCATTCTTGATTCCTGTGTCCCAAACAGAGTTGAGAATGTGATTCTGCTCAGCAAGACTAAAGGTAAGACAGTTAAAGAAATGAGGATATGGTTTTTGTGGGTCAAAAGATGTGTGTGTGTTTTTCTTTAGATAATTTACACACTCTTCTTAATTTTTTGGAAAATTTTAATCTGTGTCCCCCCTTTTTGTTAATATCGGGTCTTATTTTTGCTTTTTTATATGTGTGGATTGTATTTTCCTTGTCATGCTTTTGTCATTTTTAAGAGTCAATGTGTAGTTTTACAATTCTGGAACAGCTTCTTTCACTTTTGAGTTTACTCTGGATGTCTTTGTTGAGATGTAGTCTTTTTTAGGGGTTCTTTTAGTTCAGACTGAAGCAGGTGTCACAGTTGTTACACATTTGATGTGTCTTTAGCAGAATTTCAGACATATTTGTCTCATTTTGTTTTTGTCTTACATTTTTCGTGGATACATTTTGTAGGTGGTTAAGGATATCAACTGGTGTTTTCACACAATACACTATTCATGCTTTCAGGTAATCCCTACAGACACGAGATCATGGAAGCACCAGTAAAGACCAAAAAGTTGTCGAAAAGAGAAAATGACTCATTGGATGTAAGTAAGCAATGACCAAAAAGGCATAAAACCTTCTTAAGGTCAAGAGAAATTAAACATAAATTTTGGTTTATAATGCTCCTCCAGTATACAAAACTCAAAAAAGGGGAAAGTCAAGTTTTCTTCTCCAGTTCCACAAAGCCAGTCTTCCCCAGCCCTAAACAGCATGACTGGTATTTGTCAAAGACTACAAAGAACATGCTTCAAAGCTTGCAGAACAAACTTTGGTGCACATCCTATCAAGTGGACTATACAGGTAAAGGAAACAGAAAAAAAAAAAACATGAACTCTAACTAATCATATCTTACATTTTTATTTTTAAAAATAATTTTCTGCTAATTTCTTTATTTTAATTATTTTATTTTAGGTAAACTGCCAGCAAATCATGGGAAACTGGTACATTTCAATGAAAATACAAGCAACATCAATGGAATCAATCCATTCTCTACTTCATTGGTAAGTGTTTTTTTTTAGTTACAACAGGAAAGAGCAAGAAGTAAAAGAAAAATAATTATTTCCTCATAATAATTTTTCATTTAAATGTTCCAGGTAAAAAGCTCATTTCCCATGTCTCCTCCCTCAAACGCAAAACCAAGGAACATCTCGAACATCAGTCCCACCAAATCTGGACCGAGAGACATTTCTCCAACTCCAAATCAAAACACCAGTGTAATGAGCCAGCATGGCTCACAAGAGATCACATCTATCCATGATGATGTGCCATTTCCAAACCAAATAGGTCACAGACAAGTACAGCGCAGAACTTGCTGCACAGAGGAACAGCACTCTGAGCTTTTCCCGGAGATCCCACACAAACACCGAGCTCAGAACAAAAGCCCTGCCCATGAGGGCAGGCATAAAGAAGACCGGTTTGATGAAAATCTCATACAAGAATCCAAGTCACAGAGAAGCCAAGAGGGTCATGCTGCTCAGAGCACAGACGCAGAGTGGTGCTGTCAGCCAGTTTCATCCAAAAACAGAAGCTCTCATGTTGACTTTTTATCTGGATGGTCTTCAGAGGAGGAGATGACTGAGCGCAGAGAACTGCGACACAGTGTTTCCAGTCCATGCAGCTTTCCTTCTGTCCTGCAAAGAACTGGCTCAGGGAATAAACCCAGGCCTTTGGCCGGCGCTAGTTCAACTGTGAGCCTTCTGGAGCTTCAGAATTCATTCAGCAAGTCTGAAGCGCATCGAAATTTCAACAGCTCTGTCACTCGTACTGTCATGAACCTCAGAGACAATGTGACCAGTGGAAAGAAACACAACTTCTATGGGATCAACTGTAATTTAATACATGGATAATACTCTAAGTCAGGATTTTCATTTTTTCTCTAATGTTCTGAAGCTGATCGGAGATGTCATTGTGTTTGCATCCCTCTGTGTTGACTGCTGTCACAGCTACTGCTGGACTGAAATCCAGGTAGTAGAAGCGCTAAGGTTTGAAATATCTGGAGCAGGTTTTTTGCAAGAAACTTGTTCTTAACGCTGTCTTTCAACAAAAGTAGCTTCTTGGTGACCTTCATCAAGATGGCTCGGTTTGGCTGGACATTCATTCTCTGCTTTTGAAAGATGTGAAAAGCTGTACTTTCTTTCAATACCAGAACTTTACCTCAAAATAATGCTGTCTGACAAATGCAAGGACAAGAGTCTGAACCTCATTTCTTGTTTTCTATGACCAAATAAAGATACAGATGTCTGGACATCCCAAAAAGTCAAACTTAATATATGCCACAAATACAAATAACTGGATTTATAGACTCAGTCAAATATCAATGCCCTAAGTTTCTATATCTAAGTGTGCTCATTAAGGCCTGTAGAGGCTGTTCTGCAGCTTTTTTTACTTTACAATGCAGTGTTTTGTTTGTCTGTAAAAAGTAAATGAATTACTTTAAAAATAAATAAATTAAAACACCTCCAAGACTGCACCAAAATGGGTTTAAATCTTATATAAAGTATCTGCAAACATAAATATAAAACCTCTTAAGGCCTGATGACCTGACATATTTTCATCTCTAAAATCCTATTTTTTGGGTTTGTAAACATCTAAACTTAGACAGAAAACTTAGGTGGATGCCCAGTTTCTTTTATAGCTTTTACATTTTGAAGTTTTTATTTGAATGATTGAACAGAGTATAACATGGCACATTGTGTTTCATTGGTGCACCAGGTTTTAAAGCCTTTTGAAGGATATAAAAAGATCACTAATTAACTGTGTATGTATCAGCAAAGAACCAAAGAGAACCTCTCTTCTCGCATCTGTAAGAACAAGAAAGAAGCGGCCTACAATGCTTCCAGACATTTCAGTACACAAACATAAGACACACATAAGAATACTTGTCGGATTTGTAATAGTGTGCAATTCATTTTGATCAAAGCGATAGATTTACTGGGGAATAAAAACCTGCTTTTTTTTTGTTACTAAATGGTACAGAGTGTTCCTCAGAGGATTGCTTTCACTGCCTGTTTTTTGGAATCCAAACCTTTGTTTTACACGTAACCTTCTAGCTTTCAGTTATGGGGGGGGGGGGGGGGGGGGGGGGGGGATATGTTATTTTTTGGTTATTGCTGTTTGGATGAAAAGCTTCACCTGTTCCAAATTCCAGACTCTAAATCCTTCACCGGCAAGTAAAGAATTAAAGAAAAGAATACTGTATTTCTTTTAGAAAAAAAAGTAGTTTTGGTCATGTTTTTATTTAATTGCAAAAAAAAACAACACATTATGAATCTCAAGCCATTTTTAAGCAGTTTTTTTACATTTTATTTTGCTTCTCTACAAGAGACCTAATCTATGCAAACTATTAATCTACACATATGATTGCATTATTTTTAAATAAAACCCCACACATCAGTTTTGTTTTAGCCTTGTGATTTCCACTTAACCCGTGTGCTATCCTAGGCACTTTAACATTGGGAGTTGGGTCATCTAGACCCACTAGACAGTGCACTGAACCTTTTTTCTTCAATGATTTGTGATCTTCACTGGTTTCCATGGATTACATGAAATCTTTCCACCTTTATCCACCTTTGTCATGGTAGGGTGAACACATCAGTGTAAGGGTGGGGTCATAGGTTGGCACAAGGGTTAAACTTCACTAATTTTTCTGGCCCCAGCTGGAAACAGAGAGTAAACACATTATCCAGCAGGTGGCAGTATAGTGTCACATTCTGTAATTTATGAGGCTGACTTCTTTTTGGTTCGAGTTAACCTATTTAATATACACTGCAGCCCTCCGTCTATTTCTTTAAAAATATAAAAATCACGGTTATCAGTTTTATAATCATGTCACTTTTAAATAATAGGCGCCATTGCATTTATTTAATTCAATGTTAGATTTAAAACGAATACATATTCCTGTTTTGTTGTGCTTTTCCGTCAGTGTTTTACCTGGTTGCGTAAGTCCCGCCTCTTTTAGCAAAACCAAATAGAAAGCTGCATTCTGATTGGACACGCCTTTGAATCGGTCACGTGGTGCCCCCTCCCCTATCAGCCGCATAGAAGAATTGATGCTGCATACATCTGCGTGTCACGCGCAAGAAAGGACCTGTTTCTGTTTATCACTTTCACTTAGGCATTTCATTTTTAGCAGACAAATCATCATCCGGCTACTCTGAGATTCGTAACTTAAGGTAAGTTGTTAGCTTTACTCTGATAAAAGTACGTTTTTAATCAATTGGGAAACTTATTCTGCTGTTTTTATTTGTCTAGTTTGCACTTCAAAGTAAAAGCAGGAAAATATTTAGGTCTTACATTACATCTTTTAAAATTGAACAAATTAAAAGTAGAGTAAGTTTAGTTCTTTCTTATTCTTAGCTCTTTTACATTTACAAATACAAACACAACACCAAACTAGATCATTTTGGTCTCCATAGTAACTTTACTTTTCCTCCAAACAGATGAAGCCAGAGACTGGATAGACCAGTTTTTCTATCTTAACTGGGTTTACAGTAAGTGTGATGCCTTCTCTGGTTTTTGGGCTAAAACTCAGTGAAGATCTTGTTTGGCTCCCTCAGAGCAGATGTACACGAGTGGGAACGTGAATCCAGATTTTATCAGCATCTGAATTCAGTCTCTGAATGCAGAAACAGGGTTATGGTTTTTAATATCAATATCACTTTAATAGAGTATTTTATTTGACATTAGAAAACCTGGAGATCTCTTGTAGCTTGTGGGTATGTGTCAACGGTACAGCAGAAGCAGCTTGTGTTTGTTCAAACATGTTGGACGTTCATTTCATGTTTCTAAGAATTTCCATGAAGTGATGTCTAAGGAGGGTGGAGTGCATGCTTAGATTGGTATGCAAGCAATGAAAAAGACTGAATTATATCAACCAATGCATGTCCTTAAAGTTGGATTTGTCAAACACAGAAGTAGGAGTGTTGTGTGTTGAACACTTGTGCTTGAAGTTGTGAGATTGAGTTGAGCTCACAGCTGCTTTCTCTGGTGGATTATTTGCCACCCTGGAGGTTTCTCTGTTCCCATTTCAGGTGTGTCCCCATCGAGCACAGAGGGACTGAATCTGTAGAATGTAGCAGCAGCAGGACAGGAAAAAACACTTTTTGGTGGGTGCATTTGTGAAAACATCAATGCAATGGATTGCATGACCTGCGCTGTTGGTGTTGACATGCCCTGCCTGGAATCTATTGGGAGTTCACAACAATTTTGGAGCCATCTCAAAAATTGCAGGGACAGCATCTGCAGCTTTTTGTTATAAAACACATCTGCTGTGTATGGCATTGATCCTGTAATATCACATTTCAGATTATTGCTTAGTCTATTCAGCGCAATGATATCTCAAACTCAATGATCTGCATGCATCTCTAAATACAGATGAGATAGAAGATGACATAGTCAATGATCTCTGATACTCTTCATACAGTTTACACTTAAAAGTACATAAAAACACTTGTTGTGGCATGTTTGATCTTCATCTGATCAGAAAGAGCTTATATGAAGAAGAGAGACTATTTAAAGATCATTTTTGCAAGTCACGTCAAACGCCTGGAAAAGCCTTTGGAGTAACATCTAAACTGTGATTACATTTAATTAATAAGATCAACACCACCTGCTTTGTCTCTAATTGTTGTCTAGATTGATGGAAGTGGGAAATTTAAAAGGCATCCTGCTGTCTCCGTCTGCTTCCACCAGGCGTCACAGACACTGATTTCATAACTCTCACTGATTGCCAGATATTTTCATGAAATTTTAACAAGGGTGGGGTTGGCACAATTTGCCTTAAAGAAATGGGAGGAGGAAGCATAATGTAATGTTTTTCCATAACTCTTCTTGCAGTCATTTGCTCAATATGTTGACGAGAATTTTTAAAAATTCTTCCTACACATTAATATCAATAATTTATTATTATAAATATGATTAATTATTCTATACAAGTTTTTGCTTATTGCCTTTATCTTTTCATCTTCTACTTGCTTACTGTTCGTTTTTTTATTTGTTATGCTAATAAAATACTTTTTTTTTCTTTTTATAAGCATTGTTTTTATCAGGCATTAACTAAAATGGTAAGAAATGTAAAATAAGTGATTGATAAATGCTATTTTATTTAAAGAAAACATGTCATTTACAGCACTCACACACAAAAAATAAAATGATAAAACCACTAAATAAATAAATAAATAAAGATGGCTTATTTGCTTCCATCTCTCACACAGTTTTCAAAGAGATTCATGGAATGGATGTACTTTTCCTGTTAGAAGTCAAAAACAAAACTTTGGTGTGGAAAGCCATAATTATCCTAAAGTTTTCTACAGAATTTTTTGTTTTCATTTTGTTTGTTTTTTTGTTTGCTTGGCCCTGGTACAGTAAAAGCATGCCTGTGCAGTGCAGTCATTCTTTTCAAGGGTACTGCTGTTCTTCCTAGTATCATGTTGCTTCAGACATTGAGATATTCTTGCTTGAAAACAACACATGTAAAACATATGGACATGTCTGTGACTATATGTCTGGACTTGTGCGTGTTGTATCAAATTTTAAAAATACAGTTATTTTCATTGTCTTACTTCTAATTACCAGTAATAGGAGATTATAATATGAAAAACATGTCAGAAAAATTCAAGTCATGGTGGTTCATTGCATAAACATAAATAAATCTTCAACAGGTAATGGCTGAGCAGATGCTACTTACACAGCAGCATCTGAACTGTGACAAAGAAGTGAACTAATTAATGCTTCTTTTCTGTTCTTGATTACTGAAAACCTTTCTAGAAGACAGCTGCTTCACAATCTGCTAATCACATTAATAAACAAAACACTGTTCACCTCAAATGTCCACAGACCAGTGGAATATGTTCAGGAAGCTTCTTCAGCTCCCCTGCAACAAGGACAGAAGGTCATTCCTGCACACTGCAGTTGGTTTATGTAATAACAGGCTGTGTCCTTCAAAAGAGAATGCACCATATTTTACTTTGAGGCTTCTAATCAAACTCAGACATCACATCGAGACATTTTTTTATTCTCAAATTTTTCTGTGCCCACAAGGCAAGATGATTAAAAAACACAGTGTCATTCAGCCGTGGTGTTGATTTCTAACCAATCAATTAATGTTAGTGTACTAACAGAGTAAATGGAGGACTTTCTGCACATCAGCATGTTGGCGTTGTCACAGTACACTTTCACTGCTATACTCTGACAGATTTCACTATTTGTAACTGTTGCATAAAAAATAAGGGAATGCTGAAGCATTCAAAGCCATATTTTTGCCTTTTAGTTTGATTCCCATGCCGTTTTTAGATTACCACATATCATTTAGCTAAAGCAGATAGCTAACCATATGGTGAGTATTTGATTTGAGGATTAAGCCGTTTAGTTACTCTTAAGCATATTAGATCACAGTTCAAAACTGGGGCAAAAGAGGTCCTAGCAAATAATTACAAATTCATTTGATAAGCTGTATGGGTGGGACAGGATCACATGGAAAAATCCATAGAAAACACGTGATCATAACACGTCAGAGATTCAATTTCATTTTGTTTTCATTTCTGCTCCTCCATACAAGAGCAGGAAACACTTCATCAATTAAATCTAAATGTAAATCTCCTAAAATGTGCTCTTTCCTGTCAGAAATTTCATCTTTTCTGCCCAACAATGAAAGGAGATGGAAGAGCATCTAAATATATCAGCAAGTACACAGAAATGGCTTGCAGCGTTGCTGATGTGCTTTTTGTTTTTTTAGGAATTTTATTTTTCTACTAGTGGCCAATTTTTTCGCCCCCATGTGTTTCCACAAGAGACTACAGAGAACCTTTGCCCTTTTTAAAGAAAAATCATATTTTGAAGACTGTTGTTGAATACTGTCAGAGCTCAGTGTTAACCATTACAGTCTTTAATGAGCAACAGTTGCATTGTCAGGCTGCTGGACATGACAACGACACACTTTGAAGAGCAGTTGTCCTTTTTTTTCCTCTTTGCTCCTCTGCGTCCTAATGAGCTGCTGTTGAGTTATGAACTGTCAGGCTCCCCCACAAAGTGTGTGTAATAAAGGAAAGGACCTCTGCTACACTCAGAGCTGACAGCACATAGAGACCGAGGGATGGGGGGCGGGGGTAGTCGCAGGGTGTGTGGTGTAGCATGTTGAGGAAGTGGTTTTTCTACAGGATGCAGTGTGGTGTGAGAACCTGTGATAAAACACCTCTCTGTTTTCCTGACGGCTTCAGTACATTAATTAAAAAAATGCTGCTTTGTCGTAATGAAACCAAAACAAACCATCTGCGTTTCATCCACACAAACTAACCTCTTCAACCTTTTCTCTTTGCTGCGACCGGTAGGAAGTGTTTTGAAATTAAAGCTGTAGAAAACGGCAGATTAGAAAAGTGCCTGGGATAGCTGTCCTCACTGAGAGCTCAGCTCCATGAGCCTGTTCTTTTGGAGAAGGTTCCCTTCCAGCAATGGCATGCTTCATGAAGCCTCAAGCAGATCTGAAGTGGACAATACCATCTGTGCAGCTGGTGTGACACATGCTCTTTTCAGAAGGGACTATGGTGTGGAAAACATACTCTTAATTTGGTTAGTAGAAGGTATGACTGAAAATGTCTTTACTCTGTGTTTTTACATGTACCTATGGCATTTCTCTCATGATGGAGGACTTATATAAAGTTGCAAGATGAGGTTGAATGTCAAACTGGTTACATGTTCTTTTTTTGGGGGGCCAAAACCAAAAACCCAATAAAAAAAATGAAAAGTGAGAAAAAAGGTAACTAGAAAATAAGAAATTTTCAAGATATGATCTTATACATGAGTCCTCAAGATCTACCACCCTGCTTATTACAAAGCCAGCCATGCCCTACTTTTCTGCATCAGCTAATTCTAGGTTCTGATTGATTGACACTTGATCCAGGAAGAAGGGCAGAGATAGCTGGAAAGCAAACGTGGTGTTGGATAGATTGGTTGGATCGTCCTGATGAAGTTTAAAGGTTAACAGAACCCAGTGGTGCCTGTGGCGGAGCAACCTTTCTGGGTAACGTGTGATTAGAAATGGATGATCTGTCAGAAAATAGCTGCTGGATCTGACTGTTAGGGTGATTAGCTGTGTGCCATGAGTAGAAGTCATTTGTTTGTAACCTGTAGGCACATTGTTCTACAGTACAAAGACCTGAGTGGGGCTTAGAGCAATATTTGACTTCTGGGGTGATATTCAATCAACATTGACTCTCTTCCATTAAGGTAACTGTGTTACATTAGATTAGTCAACAAAACAGGGGAAATGTATTTTCCAAGTGCAAAATGTAAATGCTATGCTTACTTATTTACGTTATCCTTTTTGGGGAACAATAAAGTTGGCTATTTCTAAATTGAACTGAAGGGTTTTGTGTTTAGTTTCACTGAATGATTTAAATTTATGAACATTAATACATTTTAAATTTTATGAAAATCAACATACAGTAAAGGCAAACTTTTATTTTTATTTTTTATCCTGCAACTTTTTTCTTTTCATGGGTTCTGGGAAACAAAACACCAATCTCCACCCAACTTTCCCGAATTACTGTCATGCAGCAGCAGCAGCTAATAGTCGCTGAAGTACTGTAATTTTTGCAAGTTATGACTATTTCTGAAGAAAGCTGCACTGTGGGGGTTCAACTGGGAGAGGTTTTTTTTTTCTTTTTTCTGGTGAGTCACATCCTAATGATGCCTGAAAGCTCGCTATGACTGTGAGCTTCTGTAGCAAAACGGGAGAATCCCAGAAACACAAGCTGAAGATAAGATTTAAAAGAGGCTTTCAGCTTCTTTTCAATTTAGTTAACATAGTTTAAATGCACATTAAATCATCTGGTTTCAGCTCAGCTCAAAAGTTGTTCAAAGACTGGCAATACAGCATTACATACAGTATTACATACAGCAGCACAATGTCTGTTAAACACACATTTGTTTTTTTACAAAGCTGCTCACCTTTGAGCAAAAATGCTCAAGGATGCAACTTGAGAAACTGAAATTACTTTAACAATTTCAGAGTACTTCAAGAGAATGTTAGAAAAATAAGACTAAAAAAAATCTCTTACTTGTGTCCGATGTTTGCTTAAATCCCTCAACACAAACCAGTTGTTGTTGGTAATTACCAGAGGAAAATAAGACTTTCATTTTCATGCCTGACAAAATGTGTGCACTGGATAAATTGGATTAGTACATCCTGTGACATTTTGTCTTTGTTCCATGAATATGAAGGATCCTATTGAAAGCACATTCAGGCTTTTAAAACTTTTTTTGAAAACATTTTATGGCTTCTATGATATGATAACAATATGAAAATCCAACACAAGTAACTAACACATTTAGGAAAATGAAAAAATACACAAATTGAAAGCTAGCTGCCTCTGATAAATGAAATAAAAAAAGAAAGAGCTAGCATTTTATTTTTATCCTCTCTTGTGAGCATAGAATACGTCAGTTTAGTTGTTAAACGAGGTATTTAACGAATCAAATGAATCAATTTATGCATTTGACCAATCGGATGGACCCCTTGATGTTGTTGACCAATCAGTCGGAACCCTTTTATGTTATATGCTCGCCTCCAATGTAGACTAGTTTCATTTGAAGTAAAATTTAAGGTATGTTGAATCTTATTTAAATTAAACTGCAGTGAAATGGAAATTATTTTTTGGTTATTTTGCCATTTGTTCATATATCGCAAGTTACATCGTTATCGCAATGTTGATCGCTAATATCCCGAGTTTTTTGTCATATCGTGCAGCCCTAACTTCAGGCTACTTATCCGCTGTGACCTTTGATTCAATCCTTAGAGTTTAAACAAAACAAACCAGATGTTGGTGTGAAATTATTACATTGTCGTCCCACCATCAAACTGAGTTCAAGTAACGATCCAAATCTGACAGTAACTTCAAATGAAACCAAGGAAACAGAGCTAAAACATGGCGGGTCAGGGTGAGGGTGTGAAAAAACTAGTATGGCGAGTAAAGCAGGACGATTGTTTTCTCTGCAGTACCTCTGGGTTTTGATGGCAAATTATGTTAGAAATTTGTTAGAAGTGCTTTCAAGATGGTTTTGGCTTCTCTGTATTTGTCGGCCTGAATCCTCCAGATAACTGAGGTAATAATGCAAATGTTGGCAGCCTAGCAGTCATTTATCAGCCCTTTTCCAAAGAGTGTACCTGTCTTCTGCTATAAGTTGGATGATGGAGCAGCCTGGGTACCAGCAAAGCCTCTAAGGTTGTGGAGATGCTGCTTGAAAACTGTATCGGTTTTTAATAGAAGCCATCCAAATCACTTAGTGGAGAGCAAGTCCATCAAAAAACTTATGTGCAACCTCAACAAATTTTGTTTTCAATGAAGTGATTCAAAAATAGGGCTGCACAGCGAGAAAGCCCCGGTTCAAATCCCAGCTAGGACCTTTCTGTGTGGGGTTTGCATGTTCTCCCTGTGCATACGTGGGTTTTCTCCAGGCATTCCAGCTTCCTCCCACAGTCCAAAAACATGCTTTATAGGTTGACTGGTTACTCTAAATTGTTTATTGAAAACCAAATAATTTTAGGCATACAAACTTGGAACACTTGCTCACTATCAGAGCACTGTGGTGTTAGACTTTCACTCTAAAAACAACTTTTGACATGATTCTTTCTGAAAAATGAGGTATGCCTCTTAAAAAAAACAAGTATGCACACTTGAAAGAAAAGCTGAGTAACAAATTGAAAGCAGTTTTGTACAAACGGGTTTCTTTAGACATAAAAGACTTCATGAAATAGGTTCTACTGTAAAGCATGTTGCATGACTGGATTTGCATGGGCAGAAAGACATTCTTTGAAACCAACAAAGTCAGTTCCTCAACTCTAAGAGGAAGACTTTAAATGCAAATGAGGCGGCAAGATTTATATTTATGAAGCATCATTTTTGAGGCTAAGTCTCCTAATTGCTTTCTGTGCACCAAGGCAATAGACCGAACTCCCACTGTCAACAAAGGAGAAAGTTTCTTGCAGATAGACTTCTTTCTCTAGCAATGTGGCTTTTGTTCTCTGCAGACGCAGCCTACACTTACAAGGAGGAGAGAGAAGGGATTGCCTTAAGCCTGCAATTCAAGACCGAACCAAACGAAATGAGAGATCCTTTAAAGCATGTTGTACAACCAGATCTATCAACAAAAAAAACAACTTTCTAAATGATTTTGTCTAGTCACTAACCTGTTCGACTGGAAACAAAAAAACATTAGCAAAGTTATTTATTAGTTTGGAAGCCACACACTGGATTTGGAGAGCTCATTAGCATCGTGAAAACTTTTGAGTCCTTTGAAACTATGATCTTACCAACTTTACGTCAACAAAGTGCTTTATGAAGTTGGTAAAACTGCTGCTGTGAGTCTAAATATATATTTTTTCCTATTGTAGCAGTACAGAAACCTTTAGAAAAGTAAACACAACATGCTTGAAGATAGAAATAGTAATTTGGCGGTGTGGATTACGGGACATGTACGAATGCATGGTTTTTCAAGTTGGGTTTATTGAAATGATGGGAACTAGTCCAATTTAAAACAGCACTCATTATGTTTAAAGCCAGAAATAGCTTACTTCCAGTAAATATACAACAAATATTCAAGGAATCCAAGCTGAACTTCAAAAAGCAGTGCATTCGTACTACTACTACGGTACTTAATTCAACAGTATTGATATTGGGAAGATGGTGAGGGTACCACTGAAAGATTAGCCTCTCATGTACTCATGTATTCTCTTTTATCTTACATTTTTTTATTAAAAACAAAAATACATTCACTCACAGGAAATTGATCAAAAACATGAGATTGTCTATGAAAATAAATTAGATGAGTATCGACAAAGTGAGCAAATCCTCAGTTAGGCCGAACTAAAAACCAGTCTTACAGCTGAGTTACAGCATAAACACTTGCATACCATGATAAAAAAGCCCCAAAAATCTGCTTAGTTTGATTTAACATTCCTAAACTGTAGTAATGTTTTTACACTCTCTGGTAAGAAAAAAGTGTAATCTTTATTTTCTTGAATTTGTTATATCTTGCTCAATTCTTTACTATGCTGCATACAGTGTATTTTTAATAGATCAAATGATTGTTTTGAATATTAGGCATTAAAAATACATATAAATGTTTGCATTTTACACTGACTTTATCACTTTCATTAGTAATATCTGCTGTCTATAAAAATTTTGTTGACTTAATTATCATCATCATCATTCATTTATTCATTTTCTTAACCGCTTTTCCCTCCTGGGGTCACGGGGCTGCTGGAGCCTATCCCGGCCACTTGTGGGCGAGGGCAGGGGACACCCTGGACAGGTTGCCAGTCTATTGCAGGGTAGAATGTCTGCAAACACACACCCATTCACACCTAGGGACAATTTAGTTTTTTGTTTTTGGACAGTGGGAAGAAGCCAGATACCCCGGAGAGAACCCACGCATGCACGGGGAGAACATGCAAACTCCACACAGAAAGGCCCCCCGTTGATGTAGTTTTTCACATCCCCCAGCTGGGACTTGAACCGGAGGCCTTCTTGCTGTGAGGCAAGAGCGCTAACCACTACGCGACCGTGCAGCCGACTTAATAATCACTTCTTAAAATTTTACCACTGTATATTTAAAAAAGTACAAGTATTAACCCTTAAAGATTATATAAAGTCTCTCTGTCTATGCTGCTGTTTGACTGCATCTCAGGCAGTTGTTTAGATTTATAAAACTCCTAAATGTGGACAATCCCTCTTATTAACGGCTAAGTTATGACTTATTTAAATATTTGGTCTGTGTAGTTTGTCATCCAGTCCTGTCTGTCAATTTGCCGTCAAACGATGAGAGCACAGCTTATTTTCTGCTACACGAGTGCAGAAAAACAAATCATTCTAAATAACTTAATGTATTTTTCAGTAAGCACTAAAAGGCTTTTAGAGGACTTGCCAATTCAAAGCGTCTTTCCTGCCATCCTCTCTCTCTTCAGCCTTTCCTTTTGGAGTGGAGAAATGTGCCTGGTTCTGCAGCTCTAGTCCCATCTGGCCTGTTCACACCAAGATGAACCCAGAGGACAGCAGCACGGCCTTACCACAGAAGATTTCCTCCATGTCATCCAGCAACAGCAGCTCCTCCTCTAAGCATGACAGCAGACAGGTAGCTCTCAGAATATTTTCTTGGATTTAGGACAAGAAGATTTCACTTTTTATTTTCAAACTACGACACTGTTCTCGCAATCAGAATCAACCAGCCACAGCCATATATAACTTTAAACTGGTTTAAGCAACCATTTTCTCAAACATTTATACTTGTGTAAACCAACCTTTCTTAGTTTGCTGGCTTGTTTCCTCTGAGCATTTTTCTACTTACTAGTCTAGAGATACTTGGCTTTTATTGTGTTAGGGTTTGCTTTTCCTTTTGGATATTAAAGAGTTTACAATGACTGAAACATCTCACGCTCATACTCTTTCTTTAATCATTAAAAAAAGCAGAAATCTGATGGCTGAAATAAAGTTCTTCCTCCAACACCTTAAGCAAAACAATTCTCCACTGTAAGCGGGATACCAGAATATGATGTCAAACTGTTGTGTTTAAGTATTGGACAAGAGCTAATGTAACTGAGCAATCAGTCCACTGTTATGAGAGCCAAGCTCAGAGCAGAGTTGGGAAGGACTTCTCTTGTTCAAAATCCTTCTTAAATTTGTATGGACAGCCTTGTACTGTACTTCATGTGAATGTTCATCTATCATCTGGTTCGCATCTGGAGCTCAGCTATGTGGTTACTAAATGCATTTTTCAAAACTTGCAGAGGAATCCCAGAGATTTCTTTGCTGAGGTGCTCATAACTATTTTAGGGAGACATATGTTGTATTTGTACTTCCTATGCTCTTCTATCTTATTGTCAAATCTTTTTTTATTTATTTTTTTGTGGTTTCCATTTCTTTGGATTTTTTTTTCCTGTCTAGATTTTCTACATTCTAAAGTCTCTTGCAGCATGGTTGCTTTGCCACACTCCATCTTCATCACCATGGTTACTTCTAAATGCAGCTCCAGCAAAGTAATCATTCCTGGTTAATATAAAAAATGACTCACTCTCAGTGCACTGGCGCAGAATAGAAACCTTTGGTTTACACGCTAGAATATAAGGATGATATGTTTAATTGCCATCATGCCAAATCTATTGGCAGGAGCAGCTGCACTACTGCTTCCATTCTCTGTTTAAAGTAATGACGTGGGGGGTTTTTCAAGGAAAAAAATCTACTGGTTTTTATTTTTATGTTAAGCTACTATTACTTTGTACATGTTTAAAACCTGTTTGTCAAAATAGTAACAAAATTAACCTAAAGGCACTCTAAAGATGGCAATTCTTTTAAAAACACTAAATTCTGAAGCATTTAGCTGTTGACTGACTTTCTTCACACACACAGGGATCAACGTGTCTTGATACAAAGCAGCATTGTGTTGTTTCCAGGTGTATCCCTGTACTGCTATTTTGAAGGCACATGTAGTGGCTTTTTACAAATTGATTCAGTAAAATCAAATATGTCTTAATTTAGAAAATTTGCCACTGATTCAACTAGTCTTATAATAGACATTTCTTCATTTCTTGTGTGTTTTTTAGGAACCAAAAAACCGTTCAGTTATTTTTTATTTTAAGAATCCATAGTAATCCAAAGTTATCTTGACGTAAATTCTTCCTTTGTTCAATTTAATTCACTAGTTAAATGCAATCTGTTTTTCTTACCCAAACAAAAATGGTTTTGAAAGAAACGTTTATTAAAAATAACAACCATTCAGCTTTTAAAAGTAATACTTGTGAAGAATAAATATTTTCTTATATATTTAAAAGAAAGAAAATGTATTGAACCCTAAAATTCTGAGATCTGCAGTTTAGGTATAAGACAAAATAAGGTAGTGTCTACTGGGCTTTGAAAGGAGAAAGTACATTTGCTGTAATCAAAAGCAAAAAAAAAATCTTTTAATATTTCATTTGGTAAATGCCAGACTTAAATTACTGAGCCTCCTCATTTTAAGGATAACATTTATCCCCCTGAGCCAATGATTTTGACAAGAGGCATCATTCAGCAGGAGGTCCAGAGCTTTATGTAGACATTTGTTCTCATTTCCAACAATCTTTTGGCAACATTTCCCTGCTTCCGCTCAAAAACCCATCTTGATCTTGTCCTGATCGTTTTTAATAAGAACTCACAACTTTGTGCCAGAAGAGAAAGCCATGAGGAGCACTGGAATTAACAGAATCAACCGTAAGCCTTGTCCTTGTCTTTTCCACATCCTGCTTTTTTTAGATGACCTTAACTGTGCGGAACGTTGGAGTTAGTTGCTGTTAAACATGCTGAGACAACAAACTGTGAAGCACCTTAAAGCTCTGCCAGACCCAAAGTCTTTCAGGACAGGTGGATGCAAACTAGAGAGGACATTTGAGATTAAGCACTGCGGTATCACTGTGATTTGTTTACATAAACAGGATCCTATTTGACGGATTGATTACAAAGAATCAAGAGATTATTGTGCTGTAAAATAGAGATTAGTTTCTTTGAGCTGATTTATGAAGTTTAAGTGGAAAATGAAAAACATTTACCACCAAATGTGTTCACATCAAGTGTTTGCAGAGCTTTCCTGGAAATCTCCCCACTGCACAACAAACACCTTAGCTCCTGATGAAAACTCATAATCTTTATAAATCCTTTGAAAGATTTGCACCAGATATTCTTAATCCCATTTTCAAAATAATAGTTGACTCTGTAAAGCAGACTATGAGGTGAATGTGTAAATCCCTGAACTCGCTGCAGTTAAAACCCTCTAATCACTTAGCTTCCCTTTGACCAAAACCTTTAGCAGAGATGAACTTGTTTACTCAAACCTAAATTATTTATTACTCCAGGTCAGTATTTACTGGGAACTTGGTTTATTCCGCACTTTAGTCCATAGGGCTGTATGTATTATGTATGTTTACTGCATGAGTGTTTTAGGTATTTTTTGTGCCTTTAGTCTTTTCCCTTTTTAAAATGCCTCTTTTGTGGAAGTTAAATAGAAAAAATGTCCTTCTCAAAACAAGCGAAAAAATATGGAATAGAAGATATTTTTCTCTTGTTAAAAGTAAGTGAATAAATCTGCTTATGGAACTAGTAGAATTTTTCCTGGTAAAATTTCTTAAACTTGGTTGTGATATCCTATCCTTTTAAATTAAAATTAAGTATTGAAAATAGTGACAAAAGCACTAATATTTAGGCATTTTGCTATAGAATTGAAAAATAAGTGTTTTGGGTCAAGAAAAGCTATAGATCTTTAAAGTAGGTATTTTTATGCACTTTTGCCCCAAATATATTCTATTTTAGGAGCCATAATGGTCTACATATTTTCTAGATCATAATCTTAAAGATGAAAGATACGCATTTAGGATGAATTTCTCTTAAAAATGGTTTATATGTTTACTTTTGACTTTCAGCACTGCTGTTGTTAATGCATTTTTACTGTCATCGCCAAAAAAAAGCTTCCACTTTCCTTAAATCAAGCAAGTCTGTTTTTTAAAAAAGACAACCCACCATTCACAAATTTAAGTTTTAATAAAATGGTTTCGTTACAGATATCGCTCACAATAGAATATTTTTAAGATCAAATGACTCAACAAGACACAAAAAATCTATTGTCTTAAAACAAGTAACAGTAACATCTCACTGAAAAGTTACTAGTAAGTATTGTTTTGTCTTAAAATAGATGTTATAAAATGTTTAAACTAGAATCTAAACAATAATACTTGGTGAGATTTGGTGTTTTTGCAATGGTTTTGATTTTGATGAAATCACTGAACTGTTCTCACTCTGCTGTTAATGAGTGTTTATCTGAGGGCTCATAAATCTGACGTATCTGCAGGACAGCTGGGAAATGGTGGAGGGCCTGAGTGGAATCTTAAGCAACGCCATGGAGCCCCAGAAACAAGAAGGCTACATGCTGAAGAAGAGAAAGTGGCCTATGAAAGGCTGGCACAAGGTATAATAAATTGCTTCTTTTAGACGTCATAACAATTTTTTTTATTAACCTATGACAGCCTCAATTCACCTCAACACTTTTCAGCTTCTGTTTATAAACCTGCTGACATGAAGCGTTTGGGTAATTGAATAATGAGCGGGTGATTTTTGCTGCACAGGAGTCACACGTGACCCTGTGTCAGTGCCTGTTTCCAGATGCTCTGAAAGCTTTCCTGGGATGATAATGCTGAGGCTTCTAGGTGTTCCACTCAGATGCATTAGCTGATGGCGTCTTTGTTACTGGAGCTGTACGAATTTAGTATTGACTTCTAGTCAGAGGTGTCTGCTTTCAACTGCCTGATTCTCTGCATGTACACTAAGAGCCTCAAGAATTACATTTAGAAATGTAGCAGAGGGAGAGTATTACATCAGAGTAAAAGTTAAACTAATAAATGCAAAGAAGATGAGAGTCTGGGAAGACAAACCTCTATTTAGCTTGATAGTTAATTACATAAACTATCAAGATGTTGCCATGTGAGGATCACAGGCTCAACATACGTCAGGCTGGTTGTCAGGATTATGGCACGTTTTTAATTTACTCGCCGTCTTTCTCCCTCTTCACAGAGATACTTCTTCCTTGACAAGGGTACCCTCAAGTATGGCAAAAGCAGATCTGATGTGAGTACAAAAAACACCAAAGCTTTATAATCATCTTCCAAATACTGATGAAAGTGATTGTCTATAAAAGTCTTAATTTCCTTCATTATTGAGAAGCTAATATTTGCTTTGCTTCTGTCGTGTAGAAGGTCACATTGCCCTGGTCAACTCGACCCATAACAGGATTGTTCTCTCGTGTTTAAATTTTGGAGAATTTGTACTATGTTGAGTTGATTTACCTTTGCAAGATTGTGTGATGCGCTGCAGATCGAGAAAGGAAAGCTGCACGGTTGTATCGACGTTGGATTCTCTGTCATGGCCATCAAGAAGAAAGCCAAGTGTATTGATCTGGACGCCGAGGAAAACATCTATCATCTGAAGGTAAACCGCACAGCCAACCAATCAACGGCATTCCCACAAGCTCAGAGGAAGTGAAAAATTAAAAAGAGTGATCGTTACGTTTTTTTTTTCATCTGACCAAAAGACATACGACAATTTAATGTGGGACATGCTGTTCAGACGTCCTATGGGTTGTTCTTGTTTATCCCACCTCCCCCTTCTAACATGTGGGATCTTCTCTAAAGGTTAAAACCGAGGAGATGTTTGATGAGTGGGTCTCCAATCTGCGTCACCATCGCCTTTATCGGCAAAATGTTTCCACGATTCCTAACGAGAAGTCCTTCTGCTTCCCGCACTACCCCTCCCCTAACTCCCCCACTTTGGCTGATGCTGCTTTAATCAGAAGGGTACGCTCGACCTCAATCACACACAGTGATGCAAAATAAAAGAAATCAATTCTGTGTTCTGCTATGTATTAATCCCTTGATGAGAATGTTTGCAAAGAAAACGAATTGTTGTGGGATTTACCTTTGAGAGTGTTTGCTTCTGCAGCGCATGTCAGTACGAAGGCAGTCCACAGTGCATCCTGCAGGAGCCTTCCCTCTGGGCTCCAACAGCCAGGCCAAAGTCGTCGCCTGGCTCCAGTCCTCTGAGGAAATGGACAAATGTTCCAAAGGTGAGACAGGAATATCCTCAAGTCTGTTTTAACCATTGACTGTATAAGAGAAGAAAAAAAAGAGAATTTTACTGAGTGACCCCTCCCCCTTGCATTTCAAAGTACTCACTGGTCCCAAAAAGCCAAAATCCCACAGACTTCTATTGAGAAAGAAATAGCCTTTCATGATATTTTTGCTGTAGGGCAAGTAATTTCAATTATAAACTGACCAATCAGATGCCTCAGTAAAAGGTCTTGTATAGAACGTTCAAAGTGTTTGATTGACAGAAAAAGTTTTGGAAAGGTATTATAGATAAAAAGTATATTTTCGTTGCACTGCATCACTAAAGAATGATGAATTATTCAATTTTTATTGCATAAAAGGAAAACAATAAATATAGCACTATCCTGATGGTGAATTTGGCCGTGTTTGTAATGGATCAGGAGAGTTTTTTTGAACAGACAAGCTATGCAAATTTATCTGCACCTCTGTTCAGCTGTCCCCCCACACACACACACATTCAACAAAATGTTTCTGTTTTTGAAGCTTGCTGTGTAAAAAATTGTTTGATTTGCTGCGTCAGACACATTCTGGCAGACAGATACTGGCATGAGCATTAGAATCCACTTGTATACAAGTTAAAAGCAGAAAGGTCTGGCTTTGGTTTATCAAAGGCTAATAAACAAACACATTTTGCACAAACAAACACGCATCTAATAAATAAAAAAACAATGTATAAGCTTAAAGTAGTAGAAAGGATTGATGCTGTAACCTCACAATCAATTAACATGAAATATAAAAGAGTATTGATACCGGGAAGTGTCTTTGTGAGCTTGTGCATGGTGGTTTTCCATGCTAGAATGCATGACTTTGCAGCTGAGTCGTGAAAAAGCAGGTAAATGTTGTCTGCCCAACTAGAAATCCAAATAATAATAAGTGGAACAATAAGAAATATACCAGATTATGTGAGTTAGCAAGGATGATGGTCTCTCAACATTTATTACCAAGCTTAATAATGAACTTAAAAATGTCAAAGAACAATATATGAACATAGATTTTTCCCTCTAGCACAGCAGCTATGAAACAATATGCAAAAAAACATTTTGGAGAAAATGGTAAAAAGCCTATTTACACTGGCCTTGTCCTTATGAAGGTTTGTCTCTAAACTCGCTGATAAAACTTACTTTTATTTGACTATAAATGTCAACTTCTAGTACTCACAATGTCCAAGTGCTACAACAACTCTTCAACGGTCCTTCCTCCTCTGTACTCAGTAAATAAACATGAACAGACACCCGTCCATAACTTCAGACCTTTTAGCAGAACTAATTTGAGTTTAAAAGATTCAGTTTAACTAAAGCCAGCATAAGCCTGGTGTTTGGTTCACTCAGGGACATACTGATACCACCAGTGTGCACTCTTTGCTACCTGTGCAGAGAAAGCTTGTTAAATCTGTCTTTAATGGCCAAACTTGTTGAAGTTTTTATGTTTTCCGAGGGCTAAGAATTCCTCTGCCCTACAGACCTATCAGTGTGTGAGTCCTACCTGCTGGAGCTGAACCACATGCTTAAGAACATGGAAGTCCTTCACCGCACATACTCTGCTCCATCGATCCAGGCACTACAGGTCAGCAATGTTTCATTTGATTTTTGCATTTCTCAGAATTCTGTCCATAAAAGGTTTTTGTAATTTATTTTATTCCTTTATCCACTAAGTGATATGAAACCAACAGAACTTTGTGATTTACAGCAGTTACCTCTCTGTTCTGACCATCTGGATCTTTGTGTTTAAAAGAACTCCACATTTAACAGCCCCAAGAAAGAAAAGAGGCTTCAGAGAAAATGGCGCGCTAAAACCTACAGTAAAGATGTCAAAACAACATTGCAGGTGGAGAACGTGGCAATGCAACATGATCCCACTTATTCCTTAGTGCCATGACTTTCAGCTTTGATCTCATTGCAGGTACCTGGGAACATTTCTTCTGGCTCCACCCGTCTCCACGCCTCTAACCCCAACCTGTCCACAGCTGCACTCCTCAATGGAAAAGCTGACCCAGAACCCCTAGATTCTCCCTTTGATGTTGCAAAGCTGCAGGAAGACTTTTACAGCGTTGCTGCCAACTGTGAGTGAAAATTGTTGCCATAAATACTACTTGGTTGAACAACTTTAAAAGGAATGTCCAAGACTTTCAATTAATGCAATCTTTGGCTTTCTGCTGTCAAAGGTACTGGAGCTGAAACTACTTCCAACACCTGTGTCAAATCTCTTTTACATGTGTTCCCCTCTTTTACTTTGTGAAAGCTGCACAGTTTCTTGTGTTTATTTTTAGCTTATCTCAACAAAGAAGGTCGTTTTTTTTAAGTCTTCCTTGTGAGCTTTTAAGAGAAAGGCTTTGTGTGAAGCATCAAGGAGATTATTAGAATATAGACTCTGCGTCAGTGTCGCTTTGAAACCTTCAGTTCATTGGACACATTGCGAGAGACCGGCGGACGACCCAAATTCCTGTAGATCTACAGTTTTTTTTAGCTCAAAAGAAAAACATTGAGTCTGCCTGATTACTGTTTTTTTTTTTTGTTGTTGTTTCTAAGAAATGATCTTTACTTATTAAAATGCCCTGGAAGTACGCAAATGTCTCCCTTGAATTCTCGCAAGCGGTCTGGTCCCTTTTCTTCTTTACTATTTCCTTTTGCAGAATAAAGGACTAAAATATCCTTTCTGAAAATAGATATATGAATCAATTACCCCAATTCTTTGCTGTCTCAACGCTAAAAGCATGAAGATGATCGATTTGTGGTTTACGATAACCATCAAAGAAGCATAGATTGCCTTCATGCTACAAATGTATGTTTTTTTTAACCCACCAGTATTTGGCAGCTGTTATATTTTAATTGTTAAAATGCATTAATGCTACTTTAGAATGTAGATTTTGTTGTTTTTTATTTATTTGTAGCCCAGAAGTTTATATGCTTTGCATGATGCAGCTGTTGGTGCACTTTTCTGAGTCCATCTTGGAACATTTGTAGTTTTTGTAGTCTAGTAAAGCTGGGCCAAAGTCTTCTTTTTTTTTTTTCCTTTTAAACGTCTTGTTCCTTCTTCTTTGACCTTCAACGTTTGCCAATAGGGACACGGAAAATCTAAATAGGAAAAGGACATATGAGGGACTTTTTTAGGAAGATTTTAGGTGTGCTATAGTTTGATTAACACTTTTTGACAAAGAAGTTAAAGTAAAAGTCTAATTTGAGTTGACCCGTGACCCCGGTCCAAATAAGCTAGAACAGATGGAGAGATAGATAGTTCAAGTTTTAGGAAAAAAAGTGATAATTTACAAAAAATTATTACAATTTTATGTTTATAAATAAATAATCTCAAACAGGTTGTTTAAATTTTGACTAACGTATAACGGTTAAAATATCCTAGTAAATTGATTGACATACAACACACTTTACTGTAGTCGATTATTTTAATTGGGCGGTTATGATGAAGAGTGTGGTGGAAATGTAAAATAACTAGTTAAAGGGCCAATACCATGCTAATCTTAAGCATTTTTTTAGTAAACAATATTCATGTATATGATAAAATTGGCACACAAAAGAACATTTTTTTTTATGAGAGATGAGTTATTTTCACAGCCCTTTTTCCTACCCGGAAGTAGGCACCTCTGAGACACCGGCTTTCACTCCTTGTGGGTGCCGCCCATTTCATGACATCAACCTAGAGCCGGCCTGTCCGTGTCTCTGCGTCTCGCCCACAAAATTAAACAACATCCAAACTTTTGTGAAGATGGATGTGCACATTGTGCATATATAAAAGGAAAGAGTTTTTGCCAAACACCGTTAGCTCCACAAAGAAAGTGGGTGTGTGTGTTAGCCTGGGGGTGGTGCTGGCAGCGCAGACTCTTCCTGGAAGGGGCTGTCCTCACCGGTCTACTTCATCTCGTGAGAATCCGCTCGTTTTTGTGGATTGGGGGGGGGGCTGGTGCTCAGACTGCAGATTTTTAGAGGAATACCCAAAAAAGCGTGAACGGATCAAATACCGCTTTGGGGCTTCTTTTCGTGAAGAATGAGCATTATAATGCACTTAAAAACTAAAAAATTGATTTTGGATGGTATAGGCCTTGAAATAAAAAATGTACTCAGTGCATTTTGACACTTGTTTGTGTGTTTCATTGCTCTAAAATGAAATCAAACTGGTTTGCGAACATTGTTTTTCTCTTGTTCTTTTGTTGCTTCAGTCCACGCCTCCATGAAGTCCATAATGAGTTCACTAACATCTGAAAGGGAGAGACTAAGACAATGTCTGGATCATGAAACGTTTCTTCCCACCTCGCCTCAAGTTGTCAATTTGAAGAACACGCTCGCTGCGGTATGTGAAGGAACACGAAAAGGGCAAAGCTTTCAGTCAGCAGGAACAGGTTAGGTACTCCACCTTCTCTTCAGCCATGCTCTCAGATGCCATGTCCTCCCACAGCTCTTGTCAGGCGTAACCCACTGATGAGACATTTAGAAGGATCACACGCTCATTGTTTGATGACTGCCTACCTGAATCAGCAGCCGTGTGTCCAATGGTTGCTTCCTCCTACAGAAAGGCTTTTTCTGTTTTCTGTCTCTGCTGACACACATTCATCGTCATGTCAGCTCGGAAATGTGTTGGCGTTGAAAGCAGACGTTCTTTTTGACATAAAAGTAAATTCTCCTGCATTGGGAAGTTAGTGTCCTGTATGCCAAAACACATATTTCTCTTTCAAAAACACGTTTGGCTTTTCCACATAGTTTGTCTGTTTTTAGTCAACCTCACACTGAAATGATGATGTTTTGGTTCTAAGAGTAATCCACTACTACAGCTCTGGTAATTGAATACATTTTTGGTGGGGTTTGTATTATAAGTAATGTCCATGTTGGTTATTTTCTTTTAGGCTTTAGCCCAGAACTCAGAGCTGAGAGAGCGACTGAGCAAGATTCACTCCGAGTCCCACATCGTAGAGCCCACACAAAAAAATCTGTCTGCCCCTGTGCAGGTGGGTGCAGGAAGTTGGCGTCAAGATGATGCTTACTATCTGTCATCATTTTCTTTCCACACCATCAGAACTTACCACGGAATGACTGAGCCAAATATTATTGCCCCCATACTCCACATTTATGAATGTGCCACATAATCTTTTCCCTAAATGACCCTCCTCCTTTTTTGATCAGATTAGCTGTCAGGGTTTGGTAAAACAATTCACTCATTTGAAGATTTGTTAAACATTGTACAAAATTGGTGCACTTCCTGGAAAGGTGGACTGACTCATTAGACTCAACTGGAGAGTCACTGTACCTGCGGCTCCAAACTGAGCTGCCTATGTGAAACAAAGCAGGAACATGCTTTTTTTAAATAAAGCTGAGCTATTCAGGATAATTAGAAAAAAATGTAGTTAGATAGAAACTGAAATACTTATTTAATGCAATTGGAATATGACAAGCTTTATTTGGATTAATATACCGTAACAACAACAACAGCAGCATGAATCTCTTTTGCGCTATTTGCATTAATCATGTAAACTGACCATTCAGCATTTAGGGAAAGAGATCTGCAGCGTGACTTTAAACTGAAGCTTTAAAAAAAGGAACTAATATAGGTTCAAACAAGAGGGGGAAAATATTATAAGGAAAATAATTAACAGTATATAATACAATAAATAACCAACTAACTATATAAATCCTGATTAGCATGAAATGTATAGTAAAGTAATACATTCCAATATAATATCTAGTAACTGTTTTATTAGAAAACCAAGAATATAACATTAAGAAAGTTTTTACAAATAATGTTAACATAAAGAAATGAGTACATTTGTTTGGGATGGCAGAAGTGTAATAATGAAAAGAAGGACAATGAATGAAAGTGTGACTGTCAATCCCTCAGTGTGTGGAGCTAAGGTGTTGCCCTTTCCTTCTTCTCATTTGGTCTTTGTTTCTGTCACACACAGGACTGCATGGATAACTCCCATACCCTTGTCCATCAAGCATCCAATGAGAGCCGAGCCTCAGTTGCAGACTCGATTTCAGAATTCTTCGATGCGCAGGAGGTCCTGCTATCTGCCAGTTCCTCAGAAAACGAGGTAACGTCTGTGATCTGACATTTTATTCAAAATCTTCTTACAGGTGGACATTTTTTTAACCAAAAAAAAAAACAATATGTCACACCAAATGACAGCTGGACAAGAATTGCTTTAATCTAAAAATACAGAAAGCCACGAGCTTTCAGATCCAACTTTTTCAATTTATGACATGCTTTTCTTTCCCAACAGAAAGTTGAAAGTACAGCTTATTCAGAGGATATAAAAATAAATCTACTCCCGACTATGTGAAAGCTCATTTTTTTTCTGTTTCAGATATCAGAGGATGACTCATACATTAGTGATATTAGCGACACCATTTCTGTGGATAACTTAAGTAATGATTTGGAAACTGATAGATCAAACTCAGGTAAGCTGAAGAATTTTTATTAGTCAAACATGTTACTTCTGTTTCCTTTAACGGTTTGTCTTCTGCCAGGTTCAGGGGATGGGATGGTCGTTTGTCGGCGCAGATCCTGTTTACCTGCATTCACGCCAAATGGCGGCTCCATCAGCATGTGGAACATCCTGAGGAACAACATAGGCAAAGATCTATCCAAGGTGGCCATGCCAGTGGCTCTGAACGAGCCGCTGAACATGCTGCAGAGACTCTGTGAGGAGCTGGAGTACAGCGAGCTCTTAGATAGGGCTGCCAACACACACGACCCCTATGAACGCATGGTGAGATACTACATTACCTTGCACATCCTAATCACTCTTTGTGCCAAACATCACTGAGATCCAGCTCTAAAACTATATCAGCTATGATATATTTTTGCTCATGGTTGCAGAGTTTAGCAGTATATGTCCTCAAAGTTCCACTACCTTCTTCCAAAGTTCTAGCATGATGCGTTGTTAAATAAATATGAATATTTAGTCTTTTTTTATTTACTTCACAACTTCCCCACAATTAAGAGACGCTGACAGAATAGTTTCTTGTCTCATAAGAAAGTACAAAACCCAACTTCTAGGACTTTGTATCAAAATAACAGAAAGAAGAAAGAAATAATCCAGTTTAAGAACACTACAGTATGTAAAACCCAAATGCAATACGTTTTATGAAACCATAAAAAAAGGGAGCCACAACAACAGAAATTTAATAACAAACATTATTTTTAAGGCACCCACAAACGTCCTTTTTTATGCAGTTAATGATAGAAATAATTTTAATTTCTTGGATGTACAGAATGCATAACATTCTGTTTTTTTTTTCCTTTTTATCTGCCAAAAAAGATTATTTAAACAGCAACTCATGGGAACAGCTTGTACAGATCAGTGAAAGTTTTTTTTTAGCATAAAAACAAGGAACAATGGGCGGAAAAAAAGACTTCAGCTCTGCAAACATTCTAAAAAAATGTCAAAAGTATGTTTAAGTTTTTAAATTATTCTTCAAAAGAACCAGTGTACAAGCCCCCTGAAGTATTTAGTAATTTCTACTCTAGTCTAGCTATTTTTACAGAGCTACCACCTAAAAAGCAGACGAGAACTTTAAGAACTACAACGAGAATGGTCATGTGTTAAATAAATGAACAGTTGCTGTTTTCCCTTTAACTCTCTAACAGTCTGAGGACACGACTACAGTTTGTGCAGCACATCCTACTTATGCTGCTTTCTGCCTATTTCCAAGGTTAATCTTTTTTTTTAATAACTAATTTTAACACTATAACCCTGCCCTAAATTCACTCTCCCTTATGTGACATCAGTACAGCCATAACCCCTTTATGTAACAAATGTTACTGAGTGCTGGATGATTAGAAAATGTGGCAACAATCACCTGAATCTGCAAGGAGAAGGTTGTGTCACATCCCGCTGCAAAGGAAAAGATAATTGATGTGTGAGTACTGTGTTTAAAACAAAAGGTTGTGTGTGGGACGAGAAAATGACCTCAAAGACATTCTATGTAGTGAGTCAATAAAAAGCATTAAAAAGATTAAAAACAACAATGTTCACAAACTTTGATTTGAAACTGTTTGTGAGCTTTAATTAAAAGTTAAAGCAAAAACAGACGACTGCCTTTGAAACAAAGAGTATTCAGTCAGAGCAAAGAAGGTGATTGGGATTATTTATGAACCAATAATCTGAGGCAAATAAAAAAAGACAGATGAAACTGTTCTCTTTTGGTAGATGTTCATAGCTACGTTTGTGGTGTCAGGCTACGCATCCAGCTACTACAGAACTGGAGGAAAACCTTTCAACCCTGTTCTGGGAGAGACGTTTGAATGTAACCGGCCCGACAAAGGCTTTCGATTTGTTGCAGAGCAGGTATACACCATTTTTTTTCACATTTTTTTAGAGGGTGTCCAACTTGACTCATAATAACGGACTAAATTGTGCTCAAAAATAATAGACAACACAATAGTATTTCAAGATGTGTAAGACTTTTTTTCAAATTGCAGGTCAGCCATCATCCTCCTATCTCAGCCTGCCATGCTGAGTCCAAAAACTTTGTTTTCTGGCAAGGTACTTGGATGTTCATACATTTATTGATAAGATATTGTTGCTGTTGTTTACATTTGGACATCTACTTTTGTAGATGTGAGATGTAAGAACAAATTCTGGGGAAAGTCACTAGAGATCGTTCCTGTGGGCACCACTCATGTAACTCTGCCGGGGTGAGTATATTCAGCTTAGTTTGGCGTCCTTGTGCAGACTGTGCAGCATGTCTGACCCAGAACTTTTCCAACAAGCAGCTGTCCCATTTCCACCTGGAGCGGGAACAGCTGCAGAGCTTCTATTTTGTATCCTGTGTTTTCTATATTACAGACTGTTTTGTTTCCAGCTAAAAAAAAAGTGCTGAGTTTTAAATTTAAGAATATTGTTGTATTTTTGTATAATCTCAATACACAAGCAGTATAATTAATATTTACACACAGCTAAATCTGTTTAACTGCAGCAGTTAAGAACTGATAAATATAAGTTTTGGTTCTGTTTCTGTCAGATTTGGTGACCATTATGAGTGGAACAAGGTGACCTCCTGCATCCACAACATCCTGAGCGGGCAGCGCCGCATAGAGCACTATGGGGAAATATCCATCAAGAACACTAACAGTGACATTTGCCAGTGCAAAATCACTTTTATCAAGGTGAAGCCCAAAAAAGAAAGGAAATAAATGTGATCTTTCCTCATTCTAATACCTCATTAATAATGGATTAGATTTTATCTGCGGTTTTCCAGACGCTCAAAGCGCTTACAATGTGTCCATTATTCATTCACTCCTCATTTATACTTGGTGATGGTAAGACACTGATGAAGCCACAGCTGCCCTGGGGCAGACTGACAGAGGCGTGGCTGCCAATTCGCAACCACGGCCCCTCTGACCATCACCGGGACATTTAAATGCATTCACACACCAGTGGAGCCACACTCGAGCCAGAAGGCAGTGAAGTGTCTTGCCCAAGGAGACAATGACAGTTGACCTGGGGGGAGCGGGGATCGAACCACTGACCCTTTGATCATCAAGCTTTTATCAGCTAGTTTCCTGGTACTTCATAAACATGTTTTTCTCTGTTTAAGTTTCTGTAATGTAAACCCCAAAGGGAAATATATATTTTTTCATGATAAATCCTGTTTCTCCTTCATTCTCCAGCACACCAGCTTCACAGATGAAGATTTTCACCTTCATACTAGCAAGCATCTCTGCATGTTTTTCATTTTAATGTATGGACACTGCTGGGAGGAAGAGTTTAATTGCTTTTGAGAGTACTTCTAAAAATGTATCTCCCAAAGCTTTGCTGGTTAGCAAGTCAAGACATGCCAGGCCTAATTATGCACCATCATCTCTCATGGCTCGTGCCGGCTCCTAAGAGCATGATCCAGAGCAGAAACTGTTTGTGCAACAGCAGCATCTGCTGACGGGAAGATGCCATTGTCGTCATTCCTGATCGTCAGTGATAGACTCTAGTTTTTATCTGTTATTATTCAACAGACGAGTTATTGGAGTTCACGTGTAAACGAAGTGGAGGGCACCATCACAGATAACAAAGGAAAAGTCATCCACCGAATCTTTGGAAAGTGGCATGAAGCGGTCTTCTGTGGAGACCCGCCATCAGCTAAATGCATCTGGAGAGCAAGTACTTAACCTTTATTTCTTCTACCATGCATGTTCAATTAGTTGGGTCTGATGCACTTGATGTTGTTTCTCTCACAGATGCAATGCCAGTCAACCATGAACAATATTATGGTTTCACAAAGTTTGCAATTGAGCTGAATGAGTTGGACCCATCCCTGACACCGCTGCTACCACCTACAGATACCCGACGGCGAGTGGACCAAAGGTAAGAAGTCTATTAAATCCTCTCACTTTTTGTTTATGCACGTAAAAAGTTTTCATTGTAAGTTTTTTCTGGCGAAAAAAATATATAATAATGTGCAAAGTACATGTACTACGATAAAAATGTCGGATTAAGCTGAGAAACACATTTTTGAAGTTGTCATTGTGCTCCAGGCAATAAATAAAACCATTCGCTTTAAAGTAGAACAGAAATAGTTCTCTTTTAAAAAGAAAATAGAAATGGTTCAGACACTTTCCATTTCACAAAGCTATTTTCAGCTCACCTTTGAAAGGTTTACACATCTTCAAAGTTAGCACTTCTGCCCCGAGGCAGAACAAAGAGAAAAGTGAGACTCTAGACTTTTTCATCTGCCGTTTCTTATCCTCAGTTTGTTGGTTTTGCCAACAATCAGTGGGAGCACTGCAAAAACTAAATCTTAGGAAAGTATAATCTTTTTAAGAAAAATTTTCTTATTTTCTGTCTTGCAAGAAAAATAATCTTTTCTCAATTGCAAAATAATTTTAGTTTAAGAAAACGTGTCTAAGTGACTAGAATTGTTTTCTTAAAATACGAACTCTTAATAAGAACATTTTTCAAACCCCATTGGCAGATTTTTTAATTTAATTTTATTTATTTTTTTGCTATTTAAAGACGTACAGTATTTTGTAATTTTAAGAATTTTTGACTTACTTCTAGGGGTCTGTTTTTGTAGTGAATCTGACGACTGAACATAAATGTTTAACGCTTTTATGATGAATATGTCTTGTTGGCAGATTGCTTGAGGAGGGGAATTTGGAGGCTGCAGAGGAACAGAAGCAGAGGATTGAACAGCTGCAGAGAGACAGACGGAAAGTCCTGGAGGACAACAAGGAAGTGCACCAGCCGAAATTCTTCAGGTACTCTACATACACATTTCACTTTGGGGGTTTATTGATTTAAAAGTAAAGTGCACTTAGTCTTAATGACCAATCACACAATTATATAAATTCCGCAAACCTATTTTATTTTCACACTTTTTAGGGCAGCACAATTTGAACTCACAAAAAAGGTTTTTGTTGGTGGTATAAAGGGTTAAGATGAACAAATACTGTTACCATCGGTAGACATCGAGCAAGCAAAAATGGGCTCCATAAATAGAAGATAGCTTTAACTTTTCAATTTTTAAAGTAGGACAACCTTTGAGAGGAATGAGCTTTAAGACAACGTTGCATCTGATAGGCTTTATGATAAAACAGGCTTTTTGATGATTAAATAAAAGTAAGATGGGAAGTTACAGGCAGTCAAACAAATTATTATTTATAATCCAACAGTTTGATGGCAATTTTACATAAAAATTATTTGTATGAGTGATCCAGCTCATAAAGAGGAAATAAACTTAAGATCTATCTCCAAATTAGTTCAAGTGGTTGCAAACCTTTCAATTTCTTTTTGCAGTCGAGATTTTAATGCCTGACATTTATATATTTGGTCTGTTAGTAAAAGATGGAGTCGGAATAAGCAAAAAGGAAACTCGTAAGTTTACTTTAGAATTTCTTTTAGTTAGAAACAAGGATCCTCTTCTATTTAAAGCCAAAACTCACAACTTTATCCTAAAATATTTGACAATTTGTTTTTAATTGTACCTTTTTCAAAACACATTTGATATAATAAATGATTACAAATTTACAGGGATCTTTGTTACAGTAAAAAACAAATTGCACAGTTTTGCTGTCTGATTATTCTTTTTTATTGCTTTTCCCCACAGTAAGTCGAAGGATGACACATGGGTGAGCAACTACACATACTGGGAGCTGAGAGAGGACCCTGGATTTGTCCACATAGACTTTCCGACACTGTGGTGACCCCTGAGCTGCAGATAACACAACTCCAACCTCCTATGATCCAGGCTGATTTTGATGCTGTCCATAACCCTGTCAGCAGCAGTCAACACTCAGTTTCTGCATTACACTCCATCAAAGTAATTGCCTTAAGAGATGTTCTGCGCTGAGTACACATCTATTCAAGAGCATTTGTTCGGATTCTCCTCTGTTTTTGAAAGATTTGCCCTTTCTTCCACATTTACGCTGTTTTGAGAACTGGTTGAATGATAAAACAATTTCATAGTGAATCCACACTAGTTTGAAATGTACGGAACAACTCTTCACTTCAGCTGTTGTCTGTTCTTGAACATTTTCTACCTCTGAGACAAATTGGCCTCGTTCTGTTACTTAATAAGTGTAATCATACAATATTTATTCCGCATCGCCTGATGCCTTACTACTTTTAAGGACGTTATTTTATTTATTTTGTTGCACTGCATTAAAGTCTGTGTTTTGTGAGGATGGGCAGAAACTGTTTAAAAACTCTGTACTATGTGCTGAGCTTATTCTTTCTTTTCCCAGTGGAGTTTTACTGCTATTTTGTTTGAACTGGGTGAATGGTGGTACAAATATATAAGCAGAAGTAGCAAATACTAATTATAGAGAAACAAGCATACCCTTTATTTGCGCCCCCAAGGGCACAATAGGCTCTGGAACTGTCCAAAAATATGCTCCAAGAGATCAAATAAAAAAAACTGGCTTTGTTTCACTTTTTCGGTTGTCTGTCATATTTATCTGGGAATTTTATTTCTGTTTAATGGTAATCTATTTCTGACTAATTCTGTTATAAATATATTTATATACAACTCACAACAAAAGTTGTATTTTTTTGTTGTTCTTTTAAGTTTCAGTTGATTTGACCAGCAACTGAATTTAGTCTCATTCAGATCAAATATTCACAGATATTTATCAGATAGTTATCTGAGATTGCAATATTTGGTGAAGACTTTGTGTTATTGCTTCCTGGTTATCCAAGATCAGAGCCCAGAAAAGTCAGTGCTAGCGCTATATGGGTAGTAAATATAGAGATCTCTCCTTGCCATTATTTTAACATAAATGTAAAAAAAAAGTACAGACAGTGTATCACTTACTTTATATTTTAGATGGTACAATTGTTTAAGTGTACTCTGTTAATTGTGTTATTACCTGTTGGCTTATGAGACCTGGACTGCACAACTGACCTCTAGAGCTAAATTTTTTTTGTTTTTTTTTTACAAGTTGACAAGACATATCATGCACTGATTTGGGTTTATAGATGGTTTTTTCAAAGATATTTGGTTACAAATAAAACTGTTAATGTAACACTTTTTAAAAAATCTACATGTGTCTACAAAACAAATATGACGACATGATGTCTTGAGGAAATCAAGGAAATAATCAAAGCTTGTTTTATATTTCCATATTTTTCTTGACTTACTTCGTTTTTGTTTTTTTTTGGAATTTGAGGTTAAAACCTTTAGACCTTTAGTGAAGGCGTTGTTGTCTTTATAAAGTGTCTGACACAAACACAGACCAAAATATCACAGACTTAGCTTGCATTTAAAAATCTTTCTGTACTTTGTCTTTAAAAGCCTATTTAACGACTGTTGTATGTTAATCAAGTTTTATTCAAAACGTTTGAGTGAATAGTCTATAATATGCATGGAAAATGAGGGGTTGAAAAGTAGTGCTTTTGGATATATGGATATTTTTTAAATCAATACTTCAGATTGAAAACCTTTATTGGAAGTGAAATACTTTTAGTTTTACTATAAAGTAAAAAAAAATAATCCCACTTTGTTCCACTTGGTGGCAATATTTAATAAATAAAACTGAACAACCAAAATAAATGATAAAAACCAAGGTCCTCATCACATAATATCTGTTTTGGACAAGTCTGTTTGACAAGAATCTAAATTCTGTCTTGGTCTGTTAAAAGAAGACACTTGATTTTGAAATATATGTTTTGCTTTAGGGCCTTAATTTGTTTTTGAGCTCACTTTAACAAGCAATTGTGATGCTTAATATTTTTCTAATTATTTATGAGGAGTTTCAGCTCAACTTTAGGGCGTAAAAGTACAAAAAACTCACAGATTACCGTAATATTATTGATGAGGTTCTTGTTTGCTTGAAGAAGGTCCCAAGTTCAAATTCAATAGATTTATGCAAAAATGACCAATTTGAAACAAAGAATTGACTTAAAATTCTTAGACGGAATAAAAAATAATCTGTTTTAAACAGTTTTTTTCCTCAATTACTGGACCGTACTTATGTATTGTTTTATTTTTTAAACTATTAAGTTATTTATCATTCCAATTTTTTTTTTTTACTTTAACCCATTTATTTTTTCTGCAAATAAAACAGGCATAAAATTGACTTTTATGTGCTTGTTTGAAATTCAAAAGTTTTTTTTGTAAAACAAAGTTGTATACAAAGAAAACGTGACAGGTAGACCAAAAACAATTTAAAAAGGAAATTATTGGAAAAGGGTTTTGAAAACCCAGTATTTGATAGATTAGATCGATTGTTTTTAAATAATAAATTTGAACGACTAACAAAATCTCTGTAGCCCTTGTGCTATCCTAGGCACTTTACCATTGGGAGTTGGGTCATCTAGACCCACTAGACAGTGCACTGAACCTTTTTTCTTCAATGATTTGTGATCTTCACTCGTGTCCATGGATTACATGAAATCTTTCCACCTTTATCCACCTTTGTCATGGTAGGAAGAACACGTCAATGTAAGGGTGGGGTCAGCTAAGATAGCACAAGGGTTTAAAGATTATTTTTTTGGTTTTGTTGTTTTGTATCTGAAAGATGTGTAAGGGGCGGGGCGTCCGTGACGCCGCCTCCTGTATGCAGAACACTCAAGGCGGAAGTGTCATTAGCGCAAAATCAAAACACGAACGACACGGGCCCTTTGTGCGCGAGGAACGTCGGTTGGAGGTAAAACTCAAATAAAAAATGCGGTAACACACTTTTTTCTTTTTTTTAGTTGGTGTCCTCATGTTTTAATACTTTATAATATCAAACCCGGTGTTTTGTTTAAAACTATTTAGCTTTAAAGTGAGGAGAGCTCATTTTAAAGTCCTTGTGTTTGTTGAATAACGGAAGTAGCGAAAGTTGTTAGCTAGTTTTACTACTGCAGTCAAATAGTAGCGCCTGGGAGTTCAAGACATTCAAAAGGACAATTTTTAAAAGTGCAACTCGTGGAATTCAATTAGAGCCAAAGTTATTGCAAACTGTAAAAACAATAGAAGGTTTTATGTGACTTTATTATGCTTAAGGGAAAAGAATTACTGTATAAATTTTGTCATTTTACTCCTTTTTAACATCAAAAAGTTGACTATGAACATTAATTTCTCCAAATATGTAAAGTACATTTTGCTGGATTTAATACTGTGAACAGTCAATTTTATTGTGATCATCCATGAAAAAAAGGTTTAATGTTAACTTATTTTATGGGAGAAATATATAGTCAAAAAAGAGTAAAGTTACAGTAATTCTGCTCTCGTCATTACAGAGCAACAAGGACTGGATTCTGTTTTTCTAAACTAAACCTAAAGGTTCATCAGGAGTTATTTTGTCCGCTTATGCGAGTAGTTTTATTTTTTTAGGATCTGAGCAGCAAAACATCTTCTAAATGACTGTTTAAAGTCCAGCTGTCCTAAAGAACAGAGAGATAACGTCAACCTGCAGAACAGCTGGTCTGGAAGACGATTTTAGATTTTAATGCAACCTACGAATTTGCTGGCTGTCATTCCATTTACCATATATATCACTTTAAACACCAGTGAGCAGAAATGTTTCTTGTTTGGGAGAATTTCATGATAAAATTATGATCAAGAACAGTTGATTATCTCTACAACTGTAAAATTAAACTTTCTAGTTTTTTTTAATGTCTTCCAGGTCTTATTATTCAACATCAGTGAGCAAAAAGTTGAATAACATTCATAAAGCATTATTGTTTTCGAGCGTTCACCTACTGACATTAGCGTATAGTTTATTTCAAATGAGCATCAAAGGTTTCACCATACGGACTGACAACAGGTTTGACCTGTTTGCCTGACAAAATACAGTTTAGTGTGTTTTACAAAATACATTTGTTCTGTTTCCTCCTTCCCTTAGAAAATGTTTGCCCTAGCGACCAAAAACTTTGTGGATGAAGTGGATAAAAAGGGTTTGTTAATCCCAGTTTCCAGTCGGAATGACGACATTCACCTCCTGACCGTGGTGGTGAAGCACAACCGATTCTGGTTCTGGAAGAAGCCCAATTACGTTCCAACTGATTTTACACTCAACGATGTGCTGACAGGAGACAATCCAATAAAAGCAGGTGTGCAGTGATGGCTTTTGCCATGATTTTACTTCATTAACTTTTGATCAATCAAAAAATAAAAACAATGCAAACATTTCCTGGATTGCAGAAGTGACGGAGACAGACTTCCTCAACTACAGCGGAACATTTTCTGACTTGACTCAAGCATCCGTCAATGCCGAGTTGAGTAATGCCGGGGGCCGCAGTGTCACAGGAAAAGGATCCTCCACACTGAAGTCCAGCTTTGGGGATTTGAAGAAAGAGGAGGTGGAGTTACAGAAACTGCTGCATGACTTAAAAGACAGGTTAGTTTTTACTGTCGGGATTCCAAATACAGTGGAGATGAGATCTCCAAACAGCAGACGTGATCTTTGTCCAACCATAAAGCTTCAGACAGAGCTGGAGCATCAATTGAATACTAACTCCACAAGCAAATAAACATGTTGGATTAGTTTGTTTTGCATTGTTGTTTTGAATCAATAATGACTATAATAAAAAATCCAGTTATTATTCTGTAAAAAATGTTGTTGTTTTTTTGTCATTCACTGGCATAGGGCTCTGGATATGTCACATGTTCTGATCCGTCAGACCATGAAGAAGCACAAAACGGTTCTTGGGATTGTGAAGGAGCGCATTCTGACCACTACGTTGAGCTCAGTGGTAGAAGAGGAGGAGCGGAGCGGACAGTGTGCAGGGAGCCTGAGCTTCTTTGGCTCCCTGAGCAAGAAGGTGTGAGACCCTGACTGACAAATGGCTCAAATCACTAACATGTTTAATTTAAACTCAACAATTTTCTGTTTTTGTAAGAAGAAAATTACAATCAAATAAAAAAAAAATGTAGATTTTTAGATGTTTCAGATTAGATTTTTGTGGAAACTGCTTTTTTTTCTTCACGATGGCTGTCACCATTTTCCCAGGTTTCACTAAAGGACAATACCAACTTGACCAAAGACAGTAATGTCACCATTGAAATTCCCATCTCCACCACATTAGCTTACGGCGTGTCAGAGCTAGTGATCCACCAGGACGGGCGTTTTGGTGAGTGGTTTTTCCTCATCTACATTTTTAAGCTTCATTGAGTATATGATATTCGTATGTCGGAACGTGTCTTGAGATTTTTGAGTCCAAATGAAAACGTGTGCGTTTTGCAGATCTGTGTGTAACGTCTGACACAGATGGAGGATATGAAACGGACTCTGTAGTTGGCTCAGAATCATTGGACCTCCAGAAAGGTGAGGAACTGGGTTCTCAGACTCCGTTACTCTTTTGGGACAAACAGGTAATGGACTAAAAACAAACACTTTTATTTATATAACTTCCCAAAGAGCCACTGAAGAGGGATTTTAGTTGTATCTGTGACTTGAACTTGACCTACCTTAGATGGTGCATGTTTAGGTAGAAACCATAAAACCCACACAGCCGCTTCCTGTTCATTTCTGCTTTTTTATCAGTGAAGCCTTGTTTAGTTTAACACTGAACCTCAGGAGGCAGTTTTTTGTTGAAAATGCACGAGAGAGTCTTGATTAAACAAAGCAGGTCACATTCATGCATCAGTTTGGATATTCGTTCCAGAGAAATTGCATTTAAAGTCCATGTTGCATCTGTTAAACGTCAGAGCTGGACTCCCTGGAGGATCATTTCCACCTGCTGACAGCTCTCCCTGCCTCCAGGAAGTCATTCCTGCTCCAGGAAATCTCAGAGCTCATGCAGAGCCCGTTAGCCATCAGCACACTTCAAAATGCGGTAAGAGGGAAAAACAGAAATGTAAACTACTATAGAAAGATGTTGGCCTGTAAACGTGCCAGTTATGTGCGCCAGCTGGATCAAATGCATGTGGATCAGAAGCCGGACCTGAGCGAATCCGGACTGGCGGAGTCTCATCAAAAGAACATCAAAGCGGTCCTCGACCTGCTGGGGAAATGTGATGAAGCAGTCTCTGTCCTCTCAGCCTTCCATCTCATCACCAGCGCTTTGGAGGGTGAGAAATGTTCTGCAGCTTGTTTGTTTTTTTAGGTCTGGAGGGTAAACATGTGAAGATCTTTATCTCTGTCTGCTTCTCAGAGATGCCCAGTGATTGTCTCACCATTTTAAGAACATCCATCAACCTAAAAGTGCTGCAAACCTTGGAATTACTGGTCAGTGATGACTGTTTGTCCTAAAATAAATACGACATAATCAATCTATAATAATCTTATTACACTTTCATTCATGTGCTGCAGGTGCAGTGTGTGTCAGGAAGCAGGAAAAAGCCCCTGAGCAGTTTGGAGCTGGAGGCAAACATCTATAAAGAGACCAAACATCTGTTTGAGTCCATGAATGTGTCCCTGACTAATAAGGATGATGTGTTGTGCACTAAAGTGACGCCTCATTCAGGAAACCTGCCCCTGATCCTTTGCATCAGCATCAGAGGTCTCGCCTCATTGGACACTGAAGCAAAGTCAAACTGAGGGTCAAAACCTTCAACATATATTTTAGACCAATAACTGGTGCTTATCCATGAATATCTTCTGCTGTACAATTGATTTGACATTTTGTGAACTTTTAAATATTTAATGGAATATTTCACACAAATCCCAAAATGAAAAGGATCTGATAAATATTTCTCCAGTACTAATGAAAACTTGAATAATTGTACTTTAATTTTTTTAAATTAAGAAAAAAGCTTTAATAGATTCACATGATTTTATCTTTTTACTGTAAATTTTACTTTCAATTTGATATCTTTTTGTAAAAAAAAATTTGTAATTTTTAGGAATTCTGTGCCAAAAATCTGTTTCCGTTCCATATAAACATTTAACTTCTTGTGACTATTCGCTGACATTTGTTGTTACGGACATGTTTTTTCCCAGTGATACTAAAGAGTACTTTGTTAACCAAGACTTGTATTGTTTTTATTCTGTTTTAGAATTTAAAGAAAAAAAGCATCATCGTTAGAAAACAAGTTTTTTTTTATTTGACATTTGAAAATACTTTCCTATTTGAAACACTGTAAAATAAATGTGGATTTTTTAATTTAAACAGTTGGGTTTTTGTAACGTCACATCAAAAGGGATGGCTCACAGAGATGCAGTACCCTGTTCAAGAATCCTTGAAAAATAAGTGTTTGTGCACAAAAACACCAGATGTTGCCAGTCCAACACTTCCATCCAACAACACCAGCACGGTTAAAAGGTTTGAGGGGAAAAAAGAGACTAACTTGGTAAACATGATAATATTGCTTTTCTTCTTCTGAGTGCAACACTAGACAGTGACAGGCCAAGTGTCTTATTCACTGACACTGAGTGGAAGAACAAGAATAAAAGGTCCAAAGTTCTGTTTTGTAATGACACGACGAGATGAAGCGATGTAAACTGTTAACACTGAGGTATTATTCACTTTAGAAACCTAGCCCTCACTTTACAGAATAAATACATTTCTCACAAAGATGTAAAAAGAGTGAATTGGCAAAACCCTTTAGATTGTTATCAAAACAACTTAACACACAGGTCAGTGTTTCTTTAATCCCTTTGGAAAGCAAATATTAAAAAAGAAAACTGCCAATAAATAAGTACACTTCATGTGTGTCCAAAGTTGCATAGTGTGCTAGAGATACATCTGGCAATTTAGATTAAGGTGACTGATGCAAATGTTTGTGACGGCCGATCGGTCAGGCAGCTCAACCGCGTCTTCTTTCCCAGAGGGGGGCGGGGTCGGAGCATCAATAAACCCAGCTGACCGGAACCCACTGAGGTTCGATGAACAGTCGCTCGGCTGCATCCAGCAGCTGCTCAAAGGCCTTGTCCAGGTTGTCGTTGACGATGGTCAGGTCGAAGTAGTGGCTGTACGCGCGGCGGATCCTGGCACTTTCATCCACGGTCTTTTTTAAATCGTTCTCCTGTTGGAGAAGCAACACAACTTCAAAGTCTCACTCTAATCATCTTTTGATCTTTTCTATTAGTGTTTTCAAGGGGTCTTTCAATTATATTGGGCGGCTTTACCCAAAAATCAAGAGTTGTTTTCCAGGACATAGTTTCTGCAGAGCAGCAGTGGTGATTAGAAATTCAGCTGAGTTGAAGTGGAGCTCTCCATTTGCGCAGTCTCCTGCTAGCTTATCCCTCACACCCCAAATCTAACATTACATAACATAAAAGGCGAGCAATGTTTAAGCAGACGACTCAGACGAGGTAAACGTGGATCTACCGGTAGTCTTAAGTGGATCCGTCAGAATGGAGCAGAGCAGGAAGCAGTGTATTTTTAAGTACAATCTTTTTCCAACTTCCTTAATTTTTCTGCTCCTGATTCACAATGATTTGAATAAAGAAATACTCAGAAATGCAATCTGAAGCTTCATTTTCTTTATATATGTCCTCCATCATGAGAAAAACGCCACATGTTAAAAACACCATGTTCATTAGAGTGATTCTTTAAGAGAAACAACAACAGACTCATTGTCACTATTGGTAAGCATTTGAATTGTGTTACCGTGAGGAGTTTGGTTGTAAGGCCGGCATTGACGACCGCTGTGTGCATGTCTCGTAGCGTGTCCAGTTCAGGAGCGGCAATGAACACCACGAAGGGCACAAACTCAGCCGTCTTCAACACTTTCAGGGCCTGGACGGAAAACCGTGTCACCAGCAGAGCTTTGAGAACAGCAAGTCTTCACACGGCATCTTGGACTGACCTGAGGGTTCACATCCAGGATGCAGGTACGCCCTGCAGCCACCACCTCGTGGATGGAGTCTATTTTTGTACCGTAGAGGTTGCCATCGTACTCGCCGTGCTCCAGGTACCGGCTCTCTTTGATGTCTTTCTCCATCTCTTCGCGCGTCACAAAACAGTAGTTCTGCCCGTCTTTCTCCTCTTCTCTGGGACGCCGTGATGTAACTGGAAGAAAACAGAAATCAGACACCCAAAGCAGACGACTCTCTCTGTGTCCTTCCCACACTTACATGGCACAGTGGTTCCGTATCTCAGAGGGTTCATCACGATAAGTCTGTTCTTCAAGCTCCGTCTACCAACTCCCTGGGCGCCAATCAGAACCAGCGTTTTTCTCTGGAAAGGGGGCATCTTGGCTACTTCCTCATAGATCTGCAGCTCATAACGATCAAACTCTGCTCAAGGCAATGCAAAATCAGAATGAGAATTGCACCTGAGGAACACCAAGAAATACTTGCTGTAACATATGTCGGAATACTAGTACGAACCTGCATTCCTAGAAGTGATGTACATCATTTTTTTCTTCTTTTTCTTGGAAGTTAGGCTCCCACAGAGCATCCCTGACATGGAAAACAAATGCAGAGGCAAAATAAATGACAACTCAAACACACCAAAATGGACAGCACCACAACAAAACAGGGGCTGACCTGTGCCTTTGGTGTCCCAGTCTCTTCTCACAAAAGCTTTCCTCTTCTCCTCCAGAAACTGACTAGGTATGAGGCCAGACGCTCCTCCAACAACTTTACATGCCTTTCAGGGAATTAGATGAATTAGGAAATCCATACCCAACACCTGAATTGTAGTACCATTTTATTTTACTCACCTGCCACCAGTTGGGGTCCTCCTTGTTGACCACATGAAGAATTTCTCCTTTAGAAAAGGGAAGGCCCGCCTCTTTGCAGGGAATTAGGTTGTCCGTGGCTGGATTATAGTTGAAGAAAGGCTTCAGAAAAACCTGCAATGTAGGAATTAAACAGTTAGGAGCCAAGTAAGCTGCACACAAGAAAGCAGAGTAAACAAATGATCTAAAAAAAAACTACCAAAAAGCCTTCTACTACACATGTAAATATGATCTCGAAGAAATACTGCAAAAACAAAGGCTGTAGGAGATATTTCAAACAAGTTCAAAACTAATATATTTTCTGAGGAAGAAAATTGTAAAAGATGTTTCAAAGATGGATGACCAATTCTATTTCATTAATAAAGTCGAAGCACATTTTTTCCATCAGCACTGGAGTGGAGGGAGCATTAATAAATCATTGCGCTCCTACAGAGAGCGTTTACTACACAGGACGTAACCGGCTGTGAGTCATCTCGCCCACCACACAGATCTGGTGTCAAAGCCTGCCATTGTGCCAAGCAAGCGCAAACGTGTAATGCAATATTAAAGTCCTACAGGCGACCATGCACCAAACATGACATCTGCTTTAAAGAAAACAATAAAGACGGCAGCAGAGTCAGTGATCGGGGAGCTCAGTGACATGAGTAAAACTGTCAGGATTTCCAACTTAACACAATTCTGTTATTGTCTTTTTTTTTATTCTCATCCTAAACCACATTGTGTTGGGTTAAGAAAATCTATTTTCACATTAATAATCCAAACACAGGTGGAATGTTCCATAGTAAATTTTATTTAAGATATTACAAATATTTATATAAAATAAGAGAAATAGCTTTAATGGCTTTGATGAATTAAAATAGCAAATTAAACCCTAGTTTTCAAAAAGAAGATTCAATGTTCCATTGCTTTTAATGCATTGTATTGCATGTTTTTTTCTACCATTGTATTGTGTTCTGTATTGTGTTTTACATCCTGATTCGTCGTAGACTATTGCCAATCACTTTCCTCCGTGCAGTGTCTCCTGTACAACAGATCATTTGTTATATTCTATAATACTGATTTGATTTTTCTGTAAACTTTGTAAGTTAAAGGACCCACTCCGATGAAAGTTGTGTTTTTTTGTGTATATAACATATTCTTCTGGCATTTTCTCATGATGGACATTAAAGAGGGAAATTAAACTTAACATGGAATGTCTGAGTATTTTTTTATTCAAATCATTGTGAATCAGGAGCAGACGAAAAAAATGCAGTTTGAAAAACAGCGTATTTGTGGCATAGAAATTACGCAAGGCGGGCCACAAGATCCGTGCTCTGCTCAATTCTGATGCTTCACTTGTAGACGACCAGATCAGATAATGTCTTTGTTTTCATCTGAGTTGGTTTCTGGCTCAAAACTGTACGGCTGGATAGCTTCGATTTGCTTGCCATTTTTTTTGCCCCACTAATGTTAGGTTGGGGGTGTGAGGAGCTGTAAGCTTTCGGGATTGAGTAAACAAAGGGATCATGGGAAATGAGGGTAGGCTTACTCCACGCCAACAGTCTAAGCCACAACTCAGAGGTGAATTTCTAACGAACTACTGCCGCTCTGCCAAAACCATGTCCTAGAAAACAACAAAAGTTTTTTTTGTGTGGCTAAAATCAGCACAACCATAATTAAAAGACCACTGGGAACGATTTTAAAATAGATCAAATGATGATCAGAGAGGGACTTTAAACAAGAGAGAAATGTGTATAAAGTGTGTAGTGAGGAGTTTTACAGCCTAAAAACATATATAATAAATGTTAAAGTTGACTACTTTGCAGATTTGATCTATATTTTAGAAAGTAATTTCCACAATAAATGAGGGATAACTGTATTAGGAAGAAAATGCTCCATTTAGAAATAAATTAACATTTTTGCTCAAGTCTCTTTTATTCATTCATTCATTTTCTGTACCGTTTTTCCCTTTCAGGGTCACAGGGTTGCCGGAGCCTATCCCGGCCACTTGTGGGCGAAGGCAAGGGATACCCTGAACAGGTCGCCAGTCTGTCGCAGGGTAGAATGTCCACAAACACACATCCATTCACTCTCACAGTCATACCTATGGTTAATTTAGAGTTGCCAATCAACCTATGAAGCATGTTTTTGGATGGTGGGAGGAAGCCGGAGACCCCGGAGAGAACCCACGCATGCACGGGGAGAACATGCAAACTCCACACAGAAAGGTCCCCCGTTGATGTAGTTTTTCATGTCCCCCAGCCGGGACTTGAACCAGGGGCCTTCTTGCTGTGAGGCAAGAGCGCTAACCACTGCACCACCGTGCAGCCGTTTCTTTTATTCTTTTGTTAATTTTAAAGGTTGTTTAGTTTATGTTTAAACATGAACAAAAATGCTGGTTTGAAACTTTGAGAGATAAGAAAATCCTAATGGCTCACCACACCTAGACAGCAAAAAACAGACAATAAAGGCATGCAAAAGTAGGATCCAGATTAGGATTCAGTGCCACTCAGCACAGAGGTTAAAGTGTGACATAATTCCCACAGTCCACTCCGGTGTCAGCTTCAGGCATGGCTGTTACAGTACGGACAGCAGAGAGAACGCTAAAGTGAACAAAGTGCTGTATGTCCTAGTTAGCGTGTGAAGTGTTATTAATAGATCCTCGTGGATTCAGTTTTCGAAAGCCTGGCGTCCTGTCAGTAGCCGGGGTCAGGCGGCTCTCGCCCAATCCACAACAGATTCACAACGAATTAGGTTGGATTAAAGGAAATCCCAATGAACTCGCAACCTTGATTCACATCAAAATGATTAATTTTGTGGGAAGAAAATCCAGCCTTTCCTCACCTGCGGTGGTGCTGGCGTGTCTTTGTAGCTGGGCTGGACTTTCAGTGTGATGCTCCCGCTGCAGTCTCTCAGGAGCTTCTGGAGTTCCTGAGGATCGCTTCCAACCTCTCGACCGTTGAGCTCGCAGATGACGTCCCCCGTATGCAGCATTCCCTGCCTGTCGATCGAGCTGCCATGCATGATTCGTGCAACAACCAACTCTCCTCGCACGACGCGGAACGTGACCCCCTGGAGGAGTAGCAGTCAGTCAGCGACCCACGTCCTCAGTTCATAAATATCAGTGAGGGGATATCTAGTGTTGGGCTTCTCAGAAGGAACCTGCATTTGTTCAATGGTTGTTTGAAAACCAAGTCCCTGCTTGGTGAATAAACCTGACAGAATAAAGAATTTTAAAGGTTTTCTCTGCTGCTGAACTTACCAGCGGTTCCCCCGCTTTCTTCTGGATGCCGATGACTCTGACAGCGTCTGCTGGCATGAAAGAACTGGGCAACAGGCAGTTGCTGTTAGCTGAGACATGTGGCGTTTCGTAGCACTTCGCAGCCACTTTGTCATGAGCTTCCATCAAAGACTAAGACAAAAGAGAGAACCAAAACACAGAAAGTCTTTAAATGTGAAAACAGCCGTGTTTCTATTCTTCTGATCACATAACTAAAGTCATTTAGTAATTCTTTTCTTTTAAGCTGAGTAGTCAATATAAGTTGAAACATGCTAAAAAGAACCAACATAGCCAGCTATCAAACAGAAAAAAAATAACTTCATGTTGATGAAGAGCACAGAAAAGCCACCTCCAACCACATAACTGAACGGTCTAAGGGGGCATCATACCTTAAAATGAGGCTCCTGAAGGATTCTGGCGAGCTCGGCAGCAGCAATGTCTTTTTCTGGCATGTTCCCGATGGAGTCCAGAATCTCTGAGACCAGCTGAACATTATCGTCACCCACGGCTTGTAACTTGACTTCCTCAAGACGCTCGTGAGCCTAAAGCCAAACACCAAAACAGGGCTGGACGTATGAGTGCAAGCATGACCAAGAACCAGTTGGGAGATTTCAAAAGAAAAAGCAAAAAAACAATCCAAGAAAAATATTAGACACGTAAAAAAAATATTTTAGTGAATCTTTGCATTCAACTTGTTTTTTGGAACAAAAGACATACATCTACCCAACAAAATGCTGAATTTCCAGATGTTGTTGACATGTGAGAACATATCTAGACATCATACCTCTATTGTACATGTCTGACATGTGAGAAAACGCCATCTGGCACGTCACGGGAAACCTTAGCATTTTATAATGATTGCTACTACACCTGTAAACTGCCTGCTTCTCTACCTGGCTGGCTTAAACTGTAGAAGCGCATGTTGTACAACAGAGCTAAAGTGGTCCCATGTGGAGCCAGAAAGCTAGTTAAGGAGATTACAGTTCTAAAAGCACTTCAAGAATCCACAGAAGTGGCGTCCTCAGTGTGCGGTGTACCTTCGCCAGGGACGTGACGATGGGGCTCTCCATGACGCCTCTGAGGAAGATCAGGTCAATGTCTTTGGCTTCTGTGCCTGATGGCAGCTCTTTCAGGTTGTCCAGTACCTGCTGCATAGCTGAAGGACAAAAACATTTTTGACAAACCCTCAGCTCATAAAAACCTGTTACTGCAGAAAACTACAGAGTAGATAAAAAGCATAGAGTTGCAGGAAGGATCCATTAGTGCGCTGTAAGTCAAATTTAGCGCGGAACAATGTTACTGCTTCTGCATCAAAGAGGGCCTGTCATAGCGCTGCTGCTGAGGGCTTACCTGAGCCAGACTTTGCATTGGCCACCGTCATGTTTGACTATCCCTCGGCTCAGGATGGGGAAACTTTATAAACAGGGTCAAAAGCCAACCACCGGCCACTTATAGAACCCAGAGAAACTGGAGAACCGGAGAATGGATAAGTGAATAGAGCGTGTGATCTTCACACATAGCATGGTGTGAACCAGCTTTTCTAAGTATTTTTATTTGATAAATAAAGGGGGAAAAAATGGCACAGAACATGTTTTTTTATGCATAGACACAGAAATGGCGTAAATAACGAGCCATGAGTCCTGTTCTTTGGGGTAAAGGTTTGACAATTTCTGTGCAAACATGTTCTGTTTACAATCAAAAACAGCTCCACTAGAGCTGGAAGAAGTTCACTAAAGCATCATCACCTAAAGTAAGGCACTACACCATCTGAACATCTTGAAGAAAATACTGTGTAATTTCCATTAAAAGGTAAAGATTGGGAGGTTCGGAACAAATTAAGCCAAAGGTAAACATTAAAAACTCACCAGAAAACAGTTTAAATCCTCACAGCAGCATGTCAGCACTAAGTTTGTTTTTTTATAGAAAACAATCATCGGTCCTAAACAGACAAGGGGAGGGGAGAAAAAAATGTGATAAAAAAACTAACTCAATTTAAGCTAGTAGAGAAAATACATTATTAATGTTAAATTCACTGACTTCTAAATGAATTATTAGTACAATAAAAATAAAGAGAATGAACACCATTTTAACCTATAGAAGTAGTGTTCATTCCACAACAACATCATAATCATAAATAAAAGACCACTGGGAACACTTTTAAAATAGATAAAAAGCTGATTAGAACTTTAAAAAAAATCAATGTGTCGGTCCAGAGTTCAGCAAATTTTACAAAAATATATTTTTTATTTTTAAAAAAAGCAAATATTTTTTAATAAACGCGATGGCATACTTGAATAGTGAAGTGCCATGGAAGACAATTTAATTGAAGAACTGAGAATCTTGAATGTGCAAAACATTTATCACAAAAATCTTTTAAAAATGCAATCAGTTTTCGAAATAGCTCAGAAAAAACAACTACTAGTAGTGCCAACTTTCAGAAACCAAAAAGTGTGCTGACATTTACTGACACACCCTGTTTTAAGTTTTAACTGGGGTTATTCCCACGACGTGTCCTAACAGAGACGTAAACACCAACTTCAAAAAGGCAGGTGAAGTCCTGACAGTATAACGAGCTGTGATTTGAGACTGGCATGAGATCATGCACGTGTACATCTGTGAATGCCGCTACTAAGCGCCAATAACTGCCTTAAACGTACATTTTATGATCTATATAAAACGTACGATAAGCAATTAGAGTCACGTTCATTCAAACTGTGTAGTGTCATGTTTTATTTAACATTTTTACTGCATATTTTTCGGCTCGTACTAGCTTACGGACGATGTACGTAGCGATGCTAATTGGTAGCAACTAATCGCCAGTGCTACAAATAACTTTAATTCTTACAATTATACTAGTTTTATTGTTGTTATTCAAGAAAGGTTGATATATCGAACACGATATCTTTGACAGCTGCTTTATCTGCATTGCAGCGGCTTCCAGAGTGAGTCAAAGTTAGCTAACTATTGAGGGGGAAGCTAGCTAGTTATGTAGCTACCATGCTGCTGTGGGGTTCGTGAAAGCACTGCTACTTTTTAAACGCAAAACAAAAAAATGTGTATTTTACCTACTGTTTGTATGCAGCGTCCATTTATTTCGTCATGGTTCCGGTTTGTAAAAGCTCCACAATCACTGATGTTTAGTGTGTGGTTAGTAAAAGCCCTCTAGCGTGCTGCCGTTCCCTCGTCTCTGTCTGTGCTCCCCGTCCAGACCAGTCAGTCAGCAGCAGGACTGGTGTCATCCAGTACCCGCCGGTGTTCCGACTGTCGTACCGTCAACCTCTTCACACGACGTCTGAGGCTGATTTACCAGCACCAAATATAACATAAAATAATAGAAATAAATACATAAAATAATTTTTAAAAAATGGTTTTCTGTTTGCCCACAACTCAATTCTGGCTGGTAATTGTTTAAACTACAGAGTAAAATAAAATAAAGTGAAATGGAATTAAATGAAATAAAATTAGAATAAAAAAATAAAAATTGTAAAACTTTAATAATATAATTAACAAATATAGTTGTTTACAGAAATTGTTTTCAAAATGAAAGAATCCCAGAATTGCAGTGGATTAATTTTGTTTACACACATAAATCAACCTTTAAATTTGATGTTTTTTATTATTAGATGTATTAATGCATACGTTTAGTATTTAATACATATTAAATATTATTATAGTATTTTTAGAGTGATGTACGTTTACATTTTACTTTACTTTAGTGAAACTGGAATGGAGCAGCATTTCTATATGAAGATAAAACCATACTTGATGTGCATTTTGCATTGCAAATATTGGTTAACAGGGCTGCATCTTCTTTCTCTTTCGGCTTTTCCCATCAGGGGTCGCCACAGCGAATCATCCTTTTCCACCTCACTCTATCATGAACATCTTTTACCCTAACGTTAGCCAACTTCATGTCCTCTGTTAAGACATCCATATATCTCCTCTTTGGCCGTCCTCTTGCCCTCCGGCCAGGCAGCTCCATCTCCAACATCCTTCTACCAATATATCCACTATCCCTCCTCTGAACATGTCCAAACCATCTCAGTCTGGCTTCTCTGACTTTGTCACTAACACAGGCAACATGAGCCGTCCCTCTGATGTACTCGTTCCTTATCCTGTCTAACCTGGTCACTCCTAAGGAGAACCTCAACATCTTCATCTCCGCTACCTCCATCTCAGCCTCTTGTCTCTGTCTCACTGCTACCGTCTCTAACCCATAGAGCAGAGCTGGTCTCACCACTGTCTTGTACACCTTTCCTTTGAGTCTTGGTGACACTCTTCTGTCACACAACACTCCTGACACTTTCCTCCACCCGCTCCAACCTGCCTGCACTCGCCTCTTCACCTCTTTTCCACACTTAACAGGGCTGCATGATATATGGAAATCTCGCAATTTGCGATATTAGTGATCAATATTGCGATGACGATATAACTTGAGATACATGAACAAATAGCAAAATAACCAAAAACACCATTTCCATTTTTTGCAACAGTTTAATTGAAATAAGAGTCAATATAACTTACACTTCAAATGAGCACCTGACATTAAAGGGCTCCATCCGATTGGTCAGTGATGATGTAAAGAAGTCCATCTGATTAAAAATATTAAAATTAAAAATTAAAAATATCTGGATTTATTTGTTAAACACTTCAAGCTTCCATAAGATTGTCTTAGCACATTTAAGGCTACCATTTATCACAATTCTCGCCGACTTTTGCGATATGTAGTCCACAGCTTGTTTGATAACGATAAATTTGCGATTTATTGTGCAGGCCTGTTTAACCCTCTTGCTATCTCAGAAGACCCCACCCTTACATTGATGTGTTCTCCCTACCATGACAAAAGTGGATAAAGGTGTAAATATTTCATGTAATCCATGGACACCAGTGAGGTTCACAAATCATTGAAGAAAAAAGGTTCAGAGCACTGTCTAGTGGGTCTAGATGACCCAACTCCCAATGTTAAAGTGCCTAGGATAGCACAAGGGTTACACACTGCTGCAATTGTAATGCAAAACTATAATTAAATTTCAACCCACTAACTACTGGTTATTATTGAGAAGCAGCAGTGCATTTGAGTACAAAAGGGGTCACATAAGTTGTTGTAGATGAGTTCAGGTCACTTGATAGGATTAATGTGTTAATCTGATTTCTGTCAGCCAGCAACAGGAACTCTCTAAAATCAGTTTAACGTGTGGAGCAGTTATGAAGCACACAGCTGTTTTTTATTTTATTTATTTTTTTACATTTTCTTTAGAATAAATGCAAGAAAGATCCTAACAAAAAGCTAAGATATGGTTCATTAGTGTGTTGGGATGATGTCCACCAGTAGAGGGAACTGTTGAGTCATTTTCTTGTACTCAGAATGGCTTGAAGCTCTTTAATGCTACTTAAAGTAAGTTTTTCAGAGCAGAAAAATATTTCTACATCGGAATTTTATGCCTCGTGGTAACAGTTATTAATTTATTTCCAATTGGTATTTAACAAAGAGCTACAATGAGCAAGAAGTTTTATACAGATCAACACAATGTGAACTACAGTGTGTGACAAATTGCAAAGAAGTGACAGCACATGCAGGTAGTGTTCTTAATCCAGTCTTTATTCCATGCAAATACAGGGTAATGTAAAATCACTGGCAGACATGAGAGCAGTTTTCAAAACAGCCCAATGGCACAGCTCCATCACCACACAGGCAGACCCTCATACCTGGGTAGATAAATTAAATGCAATAAAAAGAAAGAAAGTCCAATCGTTTCAGTACTTTATCAAAAAACTAATTTTTACAGTTTAAAACTCTTCATAAGTTTATAATGCGTGCGTAACAAAATGTATTACACCACACTTGTGCAAATTTTTTCATTAGGGGTGTAATGAACATGCTACTCAATTCAAATCAACTTGACTGATGAATCTGTTTTTATTCCTGCGATACAATTAACCTATACCATTATAAAATCGATTCAAAATTAAATAGATTGATTGTATTGATTTTGGAAAACACCATTTGGATTGAGGCACAGTAGGATTGCCTTTCTACAACATTTTTTGACCAGGTACCATCACACCGGACAACACACATGTGATGGCAGCAAAAACGGATCAGTCCATCATTCCAGTCCAATGTGTGGAAACACTTTGAATTTAGCAAAGACATGTGACCATACAGTGTGATACAATGTTCTAATAGTGTTCCGTCTGGATTATTTTGATGTGGAAAAACAACAGTGGACTGAACCTCATGAAACTAAAATGTGAATGGATTTGCCATTAATTCTTGTTTACTTGTTTGTTCACAAATGTTATTTATACTTGATTATCTTGAAGAAACACAAGGAATCTGGAAAACTTTATCTGCACTGTTAAGTACATAGATATTTATCTCTAAATCATACAGGTTGGATTTGTTACACCCCCACTTGTGTTTGTCCACTCATAAAGTAACTGCAAAGTCTGCTGCCTCAAATGAAAGAAATTACCTGATATAGTTGGAGCCCGGGACGCTCTCGGTGCTTTCCCTCACTAATAAATCTGAAAACACAGTGTCTGGGTTGTCTCTCTTTCCATACCTGTGCAGAAATGCCAACACATCATTCCCCTTTTTTTTCAAATCATTATTTACACCACATTTCATAGTCCTATGAAGTCAAAGACCAACCTTTGTCTTGTAATGAGATTGATATAGTGTCGCAGTGCAGAATAATATTTGGCAAGCTCCTCAGGTGGCGCTCCTTCCCGGGGACCAGGAGGCTTGGCTGGATATGCGTTTGTGCCGGAGAAAAAACAGAGGAGCAGGCAGAGAGCCAGAAAGTTTGGAGACATCCCAGCGATGGACAGTTTCCTGGATCAAAGAGAAATCAAGTAAAAAAAAAGGAATGCAGTAAAGTTATTAGGCAATAGATGTAAAGCAAAGATCAGACTGTTTATGATCTTGGACTGTAGCAGATCTACTAAGTCAACAAATTAACTCAAACGAGGAATTCCTTACTTTTAAAAATCCTGCAGAAGTGGGTTTTCTCACTGATCAAGGCTCGTCTGTCAGATTCCCAACCCTGGCCATCTTTATATAGAGTGTCCTGAGTGTGGATGGGAGTGGGGGGGGGGGGGGGCCTCTTGTCTTTAAAGCTACTTCTGAGAAATATCTGCTGCCTCCTTCATTAAACATGTAATGGCTTAGCAGGGATGCAAATAAAGACGTAAAGTTACATTGACAAAAGCGTCATGCTGTTTTACTTGTAGTGTTTATTTAAAATAAATGTAATTGTAATTTTGTAATTTTTCATTATTACATGCTTTCAAAATACTGGATTTCTGCATTTAATTTTAGTTTTGTAAAGTAAAGTGTATACATACCTACAAATAAAAATTCATTGTTTTATTTATTTATTGTTTTGAGTCTGTTGTTCATTCAGATATTTAAATTGCTAATTTTGAATATATGCAAACTAAAAAAAGATAGACATTTAAGCAGAATCTAAGATCTTCATTGAAATGAAATTGCTCATCACACCCTGCATGACAAACTCTAATGAAGCTTCTGAAGTGAGACTCCAAACGGCAACATGTTGAGCCGAAAAAGTTCATTCACCCCGTGTTTCAGCTGATGATGATACAGCCGGGAGAGCACTGCAGAGCGGATCCAAGGAAGCAAGCCTAATAATTGAAAATAAAAGGCCCTATCATTATCCCTTGGAATATAAAAATCTTAAAATGAAATATGACATTTTTAGTGTTTTTTAAGTCTAAACTGTTTTGTGTCTACAGGAACACACAACGTGTAAAATGTAGACACCTGTAACAGATGTGCAGTTGTTTTAAGTCCGAAAATTGGTCCCGCTAAAGAGAAAAGGTCCAAATTATACCAAATGACACATGAAGGGGCGCTGATCCCAAAAACCCTCAATTTCAGCTGATAGATGGCAAAAAAAAAAAAAAAAAAACAGTTTTAGCTCCTAAATGCTAAAACAACTTTAATGGCAACTATTTTCTTTGAAGAGGACTCGGCAGAGATTTGACAGCAGATTGGGGCTGTTGTTTCCTATGACAGTGGTTTGAGTGGTCCTGTGCAGCTTCTGCAGGGAGGCAGGTGAGGTCAAAACCTTTCTAACTTCACAAAATTTTAAACAACATGTACAAGTGGCTGCCCTCATCTGCAGTTTTTACAGTTTCTGAAAAAGCAAAATTATATTTTACAGTCACTATTTTGATGGTGAGTAAAAGGATTTTAACATCCTTTTTAAGATTTAGCAGATCAAAATGATAAACTATCATAATCTGACCGTACAGTATTGCACACCAATAACAGTGAGGGTTGTTAAAATAGAATAAAAGAATATGAACATTTTAATAAGCATTCAAGGTTGGCTTTTTGTACTTCTAATGTAAATACTACAATATGTTATTTTTTTACAAATATGATTTTTTTGCCAGACTTTTAAATGTTTTTGTCCCCGCATGAAAAAACCCCCACTTAATTAACCACTTGTGTCATTTAAACCTTCGAATTTTAAGTGCATAAATGAAGATAAGGTGGACAAAGCACAATGTCCAAAAGTAAGTTCAATAAAGTGGACGGGCTCCAGTAAAACTTCTAGCAAACACAATAATCTGCAGAAAACCAGAGACCGTGACCACCTCCAGCCCACCTGAATGACTGAAGCTGATGCTATATTTAAATGAAACAATCTGATCTGAAATCATTTTATGAGTACATCCTGTAAAACTACAAAGCACAGAGGGTGGCTGAGCGTTTCTCACAAACCTTTTTGGTTACGTTATAATTAAATAACCTAATCAAATAAAATCATGAATGTGAAATATGTGAAATATGTAAAGTTCACACACACAAGTGGAAAAAAATGCATGAATAAAAATTAAACATAACAACAGTTCTGTAAATAGGCAGATTAAGGTAACATGGTTTAGTAAGGTTTAAATAAACTTTTTAGGGCCTTTTAACTTTAACCCTAAAACACTTTCACTATAAAAACGTATACCATCAATTTTGCCGGGTCATTTTTACCTGAGATAATATACCCAACAAAAGGTATTTGTCATGAAAAATAGATCAAAACATGATAAACTTCAGTTGGTTTTATTTTATTTCAAAATGTAGTATGTTTAACAAAATCAAAAAGAAAAACATAGGAAGTTCCTCAAAACGTGCTTAAAAATGACTGAAAAATTAGGAATGTGAGAAGAAATAAAAAATAAAAAATAAAAGAATGATACTAGAAACTTGGTCTTTGGTCCACCCATTCCTGGGACACATGAGACTTCCCTGGTGAAAGCACAGACTCCATGACCCCCGACATTTTGAAATTCATGTAAATAGTTTTGCTCGGGTGAAACTCACCCGGCGATAGTGCTCTGGGGGGGATGATAAAAAAATAATTTAGCTTTTATAGTCTTGAGCAGAATATATTTTTTCCAGCGTGTTGGTCTGTCTGGTGGGTTGAGATGTGGGCTTCTCTGTTGTCTCATGGACTTTTTATTTTTATTGTTTATTTTATCCACCAAAGAAAAGAAAAACAAGAGAGAACAACTGTAAATGATCTAACGCCTTGGCTGCTAATTACACTCCAACACCACAACAATTATCCAAACATCCTTCTGGAATTTAGAACATTTTAGCAATAAGCAATTCACAAAACAAACCTGGACAAAGTTGCAGTTGCCCCCAAACAGCTCATAAAAACAGAAATTAAGAACATATCGCTGCGGAAAACTCACAAAATTAAAAAAGTTAAAAAAGAACATCAGTGGATGAACAAAAAGGTAAGCATCATCCATGAAGGCATATGTGAAAAACAAGTGATAAGAAAAAAATCAACAAAAAAAAAAGATCCAGACTAACCACTAAGTATCAAAACCATTATTTTTTTTAATTTATCATCAAACCTTTGCCTAATGGTTTACAAACCCTCTGAATTTTCCACTTTTAGGGGAACTGAATCTGGGATCTGGACCCCGTCTCTTTGATCTGTCAGTTGTGAAGAATATCCTGACTATTGTTGTAAATATTGGGCTAAAAATTGAATTAACACGCTCTGAAGACGGAAGTCCTCCTGACGCTCATGAAAACGACCATCACCTCGTGTGAATGGATTACCATTCCTCTTCATTAAGGAGCACAGGACTCCTAATGGCCACACAGCAGTGTTTGAAATGGTCGAGCAGATAAAACATTAGCCGGAGCACCAACATTTGTGACATTTGGTTCTCATTTTCTTTTAAATAACTCACAATAAAATATAACAGATAAATATTATCTTTTAAACGTGTAAAAAAAAAACTAAATGGTTTTGTTTATTTCCATCTTTTATTCCTTTTATTTAGTTTTGCCAAAAAACCTCATTAATTAGGGTTTTATTTGTTCTTTTTTTTTCTTTTTCTTTTCTCACTGTAGATGATGGACGTCCAACTTTTAGAAAATTGCTTCATAACCTTCATCGGTCAGAGCTTTTCTGCTGTCACTGCTCGTGCTCTTCCTTTTGAAATTGTTAACACACCTGATTGTTGGAGACCAGCAAGATGACAAAATTTGACCATTACAAAAGTAGTGCACTGACCTCAATCACTTCATCGTGAACTTTTGCTCAATGTTTTAATAAAGTCGCAACACAAATGTACCATGTTGTTGTGTTAAAGTACATTTTAAATGTACAAAACTAAGAACTGAAACTTTTTCTTTCATGTGTTTCGTTTTCAATCAAAACTTACGTCAATGACTTCTCTTTTTCTTTTTGAGTTTGTCGATTAGTGAGTAATATTTTGACGCAGAAAGCCCACTCAAACACCAGGTCACTGCACTGGCTCTTTCTTCTTCATTGCATCTTCACATTTAGCTAATGTTCCGACAAAACAAGTCCATGAACGGTAATGGTCACTTGCCAAGAGCATACGCGGGTATTGTTTGCATGAGTTTGCATGCTGTCATTGTGATGATTCTTTGAGCTTATTTTGGTTCCATGCGAACGGATCATCCACTGAAAAACAAAAATTAGCTGCAAGAGTCTCTCATACTTCAGATTTATCACTTATGTGAGAAAATGTCTACTTTCAGTTGTTTTAAGGATCACCAATAATTTTCGTATAAATATAAATCCTGTTTAAATCTGATAAATGCATCAACTAAAATGGTTTTCTTTTTTAATAACGAACATCCTTTGCTCTTTAACCACTCGAACCACCATGCCCAGTTGTAACATTAACACGGCACTTAACAATGCATTCTTTTATAAAATAATGCACAAGTGAAGAGTTTTTCTTCAGTTTTTTTAAGCTGGTTCATGAGCAAGGCACTTCTTTTTTTGCACAGCTGCCTGCGTGACAACATTTTTGTCTTGTAAATCCAAATAAAAAGCTCCCAAAAAATATCCCCTGATGCAATTTTTGGTTCCATCCAACTCTGAACACTACTGTATTGCATTTTCAGTGAGTTTGGCTACTGTGGTAGAGGGTTGTGGCATGGATGCAAGAGAAGGGTTAAACCTTATCGTCTAACCTCAATCTGATTCAAATAAACTGCAGTTGTCACTGTCGGCCATTTACTTAACACAGATCACCTGCAACACAGGGACCAGGACTTGACAGTTTTGGACCATTGTTGATGTTCCTGCTCTAGTTAAAATGGTTTTATTAGTGGTGAGTCAGTAATATTTTGTGCATCAAAAACCTTCAAAAGGGCACTTTTTTCCTTCTTTTTTATTATTTTAAATAGAACTTCACTCCAGCTTTCCACAAAACTAGCCATTATTTAAATATCCACATGCTGTTGTTACTCATTTATCTTCAAAATGCAGTCCCACATGTCATTACTTTAACCAATACTCTTCTGTCATTAACTCTGGCTCCACAATCCAACACACAGAAAGAAAATCTTCCCACCCAGTTGATGAATAAAACAGACTTTGGAGTTGCATCCATATTATTAGTAAAATATTCAAAGTTCCATAGACTTGTTTTCTTGGGAGAGCGTTTATTTGTTACTTTGTGATTTCCATATCATACATAAAGTCTTCTGGTAGAACTTCTGGAGGGATGCGCATCAGCTGCTCATCGTAGGCACGGAGAATCCAGAGTTTTTCCAGCTCGTATACTTCTCTGGTCTCAGGCAACATGAAGTGGACCACAATTTTACCTTAAAAAGGGAGACAGAAAGTGATTCCATGGATTTTAATGACATTCTGATCCACACAGTACAAAGTGTGCTGATGGGGTTTTGAAGATGTCCATACCAAAGTCGATACACATCCAATCCTCTGCATCTTTTCCTTCAATCTTGACATTTGGATCTCCATCTTTTCTCAAAAACTTGTACTGCAGCAAAAACAAAGCACAGGCTTTAAAAAACAAGCACAGAGAGAATAAAACATGGCGTAAAGGTGAAATAAAAGTGAATTACCACTTTGATTGCATACAGCGCCATTGCACGCAGGTGTCTTGGAGAAATGCCACTAACAACAATGAAATACTCTGCATATTTGATGTTCTCGGGGACTTTGATCACACAGAGATCCACAGCGTTTTCCTGACGCAGAAGTGACACCAGAACATCCAGGTTAAAGGTTTCAGAGTCTCCTAGGTAAAAAGAAAAAATATGCTTTCAGTTAAAATTCACAAGATACTTGGTGCATCCATGCAGGATTAGGACTTTTCTTTGATAAACATACTTCACTGTGTTTTTATGGAAAATGAATAATGACTTTTCTGATTTTTTTTTTCTACTATTTATAATCCTCCAAACGTTTTGGTCTGTAATCTGAGGGTCCGCAGCCACATGTAGCTACTTTATTCCTCCATTGAGGCTCTTTGGCTTCAAAGAAAAATACTAAAAAAAATTGGGGGGAAATATTAACAAACTAAGTTTGTAGTTGTGTTTGAATTTTATGTTTTCTTTTTTTTTTTACATGTCAGATAACTGAGTTAAATGATGGTAACAGGTTAGATCTACAGTCAGAGTGGTTTATCATTAGAATAATCTTAAAGAAAATATTCTGATTTTCTGCTCCACAACAGTGTCTAGTTGCTTTGCAGAAGCAAAGTTCTCTTTTACATGAATAGAATTAAAAAAGAAATTAGATTCTACCCCAGGGTTAACATTGTTATACTCAATAGTAAAAGGTGAAAAAAGGATGACAGTGTATCAAAGTCATAATGATAGAAAATGCTGCATTTAATCTGGCTGTTTTGCAGTGTTAATGCTAGTAAATCTGCTTCAGCAGGAGAATATTATTGGACACAGGGCATATTTTATTTTGACAGGAAGGTGTATGTGCTACTGTCAATAGTAAAAGGAGTTAAAGTTGTTATATAGAAAAAAAATTACACAGTTATAATTAAATAAATGTAAACACTGGAAAAATAAATGGCTCAATGGCCACAAAAACATCCATGAGGTGTATTTTTAGAAACAGTTAAGTGGAACTTTGCAGCTCTGGTTGGGTTTTGGTCAGAAAAGAAACTAGATCAAATTGCTTTTTTATTGTTAAAGTTTAAAAGACAGGTGAGCTTTGAATTTTAGCCCTAAATTATTGGAATAGATATGAACATAATATATACATTTGATAACAAGTTATTTGAGAATTCTTAGGGGTAATAATTGATAATAAACTAAGTTGGAAGCTGCCCATCAGACACATACAAACTAAAGTATCAAAAAGTATTTCAATCATAAATAAATCTAAACAAAACGGTAGATTGTATTTATAGTATTGCTCCTTAATATTCCCATATTTCCCCAACTGTATAGAAATTTGGCGGAATAATTATAAGTTCACTACATCTTCTCTTTCTACTTCAAAAACGAGCCGTCAGAATTGGCTATCTTGATCATACAAACAATTTCTTTGATCAATCTAGACTTTTAAAACGGTATGACATTGTTGATTTTTACACCGCATAACTGCTAGACAGAGCCAAGAGGAAATCATTACCATTAAAAATCCAAAAACAGTTCTTAGAAAACGAAGGAGGCTACAAAATGAAGTGATGTAGGAACTTCAAGATCAAACTGATAAGAACCACAAAGATAAGTTTCTGTATGTCGGTGTGTGGCACTAAACTTTGGAACGGGTTAAGCAGTGAACTCAAACAATGTTCAAATATCCAAATATTCAAGAAAAGGTATAAATATAAATAACCTAATTCACTAAATGAGGACAAGCGGAGTTAAAGGTGAACAGGTGTATGAATAAATTCAGATACGTAGATGTGTGAACTTGAATGTTGAATGTGAAACAATGAATGCCCTTAATTACAACCACACATTGTGTAATGTGCAATTATGATTACTGAAATATTTTATTTACAATCAGTAAGCTATTGGTTTTCTCTACTTGATATGCAATGTGTAGCAACGATCACTGGGTTAATGTCATGATGTGTTCAAATAATAATCAATGATTATTACATATCGGTTACTTAAAGTGTGAATCATTTATGTTTACTTAACCCTTGTACTATCCTAGGCACTTTAACATTGGGAATTGGGTCATCTAGACCAGTGGTCCCCAACCCCCGGGCCGCGGACCGATATCGGTATTGCATTACTTCCGTTTTATTTATTTCGGAACCTGAAAGATGTTTTATTTTGAAAAATTGCCCGATTCTCTGGTACATCAGTCTATGTCATTTCTGACGCATTCCAAGTTGCTCTTCTCAGTCAAATGATAAGTTACTGTTAAAATAAAACCCAGGAGCTAGTAAAATGAGTAAAAAACAAACGTCTTTGGAAAGTTTCTTTGCCAAGGGGAAAAGGCCCAGCAAGGAGACAGAATCGGAGCCTTCAACTTCTAAAAGAAGAAAGCTACATTTAATAGACAGTACTTTTTGCACCATGAGAGTGTGGGAAAGGGAGAGGATGATGAGACCTGTGCAATGTCAACTGTTAAGCGTGTCAAAATAAAAGCACAGGGTTCGTCTCGTCACGTATTTGATCCTCCATCATCCTAGTATTGCTACAATAATCATTCGCCTATATTTTAAATACCAGTCCGTGAAAGTTTGTGTGACGTCATACCGGTCTGTGGCATGAAAAAGGTTGGGGACCACTGATCTAGACTCACTAGACAGTGCGCTAAACCCTTTTTATTCAATGATTTGTGATCTTCACTGGTGTCCATGGATTACATGAAATCCTCTACACCTTTATCCACCTTTGTCCTGGTAGGGAGAACACAATGTAAGGATCGGGTCATCCAGACCCCTTAGGATAGCACAAGGGTTAAAAGATGTAAGAATTCTTTCTGAGGCTAATCAATAACTTGATCTGCAATGTGTAAGGGTGATTTCTATTTCTTTCTTTGGTAATAAGCATTACATATCTGTTACATGATGTGTGATTTACGTTTTTGTTTACTGAAATCATGACTAAATCTGAGGATAATCAACAATCAACGAGGACTTGATTTTGTTACTTGACAAAAAATCTGCACTTGATCTGATCAGAACCAGATTATGAAAAATATGCAAAACTATAAAATATAACTCAATATAGGTGGAATAATAGTAGTTTGCTTCTTCTTGACCTTACTTAATAATATCTTTTTTTAATTGATCAAAACTGACTATTCAAATAAACACGCTAACAGGTAGGAGTTTATGAAAAACAAATGAGGATCCAAACCTGGAAAGAAACACCGAGTGTCCTCATTTTTTTAATTTGAGTATGCATCAATAAAAGCAGTAAGTGTATTTCAAATTAATTGTATGTAATTTCGATTTCATTTTTAGAGAAATATTCAAAAGTATTTAGTTTCTGACAGCGATTTCTTACATTTCTTTAAAAAGTTTCCGATAAGCAAGAGAACACACATTCTTCTCGAGGTGCTCGGTTCTTCTTCGTAAACAACTGTGAAACTGTAGTAATTCTTTAGTAATTTACCGTGACCTGACGAGATGGTTTGGCTGTTTTTATGGTCCGTTTCAAGCGACAGCTCCTGAGAAGATGTGCTCCCCAACAGTCTGCTGTCAGTGTCACCGCTGCACCATCTTTGTGTGTCAAATCGACTCCTAAGAGGCGTTGCGTGGTGGCATTGTTGGTTTAGACCGGACGAACGTGCGGCTCTAAACACACACTTTTGTTCCAATAAACCACAACTTCTGCACAACAACGATACAACCTTTCTGGAGCGACCAACAACATTCATAATTCCAACTCGTTCAGCTCCAGTAAAAATACCAGACACTAAACAGGAAGTAGGGTTACTGTCCTTGCTTTCTGATTGGTTGCTAAAACTTACTCTCTGGTTTATTGTTTTGGCGTCGTTAAAACACGACTGCCCCCCTTCGACAAAAGTTAGTATTGACCTTCTAAATGGAAACCTGGACACGAGTGGAGCTGTCATTCAATTTCACGAGGCAGAATTGTGAACACACGATTATTCTATTATTTTATTGATTATTCTACAATTTCTTTGGCATTTTATTTTGTATTTTCCTCCTGCTGTATTCAAGGACAACTCAACACTTAGTGGAAGATTAAAATAGTTTTTGTTTTTAAATTTTATTTCCATAGGAAAAATTGCAGGTGTGCAAAATCCTAAAAATATATAAAATATAGTAAACCATCAACATTATTTTTGAAAATATGTTAAACACATGTCCTTTTTTTGTTTAGATATCTATATGTCTAGATATACATGTTTTGTACAATTTTTTCTTAGCTAGGGTTAAAGGAACTTTAAATCATCCATAAAAAGGTTCGATCACCAAACATACAAAATTTAAGCATGCAAAACATTTCACACCTGAGAACATTTTAGAATTTGTTGTAAACATTGCTTGATTGTCATCATTCTTCTACACAGTCAGAGTCCATAATAATATTCAGTCTCAAGCCCACAGGAATATGGTCCGTAAGTCCAGCCAGATGTGTTATAAAAGTTACCTCTTCAATTTCCTGGAAAGAAGAAAACAAGAGTTTTATGGGGAAAAAAAGAAATGATCAGAGTATTCATCAAGGAGAAGAAAAAGGACACATACTGTTCTGCAGTGCTTTGAGATGGAGCGTTCACGGTAAAGAATGTAGTCCAGCCTTCGGCCGATCCATGGTTGACCGGTCTCTGGATAAACCAGTGGAGAACCAGCAGCCGGAACAGGAGGAGAAATGTACTGTTTCCTCTGCTCATCTATTTCCAGCGTTCTGCAAAATGTCACTGTGAGTTTTTGCCACAATATTGCTTGAAATCCCGCAAGAGACCCAAAACTATAGCTACCTTTGTAGATTTTCCGGGGTGTTCACATCCTCATCATACAAAGTGGGCTGCCCCAGAAGAGTACCTTCAACACCAAACCAGTTATACACTGGTCAACATAGTATGCAACTCAAATCTTAACTTTAGTTATTTACTCGTCATTTTTGCTACCCACCAATAACCCAGGGCTTCTCCTTTCCAGGTCCTGCTCTGCATGGGTCTCTGTACTCCTCAAACAGATGGTGATTCTGTTCCAGATGATCGTCTAGTTTAATCAAAACCCATTTATGTGGACAAACAGATAAGAAGGAAAAAGCTTGTTCAACATCCTCTGAGAATAAAATAAACTGTAAAAACCTGTTCTCACCAGGCGAACAGTTGTCGAAATTGAAATCCCCGCATAGAACATCAAAAACAACCTCTTCATCTGGCTGTTTGTTTTCTTCCCGAAAGTCTCCAATCCACTTGGTGACCATGTCCAACTGCAGGCAGCGAATCTCCCCCTCACCTAGTTTAAGACAGTAGATAACAAAAGCAGGTTAGTGTTTCACACAAAGACACAAATTGTTAAATTCACTTGAGGACGACCAAAAATAAAACTGTGACTTGCCTTCTGGAGCATGAAGATGCGTGCAGTTAAAGTAACCGACCACCTTATTCTGCTTTTGGTTCTTCCCAATTAGTACCTGAGAGAATCAGAAAGCAAGCATCACATGATGGGTTCTCTGCATTTGACGCATTTGAACCTATTTTATCATATTTCCGTAGCAAAAGACAACAGCTCCCAATGCACAATATAGAAATGAATTTCCAGAAATGCTTATTTTTTATCTTTAATACGAATAAAATACAAAAACTAAAATAAAGTACAGTTAATGCTCAAGCATTAACTAAAAGTAAAAAAAAAGAAAAAAAACCTTAGTAGAGAGGAGGCCTTTGGCAGCCAGAGCATCTTCTCCTCTGCTGTTGGGGAACCAATGATACTGGGCCTTAAGTATCGGGAACCTGCTTGCAAGGAACAGGCCACTGTTGAAGAACTTAAAAGAAGTGCACCTACATGGGGGTTGGCAGGCATACACACCAATGTCATACAGTATGTGTCCAAAAACAGGTTTCAGGATATTGGTGAGCTTCTGGGCCGCCCTCTTATCAAACACTTCCTCCAAGCACAAAATATCGATATTCGGCGGAAACAACGACGAGACCTCCCACGGGACGTCGTCTTTCTGATGCAGACCCTGGGAGAGGAAGGCGCGGGGGGCACTCCTGCAGCGTGTCTTATCCTGCTGGTTCGAGTTCTGATTGGAATTGGGCGTTTCACTCAGCAGAACTTCTGTTTCATCGCAGGCTTCAGGAACCACACGGACCGGTCTTTCTGTTGAGTCGCCGTGGCGACTGGCCGGTGGCTGTGACTGCCTACCTGCAGAAGCCTCTCTTTTGGAGTTGGGTGCAGGGAGGGTGCTGTTTGAGGGGCTGAGCGTACCACAGCTACTGGGCGAGTCCACGTAGATCTTGATATGGGGCCGACACACGCCCTGTACAATGCGCTGACCGATGGCAGAAGCTCTTCGATGAGTGTTTCCCAGGTTGTTGAAACGAGCCAGACCTTCTGGCAGAAGACACAAATTTGCTGTGGCAAAACCGAACGAAGCCCTGCCCTCTAGCTCAAAGCCTTTATGCGACTCCCTCTCTGGTGAAGACGGGGCCTCTCTGTGGTAGTAAAACGGCCGTCGGCAGCCCTGAAGAGGCGCCCAGAGCAAGAAGCCCAGAAAGGCCAAAGGGACCGTGATGACAAAAAGAATCAGGAAGAAAATGAAGCCAAAAAAGACTTTGAGAGGGTGAAGGTAGCACTCCTGCTCCGCCCTTTGAGCTTGCTCCTGGGTAGTGGATTTGCACACAGCAATGATGTGGCTAAGGCTCCAGAAACAAGGCAGGACTAACGCCCACCCGACTGCATGGAAGCCTGCGACAAGCCTGTTAGGAAAGGGGGACGCCTGCAAGGCCATTCCTCGTCACCGTCTTTAAACAGCAGCAGGACCAATCTGGACATTCCTGACAGCAGAACAACGAAAGGGAGTCAAACTCTAAACAAGCAATTCAAACAAATGGAAAAATAATGTCTTTCAAAGATGAAAACAGTCTCCTGTCATTATTGCACAGTTTCCAGCCGAGTTACCTTTCTGCTCGTTGCGCTAACATGTTTGGACTTCATGTCAGAACATGCAGCATAAAGCACAAAGCAACAAACATGACTAATATGCTAGGGGAGGAGGTTAGAAACACCCTTATCTTTACTTTTTAGATTTAAAATGGTCTAAAATGGGATGAAAGTTAACTGTCAGTTCACGTTCCTACGTTGTTCACCTTTGGGCATATTCTTTCACGCGTCGCCACAGCAAATCAGATTTAACTGATTCACACAGGTGGTTTGGCAGAGTTTTCCGGATGCCCTTCCTGACACAACCCTGTCTCTTTTCTGGGCTGGGGACCGGCACAGGGAACTGAAGTTGAACTTTTTTGTCTGTGTTGTTCACATTTATATAGGCAGTTTTCCACTCCAACTGGTGAATTACACCACTCGCCTCTGTATTACACAATTACTAACCGTTATCAGTAGATAAACTGACGTATACAGTTTTGTTTTGCAAATGTGATATTTTTATTGCAGACCCGGTCTTGAACACTACAGTGGTGAGTTCAAGGTTCTGCTCGACCTGCAAAAACCAGTTTAGAAATCTCCGAGCAGCTTTCTGCTCACAAACACTGACAGTTTTGAAGAAAACAAGCACTTGTGTGGGGCTACACATTTTGAATTTCGTGTATCGTGGTGGACTGTGGCAGAGTTTCTGTCCTGAAAAAGGGCTCACAGGTGGATGAAGGCAATTGGTGAATTCAGGAACGCTCTCTTATTCATTGACTCACAACCACAAAACGGTTCAAAACCTGGCTGAAAGGGTGTAACGTTAGCTCCCTGAGCTATTACATAAAGTATTTATAAATTCCAATCACTACAACTTGAAAGAATCCACCTGCCTCACCGCGCAGCTAGCTAAAACAGACTTACTAGCCGACGTGGATCTGAGAAGCAGGTCTCTTACCTCAGCACGAATGGTGGAGCCTTCTTTCTATTGTCAATCTGTTAATGCACTTTTTTATTTCCTAGATTACATTTAATTTCTGGAATGTAACGCAATCAGTCCAAATCAGTTCGCTTTAGGCTGAAAACCACATTAACTAATGTAGACGTAAGGAAGATCAACCCTTCTCGCTGGGCTGCTAGAGGCATTATTAAGCCACGCCCCTACGTGCCGTTGCTATGGTGCCAGACTTGTCTGATATCTCATTGAAGGAGAATCTAGCAGCAACTGTCTTAGTTTTTACCTAACTGTAGTCTACTTAGTTTTGTTATAATTTTAGGTGGGATCAAGAATCTAGCACAGAGGAAAAACAGATACTAGGAAGTGTAACTGAAACCACCCAGTCTGCTCCACCCTTCAAAACAAATACTGAGCTGATAGAACAGTTAAAACTGTGAAAAACAATCTAATTTACTGCAGGAATGTCATGAGAAGGCAAAATATATTTGAAAACACTAATGAATATTTACTTTTACCACACTGTCAGCAGAGGGGGGTAATAACGATTACATACTATGTTACATCAACCTATAAATTACTTTTGATTAGAAAAGATGTATCCCTCATAGTATTGATTCTGTACAATACTTTTTACTTTTACTCATACTTGTACTTTTTAACTTTTTCGCTAAAAACAACAAAAGAACCAATTGTTACTTAGTACTTAAGTATGTTTTTCTCACACTCAATTAACCTAAAATAATTTTTTTAAAGTACCTCTTATAATGTTTTTTCTGCACAATACTTTTAACTGTTACTCATATATTACTTGTACCTTTTCCTTTTTCACTTAAAACCACATAAGTTCCACTATAACTTAGTACTTAAGTATTTTTTTACTCTTACTCAAGTAATTTTTTGAATGAATACTTTTTACTTTTAAAAAGTTTTTTTTTTAAACAATACTTCTTGCTTAAGCACAATTTTTATTCTACTTGCCTTTGATGTTGTTGGGTTTGTCAGAGTTAGTAAATACATGTATAAAAATGGAAGGGAAAGACTTTCTTCATCTTTTCAGATTACTTCACTTTCTTTATTGTGACTCTTTTAGTTCACTGCCCTGAAAACAGTGGTGGTTAGCAGAAGAATAGAGGCTTTCTGTCCTCCTCTGCCATGTAACACAGGCAGCTGAGCAGAAGCAGCAGGTCCTTCTGGAGCTTCTTTGGTGCAGCAGTGAGTATCACCTTCTTCAGGGCGTAAGGACTGATCAAATGGAGACTGTTTTCATTCGGTCTCTCTTTCAGGTTACCGTAGGTGTTGACGACAAATTCAGAGAAAAGTGGATGAAGAGCTGATTTGTACCCAAGTTGGTTCAGTCTGTTCATGAGGGTATTGTACCTCTGTGTGAGGTACAGCTGATAGCCTTTATCCACATTTCCTGTCACAGGGTGTGTGCTAACCTGACAAAAGAGTTTAGAAGAGATGTTAAAAGAGAAGGAATCAAAATTAAAATTAAAAGTGATTATAATTTACAGTAGTTTGTTATGCACTGTCAATTATCCACAAATGTGCTAAAGTTTTATGATCATCTCTGTCTTTGACTTTACCTCTGTGATCTTTTCCCTAATATTGAGGAGTGTGAAACCGTAGAGCCTTTTTTGTGCCTGGAAGATATGCATCAAAATCCTCTTGTCCAGCTGAAAGGCAATCTCTCCAAGAAGCCTTGATGGACCTGTGGCCCAATAACCAGAATGAATGACAAGACAGAAACAGATACAGTGCTTTTGCTGCTCTTCACTTGTTCTGACTGCGATACCTGATGGATCTAAGGAAGTATTCAGGAAGTCTGGAACGACCTCCGACCCATCTGTGTCTCTAAATGCAGAGGTTTGGAGGAAAGACCGGAAGTTGGTGGGAGAAGATGTCCGTTGCTCTTGTCTGGATGTGGACTGTCCCAAGTCTCTCCTGAATTGTCCTTCATCTAATTGGCTATGCAAGTGACATTTTGGTTTTGCTCCTTGAGCTGAAGAAAGAAAATAAGCTATAATCAGCTATCATTATCAAGGTTTGCTTTTAAAAAAAAACAGTGACTGTTCTGTCCACATCTAAGCTTTAACCAAGGAAACAAAGCCTCCTAATTTGATTAGTCCATTTTCTAGATATATGTGATGATATCAGTTTGATTGATTCAAGTTTAAGAACTCCACCTTAAGATGATGACAATGGCCTGAATCCTACTCTCTTTATTCTTCCTTAATAATCTGTACACCAGGGCAAAAAAGTATTTGGTGTTAGTGGCTGACTAAATACTTTTTTCCCCACTCTATGTGTGTATGAATGTATGTCCTCAAAAGATTCAACCCCTAAGACCTGAAAGTTAGTAAGTCATTAAGTGTTAGTGGATTTTCCTCTTGAAATTTCTATAAGCTTGATTTCATCTGAGATTAAATAAACTGTTTTTATGCACACAGTACGCAGGGGATTTAAAAAATAATCTCTTTTGAATTACTCAACTATCAAGCTGTGCCAAACTGTTGGCCACAATGTTGATTTAGAACTGTGTTGCTAGGAAACAGCTCGAGGCTTGTATACAGACATTAAAGTTACATGATCCCATAAAATTAAAATTGAATCACGTTACTGGTTTTTTTTTTTAATAAACAAGTGCTGAGATTCTTCTATCACAGACTTTGAAGGTTTTTATCAAACTGAAGCTGCCACCCAGTGGTTAGGAGAGAAACAGTACCTGTGCTTTGATCCACGCTGCCACTGTTGCAGGCCTGCGTCCTGCTGGCTCCCAGCTCTGTGTTTTCCTTCAGCAGGCTGAACACGGATTTCAGATGATCAACTTCCTCTGTGAGCCGTTCATTTTTGGCTTGCAAATCTCTAACGGTTTGGTCCATTTTGGACAGCACACCACAAACACAACCTTCCAGACACTAATGATCGAGAACTGGAGATTGAATCAAAACAAAATGAACTTCTCTAAAGTGTTTGTATTTGTTTTTTTAATTACATACAAAGAACAGAAAGTTATAAAAAGACAAAAAGAATCATTTTCAAGGATTTTTTTACAGCAGATTTAGTCTAAGAAAACGGGTATAAAACTTCATAAATTTCATATAACCTCATTTATGAATGATTTAGTTGCCTTGAAGACTAAGATGTGATTTAAGATCATAGTGATATTTTGAGCCCTTCATATTATTCCCTTTTCTTGTAACCAAAGTTTCTCACTGACCCTTCATACTGGGATTTTACAGGACAACACCAACAATCATTTCTAAGCTTTTTTTTTTTACAAAATTCAGCCATAAATACAATTTAAAGTAAAATTATACAGGTCAGACCTGATAATACATTTCTGTTTTTTAAATAATCTTTTAATGTTTTGGGCAATGAAACCTGTGAACCAGAACAAACCTGGGAAAAATCTGGCAGCATGAATTTAAGAGTTTGTCAGATTTTAACACTTTAATTAATTCTGAGTAGCATAGAATACACACTTAATACCCACTGCAGGTTATATTTATATAGATTTCAGAGACACAACCAAACAATAATCAAAGTACATGTTTAGAGCACACCCTGAAGAGGATTTCTGGAAAAAGTACTTCAGATGGGGTTACATAAAAGTTATCTGTAACTATGTAATCATAACATGTAGAACAAAAGCAGAAAAGGTTGTTAGCATGACAACAGCATCTGTGAACCAAGGATTTCTGTTTCAATATATTTCGGTTCCTGCTTTCTGCTCAGCTGTTGCTTGCTCTTCCAACGATGGCCAGAATGTAGAGGAAGATGTTGATGATGTCTAGGTAAAGGTTCAGAGCGGCAAAGACATATTCCTCTGGGCTCAGGGACAGCTCCTTGTTGCCAAGCAGCAGCTGAGTGTCCACAGCCAGGAACTGCAATACACATGCAAGAAAAAACATGGTCTATGAATCTTGCTGAGTACCAGGGTTCATATCTATAAACTTAATTTAAATGTACATGCTATATAACTCTGCTTTACACAACATTTAAAAATGTATTTCTGGAGACACAATTTTAAAGATTCAGACCTGGTGCAAAAAAATTGACGAGACTTTAACCTTAGAAAATGAAAAATAAACTTTTAAAATCTATTTGGAGCTGTTTTACCTCCAAGACTGTTTTAAATTGTTTAGTGAAAGCTAATTAATCATACCACAATACCAAATAATATATGAAATCCAAAGTAGGAAGGTGCAAAAGCTTACGCAGGTGAAGAGTAATGCTCCGAGTCCCGCATACACGATTTCCAAGATTTTGTTTTGGATGAAGATGCAGAGGAAGCCAAAGATGATCAGAACAATCAGGCAGACAAAAAGCACTCCGTAGCAGGAAGTGAAGTCGTATTTGGTCTGTGGGAATACATACACCGTTGGTTTTCATGTCACATTTCATGCCAGACTGTAATCTAGAAGCAAAGAAGTCACAGATACAAACCTGCAGGGAGAAGATGACCACTGTGAAGCACACAACTGCTGTGATGCCAACTGCCATGATCACCGAATCAGTGTCATGGAAACTTGCTATCATTCCCACCATGTAGGACATGCTTAGTGTCAGGATGGACTGAAATAATCATTTAAAAAAAAGATGCATTCAGGTGAGCTGCACTAAATCTCAAATGTATTTTTGAGTTTTAGCACAAAAGAGCAATTACAACAGAGGATATGGTCTCTTAGCTTCCCTCAGATGTGCAATAAACACATCCTGTTTAGTAAGAAGCTGTATTACCAAAGCGACCAAGTTCCAAGGGTGTTTCCGGCGAAGATTCCCACAGCAGCTGATGGCTAAAAGCGCGACGATGAAGATGACGTACGACACGATGTAAGTCCAAATGTTCACCTTGACAAATGCCTTGACTTCTTTCACAAAAGTGAAAATAGCCACAAAAGCAAATGTCACCATCAGCTGCGCCGTTAACACCAGGAACACCTGAAATAAAGGCATCAGACGCAGAGGTTTGAGCTTTTTTGTAACAGTTAAAGCTGTGTAAAAACTAGGTTATCTGCATTAACTGTATTTAAAAATAGTTGACCAATGGGCTGGTAAAGTTCAGGAGAATTTGAGAAGCAAAATGAATGCAGTTAATAGAAAATAACATTAGAACAAAACAAAGAAAAATTCCAACATGTTGGATGAAAAAAGCTTTATGAAATCCTGATAAAAACAAACACTACTTTAAAATTCAAATATACCTTATGACCAAAAGAGGATATTGAGAATAGTTATTGCTATTTGAAAGTGGCTCTTTTTTATATTAGACCAACTCTTCAGGTAGAATAAAGCGGAAGTCTAATTGCATTTTACCTTTCTAACGAAAGCCCTTCTGATGCTCTTGTTGTCTAATCCGATCATAAAGTCTTGATTGTCATGGAAAGGCGGTGGGGCTTCCTCGCCATGGTAGGCATCACCTGAGGGGATCATATTAAACAGATGTATTGACATTGGAAATATAAATTAGTCCTTAGCTGAACATACTTGAAGCACTAACCTCCGTAAGTATTGGAAAAGACTGGGTCAGGTGAGGAATATGGTTCAGAACACGGGTTGTCATATCCTCTGGATATCATTCCATAGGATGGTGGAGGGAAGGTTGCATCAGGTGTGCTGGACATCATTCCATAGGGTGGTGGAGGGAAGGCAGCACCAGGTGCGGCGGGTCCTCTGGGCATTTGTTGGACAGGCGCGCTCATGTCATTCGGTATTGGAAACGTTAGATAGGCGGTAGAAGCATGTGGTCCCGTCTGCGAGGGGGTGTACAGGGTCTTCTCAGTGCTCATGTCTGGTTTAGATGGAGAGATTCAGGAAATGAGAGAGAGAGAGAGAGAGAGAGAGAGAGAGAGAGAGAGAGAGAGAGAGAGAGAGAGAGAGAGAGAGAGAGAGAGAGAGAGAGAGAGAGAGAGAGAGAGAGAGAGAGAGAGAGAGAGAGAGAGAGAGAGAGAGAGAGAGAGAGAGAGAGAGAGAATATATATTCACATATATACATATACATATATACATATACATATATATATATACACACACACACTCTCTCTCCATCTTTATCTCTCTCTCAATCTTCATCTTCCTTCAGTGTAAGAAGGAGCGCTACCGCAGGTCATTCCTCCCCACAGCCATCAGACTGTACAACACCGTGTCAAAGTGACACTCCACGGTCCCAGGGGTGTTTTTCTGTTTAGTCATTGATTCATTTACTTTTTTTGTAGTTGTTGTTTTTCAATTTTAAATTGTTTTTTTGTTCCTGAACAGTTGTTTGTTTTTGGTATGAACTTCATTAGTTTTTTCGGTATTTTGAAAAAATTTGTAATGTTTTTTTACAGTTTACATGTTTTGCTGACCGCATGTTTTTTACACTTTTGCAGCTGTATTTATTTAATATTTATTTCTTTATTTAATAAGAATCTCATTTTTGATAATAATTTTTCATAATAATTTTAGTAATATTTTTAATTATCTAATATAAATGTAATTTGTGATGTCTTTTATTGATGTTATATTATATAGATTATTTCTGAATGTGGTGTTGCTGCCACAGAAATGAAATTTCCCCATTGTGGGATTAATAAAGTCATCTCTTTCTCTCTCTCTCTCTCTCTCTCTCTCTCTCTCTCTCTCTCTCTCTCTCTCTCTCTCTCTCTCTCTCTCTCTCTCTCTCTCTCTCTCTCTCTCTCTCTCTCTCTCTCTCTCTCTCTCTCTCTCTCTCTCTCTCTCTCTCTCTCTCTATGTTTTTTTTAAAACACAGAACAGACAGTGGAAGTAAAATCTGCTAACTGGAGGGTGGGTTGATCACGTGACTTTGCTAACTTCCGGTTTGCATCAAACCATAATAAAACCTATGCAGATAACAACAGAAAAATTGTAATTTTCGCGATGGAAGGAGAGATTAACGTCAGATAACCTTATATGTACACTTTTAGCCAATACTGTTAAAATACCAACGAGTAGCATTTATATTACCACGAATCTGACAAAAACTCGCGAGATTACGAAATGTAGGCCACATATTTCTTACTTTCACTCCCAAAATGAAATCTCAAGAAACGACATTCAATCCTGCATAATTATTATTAATAAATATTTGAATTAAATAGTTTATTATCTACACTTAGCAACTTAGTTCAGTTAACCATAAGTTAAGGTGGCGTATAACGCTCACAGGCTCCATGATGATGATCATCTGATCAACCATGTTAGAATTGTTGGAAAAAGGAAACACATACCTGAAGTAAGCTTGTAACTCCAAGTTGGCTTTTTCACAGTGTGTGTGTGTCGCTCCTTCTCCGTTGTTGAAAGAAATGAAGCTGCCCAAAAGTACACATCCACCGTGAGAACGAAACTATCGTCTCTATGTATCACGGAAGTGGTTGCGTTCACGAGGACAAGGACTGTGTGGAAATTTTGGACATCGACAACTTATGTATGAGACAAAGTTCCTCTTCCTACAGACGTTAGATTTGTTCAAGAGTGTTAATCAATATTCCTTGTTGATACAGTATTTAGAAATATACAAATGTCAACACAACAGCAGTTCAGTATATTTTTTAACCAAAACAACGTTCTTCCTTGCAGTGCGATGTGCTGTTGGCTTATACTTTTTTTGACCGAAAAGAAATCTGCTTACATTTGTGGTCGTACTTGTTGGCGTTTTTAATTAAAGAATTCCTTTTAAAACGACATTAAATTGTCACGGTAGGATAAATTCCGGGAGACTTGAAGGCATCCCTAAACACCTATTGTTTGTGAAATAAATGAGTTTGTACCATGATGAGCTTCTGCTTGAAATCGAAAGAAATGTGTTGCCTCGAAAGAACCTTAGTCTTGTAAAATTCAAGGCGATCAACTATATTTTGCTCATAGAAAACAGGATTATTGTTTCTCCCAAATACGGGTAGTAACCTTAGTTCTCCTGTGGCATACGGAATTTATTTATGCATGCCATGAGTAACTGAGTTCTAGTTAAAAACCATCACTACTGTATTTTATTGCAACACAAAAAATTTGTAAACGAAAAAAATAATTTGTACAGGTTCCAGTTAACTTTCAAGAGCTGCAAATACACATGCCAAATAGTCAAACAATTTGACTATTGATTTTAAATTGTCCCTTAGGTGTGAATTTTGTGGCTGTCCAACAGTTATGGTAATGGATAAGCTAAACACATGTGGGAATTATAATTAAAAGTATATTAATGTTTTATATGTGAGTCAAGCAAACATGAGACATTTGTATGATAACTTGTGACTTCAAGTGAAGGGTGACAAAGGTTAGAAAGTGAACCTGGAGGCTGTGCAGGATGTGGTTAAGAGAGCTTTAGACAAATATCAAAACAGGAAATAAAGGGCAACAAAGGTCAAAAGAGAAAGGTGAGTTAACCTGGAGGCTTTGTGAAAAAATAACAATACATTATGTGTGGATCAATAAAAAGAGCCGTTCGACAAGGGGCAGGCAGAGTTTTAGCACAGTCTGTGTGAGGAGCAGATTCTCCCTTTGCAAAGGCGAACCAAAGTTTCAGGGTTTGAAGTCTTATTATTATAACCTTCAACTATGGGATCCTTCTGACTCAGAATCAGAACCCAAGGAAGTCATTTGGACTTCAACACAGACTAAACTAAACTGGGTATCCCTGCCCTTAGACCCTCCTTCTTGCATGAACCGCACGCTTTGTATCCTCCTGGGTCACCATTTTGTAAGACAGTGGCAGGAGAGAGTCAGCATCAGGCGCGGTGGGTCCTCTGGACCTTTCTTGGTCAGGCGCGTTCATGTCATACGGTAAAGGAAACGTTGGATACTCTGAGGGTGGAGGAGTAAGGGGTTCCATCTGCTCTAGGGTGCATCTGGTCCTATTGGTGCCCATCTTTGATTTAAAAGGTGATATTAAAAATAAATGTTAAACACCATAATTACTCCTAAAAGAATCATCTAAAAAAATCACAAAAGGATAAAACGTATTGTGACCATGATAACTCAAGTTTGCTGGAGTTTGTACAATCCCATTCTCAACCAACAAATCATAAAGCATGATATTCCAGCTTCTCACAGATTGTTTAAGTCCAAAAACCTTTTTCTCTTCCTTTCGGCTTTTCCCTTTGCAGCGAATCAGCTTTCTCCATCTAATCCTGTCTTCTGCATCCTCTACTCTAACACCAGCTACCTTCATGTCTTTATTCACTGCATCCATAAACCTCTTTGGTCTTCCTCTAGATCTCTTGTCTGGCAGCTCAAGACTCAGCATCCTTATACCAATATATTCACTGTCTCTCCTCTGTACATGTCTGAACCATCTCAGTCTGGCCTCTCTGACTTTACCTCCAAAACCCTTCAACATGCGCTGTCCCTCTGATGCATTCGTGCCTAATCCTATCCATCCTGGTCACTCCCAAACAGAACAAATACATTGTGCCTGAATTGTCTTTTTACCACGTTCTACTACATTCATAGAGATTGCAACTCAGCAATCATGGACATTGCAAATATTCATACTCAAAGTATCGGTAGCAGGTCATGTTCTGATAGTCCTAAAACCCCTAGCATTCAGAGCCAAACGTTCTCATTTTGGACAGATGTGGTCTTTTACTGGTGTAGGAGCCATATTGAATCTTAACATAGTGACCTGTTGGTGTTGCTATTTTGTATGGAAAGAAGTTGATGAGCTGACCACAGACAAGTGTGCTTCAAGTGCATGAGGCCAGCAGTTGTGGTAAGAAGTGGACTCAGAGACCATGCTGTAAAAAAAACCCATCATACTTGACACGTATTGCAAAGACTTTCATTTATTCTCATCAAACTGTAAAGAAAAACAGTTTCGACCATGTAGTGTGCCAGTTAGGACACTCTGGGGTTACTACAGCTCCAGTAACTGGTAGAAAGAAAATATGGAGTCTTCCATGTTCTTTTACGATAACATGTGTTTCTTCTCACTTCAGCCATCCTGTCTTCATAGGACCACAACCTTTTAGGCAGGCCTTTTTTAATCAACATGCAGCTGAGCATTTCAAACAGCATACACTAATCCCTCCCCACTGTACCATTTGGATGGGGAGTGGGGGGGGGGTCCTCTCATGCCTGATTACAATATCTCTGAGAAGTGACTAGTTCTCCTCAGAAATACATTCTGTTCCATTGTTTGATGTGAGACATTTCACTCAGCCATAGGGCACTGTGTCTGCAAGAAATTGTTTGAACTGCTTCGATTTTGCTTTTCAGAAAGTACACATAAATGGTGCCTGAAAGGTCATGCGTGAAAATGATGGCACATTTGTACTCTTCAAAGAACTCTGGGGACATAGAACCTCCCATGTAGGTGTCTGCACCAGTTCTAAGAGAGCATTGGCTCCTACATCTACTTCCCTGATTTATGTTTATGCCATTTTGCTTTGCACAGATACCACACAGACCTTGTCTCTAATTTTCCTACCATTTACTTAAGTTTGAGTACATTACCATACTTACAGTGCCCCTTTATTTCATACCTGCTTTTTAGATCAAAACATGCATCACAGGCAGCATTACAAGTTTCCGTTTGTTTAGTTGCAGAGTCCAGATAAATGAGTCTACCTTCATGTAGCTCGTTATACCATCAGGAAGAATCATCATGTTGTTTTTAAGATGAATTTTTGCCCCAAAAGCTCTGTGGATATTCTGGGACCCTCAAGGCACTAGAAAATGCAAGGGTGCCACATTATCTTTGCTGTTTATCAGCTTGATTAGGGCGTCACCATTCCTCAGCATGCTACTTGTTTTTCTAAATCCATGATTGGTTCCAAGGATGGAAGTTCTAATCATATGCTAAAAAAGCACTGTCATCAGTCACAATGTCAGCTGAAGGATCACTGTAGACAAGAAGACCCTTGTTGTGGAAACCGGGGCCGGTATTCATTCACCTTTAGAATGAAGGTGTCTCTTGTATCAGTTGTTCTTGTTTGGTTTTCACCCTCGTACAGATGTGTTGTATCTCTAAGCCAGATGTGTTGTATCTCTAAGCCGAACCCCACCTTGGTTCCGCCATGCCACATGGGTTTTCTTTGTAAAGTCCTGCTGTGTCTTCTCCTGGTTTCTAAAGTTTTGTGCTCTCTCTGGCCCTCCTTTCTACAAAGCATTATCCAATGGAGTTTTTTCTTTTTTAGTTACATACACATCTGGGTGGAATGCTTTATTGTGTTTCGCCGTTAACCACACATATACAGTTTTATATACGAGTAGCACATGCATTCCCTCAAGTCTTACAAAGACTCAAAGGACTTTTGAAATCTTGCCGGAGCTATATACATATCTGAGCATCCCTCCCTCAGTTTTCCACAATGGTATGATCCAATATCCTCACAATCTGATTGGCCACGATGCCATTGCTGACCAATCAAAACAAAGTTCTGTCTCGACCAAAAACTCTATAGGAAACCACGGACATGCCATAGTCAACATGGAACAGGTTAATTGTCCCACCCAATCAGTTATATCGCTAGAGGAGACACAAAAATATATGCAATAAAATAAAGATGGACTTTCTCATAAAAAAAATTTATTGTAGCATTAATATGCTGACAGGACTTCATTACCAGTTCATATAAATGTAGACTTGTATTCGCTTTTAAAAAGATTATTGATTTTTATAGAAAGTGTTTCACAGAGGTTGCACTTTGTTGACGGTCCATTGGCAGCTGGCTCGCTGCATTTACACCTTGAAGAGAACAATTCTTATCAAAAGGCAAAAAAAGAAAACGATCTTTTTTCTTTTGAAATGCATTTTTTGTTCACTCTGTCTTCATACAAAATGATCGAGATACTTGCTGACACATTTGGACGTTTATCGGAAGAGTTATTGAGGCCGGAAGTCCGAATCTGTGAATATCTTTTTAATTTTACCGAACTGTTCAATCCTACGTAATTGTTTTATTGATAACTTTTCATAATCGAACGATGTTACATAGTTAACTATAGGTCAAATGGTTTATTTAAGGCTTACAGAACTTTAACCCATTTCTTATAATGTTAGAAATATTTAAAAAAATAATCATAATAAATACCTGCAAAAGCGTGTAGCTCCTGTTTGACCTTCCTGAAGTAGGCGATGGATGTGCTTCTTCCTTGTTTTCATATTTTAAAATTGATTTTAAAGAAAAAAGAATGGCAAAACTGCGCAAAATTCAGTTAGGAATTATCCCGTGTTTCTGCGTTTTACGCTCTGGAAACAGTTGCGTTCAGGCAAAACAAAGGCTAATAGGGTTAATAGAAACATTGGCATTGATGACAGCAGTATGAGACGAAGACCCTCCCTCTACATGACTGGGATTTGTTCATTGTTTTTTATTTTAAAAAGAATAGTTAAATATACAGTAATTAGCTAAATCCAAAGGCCAAAATAGTAGCAGTGTTGGGGTATATGATCTTTTCAACAAAACAAAGAAAGTTCTTCTTTGCAGTACGGGCCTTTTCCTTTTTTAAATACTTATTTTTGTTTGAAAAACAAATCAAATTTCAACTTCATTACCATGTCAAACCTTTCGACGTTTTCTCAAAAATAATAATAAAAAAAAACGAAAACAAAAATAAACAAATAATTAGGACGGGTCAATTCCAGGAGACTTGAACGTATCACAAAAAATTAACAGGTTGACTCAAAACAACCTTAGTCTTCTTAGTTACAAAGCAATCAACTATGTTTTAGTAATAGAGAACAGGATGAATCATTTTCCCCACACATATTAAAGCAGAAAGTAACCTTTGAACTCTTGTGCCTGACAAGAACATATTGAGTAGATGTTAGAGACCCCCGTCCCCCCATTTTAAATGTAAATGTAAAACCACCAGTGCCACATTATTACGGCACAAATAAATGTCTTCTTCCACTTTCGGCTTCTCCCATCAGGGGTCGCCACAGCGAACGAGTCGCATGGTAAATTTGGCAATGTTTTACGCCGGATGCCCTTCCTGACGCAACCTTCTCAAACCGGGCTTGGAACCGGCAGAGGTAGAGAAGGGAACAGGGAGCAGCCCGGAGTCGAACCCGGGTTTCACGGACGGAAGGCGCCGCAAACCAGCACGAGCTAAACTGGCTCCTACGGCACAAATAAATGTGTATAATTTATTTTGACCAATCAAGCCATGACCAACACAGGCTTCAGAAATACTGCCAACCAAAGTTAAATATTCATTTCAATTTATTTCCCAAATCACATTATTTGGAATCATGCATAACAAGGCAAAACAGGTGGTGCCTTTGCATTAGAAAACATGAATGTCAAAAGACGTGGAACATGAGAAATTCTAAAAGTTAGCAGCTCACATTAGCCCTGTCTTTTAACAAACTGGTCAAGTATAAAATAAAAAAAAACTACATTTAAGCTACATTTAAGAGTTCTGAATCTTAGATACGACAACAAAACTACAAAATTATTTTGCTACTTGTCTACTTTTTTGTTCTCTATAAAGACGGCAACGCTCTGTGAAACTATTAACACTCGAGAGAAATCCAGCAGCACATGTGGTGCAACAGGTTCCATACTTACATGTGAAAACAAACGTGTTCATTGCTGTGATGTTCCAGAATAAATATATAAATAGCATCATTTAAAAAGGCACACTGTGAAAAGTTTTACCAAGACGAGAGGTTCACATTCAGCAGCAGTTCTTCTCTTTTGTTCAGTTTTCTTGGAGGAAAAAAAAGGAATACTATTACCAACTTTAGCTACATGACTAAAACATGTTTTGATGTGTGATATTCCTCATGTAACTAAATACCCTATCAAATAGGCCAAACATAAAAACACTCCAAATGTTTGAATACTGAATCTGGAAGGTAACAGTAGCCATTTTTCTCAACCACAAGTAGTGCTGGTTTTAGGATGTAACGGAAGAACGCCAATCGTGGGACACCAACGAACTTGAGATTTTCCAAATTCCACTCAGCTGTGTATGTAAAATCCTGCAGTTGTTCATGTGACATCCACTTCAGTGAGCATGACATGTTTAATATTGAATAAATATTAAATATTCTATCCATTACTGATCTCGCTTGAATAAAATATACAGGAAAAAAAATTCTCCAAATCTCCACATTTTTTCTTCAGCCTCTTTGGTGGAAGTTCTGTGGAAATAAAAACTTTGAGGTGAAAAATTTTCTGTCTCTCCCTGCTAGCTTCCTTTTCCTCCCCCCTCTTCAATTGAAGGGGGGGGGGGGGGGGGGGGGATTGACCCTCTTTGTTTTCCTGCATTAAAGGGAGTCTCCTTCTTTTTCATTTACTGCATGCGATCTGTTTGGAGTTGCTGGGGCTGGTACTGGCTGAATGCCGCTGCCGCTGCAGCAGCTCCTGGGGTGGCAGCGGTCGCAAGCGGCTGCTGGACAGTGTATCCATACCCTGCTGTTGTCATGTAGCTGGTCGGCGCTGGTGAGGCTGCGTAAGGATACTGCTCATAAGCGGCGGCAGCGGCGGCAGCAGTGGCAGCGGCTGAATACTGCGCATAAGCCGCTCCGGTATAATCAAGGTATGGAGAGGTTGCAGCAGCAGCGGCAGCTGTTGCAGTAGCAGCAGAAGGCTGCACATGAGGGATCACCACACTGGGTTGGACAAAAGCTTGAGGGTAGACATAGTGAGCAGGGATCCTGCAGGACACAAAGACACACAAGTTCAGAGAAGAGCCACAAAAATGGACCATCTTACCAAAAACGGAAACACCGTGGAAAAACTGGAAGAAAAAAAAAGCAGGTGCCAAGTATGTCAATCTAGTCCTCAGAGCACAGCAAATCCATTCATTACCAACTTAAAGCCCTACCTAGAAATAAAACCGTTAAAAAAGCAGCAAAACCCACAAAAGAAACACAAGTGCAGCTTTTAATTGGAAGAAACAAAGTGCCTCAATCTGAAACACAATGAGGAGCAATCCAAGGAAGACATAGCCAAGCTCTGCACCACCGTGAATGACTGAAAAGTCCAGGTTTGGCACAATGCGAGCTTATCACAAAAACACCACAACATATCAATCAAAGTGGGCATTTCTCTGTCCACAACAGCACACATACACGCATGCTCACACATGTTAATGGGTCTTTGAAAACAAACAAAAAAAAGGCCAAAACCGTAGGCTATCTGCATCTTCAGAGAAATGACAACGCTTTCAAAATCCTGTCACAGCGTTGGAAAGTAAGGCGATAGATTTTTTTTGAGTTGTGAAGAGTGTACATTTATCTTAGGAAGGGGATCAATTTGATAAATGAAAAAGGTTTTATTTATCGTTCGAGGAGCAATAACAGAAGCACATGAGGGAGTAAACGGACACATTTAAACCTGTGTATCTGGGTAAACGTATCAAATTCAAACTGGTGCTGAAGTCACCCTCAGTAAAAATACTTCAGAGCAGGTGTGAAATATATCTGACAAGCCCCCCCCCCTTATAGACATACACCCCCCACACAAAAACACACACTCTGGTTTGACTGACAAGAGAGGCTGGAAGAGGGCTATTTTTGCTCCCCTTGTCATCTCCAAAGGACAAGTTGATCTCGTTGGGCAGCAACACACGGTCTGGTGCTCCTCGGCTGCCTTCACTGCATTACGGTTTCACTGACTTTCCTGAATTTTTAATCATCCCATCCCGGTTGGAACAAGCTGGACGGAGTCAGCCACACGTGGGCTCCAAAAGAACTTCCAGCGCTTGTTTCCCCCCCTCCAATCATCTACAGGATGCATGTCAAGCAGGAAATCGACAACTCATGAGAGGACAAGGCCTCAAAAAAGTCCAAAAAGTGGAATCTATATTAGAAAAGTGAATCAAAAGCAAGTAGTGGCTATTTTTTTGTCTTGCAGCTTGTGGTCTAAATAAAGGCGCTTTGTAAATCACCGGGACACATGGGTAATCCACCCCCTCCAAAGAACATAACTGAGAGGCTTCGCGGGCGCCTGTCCTGGCCCACCTGTTGTCCGAAGCTGAGCAGGCCTGTGTGGTGCCATACATTATTAACGGCGTGGCTGAGCGACTCCTATTTTCCATCTGAAACTGAGAGGCTGGCTGGATAACTGTATCCAGCAGCTGCTCAGGTCTACGGCTGAAGTTAGAGTCTTAAAAAACATAAAGAAATTGAGGGTTGGCAATCATTTAAAACTAGACGTGAAGGTTTGGTCCTATTTAACTGTAATTTGACATCGTTTTTGCAAATCTTGTGAAAGTTTGAGTCTTTTGCTGTTGATATTTGGAGAGAGAAAAAATGTTCGAGTGACAAAAAAATGAACAAAGCATCAAATAAACGTGGTTTAGCAGAAAGAAAAAGGTACTCTGTGCTTGTATATTAAGGCTGCAAATGAAAAAGCATTAAGAAAATAATGTCATGAGTAGGGAAACTGAAAAAAATAACTCTGCATGCAAGCCAATGTTTATTTTTTGTTTTGTTGCAGGGGATTGGGATTTAAATGAACGCACTTAAGAGCGATTGCCCCCCCCCCCATTTGACAACAAAACCCTGATGGTTAACTAGAAACTGGAAAAACAAAAAGTGAACCACAGACTGAAGCAGAATCATTAAAGGGGAAAAGAGTCAACACTCCATTGCAGAGTTATACATCTTTATGTATCAAAACTCATAACGTTCTGTACAATCAAATGAAAAAAAGCCCCTCCTGCACGCCCCATGTCCCCCACTGCAAATAGAAATAGGCACACAGTTAAGCTGAACACCACATCAATACCGAAAACAAGGCAAACACACCAATCTATGAACTAAAGAAAACTGAAAACAACAACAAAAGACTTCCATGCATCTAATCACCATTTCGGCCCGTTTGTGTATGTCAGTGAATACAGGTAACACTTTAGTGCTCTGCCCAATGCAGACTCAGCTATTCCTCAAACCATCATGTCCCCCTCATCTGCTATTTTAACCGTTACCGACCCTGTCAGATCAGAGAGAGACAGACAGCGTGAGGTCAACTCCTGTGTGAGCCGGGGGACAAACACGCACTTCCTTCACAGGCAGCCCCCCCCACTCCCCCAGAGAGGAGCACACACGTACACTCACATGTCCTCATTCAGGAGGAGAGGGCTGAGGCCACAATAAATGAAAACATTTACAATGTGAACACAAAAATGACAGTTTTGAAAATTATTTTACACACATTTTTTTAATAAGAGATGAGGATGTTATATTAGTTTACATACCCATAAGGCCTTTGGATGAATGCAGGATGGATTTGAGGTACGCCAAAGGCAAACCCTAGAATTGAGAGCAACAAACATTACAAAGAAGCCCAAACATGACACCTCTTTGTGGTCATAATCCCAATCTTTTAATTCCAGCGTGTTTGCCTAAATTACTTCTTTACCTGGCTGAATGACCCTGGGTTTGGCCCCAAGATAGGCCAGGTTTACGTTGGCTTTCCTTCCATCTATTATGGGGTTGGGGTCCTTACAGGCTCTGTCTGCTGAGGCCCGGTCTGCCATGGTCACCTACACAAACATCCAAATCACCATATTATGTCACCAAATGTCACTAAAACTGAGATAAATTCATATCGCATCTAAATCCATTTTCACAGATTAAATTATATATAGATAAACTTCACAGAATATCAGCATTAGAGTAAAAAATGGGGTAATCTAGCAGGTTAGAGGAGGGCAGAAGTTCCCTGTGGTTTGAAGTGGCACTCTAGTGCGCATGTGCAAACTTTCCAAATCCACTTTTGCAGGCTGATACTCACGAATCCATAACCTCTGGATTTGCCGGTCTGCCGGTCAGTGATCACCACAGCCTCCTCGATGTCGCCGAACACCTCGAAGTACTTCCTCAGACTGGAGTCCGTCGTGTGATAAGGAAGGCCTCCCACGAAGATCTTGGTGAAGGTGGTGTCTTTCTGCGCCGAGTGCATCATGCGTGGAAATGTACTTCGTCGGGAGCTTTTAAGGTCACTTTCACGCGAAGAAGAAGAGAAGTTTCAGGAAGTTTTTCTTTGTGTGCTTCTGTATGTGTGCGAAATCGCAGCCCCCCACGAGCGGCGTGACTTACTGTGGGTCTGACGGAGGAGGAGGAAGAGGAGTACACCTGTTAGTTTGTTGTGAAGGTTTGCCAGTTGTCAGCGCGTGTGACACAGAAACTTAACTCCACCCAGATCAGGACCTCCTCGTGCAGCAGGCGCTCCGACTGTCGCACAGCTGCTCCGACCGAGCACCACGTGCTCCTCCATGTTTGGTGTCGTAAAAAAGTATTAACAAATAATAAAAGTGCAAAGATTCTCTGAGAAGCGAATCTTTGAATGTTTTAACGTAAAGGCCATTGGACTGGAATTAAATATCCATAAAAGAACCAAGGGTCCCACACAAATTAAATTTAAATATATATAAATATTAGTGTTCCAACTTTAATTGGCTACTTCAATTAAATTAAAATAAAAAAGGAAAGAAGCGCATTTTATTTTATAGTAGCAATGCTTCTTAGATTTTAAAGTCCCACTCTGAGCACCTTTGGAACTATTTTCAAAGTGTTCCCAGTGGTGTTTTGATTATGATCATGCACATTTTTGGCCAAAAAACAAACAAACAAACAAAACCTGCATTGTCTTCTGGAAGAAAGTTTCTGCAAAGCAGCTGTATTTCATTTGAAAATTGCCTCTTAACTGTTGGAGGGACGGTGTGGAGTAAGCCTTCCCTCACTTCCCATCATCCTTTTATTTACACTCTCTCCCCTAGCTTACAGCCCCTCACACATCCAACCTAACATTACAAAAATGGTACAACAAAAATGGCGAGAAAATGTTTGAGCTATCCAGCCATACAGTTTTACACCAGATGCCAGCTCAGACGAGGAGAACGAAGACGTCCACGGATCTAATCCTCTGCAAGTGGCTGCATCAGAATGGAGCTGAGCAGGGAGCTTGTGGCCCACCGACTGTAGCACCTACATCACTGCTGCAGGCTTGTACCCAACTGCATTGTTTTGTCTTTTCCCAATTCACAATTTGAATACAAAAATACTCAGAAATGCTGTTTTAAGCTTAAATTTCTTTATATATGTCCTCCATCATGAGAAAAATGTCACATTAACATGTTAAAAACACAATTTTTATTGGAGTTGGTCTTTATGATGGCCCCTCCACAAAAGCATGCTCCTTAAATGTGATTCCATTTCAAAGACTTTCTTTGGCTGCCAAGCACAGCTGTTTTAGTATTCATTGCTTTTCGTTTGAAATAACCTGCTTAAACTCTGTTTATAGCATTTTTTTACTGTCACAAAGTAGAAGTTTTGTAAAAATGAAAAATCCATCACTTTGTTAGATGCTGTATAATTTTAATTCGAATAAACATTTAGGCAGAAAACCTGTTCCCAAGGGTCAAAAAACTATCTGAAAGAGAAGAAAACTAACAAAGAATTTGCTGACACCAGTGTAACAGAAAAAAAAAAAACATTAGAGAAGTGTCCTTTGGTCCACTTGGTCTGTGGTATATCCCACATAATTATGGTCTGGGTTCTGAAAGGTTAAAAATCCCCAAAAAGGTAATTGGGGGGGGGGACATTACAAAATGATAGAAATTTAACAAATGTTTCTGGTTGATTCTAAAGCGGTCAACCTCTGATCGGAAAATCCCAGATGCTGTTCCCACCTTACCCATCCATGTGTCAAAATATCCTTGGTACCAGTGTTCGGCTGCGGAGCCGCCATCAGTGTGTGTGAGAATGGGCGAATGGGACTGTGACTATGAAACACTTTGGTCCTTCCAGTAAAGGGCTATATCAGTATACACCATTTACCAATCGTCATATTCTAGTTTCCTGCCAATATCAGAAGGTTGTCATCTTACAGAAAAAAAAATGTTTACTTCAAATAATTAAGAATCCATCTGAAATAATAATATTGATTTTAGGAGTTAAACATTTTATTGTTTTGTGACAGTTATGTTTAATTTTTACATTTTATTATAGCCATTGGGGTGTAAGCATAAAGCTTGTTTGACTGACTCCAAGTCAGATATGAATATTACTTTTCCAGGATGCTTTAAATGTAGGTGATATCTTACCAGGGGATTCAAATATTTAGATATTCCAGTTTAGGAAACCTTTTTTTGGGATGTAAAATAGTATTTCTCTATTTTTTTTATGTAAAAATCCTATTTTATAATGTATCATTTTTTTTCTTGTCAGGTAAAAATTCTCATAGATAAATCAAAGTTATCACATTTTAAATCTAAAGAAACTAACTAAAAAGCACAAGTTGAGTTGAATGAAGGCTCAGCACACACTTTGATTGTAAATGTTCTATTCTAGAACATTTAATACCCATTAAAACAGGTAGATCATAAATACAATACTGTACATAAAAAGTGTAAATACTATGTTCAAATACATTTCTATTTACAGCTCCTTGTGAGGAGAGCAGCTTAGTTTTCTTCTATAAAGTAAGGTCTCAGGGTTTCTTTCTTTTTACTTGAGATTTTAGCTCAAATATTTAACTATGTCTAGTCAGCTCCACAGTTCATCACTTCCATAAAAAGAAAGCTCATAGGACAAATCGTTCTCTCATTACAAGTAGTTTGCAGCAACATTCTGATACTATTAGATGTTTTTTCAGTCCTGCAGCTGAAAATAACCTACAACCTTTTTAACACTCAGTTAAAAAAAGGGATTCAGTTCTTCAGTCAACAACGCAGAAGGATTCTGAACACAGGTCCAAACAGTTTGTGACTCAGTGGCGTCGTCACCGAGCGGTCTGGGTTTTATGTGCCTTGATGAGCAAACCTGACGTTAAGGCATCCATTTCTCCAACGCTTTGCCTTTCTATACTTGATTGGAGAGGCCACACACAAGTCTTCATTTACTCGTTTTTTTCACCCGTCCGAGAGACGGTCTGAACGCTCCAGGAGTCCCTTCCAGTGCAAGCTTCCCAACAGTCTGCTGCTCGACGGGGATCACTACAGTACGGATCATTGGAAGCTGCTTTCGCAGATTCCATGTCACCATAGCGGCGCAAATCCTAGAAATATGGCACTAAGCTTCATCATGAATGCATGTTATAAAAAAAAAAATAGCACATCACATGTAACAGCAGATATGGAACCGTAGTTCTTTGGTTAGCCCTGACATATATTGATGTAAATATCAATGTATAATAACAGTAGTACATTCCTGATCTTTAAATCCCACATTGCTTCGTTAGAAGAATATAAAATATATAAATATGTTTGCTGCTTAAAGAAATGCAGGTGGATGATAGAGTTCAAACCTGTGTCGTTTATAAAAATATGACCACATATGAAACTCAGATCTGTGCATAGTGATTTCTTTAGTGAACTACAAAACCCCCTGGTTAAATGCACAGCTACGATATGATCCTCGTTAAATGCACAGCTACGATATGATCCAGCAAAGCCTCCAGGCCAGCAGAACATGTCAGCTCTTTAATGAGTTGGGGTCAGAGCAGAGATCTGGGTAACATTTTGGGGAGCCCTGCTGCTCCGCAGTCCTTCTTTGGGTCCTATCTGATCAGAGTCTGGGTGTCCGTCTCCATTGAGGGCGGCCCTTTGGTGAGTCGAGATGGTTTCACAAACACACCGTGACCCGCAGGGCAGCGGAAGTACACTCTCCCCTGCACAGTGCCGTTGTGTTTACCTAAAAGAGGGTCAGAAAGGTTCAACGTTTAGCCAGTTTCAGACACAAAAGGCTGGACTGTATTATTTTATCAGTGTTGACTGAGTGGTTTCTTGGGAAAAAATATGCCTGATAACATTTTGAACAAATAAAAATGCGAGTTTTAGCTGGAATCACTGCTGCACTAACAGGGTGACTGAAGCAGCCTTACCTACTGCCAGGTCCAGCTTTACGCCGATCCAAATTCCCTTCGCGAACTCCACCCCTCCAACATAGTGGACTGTTCCCCTCCTCTTCCCCACCCAAACCTGTTCCCCTGGTGCCATCCAGTCAGGAAGCTGGGCTACAGGGGTGCCCTCCTCGCCGCTGGAGTCCCCAGAAGGTTCAGCACTGCTGGGGTTTGGGCTGGGGCAGGGACTCCCGTGGGGTAGGTCTCCTTGGGCTGGCTCTTGGATGGGAGGTTCTCCGCCTGCTCTTGGAGCTCTGGCAGAGGATGGTGCTGATGCTGAAAGTGCTGATGAAGCAGGACCTAAAAGCGGGGCGCTTGGGCTGGGGGCTTTGACTGAGGAGTCTGGGCTGAGCACAGACACACTTGCATTGTCCTCAGGGGAGGAACGTTTGCACATTACTTTATCCTTAACAGAAGTCTCATTAGCGACGTCAGAGCAGGGCTGAATGTCAGTGTGACATAATTCCATGTCAGTTCTTTCCTGGTGTTTTTCAGAAAACTGAGATCCCTTTTTTTGCCATTCTTGAGTGAAATGTGATAATTCCCCCTCCCCGAAACCATCATCAGCTCCTTTAAAGTCAGTGAACTCCTGGCTGGTGCTGAGGACACAGTTCTGAGGCAGTGGATCTGTGCAGTTAGGAATATTCACTGGTTCAGAGGGAGACGGCCCGAGCTGGGGAGCTGAGGGGGGCAGCTGTTGGGCTTCACTGCCTCCTGAAAGACTTCTGGCTTGGAGGTAGCTTCTGCCTGGCGGGCAGCTGGGAGGGTCGTGGGACTCTCTGGAGGTGCAGCTTAGGCGGTCAGAGCTCTCACTGGCACTGAAAGGCACATCCGACAGAGTAGCATTGGAGGCACTGTGTGAGAAGTAGCCACTGGTGCAGCTGCTGGTTGTGGGGCTTCGGGATACTTCTCCACCTCCGCATTGGCTACCCTTCGGGTCAGAGCCAGCACTTTCCTGGTTGTCCAGGGTGGCATTGTAGTTTTCAAAATTTGCAAATTCCTCTGGGATGTAAGGCTGGAAGTTGCTTCGGTCCTGCGAGCCTGGATTTAGATTCCGAGTCACCTCCATGTTGGGTTCTTCCTCATCGGAGTCCTGCTGATCCAAACAGGAGCGGTGAGAAAAGCAACTCCAAAGATGACATTTTAACAAAAGAGTTAAAAAAAATGTTTTTGAGAACTTTAAATACAAGATAAAATGATGAAAATGGTAAAAAAAAAAAGTGATAATGACAAATGAACAAATGGATGAGCTGGACTGTGCAAGTGTGTTTTTGTTGCTTTAAAACTTCATTTGAACCTTCCAATTCTAATTTATGAAGATTACATCCCAGATAGGATGTTACATAAACACCATCCAATCCAAATAAAATCACATTTAACGGGAGATTCTGAAGACAGATTTTCAGATATTTCACCATGTAAATATCTTATTTGGAACTTGTTTGGGGGAGAAAAAACCCCTGGAGGACACAGTACTACTAACATAGTTGTATAATTCTCGTCAGCCGACAGTTTTATAAATAAAAGACTTTTATTTTTTCTGGAGTCCACATTCGTTACAGGGATTTAACCCTTCAACACCGAAGGTGTCACCGGCAACATCTACATTACACATGGTCTTGGACGTACCATAACTCTTCTTCAACCAACGCATTAACAAAATTAAAGTAACTCTAAAACATTCTGAAACTGACAAAAGCAGCTTTGAGCAATTAACATTTTACGCTAGTAAAGTGTTGCATATCAGCCCAAAGCTGCTTTTCTCCGTTGGAATTATGTTAATTGTGTAAATGGTTCAGGGTTTACAGTAATTCATAGAACTTGGCGCTGCAACTCCGGTGTTTAAGGGGTTAACTGAAATTCCCAATTTTCTTCCAAACGTTGCTGCCTAGATTTGGCACAATGGAGAAAAAAAGCTGTATTAGAGGCTGTGAGTTCATGCAAGCTCTGCAGAGAAGGTTGAGAAGAAAGCATTTGTCTGCATAGTTTTCTGATTTGCATTCCATTTGTTAAAGACAAAAGTTACTTTTATTATTCTGGCTAAATTCTTCCAAACATGCTTCTTAATTACGTTTGGAAGGGCTTATTTACTCACTTTAATGTTTTTTTTTGTACTTACTCAAGTCCGGAGATCAAAACTGTATTCAAATTGTTAGAATGTTTCACTTTTGATCGGGAAGCCTTGATTTTTTTGTTTTTTCTCCATGCTGAGTACTAGCCAACCAGTGTTTGCGTGCATGTGTAGCACTTACTGCAGTGTGTGGCAGTGTGAGGCTGAGCTGCCTGCTGGTGGGGGTGGAAGGCTTGCAGTGGCCCTCGCTGCCTGCCCTGGGTCGATGCCAGGGGCAGGGAGAGGGGAGCAGTGCAGGGCTGTCCACACATGAGCGCATGCTCTGCTGACGGGTCAGAACAACACACACTTCACAGTCACACACAACATGCATGGAGCTCAGTTCCACAGTTAGTGACATGCAGCTGGATGCATCACAAGGCACCAGGGCCTGAGGAGTCCTAAACGTTAAGAACTTTTTATCTCGTGGGAGTGCCTTAAAGACTGCAGTTAAACTCTCGTCTGATCTCTTAACATTTTATAGCTCTGCAAATTTGGCCCAAACGAGCAACAACAAATGAATGTTTATTGAAGAAAAATGCAGAGCGTCAACCATAGCCACTTCTAGAAAAGTAAAGGTTTTTGTTCTGTGAGTGAGAGCTGGAACACAGCTCATGTGCAACAGGATACACGGTGGTGAGATGATGACAATCTGTAAACCATAAGAAAGCGTTTTAGAGAAATGTGTAGTCCTGTCTGATAACTGAAGTTTATCTCACCACCTAAAAATGAGAACAATACAATCATCAAAGGTTAACCCAGTTCCTGCCAAACTTAAACTGCCAGGTAGTCTTTTACAGACTGTTTCTGCAATCTGCTTTAGCTTCTATCCAGTAAATAAGAGTGAATGTAATGGGTCAACTATTGCTCTGCATTTGTGGGATTTGAGATTTTGACAGGATTTTACCTCATAAGCGAAAGCTGGCACACCTTTTTTTATTTTTCCATGGCTTTGATGGCTATGTCTGAACAGTTTTTTCTTTGCTGTCACTTTAAGTCCTTGCACCACCTTCTATTAGCAAAACAGTTAATAAAAAAAATGGACAGAGCCACAATCTATCTGGAAAATATCTGTTATCGCACAAAATAAAGCTTCAGTGTTAACTTCTGACAAGTTCTGTGATGCAAAGGTCATTTGAGGTTTGAAATGGAGGATGTAATGAGTTCGTTAAAGTCAATAAAGTTTGGATGTTAAAAAAAAGTGCTTTAAAGCAAAAGCAAAAATAAACTTGGATTGACGCTGAATAGACAAAAAACTGTTGAGATGTGTTTGAAAGAAAAAAAAAAGTGATCCCTCTTTACCTCTTGTCCCAGCAGCGGCCGGACCTCCTGCGCCTTCTTTGTCTTGTTCTCCTCTTTGACAGGAAGTAAAGACTTGAGGAATTTCGGCGGCTGGGGCGAAAGGACTTTGAAGGGGCTCACACTGAAAATAGTAGGACTTTCTGGAGGCACGCCTGCACGGATAGCTTGGTAAGTTTTCCTGCATGGAGGCCCAGCATTTCATAGGGCTGCTACAAAGTGTCTGCTTTACCTCCATTCTCCTTGTTTTTGACAGGTGTGGTGCAAAGGGCGCCCTCCTGAGGGTGACAGCAGGTGTTGTCCACATGCTCGTAGTGATTCTGTAGAAAAACATGCAGATTTAATCAAGAATATAATTTGCCAAATGATCCAAAGCCGGGTAAAAAAAAATCAAGAACAGATTTCTTTTCATTTAAGAGTAGATGTACTGACATGACTTTCAGTGTGTACATAATGAAAACACACACAATAAAGTGTTTTCTAAACCCAAGTTTAAATGAAAGAGAAAGAAATCTGTGCAAAAAATGAGTCTAAAATTGTGCCAAAGGATGTTTAACGTGCCTTGCAGTCTTCATCCTCACAGCCAGTCAGGTCGGTTTTGCTACACGATGCCTAAAAAGAGCAACAAGAGGTCATCTGTTTCATAAGGTCAAACGCTTGTTGTCCACATGGATACAGCGCAGTAAGGGTTGTGCTTTTACATGCTGTACATTTGGGGTGCTGATGCTTCTTCTCAAATGTCTCCCTCTAGCAGCGAGGGCTTCCTTCACCGTCACGGCCTGCGAACAACACATTTTTGTCGGTTTCTGCAGTTTGTTGATTATTTTTAAACGTAAAGCATGAGGGCTGAAAGAAAAAAACATCTATTTTTATACATACAGAGTCTTGTACTTTTTCTTTTTCCAGAGTTGGAACTGGAAAAAGAAAAAGTACAAGCAAAGAGATTTTGGCAGTGGTCTGAGATTGCACTTCCTTGCGATAAACATAGTAATGTGGTTTTGGGAAAACACTGTCAAAGACACAGGGGCTTACCAACTTAGAACGAGAAAACCTGACATTTAGGAGTTAATCTGGGCTTCTTATATTGCAGAAAAAGTGAAGACCCTAAGGTCACCCCATCCTTAATTTTTACTGAAGTGGTGAAATGTATGAAGTATCAGAATATGCAATCCTATCATTTGCTGGGAAATTTACTCCCCCTTTTCTTAATTAAGCCTAAAGCAGCTTCAGGAGCACATCTGAGGCCATCAGTTTGTTTGACTCATCAGGTTCTGACTTTCTGACTGTCTGACCTACATTTAGCCAAACCATCATCTTCTACCTGTCTTAGCCTCTCCAGACTCAGGATGTTCTCCACCTCCAGAACCCCCCGGGTGTACTTTTCAATGTAGGTTTCTCCATCCTGAGTTTCTTCACTGTCTGCACGTGCAGCCATGAGAGCCAAGGTTTCCCTCTCCTCTGGCTCCTCGGAGGCCTTTTGGATGAAACAGAGCCAGGGGATGAGGAACAGCATGCTACACATTTAGATAAAGTCCAGTTTGAGAAGAGTTGTACCTTTGGTATATTGGAAACGATTTCATAAGTCACCCCGCAGGAGTACAGCATGTTCCTCAGGGCCATTCTTCTCTTGAGGCTCTGAGTAAAACTCTACATGAAAGGGAATCACAACCACGTTGATCAATGAAGAACATCCCATCAGCCGCTGATGCCTCCTCTACTGAAGGAAGACTGTCTTCAACCCTTCCAGTATGAACCTGCTTGTTGTAGATGTTCACTGCAATCCTCTTGCGAAGCACCAGCTCCATGGAGGCGGGGTGGCTGAGCTGCACCGTGGCTTTAATGATCAGGTAGATGCGCTCATTTGGTGAGGTGACCCGGTTCAGGTGAACAGAATCATGGATGGAGGAATCCCAGGAGCAAACCGCCAGCACCTGGTGGATGAGACAAGTATTGTCATTAAGACTTTCTTTTTCAATGCTTCATTTTACTATTACAATAACCAAAAAATGTTAGTTTTCTCTAAACCACTAAGAAGATAAACATGAAAGTTCTTAGAGGATAGTTTTGACTGGGAAGATTTTATTTCTTCATTAAAAGTGACAAAAATGTTCACCTAAACCATAAAAGTAAAATTAAAACATAATCTATTTATATTTTTTACCAAAATAATACATTTGAATGCTAACTCCCAAAATGTCTAAATACTTTTAATATCATAATGCTCCCTCCACCATGTTTCACAGAGGCGATAGTACAGAGCTTTATGTTGTGGTGTCTTAAAGGTGCTGCAGCAGCCTTAAACTTAAACCTTTTGAGGACTGAAGAACACATCAGTATTTTAAATTTAGTTTGCAGCATTGTTCAGCTTTTACTGATCAAAAAGACTGTTATGTGGCAACAAAAGAACATTTTTAATAGAAAGTTAAGACTGAAGATACCTTAATCATATGCACAGGTATCATTCACAACTGTGTTTTTTGGGAGACTGGATGGAAAAATTGGCTAAACTTTTAAATTATCTATTTCCATCCATCCATTTTCTAAACCCGTTTTGTCCCCTTTCAGTTTCACATCCATACACATTTGCCGACAATTTAGAGTAACCAATTAACCTATGGAGCATGTTTTTGGATGGTGGGAGGAAGCCGGAGTCTCTGGAGAGAACCCACGCATGCACAGGGAGAACATGCAAACTCCACACAGAAAGGTCCCTCATTGATGTTCTGGTTCAGGTCCCCTGCTGTGAGGCAAGAGCGCTAACCACTGCTCCACCGCGCAGCCCCAAATAATTCTGATGATAAACTTAAAATTTGAAGCAAAACTAAAAAGCTAAAATGTGGCTTCACTAAATCCCCCCCTTCCTGAAGAGGTGACGTGGTAGCACCTGTCCACAAACTTGCACACACCAAAACAAAAAAAGATTTATAGTAATCAAAATGTGGTATGACTGTAATTTGTAGGAGGAAAATAATTCAAGTGTCTGACAAAAAATGGAAAAAGAAAAGAAAAAACGGACATTTACTGTTGAGAAAAACATGACGTGAGCTTTTCCTGGATGGTACGACAGGTAATAAAGCCACTATAAAAATAAAATACGTTTATGAGCATAAAAGTCGTAAAATGAGGAAAAAAATACTCGTAATCTTACAAGGAAATAGCCATGCTGGTTATGTAAGCCTCCATCCACTTTACTAAATCCATCAATGCACCCATTTCTGGTGCTGCCATAAGGCTTTAGTTTATCATAGGAATCCATGTGTCATCATGTGTCTGGAACTGTACTGCAGACGTAAACGGTGCACCTGCTGGAAATCCACTTCTTGTGGCTAAAGAATCTTCTTCTGAAAATGCTCCTTGCCTGAACATTCTTTTGAATGTCCTATACTTGTGATAAGTCAATGTTGACTCACAAAAAGACTTTGTGCAGCCACCGCTGAAGGAACCGCTTACAATGTGCTCTATGTCCTTCATACTGAAGCTCAAGATTGGTTCTTTTTTTGTTTTTTATATTTCTCTTTGTAAACAGACTTTTGCCTCATAAATGTATGACTGCAATCTAGTAAATTCTCAATTCATAAATTTAAAATAATAAAACTTTGTTATCACAGAATATTGACCCTAATTTTTTTATGCGAGATTACGACTATTTTCGTAAATTTTTTAACCTTTTTTTCCACAATATAACAACTTTATTCTCGTAAAATTATTACTTTTTTCTCATAATTTGACGACTTTACTCTCATAAATGGATTTTTCTGGTAGTCGTAATACTCTGTCGTAGGACGATGGTATGCGTTGTTGGTTCTTCGTTTCTTCCTTCACTGGTGTCTGTCACATTTATTTACAATAAACCTTTTTCACTGGGCAGATTTGTGACGGACCTGTCTAGATTTGTGAAAGTGAGAGAATTGTGACACGAGAGCAGGGCTCAAAAACCCAGATTTCTAGGCAGAATTTTTCAAGTCATTTGCAACTTGAGAGACATAAGAAATAGTTTAAGAGCAATAAAGTTTAACTTTTGGTTGAAGATGTTAACCTGTAAAGGATGGAGAGGTAGTACCATTCTGCACAACAATACAGTGTCCTACATTTAGGTAATTCTTTATTTTCTCTTCTTATTTCCAAACTGCCTCGTGCGGTTTCTGTGCTTTTTTGTGGCTCAATAATTTACTGAAAATTGAACCTTCCAGAGGAAATTATCCTAAAGGCTCAACCAACTGAATTCTTAATTTCAACCTTCAACTTCAAACAGCATTTTTGGTGCATTTTTTTTTTTTTTAAACAATGTTCTCTTTTTGGCCACATAAGGGCAGTAAAGTTCTGGCTCACCTCCTCGTCACTGTGCCTGATGATGGGCAGATAGAAGAACTGACTGCCGTGCTCTTTGGGCAGGATGGAGTTAACGCCGGCGGCGTGTGGCCCGGTCAGCTGCTCGTTCACGGTCAGATTATCCGCTGGGGGCACAAAGGTGTTTTTTTTAAGTGCTTGCATAGCAGAACCCTCGAATGAAAGCATCCATGTAACTCACCATTTAAATCCAGGAAGAGGACGGGAATGTGGGCTTCCATCCCTGCAGCCGGGTTCCTTTATGCAGATGAAGAAAGTTAGATTGGAGCAAACAAAGGACTATGAAAAAAGTATTTTTTTTTCCTTACCAGTCTGCAGGAGCTCCAGGGATGCCACTTCCAGGTGTGGGTACCAGCACTGCATTCCTCTCCTCAGTCAGCCCAACCCACTGCTCCACCAGCCGAGCTTCCCGCTCCATGTCCTCCTCAGACTTTTCTGGGTGCGAGCGGTGAGGGAACGGAACGTTTTGATCTCAAACGCTGATCATGTTCTTTCAACTGTCAACACACTTACCATGTTTGTTAATGATTTTCTTGATTTGCTCATCAAGATACTCGCGGCGTTTGATAAGGGCGTCTGACCAGCGCTCTCTAATGCAGTTGAGATCCTCCTCCTGGAAGCAGACAGACGCTGGAATCAAGGTCAGCCGGATGAGTGAGAAAGATGGTGGTGCAGAGAAGTGCTCGCAGGGAGGTTTGAGTGTTTATGAAGCTCAATATCCTAACTAAATCCCACTCTTTTGGTGTATTGTTTATTGTATCTCTCTTTCTATCGCTTATCTGTTTATGTGGTCTCCCGCTAGCTTACAGCCCCTCACACCCCCAACCTAACATCACCGGAAGCAACAAAAATGGCGAGCAATGTTTGAGCTATCCAGCCATACAGTTTTAAGCCAGATGCCAGCTCAGACGAGGAAAACAAAGGCGTACGTGGATTTAGTCGTCTTCGAGTGGCTGCATCAGAACAGAGCGGAGCAGGGAGCTTTTGGCCCGCCAATTGTAGCTTCTATGTAATGACTATAAGCTTTTTTCAACGCCATTGTTTTCGTCTGCTCCTGATTCACAACAACTCAAATAAAAAATGTTCACAAATGCAGTTTTGAGCTTAATTTTCGTAGATATATCCATCATCAGAGAAAAACACAAAAATCACTTTTTAATCGAAGTGAGTCTTTAATAACATAGAGCAGGTTATCTTCTCCACAACCAAACTTGGTAAAAAAGGATAATAATCAAAGCTTCAACTGACCGGGCAGTAAAGTGACCAATCCTGGAAACATACAAGAGCAAAAAGTCTCAACCCTTAATAACACACACTCACACAGTCACACACTCAGATACAACTGTAGCTTCCCAAGTTCTTACCTGAGAGAACCACAGACAGCAGATACCCCCCCCACACACACACACACACCCCACTGCACTCAACAGGCCCTAAATCCAACCGCACAATGCTTTTGAAAGCTGCAAAGGGTTCACCATGCAGAGTGCTGGGAAATCATGCAGCCATGCAGTGGCGTTGAAATGATGTCAGCTGTGATGAGCAAACGGCAGCATGAATAAGAAAGCCGGGCAGACGTGCTGCGCCGACTGGGGGGGACTGCCACAGCAGGGCTGGGGTGGTTGAGAACTACAAGTGTGCATCGGTTTCAATAAAAACACTTTCTTTAGTCAGCAGACTTTTTGCCACGAATACAAGGTGTTGTGAAAAAACACAGTCAGTGGGTTTCCTTCATGCTGCAAGGGGGGGGGGGCAACAGCAGGAGACTTAGAGGGTACCTGATAACTATCCATATCGTCTTCCACCTCTCTCTGGTAGGAGAGAAGACACTTGGTCAAATGTGAAGAAACCAGTTCAAAAGAGGCAAGACCCTTCGACTGATCCAAAGAAATCTTTAATGTATTTTAGTTCAGAAAAGTCACCTAAGATGAAACCCAAGAGCTGCTAAACATTAGTTGGCTGAAACAACTTAGTGCTGCGAAAAATAAATATTGCTCATCTCATTGAAATGTCTTTGGGTAATGTGTAAAGGCTGCACAGGGTGCATGTTACAGACCTGGTAGCTGTCGAGGGGCCTCTGTAGTTTGGTGCAGCGAGCAGAAACACAGCCAATAGAAACAGACAGCACAGCCTCCACCAGCAGAGGCAGAGTGCCCGAGTTCTGGACTGGCTTCACACACACCTGTAGCCTCCTGGAGTGACCCTGCTCTCAAAAACAGCATTTCATTGCCAGCGGTTAGTGTAGGCTGGCAGGTTTGAGCAGAACAGTGTCTGGGTTTTTCTCTGACCTGTCGGAGCTGAAACACTCCTCCCGTGCTGATGTCTTTAGCAGGTTGCAGCTCCACAGAGGTGTATTCGCCCTGCTCATTCAGCTCCTGAATGGAGGCCCACAGTTCGATTCTGCGGGACACTTCACTCCACCTTAAACATGAAAACACTCGGGTTAATGAAGTCACAGAGCAAGTACAGAGGTGTGAACAAATGCAGACCTGTCTCTGAGGGTCCGGGTTTTAGCCTCCAGTGCATCCAGCTCCCACAGTGGGCGTCCTTTCCCCGCACAGCGGTGGCCCCACACCTCTATAGCCAGCGCTCCATCTGATATAAACTCTAAGAACTCATCTGTTACGGGCACTACGTAATCCTGGATTAAAAGTCGATAAAAAGACGAAATGGGTTTGAAGGAAGGAGTTCAAGTCAAGCGAATACCGCCTCCCGTTTGTTACCTTGCAGTGATCAAACTGGACCGTGAACTGAGCATCCGGACTAAGAGGGGAGGGTCTGTCAGGGCTAACCATGGGAGGAACCACAATGGGCTCGCCATAATCCCAGAAAGTGTACTGACAGAAGACAAAATTGGAAAGGTTGAGCGGCAGCCCTGTGGCCTCCCTGATCCGCACCTACAGCAGCGACACAAGCACAGACGGGTTAAGGTTTCATCTCTTTCTGAAGTTTTTGACGCCAGGAGAAGAAGAAGTTCTCACCCTGCAGGTGAGCCTCTTGGCCATGACCACGATCTCTCCATTGGTGTCCATAACCTCATAGCAGCTGCTCTCACTGGAGTTCTCAGATGAGTCATCTCCTCCAGAGAGGCGCTCAGGGACGGCTCCACTAACTCGCATCAGCTCAGCGTGCAACCTGCCAGCTACCTGTTCACACAGCAGTCAAACACAGCCAGAATTTATTTACTTTATCAATTTGTGTAGAAGTTGGATATCTTCATAAACACCAAGGGTTTGATTAACCCTCCTGTTATGTTCTAGGTCAAATTGACCCATTTTGAAATTTAAAAATAAAACAAAAAATACTTCAAGCTATATTTCCACTTAGAAATTCCTCCTGCTTGGCTTATTTAGTATAATCAACATATTAAAATAAAAATACTTTAGCGACTTTATTTGTATTTCAAATCGAAACAAACATCAATTCTGGAGGGTTATGGTGAGGCGATACAGATAAAACATAAATGTCATATGCAATATATGCAACAATAAATGCAGCATTGATTTCTCTAAATGTATTGTCTATATTTAGCAATTCTTGAATTGAGGAAGTTTGAAAAAATAACTTTTGTATACTGTTATAATTAATTATAATACTTGTGTAGTTTTCCAGGCCAATTTTCTGTTAACTATTCAAAGTTTCTGTCCAGTCTCCAGTTTCTTGCATTTCTTTCTCCACAACTTCAAACTTTAGGGACTTTAGATTATAGGAACAAAATTTGAGTTGGTAAATAACCTCCTAACAGCCAGTGAATCATTAAGCTTTGAAAATATATTTGAAGAATTTCCACATCTATGGCTACGTTAACACTGCAGGGCTTAATGCTCAATTCCGATTTTTTGAAAGAATCCCATTTTTTTTCAAGGCCGTTTACAGTTCCAATTAAATGCGAACTTTTGTGATCTCCTGTGTGACCGTGAAATGACCCAGAAGTGACCCACATGCGCAGAAGAGTACTCAACGGTGAACGACGTCACTCGTTTGCGGAAGTAGCTAACATTAACAATGGATATCAACAACAGTGTTGTCAACAGCAGAGCTCTTTTTGCATTATTAAATTTATTTTTACAAAGGAGCAGCACAGTAACAATTTTCTCATTTTAAGAAGGGATTGGAGCCAGGATCGTCTGTACCCACTGTTGTGGAATGGGGATGTGTATGTGCTGGGGGCTGCGTTCGTGTGTGTGTGTGTGTAAGAGAGAGGAGAGAGCGCATGCAGCGCAGAGCAGGGAATGAGCTGGGCAGTGGGGGCACGCATTTATGTTCTGTGTTTAAGAGGTAGGAGAACAATAATAAAAAAAGGCTTCCCCCAGAATAAATGATATTGACTCTTGATTAACCTGCTCTGGAGAATCTGAGGGTCCGAACAGGGAAGAGAACCCAGGAGGAAAATCCGCCCTGGGTCCCCCGCGCTTCTGACCACTATTGGAAAGGGGGAAAAGTCTTTGCGGGAAAGGTTCAACACCACGCTCGGACATTCTTTTAAAAATCGCCCCGTTGCGATAAGAGCCCTGGAGTTTGGCCTGAATAGAGCTGTCACCCCAAATATTAATCAAATCGGGGACCTTGCTTCCCTTCCACTGACTGGTCTCTCAGCAGCATTGTCCACCATGATTGATGTTTATTTTCTCGTTCCCGCCTACTTCAACGCAGAATGATGACTTTTGTAGCATATCGATGACGTACAGGTCGGATTCATGTGGCCTGGCCGTTCAGACGGAGGTCGCATTTCAAAAGATCTGATACGCATCGGATTCAGGACCACATACCCAAGTGGCCTGGGTCGCATTTGAAAAGATCGGATCTGTGTCGTTCAGACTGTCATGAAAAGATCTGATACAGGTCGCATAGGGGCAAAAAAACAAACAAACATCGGAATTGGGTCGTTTCAGCCTGCAGTGTGAACATAACATAGTTTCCACATGAGTTTTACAGGGTAATAACTTCTACTTTTAAGGTAATTCTCTTTTTTGTTGATGTTCATTCATTCAGAAAGAACCGATAAGCAGCAGCTGGAATCTAATAATGTACTTCCCTGTGTAAAAAAGAAAAGTGGGATTTTTTTTTTTTTTGTGTACAATTTTTTACAACTTCTCGCTTGACGCAGACTCGTAAAAAATTATTTGATTTTGGAAACGAACATGAGAGCTGAGAACACCAGGTTGTGACAGAGTGGTGAGCCCTCACCTCTCCCTGTTGGCTGATGATGGGGACAGCATACTGAAGCTTCACATCATGGAAAAGGCACTCGAGAAAAATGTTGGCCACTCCGATCAGGTTGTGGTTCTCGTGCGCCTCATAGAACGGATCCGGCTGTTTACCATTTCCTTTGTAATGCTGGAGAAAAAAATTGGTAATTTTTATTTGGTGTTCCTTTATTTTCTTTCAAAGGTCTTCAGTGTCTAACCCTTTCTTCTGTGCCTTCTTTCCAGTCTCTGTAGTGGTCTCTCATGTCTATCAGCTTGTTCTCTAGTTTCTCAATGGTCCAGACCTGGGTCCCCTTCCCTTTCCTCCGCACCTGAATGGCTGGCTCGCTCACCATAGCTCCACGCTGAAAAGAAATCAAGTTTTTAAATATTTTTATTTGTAGTTCAGTGGCTTCCGCATTTAAAAAAAAAAAGAAAAAGAAAGGTTTAGATTTTATTTGTCATTTAATAAATGTGAGCAAGCCTACCTTGCGGTTGGCACTGAGGTTGGCAGCAGGAATCTGAAGAGTGACCTGATAGTCTGTGAGTTTGTTCATCTCCTCAGCCAAAAAGTTGGCTTCTCGCACCAAAGTGTTGGCTTTGACGACCTGCTCTCTGAGCCGAGACAGACTCTGACGAAAAAGCTCATCCCTGGTTCCCACACATGCAGGCAAACGGACACAGTCATGCATTACAAGGCAGGCATTCACTGAGGAGGATGAATACCTCTTTCATTGAATGTACATTCAATGAGGACTTGAAGATAGACTCATGGCGTGCATTAATAGTGTTTTCCTCTGACCTCTCCTCGGTCCACACCGGCATCTTGCCATGCGGTGTGTGTGTTGGGAAGGTCAGTCGCTCACTGCTGCTGCGATGATGCTGATGCTGCGGCATCTTTTCAGGAGAGAGCTGTTGCCGTAGCGACTCCAGCTCTCGCTCATACATGAGTCTTTGCTCCTCTAAAGCCATCCTCTTCTCCTCCAGGTACTGCTTCTCCAACACTTGGGCCACATTCTGCATGGGGTCTGCATAGGAGGGCACAGAGACATCTGCTATATTATATTACCAAGCGAACAAAAACGTGGCAACCCCCTGTCTGCTCACCACCACGTACCATTGTGTCCAAGAGTCTTCATCATGACCTCCATCTGGGCAAACTCGTAGCTGTAGTCTTGCTCAGAGGAGGCCTCGCTGGCTGTCTCCACATCTGCCTCAACAAAGCTCTCCCTGGGAGATGCTCTCTCCAACTCCTTCAAACGGTCCCGCCGCTTTCGTCTGGGCAGATTTATCCTACAGATCAGAGCGATATCTAGTCAGCACTTTCATGAAGTTTCAGCGACTGGCAGCAAAAATAAGAGGAGTTGTACCTGAAAAAGTGATTGTTTCCCCACAAAATACGGTCTCCGTGCCACAGGTGCACCGAGGAATCAATTATGGCACCATTCACACAAGTCCTGTGGAAAATACAGACAGATCTAATCTAATCTTCAGCTTTAAAAGAGGAAAACCGTCTGACTGAACATGAATTCTATTTTGGCAGACGGAAATAAACATAGTTTTGACATAGAAATCTATGAACCTAGATCAAAAGATTCCTCAGGAATGAGCTCATGGTGAGCTTTCAGAAGAAGTCGTCCATTGAGGACAGGCAGAAGAACAGACACCTCACCTGGCATTCCCAATGGATGTGAGAGTGACATCACCATCTGGGCAGAGATCCAGGATGCAATGCTCCGGCTGAATCCCGATCCCAAAGAGCTGGATGTCCTGAGACGTGTCTGCACCCACACGCGTGTGCTCCTGCAGAACAGCATGATAAAACATTTCAGACACATAAACATTTAAGCCTTTTCAGTCAGAAAATGTGGCACAAAACAGCCATCAACCTGTGAATATAACTATTCCCCATCTACAGGTGAGCCGAATCAAATGTAAAACTGAGCCACCGTGGACTGCTGAAAGTGCAGAGGAGGATTTTCTACCTTCAAGAGAATGTCCAGACTTTCATATTAGCACTCACTCCTCACGGTCCCTACAGAGCCCAGAGATTAGGCCTGTTGTTCTGCAGGATGCGTGGACTACTTCCTCACATGCCTCTGCTCTCACAGCACCTCCAAGGAGCTGTTCCAGGTGTGCACCCTCTGCTCTCCCACCACCATCTGAGTCACTGCAGCATGTGCTCACGTGCTGCAGGGCCTCAGTCAACGGTCAACACCGGTCATGAAAAGAAATATACTCCAGCAGAAAAAAAACGAATGGAGCAACTGGCAACCTTCCGTAAAGTTTGTGAGGAATGCACCAACCGGAGGAAACTAAGAAGTGTTCTAGATTCATCATCATCGGGGGTGAACATTTTCTCCCTATTTGTCCACTTCTTGTCTTTGTCCAAATAGAAATTTTAAAGAAAAAGTGTCATAAGACGTGTTGGAAAAATACATTTTCAAAATGTCAAATAACGAAGTTAGATTGCTTAATATACATAAACATTATGAGACAAATAAGGAGGTCACCACATTAACTTTCATAGTTGCTCCAAATATATAGAAATCAAAGTTAATTTATATTTTACATCCAGATAAATAAATAAAAATTATAAATAAACAAAAGGAAAAACCTTTAAAAATAAAATAAACTACATGAATAACCAAACTGTGTAACATGCTTTCCTGAACTGGAAAAACAAGCAGAGTAGAAACACTAGTTTAAAAACTTTAACGGTGTTACCTTCAGGTAGTAAACCAGTAGCTCATTCAGGGCAGGATCAGCATTCAGATTCACAAGGAAACACTTGTCTTCCCCCACTTTAATTCCAGAGGTTTCCAAGGAGATGCCCATGCTCTCCAGCTGCTTCTGCCGCTCCTGTTAAAGCAGGTTGTGACAGTAACTGCAAATAAAAGCCGCTCGGTAAGACTACAGCTTGTATGGGTCGTGCACGTACGGTGGCAATCTCCTCTGTTTTCCTCAGCTTCTCCTCCCATGTCACCGTCATCTCCTGAATGAGTTTCTCAGACTCTTCTAGTCTGTCCTTCAGCTCTGGAGCCTTCATAGACTGAGGGAGAAAATCGGTGTGAGAACTTGGGAGCTTTGTCAATCTGCGATGGTCCATCTGTCGTCTCACCTCGGCCTGGGAGAGCTGGACTCTGAGTTTCTCCACCTCCTCCCTGAGCTCTCTGATGATCCGAGCGTTGGGATCTTCATTCACAACTGCATGGTTGACAATTCTCTTGGCTCTGTCGGCGTAACGCAGCGTCGATAGCGTCTCCTCATAGTTATCAGCAGCTGGACTCACTGTGGCTATCATTGCTGTCTTACTGTTTCCTCCAAGGTTGTCCTATAAACACAAATAAAAAACATTAGCTAGTAACAACTATTATGATAACAAAAAGACAAATTTTAAAAATGTGGAATTTGAGGACAAACCTTCAAAAGCCACGTGAGAACTGAGTCTCTGTAAGGAACAAACTTGGGCTTCCCCTTTCCTGAAGACTGGTCAGCCAGAGCGGAGATCACACAGCCTAATGTGGTGAGAGACCTGGATCCATACAGAAGCCCCCCAAGGTGACCCAAAACACGTCACACGGTCAGGCTTCACCAGCAAACTTGACAACAAATCCAACACTTACTTGTTTATATTGCTGCCTTCTTTGAGCCGCTCTCCAGCAGCTCCCGTTTTGGAAACGCGTTCGCTTCCTGCCAGGTCAACCAAACTCATCTTACTCACTTTCTCCCCTGAATTCTGATCATCACAGACACAAGCAATTAATTACAGAAAAAGTGAAAATATCTTTCAAGAGAAAAAAAGAAACAAAAAAAGACTAACTCCAGACTGTAGATCAAAGAGCGTTTGTGTGACGATGATGCTGAAGACGGCGTGCGATCGGCTGCTTTCCTCGTTCATGTTGGTGGCTGCGACTGTGCGAGATTTGTTCCCCTCGGACATTAGCACCTCGATGTCCTGAAAGAATAAAGCAAAGCATAAAGAAAGAGGCCTTATGTTATTACGCGCTCTTACTTTTTAGGTTTTTATTAGCCTGAAACCACATAAATATAATCTGCTTAGTGTGTAGTTTTCTGAATACTGCACATGTGGGAGGTATCCACATGTGGCTGTGATTCATTTCATTTAAATAGGTCTCAGCAGGTTGTGGGAAATCCACTGGACTAAAATCAAGCGGAGCAGAGGAACAGGGTGGAGATGTTTTGCTTCAGCGAGGAAGGATCTGCCAAGGGTTGGTACATAAACTCCATGCAGCTCCATGACTGCAGCCGAACCGGGGAGGGGTCATGAAAGCTGTTGCACGAGGAACAACTTAACCTAAATATTCACTGTGACTTAAATCTGAGGGTTGACAGGGAGAGAAGCTGCTGTGTAAAGGGCCCTAACGGCTGTATGTTTTTAATTATTCCTGTGAGACACTTCAGTGTGAGGGAAAAGTGAGGCCGGCGTCATCCTTCCAGCTTAATGACAGACGAGTGACGGACACACCTCAAAGTTAGTCACAGCTAGCTGGGACAGACCATCCACATACGGACCCAGGACTTTGTGCTCACGGACTTTCAAAGACTGGCGGCTCCTTAAAACACAAAAGAAGGTGAAAGAAAGTTTTACAGTTTCTAACAAAATAACATATAATGTCTGACGTAATTACTAGCATGCAAGTATAGTGTGCTAACAATAGAGTTTGTCTTTTTTAAACTACTGCTACTCTCAAAAATTGTATTTTTAAAGAACAATACATGTTTTTTTCCCTTTTGAATACGAAAATATACATCAAAAGTCAAGAAAAAAACTTTAAGATTTGACATCATTGTTTTACACCACGATGCTAAAAACTTTTAAGGTCATTTGAAACCTGTATTTGCAAGAAAAGAACCACATTTCTGTATTCATATTAATCATTTTCTGTACTTTCTTTTTCATTTATGAGAAGAAAACAAAAGTGTCAAAAAATGTAATGTCAATGTGAACATGTTACTAAAGTGGCAATGCAGAGACTCCTTCAGGTTTATAAAAACTATGAGATAAATTACTATTTAATAGTCGTTGCACAAATTATTTTTTGTGCATTTCACTAAAAAGATTCCCAAAATGAATTAGGTGTTAGATAGACTATTCAGTTTAAGAATTCCAATAATGGAGTCATGATTCACTGAATCATTTTCCCAAAGGTTTCCAATCACTTTAGTACAAATAAATTGTTGTTTATATATTTCTGTTGTCTCATTATTTCTTTTATTTCAACAACGTTCCCTAAAAACCCTTTATTTAATAACATCCCAAGAAAATGTTTTTTTCTTTTTCTAAAAATATCTAGGACTTTTATTTTGGATTGTATTCTTTTTTTCTTTGTTGGTTACATTCTATCTCAAAAGGTTTCTCTGACGCTTTGTCTCTCCATAAATGTTATCAGTATAAAACGTGCTGTATAAATAAAGATGCTTTAAACTGGTTGAAAACCTCAACTGACAGGAACTTGATGAAAAAGAAATGAAGACCTGCAGAGCAGCTTAAACCACAGTTCTTTGCTGCTGACAGCTGAAACACCAATAAATCAGTTGATCTCTAGATGATGTAAAGAAGTTCACTTCAGACAGGAAGATTGTTCAGAGGAGAGAAGGTTTGCTGTGTCTGCAGCCACGGCAGAACTTCAGTCATACTAAGAACCCACCAAATTCAAAGCATTGCTGATGCTTAGTAACCCAGGCAGGAACACAAGAGCAAGAATCTCTCAGGGAAGAAAGAGTGGTTGTTCTCCAAAGTGAAGGTAGCGGCATCTGCAGCACACAGAGGCCTGCAGTGTATCCTCTCTCTTGGACCGTGCTTGCAGGCGGCCGCGACTGCTCTCCTGCTCCCAGCCTCACTAGCAGATGTCCCTGAAACATGCCCATACCCACTCTGTCCGCCAAACCCACATCAGACCACAGAGGCGAAGAATGCAACAGTGTCGGAGGATGATGCTGGCTGCCGCCGCTGCTGCAGGAAATGACTGGGTAGCGCTTCCTACTCAGACTATTCAAGCTACTACACCCAATCCTGACTGCAGTGAAGCACAAAGAGCCGACAGGTCACCGATTCTGTTCAACTGAGTGACTGAATGATCCTGAATGTGTCAGAGAATCCTACCAGCATGTCAAGAGCACCAAACCGCCCGCACACGACTCACCCTTTGGGATCCAGCAGGTCCCGGACTTTTTCATTGTAGATCTCCATGTAGGACACCTCTACCTTGAAAGTGTGGGACTCGTTTGCCTCTTTGTGGACCCTCTCAAACAAACAGCAGCACAGTCGGGGGATCAAACCTGGATGCTCTCCATTACCCATCATGGAAAAGGACTTGCCTGAACCTGGACGCAAAAACAGAGTTGACATGAGCAGAACTACTCTAACAAAATACTCAGGACCGCCTCAACTCAGACTAAACCTAGTCCTCTAATTAGATTAATAATGTATTCCCAACCCCATGGATCTTCTTGCATCAAGATGTCTGCAGGATGGAGAAGTTACAGACCTGCCAGTAGGTTTCTGGAAAACAAGCACTTGTCTGCTAGTTTCTAAGTACGATCAGAATAGATGATTACTTTTATTTACAGTTTATAGTTACAAGTTAGAAATCAAAATAAGTCTATTAATTCATAATAAATCGATCTTGACTTAGAAAATCAATATAGAATTCTATAAATTAATTGATTTAAAATGTGAGAATTCATCATGTCATTAATGAAAGTATCCACCTTTCTTTTGGCTTATATCTATAGACATGATCAAGTGTTTTTAAATAACTAAAAAACATACATTTTAAGAGTGGTTTGAGCATAAATCAACATATAATCCAATAGAATCAGAAACTGAATTAAACCATGGACTTCAAATCCGGTTTGGCAGAGAAAGCCAGCTCTAAAAACAAGACTAATGAACTCACATGTACCGTAGCTTGAAAGTGTTAGAGTTATGGCTTTTTGGTTTATTTGTGCTGATAGAAAGAACAAAATGATGGAAACAACTTTCAGGTCTGAAACTAAATCCAAAGCCTGAATTCTGAGCCCTAAACTTAGATTTTTTTTCTTGCGCAGCTTGCAGCAAAGGGGGTTGAACAGTTTTTATGTTAAACATTGAAGGAGATAAAACTGGGGCTATGTATAAGAACCAAACTACTTCTCTGTAAAATAATAAATGCTAACATTAAAAACTCAAATCAAAGCAGTTCTTTGCCAGACAAAACAGAAATTTGCCTTAAAAATTCAGTTCATAAATTCAATGAATCGATGTTTCATTTCTGTTCATTTTGATTTATTGATTAAAAACAAAAAAATCTTCCATCTAAATAAATAGATGGAAAAAATAGAACTGAATGTTCTACTTTGTCATTTATCTGGTCACATTTAGCATAAATTCATAGGAAGGAGATACACACCCTTTATTACACGTTGTTATGTGTGTGTTCGGCATGTAAAGAATATTTGCAAATTCAAGGTCTCTACGGTCAGCATGAAGATTTCATGTGAGAAAGTTTTCTTTTTTCCAAACGAGTAATCCACCAATGCTGTGAAACATTATACTGTAAAAGCTGAGTAATAGCTGTGTTGTTGTTTTTTTACAATATTATATTATTTTTTTGTTTATGTCATTGATTACCTGTCTGTCCATAGGCAAAAATGCAGGCATTATATCCCTGGAATGCATTTTCAAGTATTCCCTCTCCAAGGCACTTGTACACCACCTCTTGACCTGTCAGAGGAGGAGTTTGTCAAGAGGAGATGGAGGTAAACAGAGGAACAGCTGAGAGGAGTATCTGCTGTGGTTTGATGTCTCTGGTGCAGAGTCGGTGCATTGAAAGGCTTCAGAAAGAAGGTGTGTGATTCACAAAAAGTGTCGGATTCCTGTGTGCTCATGTGGAAACTGTAATGCTGCGCAGAGAAATGTCTTGTGTGAATGGGACAGCTGTTAAATGGGCTAAATAAAGCCCTGGCTCAAAGGCTGGAGGCGGCCTGCCACTAAACAGGCTCATCAATTCAGTACATTGCAGATATTAGCAAAATCCAGGACTGACATTATAGTTGCTCTGCAAAGGATGATTACAAAGTGTATCTTCTCCACAACACAGTAAGTAAACTCGATATAGTCAATGAGATGAATGAAGAAAACGTTTTTAATTTCATTTTGTAGTTAGAGCTCATACTGAGCATGTCCAGAACACACTGTGCTGTGCTGCCAAAAAAAAGCTTCCAGTATGCCCCTTCGGTGGTAATACAAATCTCCCCGTGCCTCTCTGTGCATATGATCGCACATCTGACATGGTGAGGGGTACGCTTCCTCCTTAACCACTCACCGGCATATTTGGGAATGTTGGATTCATCCATGGACCAGAAGCAGTGATCAAAAGCAAACACCTGCAATCAGACAGCATAAAGTGTGTGAGCACGCATCCTCACATTTGTCCGTGCCCGTAACCTGGGCTTTTTTTAGTAGCAGTTGTAATCTGAAGAACACACAGGACAACGGTGCTGTACAGTAAACTTGGCTGAACTTGTCTGAGCATGAGCCTTTTGCGAACCATTGTCCCGCACTTAGCCCATTTCATAAATCTGGGCTCTCCAGAAGAAAAATTCCAGCACCTGTTGGTCCTCATCTCCAAGGAAACTGTAGCTGCTCCCCTTTGTGGACTCCATGGTGTGTCTCATCACACAAAGTGTAACAGCAGAACTCCTTCACAAGCAGGTTAAGCAGCATCTTTGAATGTATTCTTTCAGCAAACGTTCATCTTAAACAGCAAAACTTTATTATATGCACAGCATTCTGTTAAAAACCAGAAAATAATTTTTAAAAAACTGGTTTCTGACAAAAAATTAAGGTTTATTTTATTCTGTTTCTCTCTTCTTTTTTTTTTCTTTAACAGTTTTCCACTTATTTTCATCAATTTGAGGAGACAACTTAGGACTGTTAGGAATGGCCAAATGAAAAGCAAATGCATTTATTTCCAAGGTTTGTCTTACACCTAGAGTATTGAATCTTGACAAGAAGACAGAAAAAACGGTTTTAAAGTGTTCATTTTTTCTGTTTATAGACTGCATAGGAGTTGCACCCTCACCCTCATGCTGTAGAACATGCTGCTGCAGCTGTACTGAAGCATTTCCCTGACACGAATACCAGAACTCCCTTTAAATCAGAACAGATCCAACAGGCCATTGGGCCAGAGGCTGCACCATCAGCATGAGAAGAGCCGCCATCGGGGAGCGCTATGAAAGCAAGACCTCTTGTGACTTCAGACCAGTGAGTGGGTGCTATTCAAAGAAACAAAAGTGCCATCATTCTCAATTAGGAGCAGCTTGGTAACTGGGGCTTCACTGTCCTTTGACCTGTCTTGGTCCAGCCAGGGGGTGTGACAGCACAATGCAGTGCAGCTGATTGGACAAATATTACAAACCAGCAATCAAAATAACAAGCTATATATATATATATATATATATATATATATATATATATATGCCTGACCGCAGACAAAAGTTGCAGACAGCAACGTGTTCGTCTGGCTGGAGGGCTGGAATGGGGCCGCTCAGGTTCACATGCCCCAGAGACCGTGTCCAGCCCAGACGGGAGCGCCCCAGGTCCAGTCAGGAGGCCACACAAAGCCCGTCCCCAGTGTGTGAAGCATCTCCGAGCTAGTCACCAGAGTGTTGTCAAGGGGGGGGGGTGCACTCCAACAATGCAGCTTTGAATGAGCGCACACACACAGCCCTAATGTCCACGCTCATCCCTCTCTCTTTGTAGAGCCTTTGTGAGAGTTCAGGGGATCTGAGATGGCTGACACATTCACACGGACATCCATCCGGCTCCTGCTGACCAACCAAACCACCAAAACGCTCTCAATCATGTCCCTGGAGACAACGTCACAAATGTGAGACAGTGGATCTGTGCAGACGCCTCAGCCACAAGACATACAGGGACATCTATCAAGAGTTTATCATCCGAGACCTTTCAAACGTCATGATGATGAGCAGTGGTTCCTGTAAAAATGAAAAAAATTAAATAGATATGAAATACGCACCTTAGACTGTTTCCTGATGAAGCCGAGTGTACATCCCCAGCAGAAAAACCCGCAGATCCACCGGAAACAGGAAACAACACAATTAGCATCAACTGACACTTAGAGGAACTTCTTCCCACAACAAAAATATCGTTTAATCCCGTAAACCGTTAAGATTCTTCATCACTCCTGCATTTATTCATCCCACAACCCATGGCAGGTCCTGGTGGTAGCTGCTGCTGTGATTGGGTTCATAATTGGTCCAGTGGAGCGTGAGGAAGAGGAAGAGATTTAAGATTCAATGTCCCACTGACTCTGTTGAACAAATAGCTCTTATTCCTGTGGACTTAACACAGAGGCCAGTTTGGGGAGGTTTCACTCGCCGTTGCTGGCTGCCGGAAATAAGAACAAAAGGGCTGTACATGAGCCGGAGTTATGCAAAGATGTTCTCCCAAATGACAATGGTCTTTAAACTATGCTGCTCCTTAACAAAACACAAAGTTTATTCTGCATGCGGCCAAAAACAGAAGAAAAAATAAAAAAAGAGTCCAACAGATCCATGACCAGCATGGTCCCTGAATATCTGCATGATTCATTGAACTGTCAGCAGATTCCTGCTGTAGACGCCTGCTGGCACTGAGACAGAGGAGGGCATCACCTTCATGAGGCATCTAATATTGTGCCGACTTCTTCAGAACAAATGAAACCCTGCACCAGAGTCTTTACGCAAATCTGACCCCAGTCCCCACACAGCTGCCGGGTTAATTACTCCTTCCAGATTCATTGTCTTCATGCAAAACACTCTCAAAATAAGGGAGTCCTCTCAGTTGCTTTTATTTAGGCCATTAGCTGTTGAAAATTCACTATAAAGAAAAGATGGGAATAAAGTAAGTAGGTAGACGAGGGTTGTGTGATTTCAGTCTCTATGAATGTGAATATATGACAGTGGCAGCATGGTGGCAGAGTGCTAAGACTGCTGCAGAGACGTCCTCTGGTTTGTCCTTCCATGACACGAGACATCCAGGAAATATTATACACAGATGAGAAAGCAGAGCTTCGTAGTGGTGATGTTTAGGCAGTTTTCCTTTATAAGACTTCATGGAGCACAAAGGACAGGAAGTAGCAGAAGTTGTCCTTCCAACAGAAAGCAGTCAGTCAGCTGCTGGTGTCACCTAGTGTTTCTGTCTTATTGTTAATCTTATTGTATGTTCAGTTAATACGGCCCATTTAGCGATGCAAAGAATGCTGGAAATGACAATGGGAGGAACTGTTAGCAACTTGCTATATTTAGGATGAATATGCAATAACTTCTTGATGCACTAAGGGTGGGAACCACAGGATAAGTCACGGTAGAAACTCAAATGTGCTAAATTTCCAATGAGATAACGATAGAAAAAAATCTGCATTAATTAATAGATCAATGGTTTAGAGGAAAACATGAATTTAAGCTGTTGGTACATATCCTAATTTGATCATTTGAGAACACTTCCTTAAAACCCATTTCACACTGCTCTGCATCAGATTTCATCATCTCAGATAGTCCACTTCGTTTGAAGGCTCAATGAAATATTTCATCATATGTGAAAGTGTCCCCACTTTTCACAAACTTCTGTCATTACACGTTCAGAACTTTCCTAATTTTACTGGTTTTACAAAAAAGAGGGGTGTACTTCAATGCTTTTCCAAGACTTTTTTCACAAGATTTTTGGGGGATTCTGTTTTTAAACCTGTGTCTTTATAACACAACATGTCTGGCCACACAGATTTGGATGTAATCTCTCTAATCACTTTAACAATGTGTGTCACTCCTAGCTTTTAGGTGTTCAGATTGAGAAAAACATGCTTAATCATGTCAGTATATTTGACTATTTTAACAAAGATCAACACACCAAGCATAGCACCTAGCTAAAAAATAAACTCCTAACTCATAATTTTTGTGTTTATTTATTGCAAAACAGTAAACTAAACAAGTACAGTAAAAATGCAAACTTTTTAGAGAACATAAGGAAAAAACGGAGCACATTTTCATTTGTTTTGTTCTATTCAAGAAATCCTTCCAGCAGCGGTGTAGATGAAAGAATGAAGCCCACAGGCGACTATCAGCATGCATGTCTAATCACATTCTGACCACTTATTAAAAGGCGCAGCCGCTGCACGGCCCAAAAACGGGACCCACATGTGTGACACCCAAGTGCCAGACCGCATCATGTTCTGACTTTCTGGCTGCAGCAGATGCACTCGGCTGCTGCAGCCTCAGTGTAGCAGGACTATGAATCATGAAACTCCTTTTGGGGCCTGGCTTTGGAGCATCAAAGCTCAGGCTAAACTGATGCCGTAGCAAACCAGACGTGTCCGCTACTTATCAGAGGAATCCCGTGAGTGTGGATGGAGAACACAAACATGACATCTTTTGCCGTTTTCCATAGGATTTGTCCTTACTTGGAAAAAATAAAAAGAAATAGAAGCTGGAATAGCCCTAGTGGAATCCCCCCTGCTGTCATGGAGCTGGATTAAGGCCACTGTGTTATTATGCCACCAAAAGACTCTCCAGATTAATCTTTTGTGTTTTCCAACATTAAAAGCATTTTTCTACTCTTACAAATGACAATGCATTTAGTCAAACTCAAGCAGATTAGACTGGCTCCGCAAAATATTTTCTTTTTCAGCCTTAAAATAGAAGTTTGAAGCTAATATAGCCTTCAATAAAACAAGAATAAACAAATGTCATAGCCACACGCTTGGCAGGAATCAATATTTCCATAACTTTGATGGCATGTTCTTTTCTAAAATAGAAGCTCATGTGGAAACTGTTCTAGATGTCACAACACAGCTCTGTGCGCACTCATAAACATTGCAGAAATTCTATTAGCACTTTCAAAGATACCTCTTGATCTATTGCAGAGGCCACGCCTCCTCCAACCCTTTAGCCTCCTTGACCTACATCTTCCTGACTTCCTCATGTTAAGCTGCCAACATACTGGAAAGTCCCACTCCAATCATGTTTTTGACTGTTAAAGTATTCCTAGTGTTCTTTTTATTGGGATTTTAGCTAAATAAAAATTAAAAAACGATCATTTTCTAGGACAGTTTCTGCAGAGCGGCAGTAGTTCATTAGTAATTTGCAGCTGAGTTGTAGGCATAGAGCAACCCCGCCCCCTTTCCCCTCCCCGCTGCTGAGAGCTCTGAGCGGGGAGATTGTGGCTTGCCCAGTGTATTTTCTCTCACAAATAAGTTTTTTTTCTGCTCCTGATTTACAGTGATTTGAATAAAGAAATACTCAGAAGTGCATTTCACACTTAATTTTCTTTATTCAAGTCCACCATTGTCACAAAAATGCCGCAATAACATTTTAAAAAGACCAAAAACATATTTTTCATGAGAGTGGGTCTTTAAGAAAATGACAATCTATTATACTAACCTGCTAAACACCATACTGAAGAGTCTGTGTGTGTTTAAGTGTTGGGTGCCAGAGCATTCTGCTCTCACAGGCTGCTCACTTCAAAAAGCCTACCGGTATGTTTAGCACAGAATCCTACAGTCCCCACCCACTGGAAGCAGAGGTCATCCTGCTGCACAAACATCTCCTGCGTTCCTACAACTGACTGAAGTTAGGACGATTCCAAGAAAGTATAGGGCCTGATGCAAAACTGACCTGCCCGACATCTATAAAGAATGACAAGTCCACAAGGAAAGAAAAAAAAACATGTTGGAGGTGTATATGGAGGACATCTGAAGGAATTTCTGACTTGAAACTGAAGGAAGTCAGCTGCCTGATGACAAAAACAGACTGATCCAAGTTACTGAGACCGCTAACTCCAGCCGCACAAACAATGTCTGGAACTTCTTACACGATTCTCACATGGGAAGCCACTCCTGCTTCAAGGCGCCTTTAGCTTCATTACATAATCAACATTATGGTCCTATTTTTGCCGACACCACAAAAAAAAAAAAGTTACAAGTAAAAACCTCACGTTTAAATCCTTAATAAAAACATCTTGTTTTCAGCTTATTCACCAAATATTTACAAGGTATTTAAATCTGTAGCAAATGAGGCTGAACTTCATTTGTCCTTTTGCAGTTTGCACATTTAGTGCCGTTGTTCCCACACTCCTTAAATGAGGATAAATCCTTGGGGATCACAAAGAAAATAGAGAGATTAGGTTTACTTGATGACAAACTATGCATACCCCTATGAAAGTGCATTAACATTTGAAAAGGGAAGCATTTCATCCATTTTTTTTTGCTACTCTAAGACTTTATTCTTGCCAAAGCAGCTTCTTCTGACAGTGTTTCAATGTGAAATCCAAATTCCAAAAAACAGCCTCAATCCAACAGCCTCGCCACCGGCAAGACACATGATGCTCATGCCGCCTTCAGCATGGGGCCTCCGCGTTTCCATAACAAACATTAGCAACATGGCATATGATGCAGGAAGGGTCTAATTTAATCCTCTCTGGCATTTCTAACGACACAATGAGAAGTCGTTTCAGCAGGCTGTGGAGAAGGGAGCTCAACCCAAAACATTGGGTAAACCCTGAGCACATGTGTCTGCATAGTGTTGCTGCGAGTGAGCGTGCTCAGGAAGTTCAAAACATTTTAGCAGAAAGAAGGAGAGGTAAATGTTCAGTTCTGTGTCTAAATGAGCAGAATATTCTACACAGGCTCAGGAAGGGGATTTGTCAACTTCCACCACATGAGAAACAAAACTAAAAACAAAACCCATGTGACAGTAATTTAGTAAAAATAAATACATAAAACAAAAGGGAAACTCTAAAGAAAGCTGTAACAGAAGTAAGAAAGTGCATGTAGATGTGTTGCCCCCCCAGTATGAAAGCCACATCTGAGATTAATAAGGCACAGGCTTGACAAAGGAGGAGGGCGCCGTTTCATTTTTCTTTTCAGTTCCGGATCAAGACGTAAACAATGTCCCACCCTCTAAACAAATACAGTGAACGGTCCCCAAGGGACGCCAATTGTTTCTGTGATCGCGGTCCTATAGCACTTTCTCAAACTAGCATGAAAACAACTTAACCGAGAAAATGTGGGCTAACGTGGGGAATAATGGCCCAGCTGACTGAGAACAAGATGACACTGACTGGAAAGGTTGATTATTGGCACATAACGCAAAACGGGAAGACAAAGAGAACATTCCAGAGGGCAGCCACCGCACAAGGCAGCATTGTCATTTGGGGTTGTTATGGAAAGGCCGATTACATTCAGCAACCTCAGACAAAAAATAATAATAATGATTCCGACTTCAAAAACCTTAAAACACTACCAGTTGTATTTAACGCAAATGTCTGAGCTGCATTATAGCCACAGATAATAACAATAAAAGGCAGGGCAGAGAAATGCAGAGTTCATGGGAATTTTCCATCACAAAAACTCAGCCTGAAAAATCTGTAGAGGAGAAATGGTTTGTTAGTGTGTCGCCCCATACTGCCACAGGTGGATGACAGATGGTGTGAGGCACGGTGGCTCATATATGTAGCTTCATGTCTATAGCAATGCATTGACTGGTTCAAATCATGCGCACTGCCTGGTTGAAAGTTGTACTCTTTCAGTCGTGTGTATTGCTTATAGGAGGGTGAAAACCAACTGCGCCAATAAAACCAAGACCTCGAGGTCAACAGTCAAATCATCACAACTAATTGATAGGTAAATGGTAAAATGGCGTATACTTATATAGCGCCTTTCTTCCTACAAGGACAAAGCGCTTTACAGTCACAGACCCATTCACCCAGTCACACACACATTCACACACACAGTCACACACTGATGGTCGCTCCGCTGCCAAACACAGGTGCCCGCCTACCACCAGAGGCAAGGTGGGGTTCAGTGTCTTGCCCAAGGACACTTCGACTCATGGGCGTGCAAGGCGGGAATTGAACCTGCAACCTTACGATCATGGGATGACCGCCCTACCGCTGCACCACGGCCGCCCCTAGATAGGCCAGTTAACTGCCACATTATATGTCCCTGTACATGCATAACTTGCAACAGCTTGGAGAAACTGAATAAATAACTGTGATATTTTTTAAAAACCAGTTATTTTTTGCTGCATTCAATGGAAGTATAGACTTCTTGTTTTTATCATCTTAAAAATATTGCAAAGCTGAGTTCAATTGTGTCGCGTTCTGAGTTGGAGATGCTCATCCATGCTTTTATATCATCTCGCCTTGATTACTGCAACTCCATCTTCACATGTTTACCGGTAAGCAAAAAATCTTTAGAACGGCTCCAGGTTGTCCAGAACGCTGCTGCAAGGCTTTTTACTACATCATTTAAGTTTTCCCCACGTCACCCCGTCGTTTATCCAGCTGCACTGGCTCCCCATCCGCTACCGAATGCATTTTAAAATCCTGGTTTTAACATACACAGCTCTTAATACCCAAGCGCCAGTCTACATAAAAGACCTTTTGCAGCCGTACACTCCCAGCAGATCCCTGAGATCTTGTGACCAGGGTCTGCTGGTTGTTAAAAGAACATGTTTAAAGACTAGAGGTGACAGAGCCTTTACAGCAGTGGCTCCATCCCTCTGGAACTCCCTTCCTCTCAGCCTCAGATCTGCAGACTCAGTGTTTTCTTTTAAAAAAACAGCTAAAAACCTATCTTTTTAAAATAGCATTTTCTTAATAATTTATTATTTTCTGTGTTTTACTATGTTTTATTGTGTTTTATCGTGTTTTATTGTGAAGCATTTTGTGATTTTTATCTTGATAGGTGCTATACAAATAAAGTTTATTATTATTATTTATTGTGACTCATTGTGTCAATGCATCTTGAACAGATGTGATAGATGGTAAAACGAAGCCTCCAGAGTTAGTGTTTGAAACATGAGTAACTATTAACTTTTTAACATCGCAGATGTTGCCGGCAACACCTAAATAACACGCTCTTTGACATACTGTAACTTTTTAACCGCGTATGCAGGAAAACTTCTAATTCTTGGAGGGGAACTGTCAGAAGTAGCTGGTTTACGTTGGTTGCATAAGCAGTTCACTACACAGTGTTGCAAATCAGCGCAATGCTACTTCAAAATCCACTGGAATTACATAAATGGTTGAGTTACAGTTGTCAAAAGAGCATCAATACTGGAGCTAAAGCTTCAGCGTTTAAGAGTGGAAACAATGGAGTCTAAGTGTTGGAATGAATTAGCTGAATTCTGACAGAAAAACAAGAACAGACATTTTCCTGGAGTTTATAACTCAGCTATCCAAAGAGGTTCAAGATCATCAAAAGATAAAGAAGGAGGAGCATCCTGACACTCAAAGTCCTAATTAGGGTTTTTTTCTCCGCATCAACCACACCATGATGTCTAAGCAAGATAACAGCAGCTGGTGCAGATAACCTCAAATGAGCTCTTGTAACCATCAGAGATATGAACAGATTAGAGGGGAAATTACAAGCTTGGGTAGAGACATTATCAGATAAAGACACGTTTTCACTGGTCCTCCTGAAAATCCAGAACTGCAGTGCGACAGAAAAAAACAGGATGTACGATGAAATTAACGTGAATTTGTGACTCAAATGTGGTCGCTTTTAGCCTCTTGCTACAGCTCTTTGTCTCCTGACATAAATACACAGAGAGGAGATTTACATGCATAAAGAAGAGCCTTCTACACTTAATGGCCCCGTATTAAGTTGTTTCCCATCCACAGGCATGCTGGGGCTTGACAGAAGATATGGCCCCGTCGTGTGAGTCTTTGACTCCTTTCTTTTAGTGGAGCTTCAGGCCTCTCCAGTTCAGATAGCAGCCTCAGGTATTTCCAAGCCTTTTCACCTCCCACCTCGACTGAACGCCTACGAGGAGCAGTCTGGAGGATGAAAGTAAAAACGGCCTTTCCCAGACTCCTGTTTCAAATATGCCATTCGTCATAAGATACAGATGAAAGGTGAAGCTTTGGAAATGCTACAGCTCGGTCGCAATCTAAGTTTCATTTGCCCTTGGGTGTTCGTGTCTGAGGCAAAGCAGGGGAGGGTGTGGGTCGTGAGTGTAGCCATAATACCACAAAGAACTAGGCTCAATCATCAAAGGTAATCCCTCATAACTTTGCAACAATCCTTACGCGACTCCAATTTTTGAAGTTTCTATGAAGACGGATCCACTCGGTTGAACACATTCTGTCACAAAAATATTTGATCAACAAACCAACCCTCACCCAAGACGTCTTCTTGGAATTCTACCATTATTAATTGGAAATCCTGAAAACAACACAGCAGCCCCTCTGAGTTTGTAAACTACAGTTTAATCATGAGTTTTAAGAAAAGCAAGCAACTGTAGCATCATAATAAATGTTTTATAAAAAGTCTCTCATCAGAGCATCCCCTTGAGACGCACAGTGTTCCCATGGTCTCGGCCCTGCAATCATTTTTGGCGTGCAAATACCGGATAAATCCAACACATCTCCAAAGCCCATGAACAGGTGCCTTCAAGACATGGCAAAGTCTCAGCAATCAGGGTTGAGGCTCCCATGAGCAGCAAAGAGAAAAATTATATGGTTTGAGAAAGCCAAGGTAGTCTAAACACACTGACCCAAAACACACACACTGAAATGCTAACAAAAAATTATATGCCCAGACTTCACCGTGGCCTAGATATGAAGAAGCTGTAGAAAACTGCACCGCTCCTACTTATAAAAGTGGTAAAAATCAAAACAATATTGAATTATGATAAAATCTAAGCAGTAACTGTTGGGATGTGAAACTAAGACATAGATGTTTCCATTTAAGGTGACGGGAAATGTTCATTTCCCCTTCTTCAACAGGTAAGAATCATTGACTGTACACGAGAACTCGACCGAGTGAGTGAGACGTCACACATAGAAAATTACTTGCTTCCGGTTCAATCAAAGTGAATTCAATTCAGTCGCCATTTTTTTGCATTGTGGCCATGTTGGAACCAGAGATCCACAGTAAGCAGTGATTGGTCAGAGTCATTCTGAGTCTACATTTCTATGGCAACCACTCTCTTCAATCAATAATAAGCAAGTAAGAAGACCACACCCCTTCCACTGAAAGCAGACTCAATCAGTCAAATGTTTTGAACGCTCAACATGAGACCACATACTTTTATTGAGGCATCTGATTAGCCAATTTATAACTTGAACAACCTGCACAACAACAAAAATATGAAGAAAAAAATTAGATAAACGAGAACGTGTTAAAAAGAAGGTAGCAGAGCAAAAATGGTTATTCTGACAAATTTAATGACTGACTAATTGCTGTTTATTTATCAATGGTTTTTTGGGACCGACTGGTACTTCCTATTTGGAAACGCCAGCGGGGAGGGGATACTCAGTCTAGTTGTCTTATACAGTCAATGGTAAGAACAGAGAGACGTGGTGTCAAGATTCAAACTGTAGTTACAGAATGAGCAGCGCTTATGCAGACACTGGAGCTCAAGAGTTGCATTCACACCTCCAAAGTCTCATGCCGGGCAACTTTTTGTTCCGCCTGGTTCCACATATGCAAGTGTTGAATGCGATTTGTTTAATTGCTGGGAGCGCAGCCACCTCGTGGCAATTACTGCTCTGATAATTGCCTTAAATGCAGGTTGGTGTGAGGAGATCCTGGCAGAGCAAGCTCATTTCCATCAGTCGTATTTGCATAGGGAAGCAGGAAAAAAGGTGTTACAGTTTAACACGGTGACTCATGAGAAAACCTTGACTGTGTATTTGCCTCTCATGACCTCACTGCTAGTAACCATGAGGGGAATTTATTTTTCTACAGCCCAAGGATCTGTTTGCTCATTTAAAACTTAAAAACCAAAAGGACTTTTGCTTTCCTATAATGACCATTCTCTTAGATTGTCTGCGTGCCTGTGGATATCAGGTCAGGTGTGCAATCATGTGTAAAAATAACAAAAAGGGGGCTAAATTACATTGCAGCTTTTGGCGGCAAAAAAAACCCCATCTCTGACTGATGCTAACAGGCAGAACATTTACAAGCATTCAGTCGTCACTAAAATACATGCTGTGCAATCACCCCATTACAATAGGAAAGAATGTTTGCAGAAAAAGACGTCCAGTGAGCTCCAGTGTGGTATTTGTTTCAGTAAAGATTTTCCCATCACTGTCAGCAATGTCGGCTGTAAAGAAAACAAATTGATCGCTTGATGGTACATAGAATGTAACACTACTATAATATGATATAATATTGTAAACACAGGACATTTACACAATTACAGAAAGGATGGAGATGAAGCAGAAAGCAGAAAAGATGTCCACATTGGCAGTGACTGTCAATTATGTGTCGGGTTTAAGGACCCGTTTCTAATTTGATTCAAAAACAAAACATTGTATTTGTAATACAGTGGTCCATAGCTGTATCGTTGTTCACCCTATGCGGTCTTGCTGATTTATTTTCAATACAATTTTGCATGCTTTTATTTTTGAACAGCACACTTTGTTCTGCGTCCTGATTGGTTGTAGACCTTATCAACTAACCTCCTCCATGCCATGTGTCAAGACTATTAAGTTTATATATACAGTCAATGCCAAAGTTTAGTTTCCCAAATCTATAAATCTTCAATCGCGAGCAGATCTTTTTTTTCATTATATAACAGCATATTGGACTTATTTTTCTAAAAACGTTTAAATCTTCTATAAAATCTTCATGTCTGTCTGAGAAAAGAGAGTAGTTAACGTTTTTTACAGCAACAAAACATTTGCAATTCTATTTCATCCATTCACCTATCGCAGATTATTTTTAGAACATAAACGCTTCAATAAACGAGGGACCCCTGTATTGACTTAAAGTGCCTCCAGACTAAATCAGTATTAACCTACAACATTCATTAGGCATTTAAACACTGCCTATGAGGGCAAACCATCAAACAATGTTTAATTCAAACCTTGTACCAATCTACAGACTTCCTATTTGTATTAAATAGAGAACTTCCAATAAAAAAAGCTTTATTTCATAATAATGAGCTCTGTCATTCTGACTCCATTAACTTGGAAGGCTACGTTCAGCAGATGTGACAATGCAATCGCCATATCAGCAGTGATGGCACTGCTTTTGTCTAAAAAAAAAAAAAAAGCTTCTTCATCGATCTTCTTTGTTCTCTGTTCTTAAATTTCTTGTTTCCAACCATATCTACCGGAGAGAAAAGCTGCTTTCCCTTTTAAACTTCTGCTAAAAAGTTCATATCTGTTCATCTACACACCAACCCCTTCCAGTAGATCTATGGAAAGATCTCTCCACTTCATAGTTTGGATTTCACTCTGACATTTCGAGACCTTTGGCAGACAGGTATGTGCTTTTCCTATATAGGACAAAAGTCATGAGTGGGGTCAGTGGTGGGTTTGTGGAGACTCCTAAAAAAAATATTGATCTGAAAAGGAACCAGAGCCCTGCACAGACACACTCAAAGGTAGAGCACACATAGCAGAGAAGTTATGGCTCATTATCATTACAGCAATTGGTATTGGAAAATTTGTATAAATTATAGCTTGGTGCCATGTGCAAAATGCAGTGCAATAGAATATTCCTGCTGGACCATATTCTGTGACTGTCAAGAAGGAGACGTCCACCCTCCAGAGAAAACCACCTACAGACAATTGAGTTTGATTGGTGGTGATTTGCTCATCTGGAGTGCTACAGTTGCTGTACGACAGATTACCTTTCATTAGAGAACTAACCCTGTGTTTTTCCTGCCCTTCCACTGACATTTATACCCAAGTGTCAAGATGAACTCGCGCTGACTCAACATTTCTCGCCTCACGTGTGTGACTGTGAGCCTAACTGGATTTGACGAATACAGTGGAGTCGGCCTCGGTTACCTGCTGTTCTCTCCTTTCGCGTTGGAGGGTGGAGGGTGCAGGACGGTTTGGTTGTCCTCCATATCCACGACACATTTAGTGTTCAATTCAATCTCTGCAGAGATAAGATTATTATTATTATTATTATTATTTATTAAGGGGGGAGGGGTGTTTGAGGGATTATTTTGTGAAAACCGCGCACGAGCGACACTTCCATCGTTTCAAAACTCAAAGCAACAATGACGAAGAAAGGGGAAAAAAGTTGAAGTGTAAATGTGAGCGCGCGAGGAGATATACTTACCCCTGCGGTTCATGGGCCGAACTCTCACCGCAACTTTTACCTTTGTATCCGACATTTTCGTCCACTTTTTTTTTTTTTACTCCCACCCGTCTGTCTGAGAGCTCAGAGTGCAGTCTGTGAATCCCCGACAAGAAGAACAAGCCCGGGCTTCTGCCGGCGAAAGGGGCAGCAGACGCGAGTCAAAAATGTCCCGAAATGCTCCAGACTTCTTCGAGGCGAAGACATGGAAATAAGTTCCGTTCCCCGCTCTCCTCTAAATCCATCCGAGTTGGCCTCTTGTGCCTCTGAAGCCCTCCGCTCCAGCGCCAGACAGCATCTCCACCGCCATCTTCCGCTGGGAGCAACGACTGCTCTCCTCTGGCACACGGGGGAGGCTGCGGCTCTCAGGGGGGAGAGAGGGTGGACGGGCCGCGCCGCTCATCAGGAGGAAAACATCAACGAGCGTTAATGTTGGTCTGTGACAGACTGCTCCACATCCAGCAGCAATGAATGTGGCGGACGAATCCAATGCTGAGGCGAACTTCAGTGACTGAGTCAAGAAGCTTTCTGGTGCTAAAACTTTTTTAGGGTTTCATCACGAGATCCACAGTGGAGAGTGACTAAACTAAACACCCTCTGGAAATTTTTTGGACATGGCACCTTTAAGCCTGGAAACGTAAAAAAAAAAAGACTAAAATTTGAATTTAACTCTTTACTTTCTTATGGAAATCTGCATGATCCAGTCGTTTGTTCTCCAATAAGCAATCTCATAAATCCATATAAACACAGTATTTGTTTTTTTTAACTTAATATCAAAAATAATAAGACAAAATTTACAATACTACATTTTTTTCCAAGCTGCAAGTTTTCAACAATTATTATACTTTTTTTTTTTTTTTTTTAGAAATAAAGTTATTTAACCACTTTTTTCTACATTTTAAAGACCAACACCAATAACAATTATGTTTATGGTGTTTTTAACATGTTCTCTTGTGGCATTTTTTTCATGATGCCGGACATACATAGACATATTTAAAGAAAATTAGGCTTTTCTTAGTATTTCTTTAATCAAATCATTGAAGCTGGATGGTTCAGTTGTAGGACTGGTGCATGGGAAATCATTGTGTAGCCACAGGAGCAGTCCCCAACCCAGATGAAATACAGTCAGGAAGGGCTTCCGGCATTAAAAATCTCTGCCAAACCACTTGTGGGAATTAGTGAAAGCTGATTTACTGTGGCAACCTCTGAAAGGATTTGCCTAAGGGTGAACAACAACAACTTTATTCAAATTGTTGTGAATCAGAAGCAGACAAAAAAATGCAGTTGGAAAACGGCATGTTGTCATGATGTAGGTGCTACAAATGGTAGGTCACAAGCCCCATTCTCCGCACCATTGGGATGTATCCACTTGCAGACAAATAGATCTATGACTATCTTCCTTTTCCTTCATGGCATCTGGCTCAAAACGGTTTGGCTGGATAGCTGCAAAATTGCTCACCATTTTTGCAGCACCAGTAATGTTAGATTGGGGGATGTTGCTGGGATGTAAGCTAACATGAGAAAGTGTAAACAGAAGGATGTCTGTTTAATTAGAGGCAAATTCTAAGGATCTACCATCGCTCTATGTCCTAGAAAATGACCGTTTTTTTTTTTTCATTTTGCCTAAAAACTCAATAATTGTAAATAAAAGACTACTTGGAAAGCTTTTACAATAGATCTAAAGAGGATTGGAGTGGGAATAATTTTTATTTCTGCATACATTTTATAACGGTTTAGAATTCAAAAAACTGCATACATTCCTAGCTAACTACATCCACACACCCAACACTGTCATGTTTGGCATATAATACTGATGACTCCCTTTAATGCCTTACAAATATTACTTATTTCCCAGTGGTGGAGGTCTTTTTAAGCTTAAAGTTATAACAAATGCACGAACTACAAAGATACTGGACAAATCTCATCCGGGAAAAATCTATCCAAATTTTGACAAATCATCAATTTAACTAATAAGAACCAATGGCGACATGTGTAAGAGAAAGACATCAGAAATGTGTTCTGAGATCCACTTGGTCAGTGGTACAGTAGATCCCGCATAGTATTGCTCTAATGAAAAATGGGTCTGGGTTCAGATCTAACATGTTTTGTAAGCATATGCTTTATTCAGGTTTATTAGAGAAAATCTTGACTGTGTGGTCACCACCATCCAGAGTGATGAGCATGTCATTTAGTAACACCAAACTAACAGGTCTGATAAGATGATTACCAACAATAGGAGTTAGAACTGGGCCATTTTCAAGCTTCCCTAAACTCCAAATAAACCCCTGATAAGGATCTGTCACTATTACAGCTCCATCTCTATCAAAGCTCAAAGCTGACATGTTCAGCTGTACTGTTGACTGCAGAGTCAGGCTGAAACTGTCCGTCTGGTAAATGAGGTGGAAGTCTTTTGTAAATACTCTCAGCCGTCTGTATGGGCGTCCCTCTGCGGGATGTGGGACGTCAGTTGGGTGCTCCATCACCGCCGTGTTTCCAGTCAGCCGACAACATGCCACCGCTCTGGGACACTGAAGATCTGAGATGGCTTTATGACACTCTACAATGACACGTTGACTGTAGTCCACTTTCATCCTGGTCAGTACTCCAGCCTGAGCGTCTGAGACTAGGAGGTGCCCAGAGATGTGTATGTCTACACCCCAGGGCAACTGGAAGGAGTCCTTGATTGTTATTAAATGATCCCCCCTGGAGGTGAAAACCTTGACAGCTCTGTCTCCTGGATCTGTCACTACAACGCAGCCAGCAGGAGTCACCGCCACATCCATTGGGAAACAGATTTCTCCCACGGCTTTTCCTCTTTTCCCAAAACTGTGCAGTTTCCTTCCCAGTGTGCTGAAAACCACCACCCTTTTCTCTCCATCGTGGACAATAACTAATGTCCCAGAAGACCCCAAAGCAGCAATTCCAGTGGGGTTGATCAGAGTCCCCCATCCCCCAAAAGAAGTTTGCAGCTGCAGAGCTGCGCGAGTCAGACTAGAGGTTCTGTGAGGACGATCGGGGGAAGAAGGCCTCCATGGCAATACAAGCTCTTGCAAGTCATTAAGAGCCTGGCATGGAGATGTGCTGTCAACACTGCACAGCTGTCGACAGAATGGGCACTCCAGCTTCCCTAGAAGAGGGTGGGACAAAGCCGTGATGCATTCCAGGCAGAGAACATGGCCACAGCAAAGGTTTTGCGGTCTTCTTCCTCTCTGCTCAGAATTAAATGGCTCAAAGCAGACTTTGCACTCCAGCAAGTTGATCCGGATCTCTCCGAGCGTCCTCTCTGGATTCAGGTAGCTACATCCTGGGAGACCAGGACTCTTGTCCATGGTGAATGATACGCTCCTATGGATTCTTTAATTATTTAGTTAGCTCACACAGACTGACAACCAAAAGCTCAGTGAGATGCATGGTGAGAGCACAGGGCCTCCATGGTACTGTGTAAACACGTGCCTCCTGCTTTGAGGCCTACTTGGTCACGTGGTATCTTAAATTCAACAAAGGTTCTCTGCTGCCCTCCACTGGAAATCAGTTTGCACATTTTAAAGTCATTTTGTGACCAATGTTCCTTCAAATCTTGAGGAAAATATTTAAAAAAATCAAAAGCACAGTGGAAAACAGCAAAACTGATTCACTTAATATCATAATTTACATAATAATCATGCTCAACTCCAGTTCCTCTCAGATACTACTTTTTTTGTTGCACAATAAAATGCTTTACTGGAGCTGAATTCAAAACAAGAAAATCTAACCATCCTGTGTAGGTCAACTTGAAACAGCTATTTCAGTCTGAGCTTCACAGTGTGCAGACTGAGGGAAATCTGAGCCCGGTTGGACAGTGCTCCAGTCAGCCAATCCAGAAGTTCTTTGCAGCACAATGCCCTTCTGGATTCCAGGAAGAACATTTCAAAGTTACTCTTGGTAAAAAAAAATAAAAGAATAGAGACTAAAGTCAAATAACATATGGTTTCAATCTAATTCCTGAGCCAGAAATTATACACAATTCACTTGAGGAAATGTAAAACTTTTTAATGGGCTGCCATAATTCACAGTTCACAACAGCGATAATCTTTTTCTGAATTTTTTTTTTTTTGGCTCCACAAACAATCCAACTCCACAAACAGTGTACCCTTTCCAATGCCTGCAGTCAAACACGAGCCCGGTTCTTCAGTCACTGACTGGATTGTCAAGAATCGTGAGGGCCGTGTCAGTTCAGAGATGATACTGATCGTTTTAAAGACCATCGACTTTCAACAAAGCACACACAAATGATAACACACACACACACACAAACAAATTTCTACGCAATAACAGGCACAAGGGGTGAAATAAAATAAAAAAACATGACGACAAAAGGCAAGCGATGTGCGGCTCTAGAACAAGTTTGGACCAAACCGTTTGATTGGAAGCAGTCGTGCAGTTGTATATTAAAAATGCCATTAACACACCAACAGGAAAAAAGTCGACGACACATGCAATAATGAGAATAATTGCCCTCTTTTGTCACTCCAGTAAAATGTACAAATAAAAATGATAGCAGCCACAAAAGGGAGGGGGGGGGCACGGGGAAGTCACTCAAAATCACAATGACCCACAAAAATACTGAACCATTACAAATCAATACAGTCTTACCGGAAACATTCTGCAAAGTGCTTCAACTGTGCTTTGCATCATTACATCATGTCTTAAAAAAAAAAAAAAAAAAAAACCTCCGCTGATGATCCTGACAGCTAGGCCTTGAATTGAAAACCTTCCCATATTTCAGTTAAAAACAGGAACAACTGTTATATAGATAATCAGAGACAAATGTTTGTAAATAAAATGCAAAAGGACTTCTGTCTTATAAACATAATGGTTCTAACTCAAAGTGAATAATTCACAATCATGGCTTTTTAACAGTGAAATGTGCTGAACCGTAGCTAAAGCTGGTGTCAACCAGTCCGATGTACAGTTTTTATTTTTTAACAATTACTATATTGAAAGTGTAATACCAGCCACAAAGAGCATGCAGTCACATCTAGAATAGGCAGTTTTTATTCCTTTACTCCTACACGGTTGCTGTCAATCAAAGAAACCTGGGATTAGCCGTTAGAGGACCTTGTTGGCGTTGGGGCAAACACCAGTACGCATCTGCATTAACCTAAGCCTCTATGCAGTCCTGATAACACTACATGGATCAGCTCATTCACTTGTTCTCTGCTGGTGCCACTCTTCTCTGGCGTGGGGTCGTTTTTTTGGGATTCCTGTTCCACCTATGTAATCTTTACCCCCCCTTTCCAAAGCTTGGCTCTCCAGTCAATTGACAGTTGTCTTTGTCCTCAATCACTATTGGCTGTCAAAGCCATTGATGGATTTGGACTTCTCCGAGCCTGTTCCTCTTCTTCTCAGTGCAGGACTGTCACCATCCACATCTACTTTGCCTGAAAAATGGATATGAAAGAAATCAATTCTATTACACAGTACTGACCAAAAGTGATGTATGTGTACCTTTAAATTCTTCTGACACGTGCTCAGGAGACTCTGTGTAATTACTGTCCTCACATTCAGAGTAGCTCTGTGAGGGGACAAGAGTTAACGGTCAAACAACAGGCAGAGAGTTCATGTAACAGTTAGCTGTTCTTGTTTACTGATGGATCTGAGAAAAACTCGGTGACTTTTTCATGGCTTGACTAACTTTATTTTTCAAAGTCCTAGATGTTCAACCTAACTTTTGATCAATGTGGCAAATCAATGTATTAGCTAGGCTATGTTTATGTAGGGAGAAAATAAGAAATGTTCAAGTCAAACTGCTTTAAACTTGTTCTGCCACAATATTTCAACTAAATGTAACAGGAGAGGTTTAGATCTTATTTATTATATAAAGTCAGAAGACAATATTTATTGAAATAAACAAACAGTCATTCTTTCAGCAAAAACTTTAAAAACTGTAGTGGAACTAAATAAAGATCAAACTGAAAACCTTTCAAACAATTATTCAAGCAAGCTAATATCTATACATGCAATCAAGCACAAAAAAAAATAGTTGAATGTAATTATTAACTTACATTTGTTAAAAATGTAAAGATTAGGAGAAAATACATTTAGTTTTAAAACATAGCAGTATATCCACACAAAAAAATCCAATTAAGAATCACAATAGGGAAAGAAAAGGCAAAATATTTTCATGGCTATAGAGAGTCTATTTTAGCTGGAGTTGGACCGCATCTTTTGAGGCTCCTGTCATCTTCATCCATAGAAAACCTAAATGAGCTTTTTGTGGGTTTGCAGCTGACTGTTAACCCTTTAACAGCTGAGCTTTGGCTCCAGTATTTTTTCCACTTTGTTACTCTTTAGCTGTTTACACATTTAACGTAATTTCAGCGGATTCTGAAGCGGAGAAAGCAGCCTCGCGCTGATATGCAACACTTTACAGTGAAGTTCTGTAAAGAATGGATGTAAATTAGGTGATTCTGTATCGGAGGAAAGCGGCAACACTGTAAGTTTGTAATGTGTTGCATATCGCTGCAAGGCTGATATGAAAAGCTTCTTTTCTCCACATCAGGAATGATAGAGATATCACGGTATGTCAAAGAGTGTGTTATTTGAATGTAGCTGGTGACATCTCTGATAATAAAGTCCCACTCTAACTATACTTGAATCTTTTGTAAAATTGTTCCACGTGTTTTTTTAAAATAATGATTATGCCTTTTTTAGCCAAAATAAAAATAAAACTGTCCTTTTTTAAGTTCAACAGAAGTTTGCCTCTGACTTGTGAGCGGGATCCTCTGCTGATATCCCATCATCCCTTTGTTTACACTCTCTCCTGCTAGCTTACAACCCCAACTTAACCTTACCAGTGCAACAAAATTGGCGAAGCAACATTGGAGCTGTCCAGCCGTACAGTTCTGAGCCATATGCCAAATCAGACGAAAAAAATGAAGACGTACATGGATCTATTTGTCCGCAACTGGATGCATCAGAATGGAACGGAGCAGGGAGAAATTGGCCGCCACAACTGGGAGCTTTTTCACACGGCGAGTTTTTACCTGCGCCTGATCCATTGCAATTTGAATAAAGCAACTCAGAAATGCAGTTTTAATCTTCAAGTCTCTTACATAAGTCCTCCATCATGAGGAAAATGCTTAAGAACATGTTAACCAGAAAAAACAAGATTTTCATTGGAGCAGGTCTCTAAAGAGTAAAGCAGTGCACCTCTACCTTTACAGCCACAACACTGAAAACTGGTTTGACCTGACCTGTTTAGGGATAAATCTTGCCTCATGTAAGGAAGTTTTAAATATGTTGGGGTTTTTTTTAGTTACAAGTTTGAAACAAAGGACTCAGAGCTTCTTCAAACCATTCAATAAACCCATTCGGTAAAAATGACTAAAGTGTAAAATCACAAAATCCTTTAATAAAACGTTGTATTTCTCAATAAGTTCAAATTTCTGACTCTTATTAAATGACCTAGATTGCATAAGATGCATGAAAATAAATGTTATGAAACGTACCTTTTCTCTCGGGCCATATGTCTCCGCGTACCACACCATTCCATACAGACACAGGAATGTGATGAAGGCCTGAAAAAAGATCAGGAATATCAAAGCCAAATCAACCGCTGAGAATCAGGAACTTAAACCAGAATTGGGATGTTGAAAAAGAAAAAGAAAGATGGATGTGAAGCAAGGACCCTCATTGATGGTTTAAGAATAAAAAATCTCATATTTTGAACAAACATTCCTGACTATGACACTGAATGAGGCTTACCAAACACAACAGCCAAAGGACCACATACAGGATCTGGGTTTTGGAGAACAAGTCCTGTCCAAACTTGATGCATGCCAACGCCTCCAGAAAAGCTATGGCCCTGTGCAGTGCAGTAGGAGGGAAAAACAAAAACAACAAACATTAGGACTCCAATAAGAGATGAAACAAGCATAAACTACCACACCATCACTTACCCAAAGACCCAGCATTGTGTCCCAACCCTCTTACACTGTGTGTCTGTGAGGTATGCATAATACTGCCTGAAAGAAAAAACACACAAGCTTTCAAAAAGTTCACTTGCTTTGTTTTTTTCGGTGAAAAAGTAAATACATTAGTCAAATAAAGAATAAAGCATGAGTGTACCTCACTGTTGGAGCTGTGATGATGCCAACGAAAAGGATTCGACACCAGCTAAGAGCGTGACTTGCAGGAAAAACGAAGATGTGTTTGAGGAAAAACGTGTTCAGCTCCGTTAGCTGACGGGAGACAAATCAGTAGAGAATAAGGTTCATCACACAGAGTAGAGTACTAATGTATAAATGCAGATATAAAAGTTAAACAAATAAGCTTTTAGAGTTAATGGTAGCAGGGAATAGTAGTTGTATCTAAAAAAAGAGAAGAGGTCTGACTAAGTCCATGAATGTTTGATGGCAGATGACAAGACGCTTCAAGAAAACAATATGTCCAATGTCTTAACTTCAAAACAATGTTGGAATTTATTACTTATGGAAGTAATACATTCATAAAAAATAAGAATTCTACACTATTTGGGCATTGAGGTAATATTGGATTGTGGAGTGGAGATGAACAAGACTGCATAATATAATCAGTGGTTTTAAAGATATCTTTTGAGGTTTTCAGTAACAATCAATGAAAGAATGCATGCTCACACAAATTTATTTTGCACCTTGGATACTTTAAATCCTTTTTCTTTTAACTGCAATGTTAATAAATAAATAAAATCTGTGAAGCTGCGATTACATGCTGTCTCATAACCAAAGCTATTCTGTCAATGTTATCATATGGTCTCCTTTCGGATATAATGGGATTATCTTTCAAAGGAAACTGTTTTAAAAAATGCTTTTTGTACAGTTTATTTTTGGATATCAGCAATTTACTGATTGCTGAAAAAGACAAAAAACATTATTTTTTTACACGTTTGTTAACAGAAACATTTTAAAACAACTTAGAAATTAATTTAGTTTTTGAATTGAACCGAGTCTACAAATAAACGGGAAAACGCTTTTATTAAGTTGGAAAAGGGCTTTCTACTGCTGCTGAGCTCCATTTCAAAAGAGTCTGCCTGTTGGGCTGAGGGACAGGTTTTGTGATACCTTCCTGTTGTCTTATGGGTTCCATTTATATATAAAATGTATTTATGACATCACTATAACAACATGATCTGGCTTTTTGTTTATATTGGAACCCTCCTGATATACCCGACAACAGATATTTGACTTGGAGGAAATGAATGAAGTTTGGCATCTATAGGTCTCTTAGTACAGGAAGTGGCTCTGAGGTAATCTACCTAGTCTAACTATAAGGGATGATTTGCTAATACGGCAGCAGCAGGACACTCTTGAATTACAGGGATCAATACGGCTTTACTTCTTAGCAAGAGAAGATCCGATTAGATTAATTGAGTCTTGAGAAACAAAACACAGCAGATCATCCTTAGACAGCAACACTCTCTGTCTCTATTAGGGAAAGGGAGACGAGGCCTCAATCAGACTCACCTGCCAGATGATCATGAATAAATAGACGCCCATCACTCGCTGCAGGGAAGACTTTGGATCAAGCCAGCGTACGTAGGTCCAGCTTGCAGGCGTAAACTGCAGCACTGCACGCTTGATTTTCCCTGTGGTGGTGTGGATGTCTCTGGGTGGACAGCAGAGCAGAATGATAAAATTCTTGCTAATGGATTTAAAAAAAAAATAGCCTAAACAGTAAACAAATACAAATTAAATCAACACCACAGATGACTATTTATTGAATACATAGGGTTATGTATCATTATATACATAAGGTAAACGTATCTATGAAAAACCCTTCAAAATAAAGGATTAGTATTACATTTGAAAATAATCACCACCAAGCTATTTTTTATAAATATGTAAAAGGGAAGATAAGGTGAATAACCACAAACAGAAATAAAAAAAACAGGCTACTTTTGTGTTAGTCCTCCTAATTTCCAAAACATAAATTCATACTTGATACTGCCCCAGTGGTACGTCCTCATCTCCAAAAAGCGGCACACTGTCATACCAAGCCAGATCCCCCCTCCATTACACAGCAGGATATCCAAAATGACTTGGTCCCACCAGCATTCAGCAAAGTTTGGCAGAAGGTGCATGAAGAACAGCTTTTAAGACAGACAAACACAAGAGGATTGCCATTTAAACCAAAGCTACAAACACTCATATTTCAGAGTCTATGTCTAACTAAATTGGAAGGGTTATATACCTCTGTGAGCTCCCAGGTAATACTGATGGTCCAGCACAGGCCGTAGCTACGAATAAGAAGGGCTTTCATACCCCAGCCCCAAAAATGACTGAATGCAAAAATGTCAAAATGGCTGAGGATTCTCTCCCAGGTGATGACATGACAGTTCACTGCATATTCCTGCAGGTGGTAGGACACAAAAAAAGCTTTAAAAGGATGAAGTAAATCAATGGGAAAGTCCATTTTAACAGAGAACGTTCATCACCCACCATGATATCTGCTTCTCTCTTGGCATATCGCAGGTTTGGATCTAACCAGTACATGAGCTGTTTCACTTGCTGCCAATTGAGGAAGATGATGAAAACCAAGAACAGGAAGTACAACACACTCAGACCTTGGACGCAAAAGAAAAGAGGCATTAAGAAGGGAAAAGGTCAACAACTCAAATCCGTTTTGCTCCTGGATCCCTTTAGCAAATGCTCACCAAACACAATCCTCCAAATCGCTGGATGAGGTCGAGTAAATGGACCTACGCACGAATTAAGACAACATATTAAAATATTAAACATAGAGGGCAGAGATAATGCCTCTGAATATCTAATCTTTTATTTGTATTGCTTTGGTTTTGAGGGTCATGACATCAAAAAGTTATCAGTGGTTACAATAGATTCCAAAAAAAAATCTAATGACAATGCACTTTTCTAAATCAGCAATATAATTTAAAATCTGTATTGTTGAACTTTAACTTCTGGAAATTTTCAACCTAAATTCTTCCAGATGAGGTTTCTTTATCCAGTCTGAAGGAAAATTTGTTTTTGTTTTTAAATCAGCTGTAGCTATGTTGTTTTGCTGTGTGAATGTCATATATTTAGCCATTTATTTCCCCCAAAATTATTTGAGATAGAAAATACCATTATTGTTTTTCCAAACTCTGTGTTGTCACACTACTTTAAGTTTCTATTTTATTTTTCCATGTGATGTTGCAGTCATGTCATGCAGCTGCTGTGTGGTCAGCTCACCATTAGGAAATGCCAAAACACTGATGACAAGAAAGAACGAGATGACCAGAATCAGCCCCACCCAGACATTACTGTCAGCATTTCCATCGTCTCTGCAGACAGAATGAAGAAGAAAAAAGAAAAAGGATGAACCAGTTTACGACACTAAACTGCGTTTTACGGCTCAGACCAATAAATACATATAATACTACACATTCTTATAACATATTTGAAGAGATGCCAATGCACCTCAAAGACTTTTAATATATGTCATAAATGGGTTGATGAGTTATCAGATAAATACCTCAACTAACTGGTTTAGCTAATGTCAACATAAATAGGGCTGGATTAAACGTATTAAAACGAGCTGTACTGCTGCAAACCTAAGTTAAGCCTTTAATGGCAATAAGGATTAAGGAATGTTATCCGTGTAAAAGCCAAAGCAAAGCTAATAAATCGCTTTAAAGCGTACTGGCTAACCTTCCTGTGTACCTGCCACAGCATCACCGCTCCCGTTAGCCTAGCTAAGCTAACCTAGCTAACATTAGCACGAAGAGACTCACCTTGTAAACGCGAAGTACATCAAACTGACCACCGTGCATGTTAGCAGCGTTATCGTGTGCGGTTTGTAGAAAAACTCTATCGTGATGTCTTCGACCTGCTGTTCGTTTATCATTCGGAAATGCATTCGATAGTTCACATCATCCTTGCTCAAGGTGTGGGATCCGCTATACACGGACGCCATAGTCGCCGGGCGGGACGCAGAGACGCCGCTCCTCAAAGAAGCGCGCGGCGGTCCATCAGCGACAAGCAGACGTGAAACAGCAAGAATTGATTTTTAAAGTTACATAACTGACTACCCGAGTACCCAGCGAGAAGATGAGAGTTAAAAGAGAGGAAGACTCTCCGTTTGATTTTGATTGGTTTCCTCACTGGGAGTGTCACAAAGCGGAAGAGTTTAAACATCATCATCATGTGCGGATTGTTCCACTCACAATGCAGGCGATTGTGTTGGATTGTGAAGGACCTCAGTGGACGCTCATCACGACAATCCGTGTTTATTATTATGGAGGGATCTCATATACAGTCAATGATCCAGACACTTTATAATGGGGCAGGTTGGGATGGTTTATCCCTTTGGGCACTTCTTAGGTCTACAGAAATTTCATTTGGTTTTGTTATACATTAATATTCATCATAGAATATAATTTCAATAGTATCTTTATTTTTAGTTGTGTCTTTTTTTTAAAATGTAATTTATACCAAGGCTTTGAGTTTTTTTACTTGCTTTTAATTAAAAACATTAACATCAACATTTTGTAAATTTGGCATAGACAGAGTTTTATCTTTCCTAAATAAAAGGAATAAAAAATGTTTTTCGCTGCCAATGTAAGTTTATGTTGTGTTACTGTACTTTAAAACTTGTGGATTTGCACTGTGAATGAAATGTACCTTACAATTTGGATTTGATTAACCACATGTTGATATGCTGCATTATGCTCCTTATGTAATAATTATACACAAGTTACACGTTTTTAATGTCTGCCAAAAATTACTAGGCTTTTTTTACGATTTTTAACTGTTAAAAAAGGCTAGCTTGATGCCGATTTGGAGGCTTCTGGGTAACAAGATTCTCAATGTCATGTGACACTTTGAAAACGAATTTGTCGCCCTCTTGTGGCCATTTGTTGTTTTAGAAGTGAACCCAAATGAGTTAACGTAAGCAAAGGCAAGTAAAAACACTTAAGTCAGAAAATATTATTTTGTAATTTTATTTTTGTTTTAAACTTTTTTGAAATAACATTGTAGCTTATGAAAAAATCTTTCAAAAACCTATTGTATTCCAAGATAATATCAGGTGTTTGCTTTAAAAAAAGCTGGCTTAGGTCTAATTAGGGCATGCATATTACATATTATTCATTCATCCATTCATCTTCTTCCATTTTGTCCCTGTCGGGGTCACAGGGCCTATCCCAGCCACTTGTGGGCAGAGGCAGGGGACACACTGGACAGGTCGCCAGTCTGTTGCAGGGATACAATCACACACCTATTCACACAATTTAGAGTAACCAACTAACCAATGAAGCATGTTTTTGGACAGCAGGAGGAAGCCGGAGTCCCCGGAGAAAACCTACGCATGCACGGGGAGAACATGCAAACTCCAGAGAGAAAGGTCCCCAATTTATGTTCTGTTTCAGGCCCCCCTTGAACCAGGGGCCTTCTTGCTGCAAGAGCGCTAACCACTGCGCCACCGTGCAACCCTATTGCATCTCTATTGCAACAAAATATTTTAAATAAATATTACATCACTATTTAAAATATTAAATACCATTTGAATAAAATCACATTTGTTGCCTTTATTGTTTTTAACATTTAGATATTAAAAATAAGAATTAAATGTTATAACTTGCAAACATTTTACAAACGCTGATGATGAGTGCCAAGTAAATATTTAATGAATTTGCAACAAATTCCACGTAAAAAAAAATCTATACATTTTCTGTTATGCTGAGAATCAATTCAAAGTTTTGTAGAGACATTTTTTTTGAGAAAACAAGCACATTTTTACACTTAGGCATTTGAGAAGCTTACATCATGTTTACAAAAATCACCTTAATGCCTTAATATGTCAAAATCTTTCAAAAGATTAGGTCCAGAGTTTTTTTAGAACTTAATTGTACATCTTGTTCCAATCATGACATGATTCTGCACATGCTTAAAACAGGGAGGATCAAAATGAAGTGGAAAAAAATGCTGTTTTAAACCAATTAAGTAAAAGTTTTGCAGTGAGGTAAAAACAACATTCTACTCATATGTAAAAAAGTGTGCTTTAAAAAACACATTTTACCTCTGTGGGCATTTTACAATTTTATCTGAAATGAAAACGATTGGCGATTTTTACAAGCTAAGTACAACATGCATGTTGGCTGATTCTTGATTCTCTCCAGTCTTCAAATGTCAGTTTCCTCGTTTCAGAATGATTGTCGGCTGCAGAGTAAAGAACGAGAATCAAAACTACTATTGTTCTTTGCATGAGTGACACTAAAGCATAGAAAGAATGACCTACCAGTGTATTAAAGTGTTGTCTGCAAATGACTTTACTCAACCAGTAGATCAGGTAAAGGCAGATGAAAAATTCGATAACCAGCAGACTCGTTATCAGTGATGTGATCCCTTTCTCTTCCTCTCTCTGTGAGATAGAATAAAGTTACATCCAAACCCAGAGAAATGTTCATGGTGTGAACTGTTTTGTGACATACCAGCATGGGTGAGTGGAGCAGCAGGAGATTGACAATAAAAGCTGAAAGTGACCAAAACAAACTTATGATGTTCAGGGAAAATGACACCTTTGCCTGAGAAAAGAAAATATAGGAAAAAAAGGTTTAGTAAAAGTCTAACAAAAACAGAAATATAAGTGCTTCTTTTGGGATCATCTTGTACTCAAATATTAACAATTTTTCATGCACTTTCTGAAAAAAATGTTTAAAAAAATGATTTCCAATAAACAAGACCACTCACCACAGACATGTTTGGACACTTCCCGGCAGCAAAGGACAGCACACCACAGATCACATACTAACAAGGAGAAAGCATTTATTTTAGTTTACAAACACAAATAATCAGATTTTTACAAATTTCTACATTCTGTGAAATAACTCACCATAATGCATGGTATTGTAAATATCCTGACCAACGGCTCATGGACAACCGGTGTGAGAGCACAAAGAAGCAAACCAAAGATAGCTTGGGCTGCCTAATTTTAATTTAACAAATAAAAAATAAAATGCAAGTATTGGTTAAATGTTTCCATATTAAGACAGAAAAAAACCTCATTTGTGAGTCTTTGGTACAATTTCCTCTATCGATACAGTTGAACTTACCCCGAGAGGTTGAGCTTTCCCTTTGAGGACAAGGACCTTGAAGTGATCTTTAAACACGCAGTAAAAGTGTTCTGGCATCAGCTGACCGTCCTGAAGATCCTGGATGCTCCCAATAGGAATGGTGATGATCATTGATTCATCGCAGACAAAGGTGTTCTTCATCGTCCTGTGAACCAGACCAATCGCATTAAAGCAGCCTGTGTCTCTTGTTGTCAAGCTTCACTGCAACACCATTGACTCTTAAAACATGTGCAACACCAGTAATTTTTGTGTGTCTGCTTGATTCAGAGCTGAGAAACAACACTTTTTCAGAGAAACTCATGAAGGAAATGACTTAACATGCAAGTGTGTAGTCTGTCTGTGACTCTCCCTCACACCTCCACCCTGCCCACCCTCACAAAACCATTCACATATAAAAAAAATTTTTTTCAACCAAATGACCTTTAGGTAATCTTTTAAAATGATCAGTTCTCTCATACAAATGGGGTATAATGCAAGCTAAAACAAAGTTGCTGCAGGAGAAAAAGACACTTAGAACGGGTCCCATAAAATTTAGCAGTGTGTTTTAGGATGAGGAAGTTGACATTTGTGAAGTCACATTAAGAGGAAGTGGCAACACTATCTTAAAGAACAGGAGTTCTACAACAGGAGATCTACAACATTTTTCAAGCATCTTTAATAATGCATGCACATTTTTAAGAAAGTCTGTTGAAATGCTAGAAATTTTTAATCATCAAGTACAATCTCTCTTTTTTTTTTGCACTTCACTGGAAGTCACAGTGAAGTGAGCCAAGTCAGTGTCAGAAGTGAAAAGTTTTAGGTGTCAAAAGTGAAGTTTCTTGTTTTATCAAACAAAATAAAAAAAAGAGAGAAAACAAACAAGGCTTCCTCCGGCCAATGTAGCTGATCGATCTTTAGGAACCACACTCTCTGGTTGTTTGAGCAGAACTGGTCCTCTTTGGCACTTTAAGCTAAAGTATATTCTGCTACGAAGAAAATTCTGGCACACCACAGGGCTCTGTGCTTGATCCACTTTTATACACATGTATATACTGTACATGTTGTTCTTTTGCTCACTTGTAAACTGTAACGCTGCATTGTAGAAATGATGAGTAATGAAGAATTACATTTTTTTCCACACAAATTGAGTTTTTAGAACTACCTTCTTTTATGCCTGCAGTTTTTTAAAATGTTTTTTAATTTAAAAAGCATCCTCCCACAAAGCGATGCAAGTAAACAAGTTCAAATATTTGTTACTAATTAAGTCGCCTAAATCAAGACAGGAACTTTAACTGGCCAAACACAAAAAAGTGGTGCTTCCTAAATTCAATGGCTTTAATAGTTTTGTTGAGTGGCATACACAAAGCTGATTCTATTATAATTAATTCTGCACTCAGTATTTTGGGGGGATAAACAAGTTCATTTGTTTGAATTCGAATCTTACAAAGCAGTTTGTTTTTTTCAGTCAACTTTTTTTTTAAAACGTAGCTTGTAAATCCAAAAATTCCTTCTTAAATCAGTCTGATATATTTAATCCTACATGGATGATTATGAAGGGATTTACAAAAAATAAATTTGTATTTTATTAAAAACCTTTGGATAATTTTTTATATTATTTACATATAAGATTGTAAATTTACAAACTCCACATGATTTCAGAAACGCTGTAGTTCAATAAGCAAAACACCCTATTTCATGTCTGCAGGACTGATCGTTGTTAACCCCCCCCATCTAGATAATTATAATTAATAACTTTATTAATTTACAAGTTCATAACTCAGATTAAATCCACGTTTAATGCAGACATAAGCAGCATAGCAAGACCGACTTCTGCACATAGGTTCCTGTTTTTTGTCATTTTTTGTAATTGACATGAAAAGTCTTGCAATGTTGTTGGCAAAAAGAGGGCAAATTAGCACATTTAGTTTAAATATTTTATATGTTATAATAACATTTCGTTAGGGGAGAAAATAAGGTTTGGCTAAAAAAATGCAGCATCACAGAGATTCATTAAACAAAAACGTAATTTATTTTGCATCAAAATTTTTTTACAGGTATTTTCCTATAAATTAATAATAATAAATGATGATGACTTCATTTAACCCACAATGGGGAAATTCACTTATCTAATGAAGGCGGATCAATACCACAAATACCAGAAAACTTTGAAAGTCATGGGGTTTCGTGGATTGTTGGATCTGTAAATAAATTATTCAAACATTTGCTGACAATATTAGAATAAAGTCTGTGAGCCATTTTGTTCTGCAGCTTTATTAAACAGATGAGATTTACACACAGCTACACACACACAGAGAGAGTAATGCACTTTATTTTTATGTCTCAGACATGCGATTGATTCTTGACTCTCCTCACTCTCCAATGTTCAGTTTCACTGCCTGTTACATTAGTGTGGTTGCTATAGGGTGAAAGAATCAGCCCAGTGTAAATGCATTTTTGTTCATTTGGGAAAATGCAAAGTGTATTGAGTTTTACCCAACCCATTGTGTTAAAACAGTTGTGTGCACTCAACCAGTAGATCGGGAAAGAGGTGACAAAACCTTCAACAAACTCATTATATATGCCATGATTACACCCCTAAACTGTAAAACAGATGAATTCAAGTAAGACGGAAGACTTTTCCCCCCAAAAATTAAAAAGATTATTAGGCAGTAAGTGTGATTGACAAATGCAAAGTTTCAAAAAACAAACGTTTCACTTTTTAATCAATGTTGCCATCTAAAAAACTGACTAGTATAAAAAAAATTCCATCACAATCTTAGCTGGGGATGGTAGTTGGGTATAACACAAAATACACAAATTACAAAATAAATCTAAATAAATGGTAATTAAATTACTGAACTGACTCACTGGCATTATCAACACATGCTTTATTTTAAAATTCAGTATTTAATTTAAGTGGAATTACTTTTATATCAGAATGCCTCTACATTTTTAAGTCTATTTTTGCATGTGTATCTATTGAGTATATAAGATGACCTGTCATAATTCCGTGTAGTAAAACCACAGACTATAGACATGAAACTTGGCATGTCCCTTATTTCACATGCATATGTAATAATTTTTCAAAACTCTATAACAATCTAGTTATAGGTTATTATTTACCACCAATTTACCACGATGAATTCTATTGCAAACACTTTGTTGATTTTCCCATCAAGTCAAATAGCACAAGGCTGTCTAATAATAATGAGGAAAAACAGAATTAGAGAAAACTTGCAGCTTTTGATGACCAATGGATTCATAAAAATTTGCTGAGAGCAAGGCTGCTTGCTAGCTCAACCCAGAGGTACGAAGCTGTTTTGAAAGATGTTGACCAGTTTCTATTGAATTGCAGAGACATCTCCATTGGATCACAAAGCTCACTTTGCCGACATGCAAACCAGAGTGGACTCACTGTGGAATAAAAAGGACTTCTTTTTAGTCATTGGATATAACGGGGTAATATGAAAACCAAAAATGAATAAACATGTTTAAAAAAAAAAGTAACATTTTTTGAACACAATAACAGTGTTAAGGAAATTCTTAAATAATAGTACATTTTTAATCAATTTGGTATGGGAATACACATTGAATCTTCTATTGTCTATCAGCAGCTTTAATTGTCAGAATCAAAAGGGGATTAGAGACAGAGCAATACAGTTTCTATTACGGTCAATGATTCTACACTGTCTTCATCCTGTTTTTACCAGTAAGTGCATTGTATACTCAGAAATTCCTGGCGTAGTATTAAAATGTTGTCTGCACATGGCTTTACTCAACCAGTATATCAGAGGAAGGCTGATGAAACATCCCACGACTCGCAGACTCAATTTAAATACTTTGATTCCACCTATAAACTAAAAATGAAAATAAAATAGGAATATAATACAAACTGTGCTGAGTACGACCCCTGACAGAGAGCACCATAATGCTGTTGTGACAATACATTTCAAGTCCTCTAGTCCCATCTCTTATATAACTTGACATGATAGCTGTACCTCTAAACTAATCAATGCAAGTGACTGAAGGACGCTGATCCTTTTTAAAAAGATTGAGAGGTTCACCCCCCAAAAAAATATAATGCAGAAAATGACAGAAATGAGAATTTTACATAGGTTTGCTTTCTAAATGCAAAGTGGCAATAAATTAATACGTTAGTTTTTAGCAAAAGTGTTCATGCTTTTGCAGAGTGCAGAGAAACCAAACAACAACCTTAAATATAAGATAATATTCAAAATATATGGGAAACAAAAAACAAAACGAACTGACTCCTTACCATGTTCATCAAGACAGCTTTCAATTCAAAAGTTAGTTTGGATTGAAGAATCAGATGAATTAAAGGTTTAAATGGCAGAAATGTCAGACATCAGTTGACCCAGCCCCTGGGGGAACAGTGAGCTGCAGACACAGCCAGACTTGGGAACCATTTGGGGCTTCAGCTCCCAATCCAACCTCTTATTTCTGAGTGTCAAGAAGGGAGGCATTGGGTCCCATGTTTAGAGTCTTTGGTATGATGGATTTGAACTCTGGGTCTTTCCATCTTAGGGCAAACACTCTACCATAAGCCCACTGAGTTTACTACCCTTTGTGTCTTTACAATAGATCAAATGACCTGCTACAGTTATATTTGGATAGCAGGAAAGGGCAGCACAATACATATCACAAACTATTGATATGAAAATAAACCGTGTCACTCATTTTACGTGCTATGTAATCATTTACACACATACACAATATAAAACAACGTTAAGAAAATCAGTTGTGTAAAAAAAACACCATACCACCATTTATTATTTTATGAAGATCTTGATGGACAACAAGACAAAGAGCAAAAAAGAAACAGGTCAACAACAACTTTGGCTGAATGACTCAGGGAAAGAAAGTACTAATTTATATGATTTTTGTAATTAAACATACCCCATGAAGTTCTGTGTTCCCCTTTGATGACAAGAACCTTGAACGGATCATTGAACACGCTGTAGAAGTGTCCTGGCATCAGCTGACATCAGGCATCAGCTCCTAAAGATGCTGGATGCTACCCAGTGGAATGCTGATGATCATAGATTCATCACAGACAAAGGTGTTCTTTATCGTCCTGCGAGTGAGATCAATCACATTCAATTTTTCTGTGGTGGGGGCCCCATGCGTCCAGCTTTACTGCAACAACAGCAATGCTCCTTTTTAGTGTATTTGCGTGATTCAGAGCAAAAAAACCCAACATTTTCAGAGGAACTCATGGAGGAAATGACCTGACATGCAGGTGGTAATCTGTGTGTGGCTCTCCTCCACAACCCCATCCTGCCCCCACCTCGTTCGCACATGAACATATATACCCACAAGCACATTAAAAAAGTGTAAGATAGTAGGGTTTAGTTACATTTTTAAAACTGGATCTGTTGCACAAATGGGGTTATAACTGCTAACCAAAAAAAGTTGTTACAGCAAAAAAAAGAAACTTAGTGAAATGTAGCACACTTACATTTTAACCCAATTTAAAACAACATTACACTTGCTTTGTTCAGAAATATACAACTCATTCACAAAACATGGTAGTAAAGGAGTTAAAAAATGAATTTAAGAAAAAAACGTTAAATTTGAAAGATTGACAGAAAGCTGTACAGACCAATCTCTTCGGGGAGAGGAAGTCAAGGCGTGTGATGGCCTTGGCCTTTAAAGGGAAGTGGAAATCATTGGTAATGAGCAAGAGCCTTGTTTTAGTGTCATGTACTCTGAAAAAGACACAGTTCAAGCGAAGTGTGGTGAGAACATTGATCGAATGTGTTTCCTTTTCTAAAATAATATTTATTTTAATCGTATTTTTATGATGTAAATGTTATTTACTCTTTTTTTTCTGGCTTAACTTAAAAATATTTTTGTTGCTTTGTATTTATGCATGTGTTTTATACAATAGCTCTTTCCTTTTTTACATCAAGGAAACTAAAAAGCCATTTTATTTCAACTTAAATTATATATATATAAATTTCTTTTAGAGTTCTTCCTCTGGATCATAGGAGCACCATGGCTTGTGCTGATGTTGACATGGACATCCAGGCTGACCAGGAGCCTTCAACAGTGGGACGAAGAGATGCTCCTTCTCCCCCCACTTTGACCCAGTATTATCAAGCAACAGCGATGGTTAAAAATGAAGAACGACATAAGAAGGTGATGAAACAACAGCCTGCTGTTTATGGGGTAAGATACTTGAAATAATAAAAAGGAAAGCAGAATTATCAAACTGACTTATTGGATTTTTTCTGAGGAGCTTTGTCCATTTATAACAACAAGAATTGAATTCTTTGCATCAAGGGTAGATTAGAGGTCTTGTTTGATTATCACACGCAAATGTAATGAAAAACTCAACAAAATTCAGAATGTTAACGTTTCATTTCTCTTTTTTGTCTATCACAAAATACTTGATGTCACAGACAGATCAGACGGGGGAGTGCGTTAAAATAACACGTATGCACATGACTGTAAATTTCTCTGCAGTAACAGGAAGGACCTGGGTGGACACCCCCCCCCTCCCCACACACACACACACACACGCACACACACACACACACACACACACCCTGGCAGAAATGTGTGATCCAAAAACCTGCTCTGTTTTTCTAACCTGTATGGTCTTTCATGAAGTTATAACTGTCATCCATAAATTACATTAAAACGTGAATAGAAAAATGAACTTGTGTTTACAGCTGCTGAATATTTGTTGCAGAAAATTCGAAATTAACTAAGTAAAAAATTATTACTTTCTTTATTTTTAAACGGTGATAAGGTCCACTCTGTGAATGGGATGCAATACCATCTTGCATTTTATTTATTATGTATTTGTGAAATTTTCACTTTAAAAACAAACAAACTTGTTGCTAAATTTAAACTCGATTGCCTTTTTCTAATATTCCGCCAGACTACCTGCACCAAACCATGCATTTCATCTTTCCAGCCACAAAAAAAGGCAATACAATTACAAATAGTAATAAAAGTTATACTTTTTTTTGCTTGGGTTTACCTTTTTCCAAATGTGATCAATTTTAGGGTGAATTATGATTGGATAAATCTGACTTGTAAATTACTAAGAACTTTGTACCTTATATGGTAAACCATAATATTCTAATAAACATGTCTCCTAAAATAAAAAGGTGTTGTTACCCAGTTTGAACTTCTGTGCAGCACAGTTTCACCACTTCAATATGATTATTTTTGAAATGTTTATTTTACTCTTAGTGAAAACTAAAATCCCCTTTAAAAAAAAACAGAATGTAGTTATATGTGTGCATATGGGTATCTGAAACAGAATATGTACTTATTAGAGAGAGAATAGGACTATCTCTCTGGCAAATGCGGTAATTTTAAAATGGGTGTAATGTGTTCCCGCTCACTGATCTTCCCCAGGACGAGTGTGGGTAAATTCTGCAATAGCTGAAGGTTTGATATCCTCCTTTTTGGAAGACTAGAGAGCAAGGCACTACAATAATCTAATCTACTGGAAATATAGCATGCATTAGCACCTCTGTGCTTGCAAAAGAGGAAGTATCTTATTTATAATTCACCCTAAAATTCATCAAAGGTGAAAAAAGATGAACAAGGCACTTGAGTTTACATTCAGCAACAAATTAAAAAAAAGTGAAAATTCCACATTGCATTGTTTGGGGCAGACCTCAATTCTCCAAGATGGCATCAGACATACAAAGATTGGAATTGATCAAAGGCTTGTCCCAATCTTCTTAACCATTTGAAAACAGAGAAAGTAATAATTTTTAACTTAGATAATTTAGCATTTTTGCAACAAATGTTCAGCAGATGTACACAAGTGCATTTCTCTTTTCTAGCTGTCATATCTGATATGATTTTACAGTGTGAGCCCTCGCTGACCCTTTGGTTCTCTGATAGAGGCCTCTTAGTTCTTCCTAAAGTTAGAACCAAAACAAATGGTGAGATTCTTTTTTAATGCAAGTATCGTCCTCAGGGGGACGCTCCACACATTGACCAACCTGTCTCATGGAACGGGATCGTTGCAGTGGGATATTCCCGGTCTGGCTGCTTGCCTTGATCGGGCGGTATCACACGGTGACGTCCTCTGTGTTGGTCTCTGGCGTGGACTGTTGCCCGAAATTTCACTTCTTCACATCAGCATCAAGCCAAGTTTCCACTTTGGTTTCTATTTCTATTTACACTTAGAGTTTTATTCACGTGCCATTTTATGCCCCTTTTTGTCAGGCGTCAGGGCGTCCGGAGGGTTGAGTGGATTCTCTGTGTTTTAGAATTTTATTTTAAATTGTTTTAAACCTGTTAAGCACCTTGTGTTGCTGCAGCTTATTAAGTGCTTGATAAATAAAGTTTGAATTTGACTAATGGAAAGTGGGTGCACTGGGTGTAGTAATAAATTAGGTCTAGGGCATGGGGTTTAGAATTTATAAGGTTTTAACTTCTTCTCACTCCCTTTCAGATATTCCTTGTATTTTTTAACCTTGTCTTATTACTATGTTTCCATATAAGATGTATACTATCATCATCATCAATCTGCTTTCTTTTTTTTCATGACATAATAATCTGTTTGCCCGTTTTCAAATAAATGACAAAATAAATTTGCTATGATGTCTAATCATTTTTAAAATGTATAAAGAATACATTATATACCCATTTATGGTACTGATAGTTTGTCTTATTCTTTGTTTCTCTGTCAGTCGATGCAGATGGCGACCGGCCTCTTCAGCATTGGAGTGGGGATTCTTAGTGCACTAACCCAAGAGATAACCTATTCCTATATGACCATGTTTAGACTCTCTCAGTTGACTGGAGTACTGGTAAGTTTCTGCTTGAAAAAAATATAAATCATTAGGCATCAAATGTGAACAGATCATAACCTTTTTTTTATTCTTCTACCTGCAGTTCCTCTTTGTTGGACTTGTTTCCATTTTTTTGTTGAGATATCCAGCATTGACGAGCGTAAGTTTGACTCAGTTGAAGTCAGAATTATAGACAATTTTAATACAATCATAACCGGACGGTTTTATTTATTTATTTTGGGGGGGGGGGGGGGGGGGGGGGGGGGGGTTGGTTATTATCTTTTATACAGATTGTCCACAAGGCAAACTTGGGGAGCATTGCTATAGCTGTCCTTGCAGTTTGCCTGATAAGTGTTGACCTGGCTCACTGGTCTACAGATGGCGATCAGTATATGAAGGTAAGACCTCATTTTGACAGGTATAAACTACTATAAACTACAACTAAATCAGAGTAATGTATAGGTCTAAACTATACAGGAGTAAATATGCAAAAAGAAACTAAATCTAAAAACTTAAATAAAAAGAACAGTAATGAATTTTAGTGTGGAGCACATTCAAAGGTTTACTTTTATGTGCAATAACTGTTTAACCCTAGAACACGTTCGTTAATAAAAGGTGCACCATCCCTTTTCTTTGGGTAATTTTTACTCGATACAATATACCCAACAAAAAATACTTGTCATAAAAAACAGATCAAAACATGACACAACATGATAAATTAGAGTGGTTGTCTTATTTTCAAATGCTGTATGTGTAAAAAAAAGAAAAAGAAAAACATAGGGAGTTCCAAAAAAATAATAAATGATACGGGAAACTTGGTCTTTGGTCCACCCATTCCTGGGACATGTGAGACTTCCCTGGTGAAAGCACAGACTCTTTGACACCCGACATTTTGAAATTCATGTAAATAGTTTTGCTCAGGTGAAAATCACCCGATGATTGATCTAGGATTAACATAAAAATGTTAAAAAGATGCATTTATAGCTTCACTGATGATCAATCCGGCTTTTGACTAAAAACCTGCCAGAATCCATCATTTGAGGTTCAAACAGCTTCTGCATTTTAGCTAGGGGTGTAGAAATCAACTGACTTGATCAATGAATCGATTTAATTTTCTTCAATCCAGTCAGACAGATCTGTTTAAGGCACGTTGTTAATCGGATCGACCTATTCCATTGTACAATTTTTTCCAAATGTAAATAAATTGATAATGGAAAATACCATTTGGATTGACGTACTGCAGGTTTATTTTACTATAACGTAAAAACGACCAAGCGGCGTCACACGGGACAACACACGTGATGACAGCAGAAATCTGATCAGTCCATCATTAAAGTCCAATGTGTGGAAGCACTTTGAATTTAGCAAAGACGTGACCATACAGTGTGGTACACTGTTCTAATAATGTTCCCTTTGGATTATTTGGATGTGGAAAAACAACAGTGGGTTGAACTTTATCAAACTAAAATGTGAATGGATTTGCTTTTAATTTGTGTTTAGTTGTTTGTTTGTACGCATATTGAATTTACACTTGATTATTTTGCATGAAATAAAAGGAATCTGGGAAACTTCACCTGCTCTGTTCAGTCTCCAGATATTTTTCTCTGAGTCACACTGGTTGAATGTTTGGTTAAAGAAGTCTTGGATCAATTTTAGGTCAGTGAGTCGGATCGTTTAAAATCAACTATGAATCATTTCGTCAACCCCGAATAATGATATGAATCAAATTGTTGTTCAATTGAATCATTACACCCATAAAGCTGATTTATTGTAAGGTGTGAAGCAAGTTTTTTTTTTTTAATTTAACACTTTTTAGCTAAACCTGAGTAATGATTTGCAACAGGGTCTGAACCTCTTAAACTAATGTAAATGTACGTGCTGCTGTTTCTTACAGGTGGAGGTGCTAGAACTGCTGGTGTTGTGTTTCGAAGTTTTCCTATCTGCAGCCCTGTGTTTCTACTTCTCTAGACAGAAACGTGCCAAATCCCCATGAAACTGTCAAAAACACCTTCAAAGCATCCTTTAATTCTACTTCACCAAGAAACCTGAAGTAAAGGCGTCTTTTGCAAGAGTTTATGTGTAAATGTGTATGAAAGCTATGCCAAAAGAGAACATGAGCTGTAAAAGAAAATATAAAATGTAAAGTTAACAGGTTAAGCAATGGAAGCGCCTCAAGTTAAGCGTGGCTTTTTGTTTCGTCTGTGCTGCATGCAAATGTTGGCCCTAAAACCCTAGCTGTGCGCCCTGGGCTGTGGTTTGAGGTGCAATGTTCAACTCGGGACTGCAAACACAGGATCTGTGGTCAAGAAATGTCAGCTCCTCTCATGTGAAGGCAAAACCGCGCTGCTTTCTCACATACCTCCAATCGTCTTCATGTAACGGTGATCGTTTTTGTGTGAGCCTGCAGGGCTGCTTTTCTGTTGTGGGGGGTGGGGGAGGGGGGTCCTGTACATGTGGTTGTACTTTCTTCGTTAATCAGTGGAAATATCGCCTCTCATAATCGGCAGAAATCTGACTCGGAGAAAGCTCGTCTAAGCCAGAAGCAAGCTTCTTTGAAGATGCTCAGTAAAGAAATATTGTTTTTTTTGTTTGAAGAATAATTACAATATTGTGTTTAGAAGATTTTATTTACAGATTTGTCAGCACAGACCAAAGACACAAGAAACAACATGGATCTGATTCTTGTTTGGTCAGTTGTATAAAATACATCTACAATATAAACACATAACTATTTTGTTAAAACAAGTTTACAGATTTGCCCGACGTACCGTCACGACAGCATAAAACCACATGTCCGTTTGTTTGAAATGCCATTTGATGGTTGAGGTTCATTAATAAAAATCTTAGTGCTGCAAAAATCGACTCCTCTTGGTTTCCATCTCTTTTTCTTTTAGACTTCACAGCTAGCAAAAACACAGAAAAAAAGATATTAGAAAAAAATGAACACGTTTCAAAACTTGTGCACAAATACAAAACTCACACACAAGTAGACATGCAACTTTATTTTAATGATGCACTTAGAGCAAATGCCATTCCCCAACCATGAAATTGTAGATTTCTTCAAGAATATTTTTTTTACAATGTTATATATTTTTTGTCCTCCTTTAACAGTGATTGTCTCAATATTTTGTTTTTTATTACAAATAGTTTGGCTTCTCATAAGTAGTAGGAGCCAAAAAAAAAGGAAAATAAAAGAATGTCTATACCTAAACTATATAAAATATATGTTCACTTTAAGATTTAAAAAATTTCCATAGCATGTGTCACATTTCTGTGATCAACTATGAATCCCATGAAATGCACTAAAATACCACTAAACGGCTATTTAAGAGGCAGTCATATGAAGTAAAATAACATTTCCCAACAAAACCAAAGCTAAACTTTATATTTAATTCAAAAACTTTTTTTTTACCCCCAAAGCAATATTTGAAGTCGATTCTATTACAAATTTGTATAAAGAATTAATTTTTAACTTTGTTTTAGTAGAATTGAACTCTTAATTCATCCTCTGTGGTATTTTTTCTTCCTGTTTTGGTTATCAGAGGGCAGATCTGCAGTCAACTCACATGAGCATATATCAGTTAAACTGGCAGAAAACTGAAAGGCTGACCCAGAATGGTCATGACGTATTTTTCTTGTTTAAAATTAAAAACAAGAAGAAAATGTGAGCAAAATGCGTTTATTGTAAAGAGCTGACCTCAAAACTAAAAGGACAGAAATAGAAGGGCATACAGAGAAATGTATTTATTGACATGATTTAGGACTAAAACATAATATTTTTATATTAAAGTTAAAGAAAAAAGTATGTATTTTTTATAAATAAAAGTGTTTCTTTTTAAAGTCCTTTACAATTTTGGTTTTTACTCCTAAATTACCATTTCTTTCTAAAATAAGTTATTTGATTTTTTAAAGCATGAAATACCTTATATAGAATGCATACATGGTACTTTAATGGTAAGCAATATTTCATTAATGGCTATTTTTTGTTGTTTGGTATAAGACACCAAAAGCATGAATAGAAATAGTAATTTCATCCTAAAACATGGACCTCAAAAACACTGCAAGTCCCAAAAAACAAAACTGGAACACAGCATGCATGTTTGGTTGCAGGACTGCTTCTGTTTTGCCAAGCGGATGCACAGAGAAAATTCAAATCACAAAAGAACCAAGAAACAATCAAAAGAAAAAAAGATCAGCAGCCACAGCCCCTAAACTACTCAAGACAGATCGCCATGCAGCACAGGGCCCAAAACACATGGACACACAAATGAAGTGTTTCCTCTCACATTTCAACAAAGTTACATTAAAGAACAGCACCAACACCGCTGTTATGACCGTGGTTACTTACTGACCTAAAAACCCATGAGAGTCAGACCACTGTGGAGAGGCCGACTGCTAATTGAGTGCTTGTGCTCTGGCAAAAACAAAACAGCAAAGAGTCGGTGAAAATGTTTGAAGCTGTTTAGTCTGGAATGCGAATTGAACAAACATTTAATCAGAACAAAAAACCTATAATTATTTCATATTGTAATGCAAACTCAGATGTGATTAGCTTATGCTAACATGAGTAGTGTTTAGGTGGGCAGAAAATATCCCTGGATGTTACAGAACAAACTTTTGTAAAATGTTTTAAAAGTAAAAGTATCAGGAAATCTAAAACGTGGCTCCTGTTTTTGCTAGAAATTGACGACTAAAAAACAAAAATGAAATTATACAAATATTTGCTTAAAGAAAAGGAACTTGTGCTCCTTATAGCCTGAATTTATTTCCAGCCATAGGAAAAAAACTATTATTTTTGCCTTCAAGTAGATGCTAAAACAGTCATTTTGGAGTCAAAGTGGTTTGATGCATATGTGCAAAGGTAAGGGTCAACATTGGATCGTTGCACTGAAAAAACTTTCAATATCCTTTGGGATTTAAAAAAATCATTTAAAAAAACTGTTATCCATTTAAAATTACACCAAGGGGTTTATTTCAAGAGAAAATCCAAGTAGAATGAAGAAAATCTTTAATCCTATTTTTTTTTCATACCAGATATTACAATAAAAAAGGATTTCTTTAACAATTTATTCTTCATATCTAACAAAATTAATTAGTCGCACACTTTAAACAAAATGTTGATAAAAATACTAATTGTTGAAGCATCAACCTATAGTAATTACAAATCAATAAAAATAGCATAGTTATTATGAAGGACAATAAATAAAGCAAATAAAGTTGATTCTCCTCTAGCTACAGATCCCCCCCCCCCCCCAAAAAAAAAAAAATAGTACTCACTGCTGTGATGAACTTGGTTCCCTGGGGTTGAAGCTCTTCATCTTTTGGGAATATTGGGGAGGTGGAGATGGAGGAGGATGAAGGTGTGGAGGAGGAGAGGAAAGGGGAGGGCTCGTTGCTATTGAAGGAGTCCATGGCGAGGCTGGGGCTCTCAGGGATGGTGAGGGTGCTCAGTCCCGTCACACTGTCACTGGAGTTGCACTGGGAGGACGTCTCTGAGCTTTCTGTAACTGGAAACCACAACAAGCACACTTTGAAAGTAAAATACTGAAAAACTGAATTGTTCTGTTGATGTGAGAAGAAAAACTGCAGAGGTTTGCATAGAAGTTTCATCATATGTATGATTTTGGTGGCATCTAGTGGTTTCAATCAAAACTGTTTATTTACAAAATGCAATTTTTTGCATTTTGAAATAATTTTTAGGTGATCCAAACAAAAATTAAATGAAAATATATGAATTCTGCATGGACTTTGTATCTTTTGGCACCGGATTCTTGAAGTTTGGGGCCCAAATTTGAAATAGTTCACTCACTCATGGAGGGCTGGCTGCATCCAGAGTCCTGCTCCAGCTCATCTTCCTCTATGCAGTCGTAGGGCCACTGAACAAAGGAAGTCATGCTGCCCATAGGGTACAGGTGCACATGTGGGTGAGAGGGCGAGGAGTACAGATGCAGGTTGAGGGAGCCCAACAGGGATGAAGAGGACTGGCTGCTGGAGGAAGAGGTGCTGCTGTTGGAGATGGTGGAGTGGGGCCGCTTAAATGAGGTGCAGTGTTCAAATGAGGACACGGCGATGGACGCTCTGGATCGTGATTCTGTTCAAAGAGTCAAACACAGGGAGGATTTTTAAGATTAGAATTTTCTGTTTTGCAACTTTCAGTTGAATACATTTAGAGAAACACAAAAAAGGAAAAGTCGGGGAGAAAGAAAAATCTCACCTGACCCCTTCATGATATAATCAATGGCTCTGTCACTAATGGCTGCATCGCTTGGCTTGATGTCCATGAAGGGTTTGCTTCCGATCCCCATGGAGACCATCTCCTGCATGCGCAACTCTGGAAACCAATAAATATAAACCTCAGAAACTTTTATTTACATTTAAAGACCCAATAAAAATTGTGTTTGTAATGTTTTTAACTTATGGCATTTTTCTCATGATGGAGGAATAACAAAAAGAAAATGAATCTTAAAATTTCAATCCTGAATATTTCTTTATTTGAATAATTGTGAATCAGGAGCAGACACACAAATGCAGGGGGAAAAAGCTGGTAAGTGTGACGTAGAAGTTACTACAGCAAGATAGAAGCTCCCTGCGCCGCTCCACTTGTAGACGACTAGATCCGTAGACTAGATTGTTTTCCTCAACCAAGCTGGCGTAATCATAATTAAAAGACCACCGGAAATGCTTTTAAAAAAGATCAAAACGTGATTGGAGTTGGACTTTTCTGAACCATTTCTTTTTTAAATCTATGATCCAACACTTCACTTTCTCACTTCCAGCTAAAGTTTCTGTTGAGTTCTGCTTTCTGCTTTTGTGGTTTCTGCTGAATGCCTTCCTTTGTTTCTTTTTTTAGGTTCAGCTCCTCTTAATATCTACGACTCGTGTTTTTTTGTATTTGGCAGGTTCTTTTCATTGATTATTTTCATGTCCGTACCTGTTCCTTGAGTTGAGTTTTTTGGGATTTCCTGACATGCAGCACATCTTTTCGTTTGTTCTGGCTTTAATGAAACAAAAAACAAAAATATTTTTTTTCTGTCTTTTTGTGGCTGCCTTTTTAAAAAAAACTTTTTTTTCATTTTGGCACACCATATAAAGGTAGAATATTTGGTAAGATTTATGTGCACAAGAGATGTCAGAGCATGCGTGTGCATATTTTCTCGCACTATTGCTAAAAAGGTGAGATAAAGTATGGAATAATTTGTTTATAAAAAACAAATTAATTTACTTTAGAATAATATTTTATTTAAATTAATGTCATCCCTTCATGTGTTTAAATCACTGGTCATGTGAAAAGTATTTTCCTTAACCAAAAAAAAAAAGAATATATGAAAATTTGACAAATAACTCAAAATGTGATCGAATAAAATCATTAACTTGTGAATTTAAATCAATTTTTTTCTGCTTCTGGACTTATTCCCCAGCCCTAGTACCTACATTATACATTGGAGTAAATAAGAAATGACCTATATAACCCTAATGGCTCCAGTAAATGTTGCTTTTAAAGTTTCAATCAGGAAGTCAAATAGTTTCATCCTGCTCGCTTAATTCCTGCTGAGATTTTTTATGCCTGGCTTCCCTGTGTCAACTGCACAACCCCAGCTGAGCTTAACGTGTTGTTTTTAACCTCTGCTTAACCTTCATGTTGTCGTGAGAGGTAGTAAAATATAAAAGAGTTTGGTTAGTGGATTCTGCAATGCTGTGTAAACTCTAAGCATGCACCGGCGCAGCACTTAATGGACCAAACTGGATTTGTGTGGATTCTTTGCCTTTACAGGGATGGTTCAACAGAGTTTACATTTATGGTTGAATGAAATGCATCGCTGAAACATCTGGCGTATCAAATATTTTGCGTCTGTAGTGACACAAAAAGATAAAACCTTCTCAAAACCGGTTAGGGAATTTCTCCAAACATCTCAGTGGAGAAGATATGACAACACTTTATTCTACTCAAGTGAGTAGAATAAACGAAAACAAAGAAAAATCTGAAATTTATGGAAAGAATGTGGAATATTTTGCTATTTTACTTTAATTTGCGAGCCACCAACCATCTACCAGTTGTGTAATCTCTACACACTAAATAAAAAAAAGAAAGGTTCAGAATGAAAATGAGCATGATTATGGAATCAGGTGTGTATTTGGTCGCAATTTTGGTGAGAAAGAGACTTAAAAGTACATAAAGTAGAAAGAAAGATTTTCTATATAAATATGACATAAAAGAAACAAAAACGAGAAATGTGATAGCCGCTCCTCTATTGCATTGTAGATTTGAGTGGAATCTGGTGGGAAATGTTGATACAATTTATCAAAGGAACACACCTCTGTTTCTAAGGGCCTGCCTCCAGAGGATTTTGCCAATAATAGCCGTCCAAACTGCCTTGACCTCTGCAGAGCTGGCTTGCAGTATGAACGTGTCCTGTGACTTCCTCCGGCGGAACCAGATCTCAAAACGCAGGCCGCTGTCACCCACGTTTTCTGTCATGCCTATCTCTGCCGTCTGCACAGACGAAAACATCCCAAAATGTGATTTTTTTTAAAAAAATTTTTTTGCAAGTGAGCAAAAATAAATTTAAAATACAACATAAACAGTGAATTCTTACTTTAAAAGACTGTTTGTAGATGTAAATGTCGTAGCCTCCCTCGATTTTCTTTGTTTTGCTGAAGAGGATGAGGTCTTCAAACAAGAAGACGTGACGCAGGTATTTCCTGCGTCCGCACCATACTATGAACTCATCCTGGCAGCGAAGCTGACCTTGCTCTTTTAGGTTCACCTAAAGAGGAAACATGGCAGTTCACATGCGTCACAGAGAACAATGCAACTCCTGATGGCAGGCTGACCTCACTGTAAACACAAGATGACTTTATTTTCAAAAATAGCTGCAATGACCTCTGTGCTGCCTTTAGTCAGGATCGCCCAACAGCACAGTGGCTTTAAAGCTTTGTTTTCGGGAGTTCCCACTTACATCACAGCCTCGAATGGCATCCATAGCCAGCAGGTCGTTGCCATGCCGCAGCTGGAACTTGACCATCTCCTCTGCTGTGCGGAGGTCACTAAGCTCCTGCTCCTGGGTCTGGCTACATTCTTTGATCAGATCTTTGAGCAAAAGTGCATATTTGCTCATCCTTTGAATGGGTTTCAGCAAATATGAAGCCAAATCCATCTTGTCGCCGAGTTCCAGTTGCTTATTCTGGAGGGGAAAAAAACAAAACAGAAAACTTTTTGTTTTTGTTTTTCCAAAGTATCTCGACCTTGGAGACAGTCATGGTGAGGAATGTAACCAGAGCGGAGTTTCTGGACGCACCTTAAAGAATTCGTTGCCATGGCTGCTGAGCAGGGCATCAGACTGTGGCTTGTTCTTGCTGTACAGGGCATACATTCCAAACTGATCCTCCTGCACACAACAAGTTACAACACTGACGACGAGAAATATGCTGACATTTTGCTTTGATTGCCTCAAAACAAAGATTGATTGAGCTCCTAATAGGCCATGCATACGAACACACAGGTTGAGCTCCACATTGAAGCTGGTAGACGCTTTAAAGGAAATGATAATATGACCTTAGTACAATGACACCTACTCTTGTTTTTATAATCTGGATCCATAGTTTTGGGCAGCCTGACTCTTATGAAACTTTTGAAATCATTGAGCCAATAAACACATAAATGAATGTAACTATGAATGTAAAATAAGCAAGAATTGAAAAGGTAACACATTTATCATGTTTTTTTAAGAAAAAAATGTAAAAAGTCCCCAACAGGTGACGGTCTAGACTCACATGTCTGAGAAAACAGCTGCTGATGGACAGCGGTGAGTGTGCGGATGCCTCTAGCTCCTTTGAGAAGTACTGGCTGTGAAAGTCCCACAGTTTCTCCACGTTCCCAAAAATGATGCTGCGCTTTCCGCGGAGATCCTGTGGCAAGTCAAGGCGCTCCATCTCAGGAAAGTAGTGCTCGATGATGTAGCTAAGAGAGCGGACGTACTCCCTCTCAGTGGAAATCATTTCATCCATGATGTGCTGCACTTTGCTGTTTGAGATAGAGAAGCCGGGGTGTTAGTGCAAAGACGTTTAAGGCTGCGCTTGGGCACTGCTTTGCAGCCTCACCTGCTCTGCTTCTTTCCTTCTCCATCACTGCTGCGCCTGTTATGGCTTCTGCAGGGCGTGGACATGCTGCGGCTGCGTCCCAACACAGGACTCGTCACGTCTGGTCTCTGCAGCTTCTTCTCTGCTGAAACATTATTGGTCACCTCCAAGCCCTTAATGTACACGCCCGTGTATCCGTGAATGTGGCTGACGTCTGAGGGAACATTGTCTCTCTGGGTCAGCTCATAGCTCATGGTCTTCTTCATGATCTTCTTCATGGGATGTTTGCGGAGCCGTGTGACCTTGGAGTTGACAGGCTCAGAGTGGCAGGAGATGGTCGAGTCGATGGTGCAGTCACTGTCCGTGTCATCCATGGTGGACGAGCTCTGCTTCAGTTTGTTTTCACAGTCGGGGGGATAAAGGAAGTGACACGAAGACGACATCAAGCTGGAGGAGCTCTTAGAAAAAGGCCCAGCAGAGTGACACTTGTTCTCCCCAATAGTCCATGATGGGATGGTCCTGGATAAATGCAAGCAGTCTTGAACCTTTTGATGATCTGGCATGAAAAGTTGGCTTTCTGCAGTCTTCAAAGACTCCTCTGTGTCCTCGGTGGTGGAGCTCTGATCTGACTTAACAGCTTGAGCCAAAGTCTCCTCTAGCTGTTGTTTGGTCTTCTGACATCTGTGCCACACGGAGCTCCACAGCTGCAGCTGCTGAGGACTCTCCAGTGAGAGCACCATGGTGTTGAGTGCACTGAAGTTGTCCTCAGAGAACTTAGATGCCTCCTTGCAGTAATCCCGCAAAATCTGCACCACAGATGAGGAAACTCTCCCATCAGAGGTATCCAGACTCAGCTGACGGAAAAAATCCTGGCAGTGATCCATCCATTGGTTCGCCTAAGATGTAAGGGAGTAAGTAAATATTTGTGAATGGAAGAGATTATGTGCATCAAGTTGACATTGAGCCATAATTCCAAGTAACTTGTTTTTAGACATTCAACATATTTTACCAGGTTTGAAGTTGTTTTAACTCATCTTTGCTCTACACCTTTCTAAGCTTAGCACAAATAAAAAAAATGTCTTTGTCCCATTAAGAGCTAAGATCTAAAAAATAAGTAAATTATGATTAAAATGAGTCAAAATCCTTTTGCTTTGTACTCTTGACATAAATAAACTTAATTAGGACTCTAAAAAACGGAAATTTTGGTTAATGTTTGGTTAAATACTATATTAAAGTTCAACATATGTTATGTTAAGTTAGACTTGCTGCATTAATCTTTTTTTGAAAGCAAAAACTAAATGTTCAAAGAACAACTGCTAGATTTAGATTTTACAAGGATTTTTTAAGAGGGGCCATCTTGTACTAAGATGGGATTCTCATTTTCGTCTAAAATGTGCCATTTTCACCTATTACACTAGCTTTTGGACAGTGTAATAAAAATGAACTGCAGTTAGGTACATTATAGCTCAAAAGATACAAAAATTGTGCTTAGAACTAGCAAAATTTTTTATATAACATTAAACTTTAAGTAATTCTGTTTAATAGGTAGCTTTTTTAACTTATTTTTCTCTTTTGAAACCCATCTAATTATCAAATTTCGTGTTAAGTAAAAATGACTAGCTGCATGGACAGATAATATTACTACTTTCTAGTGATTTTCTTACGGTTATGGATCTTTTTTTCCTTTTTTTTAGGCTACCTCTGTTTGCAGCGTGCTTACCGAGTCGTAGAACTCGTACAGGTTTGTTAGGATTTCCAGTATAGCTTTCCGTTGCTCCGCTCTGCTCAATATGGAACCCAGGTGTTGTTTGAAGTTGATCAGAACCGAGTCTGGAAGGGATTCCGGTGAATTCTTCACCAACTGCAAGCCATGCCTCTGCTGATGCTGTCCAAAAAACAAGACACTTTTGTTTTAAGGCCTGGCTCCTTCAACCTAAATAATAAATGTGTGCAGCAACTCATTTTTACCACGGACTCCTCCAGAAAGTGGTCCAGCTTCTCCCTCATCTCTTTAATTTTGCTCAAAGAAATATTTGTCCACTCCAGAGGACTAAGCAGCTTCTCTCCTGCTAAACTAAACCAGTGTTTAATCTGCAAACAGATGTTGGTTTTCTGAGTAAATTATTTGTTCAGAAGAGTTAAATCAGTACATTTAAGCTCACCTGCTGTGTTTGCTCCTCAAAGTTGCGCACCTCCAGCAGGCTCCCCAACTCTTTCTGCGACTTGTTGGACAGAATCACAAGCTTGTGAACTTCCTCATCCACTTGGTTATAGAGTGCGTTCAACACGTCGACAGTGTCCCTGAAAAACAGAAGACACTGCTTTAATTAAGGAAGCAAGCGGTGACGTTTTAATCCTCACAGTCTCCATCCTGTACCTGTAGCACTCATTCTCACAGGCCTCTTCCTTCCTGATGCGGGCAAGCACGGTTCCTCCTTCCAGGCGCAGCCTGTTCAGACGAGTGTCGTCCAGCACACAGTTCATGAGCTGCCTCTGCTGCTCCAACACCTCTGACACGTCCTGGCAAGATACAAATTGTGCCAAAATGAATTTAAAAAAAAAAACAACAAACAAGGCTGCAGATCCTTCTGGTTCCCCAAGTGGAATTGTTTCGAACTTTTTTGTCCACACTTTCCCTCCAATTTCAATCAAAATGCCCCAATCTGTTGTGACTATTCACAAGCCAAGATGAGACAACTGCACGTGGAGACAAAACTCTTCAGCTCTAACCTTCGAGGTCTTGAGGCTGCTCGTGGCATGCAGCAGGCTAATGGACTCCTGTAGGGAGGAGATGGCTGCACAGCAGCTGCTGGCAAACCGTTCAATTTTCTGCAATAAAAGAGAAAAGGGGAGGAAAGAGATGTGTGAGGGTTATCAGCACAGACCTCGTCAAAACAAAACCGTTGCCATATGAGATAATGAACATGTTTCAACTGGCTGAGAGACTCCTTGTCCTTCAACTCTGCACCACTTTGGCCAAACTGCAGTTTCACGAAAATTCCCTTTTTGTGTTCAACAAAACAACATTTAGGCTGATCTTTTTTTTCTTTTTCTAAAGATATTGATGATGTTACCACCTGTCTGAAGTTGATCCAGTGGTGGTGCTCGTAGTGGAAAGTGCCCTCCAGGTCTCGGGTGAGCTGGGTCGGGTCGATGTGCTTGTGCAGGGCCTTCAGCGAGGAAACTGTCTCAGTCTGGGCCGAGGGGAAAAAAATAATTTTTGTCACTACCAGACTAAGTATTAACTGTTGTTGTTCATCAAAGCAGCAGCAACTCAAAGTCCCACTCTGATCATCTTTTGATCTAATTTCAAAGCGTTCCCAGTGGTCTTTTAATTAAGATAATGCCATTTTTAGCCAAAATCGAAAATGTAATTTTGTAGAACATCCTGCAGAGCGGCAGGAGTTAGAAATTTGCCTCTGAGTTGGAACTTTTGTTGCAAAATCAACCCCATTTCCCATCATCCATCTGGTTACCCACTCTCCTGCCGCTTACAACCCAAACCTAATATTACCAGTGTAACAAAAAATGGCGTGGAATATTGGAGCAATCTAGCCGTTTGGTTTAGAGCCAGATACCAGGTCGGATGAAGAAAACAAAGATGTACATGGATTTCTTTGTTTGCAAGTGGATGCATCAGAATTGAGCTGAGCAAGGGGCTTGTGGCCCGCCGATTGTGGCTTTTATGTTACACCTACAAACATAAAAGCTTTTTCCAATGACTTTTTTTATCTGTTCCTGATTCACATCGATTTGAGTAAAGAAATACTCCGAAATGTAAACCTAATTTTCTTTGTATATGTCCTCAATCATGAACAAATGCTGGAACAAGTTAAAAACACCAGAAACACGAGTGGGTCTATAAACCACCTTCACACCAATCCCAGCTAGTCTAAAAGATCTGACAGCAAGGAGTTAGGAGATTATAAAATGCATAACGAAACTTGAATCCATTTACAATTATATTTACATTTATTTTTGTGTAAATACACAATCCAAATTCTTTAGAGCTCACACCTGTTTGGATATCTCACACCAATAAGTTTCAGAACATGCCATCTTTTTCACGTTCATGTGTTTACCTGTACACCGATGTCTCGATCAAGTTTGATTGATGCCTCCTTGTCCACCAGGAACACAACAGAATAAAGTGCATTTGGTACTAAAACCTGAGAAAAAAGCACAATTTAAAAAAACAGGCCTAAATTACTGACTGTCACACAAGAACATATTCAAGACATTTGCAAACCTCATGTCCTTACAGTACTTAGAGGCTTATATCTTGCGAGTTGGCTGAAGCAAACTAATTCCCAGCAAGAGGTCAAAAACAGACAAGTAAGGACAGGTTCTCCACAAAAGCCCCGAGGACAAGCTTTTTCAAAAAAATGCTCTCAAAGAGCAGCTGGTAAAATTTTCAGGTGTGACTTTTTAGGAGGAAAGGCAGCTCCGTATCACAGAGCAAAAAGCAGAGTAATAGAAAAGATTAAAAAAATGAATACAAAGAATCATCTGATAAGGAGAAGAGGCATTTCAGTCAAGAAAACAGCAGGATTTTCTGTGGGGATTAAAAAGGCTTAGGGTGTGTTAGAGGGTAATTACATATTTTCCACTGTGGGCTTACCTGAAATTCAGACAGGGATGACAACAGAGTGGGAACAGGCTGCTGCCGTCTGCTGTCTATTACAGCAGTTAGACCTTTATCACGCTTCTCTTTCCTGAAACCAGAGTCTCATAGTTAGTTCACTATCTTGCGGTAATCGGCTTATCTCACTTTTGAATCTGCAAATATAGAAACAGCCGATTTTTCTCAATAACACTAAAATAATATGAACATTTTACACAACTTTTTTTGTTAATGCAGATAATCTAAAGATGCAGCAAAACTCTAAAAGTGCTAAAAATGTCAATAGTTAAGTTGACTTCAGCAGTAAATTAACACATGCCATTTATTTGACTATTTTGACAAACTGTGATAAAGCTGAGGATGTTGGGAGACTCACTGCAGAGTTGAGTGGTAGTATCCTATTAAACAGGTTAGTTCCTTGACTGTGCACGCCTCTCCTGTCCAGACCTGAGACCTTGTGCACACCTGCAGCACAGCTCTGCCGCTGCGATCCCTGTTTCCTGGATGAGAGAAGGCAGGTGATCTTAAAGATACACTCAGGCTCAGCAAAACACGTAACTAAATATAAAAGCTTTATAAATAGAAGTACCAGGCAGGGTCACAGCTCCAGATGTAAGCAGCTCTTGGTTGATCTCTGACACCAGTTTGGGAAAAGCTGAGTTATAGTCACAGGAAGAGCTCTGCTCAGTGTTTAACCCATTGGCAGCTTTGGGATCGTCCAATTCCTCCATTGTGGTTTTGCTCTGGTTGTGTTCACTGGTGTCATCCCGCTGTCCTGCAGCTATAAATATAATCAGTCAGTTTGCCTTGAACGGTCAGTTATTGTTCTAACAAAACAATCAATTACAATCATTTTAATTTCAGCAGGCAGTCCTTTCTTACTTAATAAAGTTCAGCATAACAAACCGTTATTAGTGGTTAGACAGATTCTTCATTAGTGAGTTCACCCTGTTTCATCATGGAGCTCAGGTGTTTAGTCAGCCTGACTCACAGGTAACTCCAGTAATTAAGACTTTCTTATCCTCATCTCCTCCCATTCCTCCCACCATACCCGGAGGCTCCGTTTACAGGAACGATGCACCTCGCATTCCTAAGTGTTTCCACAGTTTACAGCCACAATGCCTTTTAGCAAGACGGCAAAAGAATGCATCGTCTTCACAGCCTGCTGGATGATTTATTGCAGCCAAGAAAGACCCCAACAGCAGGTGAAATGGACAACCCCTGTATGCCCTCAGAGCTCATCTGCATCTTTTTTGTAGTAAACTTAAATAGCCCTTTAACACATCATGTTTTTTTATTTACTAAAAACACAAATGATAAAGCCATTATTGTGACAGCTGCTATTCACAAATGCAGTATGAGACACAGCAAAAAGCCATACCAGAAAGGCATTGCAAACCAAAATTACTTTTTTTTTAAGATTCTCTAAGATTTTTTGTAGTTTTTATAGTCCTCTTTAGATTGTACTCTGTTTGTGATTAATAGAATTTTTACTATGCAAAAAAAAGCTGTAAATTTAACGATTAAGAGTAACTCAGATAACTCTGAAATGAGTACTATTAAATAAATACCAACATTCATAAAAACATGTGATCTTGTCAGCGATTAAAAGAAAAAAAAGTAGCCTCTGTAATCACCGTTATAACTCAAATTAGGTTACACTTGTACTCCTAATATCTCTCTATATAGATATATCTCTTAAATTATAATGAACTTTAGTAGATGGTAAAAAACACAGGTATTTATATTTAGGGAAATGTTATTTTATGTCTGTAAAAAAAATTTCTTCTTACTATTGATAAATACAATTTAAAATAAATGAAAAAAATGCAACTTTACACAGTCTAGTTCATGTAAAAATCTAAGAGATAATTGCCATTTCTCCATTAGCACTTTTATAAGTTAATAGAAACAATTTTAAGCAATAAGTTAAGAACAAATTCACCCTAATTTTACCCTTAAACCCCTAGCCGGCCTGCACCTTTGTTGTGTCTGTTGTGTGTTGTCTTTTTATCAGTCCGAGGCCTCTATAGTGTTGCTTTGTGACAGTAAGCCCCCCCCCCAAGCACACCCTCTATTGTCTTCAAACAGTTAATGCGTTTCCTGTGCGACTATGACCAGGCCGCTGTTTGCTGCATATTTCCTAAAATGCTTTGTTTGGGAGGAAGTGGCAAAGTATTGTCCGGTGTGGCATTTCTGACCCATCAAAGAGGACAAATCTGCACACTTTGCTGTAGATTTAACACATCCAACCACATCTGCCACACAGTTCGGATACTGCACATTGTTGCTGGCAGAAGTTGATTTATTCCATTTTTTAATTGACTAGGATTAACTAGTGCAGGTAGGGTTTTATGTTTCTGGACTTTCCACAGACAGCAACTCAGCTTGAACATTTTTCTTTTCCCTGTGGATCCGCAGTGGTTGATTGGCTCACAAAGTAAACTTTTGTGGGGATCTGTGCATCCCCCAGCCCAATCACAGAGTCAGCCTAATCACTGCAGGGCCACTTCATTGTGAGACGCTGGGGTCCCTGTGGCTGGTTTACACGACCCTTTGTGTTCTTTGAATCAGTTGTGGGAAACCTACTCTGTAGACGCTGAAATACGATCCTCTGTTAGGTAATCTCACCCATGTACCAGTGATGTGGTTTAACTATAGTATTTATACTACCACTACTTGGTCTTTGGTCTGAATTCAAAGGCCAAACTCACTCCTCGCCTCACATCTCAAGTCGCAGATGCGGCAGAGGGGTTTAAAAGCAGACAGAATTCCTGGCTGGCACTCAGCAATTGCTGCTTTGCTGAGCTACCCCGCAGAAACCGAAACGGAACAAAACCCAGCTGGCAGACAGACAGCAGAAAAGAAAACAGTTGTGGTTCATGCGCCGTTTCCATGGGCAGGGCCGTACCTGTGCGCCGAACGTGCCAAGTAACACAAACCGTTGGTTTCAAAAGGCAAACTGTCACTAATAGAAGCACGAATGCTTTAAAGACATCAATCTGAGTTCGTTTGAGGATGAACTGTCATAACCATTGCTGCTCCAGGGCATTTCTGCACAACCACGCCGGGAACAACCAACTACATTTCACTGTTAGGGCAATTGCACAACCTAAGGTTAAATTCTTTTGGCCTGATATGTGATGGGTCATGGTCTGTCACCACGACTGAATTTCAGTGGAAGAGATCACAAGCTAAAAAGCAAGCTTCAATTGCATACTTTCATTTTTGAAAGAGTAAGTAATGATTTTTAAGATAAAATCTAATCTAATAATTTTTACTTTAGTTCTATTAAAGTAAATTGTTTAATCTGATTATTGTTGTGGACAACTACAAGTATTTAGGACAGATGCTTTTAACTTCATTATCCTGACATTTTTGACATTTGAAAAACACTTTTGTCAGAATTACACTTTTATGACTCAATCATGTATTTTTTTTAGTGCAGCTTTATGGGAGTATTTTTTAAATTAATTACATCTTTATTACCATTTGCTAACACTGTGCCAATTTTTTTATCAATATGTTACATTTAGATGTCATTTTATCCTTTTTGCAAACATTTTAGATCAGTATCTCTCATATTCACTGTCTTATTCTCATGAATTGATTTTGTTTTGTCTGTGGCTCAAAGAGAAACAGAATGTCAGCATTTATCTTAGCACCTGCTGAAGTGTCCTAGGGGCAAAACATTAAAGCTTTGTTTAAACCATGATTCTACGGTGTGTCAAAATAAAATAAATTTTGCAGAGAAATACAGGTAAAACAGTTGAAACATGTCGCATCAGAGCACATATCTATTTTTAACTTAAACAGTTTTAATCAGTAACGTCTCCATCAAGATTATTACCATGGCTCATTGACAGGATAGTTATCATAGAAATACCTGAGTATTCTTTGCTGCTTCTCCTGTCGTTTCCTGGAAACACGGCTTCCACATCCAGCTTGCCGAATCGAAGGGCGTAGCCATTCATCAGCTTTTTGGGGGAGATGCTGGTTGAGCCTCCGGAGGAGGATCGTTCTCTATGACCTTTGCTCTGGCCCGCTTTGTTAGTCCTCTCCAGCGACTTGGAGCGCCTCTCCGCCCGCCTCTCAGCACTCCTCAGGCCCCTCTGCAGGTAAAAGAGAGGTGTGCTTGGCCTGGAATCATCTCCGCCGAGCCAGCTCCGGCTGCCAAACTTCCTGGAAAGGTGTTCTCTGGGAGAAGTGCGGGTGTCAGGGCTGCTTCCTAGTGTAACTGTTCTCTCTCTTAGGCCTGTGTTGGGCTCTGAACTTTCTTCCAGGATGGACTCAGAGCTGGAACCAAGGGTCATGGGGTTTTGCAAAGCTTCCATGTAGGATTTCCTGAAAAGTCGCCTGCTCTCGAAGGTCACAGAGTCCCTCGGCATGCGGCGTCGAGGGCCTGGGTTACTAAGGTCTGTGCTGAAAGAATGCATCTTGGATCCTTGCTCTTTTTCCTTGTCATCCTCATCCCCCAGTCCTTCAGCACAATCCTCAACAGAACTTGCGATTTTGTTAATGGTTGTGGCAGGATCATCTCTGCTGACGTCCTGGATCTCAGCGCTGGAGTCCTTGTGGTCTCTGTTTGGTGAACTGGGTTCAGAGAAGATGGAGTCAGCTCCCTGAGAGATCAGGGACTCTCTGGAGCTGCGATGGCTGTCCAGAGTCCCAGTGGATCCGCTGGTGCTGCAGGTGCTGAGATGGCCATGAAAGCCGTCTCTGCTGCAGCGGGCTTGCATGATGGCGTCTGCCGTGCTGCTGACAAACAGCGGATTCACCACGTTTGTCCAAGCTGTCCTGTACACAGCCGTACCAGTAGTGAGCAGACAGTTCTGTAGTGGGTGCAGGTTGCGGTCGCGTGTTACATTCTGCAGAAACTCAGCCGTGAAAACACTTCCGTACATGCCCTCCAAAATGGGGATCTCTGCAACGGCCTGCCCACTGGCCGACAGACATTTTATCACAAGCTTTGCAGCCTTGCGGCCTAGAGGAACTATCTGCAAATAGAAATCTCCTTGCTTTAGTCGGACTTTGTGCAGAGGGGCGAGCTGCAGGATGACTTTCTCGTGAAGGCAGAGTGGCCACCCCTCATCATAGAGCAGCAGGCCTCTGAACTTCAGCTGGGGAGGAAGAGAGAAGTCAGTCATTATCACCTCTCGGGAAATATGCATCATCTCATCATCAGCTTACCAAACACATCTGAGCCTGAACACTCAAAAAGGAGGGACTAATGTTCCTGTACAACACAAACTAGATTCGTCAATCAGGAGAGACTTTAAAAGAAAACTGTCAGTTCAGGCACAACACAAATCTTTGCCGTGACAGCAGAGAAAAAAAACAGAAGAAGAAAAAGAAAACAAGTGCAAAGAGACAGCGCTTAAGGGTTAGCTTTTTTTTCATCTCTTATGAAAACCAAGGCAAAGACAGAGGATGTAAGCTCTCTCAGAAGCCTCTCATATTGCCTGCAATACAAAGACTCTCATGCACAGCGAGCCATTCTCAGGGGCTAGGCTTAGATGAAGCTGTTGCTCTATGGCTGTCGTCAAAGCAGACATGAATACAGCGGAATAAAGTTTCACTGATTCCCTGTTCAACCCAAAAGCAATCAGAGCTGCTGAGAGGCGATATTGACTTTCACAATTTCACATCCAAAGAAAGATATGGTTCCAGTAAAAAAAAAAAAATGAATGGTACCTTTTAGGGCTGCAGGATATGAGGAAAAAGGTGCAAAACTAGCCATCAATATTGTGATGCTAATATGACTTGCGCCACATGAACAAACAGCAAATAAATGGGAAATGGCGTATACCTATATTGTGCTTTTCTACCTTCCTTGAAGGCCCAAAGCGCGTAGCAGTCACAGTCCCATTCACCCATGCACACACACATTCGCCGAACACTGGCGCCAACCTGTAACCACTCGGAGCAATGCGGGGTTCAGTGTTCTCCCCAAGGACACGTTGATATATGGGGGGGAGGGCAGGAACCAAACCTCTGCACCACAGCCACCCAACAAAAACAATTAATATACCATTTACATTTCACTGCAACAGTTTTGTCCACTTAAACTTAACTCCAAATGACCCACGCCTACAAGGGAGGCGGGCATTTAACATAAAAGAGCTCGATTCGATTGGTCAAAATTGTGAAAAGCTCCATCTGATTGGTCAAATGCTTTAAGGGCTCTATTTGATTTGTTAAAAACGTTTAGCTTCCATGAGATTGTTTTAAGCATGGGTTAAACATCTAAGGTAACATTTATAAGTTTACATTGTCTTTTCCAATGGGGGTATCGCACAGACTGATCCTGTGATGTAAATAAATTTGTGATTTATGGTGTAGGCCTAGAAAATTTGTACCAAATAAGAAGAAACTGCAGGGGTCCTCTTATTTTCCCATTTTTCAGTGACCAAGACTCACACAGGTCTCTCTGTGGATGATCTGCAAGATCCTCTTAGCAGGGAGCAAGAAGTCGATGAAGCAGCGGAGGCCGTCCCCACGGTACTGCCTCTCCACCACGCTGAAGAGCTGCCAGAGGACGGTGGACGCAGTGACACTGAAGGGGCGGTAAAGGGAGGACAAGGTGCCCTGGATACACTTGTCCAACGTCTCAGCGTCCTTTAAAAAACAAGAGGAAAGTGAATTTTGTGTGTGATGGCTGATAAAAACACAAAATACATCCCAAAGAAATCTGGACTCTTGGCACTCAGATCTTAAATATAAGCACAAGTAAAACCACAGAATAATAATAATGATTAAAAAATACTTACCGGTGCCGGTAAGTATTTTTTATTGATGTTTTTTGGGTACTACAGGAAAAGCACACAGCGTGTGGAAAGAAATAGTTTTGAGGGGTGCTAATGTTTTTGTTAGGATCACATTTAAGCTCCATTTAAAGACTATAGTATAATTATAAATGGATCAACCGCTGCTCGTGGGCAGCAAATAATCCCATTAAGCTGAGAAGTCAGGAAGTTTGACTATCCCAATGACGGGAAACACCTGGTCGTAGCAACGTCACAGTCCGAACAAAAACAACCAAAATGGAAAGTCCAGGCTGGGCTCAAGCTGTGACCTGGAGGGTGGAAAAATTAGCATCAACCATGTCATCTGTCCCATACGTGACCTGGAACACGGTCAACCCTCCCCGGCAGAGCAGATGACATTTCCAACACTGATACTGGATAGGCGAACAGCACCTTTGGGATCACCACAGTCATGGATGAGGTTGACCTGCTGAGGTGGTTGTGTTAGTGGTTCCGGCTACAACCTTCCTGTGATTAGTCAGAGCCGAGCCCAAACATCTCTCCATTATCTGTCCTTCCTGAGTGGAACACACAACCGTGGAGTAGAACCCATCTGCCTCACATGATAAGCCAACAAAAACGGCAAAGCTACGGCAACCACACAAGCTCGCACTAAAACTCTATGAAACTGTGATTTTGTCTAAAAAGTCTACTTAGAATTTACATGACAACAGTAGTCCATCAAGAGGTGTCCTGTTGAGTTTTGTTCATGCCAAAGTCCATATTTCATCCTTTGTGGGTTCTGTCCTGCTCATCCGAGCAGCTCAGCACCATCAATTAGAGGAGAGTGAGTACAGTTCAGCTCATTCGCACACATGCCACGACTCTACTACAAGGCCTTCATTGTGCACTCCGCCTCTCTAAGTGGCATGTGCTGTACAGTGCTGGTGCCCGGGAACAAAACACCCACTTCCATTAGCAGTCAGCTTTCTTTTTACTGAGACATACAGTTTTCTCTGGACATTAGTCACTATTGCGCCCAACAGGAGAGGAGTGACATGGTGTTTTATCAGAGGAGAGCTAACAATAGGAGGAAAGCACTTACTAGGAACGGTTTGTTTTCGGGTTTCCAAGGCAGAGGTGAGGCTTTGAAGAACAATTAGTTGACACAGCAGAGGTTTGAGCTCAACTACAACTTAAAATCCAGGACAAATTTTTGTTTGTCTGCAACAAAATAGCTGGAAAGTGCTCTGTTTACATCAAAGATGCTGAAAAACAGCATGCCTACAAACATCTCATATGAGGTGAAACATCTCCTTTATTGTCATGAAGCTTTACAGATTTTCCACCAAGTGTCACCTGCACGCTCCAAAACATATCTGCAAATCCCAGCAGAATGGCTGAAGCACCAAAGCTGAGCTTCCCATCCGCTTTGAGCCACAGAGGAATGTAGTGTGTATAGTTCTGTATGTCTAGGTTCAGAGCTTTTAGCCAGAATGAGAGCAGAGAGGGAAGTCCAACCCCTTTTTCTTTTTTAGATGCCAGGTCTTTGTGAGTTTGGTTGCTTTACGGAGGGCCGGAGTGGTAATTATTGGTTTTACACTCCAGGTGGAACATTTTTGTCTGCGCTGTTGGTAAAACCAGCTGTTCAACAGTTAAACAGAGAGAAAAGAAAGCTGAATATGTGAAGCTGTTGAGATGAACTTTGAAGTTCAAAAAACCCAAATAAAACATAAATTGGTGAATTACTTTGTTCTAAAAAAAAGCATCACTCTTGGACCTTGGTGTCAAAGATGGAGCAGAAAAATATAATTTTTTAAAAGATTAGAAGAACAAAAAAGGTGCATCAAAAAGACAGAAAAATACCCACAGACACGGGGAGTCATACAGAGTGGACGGAGAGTGGTCACTGACACATTTAGTGGGTCAGGGACACAAAAGACACTGCCTGCCAGGCCTCCAGTGGAGCATGAAGCCACCAAGGGAGTGTAACAGGAGAGCCCCGGCGCCCCCATATAGGCCGCTGGCTAACCAACCTGCAAGTGGCTGCAGAGGCAGGAGGACAAAGCCTCGTGGTTGCTCAGACCTGCCCTGCTGCCAGGTGCCAGGATGCCAACAAAGAAGGCTGATGAGGGACCCCCCACCCCCACCCACCCAACCAACCACCACCTTATCTTAGTCATTCTGCACTAGTGAATAGTTTGATTCAGCTTTTGATCTGCACCCACAATAATCCAACTTCATAGGGGGGCAGAGAAGATCTAACTGAGAAGGAATCTGCCTTCTTAGTATCCTCGACTGTGACATCTTTCACTTTTGATGTAGTTTTAAGAGCATCTTTAAGAAAACTTTCCTGCCTGATTAGAAGAGAAGCTTTTCACAAAAAGTGGCCAACCACTGACTTTTCCGAACAGGATGTGAACCACTAAACTGACAGGATATTGTCTTTTAACAGCATTGGGTCTTTTTTTCCACAAATGAATGCTTTAATGCCTGAACCACTGAAATTTACATTATTGATCAAGCCTGTGCATAAAGGACAGGCTAACAAAGGAGACAAAAAGTGAATGAAGGTCCTTCAGCCAATGAGAGCTTTGAAGAGGGCTGACAACGGAGACAAAAGAAACCAACAAAGACTGCTGATACCTAAGCAGGGTAAATATGGAATGAGGGCATTCCAAAACAAGAAGGAGACTGATAGCAACAGGATGCAACTCTGTGTCTAAACAAAAAGTAAATACAAGACATGGAGTACACAGTCTATTTTGTGTTTAGAGACAAACACTGGATGAAAATGAAGTAGAAAGTGTCTCAGTGTACTTTTATGTTGTAAAACCTTGTCCAGATTGTATGAAAATGTAATGGCTGGGAATGTTTTGGCTGTAGACCAAGCAGTCATAATATTAGTTAGGAGTCAGGAGTGTTGTTCTTTTAAAAACACCCATGTCTGGAACATGTGCATTAAGACACAACACCAACTTTGGAGATAAACCTTTTCAAAGTTTAAGCACATATCCAGTCAGAGATAAAGTAAAGAAGGAAGTCATAAAGAAACTTCAATTTCCTACCTTGATACTCAGGTAGTTGTCAAAACTGCGAGACTTTGCCCTGGGGTGCATTTTGACCCGTGACAGAGGAAATCCAAAGCTTCAACAAATAATGAGTCATCCACTCTATTGAAGATCTGACAATCCGTATTTTGAGAGATGCGAGTCATCGCTGTGACAACAGGTCCAGCACCATGTCTCACCCCTGGTGAACCCCTCTGGGTGCTGTAGTGTCGGCAGCTGGGGCAGACTAAACTCCAGAGCGTGAGAGAGGCAGAGCGCTGGATTCCCCGGCTCTCGCCCTCCCTTCTTCCTGCATAACTTCCCCCGCCCTGCTGCTGCTGCTCCCGCTGCTCTGGATAAATGCACGCTGCTGCAACTCCGGGCTGTCACAAAACACAGTCACTGCTAAACCTGCACCCCCACCCATGCAGTGCTGCTCTGAGCCCCAAAAACCTGCAAACTCTGACCAGATCCTCTCTGAAACCCCCTCCTGACCCTTACAACCCCTACCTCCACCGGCAGCTCTCCTCTGCCCCTCCTGCCACAATGGTCCCCTTTTGTCCCTGTAGTACAAATGGACTAGGGTTTCAGCTTATTCTGCTGCTTTGCAGGGAAAAAAAGAAAGGAAGACATCAGCACTGGACTGGAGGCTCAGGTCACAATGATATTCCCCTGAAAGGCTTCCCAACTCTTTGAACAAGAACACATGCAGAGTGACCTCCTAGTACAGAAGATCTGATTGAGTTAAAACCATCACTTATGACAGGATTCAGCATTTCTTTCTCAACACAAGAAGCCCTTGTTTGTGAGAGGGGAAAAAAAAGCTCACAGTGTGTGTGAAAATCAAGATTTGTGTTTAACTCGCTGGTTTCACAGAGACAGTAGTGAGGAAAGGTAATTAGGTTGTTTTTTTTTTTTTTAGAGATGTCATTAGAACCAGACATCAAAATGACCCAAGCGAGACAAGAGGTTCCACTGTCACTTCCCTGCAGTCACACTGGACTCACGGGCTCATCCAAACACACCAATTACTCCCATGCTAACAATCCTGTTAACTTATGACCTAGTAACAGAAGGAAAAGGTACAAATAAAAACATTAGATACAAACTTTTTATTGGCAGATGGTGTCTGATACTGGATTTACATTACATCTACTTTAGTCTTTGCTTTAGTTCTACTCTATAATCTGCTATATAAACACGAGTACACATACCACACATATAGACCATTCAAGTACACCCTTGTCTCTACAACTCGTGTACTGTTTAGGCCACAGTTGAACCTATAATTTGGACTGCCTCAGACTTTTGGGAGAGCAGCTTTACCTCTGTCTCTGACTTTTCATGTCTATCTTTTTTGAATCTCACTGTTCAAGTCTTGTAACAGCGTAAAAATGTAAGGTTTGCGTTTATGCTTTTGATATCAAGTCGAAAGTTAGTTAAACCTTTCATCTTGAGCTATGGTGGGCAAGGTTAATTTGGTAAAATGTAAAAAAAACCCATTTTTTTCTCAACCTAATTAAAATTAATTTACAATACAAGCAGTTTTAATCCAGTATTCCAAAAATGTTTAAGTTACTACTTAAAATTGAACCCTGATTAATTTAACATTTTTAGACGTAATTAGATTTGTCCTAAAGTATTTAAATCATATTATTCAGGGAGGAAAATTATTCACAAGTCAAAAACATTCAAGGCAGCGAACTTTCTTCCCAGGATCAGACATCCCAGTAGTTTCACCCCAAGGTCAAACGGTCCCTCCTCTACGGGCCTCAACTGGCATGTTAGATGTCAAAGTTCATGGGAGTGCAACTAGGTAGAGACTGCACAAGCATGGCTTGTTTGGAAGGGTTAAAAAAGTAGAATGTTTCTTCTTTTTTAAAAAGAACAAAGTAGAAATGTAACACCCAAATTTAAGAAGAATGTAGAAGAATGTCATTTAGACAGCTAACATCAGAGTAGAGATGCAGGAGATTTTCTCAAACACCCTATTGACTGTAAGGCACACAGATGGAGGGATAATGATAGTGGTCAACACTTAAGCCACAAGATCTGTAGCTTTTTATCTTTTTTCTCATTCAAAACCCTTTTTTTAAACATGTCTAACAGCAAGAGCTTTCGAAAATTTGGTGAAGCAGCAGAAAACTTAGGAAAGACCAGAATAAATCAGCGAAAATAAAAAAATTAAGAAGGGAGATTCAGCATGTCTCAGCTTTAAAGTAGAAGCTATGTTTATTTTTTCGGTCAAAGAAATATGATCAATTGACAGGGTGAGTTTGAGAATCTAAAACTAAAATCCATCTACATCCATCCGTCCTGCTGTATCAACAGATTTTCTCTGAACGTCTGCTCTGCCGTCAGAGCATGAGAGCACGGCATTTGACCCCCGTGTTCCAAACAAAGAAGGAGGAGATGGCAATCACACCTGCTGTCTGTGATAGGTGGCAGGTCACGCTGCAGAGCTACAACATCCCCGAACAACAAAAAATATTATAAAATATCTGAAGACAGAAAACCAGCTTTACTTTTTTCTGCCAATCAAATCTCTTTACAAGAAATAATATACATATTCGGTTGGCTGAAATATTTAAAGAGCAGTTTTGGCTTTGTCCAAAAACCTGATCATGGTGTCTTTACACTTCTAGTGACTTGTTAATGTGAACAGCAAACTGTTTTTAGAGGCAAGGCTTCAGATCTGTTCCACAGCGGTGATGTTCCTGAATGCAGGACAAACATAAAAAACACTGCACGGGTTCATACTATAACAGAATGTTATGATTTCAGTCTAGATGTCAGCGAGGAGTTCTTGACAGCACAACGTAATTTACGCCACTATGCTCACAGGAGTCAAACTTTTTCCTGTTGTTTTTCCACGGGCCATCATACGCTTCAAAATAGACTCATTTACGCAAGCTTCTGGTAAACAATATTTATGCGATCTGAGAGAGCAGATAGTGAAACCTCAGGGGCGGCACATGATCAGATAGAGGCATCATGGGGATGAGGGGGTCAGATGACGAGAGCAGCAGTCTCGTCATTTTTGCTGTTGTTTTAATAATAAAATCTCTCTGAAGCACGTTTTGATAAAGGTTTACATTTTTTAAATTACTTTTGTGTGATCTTTTTATTTATTTTAATTAGTACTAGTAATCATGATAAAAAAGTCACGCAAGAAGGCCCTGATTTGAATCCTGGCTGGGATGGAGTTTGCATGTTCTCTCCGTGTATGTGTGTGTTTTCTGCTGGCACTCCAGTTTCCTCCCACAGTCCAAAAACATGCATCATAGGTTAACTGGTTACGCTGAGCAAAAAACACCAAACCAAGATTATTATATTTGGTATTATCCAGGTCACTCCAAATCATTCCTATAAAGTCAGATTTATATAGAATATGTTTGAAAGGTGTAATCCCTAAACTGAAGGAGGGAAAGGCGACAATAGACAGCTTTATGTCAATTAATTATATTATTATTATAACTATTTTGGCAGCAATTTATGAATAAAGGATTAGTTTGTACTTCGTAATTTACTCTAGGAAACTATTAGTCCTTTTTGTAACAAGAAAGCTGGTGCAAAAACTCTGCATGTACAAGGAGAAATTTGTTTATTCAGACTTTAGTCTACTGAGAAATTGTAAAAGACACAATTGTGTAGGAGAGAAAAAACAACTCTGCTGTAGATAGTTGGGTGGTCACTTACGCAAATACACACCTCACCGTGGAATGTGACACCTTCATCCTACCTCACTTCATACCAACATCACACTTTATCACATAGGGAGACCAATTTTGCCTGTTACTCTCCTAAACGTGACAAACCATCTTAAGAATAAGGGTTCAAACTTTATATGTTTTGCCTCAAAGTACAATTTCTTAAAAAGCAACTTTAACCTGAAAATAAACCGCACCTTTTATCACTTTTATTCAAAACTTTTCAAATCCTCTATCAAAAGAAAAGTTGAGTCATAATCTCCCATGAGGAAACTGATTCTTTCATAATTCTAGTTTTAATCTCAGAGAATTGATCTCTTGTTGGCCAATTCTTTAGATCTCACAACTGGAATATCAAGTTAACAAAGCCATGTTTCAGACTTACGGCTGGAGTTCGGACAGTGCAGTTCAGAAGTTTGGCAAACACAGATGGTCAAGTGAAAGAGGCATCCCTCTCCCTTCATCCGTCTCACATAGCCTTGAGAACTCACATCACATCAACATCCAGACTCACACAGCCTGCCCCCCACCCACCCCTGACCCTTCCCGACCTGTCCCGCTTGACCGCCTCAAACAGTCACTGGGAACCCTGAAATAAAGTGTTCCTCTCAGCTGGGGCTGCTGTTTCTTTCAGATTGATTGCTTCAGCACACAGCTCACAGCTACTTAAACAGAGGGACCCTCGCTGAACCCCAACCTACGGCTTCCCACAACCGAGCCAAGCTCGCGCCCGAATCTGTTCTGCCCAAAAACAAAAGCAATTTTCAAACCTTCTCTGCTTCTTCTGAAGTCTGTGCCAGGAATAGTACCCTCCAGCTTTTACCTTTTACCCTCAGCCATGTGGTACAGCTGCTCCACTAACAGCTCAATCCTCATCCCGCTTTTTTTCTGCAGGGGAAACATGGGCAGAGTGTGCCACCTGTCACACTCGCCCCTCATTCTGCCCCTCATATACTTCAGCCCCCTGATGTGTGGATGTCTCACTCTGACACAAAGGCTGTCAGTGTTTTCTCAGAGTGCGCAAGCACAGGTGGCTTCGGGAGGCGAGGTCGAGTTACAGTAACGGCGGCCCATGCAGTCGAAAAATTCATAAACGGCACTAAAAAAAATCCTCCTCATGATGGAGTCATACAGATAATAAATGAGAAAAGAAATCTTTCATTTTGTTCCTGTTTGAATTGGATTTTAGGCAAAAAAGCATAAAGTTTGTTCTTTCCTTAATGAATGGAACAATGAAACATTATAATTTTATGGTCTGTTTGGGTTTGAAATGCTTCTAAATGTGTTTATACATAAAATAAATAAGTAACTTTATATGTGATAAAACTTTAAAATTACACCGTATTTTTTGCAAAGCCAAGTCAAATATATGCTTTCCTGTCAGAGTAACTCAATTTAACCATCACATTCCTTTATTTCTGAAGCTAAACTAAAGAAATCTTACACCAGGAAATAACTATCTCAAGTAAACTTAAGTGAACAACCAAAAACTGACTTCTGATCCCGCAGATATGTCTTCTGTTGTGATATAAGTCGGCACTCACCTCAATTTCTTTTCTTGCTTTGAAGTCTGCAGCATCACATGGAGGACTTTGGGGCTCTCTGAGCACCGAGGGGCTGACAGCTGTCTAAGCAGACCACAGGTCCGGCCCACAAGTCCTGAAGCAACCTGACATGTTCCATCAAACACGTCGTGTTGTTGACTGAGAAGAATCACAAAATTAAGGCTACCCAGACAGAAAGCGTTCCAGCCGCCCCAAGGCATCCCAATTCCTCAGCGGGGCGTAACCTTACCGTTTTATCTGCGCCCATCTCCGTCCTCTGTGTACTTTGTGAGGGGAGACCGCGAGCAGAACGACTCAACTGGCCAGCCATGTCAACAAAAGAGCCTAGACTATTGCACTTTACCTGAGCTCTTTGGATTGTTCAAAGGCAAACATTTGGGGGATTGTTATCTGCGAATCAGTGACAGGCTTTTTTTTTTTACTGTTTTCTGCTAAAATAATTCAGCCGACATGTCATTCCTCTGATGTGCAGCATTAAAATTAAAAGATCAACAGGCTTGATGATCCAAAGAAACCAAGTCGTACAAAGCAAACAGCCTTGAGGACTTTTGATGGCACCACATATCAGCACATATTGTTATATGGATTACTTCAGCAATTCAGCAAATACCTCCAGGTGTGCATTCCACACCAGGAAGAGGAAAGGTGGGAGCAGCTCCTCTGGATCAATACAAGACTCTGTATACTCTGGCATAAAAAAAAGGCATGTTCAGAGGTATTCTGACGTTTGCAGCTGAACGTTAGACTGATGGGTGGCTAGTCTTTAGTTTGAGCTGTACACCTGGTCTCTGCTGAGTCTTTAATCTTTGGAGGAAGAAGCTGAAATTATAGACCAGTACATCTCTCACACTGGACTAAACTACCAAGGCGCATAAACACTACTGAAAATGAATTGCAGAACTCAAGGGCTAAAGAGGCACAGCTCCTTGTAACTCATCAAGTAGTTAAACATCTGAAACACATCATGGTTAGTCAGTTAAAACACCTACAAAGCTCTGTATGCTGTTTTTCTAAAGCGATCGATTGATATGTTTTTACTGTCAATCGATCACTGATGCATCCACTGCAAGCAATTATTGAAGTTTATGCGTCGACCGAGACTTTTTTTCCCCAAAGATCAACACTCAGTTGGCAGCGTCTGAACCACTTACAGACAGAAGCAAAAAATAAACAGCAATATCAGCATCTTCTTCCAGTAAACCAAAGGATGTAGGACACATAGATAACCATCAGCAGGCTCATTATTGCTGTACTCAACATCATGCACCTGATAATGAGTAAATGCACATCTAAGGGAAAGGGGGGGTACGGGGCAGACAGAGGGAGGAGAAAACGATAGACAGGGTGAGGTGTTTCCTGTTTCCATAGCTCTAATTATATCTATCTCTGGAGAGTGGGAATTATCAGGGAGAAGAATTTTGCCATTGGGGAACCCCTCAATAACAAAGGTTTTAGCTCAAGTTAAAGACAGAAAGAGTTTGAGACACAAGGACATTTCATCCATGCAATTATATGTTCATTTAATGGATTTTTCAAAACGTATTTTTTTTGGTCATTTTTGTGTTTAATACATAGCAGTATACATTTTCAAGCAAACAAATAAAAATCTTTAAAACCACTGGTGTTTTTTCCTTGTTGTTCCAAATGAGTTTTACATTTTAAATAAACTAAAGGCTCGCTCCATCCATTTGTTGGATCTGGTCAGAGTAATGATTGCTTCCTGTTTAGAGATGCAGAGGTGATAGGGCTCTTGAAATGTGGTGGCTTTGGGGATAAACAGCATGTTGTTCCGTGGAGACGTTTTCACAGCCACAACCTCGTGGACTTAAGAAAATAGACAAGTGGCAAAAGCTACAAGTCCTTAACTGATCACTTAGGGGGAAATCTGAAATTAGTTGGGGTTAAAAAAAAAAGCAGATGCCTTCAGCTTTACAATATAAAAACTATTTTGTTTACTATTAGCCTTCTGTATTTTTTCTTCTCATGATAGAAGAACAGTCTCCGTGTATCCAACAGTTAAAAACTTCTGTTAAAAACTTTCCACTTTTACAACTAACACATAAAAACTACATTTTACATTGGTCCTCTGCTCTCCTCTAGTGGACAATCCAGATTCTAAACACACACCAATACCAAGCTGGTAAACTGCTGAGACTCTTGTTCAAAACACAAAACAAAGTTTCTACAAACCTCCTCAAACATGCAATACTGATAATCAGCTTTCCAATCCAGTCCGTGATGAGCCACTTTTAATCTATTAACATGTAAATGGAGTCATAAGCTAGCAGCAAAAAGAGAAAATGGGGCTACCGGAATGAAACAAAAAGAAGAGAAAAGCCCGCAGGAGGGAAGAAACCATTGCCCTTGCAGCTCCTATTGCCAGGCAACCTCACAACCAGATAGAGAATGTGTACAGTGGCCTGCAGGCTGCCTCTGCTTAGCCTTACCAAGAGCTGTGATTGCTTGCAAGAAAAAAGAATGAAGGATTTTTTGAGAAATGTATGTAAATAAAGCAATGCTCAATTTGTGATAGACCTATGCAGACTTTTTCAGACACATAAACAACTCTCATTACTCAAAACTAGTGTTCACCTTTTTTAAAATAGCTGTAAAACTACTTGATAAAGATTTGCATTGATTTATACTCTCATGTTTTTTTCCCCTTCATGTTTCAAAAAACAACTGTTGTACTAGTAATCGGGTAATTCTTGGGTTTTGCATAATTTAAATATATCTGGTAAACAACTATCTTTCTGAAGAAGAAGGGGATTCAAAGCGGGTTAAAACTTTACCAACATATCCAGCCTGACCCCCCAAAAATGAGCACGAAAGGTAGTTTTTCCCCTTTTTTTCTATGCTGAGCTTTTGAGTCATGACTAGCAAACCCTTTTCCCTCCAGATTCAACTCTGCTCAGCTTAAAGCTTAATCAAGTGGAAATGTGGAATAGGGGTTGGTGGGGGTGGTCGGTGTTGGGGTGCAGGATAGAATGAAGCAATTGTTCGGATCAAGGCCTCATGTTGGGTCAGCTTTGATGTGTCTCTGGGGGATGTGCTAGAACTTTACAGTAGCATTTCATTCCACTGCTTTCTGCTTTCCACCAGTGGGGAAAAAAATAAGACGTAAAAGTTTCTTTGACTCAAGGGCTTTGACTCTAAAGTGCCAATGGAAAACACAGCCAGAAGAGATGAATTACGTATCAATTGTTCAGTCAAATGCTGTCTAATTCACAGTTATAAAAAGCAACAGCTTTAAAAGTTAATATTTGTTTAATATGTAAAATTATATTAAATGAAAAAGTTTTAACTAAATAAAAATGCAACATTAAAAAGACAATGAATACTGAAATATCAACACATTTCATGAAAGAGAGACAGCTTTAAGTTTATCCAAGCTTTTACAGGATTTTTTATTTATTTGAGAGGTTAGTCCAGTGGTGAAATGAGGGGGGGGGGGGGGGTCCATATATGAGGAGATGGCAACGGGACATGCCAAAGTAATTACAGACTCCAGATCATCTCGGTCTTTACCTTGAGAAGCCAATTTCATGCTTGTTTGTCGCCTTGGAAAATGGTATTCAGGTCACACGTTTGGCTCGGTCTGCCTCCAACTCCTCTCATTAATAACACAAACAACAGAGCTTTTTCAGACATCTTTGTTCTGAACGCTTTTCATCTTTTCAAAATCTTTACACACTAAATTACATGAATAAAACCCGACAGTTTGAGGGCAGAAATATGCTGAAACTTTTAGCATATGTTCAATTCTTATGTTGTTAAGATAAAGTAGCAAAGAAATTTAAAAAAGATAAATAATCTTCTTTTGATTGTTTTATCTGGCAAAAGTAATATTAATACTTGTTGAAACCATAAATACTATAACCATAGGAAAATTGTTTAGAAAAGTAAATACTTTTGTGATTTTTATCAATGTAAAGCACTTCAATTAATGTTTTATCTGATAAAAATCCAAAAGAGAATGTTTTGGCTGTAAATATAGAAAATTGTCCTAGTTAAATGTATTAATTCAGGTGAACTTCTTGTATTTTAATTTCTACGGTTTTCCAACACAACTCAATAATTCATATTTTTATAAAGCTGTGAAAAAATTCTAAAAGTATGAAAAATATATATATAAGAATTTCCAGGATTGATCGCAGCTGAAGGTTCCTGACTAGGACAGTTACTATGGGTCAAATTCCAACAGTGATGTCACTCATGTGCCTAAAAATACAGATTTATAGTTTGTCTGTAAACTGTAGACTGTCAAAATCCCCACAATTGCTTACAAGGCTGATCATACAGACACCCTTAGCAAAAAGTAGTCTACTTAAGTGTAGTACAATCATACTTAGTCTATACTAAAAGTGAGGCAGTATACTGGTACTTGAAATGTACTTAAATATACCATCTATTTAGTGTAAACTTACAATGTTCCAATTTAGTATGAAGATGTATTCAGTTAGTATACATTCTACACTACATGTATAGTTAACTTGCTATACTTATACTTGATGAAATAAACTTCAAGTGTGGTATTTCTTGCTCAGGGCAGGGATCACTTCTAGTCAATTTTGCTAAATCCACATATTATTATTATTATTATATATTGCCTTTTTTTCTACTGGAAAATGACATGGAAGTAAATGCTTAAGTGTGTGTGTACATGTGTGTATTGGACCCCTGGGTGCTGACAGGACCCCTCCCCATGTCTAAACAAGCAAACAGGCTCCCACTGATCTTTTATGCTCCACAGTTTTTCTCATGCATGTCTTCAATAAAAGCAGAGTCTGAGGACCATCATCTGACCCAAAGCTTCCTTTGCACAGAAAAGATGCTCCAAAAAACGAAATTAATGTCAAATAACGTAAAATAAAAGTTAAAGAAAATGCACCCACTTAACACAGATCATAAGTATGTAAAACTGCTGAAATGTGGAGGTCAAACCATTAGGAGGACACCCAAGTCAAGATGAATGCTCTTCAGTGGAAAACAATTTGTTATTTGAACAAACAAAAAATGGCATGTTTGGGACTCCATGCTTTCAAGCTCAGTCCCAGTTTAGAGGCTCCAAATCATAACTTACCTCGTGTTTTTAGTTTGTTTTAACTTTGAAAGTTGTCCTTCAGCAGGTGCATTTGGCCCTCTTCACAGGCGTCTCGGGTGGGTTGTCTCCACACAAAGCCTTCCCTCCGTCAGTTGAGGAGCAATCTCAAGTTTCTCACTCGTTGCTGACTCGACGGAGCCTCCGCGCAGGCCAGGGGCTGTGCGTAAAACAACTCCCAAAAATGCGTCGAAACTCTCACATTTGGATGGAAATCTCTTGTCAAAGCAGGTTCTTGGAGGGGCACGGTGGATATTTGCATTAGAGCGACCCACCCCTCCCCTTTCACAGTTGCTTTTGTTTGTCTCTGTCGGTGCTCGGATTCAGTCCTTCACTAAACCCCCGATGAAGGCTGCAGCAGAGCTTTTCCTCAACCAAGCAGTTACCAAGCGTCACAAAGAAGGCATCACAGGCTTCCAGATGTTGTTTCTCTACTCTTTCAAAACTTATTATGAATAAAAAGTGCAATTAATTACACTTACAGAGATGAATACTAATACAAAGTAATATTAGGAACTTCTTTAAAAAAAAGGTTATTCTTGAAAGCATTTGGTTAATTGAAAAAGGCTAAATGGATAATAAATAAGAGGGCTGAAGATTTGTGTTCATCGTCAGCTGATGTCTGCAATGGTTTAGTATTTCATTTGAAAATACCATTTCCAGTTTTCAAGACAACAAACTTTATTAATCCCAGGAGAAAAAGGAAGTTGTCCTCTCTAAGATTCTTCTGAGAGTACGTGTGAGCAGGAGGGACCCCTTCCATAGGGATCTGGAGACACTGATTGTTGATTTTTTTGTGTTATAAGGTGAATCTTAATGTTTTCCAAAAAAGGGTTTTTACCTTACAAAACATCCATCAGCTTGCTCGACCTCTTCTAAGTCACCCGCTCTGACACACATGGAAGAAATGGAGTATCTTAATGCAAACTTGAAGGACTTAAGCTTCCTCAAGACGTGCTTTGTCCCTTCTTGAAAACAACATCAGGAAAATTCACTGTCAGATTGTTGGAAGAGAAGCAGGGAGGGTTCGACATTCATATTTGTACTTTTATGGTTTAAAATAAACATATTCAATTATCTTTAATTTAGAGTGTTTGTTGTTTAGTTTACACTGAGATATTTTGTTTAAACCCCAGCTGTTTTTTTTCTGTGCAGTTGCACATTTTCCTGCATGTGTGAATGGTCACTTCCGCATCCTCCTACAGCCAAAAAATATCTGTCATTGCTTTTTTGATAATTACATTGCAACTTAAAAAGTGAGTCTCTGTCAGTGTTCAGCACTTTGCCTTTGTGATAACTAGAGATGGTTCTAGTTGACTCCATTACATATTTTAGGATGATGCCAATAAAGCTAATGCGTGTAAAGATTTTCTTTTAACATTTTAACACAACAAAACCAAGAAGAAGTTGGACACCTGTTACATTTGGTTCTTCACAAGTGCTGCAAAAGAGACTCCTAATAATACAGAGATACCTATAGGTCACTGTATTGAATATTGTTGCCAGATAAATTTCAATCCAAATTCAAATCTTTTCAAGCCATTCTGGTCAAGTTCATTAGTGTCCAAACAAGGATTTATTTTCTTAAGCATGCTTATCTCTTTTTAACATGTCAAGAATATCTTTCTGTAAAAGAAATAGGGGGTACTGTTCTTCAAGTCTTGTCAGTCTGATGCAATAAGACTGCAGAAGCTTTCTTTTCCCCTCAACACATTATACTGTACTGAAGCATAGTATACACAGGTATGAGTATTTATTGTTATGACTTTGTTTTAAACATTTCAGTAAAGTAGGCTAAAGGTCATGGAATATGAGTCAAGCACCGGTCAGTCCATCTTATAAAAATGGCGTGCTCCTGTGTTTTTGCTGGAGGAAAGTGTTTACATGCAGTTCCAACACTGTGTCCTTGTTTATTCACAAGACAGAGATGTTCTTTTTGAATGTAAATTGTCATTATCCTGTTTATACTCATTTTATTATTTCCTCTGACTTTATCATGAGAAACATTACAAGCCAGAAAATGACAAACAGCAAACACATAATTTGACAAAGAAGCTCAATTCAAGCTACCGTCATTTTTAAACATCCTCCAAGACCACCAGCGATGCAAATTTGTCCTCTATTGAAGACATTTCTAAACCTGAATATCTCCCAACCACCGCATGAACTGAATTAACTCCTTTTTGGCATCTATAATACTTTTCGATAATACCAAATGTGAAGGTATGGGGCTCTGTGAGTTGTAGTTTTTGACTAGACAAAACATTTTTTCTCTGCTAGTCATAAGGATATGTAGTTTTTTTTGTTTGTGTTGCCTAAGCAAGACCATTGACAGTTTGAAGTTGTCTTTATAGGTTACAATCTACTGCCACCTAGTGGAGGAAGTTAGATTAATCTAAGGGCAGCTTCTTGTCTTCATGTTTCTTAAGAAAAGGTATGTTTGTGGGCAACTTTACTTTTTTACTTTGGGAAAACTCCCAGATGGAAGTCACTAAAAAGCCATTTGAAGCTTTATTTTAAATATTCCTGGAGCCATTAAATTCCTAGACATTTTTCTAGATGGGTTACACCTAAGAATGTGAATGTCTTTATCTGATAAACTGAGCCACTCGGATAATTTACTTAGTCAGCTGTGTAGGATGAAGTCTAACCATTGTTTGAAGGACTTCATGTGTGTGCAAGTAATTGCCTGGATTAGGCTTGACATATAACAAGTCATCACTTTTCTAGCAAACCTTTTATTTGTGTTCTACTTTAATTTGTTCTTTATTCCAATCACTTATTTGTTGCAAATATGGTGCTCACATTCAAACCATCAAGCTTTATTTAAAACTAATTTACAAAGGGAGAAAAAAAAGGACATCTCTGCAACAATATTAATGAATTTCATAATGTTTATTAAAATATATAAAAGACACAATACAGATATGCATAATTATGTTTATGATGACATACGCACATAAAGTGGAGTTACACAGTAAAATGTGTTTTCATATATAGATTTTTTATAATACATATAGCAGGATATTTTTGCATTAAAAACTGGCAGTGGTGATTTCAAAACCCCCCATCCCACCCCAACCTCACCCCCCATCTGTGAAGAATGCCCCTCAGTTAACAGCAGGCGTCCATGTGAGAGGGGCCTCTGTCAAAAGCTTAGGAGAAGCAGCAACTTTACACCTGAGATCTGTTTTATTCTTTTGGAGAGGTTTCACAAAACGTCACTACTACTCTGATATATATTCTAGTCAGAGTTTCATCAACGGCTTCCGAAGAGAAAGAGCAATATATCCAAAGTAATCTTTCCTGCAAGGAATCTAAAAACACTGATACATTGCTCCACCTTGCTTTCCTTACAACAAAACATCTTTTTGGCCACTTTCCTCTTCCGTCATGGTCCACATTTCCTCTGTACACCCAGCACGTAGAAGTATAGCTTGAAGGAGGAGGTTACAACGACGTGGGCGGAGCTTAGCACATCCCCACGGGAGGATTTGAGTCCGTCACACTGGTGTGGCTTGCTGTGGTTGGTCCTGTACAGTTCCAGTCGCTGCACACAGAGGGCTGTCATGTCTGGTGGTAGTGGTGGTAGTGGTGGTGATGGTGGTGCTCGTGGTGGTGGTGATGCTCGTGACGCTGCACAACGGGAACCACAAAGCCTGGACTCCCCGGTGGACCGGACGCCTGCTCCCTCTCCAGACTTGGCAGTACAGAGGGCAGCGGAGGCTGTTGCTGCTGGGGGTGGGACTGTAGAGACAAAGGGGTTTTGGTTGGGGACAAGGCCTCTCGGGTTTTGGCCCTCAAGCGTTTACTGTGGCTGTATTGCAGAGGATGCTGGTGGTGGCTGGAGGATTGAGAATGGTGCGGCATGTGGTACACATCCTGACCTCCGTGGCCTGAAACATTGCCGCCATGTGACACGGTTTGCAGTGCCGGATGATAGCCGTGGCATTTGGTGGACTTTCCACCCCCACTGCCCCCATTATTTCCTCCGCCACCTTTGTAGGTTCCTTTAGGAGACTTGAGAAACTGAGTACTTTTTCCTCGAGCTTCTGCAGGATTGTAGCTGTCACTGATGACCTGTGAGCGGCGCTGATGGACAACCTGGGCTTCAGGCTCCTGAGAGCGTGAGCGGCTCTGGTTTTGTGAACTTCGGCCATGAGCTTCTGGAGGTGGAAAGACTGGAGTTGTTCCTGAGGGAGTGGAGAAAGTCGTTTTTAAATGACAGATTATTGTCTTGAGCTTAAATGGACTGGGTTCTACATGATGGAAATAAAAAGAATAAAAATACATTTAAAAATTGGCTTTTTATGTTGAGAAATAACCATTTTGCAAAGTGAGAACTTTAAATAAGATCCCAAAACAATAAGAAACACTCACCTTCAAATCTGGAGGTGTAGTTCTCGATGCCTGCCAAGTCCAGGTAGTGATTCCTCCTCTCTGTGTTCTCATCCACACAGTAATGCTGACCCTCAGTGGCTGGTGCTTCACTGGCCTGTGTTTTGCTGCTATAGACGAGTAATGAAACATTGAGAATACAATGCATTTGCTTCCTTTTACTGTCCATATAGAAAAAGTGGATCTAAAGCCCCTGTTATACTGTACATCACTGCATAACCAAAGGAGTGCATCCATCTGTTAAAACACTTTAACACATTTTTGCTCAATTGATAGAACTTGATAACCAGGTTGTCAGTGTGCTTACATGTGCCGGACTTCTCTGTTTCTCAGTGCAGACACACAAATCCTATATTAGATAAGGATATTTTTTTTGGTGATAAATGAAAACCTTAAATAGCTGAGTTGGCAGTACCTGTAAGGTGAGTGTAGAAAGTATTATTACATTTATTTTTATTATTTAAAATGTTATCTAAGATATTTAAAATGTAAATGAGTCACAAGATCTGAATACACGCTAAATAAATAATTTCAGTAATTTCTTCTGTAAAAAGCTCCTCTGCAGAAATTTAAACATCAAATCCAAAACAAAAAATTTAATTAGAATTTGGTCAATAACTGTAAAATAAAAAAAATAAAAACAGTTGAGCTCCCTAGCAGCATCCTCTTTAAATGGAGCAGTATTCGCTTTAACCTTCCCTGGTTCATTTGTTCTGCCTCAAGAGGGAGGGAGGGAATAAAATAACCGTGGACTGTTTTCCCAGCAGGCATCCCAAGATGTTTCCCAGCATGCACTGTAGAACCATCAGGTTCTTTGACAGCTTTCTCACACAGGCCTCTTAAGGGTCATTTTAGCTCCAAACTGACACACAAACTGACACAATCAGCACCGTCACAACCAAACCTGATGTCTGAATTGTTAGGCTGCAACTGCAGCATATTTACCTAGCTTATTACAATATACCCACTTTTCACTCTTTGCTTGACTTTTCTGTTTTTATGGAATATTTTTTATATATTATATGTGTATATATATTATAATAAATATTTTTTTGCATTATTGGCAATAACCTGTTGAAACTGCCAGGAACAATTCCTTGAAAAGTCGTTCTGGTGACACCTGCTGTAAAATTGAGATCAGGTTTCTGACAAGGACATAGCAAATAGAGAAATAAAACTGACCTGATGTGTGCAGACAGGCGCCTGTCAGATGAACGACCTTCTTCCTGGTGGCAACGCTCTGCAGAAAGAAAAGACCAACAATCTCAGTCTTTATCTGTGTTCACATGATCAATAAATGAGTTTTAAAGCTGCTTTAAGTCTGCACAACACTGGCACAGCTGGAACATTGCCCTTCAGATGGCATCTAACATTAAAACACACAGCTTTTTAAGCCTATTCCCATGTAGAAAATCAAATTGTCCCTTTAGAACTGTATTTAAAAAACTTCTACCCTGTCATGAAAAACCCACAGTCCTGACTGCAGTAGAGTGCACTCATAGCAGTTTTGTGATGAGTGTGAATGACTAAATATTACAGTAATGTTAAAAAAAGCATCCTCCACGACTAGACCCTTATCGTCAGTGTAAAGATGTCATCTGACATCACATATGTCTGCAAAATGATCAAACGTCCCAGTTTAGATTTGATTTATTCTCATGAACAAAAGATGGCATTCATGTATTTGGTTATTCATGTTTATTTACAAATGTTGTATGTTAATGAATCAATTATTTCTGAGAAGCTTTTTTCACATTTCCCAATTTTTCTTTCTGTAGTAATTCATAAACACAAAATGGACTTACTCTATGTTAATAGAGATATTTTTAAACATTTTAAAACAGCTCAGGTGTTCCCTAAATCATTACATGATATGTTAACAATTCCTTTGCTCACATAAATAAGATACAAACAATTTCTGTCACATTCTAGTATTAAGAAGAAATGATAACAAAAAACTAGTGATTTAAAAAAAAAGTTCAGTCTAAAAACTGTATTCTTTATAAAGGTTCTCTGCTTGCACACTAGGGACTGATTAAGGACATGTTTGTGCAAAAGTTTAACATCTTTCAACTTCAGAATAAAATGAGGACATAAATGATGCTATTTTTTGTTTACATCATGTTTTGTTGGAATTGCAAAACCTATTTTCAAATGTGGACATCATATCATGTAATCATGTAATAAAATGGTTATAGTATAACGGGGTGGGATTATATAAGTTCGCTTCCTTCCACTCCCTTTCAAGCAATATTTATTAATATGCCTAATTATCCTAAGTTTGATTAGTTACTGTATGAATGTATAACTGATGACTGTATTGCTTTGTATTTCTATTTCTATTTGATTGCTTTAAATAAACCATATCAAATCAAATCAAATCAAATATCACAATTTCAAAATACTTATGAGAAGGGAATCTTACTCCATACTATCAGTATAACACCATAAGAAAGAAGGTTAAATGCTTAGTCTGTTCGCCTGTTTGAGTCAAGGGGGTAGTCTATCCTTAAATTCCCACTCCCATCATCTTCTGATCTATTTTTAAAGCATTCCCAGCGGTTTTTCAATCATGATATTGCGATTTTTAGGCTAAATTTAAGACACCGCTGTTTTCTTGGACATAGTTTCTGCAGAGCGGCGGTAGTTCATCAGAAATTCACTGTTGGCGGGGAGTAAGCCTGCACTCATTTCCCACCATTCCTTTGTTTACACAATCTCCCACAAGCTTACAGCCCCTCACAACCCCAACCTAACACTGGCAGGCCAACAAAAATAGTGGGCAATATTGGAGCTATCCAGACAGTTTAGATCCAGATTCCAGCTCAGACGAGGAAAACTAAGATGTACGTGGATCTGTTTGTCTGCAAGTGGATGCATCAGAATAGAGCGGAGCACGGAGCTTGTGGCCCGCCGACTGGAGTTTGTGCGTAACAGCTACAAGCTTTTCCAACGGCATTTTTTCATCTGCTCCTGATTCACCATGATTTGAAAAAGAAATATTCAGACATCCATTGTTAATCTTAATTTTCTTTTTATATGTCCTCTATCATGAGAAAAATGCTACAAGACCATGTTAAAAACACCCAAAACACCTTTTTTTTATTGGAGTGGGTCTTTTACTGGGTTTAAACAAAAACAAGTGAAAGTCAATGCAAAACAGAGAGTGATTTCATCAGAAATGTTTTTTAACAACCTTTTAAAGAAGGGTTTGTAGCTCTTTAAGGTCGTAAATCCACTCTCAGCAAAGACAGAAATATTAATGTGGTTAAAAAAACATGGAAAACATGCATACTGTTTTAACGCTCAAAGGGATGTCAGAGAAAACTTCTATATATCTTACCTGTTCCTGCTTCTCTTCTGTGGCATCTGGGTTCAGGAGTGACGGTCAGTTTGACGCGCAGAGTCTTGCTTTTGTTATGGCAGGAGTGATTCACTGAGGCATCCACCACATCGTAAATCGTATGCATCAAACTCGACATGTCCTGTGTGGCAAGAAATGAAAATGTCACTGTCCCACATTTAGCATATGGAAAAAGAAAAAGAAAAAAGAAAAAATATTGAAATCTATTGGTAATATGAAGACAAATGTTAATTTGGCCAAAAGCATAGACAGCCGAAGACAAATGAGAAAACAGATGCTCACCTCCTTTGTAACTTTCCCACTGTTGTCAAAATCATAAAGCGTGAAGATCCACTCCTGACGGTTTCCGTCCTCTACAGAAACATCACACTCCAGGTCCTAAAAAGTAAATGGATTCTTTGAAACAAATGCTGTCAACTTTTAAATCTTTTGCTTAGCAAAGCAGCCAATCACCAGCAGGGGGCAGCAGAGGAGCATTACCTTTTCCTAAAAGTTCAATTTCTGCAGGATATATTAAAAAAGTGAACCATTAGGTAGATTTTTACACTAGCCAGTAACCATTAACTCCATTGTGAAAACCCCTAACTTTAAACAGAAACAAGTATTTATATAGTTCAGTTCCACTTCTATTGCTCTGTGGTTAAATTTAATATCTTAAGCAACTATAGTTGGGGTCTTTTATGCTACACATGACTGTTTCAAACAAAGATGTGTTTTTTTAGATTGACAGGTGTCAATCAAATCCTAAACTCTTCAAGGGTCTCACTGGCTGCCTTCCAACAATTTTTCTGTCCTGTTGTCATGTTTCAGAAAAACTCTCTTTGGAAAAAGATGTTCCTAACAAAAACAGTTCCTTAAATAAGCTAAATAAAACTCCACATGTCCTGTCGAGTTTTATATTTATTTTATTACAATGAACTGAAATCTGAAATTCTGGGTATTTTCTTTTTGCATTTGTTCTCAGCTGAAAAAAATTTCTTTTCTTATTCTATTGCATTTAGAACACTTTGTTAAAAGTCAGTCTTTGAGAAATGTATATATACCTTTTAAAATGTTAATTATTAAAGTGCTTGAAACTGGAATGGGGCCTCTTGCCCCCGAAACAGTCACTTTCACCACTTCTTTCTGGCTTTTGAATTGTGACCCTAATGCGATTACAGGACTATCTCTTAGCCATTTGCTGCAAAAGAAACATCAAAAGACTTTGCTTATGCAAGACTATATTCACATTGAGGCTAATGCGCTTCTTCCCGGGCGTTTTGGCAGACTCTCTGAGCGGCTCCTTCTCTCCGTCCTCTGCGTTGAGGTACTGCAGGTAACTCTCACAGCCCTCAGCCTTCTCTGGTGGGAGAACCACTGATGAAACAAAAAATTCACACTCCAGGTTAGACAGAACTTCCAAGAGGAAACTTTCATCCCAACGGATTTTTCTACTTTGAAAAATATGTTTATGAAAAAGACATTAATAGATTAGCAGTGTCTAAACCACAGAAGACACTTCACATTGAATGAGGTTTAACTTAAGTTGCCGGGCAACAATGTTTTACAGCATCACTCTACCCAGAAATGTTTCAAAACTACATTTTCAAAAAAAAAAAGAAGAAACTGTACACTTACCCTCTAGAGGACAATGTTGATCGGTTAAATGGCTCTCCTTCAGCTCCCTGTTTGGAAACTCCTGGGATAAGGAAAGAAAAAGGAAGGGAAGAAACACATTGGAGGGAAGGAAGGGGGAGAAGGAAGAGAGGGTCAGAGATGTAAGTGAATCTACAGTTCAGACCACAGACGCAGAGAAAACAAACAGCTTCAGCTGAAGCATTTCCCACTCAGATGAGCGGGAGAAGGCTCGAGGCTCCAGAAAAGCCAAACACTTTGAACATCTGCACGCTTATTGTGTTTCGGTGTCTGGAACACAGCGAGCGGGGGCCACCGCCAAGCTCTCAGATTCTTCTGAGCCCTTCGCACAGATCCCTCGCATCCGTCAGAAGGCACTTCAACGTTCGAGCAGCTCCCTCTCAGGCGACCTGTTTGTTCTCATCTCGCCTGGCATGAGAGATCCTCAGATAAGTGTCAGGGTGGGGGGTGGGGGTCCTGTTGTATTTCTTGCTCATGACTCGAATTTGACAAGTTTAGTTTATGCAGAATAAACTCCATAATGAGCAGCTTTTGTAGCCAACGGATCAATGCTCGATGGAAATTTTCCACACAGAAAAGATGGATCTGATTACACAATTTCCAGAGCTGCAAAATAATAGAACGAAGGGATGAAAAGAGTGGAAAAAAAGGGCCCTGCTGTCATTTTGGAATTAGCTATATCCTGCATGAGACAGAGCAGCAAAACAAAACATTCCATATATGTGCTAATGAAGAGGCACACAGAGGGAAGGGCAGTGTGGCCCCCATGCGCACACACACACACGCACACACACACAAACAGACACACACCAGCATGTTTTAATTAGAATTAGATTGTGGAAACAATGAAAATTAAGTGCAGCACAGGCCCCCAAAACCACAAGTATTTAAACAACAAATGATTCATCTTATTTACGTCATTCTCAGCCCTCTAAGCTCTTCAGCGCTCTTTGAAACCAAGCCTTAACAGACTGACTGGAGGAGGCCCACTCCAATGAAACAAATACAAAACAGATAGATGCTAGAACACAACAGAACTCTGTGTACCTTTGACGGAGCCCGGGCTCAAGCCGGATTTGGAACATCTGCATGCGTTTAGGTGAAGGAGCCCCCACCTCCCTCGCAGCGCCAGAGCCAGCGGTTCAATATAACAATCTCATAGACCGCGATTATTCTTCACTTCAGAGGATGATACCTCCGGCCTGTAATCTGGTCCTGACCTTCAGTCAAGAAAAGGAGGGGGAGCTCATTAAATTTCAGGGTCAAAAAAAAAGAAACAGACTATTAGAGGCATTTGGAAGGAGACAAACGAGGAGGAAGAGAAGAGATAGGGAAAAGATAAGAGAGGAAGATCTCTGTTGCCCTTTTCTGTCAGCCGGGAGATTGAAAGGAGGTTAGCGGCCCTGAAGGGCCCGTCGGTTTTGTTTTCCGGGGCCCCAAACAAGAAGCTGCCTCTAATCATTGTCGAAATGAGCATGAGGACGGGCATTTACACACAAATCCACTTACAGAATCCATCTTCTGTGGTTTCTGTAGCCAACTTGTTTTGCACTGGAAGCTTTTACCCCCCCCCCCCCCCCCCCCCCCCTCTTTGTACTGCAGTCTCTTAATGAAGGGCAGTATATAAGGGAAGGGGGAGTTCACAAAGACTTCTGCTGCTCAGAGGAACATCAAAGACATCCACTGATTCCTCCCATCTGCGTTCCCATGAGAGCTCAGAGGAAGGTGTCCATGAAAGACAACACTACAAATAATGAAATGAATCAATCAAACAGCCGCCAAAAAAACGGGGATCGTCTTTCTTATTAAACCACAGGTTTCAGGAGACATCTAGCTGAGGGCTGGTGCAGAACACATGCCACAGCCGACCCCCTCCCCATCCCACCGGCACCACCTCCGAGCTCATTACGCCCAACGGGGGATCTAATGAGAGAGCAGGCCTGGTCTGACCACAGTCTGCAGCTTCACATCCAAACATATGGCATCTGCGTTGCCCACAGTGTCGGGCTCAAATCTGCCCACCACATGTGCAATTAACTCCTTTCTCATTCTCTCACTATCAAAACTCCCCAAACTGCTCTACAGGCCACACATTTTTCTGAAAAAACTTTTTTTTTTTTTTTTATTAAACCACAGGGTTGACCTGAAACCGGTTATATATGCGTTTTGTGTGAAGAAGACATGAGGGGAGCAAAACAACAAGAAGATTGACAGGGAAATGATAAGGTATTAGATCTGCCTTGTCTTTAGAAAAAAAAATGCAATGGAAATATGCGCTGACAGCGTTCCGTGTAAACAGACCCTGTCTCTGTGACACCTCAACATAAGAAACAGAAAAGAAGAGTGTATGATGTTTGCTCCTGTTTAATGCAGGAGTTCTGCCAAGCTTCCCTAAAGCCTCGGCCTACTGTCAGGCTTTTATGTGGGGTAGAGTAACCAGGGGAAGCTTTCATAGCTCCCTACCAGGTGACATCAGACATCCCCTAGCAGTCTGTTTCTCCCTCTGCCTTCCCCCCATCCTCCCTCTGGAAAACACTGCACATCTTTGTTCTCTCATCTCCCCCCTCCAGCTCACACCCTAAAAATAAGAGTGCACACGTTTTCTTAAAAATCTAACTGATTTTAAAAGTCAGATTAAAAACAAAACCTGCAAAGTTAACATATTATTTACAGTTTCCTAAGACTTGGAGAATCATATATGACAAAACATAAGCAAAAATAAACTATTCGAAAACTGTAGGCTATCGAATTCTTTTTGTCTTATTTAGCTTCTTTCCATACATTTTTTGGCATAAATTCCAGTCTGAAAGGACTTTTACAAAGCGAGGCATCTCTGCTTTTAGCAGATCCATATCCAGACTTGGTCTACCATCCAAGTAATTTTGTTTTGCAAGTCATGAAACGGGAGATGAATACTGACTGGCTATTAGTGGGAGTTCTTGACACTTAAAAGGGCGCCACAGGAAAGGCTTCATAACCACCAGTCCGCCATCCAGCATTCCTGCTGTAACCCAACGTTAATTGGAGACGAGTGTGTGGTTCCTCAGTAATGAAAATGAGGATGGGATATTATTGATATATTAAAAAAAAAAAAGAAGCAATAATAGCTTGCGAGCAAAATGCAATTTTTGTAGGCATTCCTGAGAGTGAAACTGGAGAGGCCATGGGGCCATTGAGAAATGAAATCTCCCCATTCCAGAAAAAAAAGCCCAACCTGGCTTTGGCTCGAAACCAGATGTGAGTGGTTATCCTGAAGAGAGGCGCAGCAAATGGGACGGGACGGAGGGTGGAGAAAGCTGGGAGGGGGCTGAGGCTGAACTAGGTTACACAACATCCATTTTCATTGACTTCTGTCAGCTTCTGTCTTTTCTAGTAGAAGACAGTAACAGAACAATACCCCCCCCCCCATGCCAATGCCTTTAGCTTTTTAGCCTTATGTTAGCTCCTCTGAATCAGTAATTTATGCAGAGCATGGATAATGGAACAATATTGTCAGTATAGATAGCTTTTGCTGTATAAATGCCGTTTATCCTGATATTTTTCCCTTATTAATTAAAAAGTGGCAAGAAGTTTCCTAATCTGGTTTCCTTTGTCTACAAATATTTGTGGACCAGTGTGCCCTAACATGCTTGCCTATGAATGGAAGTCAGATCAGTGCAGAATGCCATCCTGTCATCTGGACCAACCCAATGCAGCTGGGATGGCTGTGAAGTGTTTAGGGTTGCAGGGCTCTTTCCGAGGGTCAAACAGGAGGCAAAACCTCTCCCTTGGCAGGACATGAATCAATGGGGCGAAGCCCGGGTCCTTGTTCAACAACAGCTGTGGTGAGAGATGAGCATGCCTTCCTGTCTATGTCAGAGCGGCATGCAGAAACCACAGAGTCATTCAAGTCGCTTCAATCAGAGGAAAATATGGCCCTTCTCACCTTATTGCTGATCTCTCTTTTACTTTGATTACAACCTGATGTAACCTGTAAACAAATAGTAGCATCACAGGTAGACCAACCAGTGCTGTCATCAGCTCGCCTTGAAGCAGGCTTTGAAAGGACTCTGATGTAATTGAGAGCCATTCCCACAGCTGTCTAGTGGGGAGCTTCTACAGTGACCAGGTAATGAGGCCCCACAATTTTCATTTAATTGGATCAAATTTAGATTTGTTATCTGCCTGAGTGTGTGATCAGTTTCATCAAAGATTAATAAAAGTCTTTCAAGGCTGAAAGAAATCTGGTTTAAAAGGCAAAGTTACTGAGAAGTGCAGTTCACTCTTTTACCACTAGAGTCTTTACACAAGCAAGTTTGTCCACATTCTTGCCTATGCTAAATGGCGCAACTTTATAACTAAAATAAACACCCTTTCAGTAAAGCTTCAAGAGATGTGACTAATTTAGCTTCATGAAACATAGGAAAAATCAAGTTCAGAAGTGCAACATCTAAACAGTTATTCAGATAATCATGAAGAACATGCTAACTAGTCAGCTAAACTCTTTAAATCACTTCAACGCAATAAATCTGTCGAGTTCTCCATCCTCTGTCTCGCTTTGAAACAATTTCACCAAACCCAGCGTAAGACTGAGTGTTGGTTTTTCTTCTGCAGTGCTGTGAACAGCAAATACTGATATTGTTGCTAGTTTGTTTTTTTTAACGATTCCACATAAGTTTCACCTGAGCATAAGTCACACCTGCAGCCAAACTATGCAAAAAGAACACACAAAAAACTGCTACTTACAGCAACTCCCAAAAAAATACATTTATATTGTCATTTTATTTTACCCAAAGTGGACACAAAAAAATGGAGGTAAAACAACTGTCTTGCCTATTTGTCATTTCCTGGATATTTTCGTGATGTCATATCCTGCCAAAATGACTACAACCATGCAACTCAAAAACAGATTTTAAATGGTTTAAGTCAAAACTTTGACATCTTTTTTTTAAGCCATGGTAAGTTTTTACTTGATGAGAAACAAAACAAACAAACAAAAAAAAGAGTATAAACTATAGAAATAAAATGTAGTGCCACTGACACCAATGATGAACCCAAAAAAAAAAAAAACTCATCTTCCTTTTATCCAACAGCCAATGCTGCTTTAAAAAACAAAAAAACATCACAGAAACTTTTATATGAACGCTTTCTTGTCAAACATTTATCCGTTCCATAATAGACCCATTCTGAGAAATAAAAAGTATCTTTAATTATGTTTTGGGATCTTTATAATTAGGGGCTGAAATTCTTTGCTTCAAATGAAGAGGGAGAAGCTCTGCAGTGGACGAGTCTGGGACTCAAGTCAGAGCTGTTTGCCAATTAAAAGAGTTCCTTTCTTAAGCTGGAAAGAACGCAAGCACACCTCATTTTCCAGAAACCCGCGGTAATAAAAATAAACAGATTTCCTAAATATTGAGCCTTGCTAGGGACCAAAAGAGTAAATATGAACATTGTGATCCGATACTGCACACCGCATCAACAGTCCTCGTGGGAAAAGAACTTCAATTTGGTGATTACTGAGCGTCAGTGATGAACTGCTTGAAACTTTTGAAAGGTAATGATGGACAGATATCTTACTTCTTTGTGTTTCCATTTTTAATATTGAGTATTTTAACTTCAGTTTATGTCAGTTTAATTTGTTTAATCTCAGATTTATCTCAGCTGGGATAATCATTTTAAACATAGCTACTTGACATTTAAGGAGGCAGAAAATACTCATTAGAACACACTCGATAAAGGGAAATCCATATCAAAACCAGTGGCCAACTCGGACAGGATATTGCTGTGTTTCAGGCCTACATGTGAAATTCTGTAAGCTCCCACACTGACTCCTGGCTCTTAAGCCCAGCCAAAGGGGAGTGAGTCCAGGCTGATAAAGCTGAGGGGATTTGTTCCACATTCCTCAAGCCCCTTAAACAACCACAGGATCTCCGCTCCCCAGGTTGTGGGTGAAGCTGCTTGGACTCCGACCTCTGGTGATCTAAAGGTAGCCGTGTATGCGTCTGAAACTGACCGACTCCGTTGATCCTATGTAGGCAGGCCCTCAGTAATCAACTCCTCAAGCTGCTTATCTGTCAGTTACGCTCTTTGTAAAAAAACAAACAAAAAAAAAACACTACTACGTGTCTCTGCCAGGTAAAACCCGTTTCAGCACAATTGCCCTCATCTGCACAAGTTCTGTCATTGGTGTCAGCTTTCCAGCTGTCTGTCTAGCTTTACCCTGTCATTAATAATTGTTCTCACCTGCGAGATAACCACCAACACCACTGTTTTCACTGCTCATTTTGCTTACCTGAAAGAGACTTTAGTCGGAGCTTTGAAGATCAGGTCTGACTGATCATAGGGGTTAGGCTCTGTGGTTGCAGGCTGCTGAAACATCAGGCGTTACAATGCTCCTGCGGGTGACTGAGAAATGTCAACAAACCGAGCTTGGGGAGGGACAGCTGCACATCAGTGTGGAAGAGCTGCGACATTATCCGAGCTCTGCAGACAGCGTGGTACTCAGTCTACAGTACATATGTATCTGCTACTTTGATGTTCCCATAGATCTGGACTTTTTAGATAGTAAAAGCCCAAAAAATTCAAAAGGTTTTCCTTTTTCTTAAAAAAAACAAACCCTCATTCATTTATCAATTTTTACAGTAACTCGATCTTTTTTTAATCCATAAGTACTAGTAGTTGTGTATTAGAGGAAACATCAACGTGTGGCTGTGAAGTTGCAGAGCAACCATTAAATGACTTAATCCGCCTTTACTTTATGTGGGAGATAACAAACAGTCTAAAGACGCAGAACAAACGAAACTATTTTTGAAGATTTAAAAGATTCTTTTTCAAAAGCAACAATTGTTAATCTAAGATCAAATCCTAACAAAAGACTCCTGGGAAACAAACGTTTAGATGCTCACTTCAGACCAATTAACTCTAATTTTATAACAGTTTTTAGAAAAAGTTCATGTTCCAAGATTTAAAGAATATAAATGGTAAAGGTAAAGGTATTAATGAAACGTTCATGTTGGTTAAAAAAAAACAAAATGGTCTTTTTGATAGATTTTCTACTTGCAAAAATTAAATAGGTGAACTTTCATAACTTTTGTGAAGTCACTGGTGAATTCCATCCACAGCTCTAGTATCCCCTTCCTGGGTGTGGAGATAGGCCTAGTTTCCCCTTTTTTTTCCATTTAAACAAACCAAACATTTTCTTCCAAACCTTTTACTGCATTGCTTATATGTCACCTCCATTTTTTAACAACCTTCAGTGCTCATTATAAGAATCAAGTGCAATACTTCATTGTTTTAATGTACTTCTTTTAACTCTAAAATAGATACTCTGTCTCAGGCGTCGACTCAAATAGGTAGTAAATATATAATATGCAAATGACGTTTGATATGTCATTTGGGTTCATGGTCCTTCCATAACTTTATTACTCCTACATTATGCTGCTTTTCCCCCCCCCAAATAAGGTTAAAAAAAAGTCCTGCTTGACAGGTGACATCTTTGTCTTTCTACTAATAGATATTGTCTTACAACCCAACTGGCTTGGGCTCCATATTCTCTCCACTGTGAACAGGACCGCAAGAGGCTTCTTTACATACTTTTGTGCAAAATTAACACTAAAATATGGGGGGAGGGAGTAGGATAAGGTTGAAAATAGTTGGGGGAAAATGTGGTCCTTTAGATTTCTATTTTGTAAATTTAAGTCTGTGAATAAGCATGCGATGCGTAAAAAAGATGGATCAGTAAATACAAGGATAAAAAGATAGAAAATTCCTAAGGTTGCAAAGAAGTTAAAAGTAGATTATTAAGCCAGTATAAATAAAGGATTTGAAACATGCTACCAATTGGCCGTGACACTTTATTGACAGTTGGTTGGGTATATAGGGTTTTTTTGGCAGCTCACTCGAACCTGTGGTACCCCTGTTGTTAAAAGACTTTTGTGTCAAGTTTCACGCCGGTACCCTTGACTTGTTTTCCAGCGGCGGAAGAACACGTTCAAGGTCAAAACCACAGCTCTGCAGCCCGTTAGTTACAGCTCCCAGTGGGTAACTAACAGAAAAGAACGCATCCACACAGGCAACCACAAAAAAAAAAGGAGTTTATGCAGCCGTGGCCAATCAGTAATGTAGCATGAAGCCCCAACACTGTAAGGAAATCTGGAAGGGATACTGACCCAACAGAGGCAAATAGCTGTTATAATTTAGTATCAATGAACTGAACCCTTGAAGGAACTCAGGCTTGATGGACCAAAAGATGCCAAAATACACAAATCAGGGCAGTACGATGCAACAAATAATGCAAGCAGGCAGGGACAGCCTGAAATAACTCTTTTGTTAAAGTCTGACTGTGTTCTATAAAATCTGCCGAACATCTGATTCCTTGACCATGTCCTTTTAAATCATTTCTATTGTTTTTACTGTGAAGAACGTGAATCTTGAATCCTCTTGTCTTGGGTAAACAGTTCTAATTCTAAACCTTTTTGGTACAGTTCTTGCACTAAATATCTAGAATCTGACATTGTTTTAGAAAATGCATTCTGCCATTTTTAAGGGATTTCTACCCCCTCCCTCCCTGCTGCAGCAGTTCTTTAACATTCCTGGACTGTGTGGTACCGCTGTCTGCTCCAGCCTGCACTGACTGCCAGTCCCAGAGACCACGAGAATTCTTGACACTACAAGAACAAGCTTTAGTCCAAGCTGTGAAGTTCCTCAGAAGGCCTGGAACTGGACATGGGGTCATCGCAAGGTCAACACCAAGTGTTTTCCTAAGGATTCCTAAAAATACACTCCTACTGCACGCAGGAAGCAAAGGAGACTCCACAGTCTTCAGATGACATGAAAGAAGCCTGGATGTGTGAAATGGGCTGTAGCCAGAAGGCCACTGACTGTAGTTTTGGCTATTGAGTCGCAAGTTCCCATGAAGAAAAGATGAAAACAGACGATGATCAGACAATGTGTGGTGGAAAAAAAATAAAAATAAAAAAAGTTACCTGAATGAAAGATTATGACATGGTTAATCGTTTCTGATGTCAGACTAGCACTAAAGCTCATTTTCTTTGGAAACAACAACAAAAAAGAGATTTTCCCATATGTTCTTTTTTGGATTTGGGTTCACATGCGAGTACTTCACTGACCTGACATACTAGCTGTTTGTTTGAAACACTGTTCCCCAGTGTGAAATTCTTAAACGTAATTCAACCATGGCCCGAGCGGAGATCAAAAGGCTGGCCATGGTGCGGAGGGCAGCTCAGCCCTGCACAGCCCTACTCCACCTCCGTATCGGTTCCTGCAACACACGCCTGGTGCTTTTGCGGAAAACCGCGTCCTAGAAGCTGCCAAAACGACTGCATATAAACCCAGAGCGCATTAGCGCTGCATTAACCTCCATCTACAACCTTATCATATCTCCAGCACAAAGCAACCAGCCTAGCTGGAGTGTTTTTCCTCTCCATCCTACAAGAGGAAGTCCACTTGAGCGCAGTGTGTGCCACTTGATGTCTGATAATAGTCTGCGCTTCAAAAAGCAAAGGGTGCTGATGTGCACGACACCTTAGAAGCTGGGAGATAATCAGGCACTACTAACAGAGAGCAGAGCATGTGACGGTCAGGGGGAAAAGTTCAATTATTATGATACACTGGCATTTCTAAAGTGATAGGATCTGTGAAGCCCCCATCAACACAATGAAGTAGGTGCCGGTTAGAAAACATATACTCTAGTAAAGATGGGAGTTTTGCAATAGGTTTATAAGGAAGTCTCCTGCCTGTCTAAAAGGTTTTTTTGCTACCTTCTATATGTGGGTTATTTATGTTTTGGGCTTTTTTAAAACACTGCAACAAAAGTCTAAGCTAAGACTTAAGTGAGAGCGTTTTCCTCACAGGAGGATCTCCTCCCAGCAGATGGTGTCTCCAAAAGGCTCAGTGAGGGGGAAGGAATCTCAAGCAGAACTGCTGTTTATTTGAAATGAGCCTTTAGGTAAACATGTTACATGGGCCAGGTCAGCTTTTGAAGTGGACGGGCGCAGGAAAGAAATGGGTGGGGGGCAGAGAGAGGGGGGAATAAAAGGGCTGCCTTTAGAGGAAATGAGAACAGAGGCCTCTTTCAACACAGTTTCATCCTTTCCCTCCCTTTCTGTCGCTTATAGAAAGAACACAAAAGGTGTCTAACCGCTGCAGATGGTGAGAACCACTTAGCTGTTATTTCCTCGAAGCACACAAAAGTAAATTCACCCCACGGTCATTTGTGTACCTGAAAGAAAAAAAACAAAAAAACATCCCACCTGTGTTAAATGTAACCACCTCTGGGTGTTTGATGACATTTACAGGTTTGTCTGACAACAGTTTCCACTTTTCCCCAAAGGAGGTTTTGTGCAGACAATCGGCCAAGTCTATGGCGTCTGCTGAACTCCAGTCCGGGCTTTGAAGCTGCTGGTGTGTTTCAAAAGCTAACCACTTTCAGATGGGACCGAGGCTTTTTATGAGCTGAGTAACAGCGATACCTACACATCTGCAGGACTGGGGTCCCGGATTGGGGAAAGCTGTGCTCGGAGTGGAGAGAAAAGCTCCTCAGGGGTCTGAGCTGGGCTGCGTTTGATATACAGTATCTCATGAAACGGCACTCTGCGTGTGAAAATGGAGAAGAATAACACGGATCTTGTGGAAAATGTGTTGACCTGCAATAGCAGTTCTGCAAGAAAGCCCACTTTTTTGGGTGGGGGTATGTTGAAAAGGAAATAATGAAAATTCTTTATAAACGACCATAAAGGGAAATCTAAACAGTTCAAAAATACATTAAAAAATATTGATGTGAGCAAATGACAAATAAATCTTAATCAACAAAATCTCAGGATCATATAGCAATGGTTTTTCTGAAATACGACTAGATTTTGTTGATCAAGATTCAGTTCTTGTTTGCTCACATATATACTTTTTAATGTATCGATGTATGATGGGGTTGCTGGAGCCAATCCTAGCCACTGTTGGGCAAAGGTGGGGTACACCCTGGGTAGTTTGCCATGTTTAACAAAAAATCATTTTAACAATTCAACGGGTTGGTTATTTTCCGTGTAAAACATAATTTTGGTAAAATTTTCATCAACAAATTTAAAGTGGTTTAGGAACATTGTCAAAAGGAAGACCCGCTGGTTCCAAGAAGCTGAAATCCCATCAATCTCTATTGAGAACTAAAGAGTTATTACTCAGTCATTATTTTTAAGATAAAATAAGATGAGACTATGTATCCCACAATGGGGAAATTATTTTTTCTTTATTCTTTCATTTGTCAGAATAACCATTCTTGCTCTGCTACCTTTTTTAATATTTTTTTGATCATCCTCATTTTTTTTCATGTTATTCCTTATGGCAAATTATTTAAGTTATAAACTGGTCAATCAGATGCCTAAATAAAAGGATGAGGTCTCACGTTTACGCGTTTGATTCTCCCAAGCCCGCTTTCCAGTAGTAGGGGTGTGGACTTCCAACAAGCTCACAACTGATTGACGAGAGTGGTTGCCATAGAAACACTGACTCAGACTGACTTGGCCCAACCACTGGACGATTTCTAGTTCCAACATAGCAACATCTGTATCGTAAAGCATTGGCGACTGAATTAACTTGATTTCACTGGAGCCAGAAGCAAGTCATTTTCTATGAGGGGTGTCACACTCATTCAGTCCAGTTCCCATATACAGTCAATGGTTTGGAATGGGAACATGAAAAAAATGAATCAGCATTGAATCAAAATTGTATTTAATCTCAATGATTTTTTTCTAATTAATTAAAAAAAAATCAATACAGGCGAGTGGCAGGAAAACCCCAAACAAAACATTTCATATTTGGAGATTTTGCTGACTACATACAGATGGTCCTGCCATTGTCTGGAAATTTGTAAAATACCATGTAGAATGGTAGCTTCATTCACAAGACTGAGAAACTACCTGTGCCCTCCTTGTAGCCTATCTTAGGCACATTTTTGCAACAATACTGTCATTGGGACTTTTTTTTAATACCAGAACACAATCACTGAATGAACTAGCATAACTGAAAATATGATCTCTTCTCCTGTCTGCGCTGAGGCCTGTGAGATGAAGTCCACTTGGAAAAAGAACTGGGGGGTTTATGTGGAAACATACCTTACACACTAAAATGTAATAACCTTTGAGTCTCCTGATATTTTCCTTGGCTGCGAGAGCAGGAGATCAAACGCAGACTTGAAGCCAGAAGCCTTTGCCAAAAATGTCAGCGCTAAGCGCTGGACTCCAGCTTCAGGTATTTTCTTTCCCCTGACAGAGTGAGAGTAAAGACACGGTCCAGTGTTAAACCTCCACGGGGCTGCTCTGAGCCGGCAGGACAAGGTGAGGTCCACCTGCTCTCATCGCTGACCACAAGCGTGTACCAGGTCACACCACGTGGTACCAGAACATGGACATTAAATCTAATCTGGAAGATGAGATATTCCCACAAGAGCTTCAAGAGTCGCTGTCATCTGTTCCTATAAAGCTACACTGGTCTCTGTGATGTGTGCAAACAGATATCTCATAAATATCATGAAAGAAGCGACAAGTTGGTGACTTTAAAGCTGTGAATATGGGCTTAGATGTCTCAAAAGCCAACGAAGCTTCATTTTATGGGCAAAGATATATGTTCCAGTGATGAAGGCAGGGGAGTGACTGTCATTTATCTCGTCTAATTACATTCTAGCCTCCTCTGAGCTGCCGGTGCTATTTGAGGAAATGTTTATACCATCAAATAAAAGTAGAGATATGGATAAACATTACTTAAATGTATATTAATAGTCAAATAAAAAGAAATTGGGGAAAACTGCTTTTATTCAGAAAGTCTTACATAAATTTGTAGAGCCGTTATTAAATGTTTCCATACCTCTAAATCTATTACGTTTGAGTGCATATACCTGTTTGAATAGCAGGAAGTGGAACTGGATGTAGTGTGGAGAATGAGAGGTTTTGAAGAACTACCGGTAAATTTGGATGTTTACACAGCAGGTGTCAACTGACGTTTGGGATTAACGTGTTTTTCATTCGATTCTCCGGCACCCGCCTTGCAACTTCTTCACTTTTTAGCTTGCAACTGCGAGCAACATGGCGTGAACACGCCCACATCTCAAAATGGGACCCCTGTTCCAAACGCACCAATAGGACTTAATGCATTGCAGCGTATCTTGCTTCTGCAGTGGTGCTTCAGTGACGTTCAAGATAAACTAGATTAGAGTGTTATAGTTGTTTAGCAATGTTGGCAGTTGAAGAAAAGCGATCTTAAAGCACCGCAGTCAGGCCGCGGCGGTGTGGGTGTGTTGCTTCAGGTATTGGCAAGAGATCAAGTTAAGTTAAGGAAGCATCAGTTTCGAGAAACTCAGATGAATATGAACAGATGAACATGCATCTGAAATTCCAGCTCCTCAACTTACTGTCTGTGTATTAAAAATGATGGGATAAAGCCTGAGGAGCTCCCAGGTACAATTCTAGAGTCTTGCATGACTCGCTGTACCTGGAGATTCCAGATACTCTTCATTCAGCCATTGCTTCACAGTTCTGATAATGCTCTCCTCAGGCATTTAAAAAAAACAACATGATTTTAAATCTATTCCTACAAACTTCTGGTATTGTGTACACCTGTGTTAACTCTATGCAACAACTGCTATTGTGTGACGGTGCTTGGGGCCACCGAAGACTAGAAGACTTCGGAAACGTGTGTTCAAGCCACGACTTCCTATGAAAAGTCTACATTAACACGTATAAGCACATTTCAGGCTACCGCGTTCAAAAGTCTTGCGGTTATGCATCGCAAAATGTGCATCAAGAGTTAAACCAGTTGAACTTTGACCAATCATGGATTTGGAAGCGACGTATTGGTAGCATCCTGTACAAAACACCAAAGTGCCAACCGTTTAAAAAAATTATCATGAAGTAGAAATTATAATTGTGGTTTGTGCCCAGCTGGAACTACATGACACCAAGTCATTCATATATCGGAATAGAGCTGTGAAAAACAGCCTGGAGCAGGATTCACAAGATTTCAACTGATTTGATATTTCGCACCAAGCCTCTTCCAATTGTGAGTACATGGGCTAGTATTGAATAGCAACAGTCCACTGGGAACATCATATGCTAAAAGTGCGTTCAAGAGTGCCCATTTAGTGTGTTCTTAAGCGTGCATCACATACTTGGTTTGTCTGTAGCATTACAAGGAACTTTAGCAAATCTGGCGAAATATGTCCTTACCGCCATACAACTCCAAAGATAGAAGACTATTAAGATAATCCCTAAAACCAGAACGAATGAGGAGATGTGTGAAGAATTTGTTTAGTCCAAGAAAGTTACAGAAAGTATAGGTACCTCTAGGCCCTGTTATAACTCCAACCAAATGGGTGAAAAGTTTGTCAAAGAAAAGCTTGTTTTTGCCTTGTTGGAAACAATGATACGCCTCTTTACCTAAACAAACTCCTTTTCTAAATGTTAGTTCTCTGAAATAGTATCTACGTCCGGACATCACACGTGGCTAGTTCATCTCCAACTTTTTAAAACAAACCCTACAGGTTGTTAGTGATTGACGGGCTTCAGTTTTCCTTTCAGTCACAGTTTGACTTGAAGACATCATGAGAAGCAGATGGCAGCAGTTCTGCTTTTTTGTATTTGGCCCTTAACCAACCATTTATTTGCATAACCACATTTTGCTTCATCATCAAATGTTGGGTGTTTGTTTTAAACTGAAGTTAAAACATGTCCGCTGAAGTGGTTAATTATGTGAGTTATGTACTATATCTGTATATATATAAAACTAACCTGGTTAAAGCCTCACCATCAAAACACAGGAGTGTTTAATAAAATGTGTAAAACGAAGGCTAAGTCGTTCCTATTACTGTTATTAAAGCCAGCTTTCAGAAAATCTACCAATTCGACTCTTAAAGACAGATGAAAATTACATTTTGTGATATATATGTTCTTGTGGTATTTTTCTGATGATGGAGGAAATATTCGATAAAAAGAGAATTAAGCTCAACATTTTATTAAGTATTTCTTTATTCAAACGGTTGTAAATCAAGAGCAGACAGAAAAACGCACACCTGGATAGCCCCAATATTGCGCATTGGGGAAGGGGGCGGGCTTATCTAATGAATCTAATGAACTGCTGCCGCTCTGCCGAAACCATCCCTGGATCCGAATTTCCGCTCTAACTACTATATAGTGCACACTATATAGGGTTTTAGTAGTTAGGGATTAGGGTGGGAATTCGAACACAGCCTGAGTCCTAAAAAATGACACAGGTTTCTTGATTTCGGCTAAAAGACCACTGGGAACACTTTTACAATAGATCAAAAGATGACTAGAGTGGGACACGAAGACTTTTGAGAATGAAGTAGGTTTTTATGGACAATAATGGAAGAATGAACCTGGTTTAGATTACAACAGTGCGCGTTTTTTTCTCCAGAATTATTCTATTTTGCTGCTTTTTCTATCAATTAAGAGCGCCTGCATGCTACATTTAACCAATAACTCTAGTTCTGGTTATGTACCTGCAAAAACTAATCAACTCAGACACCAAGATCGTCTCCGCCCTGTTATTTTCTTTCAAAAGCCGCGGTGAGACTTTTTTTCCCCATCAGCACGACTCACTGGGGAATCAGGGTGAAAGAGGCCAAACTGCTTCAAAGTACTTGAGACAGCATAAATATACTCAGAAAAATAAACATTTAATCTGGAAGGAGTGCTCTAATGTTTTTCTCCGTTAGGCGAAAGGCCACACAAAGCTCGCTCATTCAGGACGCCTCGACCTCTGACTCACAGGTGACACACGCTTCAACATTCCAGCATGAAAGGCCGGCTACAGCTAGCATCTCTGTGGTGGAGTGTCGACGACGGCAACCAGGTGATGGTGTTTACGCCCAATGGTGAAGGCGGGGGAAATATCTATGTAACAGGACAGAGAAGGGGAGGTGACTGGTCAGCTGTTGTCCTGGCTCCAAAGCAAAGGATGCCCTACCCCCTCTACCTTTAAAACCCTTAAATATCTCCTTTAAAAAAAAACACACACACACACACCCTAACCCTTACTCCTCCTCCTCCTCCTTTTCCTCTTCCACACCACAGCCCCTCACCCTGCACCAGGATTTGCTGTACAAACCAGGAACAGATGTCTGCTGGAGCTGTGCTGAAAGACCCCGCTGTTCTGGATGCCAGCCACATGCTTTTCATTCAGAGATGAAGGCTCACAGCTCGCCTTCTTGTGAAGCCAATTTCAGGAAGAAAAAAAAAGGAATGGAAAAAAAAACACTCTCCAAATGCCTTTAAGTCTCTTCAAAAGCAGAACATATAGGAGCGCACCTTTTTGTCTCTGTGTATTGTTCTCTGGCAATGCCTCAGTTACTTGTTTTTATTAGTCCCCCCCCCCCCTTTTTTATCATGGTTTCCGATGATGTGAAGCAAAAAAAAAAAGTCACAAGATGCTGCTGACAAAAATATTTCTTGACAGAAGTCTTGCAGTGCTTGAAGGCAGCATCCAGGGAAAAGGCATCTTAAAAGAAAAGTTTTTTAAAACTCAAAGCGGAGGGCTAAAAAACTCAAACAGAACTGTCGGTCCAAGTGGGAGTCTCTGGATTATACAGCCATCCCGGCCTCTGATCCAATTCAAATACCGCTAACTCAAAATTAACGTGATATACTCAAAGGCAGCGGCGAAGCTGTCCAAACAAAACATCAACTTTGAGCAGGATCCCTGAATGGGGATTGTATCAGGAGGAAAGTCTTATTCATAAATTCCAAACGAATGGTAATAATACATATAAATATACTGGAGTGCAATTAGTTTGGAAACATGCTTTTAAAGCCGATTTCTTATTGAGTAGTAGGTGCCATGTAAGTCGAAAATGAATTTGCATCTTAAGGCCTTTTGGCGCTTTAACAGAATTGAATCACATCTTCTGTTGAGCACTTCTCCAATGCAGCTCTTATTGATCACATTTAAAGTGTTGACACTCTTCAAGGACCAAGTTTGGAGACACAAGGTGGAGATGAAAGGCTGAGCTGGAACTTTACTGTGATGCTGCAAGGCTCTGGACTGCTCTTACCGCACTGTGTGTTCCATCACTAACAAGTACGGGTTAAGAGTAATTTCATATGTTCAAGAACTGCAGAGGAGAGTCATTATGTGTAGCGGAAGGGGTGCTTTTTTTTAACCTCTACATTATAGCAGGTGACTGAACTTTTCCCTTAAAGTCCCACCCCAATCATATTTTGATCTATCATAAAATCATTCCCAATGGTCTTTTAATTATGAATGTGCCTATTTTAGCCAAAATCTAAATTCTTGTGTGGTTTTGTAGGACATAGTTTCTACACAGCAGCAGAAGTTCACTAGAAATTTGCATTTGAGTTATGTGCGGGACCATTGACTGAGAGTAAGCCCACCCCCACTTCCCATTGTTTATGTTTACGCGCTCTCCCGCTGGCTTACAGCCGCTCACAACCCCAACATTAACACTACCAGAGGAACTAAAATGACGACCAATATTGGAGCTATTTGAGCCAGATGCCAGCTAAGAGGAGGAAAACAAAGACATACATGGATCTAGTCGTCTAAAAGTGGATGCATCAGAACGGAGTGGAGCAGGAAGCTTGTTTCCTGCCAGATGTAGCTCCTACGTCACAACTACAAGCTTTTACAAACTGCGTGTTTATATCTGCTACTGATTCCAAACAATCTGAACAAAAAGATATCCAGAAACGCGTATATATCACATATATGTCATCCATCATCAGAAAAATGTCATGAACATTTTTAAAAAACACCAAAAACACATCTGAAGGGACATGGCAACAATCCCGGCCCAGCAGAAACATTTTTTTAATAATCACTCATTTGACTGATTAAAAAGCGTAATTTTTTTGTGGTGCTGATGAAAGCTTTTCTATTTTTTTTTAAGTAATCTGCATGTCTGACCTCTCAGCCCATCCCCCAGGACAGGATGGAAAAGTGAGGAGTGAGGGGTCTGGAGCCTCCACTGTTATCAGAGTCCTTTTATAACTCGCAGTTTTGCGCTTTGAAGTCGCAGCCAGACGACTCAGGAATCCTACTCCCCTGCTATAGGAAGGGGTTGGGGGTGGTCAGCGCTAAACCTCGGCTTGGGCTGATCTCCCCAATTATAAAACCATTAGTAACTTCAACTGCCTCTGCAGCTCGAGAAGCACGTGCTGAAACTCCGATATAAAAACACTGATGAACTGAAATCGTGGCTGTTGAATATCACACACTTTCATATTAATAAAAGCTACTGCAGTCTGTTTCTATGAAATCCAATAATTCAACCACTACTTATGGGAAAATACTAATCCCAGTCAACATCGGATAAGAAAATGTCGCAGTGTTGAGCTCTAATTTGCGCTTTAGATGTGATGCTTAGACAGGAAGGATATGCCTTTATATTTGTGCAGTCCTATTCAAAACAGAATGGTCTGCCCAAGTGTAGGCAGGATTTTGCATGTTGTCTTTACAGCTAAAGATAAAAATAGGTGAAGTGAAAATTAATATTTGTTTTTTTTTTAAAGTCGCCAATGCTTTTATTGTTGATTAGCCTAAAAAGGATTTACATATTAGTCCTAGCACAAGCTAAAATACACTTTTTTTGTCTAAATTAAAGTGCAAAAAAGTTATAAAATAGTTTACTTTTGTGTTTACCTTCTGGGCTCAATTTCAAAATTGAATAATGATTTATTTTTTGCCTTTGTCAACGTAGCCATCCAAGTTGAATATTGATTTGGGTAAAAGGTAACAAACTCTGTCATGATGTGGGCTCCTGTTTCCCAGTGTAGGATAGTTTTAACATCTTATTGTGAATTTCGGTTTCAGACCATTTTAGTGTCATTCTCCTCAAAGAAAACTGCAAAATATTAAATTCAAGAGAAACTTGGTCAATCAAAACAACAGAAAAGCTGCCATGCTTTTACAATAGTCCCACAGACCAAGTAGAGCTGCAGCTATTAAGCAACAGGTTTTCTGGATCAATGAATCTTCATCTTTTGAATGACAGATTATAAACATAAAAAAAAAACACAACCAAACCATTCCCACAGCACACCCCACTCAAGACTAATGAGCAAACATCTTTGATGTGTAATTAAACCTTCAGCTAGAAGATGATTTCCACTTAACTGGAGCTAAGTGTTCCAGACAAACTATGAGATTTATTCTATTTTGATTCACAAGTTTACTTTTCAACACATTTGGATTAAAACCTGATTTAGTAGTCACTTTTTACCCCTAAAATCCATTTTTTGTTTGGTTGTAAAATAAAGAGTTTTGCCCAACTTTTGATTTAAACTAATCAAACGTGGCACTTTTGTTTACAGACTCATTATTTTATTATTTTAACTAAAAAAACTAAAAGAAGAGCTGTTTGAGGAAAATTTGGATTGATATAAACTGCAGAGGAAATTGATTTGGGGATTACCATAAATTGAGGGTTCAGAGGAAACCAGTTCATGACACTAAATCCATTTGGAGGCAGGACTTTTGATGGAAGCCAGGGTGGGATCCGCTGCCTAATAGGTGCCAGCCTTAACGTCTGTGGTGGTTTTCCTGCAGGGAGTAGAGACTCGAGCTCTTCTGAAGCAGAGAACAGTCTCTTTTAATTTGTCATGAGTGGGCGTTTTACAGCCCTGATATAATCCATAACTCTTCCACTATTAAAAACCACCCACCTTACAGACTGTTTTCTGTGAACTTCCAGTAGATTTCTGTCTGGTCTCCAAAATTCTTCAGAAACGACATGCTAAGTGAAATGATGTAATGTTATGCTGACTAGAATAGGAGGCATTGAGGGGGAAAAAAAGACACAGCTCTAAGTCACATTTGCCAGCAGCCACAGGAGTAAACTTTATACACCCAAGCCTCCGAAAAATGACTACCTTTCCATTCAGCCTGAGCGTCTGCTCTTGTTGCCAAGCTGCTTCACACACACAGACACACATGCACACACGCAGTTGTCATAATCCTTCCAAAGGGCTTTGGCTGGGGAATTGCCACTGAAATGTGCCAAAGACAGACATGACAGTAAGAACAAGGAGCCAGAACTTGACAAAGTCATCAGGTACCCTCATGGCATGCATGCCTGAGAACATCCGGATTCCACTTCCACTTGGGCCAGGAGAGTTTGAAAGAAAAAAAGAAGGGGGAACAACTAACTTCCAAACCATTTCACATCATCAGCAAATTCAGACACACCTCAATGGCACACCTTCATTCCAAAATAAACACGCAAAAATGTGATCGTGCAAAATACACACATGCATCACAATAGTGAAACTGGAGCAAAAAAGAAAAAACAAAGAGCCGCAGTTTCACAAATTGGTACAAAACAATGGAAAAAGATTGTCTTTAGATGATTTTGTGACACCTTTATAATGTGGCAGACGCGTGCGTACCTGCATGCTCTTCAGCTTGTGGTCCGCTGCGCCGTAGCGCTCACATTCCTCCATCCCTCTGCGCAGGAAGGCGTTCACGACAAAACTGTCTCCTGAGACACCAAGAAAACGAACCGATCACCACAAGAAATACCCAGCACGACCTGCGGTTCACTCCATTATCCTCATTTATTAGCCTTCATCACACTAAACGCACTGCAAGTTTCCTCACCTTCAGGGTTTTCTCTGCGCTTGCACGCTTTGGAGCATAAGGGATGAAAACACAGCGGTTAGTTTTCAGGGTTCTTTTTGATTCATCTTTATGTTTATAATCTAATTATGGATATTTCTTACCGTGTTTGGACTGGAGTTTGCCCATTGTTGCGCTCCTCTTTTTCAGGATTAAAGGTACTCCGATCCGAAATCCAGAACGGAGAGAACAGTTACTCTACATAGTCACGTTAGGTTTGTTTAGAGACAACAAAAGTCCAAGTTCCTCCGAGCGCGAGATGCTAAGCTGTGCGTTCATTAAAGAATCGGTTACAAGCTGATGACAAATCCGGGAGAACAATCAAACAGAAAGACGGGACGCGTTCCCGGTCTGCCTGTACGGTTAACTTCAGCTCTACTGCAGCGAAGCTGCTTTACAGAAAGAGACTGAGGAACGGGGGTCAAGCGGAAAATAACAAAGACACTTCCGCTTTGATATTATTTCAAAATAAAAAACATCCTTGTTGGTACATATGAGCAGTTAGTACCACTTATTCTACTAGCACACCCTAAATACCTAAAATCTATATAATATATATAATAATATATAAAATATATATATATATATATATATATATATATATATATATATATATATATATATATATATATATATATATATATATATATATATATATATATATATATATATATATATATATATATAAATTTTACCTTGTTGGAGATCTTTAATAATAATAATAATAGTAATAATAATACAGGTCCCTTGCAGAAAACTCTTTTTTCTTTTTTTTAACTTCCACATTTATCAATAAACTTAAACTCGAATGATTGAAAATATTCATAACCCTTTAAATGTATCCAACAGCTAACTTAAACATCGAACACAGCTTTTTTTGTTTCATAAAGTTAAATAGCTAGAGGTTAAAACATCTTTTAACTTTAGCATTTTATGTGTCTAGAATCATCTTTTTATATAAAAAATAAATCAATATGATAAATGCAAATTTTCTTAATATTAGTATGTTTGTTTTTGGTGGTAGTAAAGAACTAAAATAATAGTAGGTCTTTGTATCACTCTAAATCAGAACCAAATGACATTTATTTTGAAGTAATACAGTTTGTGTTCTGGTAGATGTTATTTTTAACTTAACTGTCTGTTTCCAGGTTTGGCGGCTCTATAAAGCTGATAACAGGAACGTTTCTTGTGATCAAGTAATTGTTTTTAAAAATCAATATTGATGTTTGCAGTGAATTTATTGCATTTCATAGTTGCAAAGTTGCATAGAAGCAACCCTCTGTTTTGATTAAGATTTCAATCAGACCAAATTATGGAGCCTCTATCCACTCAGTTCATCTTCATAAGAGACTTTATGCCCATCCCTGTCCTTATGACAGGACAACATGGGAGGCGTACTCCCTGCTGAGGGCAAAGTTGAACCTCCAGTCAACTTATCATCCAGTCAACTTATCATGCAGCTCAAGCAGTAAACTAAACCTGTAAGACAAAATCTTTCTCCAAACAATGCTTTCATCTGATATGCCAGAATCAGCAAGGACCATCAACAGTTGGGTGCTTCAGCAGCAGTAAAGATCCAGCAAAGGAATGATAGCACAGTTGCATAAATACTTCAATGACGCCACTTGTTTCATGGAGAGCCATCTCAAACACAATATATATGTAGAGATTCTTTTATCTTTGTCTATGCACAACAAATGCCAAAGATAATTATTTGTTTATTGAGGAAAACCAGGAAGAACAAGTTATTTAATCTACCAAACATCAAATGCTTCTGGTTGTTTTACTGTTTGTTTTCTTTGGTGAGGTGTTCAGACAGGGCTCAATGAAAGGAATGAACGGGAGTTCATCATGCCAGCCTTCTTACACAATAAAATTACTTTTAGGAGTGATGAAAAATAATTTCTTTCAACTGAAATGCTGAAGAGATGTTTTGATCTCTACATGTGGACATAAACTGTTTCAGGCACTTCATGTTCCATTGTTAAATAAAAAAAATCTAATTTTTGCTTAAATATAGGGGGTGTGCATGGAAAGATAGCTAAAAAAACAATATCTTTGCATTTAGTGCACTGATGCAGCACTACAATACCTTAATAAATGAGAAGTGCTACTTTTCAGCTCCCTCCGTCAATTTGTCTGCTGTATGACTCCCAACAAGTCTCCGTCTAAGTCTCTTAGATCACTGGCTGTGGCTGACAGGATGAGCAGGCATTTGCATAGCTCTTTCATGGCAGTCTTCTTTGATCCTGCTCGCAGTTCCTAATTATCACCGTTTCCTTATGCAGAGAGAATCCCAGGATTCTGCCTATTTTTTTTTTTACTTACAAGCTACCTTATCCTTTTCTTCTTTCTCCTACACCTTGCAACACTCTGCTTTAATGGCTAACAAATGTATGGGGCAGAGAAATGTCAATAGACCTTAGAAACAATAGCTTCAGATGGTTTGATTGGAGCTGGAAACAGACACAAAGCTGTGGTTGTCTTTTTCAGGGAAATTGTTCGTTTGGATACAAGTATGGGTTTATGATCAAAGGCTGTTATGAAGATGAAGAGCTGGAAAAACCCAGACAGTTTAAATTTTATGGAGTTTCATTATGTGTGTTTTTTGCCAGGCACAGGGATTATTATAGCCGTAAAATTTGAGAGAATTTTATAAATGTAATCAACACAGTCTCAAACTTTGAACTCAATGTTAATCATCATCTCAGACAATGATATGTTGCTTTTCTCCAAGCACACCTTTCTAAATAAATCTTTCTTTTGAATTTGATTCTGGGGCATTTGAGGTATTTTTTTTGGTTGCTTTGAACGACTGGACAAAAGTTGAAAGAACAAACTTTTATTTTTTTTTCACTTTTTGAACAGCTTGAAACTGTAATTAAATCCTGTAACAATGAGGCTTTTCACTTTTAATCTTTTAGTAGCTTGATTGGCTTTTAACAGCTGCCTGTTTGGATAGCCTTCTGTCAAAAAGAAGAAAAAAAACATGCCTCCAGAAAGAACAATTATGGTTTTATTTACCATCCCTTCAGCTCTCCTTTTGCCCACTTTTCATTCACGTGACTGCTGATCAGAAAAAAGTTAACTTTTCTCACAAAAATTCAATAAATTTAAAAACGGGTCAAACATTGTGTCTAAAAAGAAGCACTGTGTCTGTAAAGGGATAATTAGCCCAAATGGCAATTATACGCCCCGACTCAAACATTTCCGATAAGTGGAAATCCTATTCTGAGATGGCTTTGAATAGTTTATAACGTTCCTTTTATCTCCATGACAGACTTGTTTAAAAGTTAAATCCAAGCCATCAATCCTTTTTCAAATTAGCCAAGAGAAGTCATTGAAAAAGTGACAGTGATATGTCAGACGATGCCTAGAGCGTGTTCATAATGATGAATTCATTTGTTTGCTTTCTTTTACATTCAGGAACAGCCCACAGGACCAACCTTTTGAAGTGGAATGAAAAAAAAAGCATTGCCAACAACAAAACAAAGGGCGCATTGTTTCAGCAGCGAAGCTGACATGCAAAGCAGCGGTGCGTTCACAGAATGCAAAACATGTTCATAGGAGCTTTGGGGGTCACTGATCTATTAATGTAAACTTTGACATTTTCTTTGAATAGAAGTTTCTTTCTTCAAGTTTACCATTTATCACTAGAATCATGAAGCAGGGGCCTGAAACATTAAATAAAGTTAAAAGGAGTTGGATGTCTAAAAGTACCAACAATTTCCATTAAATCAAAAAACTTTTTTAGAAATAATACATTTGTTTGTCATTACTATTTGGAATTGTTGCCTTTACTGTGATCAACACTGAACTATTACTAACAGACTGCAATAAAAACCGTGCTACTGATGTGTAGAAGTACAACAGCTACTGTGCGCCACCAAGTGGTGCCATATCACAGCACCATTAGAGACACAAGGATTAAGACATTTTTTTATTACAATGTTATATATAATATACAGTGAACATTTGAACCCATACAGTAAAATAATGTTTTTCTATTATAAAGGCAGAAATTATAAACAAAACAAACATTTTAGCCACCATTTCAACAATGCATGCTTGGGGTATGTTCTTAACATGAAGAGATATTATGCAGACATTTATGACAATTGAAATGAAAAGCATGCCAAAAATGAATCAGGTCAAATGCCAAAAAGAAGACTTAAAGACTTAAAATGTCAAAAAGCTCAACGCTTTTTAGAGATTTTTTGTGCATTTTAAAGGAGTAAGAAGAAGCCACTTAAATCCCTTGAGGCTCACAACTACCCACAATGATAGTGGAAAACAACTGGCATTAACTAGTGCAACGTTGCTTTACCATTAAACAAAACCCAACTGTCAGAAAATAAAGTTACAGTCATCTTAGTCCATGTTTGTGCAAACACAAACAACATTTTGGCCTTTTAGGGCCAACATCAACAGAACTTGACCAAATCCTTTGTTATGGGCAACAAAAATGCAAAACAAGGTTTAGTTCATGTCTGTCAAAAGAACAGAATAAACCGAAGAAACGACAGCTGTAAGGCGGACGCCTCACAAGCCTTTGGGGTGCGTTAGAAGTTCAGACACCGTTGATCAGATCAGCCTTTTCCTCTCTCTGTTTGTCCACTGCATGACTCATGGCATCCAGAAACTGATCAAGAGTTACAGCTGGTGTCTGTAAAATAACAAAAGAACATTCAAAAATGATAAATGCCCATGAAACCTAAAAAGCAAATGCTTACCTTGACAAAGAGTGCATGGGCTAGAAAAGGTAATTTCCTCAGTGCTCTTCCACTCAAGCCTTTACTTTTTCTAAAAAATAGAAAGGAAACGGCATCAGAGGGTGTTGAGCTTGTGACTTGAGCCATCTACACCATTGGACACCTTACTTTGCAATGTCCATTAGCCGCAGGCTGTGTTCAGACACCTCACTGTTAGCGAAACACATAGTCTCCAGCTCATACATGGTAAACAGCGGCTGCCGGGGGCAGATGATCTGGCACTACAGACGGAGAAAGAAATCAAATATTAAAATGCAGCAAAAATAGTTTTTGCAGATCCTTCATTTCTGTTTACAAGTTGGATTTTGGTAGATATTTATTATATATTTATTGAAATGTATTTGCCTTTAAACAGCTCTTCATAGTAATGATGGTTCATGTAAAAATATTTTACATTTTAATCTCAGTGGTGGGCGACAATTTTTAAAATGTCGCCGTTTTCTTTTGATTTGCAACCTAAGAAAAATTGATGGAGAATTTAAAATGAATTCAACCACAAACCAGTTTAAGAAATGTACTCCCATTACAGCTTAAATAACTTTACTATAAACTGTTTAACGATTCTAATTCTGCAGCTCTTTGTCAGAGCCATCAGCAATGCAAAAACCAAGGTGACCTTAAACTAAAAGACATTAAAGTTACTTTGTTTTTATTTCTATTTATAAAAAAAAAAATCTTAATGTTTCCAAGTAAGCCTCAAAATCAGATATTTTGCCTTCATTAGCTCCTCGAGGCAAGAGAGGAAGATGTTGTAGATGCCTTTCTCAGACGGAGGTCCGATGTACTGCTTGATGTCAGCTCTGTCTACAAACGCCAGGTCAATTTTTTCTGTCACGTTGGATGTTGTGAGGATCACCACGTTCGAATGTCTATAAAAAAAATGAGGAACAATAAAAAGGAATGCATTTCCAGGTAGTTTTCTGAAACACAAGAGTGAATCCAAATGACTCGAGTTTCACACGATTTGAGAAAAGACATGAAAGTGGCGCTCTGATTTCTGACCGCTTGATTTGGTCGAGCTGAGTTAGAACAGAGTTGACCACTCGAATGGCGTCAGATGGCTCCGTTCCTGCCTGGCTGGCATTCCTGGCAGCAGTCAGACTCTCCACCTACTCACAACACATCAGGCCATTAAAAGCAGTGGTGTTTGTTAACAGTGGACACCTACACAAGTAAACAGAAAGCCAGTCCACCTATTGTTGATGCTGACAGTTCCTTAACGTCAGTCAGATCTTACCTCGTCTATTAGAACAAACACAAGAGCTTCTTTGTCGTCAATCAGTTCTTGAATCTTTTGAAACATCTTTGTGACCAACTTTCCACTCTGTAACAAAGAAGTGACGATTAGCAGAAAAAGGGTTTACATGATACACACACACACACAAAAAAAAGCCAGGTGTACCTCTGAGAACCATTTTGAGAACAAGCTGTGACTGTTGATTTCAATGAACTGGCCATAGGAATACCTGCAAGGGCATGAGGTTTAGTGAATGAAATAAGCAGGGCTTGTGAAAGCGGAAGCCATATCAGTGAAACAGCAACAGTCTTACCGATCGGACAGCCGGATCGACAGTTTCTGGGCGAGAGCTTTACACAGTGATGTTTTTCCAGTGCCTGGGGGTCCTGAAGACGCACACGAGCACCATCATTTCACAAACACACACATCTGTTTGCTGTAATTACAAAAACATTTGAATAATGAACTTACCATGAAGCAGCACAACGCGATTCCATGAAATTAAGTTGCTGTCAACATTTTTGTCAGAGAAGTAAATTGTTGTAGTGACATAGTCCAGAAGCTGGAAGATTACAACTTTAATATTCAGTAAAACAGTCATGAGAGGAAAAACAACCAGTTGGTACTTTAATGTTGGTAAACTACTGCTCAAATATTTACCTTTGATTTGATTCCAGTCTCATAAACAAGACTTTCCCAGATTCCATGAAATTCAGCTGTTAGAAAAAATGAAAATTTACTAAAATGCAGACAAGATCCGAACATTTTGCTAGTAGAAGATGGAGGGATAGCCCTTTTGCCTATTATTAGACAAAAGAAACTACAGTATACAGTTTTTCTCTTTATAAAAAGGTATAAATGAGGTTAACAGGTTAACACTACCTATTACAGCAATGGCTCAATCTACAACTGTGCAAAACCTGTTTGCAATCTTGATGGTTGATATTAAATCACAGGATTTAGCTGCACAACAGGTTTTGATCTTTTTTTAAAGCTGAATATTTGAATCCAAACTGACCAACATCTCATTTAGTAAACATTCACTATATGAGATAAAGGAATAGTTCTTATAAAATCTTTAAAGGAGTACTTCAGTTTTATTCATTTTTTTAATTAAAGTGGTGATGTTTTTTTTTTAAACAGCTTGTCAAGACGGTGAAAAACCACAGTAAATAAAGAAAGAAATGTATGTATGTTTCCCCTTTAGGTGTTTGACACACACTGTTAAAAGAAAATTATAAACAGATAAGCAGCTGTAATAGTTTGGTCAGTTACAAAAGCAGGTCTCCAATGTGTGCATAGCAGTTCATGCAAGGAAAAGTAAACAGGGACTGTAAAATGAGTATAACAAATATATTTAGTTACCTGCTGGCAGCAACCAATGATTTGCAGCAGAAAGCTCTTCCTCCTCTAAACTGAGCATGCTCGGTCCATCTTCATTCAGTGTAAAAATGTAAATAGAGACAGCGCAGCTCTTTAAATCAAGGGGCTGCGACGGGAAAAGAAAATTAGGCAAAAATAAGCAGCTGCCTACAAACAAAGCAGTCAAAATCACAACAGAATTCCCAACCTGTGCCATCATCTCCTCAAGGTCAAGTATAGACACAGATTCCACATGTCTGGAGAGGAACTCATCATCAAATTCTGTCCATCTGTAGTTTCCGAACACCGTCCTGTGGCGATTCAGCAGTGTTTGCACACGCGTCTTCACCTCAGACATTTTGGCAGTGCTGGAATACAAACAAACAAACAAACGATCAGACAATGCATAACGACACACCATCAATGCACACTGACAACGTGATTATCAAAAAATGTTTTTGTTTACATCAAGACAAGAGACAAATGCAGAGATTTTGTTAGTGACAGCGTTAGCATACTATTTTTTTTAAATTCTTTATTAACAAATATTGGACATACAAAATACCAAAGCTTTAGCATACTATTTAGCTGCTTCACAAATGTTACTCCAATGGAAAAAAACACACCAGAGAGCAAGATGAAACGGTTTAAAGCTGCATAAATTTAAATAAAATATATAAGGAAATACATTTCAGTCTATTGGTAGTTGTATTGCACTTCCTTAAATGCTTGAACCTTCTGAGCTGATTGTATATTTGTAATAAAATGTGGTTTTCATGGTGTTAAAACAAGCAAGGTTTTTACCACGAACTACTATGAATTTACTTGTCAACCTTAATATCATATTAGCCAGTGCCTCTGACACCCATCTAACTGTAGTTTCGCAAGATTATAGGGGGAAATTATATGGATTTAATTTAATGTTTATTGTGGCAGAACTCACCTTAGAGACTTCACGTGCACTTCTACGTTTATTTTTTGTTTGACTGCCACGTCCATTTCATCCCCGTCCATTCTTGGAATGCTTAATCTAACAAAAGAACAAAAGTTAGACATCTGAGACACATCTGACAGACAGGCGAAAACGTATTTCATACAGTTACTCCTTCCTTCACTAACTAAGTCAGCTAGCGTGCTGTTCTGCGTTGCTAATATTGTCATCAGCTATGCTTTATTTAGCTAATCATTGATACAATACTGTCACACTAACAACAAAAGTAAGATTAACTAAGATATTTATTTTATCAAAGAAAGTAATTACATCAGTCGACGTTAGAAATCTTTAAACAACCGCGGGCCTCAGAAAACCGGTTAAATCTTGCGCGCTTGTCTGTTGAACCGGATGTACTTCAGCGAGGTTGGAATGTACTTCCGCTTTCTTCTTGTTGATGCTAAAAATTGAATGATGCTAACGTTGTTGTCTTGAAACGATTTGTTAGCCATCAGCGGAGGGTTAATCGAAGTAAAACAGGAACTTCTAAGACGTAACCATGGGAAAGAAACACAAGAAACACAAACCGGAATGGATAACAGTTGGTGGTACCTGCTTATACAATTTACTTTTAGCTTTAGGCGGATTTTTTCTTGTTGCAGCTAGTTACGTTATGTAGCCTTCTTAGCTGACGGACTTCTGGAACCAATGAGAGATCTAATTATTAGCATTAACTGTCCTAATAATTAGCTCATTTTACACTTTGATCATATTTACTGAGGCATCTATGCATCTTGATGACATGTTTTGGAAAAAATGCAAACGAATAAATAAATAAAAAGAAAAGAATCATAAATAACCATTTGCTTTGCAGTTCTCTTCAAACCAACATAAGTCAGGACTAAACTATTACTATAACCCCACTTAAACGGCAAAGAATAACATTTTTGAACAACGTTTTATTAAATTTACTAAATTGCTTTCTCTCATTCTTGTAGATTATGTTCATTTTTCAATTTAAACTCCTCAGCAATAATAGCAACTTTCTTTCTCTTTCGGCTTTTCCCATCAGGGGTCGCCACAGCGAATCATCCTTTTCCACCTCACTCTATCATGGACATCTTCTACCCTAACAATAATAGCAACAAGTACCCTAAATTGTTATAACAAAGCAATGTATCACGTTATTAACATTATAATTATTTATACCCGAGATGCATTTTTAACTCACTAAACCTGATTTTAAAAAAAACAAACATTTTTGTTGAGTTCTTTTTAATCGTAATATTGTCAATGATGTATTAAAACCTTCTACTCTAGAAATGTCTCATACATCATACATTTCATGCATTATATGTCGTGTTATAATTCCTTTTGGTCAGAATTAATCCAACATGTATATATTATTACATTCATTCATATTTTTCCTATACATCAAAATAGTATTTCAACTAAGTAGGTAAGGTATTTCAATGAAATATTACATTATGACTATTGACTAACTTGTGCAAAATTAACACCTGCAACCAAATCCAGTTTGGAAAATATTATTTGAAATGTTACTTTCATTTACAGAAAAGGGGTTTGAATAGGTCAACAAAATAAAAAGCCAAACCTGTTACACTTATCTTAAAGAGGATTTATGTAGGAAAGCTGCAATAATTAAATACCTCTAGAGATTGGCACTCTACTTTTTTGTGGTTTGTGTTTGTACTACGGGCCTTCCCTATCCAATTCTATTGTAACTTTCTTTGCCTTTGTTGTAGATTTTGAGGACAAAACCCTTGAAAAGCCCCTGAAGATCAAACTCAAAGTTGGTGGAAGTGAGGTGACAGAGCTTTCTGGTTCCGGCCACGATTCCAGTTACTATGATGACAGATCAGACCATGAGCGAGAGCGCCACAAAGAAAAGAAGAAAAAGAAGAAGAAAAAGTCTGAGAAAGACAAAGACAAATATGTGGATGATGAAGAAAGAAGGCGAAGGAAGGTCGGTACAAAGAGGAACTGTGGTTTCTGTTACTTAAACTGCTTGGTAGTTAAAATTGAATATAATTTTAACCTTGCAGGAGGAAAAGAGGAAGAAAAGAGAAAGAGAGCAGAGTGAACTGGAGGCAGCAGCTATGGCTGATGCAAGCGTTGGTGTACCTGTTGAACCATTCACACTGCCCAAAAGTTTAAGTATTGGAATAGAGGTAAACAAAAAAAAAAAATCTAATTTCTGAGGTTATATCTTTATCTACATCTTTAAAAAAGGATTTACGGAGTGACAAACATTCTCTATGACTCCTTAGCCAGATGAGAAGAAGAGGAAGAAAGAGAGGTGTGAGGTGGAGGATGAGGTGGAGGATTTTCACCCCACCGTGAAAGTAGAAATCGAACAGCAAGCAGATCGGCCAGTCAGAGCCTGTCGCACTCAACAAGGTGAGTGTCCAGGATTCCTTATCAGTACATGAAATACCCATTTAAATATTCAACATATGCATAAACATCAGTAAGTGGCTGTAAGTTTTGGTTTTTAAGTCTTGTTTAAGTCCTTTTTTGGTTTGATGTGTTTATTCACTCACTCATTCACACTTTCTTTTATCCAATGCAGAGAATGAGTCTACCCCTCGTCAACAACTGCTGGAGCACTTTCTGAGACAGTTGCAAAGGTAAGGAATGAAGAGTCACGTAGTTTCAACAAATTCTTTAAAACTATACTCAGATGTTGAAATCTTCAGAAATAAACATTTTAAAATGATGGTAGGAACTTATGTGGGATGGACTGTTTATGTAGGTTTTGCATTTCATATATAGTTGTCGCAAAACGCTCATATCAATTAGATTTTCACTTTGTGAACTCGATGACGTCATATTCGGCGTTTAAAAAAATAAAGAAAGTAGTGAACATGGTCTCTGAATTGCTTTTAAAATCCAGGGCACTAGATAGTCCCACACTATATAGTTTTTCAGTAGTTAGGGGATGGGGTAGGGATTTGGACACAGCCTTTGTTTTTGTTTTTCTGGTCAGTCTCAACAGGAGAGAATTACCATAGGTATCTTATTTTGATGGTTTCAAACTGGAAGATGCACTAATGCAAGCTTGAAAAAGATTAAACCTTTGAAAAATTCCAAAATATGTCATGGCATGTCATTCTTTTCCAGGAAGGATCCCCATGGATTCTTTGCATTTCCTGTAACTGATGCAATTGCTCCTGGTTACTCAATGATCATCAAGCATCCCATGGACTTCAGCACCATGAAGGACAAAATACGAAATAATGAATATAACACGGTGACAGAATTCAAGGTAGGAGAATCCCATTTTCAAAACCAAGGTTGGAATGTGGAATATTTGTTTTGACAAGGTTAAGCTCCAAAGAGAAAATATGAGAGAAAATATGTTTTCCACGTCTCTTCAGGCGGATTTTAAACTGATGTGTGACAACGCCATGGTATACAACAGACCAGAAACCGTCTACTACAAGGCGGCTAAGAAGCTGCTGCATACAGGATTCAAGATGATGAGCAAGGTATGATGTCAGAGAAGTTTTCAATTGCGTCCTAAACTTATAAACAATATTTAGTTACATGCCTTCATACGTTATCGAGATGTATAAAATAATTGATCTATATAGAGTTAAAGAGGTTGTTCTAATCCTTTATGTTTTTGTTTTTAAATTTTTGGTTATTACCTTGCGCTTAGGATCGGCTCTTGGCTCTGAAGCGCAGCATGTCTTTTCTGCAGGACATGGATTTCACTCAGCAAGCAGCCATATTAGGAGATGAAGACCTGACAGCTGATCTCCCCCCTCCAGAAATGATCCCCATCCCTGCAGAATTAACAAAGAGGTCGAGGAAACAACCAGTCAAAGACAAGGAAGCCATCAGGTGTTTCCTTTTAGTTACAGTAATGATACCGATGTTGTTTTTATTTTTTAAGTTCAAGTTTATGATCAAATGGAGAAAAAATGTTTTGAGAACTCATTGCTTCTGTTAAACACTTGCAGTGACATTGTTATTCTATCATTTTTCTTGTGAAGTTACATGTTTGAACCAGAGGGAAGTGCTTGCAGCTTCACTGACAGCACAGCAGAGGAGCACGTTGTGGCTCTGGTTGAACATTCAGCCGATGAAGCGCGGGACCGCATCAACAGATACATGCCGAACTCCAAGGTGTCCCATCACTCTCATTGTCATATGTGGGAAATAAATGCTAAGTTTATGAAACCCAGAAAAAAAAACCAAATCCTTTTATTTTTTTCCAGATGGGTTTTCTGCGTAAAGAGCCTGACACTTCTATTTTATATACTGTTGTAAATCAGCTGGATCCTGATGCAGAAGGTTGGTGATTTTTTATATATATATTTATATTTTTAATGTATTCCAAACTCTTTTTTTTTTTACCAATGTATAATTTACTCCATTTGTGTCACATAATAATTATGTGTGTTTTCTTTTCTTTTTTTTTTTCAGAAGAGGAAACCCATAAAGTGGATTTGAGTTCTCTGTCAAATAAGCTTCTGCCTGGATTAACAACACTGGGTTTCAAAGATGACCGCAGACATAAAGGTTGGTCTTTGTGGACTTGTACTGTTTTTGAGCTTTTACAAACACTGTTCTAAACAGATTCTTTCTGCTTTTTTGCTTTTCTTGGTTGGTGCAGTGACTTTTCTTAGCAGTGCCTACAACACACAAAGCCTTCAGAAGAACTCCGTCTTCCCAGACCTGCAGTCGGACGAGACAGATATGCTATACTCAGCTTACGGAGATGACACTGGGGTACAGTGTGCTTTGAGGTACCATAGTGATTATTCTAAAAAAAAAAAGTAAATATAAATATTGTTAAAATGAAATCTAAACTTGATTTTCTTTTTTTTACATTTTTTCTTTGTAAAGCATACAGGACTTTGTCAGAAACTGTGGAAGTGCTACCAAGCTCTGGGTTGATGGACTTCTGGACAAGATGACAGCAGGCGATCACTCAAAAGCTGTAAATCAAATTCGACAGGTACAGGAGGTGGTTTAAGTTCAGGTTTTGTGTTAACAACCTTCTACTCTATTTCCCTTCTCATGTAATTTATGAGGCCTTGTTTTATCACGCAGAAGAGAAACATGATGGTGAAACCGGATGAAAGCAAAGCCAACATGTGTGACATGCAGGTGATCTGCATTTACAAAAAAGATTAATTGAAATTTATGTATACATACCAATTCAGATAAAGCATATTTTTGTTTTTTCTCGCTGCTTTCTTTGTGTGTTTTCTGCTGGTTGGGTGTTTCTGTTTAGATGTCCGATGCTTCTGGCCTGGGGGAGAGCAGCGCAGGGCTGGACTTCATGTCAATGAAGGGCTACCCTGACATGTCTCTAGATATTTCCATGCTCAACCCATTAGGTGATTTTACTCTTTCATCACACTTCAAGAAAACAAGACGGGAAAAATTTGACCATACATTAGCATTAATGCAAGTAATGAGAATGCACAACAGTAAACTAGCAGCTTCCCAGAATTTTAATTTCTAAAACATTTTAACGTCATTTCTGCAATAAATCTTCTTGCAGAAAATCCATGTTTTTTTATGTTTTTATGTCTTTTATCAAGGAAAAATAGTCAAGAAGGAGCCAGGAAATGAGGAGAGCCACCATAATTTTGATGATGCTGACAAACTCCTGCAGGAGTTTCAGGAAGCCCAGGTCGACAGAGTTTGCTCCAGACCCTCATCCAATTTGTCCTCCCTCTCTAACGCATCAGAAAGCAACCAGCATCACTTAGGTGTGTGCTGCAGGATGAGTTTGATTTTTTTTAACATCTATATTGTAGAATGTAATATTCTTTGCTTGCACAAACAACAGCCCTACGATGTAATATGTTTTCTTGTATTATTCTTAGGAAGCCCATCACATCTGGGTGTTGGAGATCAGTCTGAGATGGTGCATGACCCCTATGAATTCCTGCAGTCTCCAGAGCCTGAGGGAACGTCCAACAGCTGACCACATTCAAAGCTTTTCTGTTGTTCTGATGCTAAAGGACAGCAGGATCCTTTGTTCCACATTAAAGACTGAAAATAAGTGTACAGACTGTATTTTAATTGTTTTGTATTAGTGCAACAAGTGACTAATAAAAATAGGAATTAATGTATTATGATATAAATGTGTATTAGACTGCTCTCTACGGGAAATCGTGTTCATCATAAGGGATTTTTTTGAGGCTGGCTTCTGCAGAGCTGATCTGCTGCTCTTAAAGTTTCTACTTTTTATGTTTTTCACTGTCTGCTATTGTTCTGTCTCCAGGTGTTTAAACAAAGTGACAGATAAGAAACATTGAACTTTTGCATAAATCTATTTAAAGTGAACTTGGGGAAAGCTGCCTTCACGTTCCAGTAAATCAAGGACTTGTTTTTCTTGCGAAAGCAGAAGTCACGTGTGCTTAGAGGACCAGCAGGTTCCCTTTTGCTCACAGGAAAAACCGCAGATTTTCCCCTGCGAGAACTTTTCTTCTATGGGATTAAACTATTTTTTTTTTTTAAGTACTGATTGAAATTTAATTCTATTAGGGCTTGTTTGAAAAAAAAAAGAAAAGGAAAAAAAAACCGCGGTGGCCATCTATCTATTCCACACACCTATTACTGGTATCTGAAGAGGACCCGTAATGCGCACGCGCGTTGGAGCAGTTACCATAGCGTCGGTTGAAGCTGCTGCTCCTTCACTTAACCCTTCCGCTCCCTTAGGTTGGCATGTGCTTTGGGGTCTGCATGACCCCCCTCCAAAAAAATATAACTCCCTCCGCTGTTTTACAGGGCATAAGTGACCCCACGAGGCATTTCTCGGTGGCCAGCACGAAACCCATTCCCTCCGCTGTTTTACAGGGCATAAGTGACCCCACGAGACAATACTTTATTTTTTTTTTCTCTCCATCCTCTCCGCTGTTTTACAGGGCATAAGTGACCCCACGAGGCATTTCTCGGTGGCCAGCACGAAACCCATTCCCTCCGCTGTTTTACAGGGCAGAAGTGACCCCACGAGACAATACTTTATTTTTAATTTTTTCTCTCCATCCTCTCTTCATTTTCCTTACACCCCAAGACCACCAGAAGGTGGAGAGGGAAGGAGGGGGGTAATCAATTTTTTTTAAAATTTATTTTCATACCCCTCGCGCTGTGCTTTCGCTTGCATTCGACCCCGTATTATTAAAAAAAACATTCACTCCGCTGTTTTACGGAGCTCAAATGACCCCAAGAGACAATACTTTTTTTTCTCCAAAAAAAGCGTTCACTCCGCTGTTTTACGGAGTGCAAATGACCCCACGAGACAATGCTTTTTTTTTTCACCCACTATTCATTTCCTTACAGCGCACGACCACCAGGGGGAGGGGAAGGGGGGGCATCAATTCATTTATTTATTTACATACCCCTCGCGCTGTGCTTTCGCGTGCATTCGACCCCTGTATTATTTAAAAAAAAAGCGTTCACTCCGCTGTTTTATGGAGCTCAAATGACCCCAAGAGACAATACTTTATTTTTTTTTCTCCAAACAAAAGCGTTCACTCCGCTGTTTTACGGGGCTAAAATGACCCCAAGAGACAATACTTTATTTTTATTTTCCTCCAAAAACAAAAGCGTTCACTCCGCTGTTTTACGGAGCTAAAATGACCCCAAGAGACAATACTTTATTTTTTTTTTCTCCAAAAACAAAAGCGTTCACTCCGCTGTTTTACGGAGCTCAAATGACCCCAAGAGACAATACTTTATTATTTTTTTCTCCAAAAACAAAAGCGTTCACTCCGCTGTTTTACAGAGTGCAAATGACCCCACGAGACTATGCTTTTTTTTTCCTATCTTCATTTTCCTTACACCGCACGACCACCAGGGGGAAGGGGGGGGGGTATAATTTTTTTTTTTTGTTTATGGCATTTGGCAATTCCCTCGCGCTGTAGTTTGGGGTGCATTTGACCCCCGTATTTTTTTTCAAAAAAAAATAAAAATTCCAACCGCTGTTTATCGGAGCACGTGTGACCCCACGAGGCGTTTTTTTTTTTTTTTTTGGTGGATGGCATTTGGCAATTCCCTCGCGCTGTAGTTTGGGGTGCATTTGACCTCCGTATTTATATAACCCTCCCACTCGCTCAGGTGGGCATGTGCTTTGGGGTCTGCATGACCCCCCAAAAAATCCGCTGTTTTACGCAGCTCGTGTGACCCCACGAGAAATTTCTCAGTGGCCGGCATAAAAAACATTCAGTCCGCTGTTTTACTGATCGTAAACGACCCCACGAGAAATTTCTCTGTGGCCGGCATAAAAAACATTCAGTCCGCTGTTTTACGGATCGTAAACGACCCCACGAGACAATACTTTTTTTATCATCCTCTCTTCATTGTCCTTACACCCCACGACCACCAGGGGGTGGAGGGGGAGGAGGGGGGCATCAATTTATTTATTTATTTTCATACCTCTCGCGCTGTGCTTTGGCGTGCATTTGACCCCATATTTTTTATCATCCTCTCTTCATTGTCCTTACACCCCACGACCACCAGGGGGTGGAGGGGGAGGAGGCGATGAGGGGGGGCATCAAACTATTTATTTATTTTCATACCCCTCGCGCTGTCTTTTGGGTGCATTTGACCCCGTATTTTTAAAAAAAAAACATTCACTCCGCTGGTTTACGGAACGTAAAGGACCCCATCCTCTCTTCATTGTACTTACACCCCACGACCACCAGGGGGTGGAGGGGATGAGGGGGGGCATCAATCTATTTATTTATTTTCATACCCCTCGCGCTGTCTTTTGGGTGCATTTGACCCCGTATTTTTTTTTCTTCATTGTCCTTACACCCCACGACCACCAGGGGGTGGAGGGGGGGAGAAGGGGGGCATCAATTTATTTATTTATTTTCATACCTCTCGCGCTGTGCTTTGGCGTGCATTTGACCCCATATTTTTTTCATCTCTTCATTGTCCTTACACCCCACGACCACCAGGGGGTGGAGGGAGAGGAGGGGATGAGGGGGGGCATCAATCTATTTATTTATTTTTATACCCCTCGCGCTGTCTTTTGGTTGCATTTGACCCCATATTTTTTAAAAAAAAAAAAAACATTCACTCCGCTGTTTTACGGAACGTAAAGGACCCCATCCTCTCTTCATTGTACTTACACCCCACGACCACCAGGGGGTGGAGGGGATGAGGGGGGGCATCAATCTATTTATTTATTTTCATACCCCTCGCGCTGTCTTTTGGGTGCATTTGACCCCGTATTTGTTTTCTTCATTGTCCTTACACCCCACGACCACCAGGGGGTGGAGGGGGGGAGAAGGGGGGCATCAATTTATTTATTTATTTTCATACCTCTCGCGCTGTGCTTTGGCGTGCATTTGACCCCATATTTTTTTCATTTCTTCATTGTCCTTACACCCCACGACCACCAGGGGGTGGAGGGAGAGGAGGGGATGAGGGGGGGCATCAATCTATTTATTTATTTTTATACCCCTCGCGCTGTCTTTTGGTTGCATTTGACCCCATATTTTTTAAAAAAAAAAAAAAAACATTCACTCCGCTGTTTTACGGAACGTAAAGGACCCCATCCTCTCTTCATTGTACTTACACCCCACGACCACCAGGGGGTGGAGGGGATGAGGGGGGGCATCAATCTATTTATTTATTTTCATACCCCTCGCGCTGTCTTTTGGGTGCATTTGACCCCGTATTTGTTTTCTTCATTGTCCTTACACCCCACGACCACCAGGGGGTGGAGGGGGGGAGAAGGGGGGCATCAATTTATTTATTTATTTTCATACCTCTCGCGCTGTACTTTAGGGTGCATTTGACCCCGTACTTTTTAAAAAAAAAAACTTTCACTTTCACAAACTTTCATTTACACAGAGTATAAATGACCCCACGAGACATTACTTGGTGGCCTGCATTTGGCAATTCCCTCGCGCTGTACTTTAGGGTGCATTTGACCCCTGTGTTTTTTTTTTTTTTTATCCATCCACTGTTTTACTGTGAGTGACCAACCAGACATTCTTTTTTTTTTCTCTCTCTTCATTTCCTTACCCCTCGCACTTGCTTAGGTTGGCGTGTGCTTTAGAAAAATCCCCTCCCCAGACACAGGGACACAGACACAGAAAGCTGTAGAACGAGCTCAGAGAACACGCGCGAGAGAGATAGAGGGGGGAGGGAGGCATGCGGAGACCTCCGCTCTGTGAGGCCGACCGAGGCACGTTAGAGAAATCCCCTCCGCTGTCAAGCCAAGAGAACAGCCAGAGAAACAGCAGGCCAGACGCAGAGGAGGGACCGTGCTGCCTGCAGCTGCGAGGAAAGACCAGAGTTTTTTTTTTTTTTGAGGAAGCAAGGGAACTCGGCCGATCAGCAGCTTTCTTCTGTGTTTCAAAGCAGGGAGGTTCTCAGCTCAGGGAGCGGGCAGGGCCCTGCAAGAAAAGCAGCGTCTCGCAGCTATGCCGAGCAGGATTTTCAATGTCACTAATCACAAAGAGAAAATAAAAAGGATGCTCGTTGGAGCATTGCTGGTTTTACACGCCTGAGTGTCTGCAAGTCACGTCCAAAGCCGCTTGGCTTCGGCTCATTCGCAGAGCTCCCTCCCTGAAGACGACGTGTTTGCATTTTTACACACACCAAATACGTGTCCACAGCTCAGCTTTTTGTGGGCCAGATCAGAGATGAGGGCAGTGGGCAGACACAGAAAGCTTTCCGAAGGGGCTCAGAGAACGCTCGCGACAGAGAAACAGAGAGAAAGGGAAGAAGGAGGAGGTGGAGGAGGAGGAGGAGGAGAGAAGGAATGTGAGGCAGAGACTGGGGAGAGGGGGTTGGAGACAGAGATGATTTGGCCTCGGCTCTTGGAGAATGACTGACTCGGACCGCCCAGTGGAGCCTCACTCACGAGCGGGCGGGAGAAACAGCAAGGCAGACCCAGAGGAGGAACTGTGGTGCCTGCAGCTGCGAGCAGGGAGTTTTGAGGAAGGAGGGGGCAGGGAACTCGGCCGATCAGCAGTTTTCTTCTGTGTTTTCAAAGCCGCACAGCCTCTGAGCTCTGCGAAGACAGGGGCCACGGCTCAGGGGGGAAGAATGCAGCCTTACTCTCAGACGAGTCACACAGCCTCTGAGCTCTGCGAAGACAGGGGTCAGCCCAGGGGCAGGCCGCAGCCTTTCTTGGTGGGGGAAGAAAGCAGCCTGTCGAAGCAGAGCCAGCCGCACAGCCTCTGAGCTCTGCGAAGACAGGGGCCACGGCTCAGGGGGGAAGAATGCAGCCTTACTCTCTGACGAGTCACACAGCCTCTGAGCTCTGCGAAGACAGGGGTCAGCCCAGGGGCAGGCCGCAGCCTTTCTTGGTGGGGGAAGAATGCAGCCTGTCGAAGCAGAGCCAGCCGCACAGCCTCTGAGCTCTGCGAAGACAGGGGCCACGGCTCAGAGGGGGAAGAATGCAGCCTTACTCTCAGACGAGTCACACAGCCTCTGAGCTCTGCGAAGACAGGAGTCAGCCCAGGGGCAGGCCGCAGCCTTTCTTGGTGGGGGAAGAATGCAGCCTGTCGAAGTTGAGCCAGCCGCACAGCCTCTGAGCTCTGCGAAGACAGGGGCCACGGCTCAGAGGGGGAAGAATGCAGCCTTACTCTCAGACGAGTCACACAGCCTCTGAGCTCTGCGAAGACAGGAGTCAGCCCAGGGGCAGGCCGCAGCCTTTCTTGGTGGGGGAAGAATGCAGCCTGTCGAACCACAGCCGCAAAGCCTCTGAGCTCTGCGAAGACAGGAGTCAGCCCAGGGGCAGGCCGCAGCCTTTCTTGGTGGGGGAAGAAAGCAGCCTGTCGAAGCAGAGCCAGCCGCACAGCCTCTGAGCTCTGCGAAGACAGGGGCCACGGCTCAGGGGGGAAGAATGCAGCCTTACTCTCTGACGAGTCACACAACCTCTGAGCTCTGCGAAGACAGGGGTCAGCCCAGGGGCAGGCCGCAGCCTTTCTTGGTGGGGGAAGAATGCAGCCTGTCGAAGCAGAGCCAGCCGCACAGCCTCTGAGCTCTGCGAAGACAGGGGCCACGGCTCAGAGGGGGAAGAATGCAGCCTTACTCTCAGACGAGTCACACAGCCTCTGAGCTCTGCGAAGACAGGAGTCAGCCCAGGGGCAGGCCGCAGCCTTTCTTGGTGGGGGAAGAATGCAGCCTGTCGAACCAGAGCCAGCCGCACAGCCTCTGAGCTCTGCGAAGACAGGGGCCACGGCTCAGGGGGGAAGAATGCAGCCTTACTCTCAGACGAGTCACACAGCCTCTGAGCTCTGCGAAGACAGGGGTCAGCCCAGGGGCAGGCCGCAGCCTTTCTTGGTGGGGGAAGAATGCAGCCTGTCGAAGCAGAGCCAGCCGCACAGCCTCTGAGCTCTGCGAAGACAGGGGCCACTGCTCAGAGGGGGAAGAATGCAGCCTTACTCTCAGACGAGTCACACAGCCTCTGAGCTCTGCGAAGACAGGAGTCAGCCCAGGGGCAGGCCGCAGCCTTTCTTGGTGGGGGAAGAATGCAGCCTGTCGAAGTTGAGCCAGCCGCACAGCCTCTGAGCTCTGCGAAGACAGGGGCCACGGCTCAGAGGGGGAAGAATGCAGCCTTACTCTCAGACGAGTCACACAGCCTCTGAGCTCTGCGAAGACAGGAGTCAGCCCAGGGGCAGGCCGCAGCCTTTCTTGGTGGGGGAAGAATGCAGCCTGTCGAACCACAGCCGCACAGCCTCTGAGCTCTGCGAAGACAGGAGTCAGCCCAGGGGCAGGCCGCAGCCTTTCTTGGTGGGGGAAGAAAGCAGCCTGTCGAAGCAGAGCCAGCCGCACAGCCTCTGAGCTCTGCGAAGACAGGGGCCACGGCTCAGGGGGTAAGAATGCAGCCTTACTCTCTGACGAGTCACACAGCCTCTGAGCTCTGCGAAGACAGGGGTCAGCCCAGGGGCAGGCCGCAGCCTTTCTTGGTGGGGGAAGAATGCAGCCTGTCGAAGCAGAGCCAGCCGCACAGCCTCTGAGCTCTGCGAAGACAGGGGCCACGGCTCAGAGGGGGAAGAATGCAGCCTTACTCTCAGACGAGTCACACAGCCTCTGAGCTCTGCGAAGACAGGAGTCAGCCCAGGGGCAGGCCGCAGCCTTTCTTGGTGGGGGAAGAATGCAGCCTGTCGAACCACAGCCGCACAGCCTCTGAGCTCTGCGAAGACAGGGGTCAGCCCAGGGGCAGGCCGCAGCCTTTCTTGGTGGGGGAAGAATGCAGCCTGTCGAAGCAGAGCCAGCCGCACAGCCTCTGAGCTCTGCGAAGACAGGGGCCACGGCTCAGAGGGGGAAGAATGCAGCCTTACTCTCAGACGAGTCACACAGCCTCTGAGCTCTGCGAAGACAGGAGTCAGCCCAGGGGCAGGCCGCAGCCTTTCTTGGTGGGGGAAGAATGCAGCCTGTCGAACCACAGCCGCACAGCCTCTGAGCTCTGCGAAGACAGGGGCCACGGCTCAGAGGGGGAAGAATGCAGCCTTACTCTCAGACGAGTCACACAGCCTCTGAGCTCTGCGAAGACAGGAGTCAGCCCAGGGGCAGGCCGCAGCCTTTCTTGGTGGGGGAAGAATGCAGCCTGTCGAACCACAGCCGCACAGCCTCTGAGCTCTGCGAAGACAGGAGTCAGCCCAGGGGCAGGCCGCAGCCTTTCTTGGTGGGGGAAGAAAGCAGCCTGTCGAAGCAGAGCCAGCCGCACAGCCTCTGAGCTCTGCGAAGACAGGGGCCACGGCTCAGGGGGGAAGAATGCAGCCTTACTCTCTGACGAGTCACACAGCCTCTGAGCTCTGCGAAGACAGGGGTCAGCCCAGGGGCAGGCCGCAGCCTTTCTTGGTGGGGGAAGAATGCAGCCTGTCGAAGCAGAGCCAGCCGCACAGCCTCTGAGCTCTGCGAAGACAGGGGCCACGGCTCAGAGGGGGAAGAATGCAGCCTTACTCTCAGACGAGTCACACAGCCTCTGAGCTCTGCGAAGACAGGAGTCAGCCCAGGGGCAGGCCGCAGCCTTTCTTGGTGGGGGAAGAATGCAGCCTGTCGAAGCAGAGCCAGCCGCACAGCCTCTGAGCTCTGCGAAGACAGGGGCCACGGCTCAGAGGGGAAGAATGCAGCCTTACTCTCAGACGAGTCACACAGCCTCTGAGCTCTGCGAAGACAGGGGTCAGCCCAGGGGCAGGCCGCAGCCTTTCTTGGTGGGGGAAGAATGCAGCCTGTCGAACCAGAGCCAGCCGCACAGCCTCTGAGCTCTGCGAAGACAGGGGCCACGGCTCAGGGGGGAAGAATGCAGCCTTACTCTCAGACGAGTCACAGCACGGCTCAGAGGCAGGAGGCAGGCTGGAGGCGGCAGCCTTTCGCCATCAGAGACGCACAGCCTCTGAGCTCTGCGAAGACAGGGGTCAGCCCAGGGGCAGGCCGCAGCCTTTCGAAACCTGAGCCGCACAGCCTCTGAGCTCTGCGAATGAGCCAAAGCCAAGCTCTTCCTCTCAGAAGAGTCACAGAGGCCACAAGACAGAGCCGTGGCCTATGTCTTCGCAGAGCTCCTTGGGAAAGGTTTTTCTCTAGCTGTATAACAGAAATCAAAAATAAAAAAAAGTGACAGAAAATCCAAAGCAGCACAGAAATTTCTTTGGTGCGCGATGACTTTTTATTTATTTTTTTTTCATTACAACCCAGGGATAGCTCAGCGAAATGGAGAAAGAGTTGGAGCAGGATATTCAATGTCACTAATCACAAAGAGAAAATAAAAAGGATGCTCGTTGGAGCATTGCTGGTTTTACACGCCTGAGTGTCTGCAAGTCACGTCCAAAGCCGCTTGGCTTCGGCTCATTCGCAGAGCTCTGAGAGCCTGCCCCCACAGAGGGCCCCTGAGGAAGCAGCGGCAGGCAGGCCAGAGTGGAATTTTCCTCTCTGAAGACGACGTGTTTGCATTTTTACACACACCAAATACGTGTCCACAGCTCAGCTTTTTGTGGGGCCAGATCAGGGATGAGGGCAGCGGGCAGACACAGAAAGCTTTCCGAAGGTTCTCAGAGAACGCGCGCGACAGAGAAACAGAGAGAAAAGGAGAGAGGAGGAGGAGGAGAGAAGGAATGTGTGTGACTGCAAGAGGCACAGACTGGGGAGAGAGGGGGGAGAGAGACAGAGATGATTTTGCCTAGGCTCTTGGAGGCTGACTGACTCGGACCGCCCCAGAGCCACACAGCCTCGTCGCTCTGTTTGCATTTTTACACACACCAAATACGTGTCCACAGCTCAGCTTTTTGTGGGGCCAGATTAGGGATGACGGCAGCGGGCAGACACAGAAAGCTTTCCGAAGGGGCTCAGAGAACGCGCGCGACAGAGAAACAGAGAGAAATGGAAGAAGGAGGAGGAGGAGAGAAGGAATGTGTGTGACTGAAAGAGGCACAGACTGGGGAGAGAGGGGGGAGAGAGACAGAGATGATTTTGCCTAGGCTCTTGGAGGCTGACTGACTCGGACCGCCCCAGAGCCACACAGCCTCGGCGCTCTGTTTGCATTTTTACACACACCAAATACGTGTCCACAGCTCAGCTTTTTGTGGGGCCAGATCAGGGATGAGGGCAGTGGGCAGACACAGAAAGCTTTCCGAAGGGGCTCAGAGAACGCGCGCGACAGAGAAACAGAGAGAAATGGAAGAAGGAGGAGGAGGAGGAGGAGAGAAGGAATGTGTGTGACTGCAAGAGGCAAAGACTGGGGAGAGAGGGGGGGAGAAAGACAGAAATGATTTGGCCTCGGCTCTTGGAGGCTGACTGACTCGGACCGCCCCGTGGAGCCTCACTCACGAGCGGGCGGGAGACACAGCAAGGCAGACGCAGAGGAGGAACCGTGGTGCCTGCAGCTGCGAGCAGGGAGTTTTGAGGAAGGAGGGGCAGGGAACTCTGCCGATCAGCAGTTTTCTTCTGTGTTTCAAAGCAGGGAGTTTCTCAGCTCAGGCAAAGACCAGAGTGTTACTTGTTTGTTTATATCTTTCTTTATTTTCCTTTACATATGTAAAATACATTTAAAAAAAAAATACAGATTGCGAGAGGAGCAGGAGGGATAGACCAGCATTTCAACAGTTTGATTTCTGCCTGAGGCCTCCAGCACAAGCCTTGTCTACAGAATCAATGTCTTTTCTCTTTCTTTTATCGCGAAGCCCTTTTCGCACCTTAAAAGAGTTGTAAAGTGCTATATGTATGAACAAAGTGTCATTCGTTCAGGTTCCCTTCAATGAAATAACAATATTTATTAAAATATAACTGCCTCATCCAGGCCTGTGTTTGTTGAGAGTAATTTCTGTTTCCCTTCATCTGCCGTATGAAAAACAGCGATGCAGGACAGCCTCCGGGCTACATGCTGAATTTGACCAACATGATTCCAGCTGGAGCTCCAGACTCTCCTCCTCCTCCAACATACTCCAGTTAGGTTTTTCTAGTAACCGTAACGGCGATGCTGCTCTTGGTTATTTTCATCCTCACCTTGTACCCCCTTTACGGTCCAAAATGCAACACAGAACCAACGATAATGTAAAGATTTGTCTGAAATGTTCACTGATTTGTGCGTGCGTGTGGAGTGAGGAATTTGGAAAACAAATCTTCAGGCTTTGAAGCGATGGTCAGGGAACCAAGCGTCAGAGCTATTAGGCGTATTTTCTCCCCGGACACGAAACGCTCCCGCTAGACACTGCATCCTACCACCACAGTTCGAGGGGCCAACGCGGAGAACGAGGCAGGCTGAGGCGGGCTGCGGCACGCAGTGCTTAACAGCAGCCGGACTTTCCTGGAGAGTTCTGTTGGTGGAGCATCCCCCTCTGACTTACAGTCATAACGCCCGCTCGCACACACCCAAAAGCGTGCACACCCCCTGCAGCTGGTCACCGATTGGTCACCGATTGACCCTCACCCCTAAAAGCCCAGATATAAAAAACGTCGAGTTGACAGTAGCCTAGTCAAAAAGAAAATAAAACGTCTACTTATTAACGCCGGCAGAGAGCACAGTTCAAGGACACCTTAGAAAAGCTTAGGCGGTGCACTGCGTTCGACCCCCACCAGAGGCCCACCCAGATGGACATCCTCCTCAAGGCCATACGCTACGTGGAGGCGCAGCAGCTGCAGCAGGGGTTCAAGTCCTCTCTGTCATCTCAGCCATCACGCGAGGAAGGAGGGACGCGGGCTCAGACTGCTTTCTTAGACGGTCGTTCTTTTGCTCGGAGCTCTGATGCCAGGGGCTCAGTCGAGATTTTGCCCTCCTCCTCGGCTTTCTCATCCGTCTCGCGTCCGCCCCAGCGGCTGAAAACCGAGGACGACGAGGAGCAAAAGCCCCAAGGTGGAAGACGATGGGCTGAACGTTGTAAGAGAGCACGGTTCAGGGACACCTTAGAAAAGCTGAGGCGGTGCACTGCGTTCGACCCCCCCAAGAAGCCGACCAATATGGACATTCTCCTCAACGCCATAAGCTACGTTGAGGGGCTGGATGCACTGCTCCTACAACAGGGGTACATGTCAGCCTCCGCGCAGCCAGCTATCTCAGACGGTCGGTCTTTCGAGTGGAGCTCTGACGCCGGGGACTCAGCCACGTGGGACAACCTTCGCCCGGAGGCCGTCCAGGACCGGACGTCCGGCCCGGCCTCCGCGCAGCCCGCTTTCTCAGACGGTCGCTCTTACTGCGCCTGACTAAAACTGCAGAGAGACCTTCTCGGTAGTACTAGGACCGTCAGCTCAGAACGATGCCTTGCTTAATTTTTCATTATTTTTTTTTTATTTTATTTTTTAATGAGACCAGGCTGGACTCTTTACAGCCATTCCCCCCATTCGTTCTGACATGCAAGATAAGTGTGTGTGTTGGATTATGTAAAGGAAATTGTTTTAGTATTATCATTGGTTTAAATGTGTATGCTTAAATGTTAACTCAGATTGACCTTTTTACCTTTTTAGAAAGATTTGTGTGTTTGTTCATCTGCTTCTCATCCCAGCACGGCTGAGGGGGTTTGACGACACACTGTCCTTAGCTGATAAGGACTGGTTGAAGTTAGAATGCACCAAATGGGTCATTATACGACACCCACAATGAACTTTTTTCTGTGTTTTGAAATTTTTACCTTCTTCTTGTGTTCTTAATAAAAACAGCACGAGGAGAGACAGAACCTTGGTGTTGCTCCACCAACAGAACTCTCCAGGAAAGTCCGGCTCGCTCCAAAGCCTGAAGATTTGTTTTCCAAATTCCTCACTCCACACGCACGCACAAATCAGTGAACATTTCAGACAAATCTTTACATTATCGTTGGTTCTGTGTTGCATTTTGGACCGTAAAGGGGGTACAAGGTGAGGATGAAAATAACCAAGAGCAGCATCGCCGTTACGGTTACTAGAAAAACCTAACTGGAGTATGTTGGAGGAGGAGGAGAGTCTGGAGCTCCAGCTGGAATCATGTTGGTCAAATTCAGCATGTAGCCCGGAGGCTGTCCTGCATCGCTGTTTTTCATACGGCAGATGAAGGGAAACAGAAATTACTCTCAACAAACACAGGCCTGGATGAGGCAGTTATATTTTAATAAATATTGTTATTTCATTGAAGGGAACCTGAACGAATGACACTTTGTTCATACATATAGCACTTTACAACTCTTTTAAGGTGCGAAAAGGGCTTCGCGATAAAAGAAAGAGAAAAGACATTGATTCTGTAGACAAGGCTTGTGCTGGAGGCCTCAGGCAGAAATCAAACTGTTGAAATGCTGGTCTATCCCTCCTGCTCCTCTCGCAATCTGTATTTTTTTTTTAAATGTATTTTACATATGTAAAGGAAAATAAAGAAAGATATAAACAAACAAGTAACACTCTGGTCTTTGCCTGAGCTGAGAAACTCCCTGCTTTGAAACACAGAAGAAAACTGCTGATCGGCAGAGTTCCCTGCCCCTCCTTCCTCAAAACTCCCTGCTCGCAGCTGCAGGCACCACGGTTCCTCCTCTGCGTCTGCCTTGCTGTGTCTCCCGCCCGCTCGTGAGTGAGGCTCCACGGGGCGGTCCGAGTCAGTCAGCCTCCAAGAGCCGAGGCCAAATCATTTCTGTCTTTCTCCCCCCCTCTCTCCCCAGTCTTTGCCTCTTGCAGTCACACACATTCCTTCTCTCCTCCTCCTCCTCCTCCTTCTTCCATTTCTCTCTGTTTCTCTGTCGCGCGCGTTCTCTGAGCCCCTTCGGAAAGCTTTCTGTGTCTGCCCACTGCCCTCATCCCTGATCTGGCCCCACAAAAAGCTGAGCTGTGGACACGTATTTGGTGTGTGTAAAAATGCAAACAGAGCGCCGAGGCTGTGTGGCTCTGGGGCGGTCCGAGTCAGTCAGCCTCCAAGAGCCTAGGCAAAATCATCTCTGTCTCTCTCCCCCCTCTCTCCCCAGTCTGTGCCTCTTTCAGTCACACACATTCCTTCTCTCCTCCTCCTCCTTCTTCCATTTCTCTCTGTTTCTCTGTCGCGCGCGTTCTCTGAGCCCCTTCGGAAAGCTTTCTGTGTCTGCCCGCTGCCGTCATCCCTAATCTGGCCCCACAAAAAGCTGAGCTGTGGACACGTATTTGGTGTGTGTAAAAATGCAAACAGAGCGACGAGGCTGTGTGGCTCTGGGGCGGTCCGAGTCAGTCAGCCTCCAAGAGCCTAGGCAAAATCATCTCTGTCTCTCTCCCCCCTCTCTCCCCAGTCTGTGCCTCTTGCAGTCACACACATTCCTTCTCTCCTCCTCCTCCTCTCTCCTTTTCTCTCTGTTTCTCTGTCGCGCGCGTTCTCTGAGAACCTTCGGAAAGCTTTCTGTGTCTGCCCGCTGCCCTCATCCCTGATCTGGCCCCACAAAAAGCTGAGCTGTGGACACGTATTTGGTGTGTGTAAAAATGCAAACACGTCGTCTTCAGAGAGGAAAATTCCACTCTGGCCTGCCTGCCGCTGCTTCCTCAGGGGCCCTCTGTGGGGGCAGGCTCTCAGAGCTCTGCGAATGAGCCGAAGCCAAGCGGCTTTGGACGTGACTTGCAGACACTCAGGCGTGTAAAACCAGCAATGCTCCAACGAGCATCCTTTTTATTTTCTCTTTGTGATTAGTGACATTGAATATCCTGCTCCAACTCTTTCTCCATTTCGCTGAGCTATCCCTGGGTTGTAATGAAAAAAAAATAAATAAAAAGTCATCGCGCACCAAAGAAATTTCTGTGCTGCTTTGGATTTTCTGTCACTTTTTTTTATTTTTGATTTCTGTTATACAGCTAGAGAAAAACCTTTCCCAAGGAGCTCTGCGAAGACATAGGCCACGGCTCTGTCTTGTGGCCTCTGTGACTCTTCTGAGAGGAAGAGCTTGGCTTTGGCTCATTCGCAGAGCTCAGAGGCTGTGCGGCTCAGGTTTCGAAAGGCTGCGGCCTGCCCCTGGGCTGACCCCTGTCTTCGCAGAGCTCAGAGGCTGTGCGTCTCTGATGGCGAAAGGCTGCCGCCTCCAGCCTGCCTCCTGCCTCTGAGCCGTGCTGTGACTCGTCTGAGAGTAAGGCTGCATTCTTCCCCCCTGAGCCGTGGCCCCTGTCTTCGCAGAGCTCAGAGGCTGTGCGGCTGGCTCTGGTTCGACAGGCTGCATTCTTCCCCCACCAAGAAAGGCTGCGGCCTGCCCCTGGGCTGACCCCTGTCTTCGCAGAGCTCAGAGGCTGTGTGACTCGTCTGAGAGTAAGGCTGCATTCTTCCCCTCTGAGCCGTGGCCCCTGTCTTCGCAGAGCTCAGAGGCTGTGCGGCTGGCTCTGCTTCGACAGGCTGCATTCTTCCCCCACCAAGAAAGGCTGCGGCCTGCCCCTGGGCTGACTCCTGTCTTCGCAGAGCTCAGAGGCTGTGTGACTCGTCTGAGAGTAAGGCTGCATTCTTCCCCCTCTGAGCCGTGGCCCCTGTCTTCGCAGAGCTCAGAGGCTGTGCGGCTGGCTCTGCTTCGACAGGCTGCATTCTTCCCCCACCAAGAAAGGCTGCGGCCTGCCCCTGGGCTGACCCCTGTCTTCGCAGAGCTCAGAGGCTGTGTGACTCGTCAGAGAGTAAGGCTGCATTCTTCCCCCCTGAGCCGTGGCCCCTGTCTTCGCAGAGCTCAGAGGCTGTGCGGCTGGCTCTGCTTCGACAGGCTGCTTTCTTCCCCCACCAAGAAAGGCTGCGGCCTGCCCCTGGGCTGACTCCTGTCTTCGCAGAGCTCAGAGGCTGTGCGGCTGTGGTTCGACAGGCTGCATTCTTCCCCCACCAAGAAAGGCTGCGGCCTGCCCCTGGGCTGACTCCTGTCTTCGCAGAGCTCAGAGGCTGTGTGACTCGTCTGAGAGTAAGGCTGCATTCTTCCCCCTCTGAGCCGTGGCCCCTGTCTTCGCAGAGCTCAGAGGCTGTGCGGCTGTGGTTCGACAGGCTGCATTCTTCCCCCACCAAGAAAGGCTGCGGCCTGCCCCTGGGCTGACTCCTGTCTTCGCAGAGCTCAGAGGCTGTGTGACTCGTCTGAGAGTAAGGCTGCATTCTTCCCCCTCTGAGCCGTGGCCCCTGTCTTCGCAGAGCTCAGAGGCTGTGCGGCTGGCTCTGCTTCGACAGGCTGCATTCTTCCCCCACCAAGAAAGGCTGCGGCCTGCCCCTGGGCTGACCCCTGTCTTCGCAGAGCTCAGAGGCTGTGCGGCTGTGGTTCGACAGGCTGCATTCTTCCCCCACCAAGAAAGGCTGCGGCCTGCCCCTGGGCTGACTCCTGTCTTCGCAGAGCTCAGAGGCTGTGTGACTCGTCTGAGAGTAAGGCTGCATTCTTCCCCCTCTGAGCCGTGGCCCCTGTCTTCGCAGAGCTCAGAGGCTGTGCGGCTGGCTCTGCTTCGACAGGCTGCATTCTTCCCCCACCAAGAAAGGCTGCGGCCTGCCCCTGGGCTGACCCCTGTCTTCGCAGAGCTCAGAGGCTGTGTGACTCGTCAGAGAGTAAGGCTGCATTCTTACCCCCTGAGCCGTGGCCCCTGTCTTCGCAGAGCTCAGAGGCTGTGCGGCTGGCTCTGCTTCGACAGGCTGCTTTCTTCCCCCACCAAGAAAGGCTGCGGCCTGCCCCTGGGCTGACTCCTGTCTTCGCAGAGCTCAGAGGCTGTGCGGCTGTGGTTCGACAGGCTGCATTCTTCCCCCACCAAGAAAGGCTGCGGCCTGCCCCTGGGCTGACTCCTGTCTTCGCAGAGCTCAGAGGCTGTGTGACTCGTCTGAGAGTAAGGCTGCATTCTTCCCCCTCTGAGCCGTGGCCCCTGTCTTCGCAGAGCTCAGAGGCTGTGCGGCTGGCTCAACTTCGACAGGCTGCATTCTTCCCCCACCAAGAAAGGCTGCGGCCTGCCCCTGGGCTGACTCCTGTCTTCGCAGAGCTCAGAGGCTGTGTGACTCGTCTGAGAGTAAGGCTGCATTCTTCCCCCTCTGAGCAGTGGCCCCTGTCTTCGCAGAGCTCAGAGGCTGTGCGGCTGGCTCTGCTTCGACAGGCTGCATTCTTCCCCCACCAAGAAAGGCTGCGGCCTGCCCCTGGGCTGACCCCTGTCTTCGCAGAGCTCAGAGGCTGTGTGACTCGTCTGAGAGTAAGGCTGCATTCTTCCCCCCTGAGCCGTGGCCCCTGTCTTCGCAGAGCTCAGAGGCTGTGCGGCTGGCTCTGGTTCGACAGGCTGCATTCTTCCCCCACCAAGAAAGGCTGCGGCCTGCCCCTGGGCTGACTCCTGTCTTCGCAGAGCTCAGAGGCTGTGTGACTCGTCTGAGAGTAAGGCTGCATTCTTCCCCCTCTGAGCCGTGGCCCCTGTCTTCGCAGAGCTCAGAGGCTGTGCGGCTGGCTCTGCTTCGACAGGCTGCATTCTTCCCCCACCAAGAAAGGCTGCGGCCTGCCCCTGGGCTGACCCCTGTCTTCGCAGAGCTCAGAGGTTGTGTGACTCGTCAGAGAGTAAGGCTGCATTCTTCCCCCCTGAGCCGTGGCCCCTGTCTTCGCAGAGCTCAGAGGCTGTGCGGCTGGCTCTGCTTCGACAGGCTGCTTTCTTCCCCCACCAAGAAAGGCTGCGGCCTGCCCCTGGGCTGACTCCTGTCTTCGCAGAGCTCAGAGGCTTTGCGGCTGTGGTTCGACAGGCTGCATTCTTCCCCCACCAAGAAAGGCTGCGGCCTGCCCCTGGGCTGACTCCTGTCTTCGCAGAGCTCAGAGGCTGTGTGACTCGTCTGAGAGTAAGGCTGCATTCTTCCCCCTCTGAGCCGTGGCCCCTGTCTTCGCAGAGCTCAGAGGCTGTGCGGCTGGCTCAACTTCGACAGGCTGCATTCTTCCCCCACCAAGAAAGGCTGCGGCCTGCCCCTGGGCTGACTCCTGTCTTCGCAGAGCTCAGAGGCTGTGTGACTCGTCTGAGAGTAAGGCTGCATTCTTCCCCCTCTGAGCCGTGGCCCCTGTCTTCGCAGAGCTCAGAGGCTGTGCGGCTGGCTCTGCTTCGACAGGCTGCATTCTTCCCCCACCAAGAAAGGCTGCGGCCTGCCCCTGGGCTGACCCCTGTCTTCGCAGAGCTCAGAGGCTGTGTGACTCGTCAGAGAGTAAGGCTGCATTCTTCCCCCCTGAGCCGTGGCCCCTGTCTTCGCAGAGCTCAGAGGCTGTGCGGCTGGCTCTGCTTCGACAGGCTGCTTTCTTCCCCCACCAAGAAAGGCTGCGGCCTGCCCCTGGGCTGACCCCTGTCTTCGCAGAGCTCAGAGGCTGTGTGACTCGTCTGAGAGTAAGGCTGCATTCTTCCCCCCTGAGCCGTGGCCCCTGTCTTCGCAGAGCTCAGAGGCTGTGCGGCTTTGAAAACACAGAAGAAAACTGCTGATCGGCCGAGTTCCCTGCCCCCTCCTTCCTCAAAACTCCCTGCTCGCAGCTGCAGGCACCACAGTTCCTCCTCTGGGTCTGCCTTGCTGTTTCTCCCGCCCGCTCGTGAGTGAGGCTCCACTGGGCGGTCCGAGTCAGTCATTCTCCAAGAGCCGAGGCCAAATCATCTCTGTCTCCAACCCCCTCTCCCCAGTCTCTGCCTCACATTCCTTCTCTCCTCCTCCTCCTCCTCCACCTCCTCCTTCTTCCCTTTCTCTCTGTTTCTCTGTCGCGAGCGTTCTCTGAGCCCCTTCGGAAAGCTTTCTGTGTCTGCCCACTGCCCTCATCTCTGATCTGGCCCACAAAAAGCTGAGCTGTGGACACGTATTTGGTGTGTGTAAAAATGCAAACACGTCGTCTTCAGGGAGGGAGCTCTGCGAATGAGCCGAAGCCAAGCGGCTTTGGACGTGACTTGCAGACACTCAGGCGTGTAAAACCAGCAATGCTCCAACGAGCATCCTTTTTATTTTCTCTTTGTGATTAGTGACATTGAAAATCCTGCTCGGCATAGCTGCGAGACGCTGCTTTTCTTGCAGGGCCCTGCCCGCTCCCTGAGCTGAGAACCTCCCTGCTTTGAAACACAGAAGAAAGCTGCTGATCGGCCGAGTTCCCTTGCTTCCTCAAAAAAAAAAAAAACTCTGGTCTTTCCTCGCAGCTGCAGGCAGCACGGTCCCTCCTCTGCGTCTGGCCTGCTGTTTCTCTGGCTGTTCTCTTGGCTTGACAGCGGAGGGGATTTCTCTAACGTGCCTCGGTCGGCCTCACAGAGCGGAGGTCTCCGCATGCCTCCCTCCCCCCTCTATCTCTCTCGCGCGTGTTCTCTGAGCTCGTTCTACAGCTTTCTGTGTCTGTGTCCCTGTGTCTGGGGAGGGGATTTTTCTAAAGCACACGCCAACCTAAGCAAGTGCGAGGGGTAAGGAAATGAAGAGAGAGAAAAAAAAAAGAATGTCTGGTTGGTCACTCACAGTAAAACAGTGGATGGATAAAAAAAAAAAAAAACACAGGGGTCAAATGCACCCTAAAGTACAGCGCGAGGGAATTGCCAAATGCAGGCCACCAAGTAATGTCTCGTGGGGTCATTTATACTCTGTGTAAATGAAAGTTTGTGAAAGTGAAAGTTTTTTTTTTTAAAAAGTACGGGGTCAAATGCACCCTAAAGTACAGCGCGAGAGGTATGAAAATAAATAAATAAATTGATGCCCCCCTTCTCCCCCCCTCCACCCCCTGGTGGTCGTGGGGTGTAAGGACAATGAAGAAAACAAATACGGGGTCAAATGCACCCAAAAGACAGCGCGAGGGGTATGAAAATAAATAAATAGATTGATGCCCCCCCTCATCCCCTCCACCCCCTGGTGGTCGTGGGGTGTAAGTACAATGAAGAGAGGATGGGGTCCTTTACGTTCCGTAAAACAGCGGAGTGAATGTTTTTTTTTTTTTTTTTAAAAATATGGGGTCAAATGCAACCAAAAGACAGCGCGAGGGGTATAAAAATAAATAAATAGATTGATGCCCCCCCTCATCCCCTCCTCTCCCTCCACCCCCTGGTGGTCGTGGGGTGTAAGGACAATGAAGAAATGAAAAAAATATGGGGTCAAATGCACGCCAAAGCACAGCGCGAGAGGTATGAAAATAAATAAATAAATTGATGCCCCCCTTCTCCCCCCCTCCACCCCCTGGTGGTCGTGGGGTGTAAGGACAATGAAGAAAACAAATACGGGGTCAAATGCACCCAAAAGACAGCGCGAGGGGTATGAAAATAAATAAATAGATTGATGCCCCCCCTCATCCCCTCCACCCCCTGGTGGTCGTGGGGTGTAAGTACAATGAAGAGAGGATGGGGTCCTTTACGTTCCGTAAAACAGCGGAGTGAATGTTTTTTTTTTTTTTAAAAAATATGGGGTCAAATGCAACCAAAAGACAGCGCGAGGGGTATAAAAATAAATAAATAGATTGATGCCCCCCCTCATCCCCTCCTCTCCCTCCACCCCCTGGTGGTCGTGGGGTGTAAGGACAATGAAGAGATGAAAAAAATATGGGGTCAAATGCACGCCAAAGCACAGCGCGAGAGGTATGAAAATAAATAAATAAATTGATGCCCCCCTTCTCCCCCCCTCCACCCCCTGGTGGTCGTGGGGTGTAAGGACAATGAAGAAAAAAAAATACGGGGTCAAATGCACCCAAAAGACAGCGCGAGGGGTATGAAAATAAATAAATAGATTGATGCCCCCCCTCATCCCCTCCACCCCCTGGTGGTCGTGGGGTGTAAGTACAATGAAGAGAGGATGGGGTCCTTTACGTTCCGTAAACCAGCGGAGTGAATGTTTTTTTTTAAAAAATACGGGGTCAAATGCACCCAAAAGACAGCGCGAGGGGTATGAAAATAAATAAATAGTTTGATGCCCCCCCTCATCGCCTCCTCCCCCTCCACCCCCTGGTGGTCGTGGGGTGTAAGGACAATGAAGAGAGGATGATAAAAAATATGGGGTCAAATGCACGCCAAAGCACAGCGCGAGAGGTATGAAAATAAATAAATAAATTGATGCCCCCCTCCTCCCCCTCCACCCCCTGGTGGTCGTGGGGTGTAAGGACAATGAAGAGAGGATGATAAAAAAAGTATTGTCTCGTGGGGTCGTTTACGATCCGTAAAACAGCGGACTGAATGTTTTTTATGCCGGCCACAGAGAAATTTCTCGTGGGGTCGTTTACGATCAGTAAAACAGCGGACTGAATGTTTTTTATGCCGGCCACTGAGAAATTTCTCGTGGGGTCACACGAGCTGCGTAAAACAGCGGATTTTTTGGGGGGTCATGCAGACCCCAAAGCACATGCCCACCTGAGCGAGTGGGAGGGTTATATAAATACGGAGGTCAAATGCACCCCAAACTACAGCGCGAGGGAATTGCCAAATGCCATCCACCAAAAAAAAAAAAAAAAAACGCCTCGTGGGGTCACACGTGCTCCGATAAACAGCGGTTGGAATTTTTATTTTTTTTTGAAAAAAAATACGGGGGTCAAATGCACCCCAAACTACAGCGCGAGGGAATTGCCAAATGCCATAAACAAAAAAAAAAAATTATACCCCCCCCCCTTCCCCCTGGTGGTCGTGCGGTGTAAGGAAAATGAAGATAGGAAAAAAAAAGCATAGTCTCGTGGGGTCATTTGCACTCTGTAAAACAGCGGAGTGAACGCTTTTGTTTTTGGAGAAAAAAATAATAAAGTATTGTCTCTTGGGGTCATTTGAGCTCCGTAAAACAGCGGAGTGAACGCTTTTGTTTTTGGAGAAAAAAAAAATAAAGTATTGTCTCTTGGGGTCATTTTAGCTCCGTAAAACAGCGGAGTGAACGCTTTTGTTTTTGGAGGAAAATAAAAATAAAGTATTGTCTCTTGGGGTCATTTTAGCCCCGTAAAACAGCGGAGTGAACGCTTTTGTTTGGAGAAAAAAAAATAAAGTATTGTCTCTTGGGGTCATTTGAGCTCCATAAAACAGCGGAGTGAACGCTTTTTTTTTAAATAATACAGGGGTCGAATGCACGCGAAAGCACAGCGCGAGGGGTATGTAAATAAATAAATGAATTGATGCCCCCCCTTCCCCTCCCCCTGGTGGTCGTGCGCTGTAAGGAAATGAATAGTGGGTGAAAAAAAAAAGCATTGTCTCGTGGGGTCATTTGCACTCCGTAAAACAGCGGAGTGAACGCTTTTTTTGGAGAAAAAAAAGTATTGTCTCTTGGGGTCATTTGAGCTCCGTAAAACAGCGGAGTGAATGTTTTTTTTAATAATACGGGGTCGAATGCAAGCGAAAGCACAGCGCGAGGGGTATGAAAATAAATTTAAAAAAAAATTGATTACCCCCCTCCTTCCCTCTCCACCTTCTGGTGGTCTTGGGGTGTAAGGAAAATGAAGAGAGGATGGAGAGAAAAAATTAAAAATAAAGTATTGTCTCGTGGGGTCACTTCTGCCCTGTAAAACAGCGGAGGGAATGGGTTTCGTGCTGGCCACCGAGAAATGCCTCGTGGGGTCACTTATGCCCTGTAAAACAGCGGAGAGGATGGAGAGAAAAAAAAAATAAAGTATTGTCTCGTGGGGTCACTTATGCCCTGTAAAACAGCGGAGGGAATGGGTTTCGTGCTGGCCACCGAGAAATGCCTCGTGGGGTCACTTATGCCCTGTAAAACAGCGGAGGGAGTTATATTTTTTTGGAGGGGGGTCATGCAGACCCCAAAGCACATGCCAACCTAAGGGAGCGGAAGGGTTATATTGACAAACCAATACCTTTTTACATGCTTATCACAGGTAATATTGATAACCCTTGTGCTGTCTTAGGGGGAAAGAAAAGCATGGATTAAAAAAAAAGGTAAGGAGGGGGGGTCATTTTAAAAACGCATACCCCCCTTTGGTATTGACCCCAGACAGGTACACCCGGTACACCCTCCCGCAATCGAAGAGGGTCGAGTTCCTGAATTTATTTTCACTGTGGATTTACTCAGTCAAATTCAGTGGGGAAATCCAGCTTCTTTCAGTCAAAGCAGCTGGTTAAAGTCAAATTGTTTTTATCAATAAAGCACTTTGACACAGTAATCCGCGCCTTTATTTCTATTCGACTGGATCAGTGTAACTCTCTTTCCATCTCTCACTCGTCCTTATCCTGTCTCAAACTGGCAAAGATCGCTGCTGTATGTTTGTTAACTGGCATGTGGAACAGAGAGCATATTACTCAAGTTCTGACTTCTCTACACTGGCTGACTGTTCATTTTAAAATTCTTTTATTTGTTTCTAAATCTTTAAACAGTCTGGCTCTGCCCTGTCTCTCTGAGCTGCTACAGCTGCATTCCTCTTAGATCAGCTGACCAGCTGCTGCTGGATGTGCCAAGGACACAGGGGAAACTCAGAGTGTATGGGGCATTTTCCTTTGCTGGCCTCAGCTTGTGGGATGCACTGCTCATGCAGGTTAGGCAGGCCAATTCTTCGAATGATTTTAAATCCAAGTTGAAAACTCCGTTTTTCTCACTGGCTTTTAACTGAGTTTGAGTTGGTGATTGTACTGATTTTTATTACTTTTGTATTATGTTGTTCATTTTGGATCGTTGTCTTGTTTTATCTTTCATCATTAAGCACTTTGGTCAGCCTCTGCTGTCACAAAAGCGCTTTATAAATAAAGTTTACTTGACTCATGCCTTGCTGGAGTGAAAACATAGTTGAAAGAAAGAAACAAAAACAACAAACAAAACACATCAACCCCGTCATTGTTTTTATTGAGTTTCACAGGCAAGTTTACTGTAGCACAAGCAACAGTAAAAAAAAAGCAAAAGCATTTTTAAAACTAAAAAAAAAACTATATTTCACACACTCAAAGCGTCTGCCAGCACAGAGTCCTTTCACTGCTAGCGCATTTCACAGGAACAGGCTGGACTGTGAATAGTAGTCGCCATCCCCGTATGTTTTGGCAGCATTAAGACCGTCTCGATGAGCGTTGTGCGACATGAAGGCGTCTGTATTTCTCCCGTCGCCTTGCCTCTCTTTGAGCACTGTGGAGGTGAGCACCATGGTGATCACGTACATGGCGTATATGAGAATGTTGAACACTGCTATGGCGCACTCCACGTTGTGCATCCTGTGTTCGTCACGAATCAGCGGCCTGTACAAGAGCTCCATGCAACCAGAGACGACTGCCATGAACAGCTCCAGATTCATCATGATCAGACAGGCCAGCACCGTCCGGGTGCTTTTGTTGAGCCTTCTGGTTCCTTCCTCGGCGTCGTCCATCTTGCGCTTGCTCTTGGCCGCGAAAAAGCTCAGCACCACGCTCACGACCATCGCCAGACAGCCCATGGTTATCACAGCTATGCCGCCGTGTATGTAAGCGTGATCGTAGCTACTCCTCTCCTGAGCCGTAGAGGAGCCGAAGGAGACGTCCCGAGCGCTCCCCCTCACGGCGTGACTGCTATCTATCAGGTAGAGGATGTTGTTGGGCAAGGCGAGGAACCCGACAATGAGAGAGGTGATGACCGCGATGGCGGCCCCCAACTTTCCCCTGAACCTGGCAACGCTCAGTACGGGGTTGGACGTCCTCCCCATCAACATCTCTTTTCCGGACGAAATCAAAGAATCGAAGCCTCCGACGAGGCCGGACCTGGTCCGCTGCATCCCGCCCAGCAGAGGTGGGCAGACGGGGTCGCGTCCTGTGCACGAGAGGGCGGAGCCAGCATAGGTTACCTACCCCCCTTTAACGGTTACTGCCGCACAGCGTCTTGGTCCACCCCGAGACATTTAATACGATGAAGCTCGGGAGGCCCGTGATCGAGTTCAGAGGGTCGAGAAGAGACCTCCAGGCGAAGGCCGTGACGCAGGACCGGTGGTACAGGGTCCGCGGCATCACGAGGACCTTGAATTTGATCGCGCGCCGCAGGAGAGGCGTCCGATCTCACAACATGATATGTGTGGACCTATACGCTAGGTTCCTTAGCCACCTCGTCCGTGATCGACGAAACCCGCTCGGCTGGTTGTCTCATCACTTGGCCATCCTGAACGCGCCTGAGGACCCAGCCCGTAAGTTTGAGGGCGAGTTGAGACGCCTGCTGGCATACGGCTCTCTCAACTTTGAGTCGTGCAGGCGCGCCTGGGACAGGAGCCGCATGTCCAGGGGCATAGGAAACGCAGTAGACGCTCAGTGCAAGGACGTGTTCAACGGAAAGAAGGCTGCTTCAGAGACCGGGCCCGTGTCTCGCCTCCTGCTCGCCCAGCTCGAGGCCCTGCGCCTCAAGCCGATCTGCGCGGGCCTCAAAGTGGCCGGCGTGCCCACGCCCGACCGAGGCGGCAGCACGTACCACAACGGCTGCACCCGGGGCTGCGGGCCACTGCCTGGACGGAACACCTTCTACACGGAAGTGGACCTGCTGGCTCACGATGCAACGACCGACACTGTGGCCCTCCTAGAGCTCAAGACCCGAAACAGCGACGTTTTGGATGCCCCTACCCTGTGGCGGTACAACGCCCAGCTGTGGCTGACCTGGACGATGTTCTCGCTCACGTACCCGAGCGTGGCGGAGCGCTCAAACGCTTACCTGGTGATCGTGAGGCCAGGCACGAACACGGTCACCATAAGGAGCTGTCTGAGGCCCTCCGTGACCAAGACGCTGCGCACCAAGTTCCCCTGGATAAACTGCCTTTGTCCGCAGGTGCTCAACTGCCTCACGCCGACCTGTGTCAACGTGAGAGTGCAGGCCTATCCGAAGCCAGGCTCTGGCGGCAGGGCGAGCATCGACCCAAAGGACCTCTGTTACAGGAACGTCATGTTCAACCGAGAAAAGGCCAGAGTGCGTCAGAGACGTTACCCCGATCAGGGATCGCAAGGCCGTCCACCGCACCCAACGCCCTCCTCCGAGACGAGCGGGGCCCCCCAGGGGTCCTGGGTCCGCATCACGTGGGAGCCGAACACGGCTCCCACGCAGGCATGACACTCGATAAAAAGCCCCGCATGTTCGAGCGCTGGATGGAAACTGACGGACAACTAGAACTGACATGGGTCTGAGGCACCAAGCGCTCCACGGCATGCTGGCCAACCCAGACGTGTCCCCTTTCAAAGTAATCGAGAAACCCAGCGAACAGCAGGACTGGATCCTGATAGACCATCTCATTGTCACACACACAGTCAGAGAAAGCGATTACAGGGAGAGCGAACCGGAGATGTCGGTCGCGAGGATGGCGAGCTATTTCGCATCCTGGTACGTCAGAGAGAGGGCCCACGGCCGATGCGTCGTGCTCGTAAAAGACGGTCCGGGGGCGCAGAAGCCTAGCGTGAGGGAAGAAAGGGCCAACAGGACGGTCCCTGGTCACTTGAAGTTCTGTAAGGCTCACCTGGCCGAGATAGAGTACGGCACGATGAAACTGTTGGCCGACGTGGGCATGAGAGACAGCTTTTTCTTAGTCACAGGGGCGGTAGGCGAGTCGCGCTGGGCCCAGACCGCCGGCGAGCGCGCCAGCAACCTGGTCTCGTTCCACAACGAGCGCGGGGGAGAGGGGGCCAGTCCACTCACGGAGCCAGACCACTTCAAAATCGAGACCCTCCATTTTCCCGTCGTGGATCTGAGCTACTGCGACGGCAAGACCTACAGGCCTGAGGGGACGCCTGGAGTTTTCTTGACAGCTTTCGGGAGCCCGGAAGACGAGCGGCTCCAGGGCTTGCTAAAGGCTTGCGTCGAGTGTCGAGAAACGGAGGCCGACACGCTGATGGTGGAGTTGGCCAACGCCCTAACGGGCTCAGTGACAGTGTGCACAGGGGACACAGATCTGATAGCCGTGCTCGCTGCGAGCGGACGGCCCGGCCTGACACTGAGGTTGGACAACAAAAGCTACACTGAGGACAGAGCCATGCACGAATCGCCCTTCGGCGAGCTCCTTGTCGAGCCAGCGGTCCGACGGACCGCCAACAGAGCGCCGGGTGCCACAGACGACTGGCTGAGCGCACTGTGCGACCTGGGCTCCGCAGAGCACCACCTGTTGCCCAACGGCGCGGCGGAAAGACACGCCGATCTGGGTCGCCTTCTGGAGAGCCACGGGGGCGAGGCGTTCAAACTCTCAGTGTACGAGTTCTTGTACCGGGGCGGTGTTCGAGGCTCGGTTTACGTCGCTTTCCTGAGCGCGTTCTTCGAGTCTGACGCGAGGAGCAAACTGAGTGAACTGGCACTGGAGAGCCAGAAAACGTACCCCCCCGGCACACGCAGCGCAAACACGTTACGCTTCGCCTTCACGGTCCTGTGCGGCGCGGATGACCCGAAAGTCTTAGGCGCGGGGAACGCGCCCTCGTCGCAACTTTTCGGTAACGCAGCACGCTCGGTCGAGCGGGGATCTAAGCGCCCCCGCGAGCCAGAGGTCGACCGGGAGGGCGAAGCAGAACCAGAGATCGGATCCGACCCCCAGAAGACCAAGGTAAAGATCACGGCTGGGCTCAAGCGCACGGCCAAAGCCTACGCGGACGGAGCAATCCCGGAGTCCACTCACGCCCGTTACCTCAGACTGGCTCGCTCCGGAAGGCACCTGTTCCTGAGAGCCAAAGCCAGAGCGCAGGAGGACCAGAGCGTCCGATCCAAACACTTGCTGTTCATGGCCCTCTGCGGAACAGACTACAGCTTCACTCCAGTGGGGCTGGGAATCAAAAGGTTGCTGAGTGGCGCGATACGCAACCGAGAGAAGTTCAGCTCTTGGTGCGCCAAGCTCGTGACCGCGCTGTGGTCCCAGGAGGGAGCGAAAGGTCCCTTGAGTTTCGCGCCATGGGCGAACAGTTGGCCAGCCTCACAGGAGTCCCCAAGTCTACGAGCTCAAAGCATTGGACTGGAAAAAAGTTTGAAATCATGTGCAGGACGCTCAAATACGTGTGCGACCTGTGGACCCTGAAGGGTCCCCGGATCGGTCCCCATTATGGGTTTCGTGTGCACGACGGAGTCGTGCGTTTCATAGAAGAGGAAGACCCAGAGTCTGTGTCTTGAGAGTTGATACAGGGGCGAGATGTATTTCATTTCATTTTCTGTGTAAAAAATGAAGAAGAAAAAAAAAAAAACGAGCGAACAAACACAATAAGAGGATGACCCAGAGTCTGTGTCTTGAAAGTTGATACAGGGGCGAGATGTATTTCATTTCAATTCCAATTTCTGTGTAAAAAATGAAGAAGAAAAAAAAAAATAAGCGAACAAACACGATGGAAACAATAAAAGTAAATTCAAACACACCAGTGCAGTTTTCAGAGTTTTATTTCATTCGGACACGTCTGTATTTACACCACACAATGTCGATTTCAACTCTCGAAGCCATCTCTAAATTACCACTGGAGTTCGTCGTGTGTCAACCGAAAGGATGATTGGCGTACTCGAGCTTGCTCATCCATGTACATTAAGGTCATAGGCGGCGCTAAGGATGAACAAAGGCCGCAAAAGAACACTAAGAAGCAGGTCGAGGCCCCTGGCCCACAAGCGGGGAACAAGAGCGGTCGAGCCAGAGGATCCTCGGCCCGACTCGCAAGGGCAGCGCGGGGGGCCGAAGCCGGGCCGCTACGAACCCTACGACTGGGATTCGGACTCAGACGGGGGACACAGAGACGGAGGGGGTCACGGTCGAGTCGGCCGCAAAACTCGCGCGGGCCGGCGATCCCATCCGCCGGGGGACAAAGCCCGTGAGCCTGATGCGGCAGCGGTGGAGCCCGTGGGTCCTCGGCACGACTCGGAAGGGCAGCGCGGGGCCCCGAAGCCGGGCCGCTATGAACCCTACGACTGGGATTCGGACTCAGACGGGGGAGACGGAGGGGGCCACGGTCCGCCGCGGGACGAAGCCCTCGAGCCTGATGCGGCAGCGGTCGAGCCCGAGGGTCCTCGGCACGACTCGGAAGGGCAGGGCGGGGGAGACGGAGACAGAGGGGGCCACGGTCAGGTCGGCCGTGAAACTTTCGAGGACAGGCGATCCGATCAGCCGCGGGACGAAGCCCTCGAGCCTGATGCGGCAGCGGTCGAGCCCGAGGGTCCTCGGCACGACTCGGAAGGGCAGGGCGGGGGAGACGGAGACAGAGGGGGCCACGGTCAGGTCGGCCGTGAAACTCTCGAGGACAGGCGATCCGATCCGCCGCGGGACGAGGCCCACGAGCCTGACGATGGAGCGGTCGAGCCCGGGGGTCCTCAGCATGAATTGGAAGGGCAGGGCAGAGGCGACGAACCCTCCGATTGGGATTTGTACGAGTGTGAAACGGACGTGGACGAGCTCGATGGTTCTCAAAGTGAAACGGAAGAACAGCACCGGGGCCCCAGGTCATCGGGCGAGGAAGACGTCGAGGAAGCCGTTGAGGAAGACGCCGAGGAAGACATAGAGGAAGAACCAGCCGCAGAGAGCGCGAGCGTGTACCCGGATACATTTTCCTCCAAGAACGGTGAAATAAAGTGGTCAGCGAACGAGCGTGATCGGTCGAGCGTCCGGGCGTCCCCTCCTCACCAGGCCTCAGGGCCTACCACTGAGGCGAGGGAGGGGGCTCAAGACATCCTGTCTTCTTTTCTTTTGTTTTTCACTCCGAATGTAGAAAGACTGATTTTGATAGCTACCAACCGCCATAGCGCCGATAAGGCCCACGCCTCAAAGACTCCGAAACCCATGGACGAGATTGAACTGAGAGCCTACGTGGGACTGCTGATCTTGGCCGGGGTGTACAGGTCTCGAGGCGAAGCGTTGGTGAGCCTGTGGGAGCCCGAGTGCGGACGACCGATCTTCGGGGCAACCATGTCCCTTAGAAGCTTTTACCAGCGCTCTGCGACGCTCAGGTTCGACGATCGAAGCACGAGAGCCTCTAGGAGCGCTTCGGACAGATTGGCCGCAGTCAGAGAGGTGTGGGAAGAGTGGTGCGATCGGCTGCCCAGGCTTTACGACATCGGACCCGAGGTGACTGTGGACGAACGAATGGTTCCTTTCAAAGGTGCGGTTTCAGCCTCCCTTTTTACTGTTCTCAGGGTATCCTTGACGTATTCGCGTCTGTCTTAACTCTTCCTTTTGTTTTTCTTTCTCTACGCAGGACGTTGTTCTTTCAGACAGTACATTCCCAGCAAGCCTACCAAGTACGGCCTCAAACTATGGGTCGCTTGCGACGCAAGGACGAGCTACGCTTGGAGGGTCCAACCGTACATGGGCAAGCTGGCTTCGGGTGCTCGAGAGACAAACCTTGCGTCCCGAGTGGTTTCGGATCTCACCCGGGGACTGGAGCACCGTAACGTCACGTGCGACAATTTCTTCACTTCGTACGCGCTCGCCACCGAGCTCCTGAAACGGAACATCACCCTGCTCGGTACGATCAAAAGCAACAAACCCGAACTGCCTCCGGAGCTCGCGTCGGCCCGCGGACGAGAAGCACTCTCCTCCAGGTTCGCCTTTACGGACTGCGCCGCGGCCCTTTCCTACGTGCCCAAAAAGAACAAAAACGTCCTGCTCCTTAGCACGAAGCATTCGAGGGTCGAAATATGCCACGAACGCAGGGACAAAAAACCAGAGATGATCTTGGATTACAATAGAACCAAGGGCGGCGTGGACAACCTGGACAAACTGCTGGCCACGTACAGCTGCAGGAGAATGACCAAGCGCTGGCCCTTGGCTATGTTCCACAACATGATAGACATGTCGGCGTACAACGCGTACGTGATATGGAGGGAAATGCACCCGGACTGGATGCCGTGGAACCGCAACCGAAGGAGAATCTTCCTCGAGCAGCTGGGCAAAGATCTCGTCAGACCGCTCGTACTTCGCAGGAAGCGTGTTCCTCGCGCAAGGCCGGCCTACGATCTAATGGTCAGCATGCAAGAAGCCGGCGGGACGAGCGCGCGCAGCGAGGGCAAAAGAAAACGATGTCAGATATGCCCGCGCTCCAAGGACACAAAGACGCTGATCTCCTGCAAGAGCTGCGGAAAGAGCATCTGCAGAGGCTGCACTGTCCCCTTTTGCCCCCTTTGCTCCGAGCGCCAGGGAAGGGACGGCGACACAGACGCGTCCCAGTGAAAGGGATCGAGCTGTCTGGTAGCGCGACCTGATGCCTCGTTTCCCACTCGAGTAACTGAAAATCTGTTCTGTTTTGATATCAGCGAGTCTGTCCTCTGTGCCGCCCTGTATGTCCTCTGAAAATAAAACTGAGAACTGCTGTCGTACAAAGGTGTCTGTGTGCGCGTGTGTCTGTGTGAACATTCGAGAAGCAAAACTGTTGAAAGGGTTTGAGGGGTCTACGCGAAGGTACGGATATTTCGATCCAACGTGTTCGATTCACAAAGAAAGGCCTACAAACAGGGCTGGTTTGAGCTCGCAAAGCCTCTCAGCGCCCACAGGCCAACTCTGTCCTCGTTCGAGTGGATAAACAGAGTCAGCAGGGATTCTAAGCTTTAGGGGGAGAGAATTGGCCTGCAAGCTCTGAGGCTTGGCGTTCTGGAGGTATCTTCACATTCAGAATGCTTGAGTCCGGAAAGATTTTTTTTTTTCTTCCCACTCGAGCTGTCAGAATTACATGTGGAGCCAGTTTGGGGAGGGAACCGCAACAGCCAAGAGCTCAGCGGAAGGGGAAAAAAATGAGTTGGCCTTGTAGCACCAAATCTCTTATGAATCTTATGAGCTCTCCACCTCAACCTACTGTGAATGTTGTGTGAGATTTTCCCTGGGTGTAAAATAAAATAAAAACAGAACAAATAATCGAAAAGAACCCAAAAATTATAGTCTTTTTTTTTGTCTGATTCGGGGATGTCTTCTGATGCAAAAGGCTCGTAGCGTTGGCCAGCCTTCGCGATCTGGTCTGCGCCCTGGAAACGATCAGCGTGGGTTTGCGAGGGTAGCCGAGCTGCCACACGGCTGCTTGTTCGGGGATAGGATCGGCCTGCGAGCTCCTCTCATCAACGACACGCTTCAGTTTGCCTCTGAGTCGGCTTCCCTGACACAGCGCGCTGTGCTGTGTCTCGCAGAGCCACACATCAAACCCTTCCCGTAGAGCTTCATGTGCTGTCAGAGTGGAGGCGATCGGCCTGCTCTGGGGCTGGGCTCCCCTTGGGGTTGCTTCACATTTGGAACATTTGGAGATGCAAGTGGAGCCAGCCCGGAGAGGGAACAGAAACGGACCACAGCTCAATGGAAAGGAGAGAATGTTGGTCTTCGAGCACTCCGCCTGAAGCTATCGCCAATGTTCAGTGAGGTTTTCACTGGCTGTAAAATAAAAATAAAAAAACAGGACAGAAAATCCAAACGAACACAGAAATTGTTTTTATTTTGTAAGACTTTTTTATTACAACATGACCTGGGTATCCAACCCAGGGTGGAACCGAAACGGTCAGAGCTCAGCGGAATGGAGAAAGTCGGCCCTCCCTGACACAGAGCGCTGCGGTGTGACTCGTGGCATCCAGCCTGTCTCTCAGTCAGCTCACTCTCAGGCGCAGGCTGCATGTGTTTTTCAGACGCGAAAGGCCCCAGCCTGTCTCTGAGGATGCCCCCCTGCCCCCCGACACAGAGCTCTGTCGTGTGTGGATTGTGTTCTGAAAGGGTTTTCTCACTCGAGCGGTCAGAATTACATCCTGAGCCACGCAGAGCCGCTCGTGCGGTTCCCTTCACCCGACCTGAGCCTCTCTCCGGAGCTTCATGTGCTGTCAGAGGGGAGAGGGTCTGCGTGCGGGCTGCTCTCAGCCAATGCACGATCTAGCCTGCCCCTGCGCGGTCCAGCCTTCCTCTCATTCTCCTCCCCTGCAGGCGCGGGCTGCGTGTGTGCCTCAGACAGGAAAGGCTCCAGCCTTCCTCTGCCTCGGCCCCCCTTTGAAACAGCGCTCAGTGGCTTTGCTTCACGCAGAGCCGCTCAGGATTTTTTCCTACACACACCCCAAGCCTTTCCGTCGAGCTTCATGTGCTGTCAGAGGGGACAGGCTCTGACTGCGGGCTGCGCTGCGGCTCGGCTTCCTTGAGGTTGCTTCAAAGTTAGAACGCTTGTGTTCGGAAAGGGTTTTCTCACTCCGGCTGTCAGAATTACATCCTGAGCCACCCTGGAGAGGGAACAGAAATGGCCCAGAGCTGAACAGACTGAAGAGAATGTCCTTCTTAGAGCTCTACGCCTGAATCTATCGCAAATGTTCCGTGAGGTTTTCACTGGCTGTAAAATAAAAATTAGAAAAAAACAGGACAGAAAATCCAAATGAATTTCCCCCCGGGAGGTGCTGCGTGTGTTTCTCAGACGCGAAAGGCTCCGGCCTGCCTATGAGGGTGCGGCCTGAGCCTCTGTAGAGAGCCTCCGTAGAGAGCCTGCCTGCGAGTGGGGACTTCCCGACAGAAGCGGAGCCCTGTGCCTTGTGACATCTGTTTCGAAAGACCGCAGCCTGCTTCTGCTTCTGCTTCTGCAGCTTGCTTGACACGGATTTCTGCGGAGCCTGGCTGGTGTTGGGAAAGATTTGTTTTCTCACTCGAGCGGTCAGAAATAAGTGCAGGGCCAGCTCTGGGAGTGAACCGAAAGGGCCCGGAGCTCAGCGGAGTGAAGAGAAAGTTTGCCACCGAGCTCTTTGCCCGAAGCTGTCGAGGGTGTTCTGTGAGGAATTTGCTGGCTGTGAAATAAAAAAAAAAACGAAATAAAAACGGGACAGAAAACCCAAAAGAACACAGAAAATTTCTTTTGTGTGATGACTTTTTTATTACAACACGACCTGGGTATCGAACCCAGGGGTGGAACAGAAACGATCCGCAGCTCAGCGAACCCTGTCTGACACACAGCTCTGCCGTGTGACTCGTGGCATCCAGCCTGTCTCTCGCTCGGCTCACTCGCGGGCTGGGGCTGCCTGTGTTTCTCAGACGTGAAAGGCTCCGGCCTGCCTCTGAGTGTGCGGCCTGAGCCTCTGTAGAGAGCCTCCGTAGAGAGCCTGCCTGCGAGTGGGGACTTCCCGCTTGTATCGAACCCAGGGGTGGAACAGAAACGGTCCGCAGCTCAGCCAACCCTGCCTGACACACAGCTCTGCCGTGTGACTCGTGGCATCCAGCCTGTCTCTCGCTCGGCTCACTCGCGGGCGGGGGCTGCCTGTGTTTCTCAGACGCGAAAGGCTCCGGCCTGCCTCTGAGATTGCACCCTGAGCCTCTGTAGAGAGCCTCCGTAGAGAGCCTGCCTGCGAGTGGGGACTTCCCGACAGAAGCGGAGCCCTGTGCCTTGTGACATCTGTTTCGAAAGACCGCAGCCTGCTTCTGCTTCTGCTTCTGCAGCTTGCTTGACACGGATTTCTGCGGAGCCTGGCTGGTGTTGGGAAAGATTTGTTTTCTCACTCGAGCGGTCAGAATTAAGTGCAGGGCCAGCTCTGGGAGTGAACCGAACGGGCCCGGAGCTCAGCGGAGTGAAGAGAAAGTTTGCCACTCAGCTCTTTGCCTGTAGCTGTCTAGAATGTTCTGTGAGGTTATTGCTGGCTGTGAAATAAAATTGAAAACGAAATAAAAACGGGACAGAAAACCCAAAAGAACACAGAAAATTTCTTTTGTGTGATGACTTTTTTTATTACAACACGACCTGGGTATCGAACCCAGGGGTGGAACAGAAACGGTCCGCAGCTCAGCCAACCCTGCCTGACACACAGCTCTGCCGTGTGACTCGTGGCATCCAGCCTGTCTCTCGCTCGGCTCACTCGCGGGCGGGGGCTGCCTGTGTTTCTCAGACGCGAAAGGCTCCGGCCTGCCTCTGAGATTGCACCCTGAGCCTCTGTAGAGAGCCTCCGTAGAGAGCCTGCCTGCGAGTGGGGACTTCCCGACAGAAGCGGAGCCCTGTGCCTTGTGACATCTGTTTCGAAAGACCGCAGCCTGCTTCTGCTTCTGCTTCTGCAGCTTGCTTGACACGGATTTCTGCGGAGCCTGGCTGGTGTTGGGAAAGATTTGTTTTCTCACTCGAGCGGTCAGAATTAAGTGCAGGGCCAGCTCTGGGAGTGAACCGAACGGGCCCGGAGCTCAGCGGAGTGAAGAGAAAGTTTGCCACTCAGCTCTTTGCCTGTAGCTGTCTAGAATGTTCTGTGAGGTTATTGCTGGCTGTGAAATAAAATTGAAAACGAAATAAAAACGGGACAGAAAACCCAAAAGAACACAGAAAATTTCTTTTGTGTGATGACTTTTTTTATTACAACACGACCTGGGTATCGAACCCAGGGGTGGAACAGAAACGGTCCGCAGCTCAGCGAACCCTGTCTGACACACAGCTCTGCCGTGTGACTCGTGGCATCCAGCCTGTCTCTCGCTCGGCTCACTCGCGGGCGGGGGCTGCCTGTGTTTCTCAGACGCGAAAGGCTCCGGCCTGCCTCTGAGGGTGCGGCCTGAGCCTCTGTAGAGAGCCTCCGTAGAGAGCCTGCCTGGGAGTGGGGACTTCCCGCTTGTATCGAACCCAGGGGTGGAACAGAAACGGTCCGCAGCTCAGCCAACCCTTCCTGACACACAGCTCTGCCGTGTGACTCGTGGCATCCAGCCTGTCTCTCGCTCGGCTCACTCGCGGGCGGGGGCTGCCTGTGTTTCTCAGACGCGAAAGGCTCCGGCCTGCCTCTGAGGGTGCGGCCTGAGCCTCTGTAGAGAGCCTCCGTAGAGAACCTGCCTGGGAGTGGGGACTTCCCGCTTGTATCGAACCCAGGGGTGGAACAGAAACGGTCCGCAGCTCAGCCAACCCTGCCTGACAAACAGCTCTGCCGTGTGACTCGTGGCATCCAGCCTGTCTCTCGGTCCACTCACTCGCGGACGGGGGCTGCCTGTGTTTCTCAGACGCGAAAAGCTCCGGCATGCCTCTGAGGGTGCGGCCTGAACCTCTGTAGAGAGCCTCCGTAGAGAGCCTGTCTGCGAGTGGGGTCTTCCCGACAGAAGCGGAGCCCTGTGCTTTGTGACATCTGTTGCGAAGGACTGCAGCCTTCTTCTGAGCCGACCCTGCCTGACACGGATTTCTGCGGAGCGTGGCCGGTGTTCGGAATGATTTTTTTCTCACTCGAGCAGTCAGAATTAAGTGCAGGGCCAACTCGGCGAGTGAACCGAAAGGGCTCAGAGCTCAGCGGATTGAAGAGAAAGTTTGCCACCGAGCTCTTTGCCCGAAGCTGTCTACAGTGTTCTGTGAGGTTTTTGCTGGCTGTGAAATAAAAATAAAAACGAAATAAAAACCCACAGGAACACAGAAATTTATTTTGTGTGATGACTTTTTTATTACAACACGACCTGGGTATCGAACCCAGGGGTGGAACAGAAACGGTCCACAGCTCAGCCAACCCTGCCTGACACAGAGCTCTGCCGTGTGACTCGTGGCATCCAGCCTGTCTCTCGCTCGGCTCACTCGCGGACGGGGGCTGCCTGTGTTTCTCAGACGCGAAAGGCTCCGGCATGCCTCTGAGGGTGCGGCATGAGCTTCTGTAGAGTACCCTCCCTAGAGAGGCTCGAGCTGCAGCCTGCCTGTGAGTGGAGACTTCCCTACAGAAGCGGAGCCCTGTGCTTTGTGACATCTGTTGCGAAGGACCGCAGCCTTCTTCTGAGCCGACCCTGCCTGACACAGATTTCTGCGGAGCGTGGCTGGTGTTGGGAAAGATTTGTTTTCTCACTCGAGCGGTCAGAATTAAGTGCAGGGCCAGCTCTGGGAGTGAACCGAACGGGCCCGGAGCTCAGCGGAGTGAAGAGAAAGTTTGCCACTCAGCTCTTTGCCTGTAGCTGTCTAGAGTGTTCTGTGAGGTTATTGCTGGCTGTGAAATAAAAATGAAAACGAAATAAAAACGGGACAGCAAACCCAAAAGAACACAGAAAATTTCTTTTGTGTGATGACTTTTTTTATTACAACACGACCTGGGTATCGAACCCAGGGGTGGAACAGAAACGGTCCGCAGCTCAGCCAACCCTTCCTGACACACAGCTCTGCCGTGTGACTCGTGGCATCCAGCCTGTCTCTCGCTCGGCTCACTCGCGGGCGGGGGCTGCCTGTGTTTCTCAGACGCGAAAGGCTCCGGCCTGCCTCTGAGGGTGCGGCCTGAGCCTCTGTAGAGAGCCTCCGTAGAGAGCCTGCCTGCGAGTGGGGACTTCCCGCTTGTATCGAACCCAGGGGTGGAACAGAAACGGTCCGCAGCTCAGCCAACCCTGCCTGACACACAGCTCTGCCGTGTGACTCGTGGCATCCAGCCTGTCTCTCGCTCGGCTCACTCGCGGGCGGGGGCTGCCTGTGTTTCTCAGACGCGAAAGGCTCCGGCCTGCCTCTGAGATTGCACCCTGAGCCTCTGTAGAGAGCCTCCGTAGAGAGCCTGCCTGCGAGTGGGGACTTCCCGACAGAAGCGGAGCCCTGTGCCTTGTGACATCTGTTTCGAAAGACCGCAGCCTGCTTCTGCTTCTGCAGCTTGCTTGACACGGATTTCTGCGGAGCCTGGCTGGTGTTGGGAAAGATTTGTTTTCTCACTCGAGCGGTCAGAATTAAGTGCAGGGCCAGCTCTGGGAGTGAACCGAACGGGCCCGGAGCTCAGCGGAGTGAAGAGAAAGTTTGCCACTCAGCTCTTTGCCTGTAGCTGTCTAGAATGTTCTGTGAGGTTATTGCTGGCTGTGAAATAAAATTGAAAACGAAATAAAAACGGGACAGAAAACCCAAAAGAACACAGAAAATTTCTTTTGTGTGATGACTTTTTTTATTACAACACGACCTGGGTATCGAACCCAGGGGTGGAACAGAAACGGTCCGCAGCTCAGCCAACCCTGCCTGACACACAGCTCTGCCGTGTGACTCGTGGCATCCAGCCTGTCTCTCGCTCGGCTCACTCGCGGGCGGGGGCTGCCTGTGTTTCTCAGACGCGAAAGGCTCCGGCCTGCCTCTGAGATTGCACCCTGAGCCTCTGTAGAGAGCCTCCGTAGAGAGCCTGCCTGCGAGTGGGGACTTCCCGACAGAAGCGGAGCCCTGTGCCTTGTGACATCTGTTTCGAAAGACCGCAGCCTGCTTCTGCTTCTGCAGCTTGCTTGACACGGATTTCTGCGGAGCCTGGCTGGTGTTGGGAAAGATTTGTTTTCTCACTCGAGCGGTCAGAATTAAGTGCAGGGCCAGCTCTGGGAGTGAACCGAACGGGCCCGGAGCTCAGCGGAGTGAAGAGAAAGTTTGCCACTCAGCTCTTTGCCTGTAGCTGTCTAGAATGTTCTGTGAGGTTATTGCTGGCTGTGAAATAAAATTGAAAACGAAATAAAAACGGGACAGAAAACCCAAAAGAACACAGAAAATTTCTTTTGTGTGATGACTTTTTTTATTACAACACGACCTGGGTATCGAACCCAGGGGTGGAACAGAAACGGTCCGCAGCTCAGCGAACCCTGTCTGACACACAGCTCTGCCGTGTGACTCGTGGCATCCAGCCTGTCTCTCGCTCGGCTCACTCGCGGGCGGGGGCTGCCTGTGTTTCTCAGACGCGAAAGGCTCCGGCCTGCCTCTGAGGGTGCGGCCTGAGCCTCTGTAGAGAGCCTCCGTAGAGAGCCTGCCTGGGAGTGGGGACTTCCCGCTTGTATCGAACCCAGGGGTGGAACAGAAACGGTCCGCAGCTCAGCCAACCCTTCCTGACACACAGCTCTGCCGTGTGACTCGTGGCATCCAGCCTGTCTCTCGCTCGGCTCACTCGCGGGCGGGGGCTGCCTGTGTTTCTCAGACGCGAAAGGCTCCGGCCTGCCTCTGAGGGTGCGGCCTGAGCCTCTGTAGAGAGCCTCCGTAGAGAACCTGCCTGGGAGTGGGGACTTCCCGCTTGTATCGAACCCAGGGGTGGAACAGAAACGGTCCGCAGCTCAGCCAACCCTGCCTGACAAACAGCTCTGCCGTGTGACTCGTGGCATCCAGCCTGTCTCTCGGTCCACTCACTCGCGGACGGGGGCTGCCTGTGTTTCTCAGACGCGAAAAGCTCCGGCATGCCTCTGAGGGTGCGGCCTGAACCTCTGTAGAGAGCCTCCGTAGAGAGCCTGTCTGCGAGTGGGCTCTTCCCGACAGAAGCGGAGCCCTGTGCTTTGTGACATCTGTTGCGAAGGACTGCAGCCTTCTTCTGAGCCGACCCTGCCTGACACGGATTTCTGCGGAGCGTGGCCGGTGTTCGGAATGATTTTTTTCTCACTCGAGCAGTCAGAATTAAGTGCAGGGCCAACTCGGCGAGTGAACCGAAAGGGCTCAGAGCTCAGCGGATTGAAGAGAAAGTTTGCCACCGAGCTCTTTGCCCGAAGCTGTCTACAGTGTTCTGTGAGGTTTTTGCTGGCTGTGAAATAAAAATAAAAACGAAATAAAAACCCACAGGAACACAGAAATTTATTTTGTGTGATGACTTTTTTATTACAACACGACCTGGGTATCGAACCCAGGGGTGGAACAGAAACGGTCCACAGCTCAGCCAACCCTGCCTGACACAGAGCTCTGCCGTGTGACTCGTGGCATCCAGCCTGTCTCTCGCTCGGCTCACTCGCGGACGGGGGCTGCCTGTGTTTCTCAGACGCGAAAGGCTCCGGCATGCCTCTGAGGGTGCGGCATGAGCTTCTGTAGAGATCCTCCCTAGAGAGGCTCGAGCTGCAGCCTGCCTGTGAGTGGAGACTTCCCTACAGAAGCGGAGCCCTGTGCTTTGTGACATCTGTTGCGAAGGACCGCAGCCTTCTTCTGAGCCGACCCTGCCTGACACAGATTTCTGCGGAGCGTGGCTGGTGTTGGGAAAGATTTGTTTTCTCACTCGAGCGGTCAGAATTAAGTGCAGGGCCAGCTCTGGGAGTGAACCGAACGGGCCCGGAGCTCAGCGGAGTGAAGAGAAAGTTTGCCACTCAGCTCTTTGCCTGTAGCTGTCTAGAGTGTTCTGTGAGGTTATTGCTGGCTGTGAAATAAAAATGAAAACGAAATAAAAACGGGACAGCAAACCCAAAAGAACACAGAAAATTTCTTTTGTGTGATGACTTTTTTTATTACAACACGACCTGGGTATCGAACCCAGGGGTGGAACAGAAACGGTCCGCAGCTCAGCGAACCCTGTCTGACACACAGCTCTGCCGTGTGACTCGTGGCATCCAGCCTGTCTCTCGCTCGGCTCACTCGCGGGCGGGGGCTGCCTGTGTTTCTCAGACGCGAAAGGCTCCGGCCTGCCTCTGAGGGTGCGGCCTGAGCCTCTGTAGAGAGCCTCCGTAGAGAGCCTGCCTGGGAGTGGGGACTTCCCGCTTGTATCGAACCCAGGGGTGGAACAGAAACGGTCCGCAGCTCAGCGAACCCTGTCTGACACACAGCTCTGCCGTGTGACTCGTGGCATCCAGCCTGTCTCTCGCTCGGCTCACTCGCGGGCGGGGGCTGCCTGTGTTTCTCAGACGCGAAAGGCTCCGGCCTGCCTCTGAGGGTGCGGCCTGAGCCTCTGTAGAGAGCCTCCGTAGAGAGCCTGCCTGGGAGTGGGGACTTCCCGCTAGTATCGAACCCAGGGGTGGAACAGAATCGGTCCGCAGCTCAGCCAACCCTGCCTGACACACAGCTCTGCCGTGTGACTCGTGGCATCCAGCCTGTCTCTCGCTCGGCTCACTCGCGGGCGGGGGCTGCCTGTGTTTCTCAGACGCGAAAGGCTCCGGCCTGCCTCTGAGGGTACGGCCTGAGCCTCTGTAGAGAGCCTCTGTAGAGAGCCTGCCTGCGAGTGGGGACTTCCCGCTTGTATCGAACCCAGGGGTGGAACAGAAACGGTCCGCAGCTCAGCCAACCCTGCCTGACACACAGCTCTGCCGTGTGACTCGTGGCATCCAGCCTGTCTCTCGGTCCGCTCACTCGCGGGCGGGGGCTGCCTGTGTTTCTCAGACGCGAAAGGCTCCGGCCTGCCTCTGAGGGTGCGGCCTGAGCCTCTGTAGAGAGCCTCCGTAGAGAGCCTGCCTGCGAGTGGGGACTTCCCGACAGAAGCGGAGCCCTGTGCCTTGTGACATCTGTTTCGAAAGACCGCAGCCTGCTTGTGCAGCTTGCTTGACACGGATTTCTGCGGAGCGTGGCTGATGTTGGGAAAGACTTGTATTCTCACTCGAGCGGTCAGAATTAAGTGCAGGGCCAGCTCTGGGAGTGAACCGAACGGGCCCGGAGCTCAGCGGAGTGCAGAGAAAGTTTGCCACTCAGCTCTTTGCCTGTAGCTGTCTAGAATGTTCTGTGAGGTTATTGCTGGCTGTGAAATAAAATTGAAAACGAAATAAAAACGGGACAGAAAACCCAAAAGAACACAGAAAATTTCTTTTGTGTGATGACTTTTTTTATGACAACACGACCTGGGTATCAAACCCAGGGGTGGAACAGAAACGGTCCGCATCTCAGCGAACCCTGTCTGACACACAGCTCTGCCGTGTGACTCGTGGCATCCAGCCTGTCTCTCGGTCCACTCACTCGCGGGCGGGGGCTGCCTGTGTTTCTCAGACGCGAAAGGCTCCGGCCTGCCTCTGAGGGTGCGGCCTCAGCCTTTGTAGAGATCCTCCGTAGAGAGCCTGCCTGCGAGTGTGGACTTCCCGACAGAAGCGGAGCCCTGTGCCTTGTGACATCTGTTTCGAAAGACCGCAGCCTGCTTCTGCTTCTGCAGCTTGCTTGACACGGATTTCTGCGGAGCCTGGCTGGTGTTGGGAAAGATTTGTTTTCTCACTCGAGCGGTCAGAATTAAGTGCAGGGCCAGCTCTGGGAGTGAACCGAACGGGCCCGGAGCTCAGCGGAGTGAAGAGAAAGTTTGCCACCGAGCTCTTTGCCCGAAGCTGTCGAGGGTGTTCTGTGAGGAATTTGCTGGCTGTGAAATTAAAATAAAAACGAAATAAAAACGGGACAGAAAACCCAAAAGAACACAGAAAATTTCTTTTGTGTGATGACTGTTTTATTACAACACGACCTGGGTATCGAACCCAGGGGTGGAACAGAAACGGTCCGCAGCTCAGCGAACCCTGTCTGACACACAGCTCTGCCGTGTGACTCGTGGCATCCAGCCTGTCTCTCGCTCGGCTCACTCGCGGGCGGGGGCTGCCTGTGTTTCTCAGACGCGAAAGGCTCCGGCCTGCCTCTGAGTGTGCGGCCTGAGCCTCTGTAGAGAGCCTCCGTAGAGAGCCTGCCTGCGAGTGGGGACTTCCCGCTTGTATCGAACCCAGGGGTGGAACAGAAACGGTCCGCAGCTCAGCCAACCCTGCCTGACACACAGCTCTGCCGTGTGACTCGTGGCATCCAGCCTGTCTCTCGCTCGGCTCACTCGCGGAGGGGGCTGTCTGTGTTTCTCAGACGCGAAAGGCTCCGGCCTGCCTCTGAGGGTGCGGCCTGAGCCTCTGTAGAGAGCCTCCGTAGAGAACCTGCCTGGGAGTGGGGACTTCCCGCTTGTATCGAACCCAGGGGTGGAACAGAAACGGTCCGCAGCTCAGCCAACCCTGCCTGACACACAGCTCTGCCGTGTGACTCGTGGCATCCAGCCTGTCTCTCGGTCCACTCACTCGCGGACGGGGGCTGCCTGTGTTTCTCAGACGCGAAAAGCTCCGGCATGCCTCTGAGGGTGCGGCCTGAACCTCTGTAGAGAGCCTCCGTAGAGAGCCTGTCTGCGAGTGGGGTCTTCCCGACAGAAGCGGAGCCCTGTGCTTTGTGACATCTGTTGCGAAGGACTGCAGCCTTCTTCTGAGCCGACCCTGCCTGACACGGATTTCTGCGGAGCGTGGCCGGTGTTCGGAAAGATTTTTTTCTCACTCGAGCAGTCAGAATTAAGTGCAGGGCCAACTCGGCGAGTGAACCGAAAGGGCTCAGAGCTCAGCGGATTGAAGAGAAAGTTTGCCACCGAGCTCTTTGCCCGAAGCTGTCTACAGTGTTCTGTGAGGTTTTTGCTGGCTGTGAAATAAAAATAAAAACGAAATAAAAACCCACAGGAACACAGAAATTTATTTTGTGTGATGACTTTTTTATTACAACACGACCTGGGTATCGAACCCAGGGGTGGAACAGAAACGGTCCACAGCTCAGCCAACCCTGCCTGACACAGAGCTCTGCCGTGTGACTCGGGGCATCCAGCCTGTCTCTCGCTCGGCTCACTCGCGGACGGGGGCTGCCTGTGTTTCTCAGACGCGAAAGGCTCCGGCATGCCTCTGAGGGTGCGGCATGAGCTTCTGTAGAGATCCTCCCTAGAGAGGCTCGAGCTGCAGCCTGCCTGTGAGTGGAGACTTCCCTACAGAAGCGGAGCCCTGTGCTTTGTGACATCTGTTGCGAAGGACCGCAGCCTTCTTCTGAGCCGACCCTGCCTGACACAGATTTCTGCGGAGCGTGGCTGGTGTTGGGAAAGATTTGTTTTCTCACTCGAGCGGTCAGAATTAAGTGCAGGGCCAGCTCTGGGAGTGAACCGAACGGGCCCGGAGCTCAGCGGAGTGAAGAGAAAGTTTGCCACTCAGCTCTTTGCCTGTAGCTGTCTAGAGTGTTCTGTGAGGTTATTGCTGGCTGTGAAATAAAAATGAAAACGAAATAAAAACGGGACAGCAAACCCAAAAGAACACAGAAAATTTCTTTTGTGTGATGACTTTTTTTTATTACAACACGACCTGGGTATCGAACCCAGGGGTGGAACAGAAACGGTCCGCAGCTCAGCGAACCCTGTCTGACACACAGCTCTGCCGTGTGACTCGTGGCATCCAGCCTGTCTCTCGCTCGGCTCACTCGCGGGCGGGGGCTGCCTGTGTTTCTCAGACGCGAAAGGCTCCGGCCTGCCTCTGAGGGTGCGGCCTGAGCCTCTGTAGAGAGCCTCCGTAGAGAGCCTGCCTGCGAGTGGGGACTTCCCGCTTGTATCGAACCCAGGGGTGGAAGAGAAACGGTCCGCAGCTCAGCCAACCCTGTCTGACACAGAGCTCTGCCGTGTGACTCGTGGCATCCAGCCTGTCTCTCGCTCGGCTCACTCGCGGACGGGGGCTGCCTGTGTTTCTCAGACGCGAAAGGCTGCGGCCTGCCTCTGAGGGTGCGGCCTGAGCCTCTGTAGAGAGCCTCCGTAGAGAGCCTGCCTGCGAGTGGGGACTTCCCGCTTGTATCGAACCCAGGGGTGGAACAGAAACGGTCCGCAGCTCAGCCTACCCTGCCTGATACACAGCTCTGCCGTGTGACTCGTGGCATCCAGCCTGTTTCTCGGTCCGCTCACTCGCGGGCGGGGGCTGCCTGTGTTTCTCAGACGCGAAAGGCTCCGGCCTGCCTCTGAGGGTGCGGCTTGAGCCTCTGTAGAGAGCCTCCGTAGAGAGCCTGCCTGCGAATGGGGACTTCCCGACAGAAGCGGAGCCCTGTGCCTTGTGACATCTGTTTCGAAAGACCGCAGCCTGCTTCTGCTTCTGCTTCTGCTTCTGCTTCTGCTTCTGCAGCTTGCTTGACACGGATTTCTGCAGAGCGTGGCTGCTGTTGGGAAAGATTTGTTTTCTGACTCGAGCGGTCAGAATTAAGTGCAGGGCCAGCTCTGGGAGTGAACCGAACGGGCCCGGAGCTCAGCGGAGTGAAGAGAAAGTTTGCCACTCAGCTCATTGCCTGTAGCTGTCTAGAGTGTTCTGTGTGGTTTTTGCTGGCTGTGAAATAAAAATGAAAACGAAATAAAAACGGGACAGAAAACCCAAAAGAACACAAAAAATTTCTTTTGTGTGATGACTTTTTTTATTACAACACGACCTGGGTATCGAACCCAGGGGTGGAACAGAAACGGTCCGCATCTCAGCCAACCCTGCCTGACACACAGCTCTGCCGTGTGACTCGTGGCATCCAGCCTGTCTCTCGCTCGGCTCACTCGCGGGCGGGGGCTGCCTGTGTTTCTCAGACACGAAAGGCTCCGGCCTGTCTCTTAGGGTGCGGCCTGAGCCTCTGTAGAGAGCCTCCGTAGAGAGCCTGCCTGCGAGTGGGGACTTCCCGACAGAAGCGGAGCCCTGTGCTTTGTGAAATCTGTTTCGAAAGACCGCAGCCTGCTTCTGCTTCTGCAGCTTGCTTGACACGGATTTCTGCAGAGCGTGGCTGGTGTTGGGAAAGATTTGTTTTCTCACTCGAGCGGTCAGAATTAAGTGCAGGGCCAGCTCTGGGAGTGAACCGAACGGGCCCGGAGCTCAGCGGAGTGAAGAGAAAGTTTGCCACTCAGCTCATTGCCTGTAGCTGTCTAGAGTGTTCTGTGAGGTTTTTGCTGGCTGTGAAATAAAAATGAAAACGAAATAAAAACGGGACAGAAAACCCGAAAGAACACAGAAAATTTCTTTTGAGTGATGACTTTTTTTATTACAACACGACCTGGGTATCGAACCCAGGGGTGGAACAGAAACGGTCCGCAGCTCAGCGAACCCTGTCTGACACACAGCTCTGCCGTGTGACTCGTGGCATCCAGCCTGTCTCTCGCTCGGCTCACTCGCGGACGGGGGCTGCCTGTGTTTCTCAGACGCGAAAGGCTCCGGCATGCCTCTGACGTTGCGGCCTGAGCCTCTGTAGAGAGCCTCCGTAGAGAGGCTCGAGCTGCAGCCTGCCTGCGAGTGAGACTTCCCTACAGAAGCGGAGCCCTGTGCTTTGTGACTCGTGTTGCGAAAGACCTTAACCTTCTTCTGAGCCGGCCCTGCCTGACACAGATTTCTGTGGAGCGTGGCTGGTGTTGGGAAAGATTTGTTTTCTCACTCGAGCGGTCAGAATTAAGTGCAGGGCCAGCTCTGGGAGTGAACCGAAAGGGCCCGGAGCTTGGCGGAGTGAAGAGAAAGTTTGCCACCGAGCTCTTTGCCCGAAGCTGTCGAGAGGGTTCTGTGAGGATTTTGCTGGCTGTGAAATAAAAATAAAAACGAAATAAAAACGGGACAGAAAAACCAAAAGAACACAAAAAATTTCTTTTGTGTGATGACTTTTTTATTACAACACGACCTGGGTATCCAACCCAGGGGTGGAACAGAAACGGTCCGCAGCTCAGCCAAACGGAGAAAAAGTTTTCCTTGCAGGACCACATCTGCAGCTATCGCAGCCTGCTTAGGAGTGTGCACCTCCCGACAGACAAGGATCCCTGTGGAGCGTGGTTCGCGTTGCGAAAGGCAGCAGCCTGCTTTTGAACCGCCCCTGCCTGACAAAGAGCTCTGTGGAGCGTGACTCGTGTTGCGAAAAGCTCTCAGCCTGCCTACGAGTTTGCACTCCGCGACAGACACGGAGCCCTGTGGAGCGAGGCTCGCGTTGCGACAGGCTCCGGTCTGACTATGAGTCTGTGAGCGGAATTCCCCTTCCAGCAGCACATCTGAATGCTCTCTCAGCCTGCTTATGAGTCGGCCCCGCCTGACACACAGCTCTGCCGTTTGACTCGTGGCATCCAGCCTGTCTCTCGGTCCGCTCACTCGCGGACGGGGGCTGCCAGTGTTTTTCAGATGCGAAAGGCTTCGGCCTGCCTCTGAGGGTGCAGCCTTAGCCTCTGTAGAGAGCCTCCGTGCTACTGCCTGCCTGCGAGTGTGGACCTCCCGACAGAAGCGGAGCACTGTGCTTTGTGACTTCTGTTGCGAAGGACCGCAGACTGCTTCTGAGTCGCCCCTGCCTGACACAGATTTCTGCAGAGCGTGGCTGGTTTTGGGAAAGGTTTTTCTCAATCGAGCTGTCAGAATTAAGTGCAGGGCCAGCTCTGGGAGTGAACTAAAAAGGGCCCGGAGCTCAGCGGAGTGAAGAGAAGAGCTCCGGCCTGCCTCTGACGGTGCGGCCTGAGCCTCTGTAGAGATCCTCCCTAGAGAGGCTCCAGCTGCAGCCTGCCTGCGAGTGGGGTCTTCCCGACAGAAGCGGAGCCCTGTGCTTTGTGACATCTGTTGCGAAAGACCGCAGCCTGCTTCTGCAGCTTGCTTGACACGGATTTCTGCAAAGCGTGGCAGGTGTTGGGAAAGAGTTTTCTCACTCGAAAGAGTTTTCTCACTCGAGCGGTCAGAATTAAGTGCAGGGCCAGCTCTGGGAGTGAACCGAAGGGCCCGGAGCTCAGCGGAGTGAAGAGAAAGTTTGCCACCGAGCTCTTTGCCCGAAGCTGTCTAGAGTGATCTGTGAGGTTTTTGCTGGCTGTGAAAAAAAATTAAAAACGAAATAAGAACGGGACAAAAAACCCAAAGGAACACAAAAATGTATTTTGTGTGATGACTTTTTTATTACAACACGAGCTGGGTCTCCAGCCCGGGGCTTGAACAGAAACGGTCCGCAGCTCAGCCAACCCTGCCTGACACACAGCTCTGCCGTTTGACTCGTGGCATCCAGCCTGTCTCTCGGTCCGGTCACTCGCGGGTGGGGGCTGCCTGTGTTTTTCAGACGCGAAAGGCTCCGGCATGCCCCTGAGGGTGCGGCCTGAGCCTCTGTAGAGATCCTCCCTAGAGAGGCCCGAGCTGCAGCCTGCCTGCGAGTGGGGACTTTCCTACAGAAGCGGAGCCCTGTGCTTTGTGACTCGTGTTGCGAAGGACCGCAGCCTTCTTCTGAGCCGACCCTGCCTGACACAGATTTCTGTGGAGCGTGGCTGGTGTTGGGAAAGATTTGTTTTCTCACTCGAGCGGTCAGAATTAAGTGCAGGGCCAGCTCGGGGAGTGAACCGAAAGGGCCCGGAGCTCAGCGGAGTGAAGAGAAAGTTTGCCACCGAGCTCTTTGCCCGAAGCTGTCTAGAGTGTTCTGTGAGGTTTTTGCTGGCTGTGAAATAAAAATAAAAACGAAATAAAAACCCAAAAACACAGAAATTTATTTTGTGTGATGACTTTTTTATTACAACACGAGCTGTGTCTCCAGCCCGGGGCTGGAACAGAAACGGTCCGCAGCTCAGCCAACACTTCCTGACACACAGCTCTGCCGTTTGACTCGTGGCATCCAGCCTGTCTCTCGGTCCGGTCACTCGCGGGTGGGGGCTGCCTGTGTTTTTCAGACGCGAAAGGCTCCGGCATTCCCCTTGAGGGTGCGGCCTGAGCCTCTGTAGAGAGCCTCCGTAGGGAGCCCTGCCTGCGAGTGGGGACTTCCCGACAGAAGTGGAGCCCTGTGCTTTGTGACCGCAGCCTGCTTCTGCTTCTGCAGCTTGCTTGACACGGATTTCTGCAGAGCGTGGCTGGTGTTGGGAAAGAGTTTTCTCACTCGAAAGAGTTTTCTCACTCGAGCGGTCAGAATTAAGTGCAGGGCCAGCTCTGGGAGTGAACCGAAGGGCCCGGAGCTCAGCGGAGTGAAGAGAAAGTTTGCCACCGAGCTGTTTGCCCGAAGCTGTCTAGAGTGTTCTGTGAGGTCTTTGCTGGCTGTGAAATAAAAATAAAAACGAAATAAAAACGGGACAAAAAACCCAAAGGAACACAGAAATTTATTTTGTGTGATGACTTTTTTATTACAACACGAGCTGGGTCTCCAGCCCGGGGCTGGAACAGAAACTGTCTGCAGCTCAGCCAACCCTGCCTGACACACAGCTCTGCCGTTTGACTCGTGGCATCCAGCCTGTCTCTTGGTCCGGTCACTTGCGGGTGGGGGCTGCCTGTGTTTTTCAGATGCGAAAGGCTCTGGCCTGCCTATGACGGTGCGACCTGAGCCTCTGTAGAGATCCTCCCTAGAGAGGCTCGAGCTGCAGCCTGCCTGCGAGTGGGGACTTCCCTACAGAAGCGGAGGCCTGTCCTTTGTGACTCGTGTTGCGAAAGACCGCAACCTTCTTCTGAGCCGACCCTGCCTGACACAGATTTCTGTGGAGCGTGGCTGGTGTTGGGAAAGATTTTTTCTCACTTGAACCTTGTGGCACCAAATCTCTTATTGTTATTGAGATTGAGCTCTCCACCTCAACCTACTGTGAATGTTGTGTGAGATTTTCACTGGGTGTAAAATAAATAAAAACTGAACAAATAATCGAAAAGAACCCAAAAATTATAGTATTTTTTTTGTGATTCGGGGATGCCTTCTGATGCAAAAGGCTCGTAGCGTTGGCCAGCCTTCGCGATCTGGTCTGCGCCCTGGAAACGAGCAGCGTGGGTTTGCGAGGGTAGCCGAGCTGCCACACGGCTGCTTGTTCGGGGATAGGATCGGCCTGCGAGCTCCTCTCATCAACGACACGCTTCAGTTTGCCTCTGAGTCGGCTTCCCTGACACAGCGCGCTGTGCTGTGTGTCGCAGAGTCACACATCAAACCCTTCCCGTAGAGCTTCATGTGCTGTCAGAGTGGAGGCGATCGGCCTGCTCTGGGGCTGGGCTCCCCTTGGGGTTGCTTCACATTTGGAACATTTGGAGATGCAAGCGGAGCCAGCCCGGAGAGGGAACAGAAACGGACCACAGCTCAATGGAAAGGAGAGAATTTTGGTCTTCGAGAACTCCGCCTGAAGCTATCGCCAATGTTCAGTGAGGTTTTCACTGGCTGTAAAATAAAAATAAAAAAAACAGGACAGAAAATCCAAACGAACACAGAAATTGTTTTTATATTGTACAGCTTTTTTATTACAACATGACCTGGGTATCCAACCCAGGGTGGAACCGAAACGGTTAGAGCTCAGCGGAATGGAGAAAATCGGCCCTCCCTGACACAGAGCGCTGCGGTGTGACTCGTGGCATCCAGCCTGTCTCTCAGTCAGTTCACTCGCAGGCGCAGGCTGCGTGTGTTTCTCAGACGCGAAAGGCTCCAGCCTTCCTCTGAGGATGCCCCCCCTGCCCCCCGACGCAGAGCTCTATGGTGTGTGGATTGTGTTCTGAAAGGGTTTTCTCACTCGAGCGGTCAGAATTAAATCCTGAGCCAAGCAGAGCCGCTCGTGCGGTTCCCTTCACCCGACCTGAGCCTCTCTACGGAGCTTCATGTGCTGTCAGAGGGGAGAGGGTCTGCATGCGGGCTGCTCTCAGCCAATGCACGATCCAGCCTACCCTAAGTCGGCTCCCCTGCACGGTCCAGCCTGCCTCTCATTCTCCTCCCCTGCAGAGGCGGGCTGCGTGTGTGCCTCAGACGGGAAAGGCTCCAGCCTTCCTCTGCCTTGGCCCCCCCTTGAAACGGCGCTCCGTGGCTTTACTTCACGCAGAGCCGCTCGGGATTTTTCGCTTCACACAAACCAAGCCTTTCCGTCGAGCTTCATGTGCTGTCAGAGGGGACAGGCTCTGACTGCCGGCTGCACTGCGGCTCGGCTCCCTTGAGGTTGCTTCACAGTCAGAACGCTTGTGTTCGGAAAGGGTTTTCTCACTCCGGCTGTCAGAATTACATCCTGAGCCAGCCTGGAGAGGGAACAGAAATGGCCCAGAGCTGAACAGGCTGAAGAGAATGTCCTTCTTAGAGCTCTACGCCTGAATCTATCGCAAATATTCTGTGAGGTTTTCACTGGCTGTAAAATAAAAAAAAAAAAACAGGACAGAAAATCCAAATGAACACAGAAATTGTTTTTATTTTGTATGACTTTTTTATTACAACATGACCTAGGGATCCAACCCGCGGATGGGACAGAAACGGTCCGAGCTCAGCGGAATGGAGAAAGAGTTGGCCTTCCAGCACCACATCTGAAACTATCCCAGCCTGCCTATGAGTCGGCCCTCCCTGACACAGAGCTCTGTGGCGTGTCTCTCGTGTTTGGAAAATCTTTTTCTCAGGGCCAGCTTGGGGAGTGCACCGAAAATACCCGGAGCTCAGCTGACTGAAGAGAAAGTCGGTCACTGAGCACTTTGCGTGAAGCTGTTGCGAATGTTCTGCAAAGTTTTTGCTGTCTGTGAAATAAAAAAAATAAAAAATAAAAATTGGACAAAAAATCCAATGGAACACAGAATTTTCATTTGTGCGATGACTTTTTTATCACAACATGACCCGGGTATCCAACCCAGGGTGGAACAGAAACTGTCCACAGCTCAGCCAAACGGAAAAAGAGTTGGCCTTCCATGACCACATCTGAAGATATCGCAACCTCCCTCTAAGTCAGCCTTTCTGGAAAGACACAGAGCTCTGTGGAGCGTGGCTCGTGTCGGGAAAGGCTGCAAGCCGCCTATGAGCCGGCCCCTCCCGACAGACACAGATCTCTGTTGTGTGTGGATCATGTTGCGAGAGGCTGCAGCCTGCCAATGAGTGGGTCCCTCCGGACAGACGCTGAGCTCTGTGGCGTGTGGCTAATGTTGCGAAAGGTTCCAGCCTGCCTCTGAGTGGGCCCCTCAGGACAGACTCAGAGCTCTATGGAGTGTGACTTGTCTCAGCGAAAGGCTCCAGCCTGCCTCTGAGCCGCCCCTCCCTGACACAGAGCTCTGTCGCGTGTCTCTCATGTTGGGAAAGGAAAGGTCTCTCATGTTGCAGGCTCGAGCTGCAGCCTGCCTGCGAGTGGGGACTTCCCTAGAGAAGCGGAGCCCTGTGCTTTGTGTCTCGTGTTGAGAAGGACCGCAGCCTTCTTCTGAGCTGACCCTGCCTGACACAGATTTCTGTGGAGCGTGGCTGGTGTTGGGAAAGATTTGTTTTCTCACTCGAGCGGTCAGAATTACGTGCAGGGCCAGCTCCGGGAGTGAATCAAAATGGCCCGGAGCTCAGCGGAGTGAAGAGAAAGTTTGCCACCGAGCTCTTCGCCTGAAGCTGTCTAGAGTGTTCTGTAAGGTTTTTGCTGGCTGTGAAATAAAAAAAAAAAGAAATAAAACGGGACAGAAAATCCAAAAGAACACAGAAAATGTCTTTTGTGTGATGACCTTTATATTACAACACGAAATGGGGATCCAACCCAGGGTGGAACAGAAACGGTCTAAAGCTCAGTAAACCCTGCCTGACACAGAGCTCTGCCATGTGACTCGTGGCATCCAGCCTGTCTCTCGGTGGGCTCACTCGCGGGCGGGGGCTGCCTGTGTTTCTCAGACGCGAAAGGCTCCGGCCTGCCTCTGAGGGTGCGGCCTGAGCCTCTGTAGAGAGCCTCCGTAGAGAGCCTGCCTGCGAGTGGGGACTTCCCGACAGAAGCGGAGCCCTGTGCCTTGTGACATCTGTTTCGAAAGACCGCAGCCTGCTTGTGCAGCTTGCTTGACACGGATTTCTGCGGAGCGTGGCTGATGTTGGGAAAGACTTGTATTCTCACTCGAGCGGTCAGAATTAAGTGCAGGGCCAGCTCTGGGAGTGAACCGAACGGGCCCGGAGCTCAGCGGAGTGCAGAGAAAGTTTGCCACTCAGCTCTTTGCCTGTAGCTGTCTAGAGTGTTCTGTGAGGTTTTTGCTGGCTGTGAAATAAAAATGAAAACGAAATAAAAACGGGACAGAAAACCCAAAAGAACACAGAAAATTTCTTTTGTGTGATGACTTTTTTTATGACAACACGACCTGGGTATCAAACCCAGGGGTGGAACAGAAACGGTCCGCATCTCAGCGAACCCTGTCTGACACACAGCTCTGCCGTGTGACTCGTGGCATCCAGCCTGTCTCTCGGTCCACTCACTCGCGGGCGGGGGCTGCCTGTGTTTCTCAGACGCGAAAGGCTCCGGCCTGCCTCTGAGGGTGCGGCCTCAGCCTTTGTAGAGATCCTCCGTAGAGAGCCTGCCTGCGAGTGGGGACTTCCCGACAGAAGCGGAGCCCTGTGCCTTGTGACATCTGTTTCGAAAGACCGCAGCCTGCTTCTGCTTCTGCAGCTTGCTTGACACGGATTTCTGCGGAGCCTGGCTGGTGTTGGGAAAGATTTGTTTTCTCACTCGAGCGGTCAGAATTAAGTGCAGGGCCAGCTCTGGGAGTGAACCGAACGGGCCCGGAGCTCAGCGGAGTGAAGAGAAAGTTTGCCACCGAGCTCTTTGCCCGAAGCTGTCGAGGGTGTTCTGTGAGGAATTTGCTGGCTGTGAAATTAAAATAAAAACGAAATAAAAACGGGACAGAAAACCCAAAAGAACACAGAAAATTTCTTTTGTGTGATGACTGTTTTATTACAACACGACCTGGGTATCGAACCCAGGGGTGGAACAGAAACGGTCCGCAGCTCAGCGAACCCTGTCTGACACACAGCTCTGCCGTGTGACTCGTGGCATCCAGCCTGTCTCTCGCTCGGCTCACTCGCGGGCGGGGGCTGCCTGTGTTTCTCAGACGCGAAAGGCTCCGGCCTGCCTCTGAGTGTGCGGCCTGAGCCTCTGTAGAGAGCCTCCGTAGAGAGCCTGCCTGCGAGTGGGGACTTCCCGCTTGTATCGAACCCAGGGGTGGAACAGAAACGGTCCGCAGCTCAGCCAACCCTGCCTGACACACAGCTCTGCCGTGTGACTCGTGGCATCCAGCCTGTCTCTCGCTCGGCTCACTCGCGGAGGGGGCTGTCTGTGTTTCTCAGACGCGAAAGGCTCCGGCCTGCCTCTGAGGGTGCGGCCTGAGCCTCTGTAGAGAGCCTCCGTAGAGAACCTGCCTGGGAGTGGGGACTTCCCGCTTGTATCGAACCCAGGGGTGGAACAGAAACGGTCCGCAGCTCAGCCAACCCTGCCTGACACACAGCTCTGCCGTGTGACTCGTGGCATCCAGCCTGTCTCTCGGTCCACTCACTCGCGGACGGGGGCTGCCTGTGTTTCTCAGACGCGAAAAGCTCCGGCATGCCTCTGAGGGTGCGGCCTTAACCTCTGTAGAGAGCCTCCGTAGAGAGCCTGTCTGCGAGTGGGGTCTTCCCGACAGAAGCGGAGCCCTGTGCTTTGTGACATCTGTTGCGAAGGACTGCAGCCTTCTTCTGAGCCGACCCTGCCTGACACGGATTTCTGCGGAGCGTGGCCGGTGTTCGGAAAGATTTTTTTCTCACTCGAGCAGTCAGAATTAAGTGCAGGGCCAACTCGGCGAGTGAACCGAAAGGGCTCAGAGCTCAGCGGATTGAAGAGAAAGTTTGCCACCGAGCTCTTTGCCCGAAGCTGTCTACAGTGTTCTGTGAGGTTTTTGCTGGCTGTGAAATAAAAATAAAAACGAAATAAAAACCCACAGGAACACAGAAATTTATTTTGTGTGATGACTTTTTTATTACAACACGACCTGGGTATCGAACCCAGGGGTGGAACAGAAACGGTCCACAGCTCAGCCAACCCTGCCTGACACAGAGCTCTGCCGTGTGACTCGGGGCATCCAGCCTGTCTCTCGCTCGGCTCACTCGCGGACGGGGGCTGCCTGTGTTTCTCAGACGCGAAAGGCTCCGGCATGCCTCTGAGGGTGCGGCATGAGCTTCTGTAGAGATCCTCCCTAGAGAGGCTCGAGCTGCAGCCTGCCTGTGAGTGGAGACTTCCCTACAGAAGCGGAGCCCTGTGCTTTGTGACATCTGTTGCGAAGGACCGCAGCCTTCTTCTGAGCCGACCCTGCCTGACACAGATTTCTGCGGAGCGTGGCTGGTGTTGGGAAAGATTTGTTTTCTCACTCGAGCGGTCAGAATTAAGTGCAGGGCCAGCTCTGGGAGTGAACCGAACGGGCCCGGAGCTCAGCGGAGTGAAGAGAAAGTTTGCCACTCAGCTCTTTGCCTGTAGCTGTCTAGAGTGTTCTGTGAGGTTATTGCTGGCTGTGAAATAAAAATGAAAACGAAATAAAAACGGGACAGCAAACCCAAAAGAACACAGAAAATTTCTTTTGTGTGATGACTTTTTTTTATTACAACACGACCTGGGTATCGAACCCAGGGGTGGAACAGAAACGGTCCGCAGCTCAGCGAACCCTGTCTGACACACAGCTCTGCCGTGTGACTCGTGGCATCCAGCCTGTCTCTCGCTCGGCTCACTCGCGGGCGGGGGCTGCCTGTGTTTCTCAGACGCGAAAGGCTCCGGCCTGCCTCTGAGGGTGCGGCCTGAGCCTCTGTAGAGAGCCTCCGTAGAGAGCCTGCCTGCGAGTGGGGACTTCCCGCTTGTATCGAACCCAGGGGATGGAAGAGAAACGGTCCGCAGCTCAGCCAACCCTGTCTGACACAGAGCTCTGCCGTGTGACTCGTGGCATCCAGCCTGTCTCTCGCTCGGCTCACTCGCGGACGGGGGCTGCCTGTGTTTCTCAGACGCGAAAGGCTGCGGCCTGCCTCTGAGGGTGCGGCCTGAGCCTCTGTAGAGAGCCTCCGTAGAGAGCCTGCCTGCGAGTGGGGACTTCCCGCTTGTATCGAACCCAGGGGTGGAACAGAAACGGTCCGCAGCTCAGCCTACCCTGCCTGATACACAGCTCTGCCGTGTGACTCGTGGCATCCAGCCTGTTTCTCGGTCCGCTCACTCGCGGGCGGGGGCTGCCTGTGTTTCTCAGACGCGAAAGGCTCCGGCCTGCCTCTGAGGGTGCGGCTTGAGCCTCTGTAGAGAGCCTCCGTAGAGAGCCTGCCTGCGAATGGGGACTTCCCGACAGAAGCGGAGCCCTGTGCCTTGTGACATCTGTTTCGAAAGACCGCAGCCTGCTTCTGCTTCTGCTTCTGCTTCTGCTTCTGCTTCTGCAGCTTGCTTGACACGTATTTCTGCAGAGCGTGGCTGCTGTTGGGAAAGATTTGTTTTCTGACTCGAGCGGTCAGAATTAAGTGCAGGGCCAGCTCTGGGAGTGAACCGAACGGGCCCGGAGCTCAGCGGAGTGAAGAGAAAGTTTGCCACTCAGCTCATTGCCTGTAGCTGTCTAGAGTGTTCTGTGTGGTTTTTGCTGGCTGTGAAATAAAAATGAAAACGAAATAAAAACGGGACAGAAAACCCAAAAGAACACAAAAAATTTATTTTGTGTGATGACTTTTTTTATTACAACACGAGCTGGGTATCGAACCCAGGGGTGGAACAGAAACGGTCCGCAGCTCAGCGAACCCTGTCTGACACACAGCTCTGCCGTGTGACTCGTGGCATCCAGCCTGTCTCTCGCTCGGCTCACTCGCGGGCGGGGCCTGCCTGTGTTTCTCAGACGCGACAGGCTCCGGCCTGCCTCTGAGGGTGCGGCCTGAGCCTCTGTAGAGAGCCTCCGTAGAGAGCCTGCCTGGGAGTGGGGACCTCCCGCTTGTATCGAACCCAGGGGTGGAACAGAAACGGTCCGCATCTCAGCCAACCCTGCCTGACACACAGCTCTGCCGTGTGACTCGTGGCATCCAGCCTGTCTCTCGCTCGGCTCACTCGCGGGCGGGGGCTGCCTGTGTTTCTCAGACACGAAAGGCTCCGGCCTGTCTCTTAGGGTGCGGCCTGAGCCTCTGTAGAGAGCCTCCGTAGAGAGCCTGCCTGCGAGTGGGGACTTCCCGACAGAAGCGGAGCCCTGTGCTTTGTGAAATCTGTTTCGAAAGACCGCAGCCTGCTTCTGCTTCTGCAGCTTGCTTGACACGGATTTCTGCAGAGCGTGGCTGGTGTTGGGAAAGATTTGTTTTCTCACTCGAGCGGTCAGAATTAAGTGCAGGGCCAGCTCTGGGAGTGAACCGAACGGGCCCGGAGCTCAGCGGAGTGAAGAGAAAGTTTGCCACTCAGCTCATTGCCTGTAGCTGTCTAGAGTGTTCTGTGAGGTTTTTGCTGGCTGTGAAATAAAAATGAAAACGAAATAAAAACGGGACAGAAAACCCGAAAGAACACAGAAAATTTCTTTTGAGTGATGACTTTTTTTATTACAACACGACCTGGGTATCGAACCCAGGGGTGGAACAGAAACGGTCCGCAGCTCAGCGAACCCTGTCTGACACACAGCTCTGCCGTGTGACTCGTGGCATCCAGCCTGTCTCTCGCTCGGCTCACTCGCGGACGGGGGCTGCCTGTGTTTCTCAGACGCGAAAGGCTCCGGCATGCCTCTGACGTTGCGGCCTGAGCCTCTGTAGAGAGCCTCCGTAGAGAGGCTCGAGCTGCAGCCTGCCTGCGAGTGAGACTTCCCTACAGAAGCGGAGCCCTGTGCTTTGTGACTCGTGTTGCGAAAGACCTTAACCTTCTTCTGAGCCGGCCCTGCCTGACACAGATTTCTGTGGAGCGTGGCTGGTGTTGGGAAAGATTTGTTTTCTCACTCGAGCGGTCAGAATTAAGTGCAGGGCCAGCTCTGGGAGTGAACCGAAAGGGCCCGGAGCTTGGCGGAGTGAAGAGAAAGTTTGCCACCGAGCTCTTTGCCCGAAGCTGTCGAGAGGGTTCTGTGAGGATTTTGCTGGCTGTGAAATAAAAATAAAAACGAAATAAAAACGGGACAGAAAAACCAAAAGAACACAAAAAATTTCTTTTGTGTGATGACTTTTTTATTACAACACGACCTGGGTATCCAACCCAGGGGTGGAACAGAAACGGTCCGCAGCTCAGCCAAACGGAGAAAAAGTTTTCCTTGCAGGACCACATCTGCAGCTATCGCAGCCTGCTTAGGAGTGTGCACCTCCCGACAGACAAGGATCCCTGTGGAGCGTGGTTCGCGTTGCGAAAGGCAGCAGCCTGCTTTTGAACCGCCCCTGCCTGACAAAGAGCTCTGTGGAGCGTGACTCGTGTTGCGAAAAGCTCTCAGCCTGCCTACGAGTTTGCACTCCGCGACAGACACGGAGCCCTGTGGAGCGAGGCTCGCGTTGCGACAGGCTCCGGTCTGACTATGAGTCTGTGAGCGGAATTCCCCTTCCAGCAGCACATCTGAATGCTCTCTCAGCCTGCTTATGAGTCGGCCCCGCCTGACACACAGCTCTGCCGTTTGACTCGTGGCATCCAGCCTGTCTCTCGGTCCGCTCACTCGCGGACGGGGGCTGCCAGTGTTTTTCAGATGCGAAAGGCTTCGGCCTGCCTCTGAGGGTGCAGCCTTAGCCTCTGTAGAGAGCCTCCGTGCTACTGCCTGCCTGCGAGTGTGGACCTCCCGACAGAAGCGGAGCACTGTGCTTTGTGACTTCTGTTGCGAAGGACCGCAGACTGCTTCTGAGTCGCCCCTGCCTGACACAGATTTCTGCAGAGCGTGGCTGGTTTTGGGAAAGGTTTTTCTCAATCGAGCTGTCAGAATTAAGTGCAGGGCCAGCTCTGGGAGTGAACTAAAAAGGGCCCGGAGCTCAGCGGAGTGAAGAGAAGAGCTCCGGCCTGCCTCTGACGGTGCGGCCTGAGCCTCTGTAGAGATCCTCCCTAGAGAGGCTCCAGCTGCAGCCTGCCTGCGAGTGGGGTCTTCCCGACAGAAGCGGAGCCCTGTGCTTTGTGACATCTGTTGCGAAAGACCGCAGCCTGCTTCTGCAGCTTGCTTGACACGGATTTCTGCAAAGCGTGGCAGGTGTTGGGAAAGAGTTTTCTCACTCGAAAGAGTTTTCTCACTCGAGCGGTCAGAATTAAGTGCAGGGCCAGCTCTGGGAGTGAACCGAAGGGCCCGGAGCTCAGCGGAGTGAAGAGAAAGTTTGCCACCGAGCTCTTTGCCCGAAGCTGTCTAGAGTGATCTGTGAGGTTTTTGCTGGCTGTGAAAAAAAATTAAAAACGAAATAAGAACGGGACAAAAAACCCAAAGGAACACAAAAATGTATTTTGTGTGATGACTTTTTTATTACAACACGAGCTGGGTCTCCAGCCCGGGGCTTGAACAGAAACGGTCCGCAGCTCAGCCAACCCTGCCTGACACACAGCTCTGCCGTTTGACTCGTGGCATCCAGCCTGTCTCTCGGTCCGGTCACTCGCGGGTGGGGGCTGCCTGTGTTTTTCAGACGCGAAAGGCTCCGGCATGCCCCTGAGGGTGCGGCCTGAGCCTCTGTAGAGATCCTCCCTAGAGAGGCCCGAGCTGCAGCCTGCCTGCGAGTGGGGACTTTCCTACAGAAGCGGAGCCCTGTGCTTTGTGACTCGTGTTGCGAAGGACCGCAGCCTTCTTCTGAGCCGACCCTGCCTGACACAGATTTCTGTGGAGCGTGGCTGGTGTTGGGAAAGATTTGTTTTCTCACTCGAGCGGTCAGAATTAAGTGCAGGGCCAGCTCGGGGAGTGAACCGAAAGGGCCCGGAGCTCAGCGGAGTGAAGAGAAAGTTTGCCACCGAGCTCTTTGCCCGAAGCTGTCTAGAGTGTTCTGTGAGGTTTTTGCTGGCTGTGAAATAAAAATAAAAACGAAATAAAAACCCAAAAACACAGAAATTTATTTTGTGTGATGACTTTTTTATTACAACACGAGCTGTGTCTCCAGCCCGGGGCTGGAACAGAAACGGTCCGCAGCTCAGCCAACACTTCCTGACACACAGCTCTGCCGTTTGACTCGTGGCATCCAGCCTGTCTCTCGGTCCGGTCACTCGCGGGTGGGGGCTGCCTGTGTTTTTCAGACGCGAAAGGCTCCGGCATTCCCCTTGAGGGTGCGGCCTGAGCCTCTGTAGAGAGCCTCCGTAGGGAGCCCTGCCTGCGAGTGGGGACTTCCCGACAGAAGTGGAGCCCTGTGCTTTGTGACCGCAGCCTGCTTCTGCTTCTGCAGCTTGCTTGACACGGATTTCTGCAGAGCGTGGCTGGTGTTGGGAAAGAGTTTTCTCACTCGAAAGAGTTTTCTCACTCGAGCGGTCAGAATTAAGTGCAGGGCCAGCTCTGGGAGTGAACCGAAGGGCCCGGAGCTCAGCGGAGTGAAGAGAAAGTTTGCCACCGAGCTGTTTGCCCGAAGCTGTCTAGAGTGTTCTGTGAGGTCTTTGCTGGCTGTGAAATAAAAATAAAAACGAAATAAAAACGGGACAAAAAACCCAAAGGAACACAGAAATTTATTTTGTGTGATGACTTTTTTATTACAACACGAGCTGGGTCTCCAGCCCGGGGCTGGAACAGAAACTGTCTGCAGCTCAGCCAACCCTGCCTGACACACAGCTCTGCCGTTTGACTCGTGGCATCCAGCCTGTCTCTTGGTCCGGTCACTTGCGGGTGGGGGCTGCCTGTGTTTTTCAGATGCGAAAGGCTCTGGCCTGCCTATGACGGTGCGACCTGAGCCTCTGTAGAGATCCTCCCTAGAGAGGCTCGAGCTGCAGCCTGCCTGCGAGTGGGGACTTCCCTACAGAAGCGGAGGCCTGTCCTTTGTGACTCGTGTTGCGAAAGACCGCAACCTTCTTCTGAGCCGACCCTGCCTGACACAGATTTCTGTGGAGCGTGGCTGGTGTTGGGAAAGATTTTTTCTCACTTGAACCTTGTGGCACCAAATCTCTTATTGTTATTGAGATTGAGCTCTCCACCTCAACCTACTGTGAATGTTGTGTGAGATTTTCACTGGGTGTAAAATAAATAAAAACTGAACAAATAATCGAAAAGAACCCAAAAATTATAGTATTTTTTTTGTGATTCGGGGATGCCTTCTGATGCAAAAGGCTCGTAGCGTTGGCCAGCCTTCGCGATCTGGTCTGCGCCCTGGAAACGAGCAGCGTGGGTTTGCGAGGGTAGCCGAGCTGCCACACGGCTGCTTGTTCGGGGATAGGATCGGCCTGCGAGCTCCTCTCATCAACGACACGCTTCAGTTTGCCTCTGAGTCGGCTTCCCTGACACAGCGCGCTGTGCTGTGTGTCGCAGAGTCACACATCAAACCCTTCCCGTAGAGCTTCATGTGCTGTCAGAGTGGAGGCGATCGGCCTGCTCTGGGGCTGGGCTCCCCTTGGGGTTGCTTCACATTTGGAACATTTGGAGATGCAAGCGGAGCCAGCCCGGAGAGGGAACAGAAACGGACCACAGCTCAATGGAAAGGAGAGAATTTTGGTCTTCGAGAACTCCGCCTGAAGCTATCGCCAATGTTCAGTGAGGTTTTCACTGGCTGTAAAATAAAAATAAAAAAAACAGGACAGAAAATCCAAACGAACACAGAAATTGTTTTTATATTGTACAGCTTTTTTATTACAACATGACCTGGGTATCCAACCCAGGGTGGAACCGAAACGGTTAGAGCTCAGCGGAATGGAGAAAATCGGCCCTCCCTGACACAGAGCGCTGCGGTGTGACTCGTGGCATCCAGCCTGTCTCTCAGTCAGTTCACTCGCAGGCGCAGGCTGCGTGTGTTTCTCAGACGCGAAAGGCTCCAGCCTTCCTCTGAGGATGCCCCCCCTGCCCCCCGACGCAGAGCTCTATGGTGTGTGGATTGTGTTCTGAAAGGGTTTTCTCACTCGAGCGGTCAGAATTAAATCCTGAGCCAAGCAGAGCCGCTCGTGCGGTTCCCTTCACCCGACCTGAGCCTCTCTACGGAGCTTCATGTGCTGTCAGAGGGGAGAGGGTCTGCATGCGGGCTGCTCTCAGCCAATGCACGATCCAGCCTACCCTAAGTCGGCTCCCCTGCACGGTCCAGCCTGCCTCTCATTCTCCTCCCCTGCAGAGGCGGGCTGCGTGTGTGCCTCAGACGGGAAAGGCTCCAGCCTTCCTCTGCCTTGGCCCCCCCTTGAAACGGCGCTCCGTGGCTTTACTTCACGCAGAGCCGCTCGGGATTTTTCGCTTCACACAAACCAAGCCTTTCCGTCGAGCTTCATGTGCTGTCAGAGGGGACAGGCTCTGACTGCCGGCTGCACTGCGGCTCGGCTCCCTTGAGGTTGCTTCACAGTCAGAACGCTTGTGTTCGGAAAGGGTTTTCTCACTCCGGCTGTCAGAATTACATCCTGAGCCAGCCTGGAGAGGGAACAGAAATGGCCCAGAGCTGAACAGGCTGAAGAGAATGTCCTTCTTAGAGCTCTACGCCTGAATCTATCGCAAATATTCTGTGAGGTTTTCACTGGCTGTAAAATAAAAAAAAAAAAACAGGACAGAAAATCCAAATGAACACAGAAATTGTTTTTATTTTGTATGACTTTTTTATTACAACATGACCTAGGGATCCAACCCGCGGATGGGACAGAAACGGTCCGAGCTCAGCGGAATGGAGAAAGAGTTGGCCTTCCAGCACCACATCTGAAACTATCCCAGCCTGCCTATGAGTCGGCCCTCCCTGACACAGAGCTCTGTGGCGTGTCTCTCGTGTTTGGAAAATCTTTTTCTCAGGGCCAGCTTGGGGAGTGCACCGAAAATACCCGGAGCTCAGCTGACTGAAGAGAAAGTCGGTCACTGAGCACTTTGCGTGAAGCTGTTGCGAATGTTCTGCAAAGTTTTTGCTGTCTGTGAAATAAAAAAAATAAAAAATAAAAATTGGACAAAAAATCCAATGGAACACAGAATTTTCATTTGTGCGATGACTTTTTTATCACAACATGACCCGGGTATCCAACCCAGGGTGGAACAGAAACTGTCCACAGCTCAGCCAAACGGAAAAAGAGTTGGCCTTCCATGACCACATCTGAAGATATCGCAACCTCCCTCTAAGTCAGCCTTTCTGGAAAGACACAGAGCTCTGTGGAGCGTGGCTCGTGTCGGGAAAGGCTGCAAGCCGCCTATGAGCCGGCCCCTCCCGACAGACACAGATCTCTGTTGTGTGTGGATCATGTTGCGAGAGGCTGCAGCCTGCCAATGAGTGGGTCCCTCCGGACAGACGCTGAGCTCTGTGGCGTGTGGCTAATGTTGCGAAAGGTTCCAGCCTGCCTCTGAGTGGGCCCCTCAGGACAGACTCAGAGCTCTATGGAGTGTGACTTGTCTCAGCGAAAGGCTCCAGCCTGCCTCTGAGCCGCCCCTCCCTGACACAGAGCTCTGTCGCGTGTCTCTCATGTTGGGAAAGGAAAGGTCTCTCATGTTGCAGGCTCGAGCTGCAGCCTGCCTGCGAGTGGGGACTTCCCTAGAGAAGCGGAGCCCTGTGCTTTGTGTCTCGTGTTGAGAAGGACCGCAGCCTTCTTCTGAGCTGACCCTGCCTGACACAGATTTCTGTGGAGCGTGGCTGGTGTTGGGAAAGATTTGTTTTCTCACTCGAGCGGTCAGAATTACGTGCAGGGCCAGCTCCGGGAGTGAATCAAAATGGCCCGGAGCTCAGCGGAGTGAAGAGAAAGTTTGCCACCGAGCTCTTCGCCTGAAGCTGTCTAGAGTGTTCTGTAAGGTTTTTGCTGGCTGTGAAATAAAAAAAAAAAGAAATAAAACGGGACAGAAAATCCAAAAGAACACAGAAAATGTCTTTTGTGTGATGACCTTTATATTACAACACGAAATGGGGATCCAACCCAGGGTGGAACAGAAACGGTCTAAAGCTCAGTAAACCCTGCCTGACACAGAGCTCTGCCATGTGACTCGTGGCATCCAGCCTGTCTCTCGGTGGGCTCACTCGCGGGCGGGGGCTGCCTGTGTTTCTCAGACGCGAAAGGCTCCGGCCTGCCTCTGAGGGTGCGGCCTGAGCCTCTGTAGAGAGCCTCCGTAGAGAGCCTGCCTGCGAGTGGGGACTTCCCGACAGAAGCGGAGCCCTGTGCCTTGTGACATCTGTTTCGAAAGACCGCAGCCTGCTTGTGCAGCTTGCTTGACACGGATTTCTGCGGAGCGTGGCTGATGTTGGGAAAGACTTGTATTCTCACTCGAGCGGTCAGAATTAAGTGCAGGGCCAGCTCTGGGAGTGAACCGAACGGGCCCGGAGCTCAGCGGAGTGCAGAGAAAGTTTGCCACTCAGCTCTTTGCCTGTAGCTGTCTAGAGTGTTCTGTGAGGTTTTTGCTGGCTGTGAAATAAAAATGAAAACGAAATAAAAACGGGACAGAAAACCCAAAAGAACACAGAAAATTTCTTTTGTGTGATGACTTTTTTTATGACAACACGACCTGGGTATCAAACCCAGGGGTGGAACAGAAACGGTCCGCATCTCAGCGAACCCTGTCTGACACACAGCTCTGCCGTGTGACTCGTGGCATCCAGCCTGTCTCTCGGTCCACTCACTCGCGGGCGGGGGCTGCCTGTGTTTCTCAGACGCGAAAGGCTCCGGCCTGCCTCTGAGGGTGCGGCCTCAGCCTTTGTAGAGATCCTCCGTAGAGAGCCTGCCTGCGAGTGGGGACTTCCCGACAGAAGCGGAGCCCTGTGCCTTGTGACATCTGTTTCGAAAGACCGCAGCCTGCTTCTGCTTCTGCAGCTTGCTTGACACGGATTTCTGCGGAGCCTGGCTGGTGTTGGGAAAGATTTGTTTTCTCACTCGAGCGGTCAGAATTAAGTGCAGGGCCAGCTCTGGGAGTGAACCGAACGGGCCCGGAGCTCAGCGGAGTGAAGAGAAAGTTTGCCACCGAGCTCTTTGCCCGAAGCTGTCGAGGGTGTTCTGTGAGGAATTTGCTGGCTGTGAAATTAAAATAAAAACGAAATAAAAACGGGACAGAAAACCCAAAAGAACACAGAAAATTTCTTTTGTGTGATGACTGTTTTATTACAACACGACCTGGGTATCGAACCCAGGGGTGGAACAGAAACGGTCCGCAGCTCAGCGAACCCTGTCTGACACACAGCTCTGCCGTGTGACTCGTGGCATCCAGCCTGTCTCTCGCTCGGCTCACTCGCGGGCGGGGGCTGCCTGTGTTTCTCAGACGCGAAAGGCTCCGGCCTGCCTCTGAGTGTGCGGCCTGAGCCTCTGTAGAGAGCCTCCGTAGAGAGCCTGCCTGCGAGTGGGGACTTCCCGCTTGTATCGAACCCAGGGGTGGAACAGAAACGGTCCGCAGCTCAGCCAACCCTGCCTGACACACAGCTCTGCCGTGTGACTCGTGGCATCCAGCCTGTCTCTCGCTCGGCTCACTCGCGGAGGGGGCTGTCTGTGTTTCTCAGACGCGAAAGGCTCCGGCCTGCCTCTGAGGGTGCGGCCTGAGCCTCTGTAGAGAGCCTCCGTAGAGAACCTGCCTGGGAGTGGGGACTTCCCGCTTGTATCGAACCCAGGGGTGGAACAGAAACGGTCCGCAGCTCAGCCAACCCTGCCTGACACACAGCTCTGCCGTGTGACTCGTGGCATCCAGCCTGTCTCTCGGTCCACTCACTCGCGGACGGGGGCTGCCTGTGTTTCTCAGACGCGAAAAGCTCCGGCATGCCTCTGAGGGTGCGGCCTGAACCTCTGTAGAGAGCCTCCGTAGAGAGCCTGTCTGCGAGTGGGGTCTTCCCGACAGAAGCGGAGCCCTGTGCTTTGTGACATCTGTTGCGAAGGACTGCAGCCTTCTTCTGAGCCGACCCTGCCTGACACGGATTTCTGCGGAGCGTGGCCGGTGTTCGGAAAGATTTTTTTCTCACTCGAGCAGTCAGAATTAAGTGCAGGGCCAACTCGGCGAGTGAACCGAAAGGGCTCAGAGCTCAGCGGATTGAAGAGAAAGTTTGCCACCGAGCTCTTTGCCCGAAGCTGTCTACAGTGTTCTGTGAGGTTTTTGCTGGCTGTGAAATAAAAATAAAAACGAAATAAAAACCCACAGGAACACAGAAATTTATTTTGTGTGATGACTTTTTTATTACAACACGACCTGGGTATCGAACCCAGGGGTGGAACAGAAACGGTCCACAGCTCAGCCAACCCTGCCTGACACAGAGCTCTGCCGTGTGACTCGGGGCATCCAGCCTGTCTCTCGCTCGGCTCACTCGCGGACGGGGGCTGCCTGTGTTTCTCAGACGCGAAAGGCTCCGGCATGCCTCTGAGGGTGCGGCATGAGCTTCTGTAGAGATCCTCCCTAGAGAGGCTCGAGCTGCAGCCTGCCTGTGAGTGGAGACTTCCCTACAGAAGCGGAGCCCTGTGCTTTGTGACATCTGTTGCGAAGGACCGCAGCCTTCTTCTGAGCCGACCCTGCCTGACACAGATTTCTGCGGAGCGTGGCTGGTGTTGGGAAAGATTTGTTTTCTCACTCGAGCGGTCAGAATTAAGTGCAGGGCCAGCTCTGGGAGTGAACCGAACGGGCCCGGAGCTCAGCGGAGTGAAGAGAAAGTTTGCCACTCAGCTCTTTGCCTGTAGCTGTCTAGAGTGTTCTGTGAGGTTATTGCTGGCTGTGAAATAAAAATGAAAACGAAATAAAAACGGGACAGCAAACCCAAAAGAACACAGAAAATTTCTTTTGTGTGATGACTTTTTTTTATTACAACACGACCTGGGTATCGAACCCAGGGGTGGAACAGAAACGGTCCGCAGCTCAGCGAACCCTGTCTGACACACAGCTCTGCCGTGTGACTCGTGGCATCCAGCCTGTCTCTCGCTCGGCTCACTCGCGGGCGGGGGCTGCCTGTGTTTCTCAGACGCGAAAGGCTCCGGCCTGCCTCTGAGGGTGCGGCCTGAGCCTCTGTAGAGAGCCTCCGTAGAGAGCCTGCCTGCGAGTGGGGACTTCCCGCTTGTATCGAACCCAGGGGATGGAAGAGAAACGGTCCGCAGCTCAGCCAACCCTGTCTGACACAGAGCTCTGCCGTGTGACTCGTGGCATCCAGCCTGTCTCTCGCTCGGCTCACTCGCGGACGGGGGCTGCCTGTGTTTCTCAGACGCGAAAGGCTGCGGCCTGCCTCTGAGGGTGCGGCCTGAGCCTCTGTAGAGAGCCTCCGTAGAGAGCCTGCCTGCGAGTGGGGACTTCCCGCTTGTATCGAACCCAGGGGTGGAACAGAAACGGTCCGCAGCTCAGCCTACCCTGCCTGATACACAGCTCTGCCGTGTGACTCGTGGCATCCAGCCTGTTTCTCGGTCCGCTCACTCGCGGGCGGGGGCTGCCTGTGTTTCTCAGACGCGAAAGGCTCCGGCCTGCCTCTGAGGGTGCGGCTTGAGCCTCTGTAGAGAGCCTCCGTAGAGAGCCTGCCTGCGAATGGGGACTTCCCGACAGAAGCGGAGCCCTGTGCCTTGTGACATCTGTTTCGAAAGACCGCAGCCTGCTTCTGCTTCTGCTTCTGCTTCTGCTTCTGCTTCTGCTTCTGCAGCTTGCTTGACACGTATTTCTGCAGAGCGTGGCTGCTGTTGGGAAAGATTTGTTTTCTGACTCGAGCGGTCAGAATTAAGTGCAGGGCCAGCTCTGGGAGTGAACCGAACGGGCCCGGAGCTCAGCGGAGTGAAGAGAAAGTTTGCCACTCAGCTCATTGCCTGTAGCTGTCTAGAGTGTTCTGTGTGGTTTTTGCTGGCTGTGAAATAAAAATGAAAACGAAATAAAAACGGGACAGAAAACCCAAAAGAACACAAAAAATTTCTTTTGTGTGATGACTTTTTTTATTACAACACGAGCTGGGTATCGAACCCAGGGGTGGAACAGAAACGGTCCGCAGCTCAGCGAACCCTGTCTGACACACAGCTCTGCCGTGTGACTCGTGGCATCCAGCCTGTCTCTCGCTCGGCTCACTCGCGGGCGGGGCCTGCCTGTGTTTCTCAGACGCGACAGGCTCCGGCCTGCCTCTGAGGGTGCGGCCTGAGCCTCTGTAGAGAGCCTCCGTAGAGAGCCTGCCTGGGAGTGGGGACCTCCCGCTTGTATCGAACCCAGGGGTGGAACAGAAACGGTCCGCATCTCAGCCAACCCTGCCTGACACACAGCTCTGCCGTGTGACTCGTGGCATCCAGCCTGTCTCTCGCTCGGCTCACTCGCGGGCGGGGGCTGCCTGTGTTTCTCAGACACGAAAGGCTCCGGCCTGTCTCTTAGGGTGCGGCCTGAGCCTCTGTAGAGAGCCTCCGTAGAGAGCCTGCCTGCGAGTGGGGACTTCCCGACAGAAGCGGAGCCCTGTGCTTTGTGAAATCTGTTTCGAAAGACCGCAGCCTGCTTCTGCTTCTGCAGCTTGCTTGACACGGATTTCTGCAGAGCGTGGCTGGTGTTGGGAAAGATTTGTTTTCTCACTCGAGCGGTCAGAATTAAGTGCAGGGCCAGCTCTGGGAGTGAACCGAACGGGCCCGGAGCTCAGCGGAGTGAAGAGAAAGTTTGCCACTCAGCTCATTGCCTGTAGCTGTCTAGAGTGTTCTGTGAGGTTTTTGCTGGCTGTGAAATAAAAATGAAAACGAAATAAAAACGGGACAGAAAACCCGAAAGAACACAGAAAATTTCTTTTGAGTGATGACTTTTTTTATTACAACACGACCTGGGTATCGAACCCAGGGGTGGAACAGAAACGGTCCGCAGCTCAGCGAACCCTGTCTGACACACAGCTCTGCCGTGTGACTCGTGGCATCCAGCCTGTCTCTCGCTCGGCTCACTCGCGGACGGGGGCTGCCTGTGTTTCTCAGACGCGAAAGGCTCCGGCATGCCTCTGACGTTGCGGCCTGAGCCTCTGTAGAGAGCCTCCGTAGAGAGGCTCGAGCTGCAGCCTGCCTGCGAGTGAGACTTCCCTACAGAAGCGGAGCCCTGTGCTTTGTGACTCGTGTTGCGAAAGACCTTAACCTTCTTCTGAGCCGGCCCTGCCTGACACAGATTTCTGTGGAGCGTGGCTGGTGTTGGGAAAGATTTGTTTTCTCACTCGAGCGGTCAGAATTAAGTGCAGGGCCAGCTCTGGGAGTGAACCGAAAGGGCCCGGAGCTTGGCGGAGTGAAGAGAAAGTTTGCCACCGAGCTCTTTGCCCGAAGCTGTCGAGAGGGTTCTGTGAGGATTTTGCTGGCTGTGAAATAAAAATAAAAACGAAATAAAAACGGGACAGAAAAACCAAAAGAACACAAAAAATTTCTTTTGTGTGATGACTTTTTTATTACAACACGACCTGGGTATCCAACCCAGGGGTGGAACAGAAACGGTCCGCAGCTCAGCCAAACGGAGAAAAAGTTTTCCTTGCAGGACCACATCTGCAGCTATCGCAGCCTGCTTAGGAGTGTGCACCTCCCGACAGACAAGGATCCCTGTGGAGCGTGGTTCGCGTTGCGAAAGGCAGCAGCCTGCTTTTGAACCGCCCCTGCCTGACAAAGAGCTCTGTGGAGCGTGACTCGTGTTGCGAAAAGCTCTCAGCCTGCCTACGAGTTTGCACTCCGCGACAGACACGGAGCCCTGTGGAGCGAGGCTCGCGTTGCGACAGGCTCCGGTCTGACTATGAGTCTGTGAGCGGAATTCCCCTTCCAGCAGCACATCTGAATGCTCTCTCAGCCTGCTTATGAGTCGGCCCCGCCTGACACACAGCTCTGCCGTTTGACTCGTGGCATCCAGCCTGTCTCTCGGTCCGCTCACTCGCGGACGGGGGCTGCCAGTGTTTTTCAGATGCGAAAGGCTTCGGCCTGCCTCTGAGGGTGCAGCCTTAGCCTCTGTAGAGAGCCTCCGTGCTACTGCCTGCCTGCGAGTGTGGACCTCCCGACAGAAGCGGAGCACTGTGCTTTGTGACTTCTGTTGCGAAAGACCGCAGACTGCTTCTGAGTCGCCCCTGCCTGACACAGATTTCTGCAGAGCGTGGCTGGTTTTGGGAAAGGTTTTTCTCAATCGAGCTGTCAGAATTAAGTGCAGGGCCAGCTCTGGGAGTGAACTAAAAAGGGCCCGGAGCTCAGCGGAGTGAAGAGAAGAGCTCCGGCCTGCCTCTGACGGTGCGGCCTGAGCCTCTGTAGAGATCCTCCCTAGAGAGGCTCCAGCTGCAGCCTGCCTGCGAGTGGGGTCTTCCCGACAGAAGCGGAGCCCTGTGCTTTGTGACATCTGTTGCGAAAGACCGCAGCCTGCTTCTGCAGCTTGCTTGACACGGATTTCTGCAAAGCGTGGCAGGTGTTGGGAAAGAGTTTTCTCACTCGAAAGAGTTTTCTCACTCGAGCGGTCAGAATTAAGTGCAGGGCCAGCTCTGGGAGTGAACCGAAGGGCCCGGAGCTCAGCGGAGTGAAGAGAAAGTTTGCCACCGAGCTCTTTGCCCGAAGCTGTCTAGAGTGATCTGTGAGGTTTTTGCTGGCTGTGAAAAAAAATTAAAAACGAAATAAGAACGGGACAAAAAACCCAAAGGAACACAAAAATGTATTTTGTGTGATGACTTTTTTATTACAACACGAGCTGGGTCTCCAGCCCGGGGCTTGAACAGAAACGGTCCGCAGCTCAGCCAACCCTGCCTGACACACAGCTCTGCCGTTTGACTCGTGGCATCCAGCCTGTCTCTCGGTCCGGTCACTCGCGGGTGGGGGCTGCCTGTGTTTTTCAGACGCGAAAGGCTCCGGCATGCCCCTGAGGGTGCGGCCTGAGCCTCTGTAGAGATCCTCCCTAGAGAGGCCCGAGCTGCAGCCTGCCTGCGAGTGGGGACTTTCCTACAGAAGCGGAGCCCTGTGCTTTGTGACTCGTGTTGCGAAGGACCGCAGCCTTCTTCTGAGCCGACCCTGCCTGACACAGATTTCTGTGGAGCGTGGCTGGTGTTGGGAAAGATTTGTTTTCTCACTCGAGCGGTCAGAATTAAGTGCAGGGCCAGCTCGGGGAGTGAACCGAAAGGGCCCGGAGCTCAGCGGAGTGAAGAGAAAGTTTGCCACTCAGCTCTTTGCCTGTAGCTGTCTAGAGTGTTCTGTGAGGTTATTGCTGGCTGTGAAATAAAAATGAAAACGAAATAAAAACGGGACAGCAAACCCAAAAGAACACAGAAAATTTCTTTTGTGTGATGACTTTTTTTATTACAACACGACCTGGGTATCGAACCCAGGGGTGGAACAGAAACGGTCCGCAGCTCAGCCAACCCTTCCTGACACACAGCTCTGCCGTGTGACTCGTGGCATCCAGCCTGTCTCTCGCTCGGCTCACTCGCGGGCGGGGGCTGCCTGTGTTTCTCAGACGCGAAAGGCTCCGGCCTGCCTCTGAGGGTGCGGCCTGAGCCTCTGTAGAGAGCCTCCGTAGAGAGCCTGCCTGCGAGTGGGGACTTCCCGCTTGTATCGAACCCAGGGGTGGAACAGAAACGGTCCGCAGCTCAGCCAACCCTGCCTGACACACAGCTCTGCCGTGTGACTCGTGGCATCCAGCCTGTCTCTCGCTCGGCTCACTCGCGGGCGGGGGCTGCCTGTGTTTCTCAGACGCGAAAGGCTCCGGCCTGCCTCTGAGATTGCACCCTGAGCCTCTGTAGAGAGCCTCCGTAGAGAGCCTGCCTGCGAGTGGGGACTTCCCGACAGAAGCGGAGCCCTGTGCCTTGTGACATCTGTTTCGAAAGACCGCAGCCTGCTTCTGCTTCTGCTTCTGCAGCTTGCTTGACACGGATTTCTGCGGAGCCTGGCTGGTGTTGGGAAAGATTTGTTTTCTCACTCGAGCGGTCAGAATTAAGTGCAGGGCCAGCTGTGGGAGTGAACCGAACGGGCCCGGAGCTCAGCGGAGTGAAGAGAAAGTTTGCCACTCAGCTCTTTGCCTGTAGCTGTCTAGAATGTTCTGTGAGGTTATTGCTGGCTGTGAAATAAAATTGAAAACGAAATAAAAACGGGACAGAAAACCCAAAAGAACACAGAAAATTTCTTTTGTGTGATGACTTTTTTTATTACAACACGACCTGGGTATCGAACCCAGGGGTGGAACAGAAACGGTCCGCAGCTCAGCGAACCCTGTCTGACACACAGCTCTGCCGTGTGACTCGTGGCATCCAGCCTGTCTCTCGCTCGGCTCACTCGCGGGCGGGGGCTGCCTGTGTTTCTCAGACGCGAAAGGCTCCGGCCTGCCTCTGAGGGTGCGGCCTGAGCCTCTGTAGAGAGCCTCCGTAGAGAGCCTGCCTGGGAGTGGGGACTTCCCGCTTGTATCGAACCCAGGGGTGGAACAGAAACGGTCCGCAGCTCAGCCAACCCTTCCTGACACACAGCTCTGCCGTGTGACTCGTGGCATCCAGCCTGTCTCTCGCTCGGCTCACTCGCGGGCGGGGGCTGCCTGTGTTTCTCAGACGCGAAAGGCTCCGGCCTGCCTCTGAGGGTGCGGCCTGAGCCTCTGTAGAGAGCCTCCGTAGAGAACCTGCCTGGGAGTGGGGACTTCCCGCTTGTATCGAACCCAGGGGTGGAACAGAAACGGTCCGCAGCTCAGCCAACCCTGCCTGACAAACAGCTCTGCCGTGTGACTCGTGGCATCCAGCCTGTCTCTCGGTCCACTCACTCGCGGACGGGGGCTGCCTGTGTTTCTCAGACGCGAAAAGCTCCGGCATGCCTCTGAGGGTGCGGCCTGAACCTCTGTAGAGAGCCTCCGTAGAGAGCCTGTCTGCGAGTGGGGTCTTCCCGACAGAAGCGGAGCCCTGTGCTTTGTGACATCTGTTGCGAAGGACTGCAGCCTTCTTCTGAGCCGACCCTGCCTGACACGGATTTCTGCGGAGCGTGGCCGGTGTTCGGAATGATTTTTTTCTCACTCGAGCAGTCAGAATTAAGTGCAGGGCCAACTCGGCGAGTGAACCGAAAGGGCTCAGAGCTCAGCGGATTGAAGAGAAAGTTTGCCACCGAGCTCTTTGCCCGAAGCTGTCTACAGTGTTCTGTGAGGTTTTTGCTGGCTGTGAAATAAAAATAAAAACGAAATAAAAACCCACAGGAACACAGAAATTTATTTTGTGTGATGACTTTTTTATTACAACACGACCTGGGTATCGAACCCAGGGGTGGAACAGAAACGGTCCACAGCTCAGCCAACCCTGCCTGACACAGAGCTCTGCCGTGTGACTCGTGGCATCCAGCCTGTCTCTCGCTCGGCTCACTCGCGGACGGGGGCTGCCTGTGTTTCTCAGACGCGAAAGGCTCCGGCATGCCTCTGAGGGTGCGGCATGAGCTTCTGTAGAGATCCTCCCTAGAGAGGCTCGAGCTGCAGCCTGCCTGTGAGTGGAGACTTCCCTACAGAAGCGGAGCCCTGTGCTTTGTGACATCTGTTGCGAAGGACCGCAGCCTTCTTCTGAGCCGACCCTGCCTGACACAGATTTCTGCGGAGCGTGGCTGGTGTTGGGAAAGATTTGTTTTCTCACTCGAGCGGTCAGAATTAAGTGCAGGGCCAGCTCTGGGAGTGAACCGAACGGGCCCGGAGCTCAGCGGAGTGAAGAGAAAGTTTGCCACTCAGCTCTTTGCCTGTAGCTGTCTAGAGTGTTCTGTGAGGTTATTGCTGGCTGTGAAATAAAAATGAAAACGAAATAAAAACGGGACAGCAAACCCAAAAGAACACAGAAAATTTCTTTTGTGTGATGACTTTTTTTATTACAACACGACCTGGGTATCGAACCCAGGGGTGGAACAGAAACGGTCCGCAGCTCAGCCAACCCTGCCTGACACACAGCTCTGCCGTGTGACTCGTGGCATCCAGCCTGTCTCTCGCTCGGCTCACTCGCGGAGGGGGCTGCCTGTGTTTCTCAGACGCGAAAGGCTCCGGCCTGCCTCTGAGATTGCACCCTGAGCCTCTGTAGAGAGCCTCCGTAGAGAGCCTGCCTGCGAGTGGGGACTTCCCGACAGAAGCGGAGCCCTGTGCCTTGTGACATCTGTTACGAAAGACCGCAGCCTGCTTCTGCTTCTGCTTCTGCAGCTTGCTTGACACGGATTTCTGCGGATTCTGGCTGGTGTTGGGAAAGATTTGTTTTCTCACTCGAGCGGTCAGAATTAAGTGCAGGGCCAGCTCTGGGAGTGAACCGAAAGGGCCCGGAGCTCAGCGGAGTGAAGAGAAAGTTTGCCATCGAGCTCTTTGCCCGAAGCTGTCTAGAGTGTTCTGTGAGGATTTTGCTGGCTGTGAAATAAAAATAAAAACGAAATAAAAACGGGACAGAAAACCCAAAAGAACACAGAAATTTTCTTTTGTGTGATGACTTTTTTTATTACAACACGAGCTGGGTATCGAACCCAGGGGTGGAACAGAAACGGTCCGCAGCTCAGCCAACCCTGCCTGACACACAGCTCTGCCGTGTGACTCGTGGCATCCAGCCTGTCTCTCGCTCGGCTCACTCGCGGAGGGGGCTGTCTGTGTTTCTCAGACGCGAAAGGCTCCGGCCTGCCTCTGAGATTGCACCCTGAGCCTCTGTAGAGAGCCTCCGTAGAGAGCCTGCCTGCGAGTGGGGACTTCCCGACAGAAGCGGAGCCCTGTGCCTTGTGACATCTGTTTCGAAAGACCGCAGCCTGCTTCTGCTTCTGCTTCTGCAGCTTGCTTGACACGGATTTCTGCGGAGCCTGGCTGGTGTTGGGAAAGATTTGTTTTCTCACTCGAGCGGTCAGAATTAAGTGCAGGGCCAGCTCTGGGAGTGAACCGAAAGGGCCCGGAGCTCAGCGGAGTGAAGAGAAAGTTTGCCACCGAGCTCTTTGCCCGAAGCTGTCTAGAGTGTTCTGTGAGGATTTTGCTGGCTGTGAAATAAAAAAAAAAACGAAATAAAAACCGGGACAGAAAACCCAAAAGAACACAGAAAATTTCTTTTGTGTGATGACTGTTTTATTACAACACGACCTGGGTATCGAACCCAGGGGTGGAACAGAAACGGTCCTCAGCTCAGCGAACCCTGTCTGACACACAGCTCTGCCGTGTGACTCGTGGCATCCAGCCTGTCTCTCGCTCGGCTCACTCGCGGGCGGGGGCTGCCTGTGTTTCTCAGACGCGAAAGGCTCCGGCCTGCCTCTGAGTGTGCGGCCTGAGCCTCTGTAGAGAGCCTCCGTAGAGAGCCTGCCTGCGAGTGGGGACTTCCCGCTTGTATCAAACCCAGGGGTGGAACAGAAACGGTCCGCAGCTCAGCCAACCCTGCCTGACACACAGCTCTGCCGTGTGACTCGTGGCATCCAGCCTGTCTCTCGCTCGGCTCACTCGCGGAGGGGGCTGTCTGTGTTTCTCAGACGCGAAAGGCTCCGGCCTGCCTCTGAGATTGCACCCTGAGCCTCTGTAGAGAGCCTCCGTAGAGAGCCTGCCTGCGAGTGGGGACTTCCCGACAGAAGCGGAGCCCTGTGCCTTGTGACATCTGTTTCGAAAGACCGCAGCCTGCTTCTGCTTCTGCTTCTGCAGCTTGCTTGACACGGATTTCTGCGGAGCCTGGCTGGTGTTGGGAAAGATCTGTTTTCTCACTCGAGCGGTCAGAATTAAGTGCAGGGCCAGCTCTGGGAGTGAACCGAAAGGGCCCGGAGCTCAGCGGAGTGAAGAGAAAGTTTGCCACCGAGCTCTTTGCCCGAAGCTGTCTAGAGTGTTCTGTGAGGATTTTGCTGGCTGAGAAATAAAAATAAAAACGAAATAAAAACGGGACAGAAAACCCAAAAGAACACAGAAATTTTCTTTTGTGTGATGACTTTTTTTATTACAACACGAGCTGGGTATCGAACCCAGGGGTGGAACAGAAACGGTCCGCAGCTCAGCCAACCCTGCCTGACACACAGCTCTGCCGTGTGACTCGTGGCATCCAGCCTGTCTCTCGCTCGGCTCACTCGCGGAGGGGGCTGCCTGTGTTTCTCAGACGCGAAAGGCTCCGGCATGCCTCTGAGGGTGCGGCATGAGCTTCTGTAGAGATCCTCCCTAGAGAGGCTCGAGCTGCAGCCTGCCTGTGAGTTGAGACTTCCCTACAGAAGCGGAGCCCTGTCCTTTGTGACATCTGTTGCGAAGGACCGCAGCCTTCTTCTGAGCCGACCCTGCTTGACACAGATTTCTGCGGAGCGTGGCCGGTGTTGGGAAAGATTTGTTTTCTCACTCGAGCGGTCAGAATTAAGTGCAGGGCCAGCTCTGGGAGTGAACCGAACGGGCCCGGAGCTCAGCGGAGTGAAGAGAAAGTTTGCCACCGAGCTCTTTGCCCAAAGCTGTCTAGAGTGTTCTGTGAGGATTTTGCTGGCTGTGAAATAAAAATAAAAACGAAATAAAAACGGGACAGAAAACCCAAAAGAACACAGAAAATTTCTTTTGTGTGATGACTTTTTTTATTACAACAGGAGCTGGGTATCGAACCCAGGGGTGGAACAGAAACACGCCGCAGCTCAGCCAACCCTGCCTGACACACAGCTCTGCCGTGTGACTCATGGCATCCAGCCTATCTCACGCTCGGCTCACACGCGGAGGGGGCTGCCTGTGTTTCTCAGACGCGAAAGGCTCCGGCATGCCTCTGAGTGTGCCGCCTGAGCCTCTGTAGAGAGCCTCCGTAGAGAGCCTGCCTGCGAGTGGGGACATCCCGCTTGTATCGAACCCAGGGGTGGAACAGAAACGGTCCGCAGCTCAGCCAACCCTGCCTGACACACAGCTCTGCCGTGTGACTCATGGCATCCAGCCTATCTCACGCTCGGCTCACTCGCGGAGGGGGCTGCCTGTGTTTCTCAGACGCGAAAGGCTCCGGCATGCCTCTGAGTGTGCCGCCTGAGCCTCTGTAGAGAGCCTCCGTAGAGAGCCTGCCTGCGAGTGGGGACTTCCCGCTTGTATCGAACCCAGGGGTGGAACAGAAACGGTCCGCAGCTCAGCCTACCCTGCCTGACACACAGCTCTGCCGTGTGACTCGTGGCTTCCAGCCTATCTCACGCTCGGCTCACTCGCGGAGGGGGCTCCCTGTGTTTCTCAGACGCGAATGGCTCCGGCATGCCTCTGAGTGTGCGGCCTGAGCCTCTGTAGAGAGCCTCCGTAGAGAGCCTGCCTGCGAGTGGGGACTTCCCGCTTGTATCGAACCCAGGGGTGGAACAGAAACGGTCCGCAGCTCAGCCAACCCTGCCTGACACACAGCTCTGCCGTGTGACTCGTGGCATCCAGCCTGTCTCTCGCTCGGCTCACTCGCGGAGGGGGCTGCCTGTGTTTCTCAGACGCGAAAGGCTCCGGCCTGCCTCTGAGATTGCACCCTGAGCCTCTGTAGAGAGCCTCCGTAGAGAGCCTGCCTGCGAGTGGGGACTTCCCGACAGAAGCGGAGCCCTGTGCCTTGTGACATCTGTTACGAAAGACCGCAGCCTGCTTCTGCTTCTGCTTCTGCAGCTTGCTTGACACGGATTTCTGCGGATTCTGGCTGGTGTTGGGAAAGATTTGTTTTCTCACTCGAGCGGTCAGAATTAAGTGCAGGGCCAGCTCTGGGAGTGAACCGAAAGGGCCCGGAGCTCAGCGGAGTGAAGAGAAAGTTTGCCATCGAGCTCTTTGCCCGAAGCTGTCTAGAGTGTTCTGTGAGGATTTTGCTGGCTGTGAAATAAAAATAAAAACGAAATAAAAACGGGACAGAAAACCCAAAAGAACACAGAAATTTTCTTTTGTGTGATGACTTTTTTTATTACAACACGAGCTGGGTATCGAACCCAGGGGTGGAACAGAAACGGTCCGCAGCTCAGCCAACCCTGCCTGACACACAGCTCTGCCGTGTGACTCGTGGCATCCAGCCTGTCTCTCGCTCGGCTCACTCGCGGAGGGGGCTGCCTGTGTTTCTCAGACGCGAAAGGCTCCGGCCTGCCTCTGAGTGTGCGGCCTGAGCCTCTGTAGAGAGCCTCCGTAGAGAGCCTGCCTGCGAGTGGGGACTTCCCGACAGAAGTGGAGCCCTGTGCCTTGTGACATCTGTTTCGAAAGACCGCAGCCTGCTTCTGCTTCTGCAGCTTGCTTGACACGGATTTCTGCGGAGCCTGGCTGGTGTTGGGAAAGATTTGTTTTCTCACTCGAGCGGTCAGAATTAAGTGCAGGGCCAGCTCTGGGAGTGAACCGAAAGGGCCCGGAGCTCAGCGGAGTGAAGAGAAAGTTTGCCAACGAGCTCTTTGCCCGAAGCTGTCTAGAGTGTTCTGTGAGGATTTTGCTGGCTGTGAAATAAAAATAAAAACGAAATAAAAACAGGACAGAAAACCCAAAAGAACACAGAAATTTTCTTTTGTGTGATGACTTTTTTTATTACAACACGAGCTGGGTATCGAACCCAGGGGTGGAATAGAAACGGTCCGCAGCTCAGCCAACCCTGCCTGACACACAGCTCTGCCGTGTGACTCGTGGCATCCAGCCTGTCTCTCGCTCGGCTCACTCGCGGAGGGGGCTGCCTGTGTTTCTCAGACGCGAAAGGCTCCGGCATGCCTCTGAGGGTGCGGCATGAGCTTCTGTAGAGATCCTCCCTAGAGAGGCTCGAGCTGCAGCCTGCCTGTGAGTTGAGACTTCCCTACAGAAGCGGAGCCCTGTGCTTTGTGACATCTGTTGCGAAGGACCGCAGCCTTCTTCTGAGCCGACCCTGCTTGACACAGATTTCTGCGGAGCGTGGCCGGTGTTGGGAAAGATTTGTTTTCTCACTCGAGCGGTCAGAATTAAGTGCAGGGCCAGCTCTGGGAGTGAACCGAACGGGCCCGGAGCTCAGCGGAGTGAAGAGAAAGTTTGCCACCGAGCTCTTTGCCCAAAGCTGTCTAGAGTGTTCTGTGAGGATTTTGCTGGCTGTGAAATAAAAATAAAAACGAAATAAAAACGGGACAGAAAACCCAAAAGAACACAGAAATTTTCTTTTGTGTGATGACTTTTTTTATTACAACACGAGCTGGGTATCGAACCCAGGGGTGGAATAGAAACGGTCCGCAGCTCAGCCAACCCTGCCTGACACACAGCTCTGCCGTGTGACTCGTGGCATCCAGCCTGTCTCTCGCTCGGCTCACTCGCGGAGGGGGCTGCCTGTGTTTCTCAGACGCGAAAGGCTCCGGCATGCCTCTGAGGGTGCGGCATGAGCTTCTGTAGAGATCCTCCCTAGAGAGGCTCGAGCTGCAGCCTGCCTGTGAGTTGAGACTTCCCTACAGAAGCGGAGCCCTGTGCTTTGTGACATCTGTTGCGAAGGACCGCAGCCTTCTTCTGAGCCGACCCTGCTTGACACAGATTTCTGCGGAGCGTGGCCGGTGTTGGGAAAGATTTGTTTTCTCACTCGAGCGGTCAGAATTAAGTGCAGGGCCAGCTCTGGGAGTGAACCGAACGGGCCCGGAGCTCAGCGGAGTGAAGAGAAAGTTTGCCACCGAGCTCTTTGCCCAAAGCTGTCTAGAGTGTTCTGTGAGGTTTTTGCTGGCTGTGAAATAAAAATACAAACGAAATAAAAACCCAAAGGAACACAGAAATTTATTTTGTGTGATGACTTTTTTATTACGACACGAGCTGGGTCTCCACCCCGGGGCTGGAACAGAAACGGTCCGCAGCTCAGCCAACCCTTCCTGACACAGAGCTCTGCCGTGTGACTCGTGGCATCCAGCCTGTCTCTCGCTCGGCTCACTCGCGGACGGGGGCTGCCTGTGTTTCTCAGACGCGAAAGGCTCCGGCATGCCTCTGAGGGTGTACCCTGAGCCTCTGTAGAGATCCTCCCTAGAGAGGCTCGAGCTGCAACCTGCCTGCGAGTGGGGACTTCCCTACAGAAGCGGAGCCCTGTGCTTTGTGACTCGTGTTGCGAAAGACTGCAACCTTCTTCTGAGCCGACCCTGCCTGACACAGATTTCTGTGGAGCGTGGCTGGTGTTGGGAAAGATTTTTTCTCACTCGAGCGGTCATAATTAAGTGCAGGGCCAGCTCTGGGAGTGAACCGAAAGGGCCCGGAGCTCAGCGGAGTGAAGAGAAAGTTTGCCACTGAGCTCTTTGCCCGAAGCTGTCGAGGGTGTTCTGTGAGGATTTTGCTGGCTCTGAAATAAAAATAAAAACGAAATAAAAATTGGACAGAAAACCCAAAAGAACACAGAAAATTTCTTTTGTGATATGACTTTTTTATTACAACACGAGCTGGGTATCGAACCCAGGGGTGGAACAGAAACGGTCCGCAGCTCAGCCAACCCTGCCTGACACAGAGCTCTGCCGTGTGACTCGAGGCATCCAGCCTGTCTCTCGGTCCGCTCACTCGCGGGCGGGGGCTGCCTGTGTTTCTCAGACGCGAAAGGCTCCGGCCTGCCTCTGAGGGTGCACCCTGAGCCTCTGTAGAGGGCCTCCCTAGAGTGCCTGCCTGCGAGTGGGGACTTCCCGACAGAAGCGGAGCCCTGTGCTTTGTGACATCTGTTGCGAAATTCCGCAACCTGCTTCTGCTTCTGCAGCCTGCCTGACACGGATTTCTGCGGAGCGTGGCTGGTGTTGGGAAAGAGTTTTCTTAATCGAGCGGTCAGAATTAAGTGCAGGGCCAGCGGAGTGAAGAGAAAGTTTGCCACCGAGCTCTTGGCCCGAAGCTGTCGAGGGTGTTCTGTGAGTTTGCTGGCTGTGAAATAAAAATAAAAACGAAATAAAAACGGGACAGAAAACCCAAAAGAACACAGAAAATTTATTTTGTGTGATGAATTTTTTTATTACAACACGAGCTGGGTCTCCACCCCGGGGCTGGAACAGAAACGGTCCGCAGCTCAGCCAACCCTGCCTGACACAGAGCTCTGCAGTGTGACTCGTGGCATCCAGCCTGTCTCTCGCTCGGCTCACTCGCAGACGGGGGCTGCCTGTGTCTCTCAGACGCGAAAGGCTCCGGCATGCCTCTGACGGCGCGGCATGAGCCTCTGTAGGGATCCTCCCTAGAGAGGCTCGAGCTGCAGCCTGCCTGCGAGTGGGGACTTCCCGACAGAAGCGGAGCCCTGTGCTTTGTGACATCTGTTTGCGAAAGACCGCAGCCTTCTTCTGAGCCGACCCTGCCTGACACAGATTTTTGTGGAGCGTGGCTGGTGTTGGGAAAGATTTTTCTCACTCGAGCGGTCAGAATTAAGTGCAGGGCCAGCTCTGGGAGTGAACCGAACGGGCCCGGAGCTCAGCGGAGTGAAGAGAAAGTTTGCCACTCAGCTCTTTGCCTGTAGCTGTCTAGAGTGTTCTGTGAGGATTTTGATGGCTGTGAAATAAAAATGAAAACGAAATAAAAACGGGACAGAAAACCCAAAAGAACACAGAAATTTTCTTTTGTGTGATGACTTTTTTTATTACAACACGAGCTGGGTATCGAACCCAGGGGTGGAACAGAAACGGTCCTCAGCTCAGCGAACCCTATCTGACACACAGCTCTGCCGTGTGACTCGTGGCATCCAGCCTGTCTCTCGCTCGGCTCACTCGCGGGCGGGGGCTGCCTGTGTTTCTCAGACGCGAAAGGCTCCGGCCTGCCTCTGAGGGTGCGGCCTGAGCCTCTGTAGAGAGCCTCCGTAGAGAGCCTGCCTGCGAGTGGGGACTTCCCGCTTGTTTCGAACCCAGGGGTGGAACAGAAACGGTCCGCAGCTCAGCCAACCCTGCCTGACACACAGCTCTGCCGTGTGACTCGTGGCATCCAGCCTGTCTCTCGGTCCGCTCACTCGCGGGCGGGGGCTGCCTGTGTTTCTCAGACGCGAAAGGCTCCGGCCTGCCTCTGAGATTGCACCCTGAGCCTCTTTAGAGAGCCTCCGTAGAGAGCCTGCCTGCGACTTGGGACTTCCCGACAGAAGCGGAGCCCTGTGCCTTGTGACATCTGTTTCGAAAGACCGCAGCCTGCTTCTGCTTCTGCTTCTGCAGCTTGCTTGACACGGATTTCTGCGGAGCCTGGCTGGTGTTGGGAAAGATTTGTTTTCTCACTCGAGCGGTCAGAATTAAGTGCAGGGCCAGCTCTGGGAGTGAACCGAAAGGGCCCGGAGCTCAGCGGAGGGAAGAGAAACTTTGCCACCGAGCTCTTTGCCCGAAGCTGTCGAGGGTGTTCTGTGATGTTTTTGCTGGCTGTGAAATAAAAATAAAAACGAAATAAAAACGGGACAGAAAACCCAAAAGAACACAGAAAATTTCTTTTGTGTGATGACTTTTTTATTACAACACGAGCTGGGTATCAAACCCAGGGGTAGAACAGAAACGGTCCGCAGCTCAGCCAACCCTTCCTGACACAGAGCTCTGCAGTGTGACTCGTGGCATCCAGCCTGTCTCTCGTTCGGCTCACTAGAGATCGTCCCTAGAGAGGCTCGAGCTGCAGCCTTCCTGCGAGTGGGGACTTCCCGACAGAAGCGGAGCCCTGTGCTTTGTGACATCTGTTGCGAAAGACCGCAGCCTTCTTCTGCTTCTGCAGCCTGCCTGACACAGATTTCTGCGGAGCGTGGCTTGTGTTGGGAAAGATTTTTATCACTCGAGCGGTCAGAATTAAGTGCAGGGCCAGCTCTGGGAGTGAACCGAAAGGGCCCGCAGCACAGCGGAGTGAAGAGAAAGTTTGCCACTGAGCTCTTTGCACGAAGCTGTCGAGAGTGTTCTGTGAGGTTTTTGCTGGCTGTGAAACAAAAAAATAAAATAAAAACGGGACAGAAAATCCAAAAGAACACAGAAAATTTCTTTTGTGTGATGACTTTTTTATTACAACACGAGCTGGATCTCCACCCCGGGGCTGGAACAGAAACGGTCCGCAGCTCAGCCAACCCTGCCTGACACACAGCTCTGCCGTGTGACTCGTGGCATCCAGCCTGTCTCTCGTTCGGCTCACTCGCGGGCGGGGGCTGCTTGTGTTTCTCAGACGCGAAAGGCTCCGGCCTGCCTCTGAGGGTGCGGTTTGAGCCTCTGTAGAGAGCCTCCGTAGAGAGCCTGCCTGCGAGTGGGGACTTCCCGACAGAAGCGGAGCCCTGTGCTTTGTGACATCTGTTGAGAAAGACCGCAGCCTGCTTCTGCTTCTGCAGCCTGCCTGACACAAATTTCTGCGGTGCGTGGCTGGTGTTGGGAAAAATTTTTCTCACTCGAGCGGTCAGAATTAAGTGCAGGGCCAGCTCTGGGAGTGAACCGAAAGGGCCCGCAGCTCAGCGGAGTGAAGAGAAAGTTATCCACTGAGCTCTTTGCCCGAAGCTGTCGAGAGTGTTCTGTGAGGTTTTTGCTGGCTGTGAAATAAAAATAAAAACAAAATAAAAAGGGGACAAAAAACCCAAAGGAACACAGAAATTTATTTTGTGTGTTGAATTTTTTTTATTACAACACGACCCAGGGGTGAATAGAAAGGGTCCGCAGCTCAGCCAAACTGAGAAAAAGTTGGCCTTCCAGGACCACATCTGCAGCTATCGCAGCCTGCTTAGGAGTGTGCACCTCCCGACACACAAGGATCCCTGTGGAGCGTGGCTCACGTTGCGCTTCTGAGTCAGCCTTTCCGGACAGACGCAGAGCTCTGTGGCGTGTGGCTCGTGATGCGAAAGGCTGCAGCCTGCCTATGAGTGGGCCCCTCCAGACAGACATGAAACTCTGTGGCGTGTCGGTCGTCTCAGCGAAAGGCTTCAGCCTGCGTATGAGTCGGTCCCCCTGAGGACAGACGCAGAGCTCTGTGGAGTGTGACTTGTCTCAGCGAAAGGGCTCCAGCCTGCCTATGAGTGGGCCCCTCCAGACAGACATGGAGCTCTGTGGCGTGTGACTCCTGTTGCGAAAGGCTGCAGCCTGCCTATGAGTGGGACCCCTCAGGACAGACGCAGAGCTCTGTGGAGTGTGACTTGTCTCAGCGAAAGGGCTCCAGCCTGCCTCTGAGCCGCCCCTCCCTGACACAGAGCTCTGTGGCGTGTGGCTCTCGTTGGGAAAGATTTTCTCACTCGAGCTGTCAGAATTACATGCAGGGCCAGCTCGGGGAGTAAGCAGAAATGGCCCGGAGCTCAGCGGGGTGAAGAGAAAGTCGGTCACTGAGCACTTCGCGTGAAGCTATCGCGAATGTCCTGTGAGGTTTTTGCTGGCTGTGAGATAAAAATAAAATAAAAACGGGAAAAAAAATTCAAAGGAATACAGAAATTTATTTTGTGTGATGATTTTTTTTTATTACAACATGACCTGGGTATCCATCCAAGGTTGGAAAAGAAATGGTCCATAGACGCAGAGCTCTGTGGCGTGTGGCTCGTGTTGCGAAATGCTGCAGCCTGCCTATGAGTGGGCCCCTCCAGACAGACATGGAACTCTGTGGCTTGTGGGTCGTCTCAGTGAAAGGTTTCAGCCTGCCTATGATTCGGTTCCTTCGGACAGACATGGAGTTCTGTGGCGTGTGACTCGTGATGCGAAAGGCTGAAGCCTGCCTATGAGTGGGCCCCTCAGGACAGACGCAGAGCCCTGTGGTGTGTGACTTGTCTCAGTGAAAGTGCTCCAGGCTGCCTCTGAGCCGCCCTCCCTGACAAAGAGCTCTGTCGCATGTCTCTCGTGTTCGGAAAGATTTTCTCACTCGAGCGGTCAGAATTACATCCAGGGCCAGCTCGAGGAGTGAACAGAAACGGCCCGGAACTCAGCGCGGTTAAGAGAAAGTCGGTCACTGAGCCCTTCGCGTGAAGCTATCGCGAATGTCCTGTGAGGTTTTTGCTGGCTGTGAAACAAAAATAAAAAATAAAAACGGACAGAAAATCCAAAGGAATACAGAAATTTATTTTGTGTGATGACTTTTTTATTACAACATGACCTGTGTATCCAACCCAGGGGGGAACAGAAACGGTCCACAGCTCAGCCAAACGGAGAAAGAGTTGGCCTTCCAGGGCCACATCTGAAGCTATCGCAGCCTGCCTCTGAGTCAGCCTTTCCGGACAGACACAGAGCTCCGTGGAGTGTGAGTTGTCTCAGCCAAAGGCTGCAGCCTGCCTATGAGTGGGCCCCTCCAGACAGACATGGAGCTCTGTGGCGTGTGGGTCGTGTTGCGAAAGGCTGCAGCCTGCCTATGAGTGGGACCCCTCAGGACAGACGCAGAGCTCTGTGGAGTGTGACTTGTCTCAGCGAAAGGGCTCCAGCCTGCCTCTGAGCCGCCCCTCCCTGACACAGAGCTCTGTGGCGTGTGGCTCTCGTTGGGAAAGATTTTCTCACTCGAGCGGTCAGAATTACATGCAGGGCCAGCTCGGGGAGTGAACCGAAATGGCCCGGAACTCAGCGGGGTGAAGAGAAAGTCGGTCACTGAGCACTTTGCGTGAAGCTATCGCGAATGTCCTGTGAGGTTTTTGCTGGCTGTGAAACAAAAATAAAAAATAAAAACGGGAAAAAAAAAATTCAAAGGAATACAGAAATTTCTTTTGTGTGATGACTTTTTTTATTACAACATGACCTGGGTATCCAACCCAGGGTGGAAAAGAAACGGTCCACAGCTCAGCCAAACGGAGAAAGAGTTGGCCTTCCAGGGCCACATCTGAAGCTATCGCAGCCTGCCTCTGAGTCAGCCTGTCCGGACAGACACAGAGCTCTGTGGCTTGTGAATCGTGTTTCGAAAGGCTCCAGCCTGCCTATGAGTGGGTCCCTCCAGACAGACATGGAGCTTTGTGGCGTGTGGATCGTCTCAGCGAAAGGCTGCAGCCTGCCTATGAGTGGGACCCCTCAGGACAGACGCAGAGCTCTGTGGAGTGTGACTTGTCTCAGCGAAAGGGCTCCAGCCTGCCTCTGAGCCGCCCCTCCCTGACACAGAGCTCTGTGGCGTGTGGCTCTCGTTGGGAAAGATTTTCTCACTCGAGCGGTCAGAATTACATGCAGGGCCAGCTCGGGGAGTGAACCGAAATGGCCCGGAACTCAGCGGGGTGAAGAGAAAGTCGGTCACTGAGCACTTCGCGTGAAGCTATCGCGAATGTCCTGTGAGGTTTTTGCTGGCTGTGAAACAAAAATAAAAAATAAAAACGGGAAAAAAAAAAAATTCAAAGGAATACAGAAATTTCTTTTGTGTGATGACTTTTTTTATTACAACATGACCTGGGTATCCAACCCAGGGTGGAAAAGAAACGGTCCACAGCTCAGCCAAACGGAGAAAGAGTTGGCCTTCCAGGGCCACATCTGAAGCTATCGCAGCCTGCCTCTGAGTCAGCCTGTCCGGACAGACACAGAGCTCTGTGGCTTGTGAATCGTGTTTCGAAAGGCTCCAGCCTGCCTATGAGTGGGTCCCTCCAGACAGACATGGAGCTTTGTGGCGTGTGGATCGTCTCAGCGAAAGGCTTCAGCCTGCCTATGATTCGGTTCCTCCCGACAGACATGAAGTTCTGTGGCGTGTGGCTCGTGTTGCAAAAGGCTGAAGCCTGCCTATGAGTGGGCCCATCAGGACAGACGCAGAGCTCTGTGGAGTGTGACTTGTCTCAGCGAAAGTGCTCCAGGCTGCCTCTGAGCCGCCCCTCCTTGACACAGAGCTCTGTGGCGTGTGGCTCTCGTTGGGAAAGATTTTCTCACTCGAGCTGTCAGAATTACATGCAGGGCCAGCTCGGGGAGTGAACCGAAACGGCCCGGAGCTCAGCGGGGTGAAGGGTAACTCGGTCACTGAGCACTTCGCGTGAAGCTATCGCGAATGTTCTGTGAGGTGTTTGCTGGCTGTGAAATAAAATTAAAATAAAAACTGGAAAAAAATCCAAAGGAAAACAGAAATTTCTTTTGTGTGATGACTTTTTTTGTTACAACATGACCTGGGTATCCAACCCAGGGGGGAACAGAAACGGTCCACAGCTCAGCCAAACGGAGAAAGAGTTGGCCTTCCAGGGCCACATCTGAAGCTATCGCAGCCTGCCTCTGAGTCAGCCTGTCCGGACAGACACAGAGCTCTGTGGCTTGTGAATCGTGTTTCGAAAGGCTCCAGCCTGCCTATGAGTGGGTCCCTCCAGACAGACATGGAGCTTTGTGGCGTGTGGATCGTCTCAGCGAAAGGCTTCAGCCTGCCTATGATTCGGTTCCTCCCGACAGACATGAAGTTCTGTGGCGTGTGGCTCGTGTTGCAAAAGGCTGAAGCCTGCCTATGAGTGGGCCCATCAGGACAGACGCAGAGCTCTGTGGAGTGTGACTTGTCTCAGCGAAAGTGCTCCAGGCTGCCTCTGAGCCGCCCCTCCTTGACACAGAGCTCTGTGGCGTGTGGCTCTCGTTGGGAAAGATTTTCTCACTCGAGCGGTCAGAATTACATGCAGGGCCAGCTCGGGGAGTGAACCGAAACGGCCTGGAGCTCAGTGGGGTGAAGAGAAAGTCGGTCACTGAGCACTTCGCGTGAAGCTATCGCGAATGTCCTGTGAGGTTTTTGCTGGCTGTGAGATAAAAATAAAATAAAAACGGGAAAAAAAATTCAAAGGAATACAGAAATTTATTTTGTGTGATGATTTTTTTTTATTACAACATGACCTGGGTATCCATCCAAGGTTGGAAAAGAAATGGTCCATAGACGCAGAGCTCTGTGGCGTGTGGCTCGTGTTGCGAAATGCTGCAGCCTGCCTATGAGTGGGCCCCTCCAGACAGACATGGAACTCTGTGGCTTGTGGGTCGTCTCAGTGAAAGGTTTCAGCCTGCCTATGATTCGGTTCCTTCGGACAGACATGGAGTTCTGTGGCGTGTGACTCGTGATGCGAAAGGCTGAAGCCTGCCTATGAGTGGGCCCCTCAGGACAGACGCAGAGCCCTGTGGTGTGTGACTTGTCTCAGTGAAAGTGCTCCAGGCTGCCTCTGAGCCGCCCTCCCTGACAAAGAGCTCTGTCGCATGTCTCTCGTGTTCGGAAAGATTTTCTCACTCGAGCGGTCAGAATTACATCCAGGGCCAGCTCGAGGAGTGAACAGAAACGGCCCGGAACTCAGCGCGGTTAAGAGAAAGTCGGTCACTGAGCCCTTCGCGTGAAGCTATCGCGAATGTCCTGTGAGGTTTTTGCTGGCTGTGAAACAAAAATAAAAAATAAAAACGGACAGAAAATCCAAAGGAATACAGAAATTTATTTTGTGTGATGACTTTTTTATTACAACATGACCTGTGTATCCAACCCAGGGGGGAACAGAAACGGTCCACAGCTCAGCCAAACGGAGAAAGAGTTGGCCTTCCAGGGCCACATCTGAAGCTATCGCAGCCTGCCTCTGAGTCAGCCTTTCCGGACAGACACAGAGCTCCGTGGAGTGTGAGTTGTCTCAGCCAAAGGCTGCAGCCTGCCTATGAGTGGGCCCCTCCAGACAGACATGGAGCTCTGTGGCGTGTGGGTCGTGTTGCGAAAGGCTGCAGCCTGCCTATGAGTGGGACCCCTCAGGACAGACGCAGAGCTCTGTGGAGTGTGACTTGTCTCAGCGAAAGGGCTCCAGCCTGCCTCTGAGCCGCCCCTCCCTGACACAGAGCTCTGTGGCGTGTGGCTCTCGTTGGGAAAGATTTTCTCACTCGAGCGGTCAGAATTACATGCAGGGCCAGCTCGGGGAGTGAACCGAAATGGCCCGGAACTCAGCGGGGTGAAGAGAAAGTCGGTCACTGAGCACTTCGCGTGAAGCTATCGCGAATGTCCTGTGAGGTTTTTGCTGGCTGTGAAACAAAAATAAAAAATAAAAACGGGAAAAAAAAAAAATTCAAAGGAATACAGAAATTTCTTTTGTGTGATGACTTTTTTATTACAACATGACCTGGGTATCCAACCCAGGGTGGAAAAGAAACGGTCCACAGCTCAGCCAAACGGAGAAAGAGTTGGCCTTCCAGGGCCACATCTGAAGCTATCGCAGCCTGCCTCTGAGTCAGCCTGTCCGGACAGACACAGAGCTCTGTGGCTTGTGAATCGTGTTTCGAAAGGCTCCAGCCTGCCTATGAGTGGGTCCCTCCAGACAGACATGGAGCTTTGTGGCGTGTGGATCGTCTCAGCGAAAGGCTTCAGCCTGCCTATGATTCGGTTCCTCCCGACAGACATGAAGTTCTGTGGCGTGTGGCTCGTGTTGCAAAAGGCTGAAGCCTGCCTATGAGTGGGCCCATCAGGACAGACGCAGAGCTCTGTGGAGTGTGACTTGTCTCAGCGAAAGTGCTCCAGGCTGCCTCTGAGCCGCCCTCCCTGACAAAGAGCTCTGTCGCATGTCTCTCGTGTTCCGAAAGATTTTCTCACTCGAGCGGTCAGAATTACATCCAGGGCCAGCTCGAGGAGTGAACAGAAACGGCCCGGAACTCAGCGCGGTTAAGAGAAAGTCGGTCACTGAGCCCTTCGCGTGAAGCTATCGCGAATGTCCTGTGAGGTTTTTGCTGGCTGTGAAACAAAAATAAAAAATAAAAACGGACAGAAAATCCAAAGGAATACAGAAATTTATTTTGTGTGATGACTTTTTTATTACAACATGACCTGGGTATCCAACCCAGGGGGGAACAGAAACGGTCCACAGCTCAGCCAAACGGAGAAAGAGTTGGCCTTCCAGGGCCACATCTGAAGCTATCGCAGCCTGCCTCTGAGTCAGCCTTTCCGGACAGACACAGAGCTCCGTGGAGTGTGAGTTGTCTCAGCCAAAGGCTGCAGCCTGCCTATGAGTGGGCCCCTCCAGACAGACATGGAGCTCTGTGGCGTGTGGGTCGTGTTGCGAAAGGCTGCAGCCTGCCTATGAGTGGGACCCCTCAGGACAGACGCAGAGCTCTGTGGAGTGTGACTTGTCTCAGCGAAAGGGCTCCAGCCTGCCTCTGAGCCGCCCCTCCCTGACACAGAGCTCTGTGGCGTGTGGCTCTCGTTGGGAAAGATTTTCTCACTCGAGCGGTCAGAATTACATGCAGGGCCAGCTCGGGGAGTGAACCGAAATGGCCCGGAACTCAGCGGGGTGAAGAGAAAGTCGGTCACTGAGCACTTCGCGTGAAGCTATCGCGAATGTCCTGTGAGGTTTTTGCTGGCTGTGAAACAAAAATAAAAAATAAAAACGGACAAAAGATCCAAAAGAATACAGAAATTTCTGTTGTGTGATGACTTTTTTTTTTTTGTTACAACATGACCTGGGTATCCAACCCAGGGGGGAACAGAAACGGTCCACAGCTCAGCCAAACGGAGAAAGAGTTGGCCTTCCAGGGCCACATCTGAAGCTATCGCAGCCTGCCTCTGAGTCAGCCTGTCCGGACAGACACAGAGCTCTGTGGCTTGTGAATCGTGTTTCGAAAGGCTCCAGCCTGCCTATGAGTGGGTCCCTCCAGACAGACATGGAGCTTTGTGGCGTGTGGATCGTCTCAGCGAAAGGCTTCAGCCTGCCTATGATTCGGTTCCTCCCGACAGACATGAAGTTCTGTGGCGTGTGGCTCGTGTTGCAAAAGGCTGAAGCCTGCCTATGAGTGGGCCCATCAGGACAGACGCAGAGCTCTGTGGAGTGTGACTTGTCTCAGCGAAAGTGCTCCAGGCTGCCTCTGAGCCGCCCCTCCTTGACACAGAGCTCTGTGGCGTGTGGCTCTCGTTGGGAAAGATTTTCTCACTCGAGCTGTCAGAATTACATGCAGGGCCAGCTCGGGGAGTGAACCGAAACGGCCCGGAGCTCAGCGGGGTGAAGGGTAACTCGGTCACTGAGCACTTCGCGTGAAGCTATCGCGAATGTCCTGTGAGGTGTTTGCTGGCTGTGAAATAAAATTAAAATAAAAACTGGAAAAAAATCCAAAGGAAAACAGAAATTTCTTTTGTGTGATGACTTTTTTTGTTACAACATGACCTGGGTATCCAACCCAGGGGGGAACAGAAACGGTCCACAGCTCAGCCAAACGGAGAAAGAGTTGGCCTTCCAGGGCCACATCTGAAGCTATCGCAGCCTGCCTCTGAGTCAGCCTGTCCGGACAGACACAGAGCTCTGTGGCTTGTGAATCGTGTTTCGAAAGGCTCCAGCCTGCCTATGAGTGGGTCCCTCCAGACAGACATGGAGCTTTGTGGCGTGTGGATCGTCTCAGCGAAAGGCTTCAGCCTGCCTATGATTCGGTTCCTCCCGACAGACATGAAGTTCTGTGGCGTGTGGCTCGTGTTGCAAAAGGCTGAAGCCTGCCTATGAGTGGGCCCATCAGGACAGACGCAGAGCTCTGTGGAGTGTGACTTGTCTCAGCGAAAGTGCTCCAGGCTGCCTCTGAGCCGCCCCTCCTTGACACAGAGCTCTGTGGCGTGTGGCTTTCGTTGGGAAAGATTTTCTCACTCGAGCGGTCAGAATTACATGCAGGGCCAGCTCGGGGAGTGAACCGAAACGGCCTGGAGCTCAGTGGGGTGAAGAGAAAGTCGGTCACTGAGCACTTCGCGTGAAGCTATCGCGAATGTCCTGTGAGGTTTTTGCTGGCTGTGAGATAAAAATAAAATAAAAACGGGAAAAAAAATTCAAAGGAATACAGAAATTTATTTTGTGTGATGATTTTTTTTTATTACAACATGACCTGGGTATCCATCCAAGGTTGGAAAAGAAATGGTCCATAGACGCAGAGCTCTGTGGCGTGTGGCTCGTGTTGCGAAATGCTGCAGCCTGCCTATGAGTGGGCCCCTCCAGACAGACATGGAACTCTGTGGCTTGTGGGTCGTCTCAGTGAAAGGTTTCAGCCTGCCTATGATTCGGTTCCTTCGGACAGACATGGAGTTCTGTGGCGTGTGACTCGTGATGCGAAAGGCTGAAGCCTGCCTATGAGTGGGCCCCTCAGGACAGACGCAGAGCCCTGTGGTGTGTGACTTGTCTCAGTGAAAGTGCTCCAGGCTGCCTCTGAGCCGCCCTCCCTGACAAAGAGCTCTGTCGCATGTCTCTCGTGTTCGGAAAGATTTTCTCACTCGAGCGGTCAGAATTACATCCAGGGCCAGCTCGAGGAGTGAACAGAAACGGCCCGGAACTCAGCGCGGTTAAGAGAAAGTCGGTCACTGAGCCCTTCGCGTGAAGCTATCGCGAATGTCCTGTGAGGTTTTTGCTGGCTGTGAAACAAAAATAAAAAATAAAAACGGACAGAAAATCCAAAGGAATACAGAAATTTATTTTGTGTGATGACTTTTTTATTACAACATGACCTGTGTATCCAACCCAGGGGGGAACAGAAACGGTCCACAGCTCAGCCAAACGGAGAAAGAGTTGGCCTTCCAGGGCCACATCTGAAGCTATCGCAGCCTGCCTCTGAGTCAGCCTTTCCGGACAGACACAGAGCTCCGTGGAGTGTGAGTTGTCTCAGCCAAAGGCTGCAGCCTGCCTATGAGTGGGCCCCTCCAGACAGACATGGAGCTCTGTGGCGTGTGGGTCGTGTTGCGAAAGGCTGCAGCCTGCCTATGAGTGGGACCCCTCAGGACAGACGCAGAGCTCTGTGGAGTGTGACTTGTCTCAGCGAAAGGGCTCCAGCCTGCCTCTGAGCCGCCCCTCCCTGACACAGAGCTCTGTGGCGTGTGGCTCTCGTTGGGAAAGATTTTCTCACTCGAGCGGTCAGAATTACATGCAGGGCCAGCTCGGGGAGTGAACCGAAATGGCCCGGAACTCAGCGGGGTGAAGAGAAAGTCGGTCACTGAGCACTTCGCGTGAAGCTATCGCGAATGTCCTGTGAGGTTTTTGCTGGCTGTGAAACAAAAATAAAAAATAAAAACGGGAAAAAAAAAAAATTCAAAGGAATACAGAAATTTCTTTTGTGTGATGACTTTTTTTATTACAACATGACCTGGGTATCCAACCCAGGGTGGAAAAGAAACGGTCCACAGCTCAGCCAAACGGAGAAAGAGTTGGCCTTCCAGGGCCACATCTGAAGCTATCGCAGCCTGCCTCTGAGTCAGCCTGTCCGGACAGACACAGAGCTCTGTGGCTTGTGAATCGTGTTTCGAAAGGCTCCAGCCTGCCTATGAGTGGGTCCCTCCAGACAGACATGGAGCTTTGTGGCGTGTGGATCGTCTCAGCGAAAGGCTTCAGCCTGCCTATGATTCGGTTCCTCCCGACAGACATGAAGTTCTGTGGCGTGTGGCTCGTGTTGCAAAAGACTGAAGCCTGCCTATGAGTGGGCCCATCAGGACAGACGCAGAGCTCTGTGGAGTGTGACTTGTCTCAGCGAAAGTGCTCCAGGCTGCCTCTGAGCCGCCCTCCCTGACAAAGAGCTCTGTCGCATGTCTCTCGTGTTCCGAAAGATTTTCTCACTCGAGCGGTCAGAATTACATCCAGGGCCAGCTCGAGGAGTGAACAGAAACGGCCCGGAACTCAGCGCGGTTAAGAGAAAGTCGGTCACTGAGCCCTTCGCGTGAAGCTATCGCGAATGTCCTGTGAGGTTTTTGCTGGCTGTGAAACAAAAATAAAAAATAAAAACGGACAGAAAATCCAAAGGAATACAGAAATTTATTTTGTGTGATGACTTTTTTATTACAACATGACCTGGGTATCCAACCCAGGGGGGAACAGAAACGGTCCACAGCTCAGCCAAACGGAGAAAGAGTTGGCCTTCCAGGGCCACATCTGAAGCTATCGCAGCCTGCCTCTGAGTCAGCCTTTCCGGACAGACACAGAGCTCCGTGGAGTGTGAGTTGTCTCAGCCAAAGGCTGCAGCCTGCCTATGAGTGGGCCCCTCCAGACAGACATGGAGCTCTGTGGCGTGTGGGTCGTGTTGCGAAAGGCTGCAGCCTACCTAACAGTGGGACCCCTCAGGACAGACGCAGAGCTCTGTGGAGTGTGACTTGTCTCAGCGAAAGGGCTCCAGCCTGCCTCTGAGCCGCCCCTCCCTGACACAGAGCTCTGTGGCGTGTGGCTCTCGTTGGGAAAGATTTTCTCACTCGAGCGGTCAGAATTACATGCAGGGCCAGCTCGGGGAGTGAACCGAAATGGCCCGGAACTCAGCGGGGTGAAGAGAAAGTCGGTCACTGAGCACTTCGCGTGAAGCTATCGCGAATGTCCTGTGAGGTTTTTGCTGGCTGTGAAACAAAAATAAAAAATAAAAACGGACAAAAGATCCAAAAGAATACAGAAATTTCTGTTGTGTGATGACTTTTTTTTTTTGTTACAACATGACCTGGGTATCCAACCCAGGGGGGAACAGAAACGGTCCACAGCTCAGCCAAACGGAGAAAGAGTTGGCCTTCCAGGGCCACATCTGAAGCTATCGCAGCCTGCCTCTGAGTCAGCCTGTCCGGACAGACACAGAGCTCTGTGGCTTGTGAATCATGTTTCGAAAGGCTCCAGCCTGCCTATGAGTGGGTCCCTCCAGACAGACATGGAGCTTTGTGGCGTGTGGATCGTCTCAGCGAAAGGCTTCAGCCTGCCTATGATTCGGTTCCTCCCGACAGACATGAAGTTCTGTGGCGTGTGGCTCGTGTTGCAAAAGGCTGAAGCCTGCCTATGAGTGGGCCCATCAGGACAGACGCAGAGCTCTGTGGAGTGTGACTTGTCTCAGCGAAAGTGCTCCAGGCTGCCTCTGAGCCGCCCCTCCTTGACACAGAGCTCTGTGGCGTGTGGCTCTCGTTGGGAAAGATTTTCTCACTCGAGCTGTCAGAATTACATGCAGGGCCAGCTCGAGGAGTGAACCGAAACGGCCCGGAGCTCAGCGGGGTGAAGGGTAACTCGGTCACTGAGCACTTCGCGTGAAGCTATCGCGAATGTCCTGTGAGGTGTTTGCTGGCTGTGAAATAAAATTAAAATAAAAACTGGAAAAAAATCCAAAGGAAAACAGAAATTTCTTTTGTGTGATGACTTTTTTTGTTACAACATGACCTGGGTATCCAACCCAGGGGGGAACAGAAACGGTCCACAGCTCAGCCAAACGGAGAAAGAGTTGGCCTTCCAGGGCCACATCTGAAGCTATCGCAGCCTGCCTCTGAGTCAGCCTGTCCGGACAGACACAGAGCTCTGTGGCTTGTGAATCGTGTTTCGAAAGGCTCCAGCCTGCCTATGAGTGGGTCCCTCCAGACAGACATGGAGCTTTGTGGCGTGTGGATCGTCTCAGCGAAAGGCTTCAGCCTGCCTATGATTCGGTTCCTCCCGACAGACATGAAGTTCTGTGGCGTGTGGCTCGTGTTGCAAAAGGCTGAAGCCTGCCTATGAGTGGGCCCATCAGGACAGACGCAGAGCTCTGTGGAGTGTGACTTGTCTCAGCGAAAGTGCTCCAGGCTGCCTCTGAGCCGCCCCTCCTTGACACAGAGCTCTGTGGCGTGTGGCTCTCGTTGGGAAAGATTTTCTCACTCGAGCGGTCAGAATTACATGCAGGGCCAGCTCGGGGAGTGAACCGAAACGGCCTGGAGCTCAGTGGGGTGAAGAGAAAGTCGGTCACTGAGCACTTCGCGTGAAGCTATCGCGAATGTCCTGTGATGTTTTTGCTGGCTGTGAAATAAAAATAAAATAAAAACGGGAAAAAAAAAAAATTCAAAGGAATACAGAAATTTCTTTTGTGTGATGACTTTTTTTATTACAACATGACCTGGGTATCCAACCAAGGGTGGAAAAGAAATGGTCCACAGACGCAGAGCTCTGTGGCTTGTGAATCGTGTTGCGAAAGGCTGCAGCCTGCCTATGAGTGGGCCCCTCCAGACAGACATGGAGCTCTGTGGCATGTGGATCGTCTCAGCAAAAGGCTTCAGCCTGCCTATGATTCGGTTCCTTCGGACAGACATGGAGCTCTGTGGCGTGTGGGTCGTCTCAACGAAAGGCTGAAGCCTGCCTATAAGTGGGCCCTTCAGGACAGACGCAGAGCTCTGTGGAGTGTGACATGTCTCAGCGAAAGGGCTCCAGCCTGACTCTGAGCCGCCCCTCCGTGACACAGAGCTCTGTGGCGTGTCTCCGTGTTGGGAAAGATTTTCTCACTCGAGCGGTCAGAATTACATGCAGGGCCAGCTCGGGGAGTGAACCGAAACGGCCCGGAGCTCAGCGGGGTGAAGAGAAAGTCGGTCACTGAGCACTTTGCGTGAAGCTATCGCGAATGTCCTGTGAGGTTTTTGCTGGCTGTGAAACAAAAAATAAAAAATAAAAACGGACAGAAAATCCAAAGGAATACAGAAATTTATTTTGTGTGATGACTTTTTTTATTACAACATGACTTGGGTATCCAACCCGGGGGGGAACAGAAACGGTCCACAGCTCAGCCAAACGGAGAAAGAGTTGGCCTTCCAGGGCCACATCTGAAGCTATCGCAGCCTGCCTCTGAGTCAGCCTTTCCGGACAGACACAGAGCTCTGTGGCTTGTGAATCGTGTTTCGAAAGGCTCCAGCCTGCCTATGAGTGGGTCCCTCCAGACAGACATGGAGCTCTGTGGCGTGTGGATCGTCTCAGCAAAAGGCTTCAGCCTGCCTATGATTCGGTTCCTTCGGACAGACATGGAGTTCTGTGGCGTGTGACTCGTGTTGCGAAAGGCTGAACCCTTGCCTATGAGTGGGCCCCTCAGGACAGACGCAGAGCTCTGTGGAGTGTGACTTGTCTCAGCGAAAGGGCTCCAGCCTGCCTCTGAGCTGCCCTTCCCTGACACAGAACTCTGTTGCGTGTGGCTTGTGTTGGGAAAGATTTTCTCACTCGAGCGGTCAGAGTTACATGCAGGGCCAGATCGGGGAGTGAACGGAAACGGCCCGGAGCTCAGCGGGGTGAAGAGAAAGTCGGTCAATGAGCACTTCGCGTGAAGCTATCGCGAATGTCCTGTGAGGTTTTTGCTGGCTGTGAAACAAAAATAAAAAAACGAAAACGGACAGAAAAGCCAAAGGAATACAGAAATTTATTTTGTGTGATGACTTTTTTTATTACAACATGACTTGGGTATCCAACCCGGGGGGGAACAGAAACGGTCCACAGCTCAGCCAAACGGAGAAAGAGTTGGCCTTCCAGGGCCACATCTGAAGCTATCGCAGCCTGCCTCTGAGTCAGCCTTTCCGGACAGACACTGAGCTCTGTGGCTTGTGAATCGTGTTTCGAAAGGCTCCAGCCTGCCTATGACTGGGTCCCACCCGACAGACGCAAAGCTCTGTGGCGTGTGGCTCGTGTTGCGAAAGACTGCAGCCTGCCTATGGTTGGCCCCTCCAGACAGACATGGAGTTCTGTGGCGTGTGGGTCGTCTCAGCGAAAGGCTTCAGCCTGCCTATGAGTCGGTCCCTCCCGACAGACGCAGAGCTCCGTGGAGTGTGACTTGTCTCAGCGAAAGGGCTCCAGCCTGCCTCTGAGCTTCCTCTCCCTGACACAGAGCTCTGTGGCGCGTGGCTCGTGTTGGAAAAGATTTTCTCACCCGAGCGGTCAGAATTACATGCAGGGCCAGTTTGGGGAGTGAACCGAAACGGCCCAGAACTCAGCGCGGTGAAGAGAAAGTCGGTCACTGAGCACTTCGCGTGAAGCTATCGCGAATGTCCTGTGAGGTTTTTGCTGGCTGTGAAACAAAAATAAAAAATAAAAACCAACAGAAAATCCAAAGGAATACAGAAATTTCTTTTGTGTGATGACTTTTTTATTACTACATGACCTGGGTATCCAACCCAGGGGGGAACAGAAACGGTCCACAGCCCAGCCAAACGGAGAAAGAGTTGGCCTTCCAGGGCCACATCTGAAGTCATCGCAGCCTGCGTCTGAGTCAGCCTTTCCGGACAGACACAGAGCTCTGTGGCTTGTGAATCGTGTTTCGAAAGGCTCCAGCCTGCCTATGAGTGGGTCCCACCCGACAGACGCAAAGCTCTGTGGCGTGTGAATCGTGTTGCGAAAGGCTTCAGCCTGCCTATGAGTGGGCCCCTCCAGACAGACATGGAGCTCTGTGGCGTGTGGGTCGTCTCAGCGAAAGGCTTCAGCCTGCCTATGAGTCGGTCCCTCCCGACAGACGCAGAGCTCCGTGGAGTGTGACTTGTCTCAGCGAAAGGGCTCCAGCCTACCTCTAAGCCGCCCCTCCCTGACACAGAGCTCTGTGGCGTGTGGCTCTCGTTGGGAAAGATTTTCTCACTCGAGCTGTCAGAATTACATGCAGGGCCAGCTCGGGGAGTGAGCCGAAATGGCCCGGAGCTCAGCGGGTTGAAGAGAAAGTCGGTCACTGAGCACTTTGCGTGAAGCTATCGCGAATGTCCTGTGATGTTTTTGCTGGCTGTGAAATAAAAATAAAATAAAAACGGGAAAAAAAAATTCAAAGGAATACAGAAATTTCTTTTGTGTGATGACTTTTTTTATTACAACATGACCTGGGTATCCAACCAAGGGTGGAAAAGAAATGGTCCACAGACGCAGAGCTCTGTGGCTTGTGAATCGTGTTGCGAAAGGCTGCAGCCTGCCTATGAGTGGGCCCCTCCAGACAGACATGGAGCTCTGTGGCGTGTGGATCGTCTCAGCAAAAGGCTTCAGCCTGCCTATGATTCGGTTCCTTCGGACAGACATGGAGCTCTGTGGCGTGTGGGTCGTCTCAGCGAAAGGCTGAAGCCTGCCTATGAGTGGGCCCTTCAGGACAGACGCAGAGCTCTGTGGAGTGTGACTTGTCTCAGCGAAAGGGCTCCAGCCTGACTCTGAGCCGCCCCTCCGTGACACAGAGCTCTGTGGCGTGTCTCCGTGTTGGGAAAGATTTTCTCACTCGAGCGGTCAGAATTACATGCAGGGCCAGCTCGGGGAGTGAACCGAAACGGCCCGGAGCTCAGCGCGGTGAAGAGAAAGTCGGTCACTGAGCACTTTGCGTGAAGCTATCGCGAATGTCCTGTGAGGTTTTTGCTGGCTGTGAAACAAAAATAAAAAATAAAAACGGACAGAAAATCCAAAGGAATACAGAAATTTATTTTGTGTTATGACTTTTTTTATTACAACATGACTTGGGTATCCAACCCGGGGGGGAACAGAAACGTTCCACAGCTCAGCCAAACGGAGAAAGAGTTGGCCTTCCAGGGCCACATCTGAAGCTATCGCAGCCTGCCTCTGAGTCAGCCTTTCCGGACAGACACAGAGCTCTGTGGCTTGTGAATCGTGTTTCGAAAGGCTCCAGCCTGCCTATGAGTGGGTCCCTCCAGACAGACATGGAGCTCTGTGGCGTGTGGATCGTCTCAGCAAAAGGCTTCAGCCTGCCTATGATTCGGTTCCTTCGGACAGACATGGAGTTCTGTGGCGTGTGACTCGTGTTGCGAAAGGCTGAACCCTTGCCTATGAGTGGGCCCCTCAGGACAGACGCAGAGCTCTGTGGAGTGTGACTTGTCTCAGCGAAAGGGCTCCAGCCTGCCTCTGAGCTGCCCTTCCCTGACACAGAACTCTGTTGCGTGTGGCTTGTGTTGGGAAAGATTTTCTCACTCGAGCGGTCAGAGTTACATGCAGGGCCAGATCGGGGAGTGAACGGAAACGGCCCGGAGCTCAGCGGGGTGAAGAGAAAGTCGGTCAATGAGCACTTCGCGTGAAGCTATCGCGAATGTCCTGTGAGGTTTTTGCTGGCTGTGAAACAAAAATAAAAAAACGAAAACGGACAGAAAAGCCAAAGGAATACAGAAATTTATTTTGTGTGATGACTTTTTTTATTACAACATGACTTGGGTATCCAACCCGGGGGGGAACAGAAACGGTCCACAGCTCAGCCAAACGGAGAAAGAGTTGGCCTTCCAGGGCCACATCTGAAGCTATCGCAGCCTGCCTCTGAGTCAGCCTTTCCGGACAGACACTGAGCTCTGTGGCTTGTGAATCGTGTTTCGAAAGGCTCCAGCCTGCCTATGACTGGGTCCCACCCGACAGACGCAAAGCTCTGTGGCGTGTGGCTCGTGTTGCGAAAGACTGCAGCCTGCCTATGGTTGGCCCCTCCAGACAGACATGGAGTTCTGTGGCGTGTGGGTCGTCTCAGCGAAAGGCTTCAGCCTGCCTATGAGTCGGTCCCTCCCGACAGACGCAGAGCTCCGTGGAGTGTGACTTGTCTCAGCGAAAGGGCTCCAGCCTGCCTCTGAGCTTCCTCTCCCTGACACAGAGCTCTGTGGCGCGTGGCTCGTGTTGGAAAAGATTTTCTCACCCGAGCGGTCAGAATTACATGCAGGGCCAGTTTGGGGAGTGAACCGAAACGGCCCAGAACTCAGCGCGGTGAAGAGAAAGTCGGTCACTGAGCACTTCGCGTGAAGCTATCGCGAATGTCCTGTGAGGTTTTTGCTGGCTGTGAAACAAAAATAAAAAATAAGAACCAACAGAAAATCCAAAGGAATACAGAAATTTCTTTTGTGTGATGACTTTTTTATTACTACATGACCTGGGTATCCAACCCAGGGGGGAACAGAAACGGTCCACAGCTCAGCCAAACGGAGAAAGAGTTGGCCTTCCAGGGCCACATCTGAAGTCATCGCAGCCTGCGTCTGAGTCAGCCTTTCCGGACAGACACAGAGCTCTGTGGCTTGTGAATCGTGTTTCGAAAGGCTCCAGCCTGCCTATGAGTGGGTCCCACCCGACAGACGCAAAGCTCTGTGGCGTGTGAATCGTGTTGCGAAAGGCTTCAGCCTGCCTATGAGTGGGACCCTCCAGACAGACATGGAGCTCTGTGGCGTGTGGGTCGTCTCAGCGAAAGGCTTCAGCCTGCCTATGAGTCGGTCCCTCCCGACAGACGCAGAGCTCCGTGGAGTGTGACTTGTCTCAGCGAAAGGGCTCCAGCCTACCTCTAAGCCGCCCCTCCCTGACACAGAGCTCTGTGGCGTGTGGCTCTCGTTGGGAAAGATTTTCTCACTCGAGCTGTCAGAATTACATGCAGGGCCAGCTCGGGGAGTGAGCCGAAATGGCCCGGAGCTCAGCGGGGTGAAGAGAAAGTCGGTCACTGAGCACTTTGCGTGAAGCTATCGCGAATGTCCTGTGATGTTTTTGCTGGCTGTGAAATAAAAATAAAATAAAAACGGGAAAAAAAAATTCAAAGGAATACAGAAATTTCTTTTGTGTGATGACTTTTTTTATTACAACATGACCTGGGTATCCAACCAAGGGTGGAAAAGAAATGGTCCACAGACGCAGAGCTCTGTGGCTTGTGAATCGTGTTGCGAAAGGCTGCAGCCTGCCTATGAGTGGGCCCCTCCAGACAGACATGGAGCTCTGTGGCGTGTGGATCGTCTCAGCAAAAGGCTTCAGCCTGCCTATGATTCGGTTCCTTCGGACAGACATGGAGCTCTGTGGCGTGTGGGTCGTCTCAGCGAAAGGCTGAAGCCTGCCTATGAGTGGGCCCTTCAGGACAGACGCAGAGCTCTGTGGAGTGTGACTTGTCTCAGCGAAAGGGCTCCAGCCTGACTCTGAGCCGCCCCTCCGTGACACAGAGCTCTGTGGCGTGTCTCCGTGTTGGGAAAGATTTTCTCACTCGAGCGGTCAGAATTACATGCAGGGCCAGCTCGGGGAGTGAACCGAAACGGCCCGGAGCTCAGCGCGGTGAAGAGAAAGTCGGTCACTGAGCACTTTGCGTGAAGCTATCGCGAATGTCCTGTGAGGTTTTTGCTGGCTGTGAAACAAAAATAAAAAATAAAAACGGACAGAAAATCCAAAGGAATACAGAAATTTATTTTGTGTTATGACTTTTTTTATTACAACATGACTTGGGTATCCAACCCGGGGGGGAACAGAAACGTTCCACAGCTCAGCCAAACGGAGAAAGAGTTGGCCTTCCAGGGCCACATCTGAAGCTATCGCAGCCTGCCTCTGAGTCAGCCTTTCCGGACAGACACAGAGCTCTGTGGCTTGTGAATCGTGTTTCGAAAGGCTCCAGCCTGCCTATGAGTGGGTCCCTCCAGACAGACATGGAGCTCTGTGGCGTGTGGATCGTCTCAGCAAAAGGCTTCAGCCTGCCTATGATTCGGTTCCTTCGGACAGACATGGAGTTCTGTGGCGTGTGACTCGTGTTGCGAAAGGCTGAACCCTTGCCTATGAGTGGGCCCCTCAGGACAGACGCAGAGCTCTGTGGAGTGTGACTTGTCTCAGCGAAAGGGCTCCAGCCTGCCTCTGAGCTGCCCCTCCCTGACACAGAACTCTGTTGCGTGTGGCTAGTGTTGGGAAAGATTTTCTCACTCGAGCGGTCAGAGTTACATGCAGGGCCAGATCGGGGAGTGAACGGAAACGGCCCGGAGCTCAGCGGGGTGAAGAGAAAGTCGGTCAATGAGCACTTCGCGTGAAGCTATCGCGAATGTCCTGTGAGGTTTTTGCTGGCTGTGAAACAAAAATAAAAAAACGAAAACGGACAGAAAAGCCAAAGGAATACAGAAATTTATTTTGTGTGATGACTTTTTTTATTACAACATGACTTGGGTATCCAACCCGGGGGGGAACCTTTCCGGACAGACACAGAGCTCTGTGGTTTGTGAATCGTGTTTCGAAAGGCTCCAGCCTGCCTATGACTGGGTCCCACCCGACAGACGCAAAGCTCTGTGGCGTGTGGCTCGTGTTGCGAAAGACTGCAGCCTGCCTATGGTTGGCCCCTCCAGACAGACATGGAGTTCTGTGGCGTGTGGGTCGTCTCAGCGAAAGGCTTCAGCCTGCCTATGAGTCGGTCCCTCCCGACAGACGCAGAGCTCCGTGGAGTGTGACTTGTCTCAGCGAAAGGGCTCCAGCCTGCCTCTGAGCCACCTCTCCCTGACACAGAGCTCTGTGGCGCGTGGCTTGTGTTGGAAAAGATTTTCTCACCCGAGCGGTCAGAATTACATGCAGGGCCAGCTCGGGGAGTGAACCGAAACGGCCCGGAACTCAGCGCGGTGAAGAGAAAGTTGGTCACTGAGCACTTCGCGTGAAGCTATCGCGAATGTCCTGTGAGGTTTTTGCTGGCTGTGAAACAAAAATAAAAATAAAAACGGACAAAAGATCCAAAAGAATACAGAAATTTCTGTTGTGTGATGACTTTTTTTTTGTTACAACATGACCTGGGTATCCAACCCAGGGGGGAACAGAAACGGTCCACAGCTCAGCCAAACGGAGAAAGAGTTGGCCTTCCAGGGCCACATCTGAAGCTATCGCAGCCTGCCTCTGAGTCAGCCTGTCCGGACAGACACAGAGCTCTGTGGCTTGTGAATCGTGTTTCGAAAGGCTCCAGCCTGCCTATGAGTGGGTCCCTCCAGACAGACATGGAGCTTTGTGGCGTGTGGATCGTATCAGCGAAAGGCTTCAGCCTGCCTATGATTCGGTTCCTCCCGACAGACATGAAGTTCTGTGGCGTGTGGCTCGTGTTGCAAAAGGCTGAAGCCTGCCTATGAGTGGGCCCATCAGGACAGACGCAGAGCTCTGTGGAGTGTGACTTGTCTCAGCGAAAGTGCTCCAGGCTGCCTCTGAGCCGCCCCTCCTTGACACAGAGCTCTGTGGCGTGTGGCTCTCGTTGGGAAAGATTTTCTCACTCGAGCTGTCAGAATTACATGCAGGGCCAGCTCGGGGAGTGAACCGAAACGGCCCGGAACTCAGCGCGGTGAAGAGAAAGTTGGTCACTGAGCACTTTGCGTGAAGCTATCGCGAATGTCCTGTGAGGTTTTTGCTGGCTGTGAAACAAAAATAAAAACGGACAGAAAATCCAAAGGAATACAGAAATTTATTTTGTGTGATGACTTTTTTTATTACAACATGACTTGGGTATCCAACCCGGGGGGGAACAGAAACGGTCCACAGCTCAGCCAAACGGAGAAAGAGTTGGCCTTCCAGGGCCACATCTGAAGCTATCGCAGCCTGCCTCTGAGTCAGCCTTTCCGGACAGACACAGAGCTCTGTGGCTTGTGAATCGTGTTTCGAAAGGCTCCAGCCTGCCTATGACTGGGTCCCACCCGACAGACGCAAAGCTCTGTGGCGTGTGGCTCGTGTTGGGAAAGACTGCAGCCTGCCTATGGTTGGCCCCTCCAGACAGACATGGAGTTCTGTGGCGTGTGGGTCGTCTCAGCGAAAGGCTTCAGCCTGCCTATGAGTCGGTCCCTCCCGACAGACGCAGAGCTCCGTGGAGTGTGACTTGTCTCAGCGAAAGGGCTCCAGCCTGCCTCTGAGCCACCTCTCCCTGACACAGAGCTCTGTGGCGCGTGGCTCGTGTTGGGAAAGATTTTCTCACCCGAGCGGTCAGAATTACATGCAGGGCCAGCTCGGGGAGTGAACCGAAACGGCCCAGACCTCAGCGCGGTGAAGAGAAAGTCGGTCACTGAGCACTTCGCGTGAAGCTATCGCGAATGTCCTGTGAGGTTTTTGCTGGTTGTGAAACAAAAATAAAAAATAAAAACCAACAGAAAATCCAAAGGAATACAGAAATTTCTTTTGTGTGATGACTTTTTTATTACTACATGACCTGGGTATCCAACCCAGGGGGGAACAGAAACGGTCCACAGCTCAGCCAAACGGAGAAAGAGTTGACCTTCCATTGCCACATCTGAAGTTATCGCAGCCTGCCTCTGAGTCAGCCTTTCCGGACAGACACAGAGCTCTGTGGCTTGTGAATCGTGTTTCGAAAGGCTCCAGCCTGCCTATGAGTGGGTCCCTCCAGACAGACATGGAGCTTTGTGGCGTGTGGATCGTCTCAGCGAAAGGCTTCAGCCTGCCTATGATTCGGTTCCTCCCGACACACCTGAAGTTCTGTGGCGTGTGGCTCGTGTTGCAAAAGGCTGAAGCCTGCCTATGAGTGGGCCCATCAGGACAGACGCAGAGCTCTGTGGAGTGTGACTTGTCTCAGCGAAAGGGCTCCAGGCTGCCTCTGAGCCGCCCTCCCTGACAAAGAGCTCTGTCGCATGTCTCTCGTGTTCCGAAAGATTTTCTCACTCGAGCGGTCAGAATTACATCCAGGGCCAGCTCGAGGAGTGAACAGAAACGGCCCGGAACTCAGCGCGGTTAAGAGAAAGTCGGTCACTGAGCCCTTCGCGTGAAGCTATCGCGAATGTCCTGTGAGGTTTTTGCTGGCTGTGAAACAAAAATAAAAAATAAAAACGGACAGAAAATCCAAAGGAATACAGAAATTTATTTTGTGTGATGACTTTTTTATTACAACATGACCTGGGTATCCAACCCAGGGGGGAACAGAAACGGTCCACAGCTCAGCCAAACGGAGAAAGAGTTGGCCTTCCAGGGCCACATCTGAAGCTATCGCAGCCTGCCTCTGAGTCAGCCTTTCCGGACAGACACAGAGCTCCGTGGAGTGTGAGTTGTCTCAGCCAAAGGCTGCAGCCTGCCTATGAGTGGGCCCCTCCAGACAGACATGGAGCTCTGTGGCGTGTGGGTCGTGTTGCGAAAGGCTGCAGCCTGCCTATGAGTGGGACCCCTCAGGACAGACGCAGAGCTCTGTGGAGTGTGACTTGTCTCAGCGAAAGGGCTCCAGCCTGCCTCTGAGCCGCCCCTCCCTGACACAGAGCTCTGTGGCGTGTGGCTCTCGTTGGGAAAGATTTTCTCACTCGAGCGGTCAGAATTACATGCAGGGCCAGCTCGGGGAGTGAACCGAAATGGCCCGGAACTCAGCGGGGTGAAGAGAAAGTCGGTCACTGAGCACTTCGCGTGAAGCTATCGCGAATGTCCTGTGAGGTTTTTGCTGGCTGTGAAACAAAAATAAAAAATAAAAACGGACAAAAGATCCAAAAGAATACAGAAATTTCTGTTGTGTGATGACTTTTTTTTTTTTGTTACAACATGACCTGGGTATCCAACCCAGGGGGGAACAGAAACGGTCCACAGCTCAGCCAAACGGAGAAAGAGTTGGCCTTCCAGGGCCACATCTGAAGCTATCGCAGCCTGCCTCTGAGTCAGCCTGTCCGGACAGACACAGAGCTCTGTGGCTTGTGAATCGTGTTTCGAAAGGCTCCAGCCTGCCTATGAGTGGGTCCCTCCAGACAGACATGGAGCTTTGTGGCGTGTGGATCGTCTCAGCGAAAGGCTTCAGCCTGCCTATGATTCGGTTCCTCCCGACAGACATGAAGTTCTGTGGCGTGTGGCTCGTGTTGCAAAAGGCTGAAGCCTGCCTATGAGTGGGCCCATCAGGACAGACGCAGAGCTCTGTGGAGTGTGACTTGTCTCAGCGAAAGTGCTCCAGGCTGCCTCTGAGCCGCCCCTCCTTGACACAGAGCTCTGTGGCGTGTGGCTCTCGTTGGGAAAGATTTTCTCACTCGAGCTGTCAGAATTACATGCAGGGCCAGCTCGGGGAGTGAACCGAAACGGCCCGGAGCTCAGCGGGGTGAAGGGTAACTCGGTCACTGAGCACTTCGCGTGAAGCTATCGCGAATGTCCTGTGAGGTGTTTGCTGGCTGTGAAATAAAATTAAAATAAAAACTGGAAAAAAATCCAAAGGAAAACAGAAATTTCTTTTGTGTGATGACTTTTTTTGTTACAACATGACCTGGGTATCCAACCCAGGGGGGAACAGAAACGGTCCACAGCTCAGCCAAACGGAGAAAGAGTTGGCCTTCCAGGGCCACATCTGAAGCTATCGCAGCCTGCCTCTGAGTCAGCCTGTCCGGACAGACACAGAGCTCTGTGGCTTGTGAATCGTGTTTCGAAAGGCTCCAGCCTGCCTATGAGTGGGTCCCTCCAGACAGACATGGAGCTTTGTGGCGTGTGGATCGTCTCAGCGAAAGGCTTCAGCCTGCCTATGATTCGGTTCCTCCCGACAGACATGAAGTTCTGTGGCGTGTGGCTCGTGTTGCAAAAGGCTGAAGCCTGCCTATGAGTGGGCCCATCAGGACAGACGCAGAGCTCTGTGGAGTGTGACTTGTCTCAGCGAAAGTGCTCCAGGCTGCCTCTGAGCCGCCCCTCCTTGACACAGAGCTCTGTGGCGTGTGGCTCTCGTTGGGAAAGATTTTCTCACTCGAGCGGTCAGAATTACATGCAGGGCCAGCTCGGGGAGTGAACCGAAACGGCCTGGAGCTCAGTGGGGTGAAGAGAAAGTCGGTCACTGAGCACTTCGCGTGAAGCTATCGCGAATGTCCTGTGAGGTTTTTGCTGGCTGTGAGATAAAAATAAAATAAAAACGGGAAAAAAAATTCAAAGGAATACAGAAATTTATTTTGTGTGATGATTTTTTTTTATTACAACATGACCTGGGTATCCATCCAAGGTTGGAAAAGAAATGGTCCATAGACGCAGAGCTCTGTGGCGTGTGGCTCGTGTTGCGAAATGCTGCAGCCTGCCTATGAGTGGGCCCCTCCAGACAGACATGGAACTCTGTGGCTTGTGGGTCGTCTCAGTGAAAGGTTTCAGCCTGCCTATGATTCGGTTCCTTCGGACAGACATGGAGTTCTGTGGCGTGTGACTCGTGATGCGAAAGGCTGAAGCCTGCCTATGAGTGGGCCCCTCAGGACAGACGCAGAGCCCTGTGGTGTGTGACTTGTCTCAGTGAAAGTGCTCCAGGCTGCCTCTGAGCCGCCCTCCCTGACAAAGAGCTCTGTCGCATGTCTCTCGTGTTCGGAAAGATTTTCTCACTCGAGCGGTCAGAATTACATCCAGGGCCAGCTCGAGGAGTGAACAGAAACGGCCCGGAACTCAGCGCGGTTAAGAGAAAGTCGGTCACTGAGCCCTTCGCGTGAAGCTATCGCGAATGTCCTGTGAGGTTTTTGCTGGCTGTGAAACAAAAATAAAAAATAAAAACGGACAGAAAATCCAAAGGAATACAGAAATTTATTTTGTGTGATGACTTTTTTATTACAACATGACCTGTGTATCCAACCCAGGGGGGAACAGAAACGGTCCACAGCTCAGCCAAACGGAGAAAGAGTTGGCCTTCCAGGGCCACATCTGAAGCTATCGCAGCCTGCCTCTGAGTCAGCCTTTCCGGACAGACACAGAGCTCCGTGGAGTGTGAGTTGTCTCAGCCAAAGGCTGCAGCCTGCCTATGAGTGGGCCCCTCCAGACAGACATGGAGCTCTGTGGCGTGTGGGTCGTGTTGCGAAAGGCTGCAGCCTGCCTATGAGTGGGACCCCTCAGGACAGACGCAGAGCTCTGTGGAGTGTGACTTGTCTCAGCGAAAGGGCTCCAGCCTGCCTCTGAGCCGCCCCTCCCTGACACAGAGCTCTGTGGCGCGTGGCTCGTGTTGGAAAAGATTTTCTCACTCGAGCGGTCAGAATTACATGCAGGGCCAGCTCGGGGAGTGAACCGAAATGGCCCGGAACTCAGCGGGGTGAAGAGAAAGTCGGTCACTGAGCACTTCGCGTGAAGCTATCGCGAATGTCCTGTGAGGTTTTTGCTGGCTGTGAAACAAAAATAAAAAATAAAAACGGGAAAAAAAAAATTCAAAGGAATACAGAAATTTCTTTTGTGTGATGACTTTTTTTATTACAACATGACCTGGGTATCCAACCCAGGGTGGAAAAGAAACGGTCCACAGCTCAGCCAAACGGAGAAAGAGTTGGCCTTCCAGGGCCACATCTGAAGCTATCGCAGCCTGCCTCTGAGTCAGCCTGTCCGGACAGACACAGAGCTCTGTGGCTTGTGAATCGTGTTTCGAAAGGCTCCAGCCTGCCTATGAGTGGGTCCCTCCAGACAGACATGGAGCTTTGTGGCGTGTGGATCGTCTCAGCGAAAGGCTTCAGCCTGCCTATGATTCGGTTCCTCCCGACAGACATGAAGTTCTGTGGCGTGTGGCTCGTGTTGCAAAAGGCTGAAGCCTGCCTATGAGTGGGCCCATCAGGACAGACGCAGAGCTCTGTGGAGTGTGACTTGTCTCAGCGAAAGTGCTCCAGGCTGCCTCTGAGCCGCCCTCCCTGACAAAGAGCTCTGTCGCATGTCTCTCGTGTTCCGAAAGATTTTCTCACTCGAGCGGTCAGAATTACATCCAGGGCCAGCTCGAGGAGAGAACAGAAACGGCCCGGAACTCAGCGCGGTTAAGAGAAAGTCGGTCACTGAGCCCTTCGCGTGAAGCTATCGCGAATGTCCTGTGAGGTTTTTGCTGGCTGTGAAACAAAAATAAAAAATAAAAACGGACAGAAAATCCAAAGGAATACAGAAATTTATTTTGTGTGATGACTTTTTTATTACAACATGACCTGGGTATCCAACCCAGGGGGGAACAGAAACGGTCCACAGCTCAGCCAAACGGAGAAAGAGTTGGCCTTCCAGGGCCACATCTGAAGCTATCGCAGCCTGCCTCTGAGTCAGCCTTTCCGGACAGACACAGAGCTCCGTGGAGTGTGAGTTGTCTCAGCCAAAGGCTGCAGCCTGCCTATGAGTGGGCCCCTCCAGACAGACATGGAGCTCTGTGGCGTGTGGGTCGTGTTGCGAAAGGCTACAGCCTACCTATGAGTGGGACCCCTCAGGACAGACGCAGAGCTCTGTGGAGTGTGACTTGTCTCAGCGAAAGGGCTCCAGCCTGCCTCTGAGCCGCCCCTCCCTGACACAGAGCTCTGTGGCGTGTGGCTCTCGTTGGGAAAGATTTTCTCACTCGAGCGGTCAGAATTACATGCAGGGCCAGCTCGGGGAGTGAACCGAAATGGCCCGGAACTCAGCGGGGTGAAGAGAAAGTCGGTCACTGAGCACTTCGCGTGAAGCTATCGCGAATGTCCTGTGAGGTTTTTGCTGGCTGTGAAACAAAAATAAAAAATAAAAACGGACAAAAGATCCAAAAGAATACAGAAATTTCTGTTGTGTGATGACTTTTTTTTTTTTGTTACAACATGACCTGGGTATCCAACCCAGGGGGGAACAGAAACGGTCCACAGCTCAGCCAAACGGAGAAAGAGTTGGCCTTCCAGGGCCACATCTGAAGCTATCGCAGCCTGCCTCTGAGTCAGCCTGTCCGGACAGACACAGAGCTCTGTGGCTTGTGAATCATGTTTCGAAAGGCTCCAGCCTGCCTATGAGTGGGTCCCTCCAGACAGACATGGAGCTTTGTGGCGTGTGGATCGTCTCAGCGAAAGGCTTCAGCCTGCCTATGATTCGGTTCCTCCCGACAGACATGAAGTTCTGTGGCGTGTGGCTCGTGTTGCAAAAGGCTGAAGCCTGCCTATGAGTGGGCCCATCAGGACAGACGCAGAGCTCTGTGGAGTGTGACTTGTCTCAGCGAAAGTGCTCCAGGCTGCCTCTGAGCCGCCCCTCCTTGACACAGAGCTCTGTGGCGTGTGGCTCTCGTTGGGAAAGATTTTCTCACTCGAGCTGTCAGAATTACATGCAGGGCCAGCTCGGGGAGTGAACCGAAACGGCCCGGAGCTCAGCGGGGTGAAGGGTAACTCGGTCACTGAGCACTTCGCGTGAAGCTATCGCGAATGTCCTGTGAGGTGTTTGCTGGCTGTGAAATAAAATTAAAATAAAAACTGGAAAAAAATCCAAAGGAAAACAGAAATTTCTTTTGTGTGATGACTTTTTTTGTTACAACATGACCTGGGTATCCAACCCAGGGGGGAACAGAAACGGTCCACAGCTCAGCCAAACGGAGAAAGAGTTGGCCTTCCAGGGCCACATCTGAAGCTATCGCAGCCTGCCTCTGAGTCAGCCTGTCCGGACAGACACAGAGCTCTGTGGCTTGTGAATCGTGTTTCGAAAGGCTCCAGCCTGCCTATGAGTGGGTCCCTCCAGACAGACATGGAGCTTTGTGGCGTGTGGATCGTCTCAGCGAAAGGCTTCAGCCTGCCTATGATTCGGTTCCTCTCGACAGACATGAAGTTCTGTGGCGTGTGGCTCGTGTTGCAAAAGGCTGAAGCCTGCCTATGAGTGGGCCCATCAGGACAGACGCAGAGCTCTGTGGAGTGTGACTTGTCTCAGCGAAAGTGCTCCAGGCTGCCTCTGAGCCGCCCCTCCTTGACACAGAGCTCTGTGGCGTGTGGCTCTCGTTGGGAAAGATTTTCTCACTCGAGCGGTCAGAATTACATGCAGGGCCAGCTCGGGGAGTGAACCGAAACGGCCTGGAGCTCAGTGGGGTGAAGAGAAAGTCGGTCACTGAGCACTTCGCGTGAAGCTATCGCGAATGTCCTGTGATGTTTTTGCTGGCTGTGAAATAAAAATAAAATAAAAACGGGAAAAAAAAAAAATTCAAAGGAATACAGAAATTTCTTTTGTGTGATGACTTTTTTTATTACAACATGACCTGGGTATCCAACCAAGGGTGGAAAAGAAATGGTCCACAGACGCAGAGCTCTGTGGCTTGTGAATCGTGTTGCGAAAGGCTGCAGCCTGCCTATGAGTGGGCCCCTCCAGACAGACATGGAGCTCTGTGGCATGTGGATCGTCTCAGCAAAAGGCTTCAGCCTGCCTATGATTCGGTTCCTTCGGACAGACATGGAGCTCTGTGGCGTGTGGGTCGTCTCAACGAAAGGCTGAAGCCTGCCTATAAGTGGGCCCTTCAGGACAGACGCAGAGCTCTGTGGAGTGTGACATGTCTCAGCGAAAGGGCTCCAGCCTGACTCTGAGCCGCCCCTCCGTGACACAGAGCTCTGTGGCGTGTCTCCGTGTTGGGAAAGATTTTCTCACTCGAGCGGTCAGAATTACATGCAGGGCCAGCTCGGGGAGTGAACCGAAACGGCCCGGAGCTCAGCGGGGTGAAGAGAAAGTCGGTCACTGAGCACTTTGCGTGAAGCTATCGCGAATGTCCTGTGAGGTTTTTGCTGGCTGTGAAACAAAAAATAAAAAATAAAAACGGACAGAAAATCCAAAGGAATACAGAAATTTATTTTGTGTGATGACTTTTTTTATTACAACATGACTTGGGTATCCAACCCGGGGGGGAACAGAAACGGTCCACAGCTCAGCCAAACGGAGAAAGAGTTGGCCTTCCAGGGCCACATCTGAAGCTATCGCAGCCTGCCTCTGAGTCAGCCTTTCCGGACAGACACAGAGCTCTGTGGCTTGTGAATCGTGTTTCGAAAGGCTCCAGCCTGCCTATGAGTGGGTCCCTCCAGACAGACATGGAGCTCTGTGGCGTGTGGATCGTCTCAGCAAAAGGCTTCAGCCTGCCTATGATTCGGTTCCTTCGGACAGACATGGAGTTCTGTGGCGTGTGACTCGTGTTGCGAAAGGCTGAACCCTTGCCTATGAGTGGGCCCCTCAGGACAGACGCAGAGCTCTGTGGAGTGTGACTTGTCTCAGCGAAAGGGCTCCAGCCTGCCTCTGAGCTGCCCTTCCCTGACACAGAACTCTGTTGCGTGTGGCTTGTGTTGGGAAAGATTTTCTCACTCGAGCGGTCAGAGTTACATGCAGGGCCAGATCGGGGAGTGAACGGAAACGGCCCGGAGCTCAGCGGGGTGAAGAGAAAGTCGGTCAATGAGCACTTCGCGTGAAGCTATCGCGAATGTCCTGTGAGGTTTTTGCTGGCTGTGAAACAAAAATAAAAAAACGAAAACGGACAAAAAAGCCAAAGGAATACAGAAATTTATTTTGTGTGATGACTTTTTTTATTACAACATGACTTGGGTATCCAACCCGGGGGGGAACAGAAACGGTCCACAGGTCAGCCAAACGGAGAAAGAGTTGGCCTTCCAGGGCCACATCTGAAGCTATCGCAGCCTGCCTCTGAGTCAGCCTTTCCGGACAGACACTGAGCTCTGTGGCTTGTGAATCGTGTTTCGAAAGGCTCCAGCCTGCCTATGACTGGGTCCCACCCGACAGACGCAAAGCTCTGTGGCGTGTGGCTCGTGTTGCGAAAGACTGCAGCCTGCCTATGGTTGGCCCCTCCAGACAGACATGGAGTTCTGTGGCGTGTGGGTCGTCTCAGCGAAAGGCTTCAGCCTGCCTATGAGTCGGTCCCTCCCGACAGACGCAGAGCTCCGTGGAGTGTGACTTGTCTCAGCGAAAGGGCTCCAGCCTGCCTCTGAGCTTCCTCTCCCTGACACAGAGCTCTGTGGCGCGTGGCTCGTGTTGGAAAAGATTTTCTCACCCGAGCGGTCAGAATTACATGCAGGGCCAGTTTGGGGAGTGAACCGAAACGGCCCAGAACTCAGCGCGGTGAAGAGAAAGTCGGTCACTGAGCACTTCGCGTGAAGCTATCGCGAATGTCCTGTGAGGTTTTTGCTGGCTGTGAAACAAAAATAAAAAATAAAAACCAACAGAAAATCCAAAGGAATACAGAAATTTCTTTTGTGTGATGACTTTTTTATTACTACATGACCTGGGTATCCAACCCAGGGGGGAACAGAAACGGTCCACAGCTCAGCCAAACGGAGAAAGAGTTGGCCTTCCAGGGCCACATCTGAAGTCATCGCAGCCTGCGTCTGAGTCAGCCTTTCCGGACAGACACAGAGCTCTGTGGCTTGTGAATCGTGTTTCGAAAGGCTCCAGCCTGCCTATGAGTGGGTCCCACCCGACAGACGCAAAGCTCTGTGGCGTGTGAATCGTGTTGCGAAAGGCTTCAGCCTGCCTATGAGTGGGCCCCTCCAGACAGACATGGAGCTCTGTGGCGTGTGGGTCGTCTCAGCGAAAGGCTTCAGCCTGCCTATGAGTCGGTCCCTCCCGACAGACGCAGAGCTCCGTGGAGTGTGACTTGTCTCAGCGAAAGGGCTCCAGCCTACCTCTAAGCCGCCCCTCCCTGACACAGAGCTCTGTGGCGTGTGGCTCTCGTTGGGAAAGATTTTCTCACTCGAGCTGTCAGAATTACATGCAGGGCCAGCTCGGGGAGTGAGCCGAAATGGCCCGGAGCTCAGCGGGGTGAAGAAAAAGTCGGTCACTGAGCACTTTGCGTGAAGCTATCGCGAATGTCCTGTGATGTTTTTGCTGGCTGTGAAATAAAAATAAAATAAAAACGGGAAAAAAAAATTCAAAGGAATACAGAAATTTCTTTTGTGTGATGACTTTTTTTATTACAACATGACCTGGGTATCCAACCAAGGGTGGAAAAGAAATGGTCCACAGACGCAGAGCTCTGTGGCTTGTGAATCGTGTTGCGAAAGGCTGCAGCCTGCCTATGAGTGGGCCCCTCCAGACAGACATGGAGCTCTGTGGCGTGTGGATCGTCTCAGCAAAAGGCTTCAGCCTGCCTATGATTCGGTTCCTTCGGACAGACATGGAGCTCTGTGGCGTGTGGGTCGTCTCAGCGAAAGGCTGAAGCCTGCCTATGAGTGGGCCCTTCAGGACAGACGCAGAGCTCTGTGGAGTGTGACTTGTCTCAGCGAAAGGGCTCCAGCCTGACTCTGAGCCGCCCCTCCGTGACACAGAGCTCTGTGGCGTGTCTCCGTGTTGGGAAAGATTTTCTCACTCGAGCGGTCAGAATTACATGCAGGGCCAGCTCGGGGAGTGAACCGAAACGGCCCGGAGCTCAGCGCGGTGAAGAGAAAGTCGGTCACTGAGCACTTTGCGTGAAGCTATCGCGAATGTCCTGTGAGGTTTTTGCTGGCTGTGAAACAAAAATAAAAAATAAAAACGGACAGAAAATCCAAAGGAATACAGAAATTTATTTTGTGTTATGACTTTTTTTATTACAACATGACTTGGGTATCCAACCCGGGGGGGAACAGAAACGTTCCACAGCTCAGCCAAACGGAGAAAGAGTTGGCCTTCCAGGGCCACATCTGAAGCTATCGCAGCCTGCCTCTGAGTCAGCCTTTCCGGACAGACACAGAGCTCTGTGGCTTGTGAATCGTGTTTCGAAAGGCTCCAGCCTGCCTATGAGTGGGTCCCTCCAGACAGACATGGAGCTCTGTGGCGTGTGGATCGTCTCAGCAAAAGGCTTCAGCCTGCCTATGATTCGGTTCCTTCGGACAGACATGGAGTTCTGTGGCGTGTGACTCGTGTTGCGAAAGGCTGAACCCTTGCCTATGAGTGGGCCCCTCAGGACAGACGCAGAGCTCTGTGGAGTGTGACTTGTCTCAGCGAAAGGGCTCCAGCCTGCCTCTGAGCTGCCCCTCCCTGACACAGAACTCTGTTGCGTGTGGCTAGTGTTGGGAAAGATTTTCTCACTCGAGCGGTCAGAGTTACATGCAGGGCCAGATCGGGGAGTGAACGGAAACGGCCCGGAGCTCAGCGGGGTGAAGAGAAAGTCGGTCAATGAGCACTTCGCGTGAAGCTATCGCGAATGTCCTGTGAGGTTTTTGCTGGCTGTGAAACAAAAATAAAAAAACGAAAACGGACAGAAAAGCCAAAGGAATACAGAAATTTATTTTGTGTGATGACTTTTTTTATTACAACATGACTTGGGTATCCAACCCGGGGGGGAACCTTTCCGGACAGACACAGAGCTCTGTGGCTTGTGAATCGTGTTTCGAAAGGCTCCAGCCTGCCTATGACTGGGTCCCACCCGACAGACGCAAAGCTCTGTGGCGTGTGGCTCGTGTTGCGAAAGACTGCAGCCTGCCTATGGTTGGCCCCTCCAGACAGACATGGAGTTCTGTGGCGTGTGGGTCGTCTCAGCGAAAGGCTTCAGCCTGCCTATGAGTCGGTCCCTCCCGACAGACGCAGAGCTCCGTGGAGTGTGACTTGTCTCAGCGAAAGGGCTCCAGCCTGCCTCTGAGCCACCTCTCCCTGACACAGAGCTCTGTGGCGCGTGGCTTGTGTTGGAAAAGATTTTCTCACCCGAGCGGTCAGAATTACATGCAGGGCCAGCTCGGGGAGTGAACCGAAACGGCCCGGAACTCAGCGCGGTGAAGAGAAAGTTGGTCACTGAGCACTTCGCGTGAAGCTATCGCGAATGTCCTGTGAGGTTTTTGCTGGCTGTGAAACAAAAATAAAAATAAAAACGGACAAAAGATCCAAAAGAATACAGAAATTTCTGTTGTGTGATGACTTTTTTTTTGTTACAACATGACCTGGGTATCCAACCCAGGGGGGAACAGAAACGGTCCACAGCTCAGCCAAACGGAGAAAGAGTTGGCCTTCCAGGGCCACATCTGAAGCTATCGCAGCCTGCCTCTGAGTCAGCCTGTCCGGACAGACACAGAGCTCTGTGGCTTGTGAATCGTGTTTCGAAAGGCTCCAGCCTGCCTATGAGTGGGTCCCTCCAGACAGACATGGAGCTTTGTGGCGTGTGGATCGTATCAGCGAAAGGCTTCAGCCTGCCTATGATTCGGTTCCTCCCGACAGACATGAAGTTCTGTGGCGTGTGGCTCGTGTTGCAAAAGGCTGAAGCCTGCCTATGAGTGGGCCCATCAGGACAGACGCAGAGCTCTGTGGAGTGTGACTTGTCTCAGCGAAAGTGCTCCAGGCTGCCTCTGAGCCGCCCCTCCTTGACACAGAGCTCTGTGGCGTGTGGCTCTCGTTGGGAAAGATTTTCTCACTCGAGCTGTCAGAATTACATGCAGGGCCAGCTCGGGGAGTGAACCGAAACGGCCCGGAACTCAGCGCGGTGAAGAGAAAGTTGGTCACTGAGCACTTTGCGTGAAGCTATCGCGAATGTCCTGTGAGGTTTTTGCTGGCTGTGAAACAAAAATAAAAACGGACAGAAAATCCAAAGGAATACAGAAATTTATTTTGTGTGATGACTTTTTTTATTACAACATGACTTGGGTATCCAACCCGGGGGGGAACAGAAACGGTCCACAGCTCAGCCAAACGGAGAAAGAGTTGGCCTTCCAGGGCCACATCTGAAGCTATCGCAGCCTGCCTCTGAGTCAGCCTTTCCGGACAGACACAGAGCTCTGTGGCTTGTGAATCGTGTTTCGAAAGGCTCCAGCCTGCCTATGACTGGGTCCCACCCGACAGACGCAAAGCTCTGTGGCGTGTGGCTCGTGTTGGGAAAGACTGCAGCCTGCCTATGGTTGGCCCCTCCAGACAGACATGGAGTTCTGTGGCGTGTGGGTCGTCTCAGCGAAAGGCTTCAGCCTGCCTATGAGTCGGTCCCTCCCGACAGACGCAGAGCTCCGTGGAGTGTGACTTGTCTCAGCGAAAGGGCTCCAGCCTGCCTCTGAGCCACCTCTCCCTGACACAGAGCTCTGTGGCGCGTGGCTCGTGTTGGGAAAGATTTTCTCACCCGAGCGGTCAGAATTACATGCAGGGCCAGCTCGGGGAGTGAACCGAAACGGCCCAGAACTCAGCGCGGTGAAGAGAAAGTCGGTCACTGAGCACTTCGCGTGAAGCTATCTCGAATGTCCTGTGAGGTTTTTGCTGGTTGTGAAACAAAAATAAAAAATAAAAACCAACAGAAAATCCAAAGGAATACAGAAATTTCTTTTGTGTGATGACTTTTTTATTACTACATGACCTGGGTATCCAACCCAGGGGGGAACAGAAACGGTCCACAGCTCAGCCAAACGGAGAAAGAGTTGACCTTCCAGGGCCACATCTGAAGTTATCGCAGCCTGCCTCTGAGTCAGCCTTTCCGGACAGACACAGAGCTCTGTGGCTTGTGAATCGTGTTTCGAAAGGCTCCAGCCTGCCTATGAGTGGGTCCCACCCGACAGACGCAAAGCTCTGTGGCGTGTGAATCGTGTTGCGAAAGGCTTCAGCCTGCCTATGAGTGGGCCCCTCCAGACAGACATGGAGCTCTGTGGCGTGTGGGTCGTCTCAGCGAAAGGCTTCAGCCTGCCTATGAGTCGGTCCCTCCCGACAGACGCAGAGCTCCGTGGAGTGTGACTTGTCTCAGCGAAAGGGCTCCAGCCTACCTCTGAGCCGCCCCTCCCTGACACAGAGCTCTGTGGCGTGTGGCTCTCGTTGGGAAAGATTTTCTCACTCGAGCTGTCAGTATTACATGCAGGGCCAGCTCGGGGAGTGAGCCGAAATGGCCCGGAGCTCAGCGGGGTGAAGAGAAAGTCGGTCACTGAGCACTTTGCGTGAAGCTATCGCGAATGTCCTGTGATGTTTTTGCTGGCTGTGAAATAAAAATAAAATAAAAACGGGGAAAAAAATTCAAAGGAATACAGAAATTTATTTTGTGTGATGACTTTTTTTATTACAACATGACCTGGGTATCCAACCAAGGGTGGAAAAGAAATGGTCAACAGACGCAGAGCTCTGTGGCTTGTGAATCGTGTTGCGAAAGGCTGCAGCCTGCCTATGAGTGAGTCCCTCCAGACAGACATGGAGCTCTGTGGCGTGTGGATCGTCTCAGCAAAAGGCTTCAGCCTGCCTATAATTCGGTTCCTTCGGACAGACATGGAGCTCTGTGGCGTGTGGGTCGTCTCAGCGAAAGGCTGAAGCCTGCCTATGAGTGGGCCCTTCAGGACAGACGCAGAGCTCTGTGGAGTGTGACTTGTCTCAGCGAAAGGGCTCCAGCCTGACTCTGAGCCGCCCCTCCGTGACACAGAGCTCTGTGGCGTGTCTCCGTGTTGGGAAAGATTTTCTCACTCGAGCGGTCAGAATTACATGCAGGGCCAGCTCGGGGAGTGAACCGAAACGGCCCGGAGCTCAGCGGGGTGAAGAGAAAGTCGGTCACTGAGCACTTCGCGTGAAACTATCGCGAATGTCCTGTGAGGTCTTTGCTGGCTGTGAAACAAAAATAAAAAATAAAAACGGACAAAAGATCCAAAAGAATACAGAAATTTCTGTTGTGTGATGACTTTTTTTATTACAACATGACTTGGGTATCCAACCCGGGGGGGAACAGAAACGGTCCACAGCTCAGCCAAACGGAGAAAGAGTTGGCCTTCCAGGGCCACATCTGAAGCTATCGCAGCCTGCCTCTGAGTCAGCCTTTCCGGACAGACACAGAGCTCTGTGGCTTGTGAATCGTGTTTCGAAAGGCTCCAGCCTGCCTATGAGTGGGTCCCACCCGACAGACGCAAAGCTCTGTGGCGTGTGGGTCGTGTTGCGAAAGACTATAGCCTGCCTATGAGTCGGTCCATCCCGACAGACGCAGAGCTCTGTGGAGTGTGACTTGTCTCAGTGAAACGCTCCAGTCTGCCTCTGAGCCGCCCCTCCCTGACAAGGAGCTCTGTCGCATGTCTCTCGTGTTCGGAAAGATTTTCTCACTCGAGCGGTCAGAATTACATGCAGGGCCAGCTCGGGGAGTGAACCGAAACGGCCCGGAACTCAGCGCGGTGAAGAGAAAGTTGGTCACTGAGCACTTTGCGTGAAGCTATCGCGAATGTCCTGTGAGGTTTTTGCTGGCTGTGAAACAAAAATAAAAACGGACAGAAAATCCAAAGGAATACAGAAATTTATTTTGTGTGATGACTTTTTTTATTACAACATGACTTGGGTATCCAACCCGGGGGGGAACAGAAACGGTCCACAGCTCAGCCAAACGGAGAAAGAGTTGGCCTTCCAGGGCCACATCTGAAGCTATCGCAGCCTGCCTCTGAGTCAGCCTTTCCGGACAGACACAGAGCTCTGTGGCTTGTGAATCGTGTTTCGAAAGGCTCCAGCCTGCCTATGACTGGGTCCCACCCGACAGACGCAAAGCTCTGTGGCGTGTGGCTCGTGTTGGGAAAGACTGCAGCCTGCCTATGGTTGGCCCCTCCAGACAGACATGGAGTTCTGTGGCGTGTGGGTCGTCTCAGCGAAAGGCTTCAGCCTGCCTATGAGTCGGTCCCTCCCGACAGACGCAGAGCTCCGTGGAGTGTGACTTGTCTCAGCGAAAGGGCTCCAGCCTGCCTCTGAGCCACCTCTCCCTGACACAGAGCTCTGTGGCGCGTGGCTCGTGTTGGGAAAGATTTTCTCACCCGAGCGGTCAGAATTACATGCAGGGCCAGCTCGGGGAGTGAACCGAAACGGCCCAGAACTCAGCGCGGTGAAGAGAAAGTCGGTCACTGAGCACTTCGCGTGAAGCTATCGCGAATGTCCTGTGAGGTTTTTGCTGGTTGTGAAACAAAAATAAAAAATAAAAACCAACAGAAAATCCAAAGGAATACAGAAATTTCTTTTGTGTGATGACTTTTTTATTACTACATGACCTGGGTATCCAACCCAGGGGGGAACAGAAACGGTCCACAGCTCAGCCAAACGGAGAAAGAGTTGACCTTCCAGGGCCACATCTGAAGTTATCGCAGCCTGCCTCTGAGTCAGCCTTTCCGGACAGACATGGAGCTTTGTGGCGTGTGAGTTGTCTCAGCCAAAGGCTGCAGCCTGCCTATGAGTGGGCCCCTCCAGACAGACATGGAGCTCTGTGGCGTGTGGGTCGTGTTGCGAAAGGCTGCAGCCTGCCTATGAGTGGGACCCCTCAGGACAGACGCAGAGCTCTGTGGAGTGTGACTTGTCTCAGCGAAAGGGCTCCAGCCTGACTCTGAGCCGCCCCTCCCTGACACAGAGCTCTGTGGCGTGTGGCTCTCGTTGGGAAAGATTTTCTCACTCGAGCGGTCAGAATTACATGCAGGGCCAGCTCGGGGAGTGAACCGAAATGGCCCGGAACTCAGCGGGGTGAAGAGAAAGTCGGTCACTGAGCACTTTGCGTGAAGCTATAGCGAATGTCCTGTGAGGTTTTTGCTGGCTGTGAAACAAAAATAAAAAATAAAAACAGACAAAAGATCCAAAAGAATACAGAAATTTCTTTTGTGTGATGACTTTTTTTGTTACAACATGACCTGGGTATCCAACCCAGGGGGGAACAGAAATGGTCCACAGCTCAGCCAAACGGAGAAAGAGTTGGCCTTCCTAACCACATCTGAAGCTATCGCAGCCTGCCTCTGAGTCAGCCTTTCCGGACAGACACAGAGCTCTGTGGCTTGTGAATCATGTATTGAAAGGCTCCAGCCTGCCTATGAGTGAGTCCCTCCAGACAGACATGGAGCTCTGTGGCGTGTGGCTCGTGTTGCGAAAAGCTGCAGCCTGCCTATGAGTCGGTCCCTCCCGACAGACGCAGACCTCCGTGGAGTGTGAATCGTGTTTCGAAAGTCGCCAGCCTGCCTATGAGTGGGTCCCACCCAACAGACGCAGAGCTCTGTGGCGTGTAGCTCGTGTTGTGAAAGGCTGCAGCTTGCATATGAGTCGGTCCCCCCGACACAGCGCTCTCTGGGATCATTCCACGCAGAGCCGCTACTGCTTTTCACTTTGACAAACGGAGCCTTTCCGTCGAGCTTCATATGATGTCAGATGGGAGAGGATCGGCCTGTGGGCTGCTCTCAGACAATGACAGATCCAGCCTGCCTCTCAGTTTCCTGCCCCGTATGTTCCTCAGACGCGAAAGGCTCCGGCCTGCCTCTGAGCCCCCCCCCCCCCCCCCCCAACACAGAGCTCTGTAGTGGTACTCGTCTTAGCGAAAGGCAGCAGCCTTCCTCTGAGTGTGCCCCCACAGACTCAGAGCTCTGCGGAGTGTGGCTTGTGTTTGGAAAGGGTTTTCCCATTGTAGCGGTAAGATTTACATCCTGAGCCACGCAGAGCTGCTCGTGCGGTTCCCTTCAACCGACTCTGATCCTCTCTACGGAGCTGCATGTGCCATCAGATGGGAGAGGGTCTGCCTGCGGGCTGGGCTCCGGCTCGGCTCCCGTGAGGTTGCTTCAGAGTCACAACGCTTGTGTTCGGAAAGGGTTTTCTCACTCCAGCTGTCAGAATTACATCCTGAGCCAGCCTGGAGAGGCAACAGAAACGGCCAAGAGCTCAGCAGACTGAAGAGAATGTCCTTCTCAGAGCTCTCCGCCTGAAGCTATTGAGAATGTTCTGTGAGGTTTCTCAATGGGTGTGAAATAAAGAAAAACTGGACAGAAAATCCAAACGAACACAGAATATATATTTTTTTTTGTGTGCCTTTTTTATTACAACATGACCTAGGGACCCAACCCGGGATTGGAACCGATACGGTCCACAGCTCAGCGGAATGGAGAAAGAGTTGGCTTTCCAGCCCAACATTTGACGCTATTGCAGCCTTTCTCTGAGTCCACTCCCTAACACAGAGCTCTGTGGTTTGTGGTTGGTGTTCGGAAAGGGCTTTCTCACTCGAGCGGTCAGAATTACATCCTGAGCCACGCAGAGCCGCTCGTGCGGTTCCCTTCACCCAACCTGAGCCTGTCTACGGAGCTGAATGTGCTGTGCATGTGCTGTCAGAGGGGGGACGGTCTGCCTGCGGGCTGCTCTCAGACAATGCACGATCCAGCCTGCTTTAAGTTGGCTCCCCTACACGGGCCAGCCTGCCTCTCATTCTCCTCCCCTGCAGGCGCGGGCTGAGTGTGTGCCTCAGACGCGAAAGGCTCAAGCCTTCCTCTGCGTTGGTCCCCCTTTACACGGCGCTCCGTGGCTTTACTCCACACAGAGCCGCTCGGGATTTTCTCTTCACACAAACCGAACCTTTCCGTCGAGCTTCATGTGCTGTCAGAGGGGACAGGGTCTGCCTGCGGGCTGCGCTCCGGCTCGGCTCCCGTGAGGTTGCTTCACAGTCACAACGCTTGTGTTCGGAAAGGGTTTTCTCACTCCAGCTGTCAGAATTACATCCTGAGCCAGCCTGGAGAGGCAACAGAAACGGCCAAGAGCTGAGCAGACTGAAGAGAATGTCCTTCTTAGAGCTCTCCGCCTGAAGCTATTGAGAATGTTCTGTGAGGTTTCTCAATGGGTGTGAAATAAAGAAAAACTGGACACAAAATCCAAACGAACACAGAATATATTTTTTTTTGCGTGCCTTTTTTATTACAACATGACCTAGGGACCCAACCCGGGATTGGAACCGATAGGGTCCAAAGCTCAGCGTAATGGAGAAAGAGTTGGCTTTCCAGCCCAACATTTGACGCTATTGCAGCCTTTCTCTGAGTCCACTCCCTAACACAGAGCTCTGTGGTTTGTGGCTTGTGTTCGAAAAGGGCTTTTTCTCACTCGAGCGGTCAGAATTACATCCTGAGCCACGCAGAGCCGCTCGCGCGGTTCCCTTTACCCAACCTGAGCCTGTCTACGGAGATGCATGTGCTGTGCATGTGCTGTCAGAGGGGAGACGGTCTGCCAGCGGGCTGCTCTCAGACAATGCACTCTCCAGCCTGCCCTAAGTTGGCTCCCCTACACGGGCCAGCCTGCCTCTCATTCTCCTCCCCTGCAGGCGCGGGCTGCGTGTGTTTCTCAGACGCGAAAGGCTCCAGCCTGCCTCAGAGTGTAACCCCCGTCCCCAAACGCAGAGCTCTGTGGTGAGTGGCTTGTGTTGGGAAAGGGCTATCTAACTTGAGCGGTCAGAATTACATCCTGAACCACGCATAGCCGCTCATGTGGTTCCCTTTACCCAACCTGATTCTCTCTTCGGAGATGTATGTGTTGTGCATGTGCTGTCAGAGGGGAGACGGTCTGCCTGCGGGCTGCTCTCAGACAATGCACTCTCCAGCCTGCCCTATGTTGGCTCCCCTACACAGGCCAGCCTTCCTCTCATTCTCCTCCCCTGCAGGCGCAGGCTGAGTGTGTGCCTCAGACGCGAAAGGCTCCAGCCTGCCTCAGAGTGTAACCCCCATCCCCAAACGCAGAGCTCTGTGGTGAGTGGCTTGTGTTGGGAAAGGGCTATCTAACTTGAGCGGTCAGAATTACATCCTGAGCCACGCAGAGCCGCTCGCGCGGTTTCCTTTACCCAACCTGATTCTCTCTTCGGAGATGCATGTGCTGTGCATGTGCTGTCAGAGGGGAGACGGTCTGCCTGCGGGCTGCTCTCAGACAATCCACTCTCCAGCCTGCCCTAAGTTGGCTCCCCTACACGGGCCAGCCTGCCTCTCATTCTCCTCCCCTGCAGGCGCGGGCTGCGTGTGTTTCTCAGACCCGAAAGGCTCCAGCCTGCCTCAGAGTGTAACCCCCGTCCCCAAACGCAGAGCTCTGTGGTGAGTGGCTTGTGTTGGGAAAGGGCTATCTAACTTGAGCGGTCAGAATTACATCCTGAGCCACGCAGAGCCGCTCGCGCGGTTCCCTTCACCCAACCTGAGCCTGTCTACGGAGCTGCATGTGCTGTGCATGTGCTGTCAGAGGGGAGACGGTCTGCCTGTGGGCTGCTCTCAGACAATGCACTCTCCAGCCTGCTCTAAGTTGGCTCCCCTACACGGGCCAGCCTGCCTCTCATTCTCCTCCCCTGCAGGCGCGGGCTGAGTGTGTGCCTCAGACGCGAAAGGCTCAAGCTTTCCTCTGCGTTGGCCCCCCTTTACACGGCGCTCCGTGGCTTTACTCCACACAGAGCCGCTCGTGATTTTCGCTTCACACAAACCGAACCTTTCCGTCGAGCTTCATGTGCCGTCAGAGGGGACAGGGTCTGCCTGCGGGCTGCGCTCCGGCTCGGCTCCCGTGAGGTTGCTTCAAAGTCACAACGCTTGTGTTCGGAAAGGGTTTCCTCACTCCAGCTGTCAGAATTACATCCTGAGCCAGCCTGGAGAGGCAACAGAAACGGCCCAGAGCCCAGCAGACTGAAGAGAATGTCCTTCTTAGAGCTCTCCGCCTGAAGCTATTGAGAATGTTCTGAGAGGTTTTTCAATGGGTGTGAAATAAAGAAAAACTGGACAGAAAATCCAAACGAACACAGAAATTGTTTTTTTGTATGACTTTTTTTATTACAACATGACCTAGGGACACTATCCGGGGAGGGAACTGAAACCGTCCACAGCTCAGCGGAATGGAGAAAGAGTTGGCTTTCAAGACCCTCATCTGAAGCTTTTCAGCTTGTCTCTGAGTCCGTGACTCGTGGAATTCAGCCTGTCTCTCAGTCGCCTCCCTCACATGCGCGGGCTGCATGTGTTTCTCAAACACGAAAGGCTCAAGCCTGCCTCTGAGTGTGCCCCACACCCGACTAAGAGCTCTGTCGTGTGTGGATTGTGTTCGGAAAGGGCTTTCTCACTCGAGCGTGTCACGGTGAGGTGGCTCGAGAGCCGGTTGGACCCAGATGCAGAGGCAGGAGGCAAGGATCAGGGCTAGTGGGTTTTAATTACAACCACAAACAAAAGCGCTGCAGAGCAGGATGACAAAGGAAACAAAAACTTACTTGGCGTGGCATGAAACATGGACGAGGAACATGGCATGAACACCATAACAGGGGTAACTAATGGACCAACACAGGAGGAAGGCAGAGACAAGACTTAAATACAGACAGGGCAGACAAGACACAGGTGGACACGATCAGGGCTGATGGGGACCAAAGGAAGTAAAACTCAAGAAAACAGACAAGACAGGAGACTTTCAAAATAAAACAGGAAACGAAACAAGACAGAACAAGGACCAAAAACAAGACAACAAAATCAAATCATGACAGTACCCCCCCCTCAAGGAACCGCTCCGAGGTTCCAAAAGTCACATGAGGGGGGGGCCCGGAGGATAAACCTCGACGGACACAAGAGTCCAGAGGACGGCCGTGGGTCCGCGCCGTCCGGCGAGGCAGGTCCGGAGGACGGCCGGGGGGCCGAGCGGTCCGGCGTGGCAGGTCCGGAGGACGGCCGGGGGGCCGAGCGGTCCGGCGTGGCAGGTCCGGAGGACGGCCGGGGGGCCGAGCGGTCCGGCGTGGCAGGTCCGGAGGACGGCCGGGGGGCCGAGCGGTCCGGCGTGGCAGGTCCGGAGGACGGCCGGGGGGCCGAGCGGTCCGGCGTGGCAGGTCCGGCATGAGATGCGTGGAGGGGTAGTCAGGCTTGGAGGCGTCGTCAGGCTTGGAGGCGTCGTCAGGCGTGGAGGCGTCGTCAGGCGTGGAGTCGTCAGGCGTGGAGTCGTCAGGCGTGGAGTCGTCAGGCGTGGAGGAGTCGTCAGGCGTGGAGTCGTCAGGCGTGGAGTCGTCAGGCGTGGAGTCGTCAGGCGTGGAGTCGTCAGGCGTGGAGTCGTCAGGCGTGGAGTCGTCAGGCGTGGAGTCGTCAGGCGTGGAGTCGTCAGGCGTGGAGTCGTCAGGCGTGGAGTCGTCAGGCGTGGAGTCGTCAGGCGTGGAGTCGTCAGGCGTGGAGTCGTCAGGCGTGGAGTCGTCAGGCGTGGAGTCGTCAGGCGTGGAGTCGTCAGGCGTGGAGTCGTCAGGCGTGGAGTCGTCAGGCGTGGAGTCGTCAGGCGTGGAGTCGTCAGGCGTGGAGTCGTCAGGCGTGGAGTCGTCAGGCGTGGAGTCGTCAGGCGTGGAGTCGTCAGGCGTGGAGTCGTCAGGCGTGGAGTCGTCAGGCGTGGAGTCGTCAGGCGTGGAGTCGTCAGGCGTGGAGTCGTCAGGCGTGGAGTCGTCAGGCGTGGAGTCGTCAGGCATGGAGTCAGGCATGGAGTCAGGCATGGAGTCAGGCATGGAGTCAGGCATGGAGTCAGGCATGGAGTCAGGCATGGAGTCAGGCATGGAGTCAGGCATGGAGTCAGGCATGGAGTCAGGCATGGAGTCAGGCTCTGGCGGGTCGGGCCAGCAGTCAGGCTCTGGCGGGTCGGGCCAGCAGTCAGGCTCTGGCGGGTCGGGCCAGCAGTCAGGCTCTGGCGGGTCGGGCCAGCAGTCAGGCTCTGGCGGGTCGGGCCAGCAGTCAGGCTCTGGCGGGTCGGGCCAGCAGTCAGGCTCTGGCGGGTCGGGCCAGCAGTCAGGCTCTGGCGGGTCGGGCCAGCAGTCAGGCTCTGGCGGGTCGGGCCAGCAGTCAGGCTCTGGCGGGTCGGGCCAGCAGTCAGGCTCTGGCGGGTCGGGCCAGCAGTCAGGCTCTGGCGGGTCGGGCCAGCAGTCAGGCTCAGGCGGGTCGGGCCAGCAGTCAGGCTCTGGCGGGTCGGGCCAGCAGTCAGGCTCTGGCGGGTCGGGCCAGCAGTCAGGCTCTGGCGGGTCAGGCGTGGAACGAGCTCAGGCGGGTCAGGCGTGGAGCCGAGCTCAGGCGGGTCAGGCGTGGAGCCGAGCTCAGGCGGGTCAGGCGTGGAGCCGGAAGTGGGGACCGGTCGGGGTTCCGGTGGAACCCCCCTGGAAGCCGGGACGGGTCGGGGCGCAGGCGGCAACCCCCTGGGAGCCGGGACGGGTCGGGGCGCAGGCGGCAACCCCCTGGGAGCCGGGACGGGTCGGGGCGCAGGCGGCAACCCCCTGGGAGCCGGGACGGGTCGGGGTGCAGGCGGCAACCCCCTGGGAGCCGGGACGGGTCGGGGTGCAGGCGGCAACCCCCTGGGAGCCGGGACGGGTCGGGGTGCGTCCATAACCACCACTGGAGCGGGTTGTGGTGCGTCCGGGACCACCTCCGGAACATGAAGGGGCTGGAGGGCATCCGGGACCACCACTGGAAGGGGTTGTGGTGCGTGCCGGACCACCTCCGGAACAGGAAGGGGAGGTTGAAGGGGACGGCGGGGACGACGGCGACGACGACCCCCCCTCATGGCGAGACGGCTCCCTGTGAAGTCCAGGTGGCTCCCACTCCAGGCATACGAGGCAAACTGGGCCTGGTCAAAAACCCAGTAAGACCTCGTACGCTCGGCTTCCTGGCAGTAGGCCTCTAGGAGGTTCATGTCCCGCTCTGCTGGGTCCAGAAAGTAGGGTTGGTCCATTCTGTCACGGTGAGGTGGCTCGAGAGCCGGTTGGACCCAGATGCAGAGGCAGGAGGCAAGGATCAGGGCTAGTGGGTTTTAATTACAACCACAAACAAAAGCGCTGCAGAGCAGGATGACAAAGGAAACAAAAACTTACTTGGCGTGGCATGAAACATGGACGAGGAACATGGCATGAACACCATAACAGGGGTAACTAATGGACCAACACAGGAGGAAGGCAGAGACAAGACTTAAATACAGACAGGGCAGACAAGACACAGGTGGACACGATCAGGGCTGATGGGGACCAAAGGAAGTAAAACTCAAGAAAACAGACAAGACAGGAGACTTTCAAAATAAAACAGGAAACGAAACAAGACAGAACAAGGACCAAAAACAAGACAACAAAATCAAATCATGACAGAGCGGTCAGAATTACATCCTGAGCCACGCAGAGCCACTCGTGCGGTTCCCTTCACCCAACCTGAGCCTGTCTACGGAGCTGCATGTGCTGTGCATGTGCTGTCAGAGGGGAGACGGTCTGCCTGTGGGCAATGCACTCTCCAGCCTGCCATAAGTTGGCTCCCCTACACGGGCCAGCCTGCCTCTCATTCTCCTCCCCTGCAGGCGCAGGCTGAGTGTGTGCCTCAGACGCGACAGGCTCCAGCCTTCCTCTGCGTTGGCCCCCCCTTTACACGGCGCTCCTTGGCTTTACTCCACACAGAGCCGCTCGGGATTTTCGCTTCACACAAACCGAGCCTCTCCGTTGAGCTTCATGTGCTGTCAGAGGGGACAGCGTCTGCCTGAGGGCTGCGCTCCGGCTCGGCTCCCGTGAGGTTTCTTCAGAGTCACAACGCTTGTGTTCGGAAAGGGTTTTCTCACTCCAGCTGTCAGAATTACATCCTGAGCCAGCCTGGAGAGGCAACAGAAACGGCCCAGAGCCCAGCAGACTGAAGAGAATGTCCTTCTTAGAGCTCTCCGCCTGAAGCTATTGAGAATGTTCTGTGAGGTTTTTCAATGGGTGTGAAATAAAGAAAAACTGGACAGAAAATCCAAACGAACACAGAAATTGTTTTTTTGTATGACTTTTTTTATTACAACATGACCTAGGGACCAAACCCGGGGTTGGAACCGATACGGTCCACAGCTCAGCGGAATGGAGAAAGAGTTGGCTTTCCAGCCCCACATTTGACACTATTGCATCCTTTCTCTGAATCCACTCCCTAACACAGAGCTCTGTGGTTTGTGGCTTGTGTTCGGAAAGGGCTTTCTCACTCGAGCGGTCAGAATTACATCCTGAGCCACGCAGAGCCACTCGTGCGGTTCCCTTCACCCAACCTGAGCCTGTCTACGGAGCTGCATGTGCTGTGCATGTGCTGTCAGAGGGGAGACGGTCTGCCTGTGGGCTGCTCTCAGACAATGCACTCTCCAGCCTGCTCTAAGTTGGCTCCCCTACACAGGCCAGCCTGCCTCTCATTCTCCTCCCCTGCAGGCGCGGGCTGCGTGTGTTTCTCAGACGCGAAAGGCTCCAGCCTGCATCAGAGTGTAACCCCCGTCCCCAAACGCAGAGCTCTGTGGTGAGTGGCTTATGATGGGAAAGGGCTATCTAACTTGAGCGGTCAGAATTACATCCTGAGCCACGCATAGCCGCTCATGTGGTTCCCTTTACCCAACCTGATTCTCTCTTCGGAGATGCATGTGCTGTGCATGTGCTGTCAGAGGGGAGACGGTCTGCCTGCGGGCTACTCTCAGACAATGCACTCTCCAGCCTGCCCTATGTTGGCTCCCCTACACAGGCCAGCCTTCCTCTCATTCTCCTCCCCTGCAGGCGCGGGCTGAGTGTGTGCCTCAGACGCGAAAGGCTCCAGCCTGCCTCAGAGTGTAACCCCCGTCCCCAAACGCAGAGCTCTGTGGTGAGTGGCTTATGTTGGGAAAGGGCTATCTAACTTGAGCGGTCAGAATTACATCCTGAACCACGCATAGCCGCTCATGTGGTTCCCTTTACCCAACCTGATTCTCTCTTCGGAGATGTATGTGTTGTGCATGTGCTGTCAGAGGGGAGACGGTCTGCCTGCGGGCTACTCTCAGACAATGCACTCTCCAGCCTGCCCTAAGTTGGCTCCCCTACACAGGCCAGCCTGCCTCTCATTCTCCTCCCCTGCAGGCGCGGGCTGCGTGTGTTTCTCAGACGCGAAAGGCTCCAGCCTGCATCAGAGTGTAACCCCCGTCCCCAAACGCAGAGCTCTGTGGTGAGTGGCTTATGTTGGGAAAGGGCTATCTAACTTGAGCGGTCAGAATTACATCCTGAACCACGCATAGCCGCTCATGTGGTTCCCTTTACCCAACCTGATTCTCTCTTCGGAGATGTATGTGTTGTGCATGTGCTGTCAGAGGGGAGACGGTCTGCCTGCGGGCTGCTCTCAGACAATGCACTCTCCAGCCTGCCCTAAGTTGGCTCCCCTACACGGGCCAGCCTGCCTCTCATTCTCCTCCCCTGCAGGCGCGGGCTGCGTGTGTTTCTCAGACGCGAAAGGCTCCAGCCTGCCTCAGAGTGTAACCCCCGTCCCCAAACGCAGAGCTCTGTGGTGAGTGGCTTGTGTTGGGAAAGGGCTATCTAACTTGAGCGGTCAGAATTACATCCTGAGCCACGCAGAGCCGCTCATGTGGTTCCCTTTACCCAACCTGATTCTCTCTTCGGAGATGTATGTGTTGTGCATGTGCTGTCAGAGGGGAGACGGTCTGCCTGCGGGCTGCTCTCAGACAATGCACTCTCCAGCCTGCCCTAAGTTGGCTCCCCTACACGGGCCAGCCTGCCTCTCATTCTCCTCCCCTGCAGGCGCGGGCTGCGTGTGTTTCTCAGACGCGAAAGGCTCCAGCCTGCCTCAGAGTGTAACCCCCGTCCCCAAACGCAGAGCTCTGTGGTGAGTGGCTTGTGTTGGGAAAGGGCTATCTAACTTGAGCGGTCAGAATTACATCCTGAGCCACGCAGAGCCGCTGGCGCGGTTTCCTTTACCCAACCTAATTCTCTCTTCGGAGATGCATGTGCTGTGCATGTGCTGTCAGAGGGGAGACGGTCTGCCTGCGGGCTGCTCTCAGACAATGCACTCTCCAGCCTGCCCTAAGTTGGCTCCCCTACACGGGCCAGACTGCCTCTCATTCTCCTCCCCTGCAGGCGCGGGCTGCGTGTGTTTCTCAGACGCGAAAGGCTCCAGCCTGCCTCAGAGTGTAATCCCCGTCCCCAAACGCAGAGCTCTGTGGTGAGTGGCTTGTGTTGGGAAAGGGCTATCTAACTTGAGCGGTCAGAATTACATCCTGAGCCACGCATAGCCGCTCATGTGGTTCCCTTTACCCAACCTGATTCTCTCTTCGGAGATGTATGTGCTGTGCATGTGCTGTCAGAGGGGAGACGGTCTGCCTGCGGGCTGCTCTCAGACAATGCACGATCCAGCCTGCTTTAAGTTGGCTCCCCTACACGGGCCAGCCTGCCTCTCATTCTCCTCCCCTGCAGGCGCGGGCTGAGTGTGTGCCTCAGACGCGAAAGGCTCAAGCCTTCCTCTGCGTTGGTCCCCCTTTACACGGCGCTCCGTGGCTTAACTCCACACAGAGCCGCTCGGGATTTTCGCTTCACACAAACCGAGCCTTTCCGTCGAGCTTCATGTGCTGTCAGAGGGGACAGGGTCTGCCTGCGGGCTGCGCTCCGGCTCGGCTCCCGTGAGGTTGCTTCAGAGTCACAACGCTTGTGTTCGGAAAGGGTTTTCTCACTCCAGCTGTCAGAATTACATCCTGAGCCAGCCTGGAGAGGCAACAGAAACGGCCAAGAGCTGAGCAGACTGAAGAGAATGTCCTTCTTAGAGCTCTCCGCCTGAAGCTATTGAGAATGTTCTGTGAGGTTTCTCAATGGGTGTGAAATAAAGAAAAACTGGACAGAAAATCCAAACGAACACAGAATATTGATTTTTTTGCATGAGTTTTTTATTACAACATTACCTAGGGACCCAACCCGGGATTGGAACCGACACGGTCCACAGCTCAGCAGAATGGGGAAAGAGTTGGCTTTCCAGCCCGACATTTGACGCTATTGCAGCCTTTCTCTGTGTCCACTCCCTAACACAGAGCTCTGTGGTTTGTGGCTTGTGTTCGGAAAGGGCTTTCTCACTCGAGCGGTCAGAATTGCATCCTGAGCCACGCAAAGCCGCTCGTGCGGATCCCTTCACCCAACCTGAGCCTTTCTACGGAGCTTCATGTGCCGTCAGAGGGGGAGAGGGTCTGCCTGCGGGCTGATCGCAGACAATGCACGATCCAGCCTGCCCTCAGTCGGCTCCCCTGCACGGTCCAGCCTGCCTCTCATTCTCCTCCCCTGCAGGCGCGGGCTGAGTGTGTGCCTCAGACGCGAAAGGCTCAAGCCTTCCTCTGCGTTGGCCCCCCTTTACACGGGGCTCCGTGGCTTTACTCCACACAGAGCCGCCGGGATTTTCGCTTCACACAAACCGAGCCTTTCCGTCGAGCTTCATGTGCTGTCAGAGGGGACAGGGTCTGCCTGCGGGCTGCGCTCCGGCTCGGCTCCCGTGAGGTTGCTTCAGAGTCACAACGCTTGTGTTCGGAAAGGGTTTTCTCACTCCAGCTGTCAGAATTACATCCTGAGCCAGCCTGGAGAGGCAACAGAAACGGCCCAGTGCTCAGCAGACTGAAGAGAATGTCCTTCTTAGAGCTCTCCGCCTGAAGCTATTTCGAATGGTCTATGAGTTTTTTTCAATGGGTGTGAAATAAAGAAAAACTGGACAGAAAATCCAAACGAACACAGAATATTGTTTTTTTTTTGCGTGACTTTTTTATTACAACATGACCTAGGGACACAATCCGGGGAGGGAACCGATACGGGCCACAGCTCAGCGGAATGGAGAAAGGGTTGGCTTTCCAGCCCCTCATCTGAAGCTATTTCAGCCTGCCTCTGAGTCCGTGACTCGTGGCATCCAGCCTGTCTCTCAGTCGCCTCCCTCACATGCGCGGGCTGCGTGTGTTTCTCAGACGCGAAAGGCTCAAGCCTGCCTCTGAGTGTGCCCCCCGCCCCCGACGCAGAGCTCTGTGGTGTGTGGATTGTGTTCGGAAAGGGTGTTCTCACTGGAGCGGTCAGAATTACATCCTGAGCCACGCAGAGCCGCTCGTGCGGTTCCCTTTACCCAACCTGATTCTCTCTTTGGAGCTGCATGTGCTGTGCATGTGCTGTCAGAGGGGAGACGGTCTGCCTGCGAGCTGCTCTCAGACAATGCACGATCCAGCCTGCCCTAATTTGGCTCCCTTACACGGTCCACCCTGCCTCTCATTCTCCTCCCCTGCAGGCGCGGGCTGAGTGTGTGCCTTAGACGCGAAAGGTCCAGCCTGCCTCTAATTTTCCTCCGCTGAAGGAGCGGGCTGCATGTGTGCCTCAGTCAGCGTCTGCCTGCGGGCTGCGCTCCGGCTCGGCTCCTGTGAGGTTGCTTCAAAATCAGAACGCTTGTGTTCGGAAAGGGTTTTCTCACTCCAGCTGTCAGAATTACATCCTGAGCCGGCCTGGAGAGGCAACAGCAATGGCCAAGAGCTCAGCAGACTGAAGACAATGTCCTTCTTAAAGCTCTCCGCCTGAAGCTATTGAGAATGTTCTGTGAGGTTTTTCAATGGGTGAGAAATAAAAAAAAAAACAAGACAGAAAATCCAAACGAACACAGAAATTGTTTTTTTGTATAACTTTTTTATTACAACATGACCTAGGGACACTATCCGGGGAGGGAACTGAAACCATCCACAGCTCTGCGGAATGGAAAAAGAGTTGGCTTTCTAGTCCCACATTTGACGCTATTGCAGCCTTTCTCTGAGTCCACTCCCTAACACAGAGCTCTGTGGTTTGTGGATTGTGTTCGGAAAGGGTGTTCCCACTCGAGCGGTCAGAATTACATCCTGAGCCACGCAGAGCCGCTCGCGCGGTTTCCTTTACCCAACCTGATTCTCTCTTCGGAGATGCATGTGCTGTGCATGTGCTGTCAGAGGGGAGACGGTCTGCCTGTGGGCTGCTCTCAGACAATGCACGATCCAGCCTGCCCTAAGTTGGCTCCCCTACACGGGCCAGCCTGCCTCTCATTCTCCTCCCATGCAGGCGCAGGCTGAGTGTGTGCCTCAGATGCGAAAGGCTCCAGCCTTCCTCTGCGTTGGCCCCCCTTTACACGGCGCTCCGTGGCTTTACTCCACACAGAGCCGCTCGGGATTTTCGCTTCACACAAACCGAACCTTTCCGTCGAGCTTCATGTGCCGTCAGAGGGGACAGGGTCTGCCTGCGGGCTGCGCTCCGGCTCGTCTCCCGTGAGGTTGCTTCAGAGTCACAACGCTTGTGTTCGGAAAGGGTTTCCTCACTCCAGCTGTCAGAATTACATCCTGAGCCAGCCTGGAGAGGCAACAGAAACGGCCCAGAGCCCAGCAGACTGAAGAGAATGTCCTTCTTAGAGCTCTCCGCCTGAAGCTATTGAGAATGTTCTGTGAGGTTTTTCAATGGGTGTGAAATAAAGAAAAACTGGACAGAAAATCCAAACGAACACAGAAATTGTTTTTTTGTATGACTTTTTTTATTACAACATGACCTAGGGACCCAACCCGGGACTGGAACCGATACGGTCCACAGCTCAGCGGAATGGAGAAAGGGTTGGCTTTCCAGATCCTCATCTGAAGCTATTTCAGCCTGCCTCTGAGTCCGTGACTTGTGGCATCCAGCCTGTCTCTCAGTCGCCTCCCTCACATGCGCGGGCTGCATGTGTTTCTCAAACGCGAAAGGCTCAAGCCTGCCTCTGAGTGTGCCCCACGCCCCCGACGCAGAGCTCTGTCGTGTGTGGATTGTGTTCGGAAAGGGTGTTCTCACTCCAGCGGTCAGAATTACATCCTGAGCCACGCAGAGCCGCTCGTGTGGTTCCCTTCACCCAACCTGAGCCTGTCTATGGAGCTGCATGTGCTGTGCATGTGCTGTCAGAGGGGAGACGGTCTGCCTGTGGGCTGCTCTCAGACAATGCACTCTCCAGCCTGCCATAAGTTGGCTCCCCTACACGGGCCAGCCTGCCTCTCATTCTCCTCCCCTGCAGGCGCAGGCTGAGTGTGTGCCTCAGACGCGAAAGGCTCCAGCCTTCCTCTGCGTTGGCCCCCCTTTACACGGCGCTCCTTGGCTTTACTCCACACAGAGCCGCTCGGGATTTTCGCTTCACACAAACCGAGCCTCTCCGTTGAGCTTCATGTGCTGTCAGAGGGGACAGCGTCTGCCTGAGGGCTGCGCTCCGGCTCGGCTCCCGTGAGGTTGCTTCAGAGTCACAACGCTTGTGTTCGGAAAGGGTTTTCTCACTCCAGCTGTCAGAATTACATCCTGAGCCAGCCTGGAGAGGCAACAGAAACGGCCAAGAGCTCAGCAGACTGAAGAGAATGTCCTTCTTAGAGCTCTCCGCCTGAAGCTATTGAGAATGTTCTGTGAGGTTTTTCAATGGGTGTGAAATAAAGAAAAAAACTGGACAGAAAATCCAAACGAACACAGAATATTGATTTTTTGCGTGCCTTTTTTATTACAACATGACCTAGGGACCCAACCCGGGATTGGAACCGATAGGGTCCAAAGCTCAGCGTAATGGAGAAAGAGTTGGCTTTCCAGCCCAACATTTGACGCTATTGCAGCCTTTCTCTGAGTCCACTCCCTAACACAGAGCTCTGTGGTTTGTGGCTTGTGTTCGGAAAGGGCTTTTTCTCACTCGAGCGGTCAGAATAACATCCTGAGCCACGCAGAGCCGCTCGCGCGGTTCCCTTTACCCAACCTGAGCCTGTCTACGGAGATGCATGTGCTGTGCATGTGCTGTCAGAGGGGAGACGGTCTGCCAGCGGGCTGCTCTCAGACAATGCACTCTCCAGCCTGCCCTAAGTTGGCTCCCCTACACGGGCCAGCCTGCCTCTCATTCTCCTCCCCTGCAGGCGCGGGCTGAGTGTGTGCCTCAGACGCGAAAGGCTCCAGCCTGCCTCAGAGTGTAACCCCCGTCCCCAAACGCAGAGCTCTGTGGTGAGTGGCTTGTGTTGGGAAAGGGCTATCTAACTTGAGCGGTCAGAATTACATCCTGAGCCACGCAGAGCCGCTCGCGCGGTTTCCTTTACCCAACCTGATTCTCTCTTCGGAGATGCATGTGCTGTGCATGTGCTGTCAGAGGGGAGACGGTCTGCCTGCGGGCTACTCTCAGACAATGCACTCTCCAGCCTGCCCTAAGTTGGCTCCCCTACACGGGCCAGCCTGCCTCTCATTCTCCTCCGCTGCAGGCGCGGGCTGAGTGTGTGCCTCAGACGCGAAAGGCTCAAGCCTTCCTCTGCGTTGGTCCCCCTTTACACGGCGCTCCTTGGCTTTACTCCACACAGAGCCGCTCGGGATTTTCGCTTCACACAAACCGAACCTTTCCGTCGAGCTTCATGTGCTGTCAGAGGGGACAGGGTCTGCCTGCGGGCTGCGCTCCGGCTCGGCTCCCGTGAGGTTGCTTCAGAGTCACAACGCTTGTGTTCGGAAAGGGTTTTCTCACTCCAGCTGTCAGAATTACATCCTGAGCCAGCCTGGAGAGGCAACAGAAACGGCCAAGAGCTCAGCAGACTGAAGAGAATGTCCTTCTTAGAGCTCTCCGCCTGAAGCTATTGAGAATGTTCTGTGAGGTTTCTCAATGGGTGTGAAATAAAGAAAAACTGGACAGAAAATCCAAACGAACACAGAATATTTTTTTTTGCGTGCCTTTTTTATTACAACATGACCTAGGGACCCAACCCGGGATTGGAACCGATACGGTCCACAGCTCAGCGGAATGGAGAAAGAGTTGGCTTTCCAGCCCCACATTTGACGCTTTTGCAGCCTTTCTCTGAGTCCACTCCCTAACACAGAGCTCTGTGGTTTGTGGCTTGTGTTCGGAAAGGGCTTTTTCACTCGAGCGGTCAGAATTACATCCTGAGCCACGCAGAGCCGCTCGCGCGGTTTCCTTTACCCAACCTAATTCTCTCTTCGGAGATGCATGTGCTGTGCATGTGCTGTCAGAGGGGAGACGGTCTGCCTGCTGGCTGCTCTCAGACAATGCACTCTCCAGCCTGCCCTAAGTTGGCTCCCCTACACGGGCCAGCCTGCCTCTCATTCTCCTCCCCTGCAGGCGCGAGCTGCGTGTGTTTCTCAGACGCGAAAGGCTCAAGCCTGCCTCAGAGTGTAATCCCCGTCCGCAAACGCAGAGCTCTGTGGTGAGTGGCTTGTGTTGGGAAAGGGCTATCTAACTTGAGCGGTCAGAATTACATCCTGAGCCACGCAAAGCCGCTCATGTGGTTTCCTTTACCCAACCTAATTTTGTCTTCGGAGATGCATGTGCTGTGCATGTGCTGTCAGAGGGGAGACGGTCTGCCTGCGGGCTGCTCTCAGACAATTCACTCTCCAGCCTGCCCTAAGTTGGCTCCCCTACACGGGCCAGCCTGCCTCTCATTCTCCTCCCCTGCAGGCGCGGGCTGCGTGTGTTTCTCAGACGCGAAAGGCTCCAGCCTGCCTCAGAGTGTAACCCCCGTCCCCAAACGCAGAGCTCTGTGGTGAGTGGCTTGTGTTGGGAAAGGGCTATCTAACTTGAGCGGTCAGAATTACATCCTGAGCCACGCAGAGCCGCTCGCGCGGTTTCCTTTACCCAACCTAATTCTCTCTTCGGAGATGCATGTGCTGTGCATGTGCTGTCAGAGGGGAGACGGTCTGCCTGCGGGCTGCTCTCAGACAATGCACTCTCCAGCCTGCCCTAAGTTAGCTCCCCTACACGGGCCAGCCTGCCTCTCATTCTCCTACCCTGCAGGCGCGGGCTGAGTGTGTGCCTCAGACGCGAAAGGCTCCAGCCTTCCTCTGCGTTGGTCCCCCTTTACACGGCGCTCCGTGGCTTTACTCCACACAGAGCCGCTCGGGATTTTCTCTTCACACAAACCGAACTTTTCCGTCGAGCTTCATGTGCTGTCAGAGGGGACAGGGTCTGCCTGCGGGCTGCGCTCCGGCTCGGCTCCCGTGAGGTTGCTTCAGAGTCACAACGCTTGTGTTCGGAAAGGGTTTTCTCACTCCAGCTGTCAGAATTACATCCTGAGCCAGCCTGGAGAGGCAACAGAAACGGCCAAGAAATGAGCAGACTGAAGAGAATGTCCTTCTTAGAGCTCTCTGCCTGAAGCTATTGAGAATGTTCTGTGAGGTTTTTCAAAAGGTGAGAAATAAAAAAAAAACAAGACAGAAAATCCAAACGAACACAGAAATTGTTTTTTTGTATGACTTTTTTATCACAACATGACCTAGGGACCCAACCCGGGATTGGAACCGATACGGTCCACAGCTCAGCGGAATGGAGAAAGAGTTGGCTTTCCAGCCCAACATTTGACGCTATTGCAGCCTTTCTCTGAGTCCACTCCCTAACACAGAGCTCTGTGGTTTGTGGCTTGTGTTCGGAAAGGGTGTTCCCACTCGAGCGGTCAGAATTACATCCTGAGCCACGCATAGCCGCTCATGTGGTTCCCTTTACCCAACCTGAGCCTGTCTACGGAGATGTATGTGCTGTGCATGTTTTGTCAGAGGGGAGACGGTCTGCCTGCGGGCTGCTCTCAGACAATGCACGATCCAACCTGCTTTAAGTTGGCTCCCCTACACGGGCCAGCCTGCCTCTCATTCTCCTCCCCTGCAGGCGCGGGCTGAGTGTGTGCCTCAGACGCGAAAGGCTCAAGCCTTCCTCTGCGTTGGCCCCCCTTTACACGGCGCTCCGTGGCTTTACTCCACAAAGAGCCGCTCGGGATTTTCGCTTCACACAAACCGAACCTTTCCGTCGAGCTTCATGTGCCGTCAGAGGGGACAGGGTCTGCCTGCGGGCTGCGCTCCGGCTCGGCTCCCGTGAGGTTGCTTCAGAGTCACAACGCTTGTGTTCGGAAAGGGTTTTCTCACTCCAGCTGTCAGAATTACATCCTGAGCCAGCCTGGAGAGGCAACAGAAACGGCCAAGAGCTCAGCAGACTGAAGAGAATGTCCTTCTCAGAGCTCTCCGCCTGAAGCTATTGAGAATGTTCTGTGAGGTTTCTCAATGGGTGTGAAATAAAGAAAAAAACTGGACAGAAAATCCAAACGAACACAGAATATTGATTTTTTTGCGTGACTTTTTTATTACAACATGACCTAGGGACCCAACCCGGGATTGGAACCGATACGGTCCACAGCTCAGCGGAATGGAGAAAGAGTTGGCTTTCCAGCCCAACATTTGACGCTATTGCAGCCTTTCTCTGAGTCCACTCCCTAACACAGAGCTCTGTGGTTTGTGGTTGGTGTTCGGAAAGGGCTTTCTCACTCGAGCGGTCAGAATTACATCCTGAGCCACGCAGAGCCGCTCGCGCGGTTCCCTTTACCCAACCTGATTCTCTCTTCGGAGATGTATGTGTTGTGCATGTGCTGTCAGAATGGAGACGGTCTGCCTGCGGGCTGCTCTCAGACAATGCACTCTCCAGCCTGCCCTATGTTGGCTCCCCTACACAGGCCAGCCTTCCTCTCATTCTCCTCCCCTGCAGGCGCGGGCTGAGTGTGTGCCTCAGACGCGAAAGGCTCCAGCCTTCCTCTGCGTTGGTCCCCCTTTACACGGCGCTCCTTGGCTTTACTCCACACAGAGCCGCTCGGGATTTACGCTTCACACAAACCGAACCTTTCCGTCGAGCTTCATGTGCTGTCAGAGGGGACAGGGTCTGCCTGCGGGCTGCGCTCCGGCTCGGCTCCCGTGAGGTTGCTACAGAGTCACAACGCTTGTGTTCGGAAAGGGTTTTCTCACTCCAGCTGTCAGAATTACATCCTGAGCTAGCCTGGAGAGGCAACAGAAATGGCCAAGAGCTCAGTAGACTGAAGAGAATGTCCTTCTTAGAGCTCTCCGCCTGAAGCTATTGAGAATGTTCTGTGAGGTTTTTCAATGGGTGAGAAATAAAAAAAAAAAACAAGACAGAAAATCCAAACGAACACAGAAATTGTTTTTTTGTATAACTTTTTTATTACAACATGACCTAGGGACCCAAGCCGGGATTGGAACCGATACGGTCCACAGCTCAGCGGAATGGAGAAAGGGTTGGCTTTCCAGTCCCACATTTGACGCTATTGCAGCCTTTCTCTGAGTCCACTCCCTAACACAGAGCTCTGTGGTTTGTGGATTGTGTTCGGAAAGGGTGTTCCCACTCGAGCGGTCAGAATTACATCCTGAGCCACGCAGAGCCGCTCGCGCGGTTTCCTTTACCCAACCTGATTCTCTCTTCGGAGATGCATGTGTTGTGCATGTGCTGTCAGAGGGGAGACGGTCTGCCTGCTGGCTACTCTCAGACAATGCACTCTCCAGCCTGCCCTAAGTTGGCTCCCCTACACGGGCCAGCCTGCCTCTCATTCTCCTCCCCTGCAGGCGCGGGCTGCGTGTGTTTCTCAGACGCTAAAGGCTTCAGCCTGCCTCAGAGTGTAACTCCCGTCCCAAAACGCAGAGCTCTGTGGTGAGTGGCTTGTGTTGGGAAAGGGCTATCTAACTTGAGCGGTCAGAATTACATCCTGAGCCACGCATAGCCGCTAATGTGGTTCCCTTTACCCAACCTGATTCTCTCTTCGGAGATGTATGTGTTGTGCATGTGCGGTCAGAGGGGAGACGGTCTGCCTGCGGGCTGCTCTCAGACAATGCACTCTCCAGCCTGCCCTAAGTTGGCTCCCCTACACAGGCCAGCCTGCCTCTCATTCTCCTCCCCTGCAGGCGCGGGCTGCGTGTGTTTCTCAGACGCGAAAGGCTCCAGCCTGCCTCAGAGTGTAACCCCCGTCCCCAAACGCAGAGCTCTGTGGTGAGTGGCTTGTGTTGGGAAAGGGCTATCTACACTGAAAAAACGGGAAAAGTGGGGTTGTTCTATTTACAAATAGTAAACATGTTTGTTTAATATGAACAAATTATGTTTACCTTCGAAACATAATATAATCTTGAAAATCACACATCATTTCTTGCTGTGTTACTTTTATATATTTAAATCATGTTGACAAAACATGAAATAGTTATGCTTGATCCTTTGCCCCTTAATTTTGGATAAGTAAACCCCGTCGGTGAAGAAGAATTCCAGGAGGGGAAACTTTGCAGTCAGCCATTTTAGAGAAGCTACAAGCACCTGCTCTGGCTGGAGGAGCTTAAAAAAGGTAAGTTAATTTACTCTAACAAATTAATTTAAGAAAGTGGAAGGCGTAAATGTATCATTAGTGTTATTTTTTCCACGGGGAAGAGCTTTGTAATCCACTTTTGTCGTAGTTATCAAAGTTAAGGCTCTGCGCGCCACTTTTGTCCCTGCCGGCAGCAGCCCTCGGACGGCAGGTAGGGGGGAGGTGTGTGCGCGCGGTACATTGTACTTTCACGTCGCAGGCAAATTCAGCTGTAAACGCGGTGATTTCAAATGATGTACGGGGAAGAGTGGTGAGTAGTTATGCCGTAGGAATTCGCTTTTGACAGAGGGCAGTGGGCGCTGGCGGGTACGGCGTTTTTTTTTTCCACAGGCAGAAACTGCCAGGGGAATTTTCATCGTCACTAAGTGGATTTCTTTTTGCTATATTCTGCGTTGTGGAGACCGAAATTGAAGGAAAATGTGAAAAGCTATCATTACTATTGTCATTATTTAGTTTTTCCATACCGTTCCACCATGAGCTAGTTTAAGGACAGCATTATTTGACCAGCAAACAGCACCGCACTTTCTGTCTCAGTCAGCTGTCAATCATTCTCCGTGCGCGTCTCGTGCACAGAATGCGTTTGGTGTGTCCAGTTTACATAGATCTTTGGTTTCAATCAGAGCTTTGTTTTCATTCTATGATGCTGAACATATTTTTATTTTAGCTTTGAGAGTTTAATGGAGTGAAAATATTCATGTCCTTTTGGAACAAGTGTATAATGTGTAGTAAAAAGTTTACAGCCTTATAATAATGTCTGTAATCCTACTTCACATATTCCTCCTATTTGTGATAAATTAATATGGGAATCCTTTATGGGTGGGGGGATTATCTACTCCCGATCTGCTAGTTTAGTTTTGCAGTTTCCATTTCAAAATTCGCGGGTTCTCACAAGCGTGGTTTGAATCCTGTGGGGGGAGGAGCTGTCTAATGTTCTTTCTGGTCTAATTTCTTCAGAATATTTTTGCAGCTATTGATTTCAAACCAATGCATGTTTAGTTATTAAAATGATACAACAAAGCTGTGGAAGTCTCACTCTCTATATATATTTGAAATTTAACTAATAAACCTCTGTCCTGATTACAGAGCTCATCACACAACACTTCCAACTGCTCCTCCCTGATCATGCTGGGCTCCATGCTCCAGTCTTCACTGAGTCAGGTGGGTCACCATGCATTTACTATATATTATTGGAATTATTGTCTCCTGGATTGTCATCGAATCGGGAGGTAATCAAGATTGCCAGCCCTACTCTTTACACGCACCTTTTATGCAGAGAGATACATACATAATAAATAATGAAATTGATGGTTGATCAGTTATCCCACTACCTCTGTTAACATGACACTAAGTATATAATGATTTTGTTAACACAGTAACTATAACATTTATTGATGAGCCAAGGGTAAGAATTGTATTTTTCCAAAGTTTTCATGTGAATTTAAATTTTTTTGACTCTTTGTATTTCAGACTGCTGAACTTCTCGCCAATATAAGCAAGTTCAGGGGTTTATTCAAAGTACAGGTGAGTTGTGTAATCTAGACGCTTTAACTAAACTTCAAATGTGAACTGTGCACACAAATATCTTCTGTGTTCTTTAGAATGAAGACCATGCAGCACTCCAGGAGGCAATCGAGGACACCACGGTGGGAATTTCCCTCCTAATGGAAACTGGCAGTGGTGAGGAAGAGGACATTCTCATGGTCCACATCTCCCAGGCTGTGGTGGTCGACCCACCAAGTGTCTGAGTGGCAGTTGCCAAGGCTTTTTTGGCCTTATTTACAGCACAAATCTGATTACCATCCTCATCTCAGAAACACCTTGTCATGGGGCCGTGACTTTGCTCCTGCTATGATCTCCTTGAGGCCCTTCCCTTCTTGAGCTCTCCTGCTGGTCACAGGTGTTCTGTATTATGTTGATTGGTTTGTCTATTTATGCAGTGTCTGATCTTGTTTCTGTGTCGGAGCGTCTTCGTTCTACGCTCTGGTGTTATGGTTCTCTGGCATTAAAGCCCCTTCGAGTGAACTATTGGATTTGGGTCGTTCTTCCTGCTCTTGGGTTCTCTCCCTTGGACATTCCGTCACACACCTTTGAGGTAATCCAAAAAAAACTGTATTAGAGTTGTAAGGCAAAGTGGTGTCTAAGGTTTCAGGCTTAAAAATCCGACTCTTTGAATAAAATGACCTTTAAATAGTTTAACTTTTTCCTAAGAAGGGATTCCAGCTGTTTGCTTTGGCTCTGTTATCTTCTGTTTAATAAAAATAGCAAGCCCAATTTATTTTGATTTGTCATTTTTTGCTACACTGTAAACATATTTTTCAAGTTTAGATAATAAAAAAGTTAAATCTGAAATTTGTGTTCAGTGTCATATGTTCATTGGATTGTCATAATGCACAAGAAAGTATTTGCTTTAAATAATAATCTGCAATTGCAATTTTATTTTTCAATTTAAATGTTTTTAAAATAATTTATAAATTAAATGAACTATGTAGGTAATTTCAAACAAATAATAGTGTTTTAAATGTTTGAAAAAATTATGGTAAATGACATAATAAAATCTTGTTTGTTTATGTAAAATTATTAGGTGCAGAAACAAAGAAGCATTCATTACGGTAGAACATGATTTTATTATGTGCAATAATTATATTGGTTCAACATGATTTTTTTGCGCGCAACCGATGTCCATGATTTTTTTATGTCAATCCAACAGGTCTTTTTTTTCAGTGTAACTTGAGCGGTCAGAATTACATCCTGAGCCACGCAGAGCCGCTCGCGCGGTTTCCTTTACCCAACCTGATTCTCTCTTCGGAGATGCATGTGCTGTGCATGTGCTGTCAGAGGGGAGACGGTCTGCCTGCGGGCTACTCTCAGACAATGCACTCTCCAGCCTGCCCTAAGTTGGCTCCCCTACACGGGCCAGCCTGCCTCTCATTCTCCTCCCATGCAGGCGCGGGCTGAGTGTGTGCCTCAGACGCGAAAGGCTCCAGCCTTCCTCTGCGTTGGTCCCCCTTTACACGGCGCTCCTTGGCTTTACTCCACACAGAGCCGCTCGGGATTTTCGCTTCACACAAACCGAACCTTTCCGTCGAGCTTCATGTGCTGTCAGAGGGGACAGGGTCTGCCTGCGGGCTGCGCTCCGGCTCACATCCTGAGCCAGCCTGGAGAGGCAACATAAACGGCCCACAGCTCAGCAGACTGAAGAGAATGTCCTTCTTAGAGCTCTCCGCCTGGAGCTATTGCGAATGGTCTATGAGTTTTTTTCAATAGGTGTGAAATAAAGAAAAACTGGACAGAAAATCCAAACGAACACAGAATATTGTTTTTTTTGCGTGACTTTTTTATGACAACATGACGTAGCGACCCAACCCGGGAATGGAACCGATACGATCCACAGCTCAGCGGAATGGAGAAAAAGTTGGCTTTCCAGCCCCTCATCTAAAGCTATTTCAGCTTGTCTCAGAGTCCGCTCCCTAACACAGAGCTCTGTGGTTTGTGGCTTGTGTTCGGAAAGGGCTTTCTCACTCGAACAGTCAGAATTTCTTCCTGAGCCACGCAGAGCCGCTCGTGCGGTTTCCTTCACCCAACCTGAGCCTTTCTACGGAGCTTCATGTGCCGTCAGAGGGGAGAGGGTCTGCTTGCGGGCTGACTGCAGACAATGCACGATCCAGACTGCCTCTCATTTTCCTCCGCTGAAGTAGCGGGCTGCATGTGTGCCTCAGTCAGCGTCTGCCTGCGGGCTGCGCTCCGGCTCGGCTCCCGTGAGGTTGCTTCAGAGTAACAACGCTTGTGTTTGGAAAGGGTTTCCTCACTCAAGCGGTCAGAATTACATCCTGAGCCAGCCTGGAGAGGCAACAGAAACGGCCCAGAGCCCAGCAGACTGAAGAGAATGTCCTTCTTAGAGCTCTCCGCCTAAAGCTATTGAGAATGTTCTGTGAGGTTTTTCAATGGGTGTGAAATAAAGAAAAACTGGACAGAAAATCCAAACGAACACAGAATATTGATTTTTTTTGCATGTCTTTTTTATTACAACATGACCTAGGGACCCAACCCGGGATTGGAACCGATACGGTCCACAGCTCAGCGGAATGGGAGAGGGGCTTTCCAGCCCCACATTTGACGCTATTGCAGCCTTTCTCTGAGTCCACTCCCTAACACAGAGCTCTGTGGTTTGTGGCTTGTGTTCGGAAAGGGCTTTCTCACTCGAGCGGTCAGAATTACATCCTGAGCCACGCAGAGCCGCTTGTGCGGTTCACTTCACCCAACCTGAGCCTGTCTACGGAGCTGCATGTGCTGTGCATGTGCTGTCAGAGGGGAGACGGTCTGCCTGTGGGCTGCTCTCAGACAATGCACTCTCCAGCCTGCTCTAAGTTGGCTCCCCTACACGGGCCAGCCTGCCTCTCATTCTCCTCCCCTGCAGGCGGGGGCTGAGTGTGTGCCTCAGACGCGAAAGGTTCCAGCCTTCCTCTGCGTTGGCCCCCCTTTACACGGGGCTCCGTGGCTTTACTCCACACAGAGCCGCTCGGGATTTTCGCTTCACACAAACCGAGCCTTTCCATCGAGCTTCATGTGCCGTCAGAAGGGACAGGGTCTGCCTGCGGGCTGCGCTCCGGCTCGGCTCCCGTGAGGTTGCTTCAGAGTCACAACGCTTGTGTTCGGAAAGGGTTTTCTCACTCCAGCTGTCAGAATTACATCCTGAGCCAGCCTGGAGAGGCAACAGAAACGGCCCAGAGCCCAGCAGACTGAAGAGAATGTCCTTCTTAAAGCTCTCCGCCTGAAGCTATTGAGAATGTTCTGTGAGGTTTTTCAATGGGTATGAAATAAAATAAAATAAAAAAACAAGACAGAAAATCCAAACGAACACAGAAATTGTTTTTTTTGTATGACTTTTTTTATTACAACATGACCTAGGGACCCAACCCGGGATTGGAACCGATACGGTCCACAGCTCAGCGGAATGGAGAAAGGGTTGGCTTTCCAGCCCCTCATCTGAAGCTATTTCAGCCTGCCTCTGAGTCCGTGACTCGTGGCATCCAGCCTGTCTCTCAGTCGCCTCCCTCACATGCGCGGGCTGCGTGTGTTTCTCAGACGCGAAAGGCTCAAGCCTTCCTCTGAAAGTGCCCCCGCCCCTGACGCAGAGCTCTGTGGTTTGTGGCTTGTGTTCGGAAAGGGCTTTCTCTCTCGAGCGGTCAGAATTTCTTCCTGAGCCACGCAAAGCCGCTCATGCCGTTCCCTTCACCCAACCTGAGCCTTTCTACGGAGCTTCATGTGCCGTCAAAGGGGAGAGGGTCTGCCTGCGGGCTGATCGCAGACAATGCACGATCCAGCCTGCCCTCAGTCGGCTCCCCTGCACGGTCCAGCATGCCTCTCATTTTCCTCCACTGTAGGCGCGGGCTGCATGTGTGCCTCAGACAGCGCCTGCCTGCGGGCTGCACTCCGGCTCGGTTCCTGTGAGGTTGCTTCAAAGTCAGAACGCTTGTGTTCGGAAAGGCTTTTCTCACTCCAGCGGTCAGAATTACATCCTGAGCCAGCCTGGAGAGGCAACAGAAACGGCCCAGTGCTCAGCAGACTGAAGAGAATGTCCTTCTTAGAGCTCTCCGCCTGAAGCTATTGAGAATGTTCTGTGAGGTTTTTCAATGGGTATGAAATAAAATAAAATAAAAAACAAGACAGAAAATCCAAACGAACACAGAAATTGTTTTTTTGTATGACTTTTTTTATTACAACATGACCTAGGGACCCAACCCGGGATTGGAACCGATACGGTCCACAGCTCAGCGGAATGGAGAAAGAGTTGGCTTTCCAGCCCCACATTTGACGCTATTGCAGCCTTTCTCTGAGTCCACTCCCTAACACAGAGCTTTGTGGTTTGTGGCTTGTGTTCGGAAAGGGCTTTCTCACTCGAGCGGTCAGAATTTCTTCCTGAGCCACGCAATGCCGCTCATGCCGTTCCCTTCACCCAACCTGAGCCTTTCTACGGAGCTTCATGTGCCGTCAAAGGGGAGAGGGTCTGCCTGCGGGCTGATCGCAGACAATGCACGATCCAGCCTGCCCTCAGTCGGCTCCCCTGCACGGTCCAGCATGCCTCTCATTTTCCTCCACTGTAGGCGCGGGCTGCATGTGTGCCTCAGACAGCGCCTGCCTTCGGGCTGCACTCCGGCTCGGTTCCTGTGAGGTTGCTTCAAAGTCAGAACGCTTGTGTTCGGAAAGGGCTTTCTCACTCGAGCGGTCAGAATTACTTCCTGACTCACGCAAAGCCGCTCGTGCGGTTCACTTCACCCAACCTGAGCCTGTCTACGGAGCTGCATGTGCTGTGCATGTGCTGTCAGAGGGGAGACGGTCTGCCTGTGGGCTGCTCTCAAACAATGCACTCTCCAGCCTGCCCTAAGTTGGTTCCCCTACACGGGCCAGCCTGCCTCTCATTCTCTTCCCCTGCAGGCGCGGGCTGAGTGTTTGCCTCAGACGCGAAAGGTTCCAGCCTTCCTCTGCGTTGGCCCCCCTTTACACGGCGCTCCGTGGCTTTACTCCACACAGAGCCGCTCGGAATTTTCGCTTCACACAAACCGAGCCTTTCCGTCGAGCTTCATGTGCTGTCAGTGGGGACAGGGTCTGCCTGCGGGCTGCGCTCCGGCTCGGCTTCCGATAGGGTTGCTTCAGAGTCACAACGCTTGTGTTCGGAAAGGGTTTTCTTACTCCAGCTGTCAGAATTACATCCTGAGCCAGCCTGGAGAGGCAACAGAAATGGCCAAGAGCTGAGCAGACTGAAGAGAATGTCCTTCTTAGAGCTCTCTGCCTGAAGCTACTGAGAATGTTCTGTGAGGTTTTTCAATGGGTATGAAATAAAATAAAATAAAAAACAAGACAGAAAATCCAAACGAACACAGAAATTGTTTTTTTGTATGACTTTTTTTATTACAACATGACCTAGGGACCCAACCCGGGATTGGAACCGATACGGTCCACAGCTCAGCGGAATGGAGAAAGGGTTGGCTTTCCAGCCCCTCATCTGAAGCTATTTCAGCCTGCCTCTGAGTCCGTGACTTGTGGCATCCAGCCTGTCTCTCAGTCGCCTCCCTCACATGCGCGGGCTGCATGTGTTTCTCAAACGCGAAAGGCTCAAGCCTGCCTCTGAGTGTGCCCCACAGCCCCCGACGCAGAGCTCTGTGGTTTGTGGCTGGTTTTCGGAAAGGGCTTTCTCACTCGAGCGGTCAGAATTACTTCCTGACTCACGCAAAGCCGCTCGTGCGGATCCCTTCACCCAACCTGAGCCTTTCTACGGAGCTTCATGTGCTGTGCATGTGCTGTCAGAGGGGAGACGGTCTGCCTGTGGGCTTCTCTCAGACAATGCACTCTCCAGCCTGCCATAAGTTGGCTCCCCTACACGGGCCAGCCTGCCTCTCATTCTCTTCCCCTGCAGGCGCGGGCTGAGTGTTTGCCTCAGACGCGAAAGGTTCCAGCCTTCCTCTGCGTTGGCCCCCCTTTACACGGCGCTCCGTGGCTTTACTCCACACAGAGCCGCTCGGAATTTTCGCTTCACACAAACCGAGCCTTTCCGTCGAGCTTCATGTGCTGTCAGTGGGGACAGGGTCTGCCTGCGGGCTGTGCTCCGGCTCGGCTTCCGATAGGGTTGCTTCAGAGTCACAACGCTTGTGTTCGGAAAGGGTTTTCTTACTCCAGCTGTCAGAATTACATCCTGAGCCAGCCTGGAGAGGCAACAGAAACGGCCAAGAGCTCAGCAGACTGAAGAGAATGTCCTTCTTAGAGCTCTCCGCCTGAAGCTATTGAGAATGTTCTGTGAGGTTTTTCAATGGGTGTGAAATAAAAAAAAAAAACAAGACAGAAAATCCAAACGAACACAGAAATTGTTTTTTTGTGTGACTTTTTTTATTACAACATGACCTAGGGACCCAACCCGGGAATGGAACCGATACGGTCCACAGCTCAGCGGAATGGGGAAAGAGTTGGCTTTCCAGCCCCACATTTGACGCTATTGCAGCCTTTCTCTGAGTCCACTCCCTAACACAGAGCTCTGTGGTTTGTGGATTGTGTTCGGAAAGGGTGTTCCCACTCGAGCGGTCAGAATTACATCCTGAGCCACGCAGAGCCGCTCGCGCGGTTCCCTTTACCCAACCTGATTCTCTCTTCGGAGATGCATGTGCTGTGCATGTGCTGTCAGAGGGGAGACGGTCTGCCTGCGGGCTGCTCTCAGACAATGCACTCTCCAGCCTGCCCTAAGTTGGCTCCCCTACACGGGCCAGCCTGCCTCTCATTCACCTTCCATGCAGGCGCAGACTGAGTGTGTGCCTCAGACGCGAAAGGCTCCAGCCTTCCTCTGCGTTGGCCCCCCTTTACACGGCGCTCCTTGGCTTTACTCCACACAGAGCCGCTCGGGATTTTCGCTTCACACATACCGAACCTTTCCGTCGAGCTTCATGTGCCGTCAGAGGGGACAGGGTCTGCCTGCGGGCTGCGCTCCGGCTCGGCTCCCGTGAGGTTGCTTCAGAGTCACAACGCCTGTGTTCGGAAAGGGTTTTCTCACTCCAGCTGTCAGAATTACATCCTGAGCTAGCCTGGAGAGGCAACAGAAACGGCCAAGAGCTCAGCAGACTGAAGAGAATGTCCTTCTTAGAGCTCTCCGCCTGAAGCTATTGAGAATGTTCTGTGAGGTTTTTCAATGGGTGTGAAATAAAATAAAAAAACAAGACAGAAAATCCAAACGAACACAGAATATGTTTTTTTTTTTTTGCGTGACTTTTTTATTACAACGTGACCTAGGGACCCAACCCGGGATTGGAACCGATACGGTCCACAGCTCAGCGGTATGGAGAAAAAGTAGGCTTTCCAGCCCCTCATCTGACGCTATTTCAGCTTGTCTCTGAGTCCGCTCCCTAACGCAGAGCTCTGTTGTGAGTGGCTTGAGTTCGGAAAGGGCTTTCTCACTCGAGCGGTCAGATTTACATCCTGACTCACGCAAAGCCGCTCGTGCGGTTCACTTCACCCAACCTGAGCCTGTCTACGGAGATGCATGTGCTGTGCATGTGCTGTCAGAGGGGAGACGGTCTGCCTGTGGGCTGCTCTCAGACAATGCACTCTCCAGCCTGCTCTAAGTTGGCTCCCCTACACGGGCCAGCCTGCCTCTCATTCTCCTCCCCTGCAGGCGCAGGCTGAGTGTGTGCCTCAGACGCGAAAGGCTCAAGCCTTCCTCTGCGTTGGCCCCCCTTTACACGGGGCTCCGTGGCTTTACTCCACACAGAGCCGCCGGGATTTTCGCTTCACACAAACCGAACCTTTCCGTCGAGCTTCATGTGCTGTAAGAGGGGACAGGGTCTGCCTGCGGGCTGCGCTCCGGCTCGGCTCCCGTGAGGTTGCTTCAGAGTCACAACGCTTGTGTTCGGAAAGGGTTTTCTCACTCCAGCTGTCAGAATTACATCCTGAGCCAGCGTGGAGAGGCAACAGAAACGGCCAAGAGCTCAGCAGACTGAAGAGAATGTCCTTCTTAGAGCTCTCCGCCTGAAGCTATTGAGAATGTTCTGTGAGGTTTTTCAATGGGTATGAAATAAAATAAAATAAAAAACAAGACAGAAAATCCAAACGAACACAGAAATTGTTTTTTTGTATGACTTTTTTTATTACAACATGACCTAGGGACCCAACCCGGGATTGGAACCGATACGGTCCACAGCTCAGCGGAATGGAGAAAGGGTTGGCTTTCCAGCCCCTCATCTGAAGCTATTTCAGCCTGCCTCTGAGTCCGTGACTTGTGGCATCCAGCCTGTCTCTCAGTCGCCTCCCTCACATGCGCGGGCTGCATGTGTTTCTCAAACGCGAAAGGCTCAAGCCTGCCTCTGAGTGTGCCCCACAGCCCCCGACGCAGAGCTCTGTGGTTTGTGGCTTGTGTTCGGAAAGGGCTTTCTCACTCGAGCGGTCAGAATTACTTCCTGACTCACGCAAAGCCGCTCGTGCGGATCCCTTCACCCAACCTGAGCCTTTCTACGGAGCTTCATGTGCTGTGCATGTGCTGTCAGAGGGGAGACGGTCTGCCTGTGGGCTGCTCTCAGACAATGCACTCTCCAGCCTGCCCTAAGTTGGCTCCCCTACACGGGCCAGCCTGCCTCTCATTCTCTTCCCCTGCAGGCGCGGGCTGAGTGTTTGCCTCAGACGCGAAAGGTTCCAGCCTTCCTCTGCGTTGGCCCCCCTTTACACGGCGCTCCGTGGCTTTACTCCACACAGAGCCGCTCGGAATTTTCGCTTTACACAAACCGAGCCTTTCCGTCGAGCTTCATGTGCTGTCAGTGGGGACAGGGTCTGCCTGCGGGCTGTGCTCCGGCTCGGCTTCCGATAGGGTTGCTTCAGAGTCACAACGCTTGTGTTCGGAAAGGGTTTTCTTACTCCAGCTGTCAGAATTACATCCTGAGCCAGCCTGGAGAGGCAACAGAAACGGCCAAGAGCTCAGCAGACTGAAGAGAATGTCCTTCTTAGAGCTCTCCGCCTGAAGCTATTGAGAATGTTCTGTGAGGTTTTTCAATGGGTGTGAAATAAAAAAAAAAAACAAGACAGAAAATCCAAACGAACACAGAAATTGTTTTTTTGTGTGACTTTTTTTATTACAACATGACCTAGGGACCCAACCCGGGAATGGAACCGATACGGTCCACAGCTCAGCGGAATGGGGAAAGAGTTGGCTTTCCAGCCCCACATTTGACGCTATTGCAGCCTTTCTCTGAGTCCACTCCCTAACACAGAGCTCTGTGGTTTGTGGATTGTGTTCGGAAAGGGTGTTCCCACTCGAGCGGTCAGAATTACATCCTGAGCCACGCAGAGCCGCTCGCGCGGTTCCCTTTACCCAACCTGATTCTCTCTTCGGAGATGCATGTGCTGTGCATGTGCTGTCAGAGGGGAGACGGTCTGACTGCGGGCTACTCTCAGACAATGCACTCTCCAGCCTGCCCTAAGTTGGCTCCCCTACACAGGCCAGCCTGCCTCTCATTCTCCTCCCCTGCAGGCGCGGGCTGCGTGTGTTTCTCAGACGCGAAAGGCTCCAGCCTGCCTCAGAGTGTAACCCCCGTCCCCAAACGCAGAACTCTGTGGTGAGTGGCTTGTGTTGGGAAAGGGCTATCTAACTTGAGCGGTCAGATTTACATCCTGAGCAACGCATAGCCGCTCATGTGGTTCCCTTTACCCAACCTGATTCTCTCTTCGGAGATGCATGTGCTGTGCATGTGCTGTCAGAGGGGAGACGGTCTGCCTGCGGGCTGCTCTCAGACAATGCACTCTCCAGCCTGCCCTAAGTTGGCTCCCCTACACGGGCCAGCCTGCCTCTCATTCACCTTCCATGCAGGCGCAGACTGAGTGTGTGCCTCAGACGCGAAAGGCTCCAGCCTTCCTCTGCGTTGGCCCCCCTTTACACGGCGCTCCTTGGCTTTACTCCACACAGAGCCGCTCGGGATTTTCGCTTCACACATACCGAGCCTTTCCGTCGAGCTTCATGTGCCGTCAGAGGGGACAGGGTCTGCCTGCGGGCTGCGCTCCGGCTCGGCTCCCGTGAGGTTGCTTCAGAGTCACAACGCTTGTGTTCGGAAAGGGTTTCCTCACTCCAGCTGTCAGAATTACATCCTGAGCCAGCCTGGAGAGGCAACAGAAATGGCCAAGAGCTGAGCAGACTGAAGAGAATGTCCTTCTTAGAGCTCTCCGCCTGAAGCTATTGAGAATGTTCTGTGAGGTTTTTCAATGGGTGTGAAATAAAGAAAAAAACAAGACAGAAAATCCAAAAGAACACAGAATATGTTTTTTTTTTTTTTGCGTGACTTTTTTATTACAACGTGACCTAGGGACCCAACCCGGGATTGGAACCGATACGGTCCACAGCTCAGCGGTATGGAGAAAAAGTAGGCTTTCCAGCCCCTCATCTGACGCTATTTCAGCTTGTCTCTGAGTCCGCTCCCTAACGCAGAGCTCTGTTGTGAGTGGCTTGAGTTCGGAAAGGGCTTTCTCACTCGAGCGGTCAGATTTACATCCTGACTCACGCAAAGCCGCTCGTGCGGTTCACTTCACCCAACCTGAGCCTGTCTACGGAGATGCATGTGCTGTGCATGTGCTGTCAGAGGGGAGACGGTCTGCCTGTGGGCTGCTCTCAGACAATGCACTCTCCAGCCTGCTCTAAGTTGGCTCCCCTACACGGGCCAGCCTGCCTCTCATTCTCCTCCCCTGCAGGCGCAGGCTGAGTGTGTGCCTCAGACGCGAAAGGCTCAAGCCTTCCTCTGCGTTGGCCCCCCTTTACACGGGGCTCCGTGGCTTTACTCCACACAGAGCCGCCGGGATTTTCGCTTCACACAAACCGAACCCTTCCGTCGAGCTTCATGTGCTGTCAGAGGGGACAGGGTCTGCCTGCGGGCTGCGCTCCGGCTCGGCTCCCGTGAGGTTGCTTCAGAGTCACAACGCTTGTGTTCGGAAAGGGTTTTCTCACTCCAGCTGTCAGAATTACATCCTGAGCCAGCCTGGAGAGGCAACAGAAACGGCCCAGAGCCCAGCAGACTGAAGAGAATGTCCTTAAAGCTCTCCGCCTGAAGCTATTGAGAATATTCTGTGAGGTTTTTCAATGGGTATGAAATAAAATAAAATAAAAAACAAGACAGAAAATCCAAACGAACACAGAAATTGTTTTTTTGTATGACTTTTTTTATTACAACATGACCTAGGGACCCAACCCGGGATTGGAACCGATACGGTCCACAGCTCAGCGGAATGGAGAAAGGGTTGGCTTTCCAGCCCCACATCTGAAGCTATTTCAGCCTGCCTCTGAGTCCGTGACTTGTGGCATCCAGCCTGTCTCTCAATCGCCTCCCTCACATGCGCGGGCTGCATGTGTTTCTCAAACGCGAAAGGCTCAAGCCTGCCTCTGAGTGTGCCCCACGCCCCCGACGCAGAGCTCTGTCGTGTGTGGATTGTGTTCGGAAAGGGTGTTCTCACTCCAGCGGTCAGAATTACATCCTGAGCCACGCAAAGCCGCTCGTGTGGTTCCCTTTACCCAACCTGAGCCTGTCTACGGAGCTGCATGTGCTGTGCATGTGCTGTCAGAGGGGAGACAGTCTGCCTGTGGACTGCTCTCAGACAATGCACTCTCCAGCCTGCTCTAAGTTGGCTCCCCTACACGGGCCAGCCTGCCTCTCATTCTCCTCCCCTGCAGGCGCGGGCTGAGTGTGTGCCTCAGACGCGAAAGGCTCCAGCCTTCCTCTGCGTTGGCCCTCCTTTACACGGCGCTCCGTGGCTTTACTCCACACAGAGCCGCCGGGATTTTCGCTTCACACAAACCGAGCCTTTCCGTCGAGCTTCATGTGCTGTCAGTGGGGACAGGGTCTGCCTGCGGGCTGCGCTCCGGCTCGGCTTCCGATAGGGTTGCTTCAGAGTCACAACGCTTGTGTTCGGAAAGGGTTTTCTTACTCCAGCTGTCAGAATTACATCCTGAGCCAGCCTGGAGAGGCAACAGAAATGGCCAAGAGCTGAGCAGACTGAAGAGAATGTCCTTCTTAGAGCTCTCTGCCTGAAGCTACTGAGAATGTTCTGTGAGGTTTTTCAGTGGGTATGAAATAAAATAAAATAAAAAACAAGACAGAAAATCCAAACGAACACAGAAATTGTTTTTTTGTATGACTTTTTTTATTACAACATGACCTAGGGACCCAACCCGGGATTGGAACCGATACGGTCCACAGCTCAGCGGAATGGAGAAAGGGTTGGCTTTCCAGCCCCTCATCTGAAGCTATTTCAGCCTGCCTCTGAGTCCGTGACTTGTGGCATCCAGCCTGTCTCTCAGTCGCCTCCCTCACATGCGCGGGCTGCATGTGTTTCTCAAACGCGAAAGGCTCAAGCCTGCCTCTGAGTGTGCCCCACAGCCCCCGACGCAGAGCTCTGTGGTTTGTGGCTTGTGTTCGGAAAGGGCTTTCTCACTCGAGCGGTCAGAATTACTTCCTGACTCACGCAAAGCCGCTCGTGCGGATCCCTTCACCCAACCTGAGCCTTTCTACGGAGCTTCATGTGCTGTGCATGTGCTGTCAGAGGGGAGACGGTCTGCCTGTGGGCTTCTCTCAGACAATGCACTCTCCAGCCTGCCATAAGTTGGCTCCCCTACACGGGCCAGCCTGCCTCTCATTCTCTTCCCCTGCAGGCGCGGGCTGAGTGTTTGCCTCAGACGCGAAAGGTTCCAGCCTTCCTCTGCGTTGGCCCCCCTTAACACGGCGCTCCGTGGCTTTACTCCACACAGAGCCGCTCGGAATTTTCGCTTCACACAAACCGAGCCTTTCCGTCGAGCTTCATGTGCTGTCAGTGGGGACAGGGTCTGCCTGCGGGCTGTGCTCCGGCTCGGCTTCCGATAGGGTTGCTTCAGAGTCACAACGCTTGTGTTCGGAAAGGGTTTTCTTACTCCAGCTGTCAGAATTACATCCTGAGCCAGCCTGGAGAGGCAACAGAAACGGCCAAGAGCTCAGCAGACTGAAGAGAATGTCCTTCTTAGAGCTCTCCGCCTGAAGCTATTGAGAATGTTCTGTGAGGTTTTTCAATGGGTGTGAAATAAAAAAAAAAAACAAGACAGAAAATCCAAACGAACACAGAAATTGTTTTTTTGTGTGACTTTTTTTATTACAACATGACCTAGGGACCCAACCCGGGAATGGAACCGATACGGTCCACAGCTCAGCGGAATGGGGAAAGAGTTGGCTTTCCAGCCCCACATTTGACGCTATTGCAGCCTTTCTCTGAGTCCACTCCCTAACACAGAGCTCTGTGGTTTGTGGATTGTGTTCGGAAAGGGTGTTCCCACTCGAGCGGTCAGAATTACATCCTGAGCCACGCAGAGCCGCTCGCGCGGTTCCCTTTACCCAACCTGATTCTCTCTTCGGAGATGCATGTGCTGTGCATGTGCTGTCAGAGGGGAGACGGTCTGCCTGCGGGCTGCTCTCAGACAATGCACTCTCCAGCCTGCCCTAAGTTGGCTCCCCTACACGGGCCAGCCTGCCTCTCATTCACCTTCCATGCAGGCGCAGACTGAGTGTGTGCCTCAGACGCGAAAGGCTCCAGCCTTCCTCTGCGTTGGCCCCCCTTTACACGGCGCTCCTTGGCTTTACTCCACACAGAGCCGCTCGGGATTTTCGCTTCACACATACCGAACCTTTCCGTCGAGCTTCATGTGCCGTCAGAGGGGACAGGGTCTGCCTGCGGGCTGCGCTCCGGCTCGGCTCCCGTGAGGTTGCTTCAGAGTCACAACGCCTGTGTTCGGAAAGGGTTTTCTCACTCCAGCTGTCAGAATTACATCCTGAGCTAGCCTGGAGAGGCAACAGAAACGGCCAAGAGCTCAGCAGACTGAAGAGAATGTCCTTCTTAGAGCTCTCCGCCTGAAGCTATTGAGAATGTTCTGTGAGGTTTTTCAATGGGTGTGAAATAAAAAAAAAAAACAAGACAGAAAATCCAAACGAACACAGAATATGTTTTTTTTTTTTTGCGTGACTTTTTTATTACAACGTGACCTAGGGACCCAACCCGGGATTGGAACCGATACGGTCCACAGCTCAGCGGTATGGAGAAAAAGTAGGCTTTCCAGCCCCTCATCTGACGCTATTTCAGCTTGTCTCTGAGTCCGCTCCCTAACGCAGAGCTCTGTTGTGAGTGGCTTGAGTTCGGAAAGGGCTTTCTCACTCGAGCGGTCAGATTTACATCCTGACTCACGCAAAGCCGCTCGTGCGGTTCACTTCACCCAACCTGAGCCTGTCTACGGAGATGCATGTGCTGTGCATGTGCTGTCAGAGGGGAGACGGTCTGCCTGTGGGCTGCTCTCAGACAATGCACTCTCCAGCCTGCTCTAAGTTGGCTCCCCTACACGGGCCAGCCTGCCTCTCATTCTCCTCCCCTGCAGGCGCAGGCTGAGTGTGTGCCTCAGACGCGAAAGGCTCAAGCCTTCCTCTGCGTTGGCCCCCCTTTACACGGGGCTCCGTGGCTTTACTCCACACAGAGCCGCCGGGATTTTCGCTTCACACAAACCGAACCTTTCCGTCGAGCTTCATGTGCTGTAAGAGGGGACAGGGTCTGCCTGCGGGCTGCGCTCCGGCTCGGCTCCCGTGAGGTTGCTTCAGAGTCACAACGCTTGTGTTCGGAAAGGGTTTTCTCACTCCAGCTGTCAGAATTACATCCTGAGCCAGCGTGGAGAGGCAACAGAAACGGCCAAGAGCTCAGCAGACTGAAGAGAATGTCCTTCTTAGAGCTCTCCGCCTGAAGCTATTGAGAATGTTCTGTGAGGTTTTTCAATGGGTATGAAATAAAATAAAATAAAAAACAAGACAGAAAATCCAAACGAACACAGAAATTGTTTTTTTGTATGACTTTTTTTATTACAACATGACCTAGGGACCCAACCCGGGATTGGAACCGATACGGTCCACAGCTCAGCGGAATGGAGAAAGGGTTGGCTTTCCAGCCCCTCATCTGAAGCTATTTCAGCCTGCCTCTGAGTCCGTGACTTGTGGCATCCAGCCTGTCTCTCAGTCGCCTCCCTCACATGCGCGGGCTGCATGTGTTTCTCAAACGCGAAAGGCTCAAGCCTGCCTCTGAGTGTGCCCCACAGCCCCCGACGCAGAGCTCTGTGGTTTGTGGCTTGTGTTCGGAAAGGGCTTTCTCACTCGAGCGGTCAGAATTACTTCCTGACTCACGCAAAGCCGCTCGTGCGGATCCCTTCACCCAACCTGAGCCTTTCTACGGAGCTTCATGTGCTGTGCATGTGCTGTCAGAGGGGAGACGGTCTGCCTGCGGGCTGCTCTCAGACAATGCACTCTCCAGCCTGCCCTAAGTTGGCTCCCCTACACGGGCCAGCCTGCCTCTCATTCTCTTCCCCTGCAGGCGCGGGCTGAGTGTTTGCCTCAGACGCGAAAGGTTCCAGCCTTCCTCTGCGTTGGCCCCCCTTTACACGGCGCTCCGTGGCTTTACTCCACACAGAGCCGCTCGGAATTTTCGCTTCACACAAACCGAGCCTTTCCGTCGAGCTTCATGTGCTGTCAGTGGGGACAGGGTCTGCCTGCGGGCTGTGCTCCGGCTCGGCTTCCGATAGGGTTGCTTCAGAGTCACAACGCTTGTGTTCGGAAAGGGTTTTCTTACTCCAGCTGTCAGAATTACATCCTGAGCCAGCCTGGAGAGGCAACAGAAACGGCCAAGAGCTCAGCAGACTGAAGAGAATGTCCTTCTTAGAGCTCTCCGCCTGAAGCTATTGAGAATGTTCTGTGAGGTTTTTCAATGGGTGTGAAATAAAAAAAAAAAACAAGACAGAAAATCCAAACGAACACAGAAATTGTTTTTTTGTGTGACTTTTTTTATTACAACATGACCTAGGGACCCAACCCGGGAATGGAACCGATACGGTCCACAGCTCAGCGGAATGGGGAAAGAGTTGGCTTTCCAGCCCCACATTTGACGCTATTGCAGCCTTTCTCTGAGTCCACTCCCTAACACAGAGCTCTGTGGTTTGTGGATTGTGTTCGGAAAGGGTGTTCCCACTCGAGCGGTCAGAATTACATCCTGAGCCACGCAGAGCCGCTCGCGCGGTTCCCTTTACCCAACCTGATTCTCTCTTCGGAGATGCATGTGCTGTGCATGTGCTGTCAGAGGGGAGACGGTCTGACTGCGGGCTACTCTCAGACAATGCACTCTCCAGCCTGCCCTAAGTTGGCTCCCCTACACAGGCCAGCCTGCCTCTCATTCTCCTCCCCTGCAGGCGCGGGCTGCGTGTGTTTCTCAGACGCGAAAGGCTCCAGCCTGCCTCAGAGTGTAACCCCCGTCCCCAAACGCAGAACTCTGTGGTGAGTGGCTTGTGTTGGGAAAGGGCTATCTAACTTGAGCGGTCAGATTTACATCCTGAGCAACGCATAGCCGCTCATGTGGTTCCCTTTACCCAACCTGATTCTCTCTTCGGAGATGCATGTGCTGTGCATGTGCTGTCAGAGGGGAGACGGTCTGCCTGCGGGCTGCTCTCAGACAATGCACTCTCCAGCCTGCCCTAAGTTGGCTCCCCTACACGGGCCAGCCTGCCTCTCATTCACCTTCCATGCAGGCGCAGACTGAGTGTGTGCCTCAGACGCGAAAGGCTCCAGCCTTCCTCTGCGTTGGCCCCCCTTTACACGGCGCTCCTTGGCTTTACTCCACACAGAGCCGCTCGGGATTTTCGCTTCACACATACCGAGCCTTTCCGTCGAGCTTCATGTGCCGTCAGAGGGGACAGGGTCTGCCTGCGGGCTGCGCTCCGGCTCGGCTCCCGTGAGGTTGCTTCAGAGTCACAACGCTTGTGTTCGGAAAGGGTTTCCTCACTCCAGCTGTCAGAATTACATCCTGAGCCAGCCTGGAGAGGCAACAGAAATGGCCAAGAGCTGAGCAGACTGAAGAGAATGTCCTTCTTAGAGCTCTCCGCCTGAAGCTATTGAGAATGTTCTGTGAGGTTTTTCAATGGGTGTGAAATAAAGAAAAAAACAAGACAGAAAATCCAAAAGAACACAGAATATGTTTTTTTTTTTTTTGCGTGACTTTTTTATTACAACGTGACCTAGGGACCCAACCCGGGATTGGAACCGATACGGTCCACAGCTCAGCGGTATGGAGAAAAAGTAGGCTTTCCAGCCCCTCATCTGACGCTATTTCAGCTTGTCTCTGAGTCCGCTCCCTAACGCAGAGCTCTGTTGTGAGTGGCTTGAGTTCGGAAAGGGCTTTCTCACTCGAGCGGTCAGATTTACATCCTGACTCACGCAAAGCCGCTCGTGCGGTTCACTTCACCCAACCTGAGCCTGTCTACGGAGATGCATGTGCTGTGCATGTGCTGTCAGAGGGGAGACGGTCTGCCTGTGGGCTGCTCTCAGACAATGCACTCTCCAGCCTGCTCTAAGTTGGCTCCCCTACACGGGCCAGCCTGCCTCTCATTCTCCTCCCCTGCAGGCGCAGGCTGAGTGTGTGCCTCAGACGCGAAAGGCTCAAGCCTTCCTCTGCGTTGGCCCCCCTTTACACGGGGCTCCGTGGCTTTACTCCACACAGAGCCGCCGGGATTTTCGCTTCACACAAACCGAACCCTTCCGTCGAGCTTCATGTGCTGTCAGAGGGGACAGGGTCTGCCTGCGGGCTGCGCTCCGGCTCGGCTCCCGTGAGGTTGCTTCAGAGTCACAACGCTTGTGTTCGGAAAGGGTTTTCTCACTCCAGCTGTCAGAATTACATCCTGAGCCAGCCTGGAGAGGCAACAGAAACGGCCCAGAGCCCAGCAGACTGAAGAGAATGTCCTTAAAGCTCTCCGCCTGAAGCTATTGAGAATATTCTGTGAGGTTTTTCAATGGGTATGAAATAAAATAAAATAAAAAACAAGACAGAAAATCCAAACGAACACAGAAATTGTTTTTTTGTATGACTTTTTTTATTACAACATGACCTAGGGACCCAACCTGGGATTGGAACCGATACGGTCCACAGCTCAGCGGAATGGAGAAAGGGTTGGCTTTCCAGCCCCACATCTGAAGCTATTTCAGCCTGCCTCTGAGTCCGTGACTTGTGGCATCCAGCCTGTCTCTCAATCGCCTCCCTCACATGCGCGGGCTGCATGTGTTTCTCAAACGCGAAAGGCTCAAGCCTGCCTCTGAGTGTGCCCCACGCCCCCGACGCAGAGCTCTGTCGTGTGTGGATTGTGTTCGGAAAGGGTGTTCTCACTCCAGCGGTCAGAATTACATCCTGAGCCACGCAAAGCCGCTCGTGTGGTTCCCTTTACCCAACCTGAGCCTGTCTACGGAGCTGCATGTGCTGTGCATGTGCTGTCAGAGGGGAGACAGTCTGCCTGTGGACTGCTCTCAGACAATGCACTCTCCAGCCTGCTCTAAGTTGGCTCCCCTACACGGGCCAGCCTGCCTCTCATTCTCCTCCCCTGCAGGCGCGGGCTGAGTGTGTGCCTCAGACGCGAAAGGCTCCAGCCTTCCTCTGCGTTGGCCCTCCTTTACACGGCGCTCCGTGGCTTTACTCCACACAGAGCCGCCGGGATTTTCGCTTCACACAAACCGAACCTTTCCGTCGAGCTTCATGTGCCGTCAGAGGGGACAGGGTCTGCCTGCGGGCTGTGCTCCGGCTCGGCTCCGTGAGGTTGCTTCAAAGTCAGAACGCTTGTATTCGGAAAGGGTTTCCTCACTCCAGCTGTCAGAATTACATCCTGAGCCAGCCTGGAGAGGCAACAGAAACGGCCCAGAGCCCAGCAGACTGAAGAGAATGTCCTTCTTAGAGCTCTCCGCCTGAAGCTATTGAGAATGTTCTGTGAGGTTTTTCAATGGGTGTGAAATAAAGAAAAACTGGACAGAAAATCCAAACGAACATAGAATATTGATTTTTTTTGCATGACTTTTTTATTACAACATGACCTAGGGACCCAATCCGGGATTGGAACCGATACGGTCCACAGCTCAGCAGAATGGAGAAAGAGTTGGCTTTCCACCCCCACATTTGACGCTATTGCAGCCTTTCTCTGAGTCCACTCCCTAACACAGAGCTCTGTGGTTTGTGGCTTGTGTTAGGAAAGGGCTTTCTCACTCGAGCGGTCAGAATTACATCCTGAGCCACGCAGAGCCGCTTGTGCGGTTCACTTCACCCAACCTGATTCTCTCTACGGAGCTGCATGTGCCGTCAGAGGGGAGAGGGTCTGCCTGCGGGCTGCGCTCCGGCTCGGCTCCCGTGAGGTTGCTTCAGAGTCACAACGCTTGTGTTCGGAAAGGGTTTTCTCACTCCAGCTGTCAGAATTACATCCTGAGCCAGCCTGGAGAGGCAACAGAAACGGCCAAGAGCTCAGCAGACTGAAGAGAATGTCCTTCTTAAAGCTCTCCGCCTGAAGCTATTGAGAATGTTCTGTGAGGTTTTTCAATGGGTGTGAAATAAAAAAAAAAACAAGACAGAAAATCCAAACGAACACAGAATATTGTTTTTTTTTTGCATGACTTTTTTATTACAACATGACCTAGGGACACTATCCGGGGAGGGACTTGAAACCGTCCACAGCTCAGCGGAATTGAGAAAGAGTTGGCTTTCAAGCCCCTCATCTGAAGCTTTTCGGCTTGTCTCTGAGTCCGTGACTTGTGGCATCCAGCCTGTCTCTCAGTCGCCTCCCTCACATGCGCGGGCTGCGTGTGTTTCTCAGACGCGAAAGGCTTAAGCCTGCCTCTGAGTGTGCCCCCCGCCCCCGACGCAGAGCTCTGTGGTGTGTGGATTGTGTTCGGAAAGGCTGTTCTCACTCCAGCGGTCAGAATTACATCCTGAGCCACGCAAAGCCGCTCGTGTGGTTCCCTTCACCCAACCTGAGCCTGTCTACGTAGCTGCATGTGCTGTGCATGTGCTGTCAGAGGGGAGACGGTCTGCCTGTGGGCTGCTCTCAGACAATGCACTCTCCAGCCTGCCATAAGTTGGCTCCCCTACACGGGCCAGCCTGCCTCTCATTCTCCTCCCCTGCAGGCGCAGGCTGAGTGTGTGCCTCAGACGCGAAAGGCTCCAGCCTTCCTCTGCGTTGGCCCCCCTTTACACGGCGCTCCTTGGCTTTACTCCACACAGAGCCGCTCGGGATTTTCGCTTCACACAAACCGAGCCTCTCCGTTGAGCTTCATGTGCCGTCAGAGGGGACAGCGTCTGCCTGCGGGCTGCGCTCCGGCTCGGCTCCCGTGAGGTTGCTTCAGAGTCACAACGCTTGTGTTCGGAAAGGGTTTCCTCACTCCAGCTGTCAGAATTACATCCTGAGCCAGCCTGGAGAGGCAACAGAAACGGCCCAGAGCCCAGCAGACTGAAGAGAATGTCCTTCTTAAAGCTCTCCGCCTGAAGCTATTGAGAATGTTCTGTGAGGTTTTTCAATGGGTATGAAATAAAATAAAATAAAAAACAAGACAGAGAATCCAAACGAACACAGAATATTGATTTTTTTTCATGACTTTTTTTATTACAACATGACCTAGGGACACTATCCCGGGATTGGAACCGATACGGTCCACAGCTCAGCGGAATGTAGAAAGGGTTGGCTTTCCAGCCCCTCATCTGAAGCTATTTCAGCCTGCCTCTGAGTCCGTGACTTGTGGCATCCAGCCTGTCTCTCAGTCGCCTCCCTCACATGCGCGGGCTGCATGTGTTTCTCAAACGCGAAAGGCTCAAGCCTTCCTCTGCGTTGGTCCCCCTTTACACGGCGCTCCGTGGCTTTACTCCACACAGAGCCGCTCGGGATTTTCTCTTCACACAAACCGAACTTTTCCGTCGAGCTTCATGTGCTGTCAGAGGGGACAGGGTCTGCCTGCGGGCTGCGCTCCGGCTCGGCTCCCGTGAGGTTGCTTCAGAGTCACAACGCTTGTGTTCGGAAAGGGTTTTCTCACTCCAGCTGTCAGAATTACATCCTGAGCCAGCCTGGAGAGGCAACAGAAACGGCCAAGAGCTGAGCAGACTGAAGAGAATTTCCTTCTTAGAGCTCTCCGCCTGAAGCTATTGAGAATGTTCTGTGAGGTTTTTCAATGGGTGAGAAATAAAAAAAAAAACAAGACAGAAAATCCAAACGAACACAGAAATTGTTTTTTTGTATAACTTTTTTATTACAACATGACCTAGGGACACTATCCGGGGAGGGAACTGAAACCGTCCACAGCTCTGCGGAATGGAAAAAGAGTTGGCTTTCCAGTCCCACATTTGACGCTATTGCAGCCTTTCTCTGAGTCCACTCCCTAACACAGAGCTCTGTGGTTTGTGGATTGTGTTCGGAAAGGGCTTTCTCACTCGAGCGGTCAGAATTACATCCTGAGCCACGCAGAGCCGCTCGCGCGGTTTCCTTTACCCAACCTGATTCTCTCTTCGGAGATGCATGTGCTGTGCATGTGCTGTCAGAGGGGAGACGGTCTGCCTGCGGGCTTCTCTCAGACAATGCACTCTCCAGCCTGCCCTAAGTTGGCTCCCCTACACGGGCCAGCCTGCCTCTCATTCTCCTCCCCTGCAGGCGCGGGCTGCGTGTGTTTCTCAGACGCGAAAGGCTCCAGCCTGCCTCAGAGTGTAACCCCCGTCCCCAAACGCAGAGCTCTGTGGTGAGTGGCTTGTGTTGGGAAAGGGCTATCTAACTTGAGCGGTCAGAATTACATCCTGAGCCACGCATAGCCGCTCATGTGGTTCCCTTTAGTCAGAATTACATCCTGAGCCACGCAAAGCCGCTCGTGTGGTTCCCTTTACCCAACCTGAGCCTGTCTACGGAGCTGCATGTGCTGTGCATGTGCTGTCAGAGGGGAGACGGTCTGCCTGCGGGCTTCTCTCAGACAATGCACTCTCCAGCCTGCCCTAAGTTGGCTCCCCTACACGGGCCAGCCTGCCTCTCATTCTCCTCCCATGCAGGCGCAGGCTGAGTGTGTGCCTCAGACGCGAAAGGCTCCAGCCTTCCTCTGCGTTGGCCCCCCTTTACACGGCGCTCCGTGGCTTTACTCCACACAGAGCCGCTCGGGATTTTCGCTTCACACATACCGAACCTTTCCGTCGAGCTTCATGTGCCGTCAGAGGGGACAGGGTCTGCCTCCGGGCTGCGCTCCGGCTCGGCTCCCGTGAGGTTGCTTCAGAGTCACAACGCTTGTGTTCGGAAAGGGTTTTCTCACTCCAGCTGTCAGAATTACATCCTGAGCCAGCCTGGAGAGGCAACAGAAACGGCCCAGATCTCAGCAGACTGAAGAGAATGTCCTTCTTAAAGCTCTCCGCCTGAAGCTATTGAGAATGTTCTGTGAGGTTTTTCAATGGGTGTGAAATAAAAAAAAAAAAAAACAATACAGAAAATCCAAACGAACACAGAAATTGATTTTTTGTATGACTTTTTTTATTACAACATGACCTAGGGACCCAACCCGGGAATGGAACCGATACGGTCCACAGCTCAGCGGAATGGGGAAAGAGTTGGCTTTCCAGCCCCACATTTGACGCTATTGCAGCCTTTCTCTTAGTCCACTCCCTAACACAGAGCTCTGTGGTTTGTGGCTTGTGTTCGGAAAGGGCTTTCTTCCTCGAGCTTTCAGAATTGCATCCTGAGCCACGCAGAGCCGCTCGTGCGGTTCCTTTCACCCATCCTGATTCTCTCTACGGAGCTTTATGTGCCGTCAGAGGGGACAGGGTCTGCCTGCGGGCTGATCGCAGACAATGCACTCTCCAGCCTGCCCAAACTTTGCTCCCTTACACGGTCCAGCCAGCCTCTCATTCTCCTCCGCTGCAGGCGCAGGATGAGTGTGTGCCTCAGACGTGAAAGGCTCCAGCATTCCTCTGCGTTGGCCTCCCTTTACACGTCGATCCGTGGCTTTACTCCACACTGAGCCGCTCGGTTTGCCGCTTCACACAAACCGAGCCTTTTCGTCGAGCTTCATGTTCTGTCAGAGGGGACAGGGTCTGCCTGCGGGCAACGCTCCGGCTCCCGTTAGGTTGCTTCAGAGTCACAACGCTTGTGTTCGGAAAGGGTTTTCTCACTCCAGCTGTCAGAATTACATCCTGAGCTAGCCTGGAGAGGCAACAGAAATGGCCCAGAGCTCGGCAGACTGAATAGAATGTCCTTCTTAGAGCTCTCCGCCTGAAGCTATTAAGAATGTTCTGGCTGTGCTGAAGAGTTTGAGAATGAGCAAGCCATACATACATGCTCGGTGAATGTCCACAACAAACAAATAAAGAACATAAAGATTTAAAATCTCTGACTCTTTTTATTTATTTATTTATTTATTTATTTTCTATTTTTCAGTACTGAATGATGCATCTACAAATACAAAGTCTTATGAGCAGTTTAATGTTTGAACGGTGTTTCTAGCTAAAGGCATGTTGAAGTTACAATGGTTGAAAGAAACAAAGGTTTCAAGGATTCTCCGTGTATTTTAATGGAGCAAAAATCTTGGAAAATCCTGGAAAATCCTGGAATATCTTGAAAAGTTGAAGGATTTCAAGGCCCAAAAGTCATAGCTGGAATAAGTTGAAAGGGTAGAAAATTTTAAAAGTTGAATGGAGGAAAAATTTTTGAAGGAGTTAAGTTGCGAAAAACGGCGGAAGATAGGCGTAAAGAATAATAATAAAGAAAGAGAAACAGGAAAACAAAGGGTTGAATGGTTTACAGCATTCAACCAATAAAAACAACAACGAAAGAAAACAAGAAACTCAGAGAGAAAAGCTCAGATTCCTGTTGACAGAAGATTTTTCTTTTCTCATTGGCCATGCAAAAAGCCCCTCTCTGTAGGCTGTGGCTGTCGTACTATCAGAACATTTGTAGGATTCCCTGAGCAGCGATCGGACACGTAGACTGGCGGTCGTAGTCTCTGAATGACGATCGTACACTCTGAGGGACGGTCGGACACAATGACAGACCGTCGGACTCTGTGAAAAGCAGTTGGAAGTTGCTTGTGGGAGTGTGTGTGTGCTATGGCTGTGGTAAGATTACTCCGACCGAGGGAGCTTCAGGCTTGGACTGAAATGGAGGAAGTTTAAAGGATTGGGGAGGTGAGAAGAATGCCGACTATCAACCAGCTTTTAAAGAAGAACGGGAGCATATAAGAGTTCTACAGACAGCAAACGGATCGCACTGGCAGAAGGGTCAATTTGCGAGACAGGAGTCAGAAAGACTTTGCTTCCGATTCTACTTCACATTGAAAGTGGAATTTCCGAGAGACTTCAAATGGATACAGCATTGGCGACGGAGGCGGCCGTGTCTACGGACCAAACGTTCATCGTTTCCAGCAGCCCTCCATGGTACTTTGATACGGTGGACCACAGCGAGGTCTTCACATGCTCCCAACCGGGTGGCGTTTTTGAAGCAGTGGTTACCATGATGACCCAAAAGGAACAGAGCTTGAGCCGCGAAGAGCACCTGCGGTACAGGCCGAGGGTTTTAAACAAGATGATCAGAGACACTGTCATAATGCACTCTGGCAGGATATGCCAGCGTCCCTCAAGATCTCTCCTGCTCGCACTCATGGACCTGGTGGACCTTCTGGGTGGCAACGAGTTTGGATCCATCGCCACCTCGGACAGGGCTGGCCTCAAGCAAGTGTTGCTGACAAGTGGAAATTACACAGCCTACCACCTCCCCGCCGAGGCGCTCAGGGGCAAGGATCGGATGGTGGTGCCCGTGGTGACGCAGTACTCTGCAAAGGAAAACCTGCTGCGTTACGACCCCACGAGGTCCATGGTCGGGACCTACATGACCGCCATCCACGGAAACGACGGCGAAAACAAGGGGTCTTACTTCATGCAAGAAGTTCTGTTTGCTCCGACACAAAGCAGCCTGAAGCTGTTGAGTAAGGTCGTTGGCAGCGCGTTCGACTTTTGGGACATGTCGCTGGAGATGCCAACGCACCTTGAGGCGCTACGCCCATCCTTCCAGCAGATTCAACCGTGTCAACTGATGATCTCAAACCCAACAGGGTCCACGGGCAAGGATCAGAGCAGCCAGGCAGCGCTGGCCTCCCACCTGGAAGATGTGGAACCGATGTGCTGCGCGCCAGAAATGAGCCAAATGCAGGAGTCCTCGAGTGACAGGACGAATAAGAAGGGGGGCGCCTGCGTTGACTGCTTCGGGGAGGACGCGGTGAAATGCGACCTAAGTCGTTTCACTTACGAAAGGAGCATTGGCCGCATGGTGTACTTCAGGTCAGGAGGAAGGAAGCGGCGCAACATCCTGCCGACGGTGGCTGTGAGAGAGGAGCAGAGACACTTGCCTGTCCTCTACGTGTCAACCACGCTCCGGTTCTACAGGGCTCTGAAACGCAGCTGCGTGAAAGGTAACGGAGAGCCTGTGAACTGCTGGAACGAGACGCTGCAGGAGATGGCGCGGGGGACGTTCCTGTCCGGGGAGCTCACGTTCCAGGAAATCCAGCACTGTGCGCTGTCTGCGTTCACCAAGCGTGTCGATCTGAAGGGGTGGTGCAACCGCATACCCAGACACGTGGAGAGCAAGTTGATGGTCCCCAGGATGATCGAGGTCGCGGAACTGGCCATCACGTTCATGAATGCCAAGATTCCCAGCGCGTTCGCCGTGGCCGAGCTGCTGCACAGTCCAACCAGGACGCTGCAGAGGTACAGCGAGTTTCTGAGCAGGTATGCCTCGGACGCCACGTTCAAAAAAAGTGAGCGGGCCAGGTTTGCGGCCTCGGTCATGGAGCTCATCAGGAAGGAGTGTGGTTTGCTCGCTCGGCAGCTGCGCTGCTACAGCAAAGACCGGAAAGACGTAGATCCCGAGACGGCCCGCCGAGCGAAAGCGTGCGCCGAAATGGTGGATCGAGAGCCCTGGGAAGTGAACAAGATCCAGAAAGATTGGTACACGATGTGCAAACATGACCAGTGCAACAAAGACAAGGAAGAGCAAGCTCATGCCAAGGAGGTGAACGCGGCTGCCAAAGTGGCGTTCTTCAAACTCAAAGTTTACTGCAGCAAGCTCAAGGAGCTGGGGAGCAACGCAGCCCGCTTGGACGGTGAGCTCAGCGACAGAAATCCTTGTCACAGAGAGGCAGTCAACCACCGGGAGGGACGGAGAGAGCCCTCAAAAGACGGCTCGGCACTCTTCACCCCCATCCCAGAGGCGGTTCCTGTTTCGACCTGGATAAGGAACTTGTCTGTGTTGCTCCTTAGCCATCCGTGGTTGCACGACTCCACGGGATGCAGGAGAGAGGCTGTGTGCAAGCTCCTGAACTTAGACGGTGCTCTTCTGAGCGAGACAAACAGGGAGCTCTTGAGAGAATGGGTGGCGTACAACCAGGGAACTGTCAACGAGCTCCGTAAGCGCGGCATCAAGGATCGCCTGAGTAGAGCTTTGACCCGATGTTTGGAGTCTCAATCCACACAGGGGTGGAGCGACAAGGTGGCCACATCGTTTGCGGCAGTCCACGAAGTGGAGGCCTCCAGGCAGCCTCCCCGAAGACTCTTCTCGCCGCAGCCAGTCAAGAAGCCAGCGGCGAATGATGTCAACACGGGCCTAGCAGGCCATGATCGCGGAAGAAAGGCCGAAAGGAGAGGCTGCCAGACTGCCTCCAGAGCTCGACGCTGGTTGCCCCCCTCGGCCGAGCGCGTCCGTGTGACGCGGTCTCCGGTGCCTAAGAGGAGAAGGGTCAGGCAGCACCCGAGAGACAGTTATTTTCTCAGCGAAGCCGAGGAAGACAACTGTCTGGAACCTCCCAGCCCTGAAACTGAGGAAGAGTTGGAGCAATGGGGAGAGGATAATGGGAGCTCCTCAGAAAGTTCTGACGATGAAGGTTCTGACAACTACAACTACAACAGTTTCATTGATGACGCCTCATCGTCCGGAGATGAAGCCCCCAACCGGCGGGGCTACAAGCGGGTGCTCAGCTCGGACGACTCTGAGATCGAAGACGCGCTTGAAAGGCCGTATTCCGGGAGACTGAAGGGCAGGGGGTCAAGGTTTGGACCCTCGGTCGAGCGAAGCAAGAGGCTGAGGATCACAAGTGTGTTCACGCGGCGACAAGGCAAAGAGTCGGGTCACGACACCGAAGATGCTTCCGACACTTACTACATCGGGCGCAAACATGCAAATCCCCCAGAAGGCAGGTCACTGAAATCTGCCTCCGGGGCAGCACTGCGTCTCTCAAGCAAGAAAGCCGGAGAAGTCAAGGGTCGAGGTTCGGTGAGTTCCAGTGCTTGGGGGGCTTCCTCACGCTCTTCAAGTTCAGAGAGTCGAGGGTCTGAATCTGAGGGAAGCGGACAGGAATCTGAAGGACAAGTCTCGGGCATGTCGACCGCCAGCATCCGTTCGCATCGTGAGCACAAGGCCAGAAACTCCCTGAAGTCTGCGGACCAGGGCAAGCGGTGCCTAACCGTCAGGCATCCCAGCGAGAAGCTGGAGATTGACGATCAAACCCTGAGATCGCCCGCAAAACCAAAGCAGATCACGCCGTCTAAACTGAGCGGTTCCCTGGGCAGCTCTGCCTTTGGTTGCGACGACACGTACGCAGGGTACGACCCACCGAGAAAGAGGAGCGTGGAGTGGGCGGGGCCTCACGCCGAGCGACCAGAGCCGGCGAAGGACCCCAAGCCCATCGAGATCAGAGAGCCTGATGCCAACTTGCTGGACTTGGGAGAGGGGTCCTGTCGCATCTGGTCCAAAGGCAAGGACAAACAAGAGGCGTCTCGGCTGTGCCCCTCGAGGGACTCAGACGTCTGCGGACACTCCGGAGAAAGCGAAGAAGAGGGATGTGCTGCTTACTCTGTGACGATGTAGCAAAAGTCAGACGAACGACCGGCTCATCCGTCAAAAGTTGAAGACCACCCCACTGAACCCTTGAAACTCAACGTGTGGAGTCTCGGTGGACGAGGACCGTCATAGACTCGCCGCTCGCACGGCGTGAAGAGTTCTTCCAGATCTCACTTGGAGAAGGCATTCATGACTGCAGACTCAGTTCTGTGTGTCATTTTGACATCTGTTTGATCTCAGTGCAATTATGTGTGATGAAATAAAGAAAATAAAAAAAAAATCAAATCAAATCAGATGCTTTGCTTTGTGTTTCTTGTATTTGTTTGTGCAGTTTGAAGTCCAGTTCACCCTTTGAGGACCCGACCGAACTTGCGGTGAGACTCTGTGGCTCGACCGAGCCTAGGACGGTCCCCATGCGGTGCCTCAATGATCAAAGCACTCAAGGGCTCGCAGAGTATACCTGGATCCTTCGTGTATTTTTTTTTTGCAACTCTTTCCTAGCACTGAGGAAGAAAATCCCCAAACAAAAAGCTAAAACAAATAGAGGCATCCATCAAAGGTGTTCTCAAGTGTCTTTATTTTGTCTTTATTTTATTTTTAAGTTGCATTATTTTATTTTTCTTTGGTTTTAAATTCCTCTACTCTCTTTTCTTTTCTTTTCAAACTATTTTATGCGTCCCAAACTGTGTGCTCAGCACATGCCCCGTAATCCGGCCTTAACAAAAGTTCTCCAGTATTCACAAAAGCACTCTGACCACCACTGAAAGGATCCGGTCACAATGGGAAATCTCCAACCCAGCACAGACTGGGCCCGACCACCAGCAAAACGGTCCGATTGAGAAGAGTTTAACTCCGACTGCCTCTGAAATTGTCCAACTCACAGCAAAAGTAAACAAAGAGAGCCCGCCTTCTGACTCTGTGTGCTTCTGACTGCCTTTGAGAAAGACAGACTCCACACGTTGCCAGCCGTCCGACGAGCTCATGAGAGAGTGAGTGAGTGTGAAGCACACAACCAGTCACAGATCTAGATGTAGTGTTCACAGCACAGCCAAAGGCCAAGCCGTTAGATGTAGTATTTGGAGTGCAGCCGAAGACAAAGCCACAGCAGGCTTCGTGCACACCTTGGCCATGAAGTCTGACAAGATGGCTCAGCGGAAGGAGCAAGCGACGTTGCCTTATAGAGAATCTGACACCGCCGTGGTGAAAAAGGTGAATTTGCCCAAAGACAGGAGAGCCCTGTTCCTCGCGTTGGACGCCGAGACTCTGAACGACCACGAGACGGCCGAGCTGGCTTTTCGTGCTTTGCGGCCCTGCGAAAGGTCCATGGTGCAGCTTCTCCTCTACCTCACGTACTGCTGCAAAGGACAGGTCCTCCAGTTGACGTTGGAGGACCCTGACTTTTCGAGCATGTCAGCTCCCGTCCGGGAAGATTTCGCACATGGACGGCTTTTTTGTTTTGTGTTGGACATGAACAGGGGCAACTCTTTTGAAGCTTCTGGCTTCACGACCACCAGACGTGAGCCGCCTGGGCGTTGGGATCGCGATGAGAACGACCCAGCCGAGTACGTGTCCGGCGGCAGGCTGCTGAGTTTCGTGGAGGCGGACGCGAGCGTGTTTAGTGGCCCTGGAGGGAGAGTTGAGACCAACGCGGCGGACCAGCCCTTCGACTCGAGTGCTGACAGCGAGCCTGATGGGGTTGAGGACGAGCCCGGCCGCGAGGAGACGCTTGACGCGGCCGACATCGACTGCAAAATTGGAGAGGAGGCCTACAACGCCTTCATGAGACTTCAGCTCGTCAGGCAGAAAGCGGCATCCCTGAACAACGCTATGATCGTCATGAGAGACCCCAAAGCGGAACTGAGCCCTGCGTTCGAGTGGTTAGACATTCACAGTGACACGCTGAACCCCGATAAGATAGACAGGAAAAGGGTCAAGGAACTGCAGGGCTCCATGTTCATGCCTGCCAGCCAGGGCGGGAAGCAGACAGTCACGCTGCCTGAGGCGATCACCGATCTTACATTGAAGTCTCTCGCGGATGCTATAGGAAGGATCACGGACACCGAGAGTCGGGGACAAGGCAAGGAGCTGTTCGAGCGCCTGATCTCGAGACTCACCGAGGACAATTGGAGAGGGCACAAAGTGGTGCGAAGGTACAACTCGGCCATCCCGAATGACGCGAGGTTCTTGGAGGAGGCGAGAGCCTTCACTAGAGCGCTAGCACACGAAACCTCGGCCCAGGTCTCTGTGGGCAGGCTCCTGGTGTTTAGGTACTCGATCGAAAAACTGATAGACAGGGACAAGCCCGACGCTTTCCTAAATTCCATGCTCCATAGGCACATGCCAGTGGGAAAGCGTTGCATATCGAGAGCGCTGCGAGAGATCGAGGCCAACCGCAGGACCCGACACCTTGCTCTGCTGTTGAAGGGCGGCCGCTGCCACTGCCCCCGCCCTGGACCGGCCGTCGGCCAGGACCGTCGAGGGAGGAGGTGCCGGGAAGACTGTCAGACTGCGTACGCGTGCTTCTACAACGCGTGTGAGCAGCACCCCTTCTCCGTGAGCAGGTGCGACTACAACCATTACTTTGCGCACCTGTACCCTCACCTGGGAAAACTTGAACGCCTGAGCAAGGACATGAAGGCGAAATACGGAGGACACAGGCACTTCGAGAGCATAGCCAACATGGTCTTCGACATCCTCGTGAAGCGCCGTTCCTCGGAGGCCGACGCGCTGTACGCGGGGCTCCGGGACCTGATGGGAGAAGGGATGCTCAACTCGCGACTGTCTCTCGGCCGCGCTCTCCCCAACATACACGAGGAACTGTGCCTGGGGCTCCCGGCCGACGACTACTACGACGACTACGCCGAGGACCCGCGTTCGCTGAACCCTGTGAAGGTCTACGACCACGCGCTGGTGCGCTACATGTTTTCTGACAGCCTCCAGGTGGGAAGGCTATTTCAGGCCTCCACCACCTTCAACTACGTGGTGACCAACACCGCGCCCAGGTACACGATCGAACGGATCATGCTGTTCAACGTCACCGGGCCCGGGGAGGGCAAGAGCTACGCCAACAACGTGCTGAACTGCCAGTTCAGGCAGGTGAAGGGCTGCATAGAGACGCTCACGTCCTTCACCCCGCAAGCGTTCAAGTACAAGCAGCAGAGGAAAGCTTGCGTGGTGATGATAGACGACGCTCACATCACCCACGAGAAAAACCTAAAGGCCCTGGACAAGGAGTCCAGCGTGATACCCAACACGTTCAAGAACCTGCTGGACACCAGCGTCTTGGAGAGCGACGTGGTGGGCAAGGATGCGTGCAGCGGAAAGGTGGACACTGTGAGGTATCAGGCGGTGCACAACTGCGGGTTCGTGTGGAACACCAACACCCTGGGGTTCGTGAGCGACGCCTGGGCCGACCGCTGCGTGATCATGGAATCCGAGTTCTCGGCGCACGTGACTCGGACGCGCAGCTCGAAACAGCTGCAGGACACGGTGGAGAAGCGATCCATGGACAATGTGGCCACCGTCTGCCTGTACAGGCAGAACCTTGTGCAGTCGGCCACCATGATCGCGGAGTCCGAGATCATGCAGTTCGACAGGAGGTTCGACGTGGCCAGAGACGCCTGCGTCGAGGCCATGTACGCCAGTTACGTTGTGTGCGCGGGAGCCTTGAGCAGACGGGCGTCCTTCTGCATAAACCAACTGGTCTTCGCCGAGGCCATGAAACTGGCCTGCCACTTTGTGTTCGACGTGTGGGTCCCCCCGTGGACGGAGGTGCCCGACGAGGGGAGCTTCCCTGAACTCCGCGGCTTCGTGACGCAGCTGAACAGGAACCGACTGCGGGCCCTGGACAGGCTGTCTTTCGGACAGATCTGCCTGGAGACAAACGCCGTGTACAAGCTCTGCGCGGCCGCCTGCCTGCCGGACATTTGCCCCCGCGTCCTGGACGCACAGGGACGCTTCGCGTGCAAGGCGCTGGGCCTCCTTCTTTGCCAGGTGCGGGAAAAGGGCCTGAAGACCGCAGTCAAGGACCGTCAGATGTGCATTTCTGGCGTCGATTCTGTGAGTTTTTCGGGCCCCGAGTTCAGAGGCGGCAACGACGCCGCTCACGAGATGCTCCAGCTTTGCTCGAATTGCACGTTTCCTGAACGTGGCGGGTCGGGTCCAAGGAGCCGCAGGCTCTGCTCGTACAAATGCGCCCCTTCTCAGAACGCGCAGCAGGGCAGGCGCGGACACGCTCGGCCCAAAAAGGTGAGCTCCGTCACCCTTTCTCTCGAAGCGGTCTACGACATGCTGGCCCTGTACGCGCCTGAGGCGCACCGGGGCTTCTGGGACCAGCTGGGCAAAGCGATGATGGACGCCTACTACAACAAAACGGTCGAAAAGACCAACGCGTTCGGGACCGCGCAGGCCGACGGGGACGAGGAGAGGGATCGGCGCGTGAGACTGGTGTTTTCCCTGGACTTCGGCGACGACCCGGTTCGCTCTCTGATACTCGAGGCGACGGCTGGAGTGGATCCTCTGAACGAACTCTCGTTCAACAAATGTGCCATCGGGGGACAGCTGTTTCGCTGCACTGCGCCCTTGTACTACGGAGGGCTGGTGGCGAGAGCCTTCAGGCTCAAGGGGTGCGACCCGCCGCCGGGATCTCTGGACCCGCTGCACGAGAGGGAGTCCGAGAGAGGCCCGGCGGACACCTTTCACGGGCCTCGCTTGAGCGTCTACTCGCCGGAGTACTCGGGTCTGCCGGTGAAAAACGTGAGCTCCTTCTGTGCCACGCGAACCGTGTACCACCAGGAGCGAATTCTGCTGAGGGTGGAAGACGGCGCCCGCAGGCCCGTCGTCGAGCTGGAGCCGGATTGGGAGTGGTTGGAAGCCTGCGAGGTGTTCAACAGACTGCACGGTCGTGACGTGTTTACCGTCGAAAGCCTGAAACGGGACTACGCCGTGGCCATGACTGCGGTCAAGGGGGAGGACGCGTCCAGGGCGCCTTTGAGATCGCAGAGGTTGGCCAGAGCGTTGAGCATCTTGCGCGAGGCCGACGGCCGGGCCGCTCTGGAGATGAGAACGTGGACTTCGACCCAGTCTCGCGCAGGTGAAACTCTGCACGAAGTGAGGACTTCTGAACTGGGAGGGATGGGCCGCTCGTGCAAACGGCTGACCTCCGGGTCAGTCTGCACTGAGAACCTTGACAAGCGACGAAGGCGTTGACTAAGGACATCTGAGCGGTTCGCTTGACAAATCTTTTGTATATGAGAGCGTCCCCAAGTCATGTTGTAATAAAAAAATCATTCCCCCAAACCAATTCTGGGTGTCTTTGTGGCTTTTTCATTCGTTTTGTTATTGTTTTATTCAGCAACCAAGTACCAAACAGTGGCTCCGCGCGCTGTCTCACTGTCCCTGAGACCCCGAACAGAATCAGAATCAGAACCAGACAGTGGCTCTGCGCGCTCCCTCGGGGGTCCGAGCGACTGCTCTGATGACTGTGGCTCCGCGCGCTGTCTCGCGGGGTCTGTGTGACCCCGAACAGAATCGGAACCAGAAAGTGGCTCCGCGCGCTGTCTCGCGGGGTCTGTGAGACCCCGAACAGGATTGGAACCAGACAGTGGCTCCGCGCCCTGTCTCGCAGGGTCCGTGAGACCCCCAACCAAGCTGGAACCAGACAGTGTCTCTGCGTGCTAACTCTGGGTGTCCGTGAGACTCCGAACAGAATTGGAACCAGACAGCGGCTCCGCGCGCTGTCTCCCGGGGTCTGTGAGACTCCCAAACGAATTGTAACCAGACAGTGGCTCCGCGCGCTCTCTCGGGGGGTCCGAGTGACCCCAATGATGACTGGAACCAAACAGTGGCTCCGCGAGCTGTCTCGTGGGGTCCATGAGACCCCCAACCGTATTGGAACCAGACAGTGGCTCCGCGCGCTTTCTCGGGGGTCCAAGCGACCGCTGTGATAACATGTACCAAACAGTGGCTTTGTGTGCTGTCTGGCGGGATCCGTGAGACCCCCAAGAAAGTTGGAAGCAGACAGTGTTTCCGCGCGCTGTCTCGCGGGGTCCGTGAGACCCCAAACTGAATTGGAACCAGACAGTGGCTCCGCGCGCTGTCTCGCAGGGAGACCGAGCGACCCCGATGATAACTTGAACCAAACAGTCTCTCCGCGCGCTGTGAGGGAGTCAAACGGACGAAACGTAAAACGGGGGAAGTGCGTGGCACAGAGGAGAGAGAAGAGAAAGTGGGGAGGGATGGATGGCCCGGGTCAGGGGACCTGTTTTCACGCGCAAGGTGGCCCGCGGGCTCTGGGCATTTGCTGAATTCGTGCTTTTGTGCGGGGTCAATTTCTTCGTGACCCTGTACATGCACCCCACGGACCGCGAGCGTGCAGTCGCGTTGATCAGGAAAAGGGAGGAGGCTGAGGTGGACACCGCCATCAACACCATGGCCAGGCCCTTCACAGGCCTGGACGCCAACATAGACAAAGGGATCTTCGGCTCCGAGTCTTGCGACAGGGCCGTGTCCGCCGAATACGTGAACGAGCTGCGCTCGGCCGAGACCCAGAGGGGCCAGCTCCGCTACATGCTGATGGCGCTCAGGGGCCGGATAGACGCCGTCAGGCTGGTCGGCGTGGTGGACACTCTTTCGGACAGCGTGGGGCTTCAACTCAACGCTTCGGCCAAGATAAACAGGACGGTGCTCGCCTTGAATGTCCACAGGGACCTAGACGACATGAGGGAAGCAGTGTCTAAAATGACGGTGGAAGACGCCAGCGGGGCATAAGAAGACGGCCAGCTCACTCAGAGGCACCCTCACGAGCTCGTGTGACAGCTGTAAACCGGGGTTCCGCCGCTTTGGTTTTGCGATGGGGAACATGCGCAATTTCATCACGGTCCGTGTTTTTTTTTTTCGGCCTTCGTGTAAAGTCTGTGTCTTTTGCTGTGCTGCCTCTTTTTTTTTTTAAATTGTCTTGTTTTGTTTTCAAATGCGACAGCGGTTAACCGTCTTCGTGTGAGAACACAAGAAGCGTACTTTGTTCAAAATGATTTTATTCAAAATATAAAAGGAAAACACATCAAACATTTCAAGAGGGTACACTTTCTTTAGATGTAGGCTAAAAAAAAAAACAACAAGCATGAGGTAGAAAGACAATTGAGCAAGCATTCGTCGTTTCTGCGACTACAATGCGTCCGTCGAAACAAGACTTTCGAATAACTGCGAAGTAAGCGGGGAAACATTTCTATCGCATTTCGTATGCAGCCTTTCTGATGAAAGAAAGAACACACACACACACACACACACACACACACACACACAAACACAAGCACTGATGAGCGATGATAAAATAATGTAAGACCAGGCTCACAAATGTTCAGGTGTAGTCATTTTTTTACTTTCCGTAAAAGGTGCAAATGGGCGGGGTGTCCGTGTTTTCATTCTCCAAGTAACGGTGGTAGTTGCTGAACTCCTCCGACACGTTCATGTAAAGGGTCTGGGGTTCGCAGCGAAACACCGGCATGTAGTCGAACAGCGCGGCCGCGGCCGCGTCTTTGACCAGCACCTCATCCGGATGCAAGCCGACGCTTCGCTTCCTGAGGTGTGAGCCGTCGGGCTCAGTTTTCTCCATCCCGCTTCGGGCTGCGAGCCCAGCGATAACGTGGACGATGGTGGGTCCGTCGAGCGGCTTGCAGTCCAAGACCATGTGGATGTCCCTTTCGACGCCCTCGCCCCCTTCCCTCGAGCGGTACTGCACGGCGAACCACGTGCGCAGGTGGAACATCATCCTCTTGAATGCGGTGCCGGACACCATCTCCCTCACACGACTGTCGTTCAAGGGGATCACCAGTTTGGTCCCATCGAACCAATCCGAACAGCCGACTCCGTCGTTCTTTGTCGTGGTGTGGCGGCACCAAGCGGCCAAGACGATCTGTTTCTCGAACACGAAACAGCACCAGTGAAAGGAATACCCGCCCATGTCCACGTCGAACAGCCGCGGCAGAAGCACGTCGGGCCCGACGGCCTTCTGGGTGCTCGCGGGGCACCATTTCCCCACCAGCACGTGGTCCCAAAACCCCGGGACGTGAGGCATGCAAACGTATCTGTACGCGTCGGTCTCAGGCAACACCTGGTCTTCCCAGTAGGCGAAAGACATGTCGTTTGCCGGGTTCCGTATCAGAGCCTGGAACGCTGCGCGGGGAAAGAACGAGAGAAAAAAAAAACGAGAGAGAGATAGATAGAGAGAGAGACAAGTCATACTCCCGAAACCAGGCAAGCTTGAGGCGTGAGAGGGAGTGCGACTAACCTCGCTTAAGTTCCTCGTGACTGGGCGGCCCTTCGGCCAACATTCTTTCCATGCATTTCACTCCTCTGCTGCACAAAGCGGTCGCGGCCCTCTCGTTCGAGATCCCAGACTCCTACGCCCTCCATCTCCGGCAGGTCGGCAAGCGCGTTCGCCGTGGCATTCACGGTTTCGTGCTCGGAGGCGACCCTGTGCTCTCTGCACCCTCCCTGCGCCCTGAAGCACAGCGTGCAGAGGACGCATCCGCAGAGGCACTGCACGGGCCGATTGAGTCCAAGGAAGTACTTGTGGCACACCGGCGCACGGTTGAAAATCCGTTTGCAGGACGGGCAAGTGATGAGATCTTCGAGCTTGGACAGGGAGATGCCGGGGATGCCGTCCCAAAGGCGCGGCCCCGCACTGCCCTCTGCGCTTCTGTGCGCAAGTTCCTCCTCTGCGGGCGTCCCGGGCTTCCTTCGCTTGGACTCTGCAAAGAGGCTGGCTCGCTCTCCCCGGACCCCCAAAGACTCGTTCCACAGCGTGGTGCCAGGCTCGTCTTTGTGCGGCTCTGCGTCAGGCTGCGATCTCTGGCGTCCGGCACCTCCATTGTCGAGATCGTCGTTACCCGTCTCGGGTGGCGGGCGTAGAGAACTGTGAAACTCGAGCGGCTCTGTGCGAGACGTAGCGACCCAAGGAGGAACCTGATAACCGTTTGGGGGCACCGACGCACACGGCTCGATGCAATCGGGGTACGTGATCAAGTTGATGTCGTCGTACGCTTTCGCGAGGCCGCTCTCGCACAGAGCAGCGCCGTCTTCTTCCTCCAGCGCCCACATGCACGCGTTGTACTCCTCGTCTTCAGCTGAGGGCAAATAACACCCGGAGGGGTTCCTGTAACGTACCCACAGTAAAACAAAAGACAACTTGTCAATATCACCTTCAAACCAGGCGTCCCAGGATTGACGGGATACCTACGGTTGGCCGCTGATGCTCCAGATGGCAGTGTGCAGCTCTTCGTCCATTCGCGTTGCGACCTCGACGCCTTTCTCGGACGCTGGGACTCCGATCTGCCCCGGGCGTAGCGAGTGTTCGCTATCTGCGCCTCGGCCTTGCCCCGCCGCGTCCACCGGGCTAGGCAGAGGCGGCAGAGTTGGCTTGATGCGGCACGCTTTCCCCCGGGTTACGAGGCAGACGCGAGCCTCAGCGACATTCGCGCCAAAGTGGGATAGTTCTTTACCGCCGGGCGCCTCTGGCTCGGTCCTCCTTTTCAAGGGCCGAACCACGGATTTAGTCCTGCGAGGGCTGAGATTCGGGTCCCGCTTGCGCTTAATCCTCTCACTCCGGTGATATCTGCCGCCTCCGTTTCGCATGCAACCGCCGGCAGGGTTTGCCTTTCTTCGACGATGCGCGTGCTCAGGGTCGAGCTCCCTCCCAACCTGCCACTTATCTGTCGGGTAGAGGGGAGGCTCGCGGTCGAGACGGTCGCGTCCCAGGGCGGGCTCGCGTCTGCTTCCTCGGGAACGATCACAAATTCTGTCCCTCTGGTCGTGGCGGGAGGTCTTGCCCTCTGCCCACTCGGGCGTCCGGTCGAAGCGCTTTCCATCTCTCCATCTCTTCTCCGTTGCGTGCCTTCTCCTTTGCTGCAGGTTGCGCAGGGGAGAAGGCGTGGTGTATCTGCGTTGCCCCCCGCAGATCTTTCTTTGTTCGGGGTGGGCCTGCCTCTGCATCTTTTCGTTCTCGCTTCCAACCAAAATCGTCGCTCTGCGGGATTCGTTAGAACAGAGAGGGGTCGAATCTCTCTAGTGTTTCTGTACGAACGAACGCTGGTGTCTGAGGTCAGTCCTCTGTGAGCAAACTTGGCAGCACTTATGTAGCCCCTCCTCGACTCTCTGGGTCGGACGAGTCAGACCAATGTTTGCAGCGTCTGACCGACACGAACAGCGTAATCCGACCAGGCTTCAAAAACGGCCGAGTCCAGTTCAAAGAGTGCGACCGACGCTCGCGGAGTCTGACTTCGACTCTTGGTGACTGTCCTGCCTCCTCGGCTTTCCAGCGAAGCTCAAAGAGTCAGACCGGCATCTCGCAGGCCAAGCGTCCTCCGTGGCATCGATCCGCTGTTCATCGGAGCAACACAGAAATTCGGAACACAAAAAGTTCTGGGCTAAGAAAAGAACACTGGTAGGCTTAGGAGAGGGTAAAGAATGTTTGGGAGCAAAAGGAAAAGGGTGAAAGGGAGTAAAACAAAAAGGTGGAGGCTTGGGAGGAACAATGGAAGCCCATGTTGTATGAAGGGGGGGGAAGGGAGTAGAGGTGTTGGTGTGCATAAAATTAATTCTGATCAGCACAACTGTTTGTGCACGCAGAGCTCTGGAGCAGTGACGCTTGTTCACCCCAACAAAGGCAGCTTTAGACTCTTGTCGATTCCAGGTACGGTAAGCTGTGCTCGAAAAGCGCAACTGTTTCGAAAAAGAAGAAAAAGAAAATGCTAACCCGTTGAACAATTAGGATTTAACACATGAACTCGCTTACGTGAAAAAAAAAAAACTCTCTCTCTGGTCCTGAGCTCTAAGCTCTGCGATCCAGGTTCAGCAGCATGAAGCCTCGTGAGATTCAGCAAAGTGGAAAGTCCTTTCGCATTTGGAAGTTCTCAGGTTGAGAGGAGTACGCGGAGGACGGCCCGTTGGGAGAAATCTTCCGCGCTGCACTGAGTCTTGGCCTCTGTGGTTGGACCTCGCTGTCCCCTTTCCTTCTCCCAGTCAGCCTCCTCCTCCTCCTTCATAAAGAAAGCCCACCTTCTATCTCTTCCTCTTTCTCTTCCAGTGCCTTCCTTCTCCCTCTCTGTCTGACTCTGCCTCGCAGAAGTCTGACGGGAGTGCGGTGGACCAGAAACCGGAAGCCGGAAACGGAAACTAGACCAGAAGATTCGGATCACAGGCCCCTTCAAGACTTGTTCCGTGCAAACCAAGAGAGGTCAAAGTAACCTTACACGAGTTTAACAAACACTCGAGGGAAGTTGCTCCATAAAGAGCTCGACAGTGAAGGTTCGAGAGAAGTAAAAAGAAAAATCGATCCTTCTGCCATGGACGCCATCCTGGAAAAGTACTGGATGTCCAGCCATTGCCTGGGCAAGGGGGCTTCGGCAAAGTGTTTCTGTGAAAGAGGCGGTGCGACGGGATTTCCGTGGCCCTGAAGTTTGTCCCGCTCTTGCGTACGACGCAGCTTCGTCCCGCGACGCTCTGCTCCGAGGGCTTCGAATCAATCTGGAGGAGATTGCCATCCTTCGACCGACTTCCCAGTCGTCAGCGGAGTATCGCCGCAGAGACAAGACGTTCTGCGGCTCGTTGCCGTTCAGATGTCTCGCAGAGCGGAGCGCATTGTCCGGGTCAAGGAGAGCTCCCAAAAACGGAGTAGGATGTAGGATGTTTGACAAGATGGCTCGTGTTGTATAGATGGCAGTGCCATGATAATTCGGTAGAGCTCGTTCCCTGATGACTACTGTACAGTTTTCTTGCCTTGTTCAAATAAAAGTTAAGCAGGAACCTCAACATTGCATATTTGCTTTCATTTTTGCTCATGTGTTTTGTGACAACATGACTATTTGAAGAGACAGTTTTCTAATTAGTGGATACATCACACGACAATCTCGTTTTTTTTAAAGATTGAAATGCAAAAGAAAAATACATTGGTGTGTATAATTTTTAATCATATAACGTTCAGCATATACACAGGTTATACAAAGTGATTACCGTATACAAAGGTTACATGTTCTCGAATACTTGACACAGCTATGAGAATATAGTTAGTTAGTGAACATGTTACGTAAAGTTACTGTCTCGTACAAGATACGGTACACATTGAGACGAGTAATAGCAGCCCGGCCATGCATGGTCCATTTCGTCAAAGCGGACGGAAATGGCAGCCAGAGCGTTCCGCTGCAAGGTTACTTTAATGACCCGGTCCTCCCGCTCACCGCAGCACCAGCAGAGTGGGGTGAGAAACGAAACGGTCCGAAGAACCCTCATGCTTCCCTACTCGAAAATGAAAAGGAAAAAAAAAGAAACAGTGTGTTGGAAAAGTCAGCAGAAGTCAGTGACTTTAAATACCCTAAGTGAAATGAGATTTTTTTTTTGAAAAAAAAAAACAAAGGAAAAAGAAAGAAAAAAAAAATTGTTGTTGCGTTAGTTACAAGGGGGCTTACAAAGAGGCTCCGACCAAAGTTTAGGGACACTGACATGGGCTCTGAGACTCCGACCATCAAAGGAAGCATCCGACCCTCATCTCTCACGAAAAGAGTCTCAGTGAAGATTTGGTAAAATGTATACTTAGAAGAAAAAGAAAAAGGATAAATAGTTCCGCCCGCTGTCTTTGAGGTCTGTACGACCCCAACACTAACTAAAACGAAACAGTGGCTCCGCGCGCTGCCTGGCGGGGTCCGTGAGACCCCGAACAGAATTGGAACCCGACAGTGGCTCCGCTCGCTGTCTCGCGGGGTCCGTGAGACCCCGAACAGAATTGGAACCAGACAGTGGCTCCGCGCGCTGTCTCGCGGGGTCCGTGAGACCCCAGGCCGAATTGGAACCAGACAGTGGCTCCGCGCGCTGCCTGGCGGGGTCCGTGAGACCCCAACACTAACTAAAACGAAACAGTGGCTCCGCGCGCTGCCTGGCGGGGTCCGTGAGACCCCAACACTAACTAAAACGAAACAGTGGCTCCGCGCGCTGCCTGGCGGGGTCCGTGAGACCCCAACACTAACTAAAACGAAACAGTGGCTCCGCGCGCTGCCTGGCGGGGTCCGTGAGACCCCAGGCCGAATTAGAACCAGACAGTGGCTCCGCGCGCTGCCTGGCGGGGTCCGTGAGACCCCGAACAGAATTGGAATCAGACAGGGGATCCGCGCGCTGTCTCGCGGTGTCCGTGAGACCCCGAACAGAATTGGAACCAGACAGTGGCTCCGCGCGCTGTCTCGCGGGGTCCGTGAGACCCCGAACAGAATTGGAACCAGACAGTGGCTCCGCGCGCTGCCTCGCGGGGTCCGTGAGACCCGGAACATAATTGGAACCCGACGGTGGCTCCGCGCGCTGTCTCGCGGGTTCCGTGAGACCCCGAACAGAATTGGAACCAGACAGTGGCTCCGCGCGCTGTCTCGCGGGGTCCGTGAGACCCCGAACAGAATTGGAACCAGACAGTGGCTCCGCGCGCTGTCTCGCGGGGTCCGTGAGACCCCAGGCAGAATTGGAACCAGACAGTGGCTCCCCGCGCTGTCTGGCGGGGTCCGTGAGACCCCAACACTAACTAAAACGAAACAGTGGCTCCGCGCGCTGCCTGGCGGGGTCCGTGAGACCCCAACACTAACTAAAACGAAACAGTGGCTCCGCGCGCTGCCTGGCGGGGTCCATGAGACCCCGATCAGAATTGGAACCCGACAGTGGCTCCGCGCGCTGCCTGGCGGGGTCCGTGAGACCCCGAACAGAATTGAAACCCGACAGTGGCTCCGCGCGCTGTCTCGCGGGGTCCGTGAGACCCCGAACAGAATTGAAACCAGACAGTGGCTCCGCGCGCTGTCTCGCGGGGTCCGTGAGACCCTGAACAGAATTGGAACCAGACAGTGGCTCCGCGCGCTGTCTCGCGGGGTCCGTGAGACCCCAGGCCGAATTGGAACCAGACAGTGGCTCCCCGCGCTGTCTGGCGGGGTCCGTGAGACCCCAACACTAACTAAAAGGAAACAGTGGCTCCGCGCGCTGCCTGGCGGGGTCCGTGAGACCCCAACACTAACTAAAACGAAACAGTGGCTCCGCGCGCTGCCTGGCGGGGTCCGTGAGACCCCAACACTAACTAAAACGAAACAGTGGCTCCGCGCGCTGCCTGGCGGGGTCCGTGAGACCCCGAACATAATTGGAACCCGACGGTGGCTCCGCGCGCTGTCTCGCGGGGTCCGTGAGACCCCGAACAGAATTGAAACCAGACGGTGGCTAACCGTGGCTAACCGTAACCAGACGGTGGCCCAACACTAACTAAAACGAAACAGTGGCTCTGCGCGCTGCCTGGCGGGGTCCGTGAGACCCCAAACACTAACTAAAACGAAACAGTGGCTCCGCGCGCTGTCTCGCGGGGTCCGTGAGACCCCGAACCGAAATGGAACCAGACAGTGGCTCCGCGCGCTTTCTCGCGGGGTCCCAGCGACCCCGTACCGATTTGGAACCAAACAGTGGCACCTCGCGCTGTCTCGCGGGGTCCGTGAGACCCCGTACAGAGTTGGAACCATCAGTTTCTCTTTGAAAGCTCAAACAAGAACCTGTTTCTGTAGATCCATGACATGTGGGTTACAGTGGGCCACAGGCTGGTTTACCTTCTCCCTTTGCTGCGGATCAGCAGCACCAGTGTTGCTGGCTTGTGACTGTGGGGCAAGTAAGATTAACTGAATATCAAAAAAAATAAGTTGTTTCAAAGAAGTTGGATTTGACGAACATCCCACGTTGACCAACCTCAGAGTTCTTCATTGTTTTGGTCCTCGCCTCGTAGTTTAGCATGTCAAACGGGTCGAGCCACTCACCGTTGACTGTCTGTCCGGAATTGGACAGAACCAGACTGCAGGACAGCAAAAACAACCAGAGCATCTTCTCTGGAGACCAAATTGGTTTGAACTAGCTAGCTAGTACCGGAAGAAGAAAACTATGGAAGCCGAAATTGCTTCCGGTTATTTTTTTTAAAAAAAAAGGCAGCAGAAAACCATTTAGGTTTGTTCATTTGTTTCTCTTGACCTTTCTTGATCACATAAAAAAAAAGAAACGTAAACACAAACAGTACACTTCGAAAAGCCTCAAGGGTGATGTAGAAAAGTGAATGCTAAAGAAAAAAAATACTTGGGGTCAATCGCACCCCATGAGCCAGCGGGTGGAAGGGAACCGGAAAAGCGAGACCCCCGGTGGTGGGCCATGAGAGAAGAGTGAATGCTAAAGAAAAAAAAAATACTTGGGGTCAATCGCACCCCATGAGCCAGCGGGTGGAAGGGAACCGGAAAAGCGAGACCCCCGGTGGTGGGCCATGAGAGAAGAGTGAATGCTAAAGAAAAAAAAAAAAAACTTGGGGTCAATCGCACCCCATGAGCCAGCGGGTGAAAGGGAACCGGTAAAGCGAGACCCCAGGTGGTGGGCCATGAGAGAAGAGTGAATGCTAAAGAAAAAAAAAAACTTGGGGTCAATCGCACCCCATGAGCCAGCGCCAATCCCCTCAGTGGCCACACAAAAAAAAAAAAAAAAACTTGGGGTCAATCGAACCCCACGAACCAGCGGGAGGAAGGTGGTTGATAAATAAGTGGTGCCCCTGGTGGCTGAGGGCAATTAAAGAGAATGGGGTATTAGTGACCCCTAGAGGCAGGGTATAGAAATGAACGGTGGAAAACAAGATCCCTGGTGGTCGGGGGGTATAACTAAAATGGAGAAATGGCGGCCTCTGCTGGACGGGGACAAAAAAGAAAAGGGGGGTTTGGCGCCCTCTACCAGTCGGGGATATAGAGGGTGCCTGAAACGTACAAAAAAATTTTTTCAGGAACTCGACCCTCTTCGATTGCGGGAGGGTGTACGGGGTGTACCTGTCTGGGGTCAATACCAAAGGGGGGTATGCGTTTTTAAAATGACCCCCCCTCCTTACCTTTTTTTTTAATCCATGCTTTTCTTTCCCCCTAAGACAGCACAAGGGTTAAGTGACACGTCCATTAAGAGAAGACAACACCGCAGCCTTTGTTTTTGTTACCGGGTTTGTGGTTTAATCTAAGCACATTATAGAGAGTTTTTCTCCCTCCTCGTTTCGATGAACCCGTGTTCAACTTCTGAGCTGAGAAACTACCAATGGGTCATGATCAGGCTACTCCAACCTGCGTGTGTTTGAACAGGAACGCTGCTTCATGCTCCTGTTTCCGCTGAAGAGGTATGTTTTGAAAACACAGCAGATGCTTGTTGCCTTACTTTTGCACAACTTTTGAGTGTATTCAAAACGGCTTTACTAAGTTTTTTTTTTAATAGTTTCATTTTTAATATGTAATCAGCTGTGTGTAGAATGAAAGTATGATTATATTTCTTGCCTGCAAATTTTGAACTTTACATATTTTGTCGTAAATTCAAGTAAATACAAAACGTGACTGGTAGTTTATAATCAAGACAAGTTATTTGTTATCAAAAATTAGTTTTTGGCATATTGTTTTCTTGTTAATCTCTTAAAACCTTTAGACTATTGATTTTTGTGATGTTTATAGACAATGGTACATTTATTTTATGTTTACACTATTCCTTTTTTTATAAAGAACTTTAAAAAAAATCACATTTTAAATGTTTTAAGGCAAATTCAGGCTCAAAAGGATTATATTGAAATGACCTGTGTCAGAGTACATTGGCAGGTCAGTTAGTCATGGGGTGAACCTTCACTATCATCGTCTTCAGGTCGTTTTCCTAAGCAAATACATTCCCTCTCTGGTGATGAGTGTTGTGTAGCATGTCTCTGTCCTCCCACATTGTCCAGATGAACTGTTTAAGGTGGAGGTTTAGACGTACAGCACCTGAGACTGCTATCAGCCACGATGAGCTGGCTTTCAGGCATCCAAGAATCAACGGATGGTCATGCCCGCCCGGAGCTTCTCAACTGGTTGGATGGCTGGTGTACGGCTTCCTCGCCACAGTCGGTTTTGGCATCCACATCCCTCTTCTGCCTCGGCCGTGGCACCATGTGGCCTATGCTGTATCCTTAACTTTTCGCTGGATGCAGGCAGTTATAGTGGCTGGCCATCTAGTGTGCAGCAGCTGGTTTTTTTTTATTTGAATAATGTAGAGACGGTAGCCTCTGCTAAGCTTCTGTTAAGTCAAAGGAACAAGACAAACACTTGATTGTGTGATCTTAGTTATAGTCTCCAGTCATAGCAGCCATCACTGTCTCCGCTCTGTTTAATCGGTGGGCTTCTTGTTGACTCCTGCATGATGTCGCCTTCATTTTTAGAAATTGTTGACACTTTTGTTTGCAAACTGTATGTTTCTCCTATTTACATACAAACCTTTAAAGAATTTCCCCTGACTGCCATTATTATCAGACTCTTGGCGCTGTATTCGTTGTGCACTTTTTCACCCACGTTGCTGCTGTGACCGTAGATCCAGCAGATGCTAGTGTCAGAGCCAAAGTGGACTATTCCAGTCCACTGCCACGTTTTGACCGATCCAAACAACCACATGTTATCAAGGACCAACACTGTTTTCTGTGTGACGTCCAGGTGTAAGTATCTTGTGGTCGGTCGGATGTGAAAGTTGTATGTTTTTAAAAGTTCAACAGCTGCTAATGATATAGAGTGTTCATGTGCACACAGGTTCAGAATCAGTGAGCACGGCTCAAAGCTTTCAATAAACCATCTTTGGATGCATCCAAGTGCAGCGTAAGAAAGTGACTATCGTTAATGACTGGTTTAGCAAACAGGAAGTTTTAGTGTGGCAGACTGTTACTCAAATGTCTAGACAAGTGTGAAGGATGTTGTGAAACATAAGTTTTAGCTTTAAAACTTCAAATTGCACCCAAGGAAACTTCAGATTTCACTGTGGTTGACCAGCTAGCCCCATTATAGACATATTCCCTTTCTATTTTTTTCTCTTAATCGTTTGTCAATAAAGAAGAACAGAAGCATTTAGCTAATTTCAGATGTTTAGGGCCCAATTAAACCAATCTATAGAGTGTAGAAAAGGAGATTTTGGACCCAAAAAAATCCATGACAAAAAAATTAAGTCTTACATCTCTAGATACAAAATGAAAGCAATCAAATATAATAAACCCAAAAATGCAAACAGTATTTTTTTTAATGATGATATTTTTACCCGGCAAGTACATAAGTCAGGTCATGTTTGCTATAATTGTTATAATTGGATAATTACTCCCGCTTATGATCATTTATGTGACCATGACGGCCGAATAAGCAGTTGGACAAATCTGCAGTAGCATCTGCTCCTGGTGTTTTGTTTTCCACTATTTTGACTACATAATGTCCATATTTGATCAAATTGCTGTCCTTTTTATAGATAATTTTAGATGCGAAAGAATAACTTGCGGTAAATCAGATAACTGGTACACATGTGAGAAAGAATCAGAGTACTGGTGTGTAAGTCAGTATTCTCAGCTAACATAAAACAGTTCGCTTGTAAATAGGATCAATGTTGTTCAACTACTTCTCCAGGAAAAATTCCTGCTGTTGGTGTCTGCAGCTCTTGTTATAGTAAGGTGCCACCTAAACCAGGCTGCTGTGCCTCAATCCAGATCCAATTACGAATCAGGGGAACGTCTGTTGCTTACTGCAGTCAAGAGAACACAATCTAATAATGCCTTAGTCACACATCTGCCCTTATGGGTGGATATGGGAGAAAAAAGGGCAAACCTGTACAGGGCACACAGGTGTGGCCCACAGGAAATGTCAAAGTTGTTGACCGCTCGCAATTGTAAGCTTAATTTTCTTTATGTATGTCCTCCATGGTGAGAAAAATGCCTCAAGAACATGATCTAAAAACAAAACAAACAATTTACATAGGAGTGGGATTTTTTTACAACACAGAAGGGTAAAAAGGGTGAATTAGGTGACATGCTGGCACATCATATGGATTTTTCTTTTTTCAACCTCCCCAAACCCTGCGTACAGTACAAGGAGCCCTTTAGTTCTGTTTATGGGATTGGTTCGTGCTCCTTGCACGTAGCCTGGCTGTTTAAAAATGAGGAAATTAGACAATCAGAGTATAGTTTGTGTGGGCATCCTGCGGGCATCTTAAGGATACTTGTATATTATCTGCACACCCCCTGCATGCAGGTGCAGCCTTTGCGCTGGGTCAGTAAGGAGACAGTACTCCTCACTAATGACTAGATTGTGGCCTAATGGCAGCGTACGACAGCATCAACACTAGATCGTAAGTTTGTGAAACTAATATTATCCTTACAAATACTTCACAATACACTTACCGGTACTTGACAATCATACGTTCCTTTTTCATGGCTGCATGAGCCTCGACAGAACTAGAAGACACACCTGTGCTTCCTTTAAGATACAGCTGCTCCTGTCTGACCCTCCACGGGCGCAGGCCACCCAACACGCTGCACAGATACGGGCCCCCCCGGTACTGGTGTATGCAACTAAGGCATAATCAGATCAGTCAAAAGCTTCAAACAACCCCTGCATGGGGTGTACAGGCAATGCGTAAGCAGCAGTGAAGGACGACAAATCAATACTCGCATTCAATCTGTGAATGTCACACCTCCTTTATGCTGGGAGCTAGAAGCAAAAAAGAAAACATAGAAAAGGGCAACTTTTGGTTGGATCATTGTTTAAATTATTACACTATAATTTGCAAGCTTCTTGAACAATTTGCACTAATGTAACATCATCTTCCAGTAGCGGCCCCAGAGTTAAACACTGCAGTGTTTGCAACAAATGTGTGGAAGACTTCGATCACCACTGCAAATGGCTAAATACCTGTGTGGGTGGTAGAAACTACTGGTAAGAACATTTGTGGCATGAAAAAAATCATGTGTTTGCAGCTGGACTTTGTTGCTGAATGCTTTGTGAACCAAAATCACGATTTTTACTTTCAGGTTGTTTTTTTCAGCACTTGTCTCTGCTTTAGTGGGTGTGCTTTTGCTTTTTATGCTCATCCTCTTCATCTTTGTACAACACATACGAGATCCACAAATCCTGAGGACTGCACCACAATTAGGAGGTGAGTTAAGAACATCTTTAAACAATGAAATCATGGTGAAATATTTTCTTTAATGCACCAATCATCTTTTTTTTCCACCTGTTGATTTTTTTCCAAAGCCTTACCAGAAAATTCAACATGGCTGCTTTTCTTACCATTTGCTCCCATTGAGACGAGTTCAGCAGCTCTTCTTACAATCACTTTCATTGTTCTAATGCTGAGCACCATCTGCCTGGTGCTGCTCACTCATTTATTGTGTTTTCATCTTTACTTGTGTAAGTAAAACAAAAAATAATTGTTTTTATCTTACCAAAAAAGAAGATTAATTTCTTCTCATTTTTTTTGTTTCTTTGGTGTACAGTTCATAAAGGGATTAGTACATTTGAATATGTGAAGTTAAAAAAACAAGAAAAATCTAGAAGTCAAGACCTTGAATCTAAAAAACCCTGGGGTTCAAAAAGGCTCAGCAAGACTCCACAGGTGATGCCTTGCATACTTTTTGTACCACAATGAAATTAATAATATTTTAACCCAAAAATGTGTTTTTCCTTTTAAAGAACCAAGAAAACTCAATTGACTGTGAACCATCAAAATACCCCAGTTCAAGGTAACCACTCCTTTCATCTCTTTTCAGAACTGTTAGCTCATTATTTGTGGAGAATAATAATAAAAGTCTTTGTTTTCTTCATCTCTAACAAAAGCTCATTCACCTGTCGACTTTCAGAGTCTTTATGTACAGAGGTATTTATTATTACTCTGAGTATTATTCACCAATTTCTCTTGGGTTGACTTTATGTAAAAAAGAAATCATCTGGTGGTTTAGATGGAAAGCTTCAAGATATCGGCAGAAAATGACAAGTTCCGTTATGGCACCGAAAATAAAACAAGTAAGTGAGTCTTCTGGTTTTATGTTATAAAGACCTAAATGTCTCTACACACTCAGTTAAACAAAGCCTTCTTATAATACAGTTTAAGTAAGGACATCTGTGTCATCTCAGCAGCTTCCCTGTTCCATGATACCTGAACTATTTGTTTGATGGATTGCACTACATAGAATCATGTATTTATTAATTAGTTAATCAAGTACAGCCATGATTTTGAAGGTGTCCAAAATCTGCTCTGATTATTTAGCAATTAATGGAGTAAATTGCAAAACAACTCTTTTTTTCTTATAAAGAAGAGATTACCGTTTCTCTTGTTATATGTCTGGTAGGGGAAATCTCCATGAATGCCATCAAAAACGGGAAAGCCATTGAGGAAAATGACACTCAGAGTGGATGTGGAACCTCTTTTCCCGAGGCACGGGACCCTTTAGGCAGCTCAGTTATGTCTCCTAACCATTCCTCTGAGTAAATGATGTCTGCAAGGTCATGGGTCAACATTTTCCGCCAGGAGCACCTTGCAAATGTACTTTTACTTTTCAACTGTAAATTCCTTTTTTTTTTTACAAGCTTTCAGCATATGTAAAAAATGTATTGAAGTAGTGATTGCACTGTTGTTTGCCGTTATCTTCCTGTAACTTTTCCACAGCTTTCCACCAACTAAATCTGCATCGAAACTTCCACCAAAGACTCCAGGTTTCTATGAGTAACTTGAATAATACTACACTTCAGCTGTGATGAAACACCATATTTGAAATGTGTTTCAGCTTTTCATTTGATTTTTTTTTTTTTTTAACGTCCCCTGACGGTTTCAATGGCAGTATCAATATCGAGATAGTTGAGCCTGGGTTCACAGAGCATTCCAGTAAAGAGATCCGTTGATTACATTTTTTTTAAACTGTGGAATAAACATATTTGTCACTCTTGAACTGCCTGTTTTTTCTCTGCATAACATTGTAAGTGCAGAAAAACACCTGTCTGCCCGTATTTATCTAATTTAGATTCTCTTACAGGTTGGCCCCACCTCTGATCTACTAAGCATGCAATAGTAGTAAGAACAGCTACTACTTTAAAACTTTCTGCAAATATTCACTACTAACATGTTTAGATATTTGATGGTTTGATGCAAAAGGTGTCAGTTTTGTTGATAATTGCGAAGCACTTTTTTGTAGTTTTTTATGTTTTATCACAACTACTGGATCATACAGAACATGTATTCCACAAAAAATGTATAAAAAATTAATTAATCAAATTTGATCAAAAAACGTGTGAAAAATGTCTTAAAATGAAACATATTTTTTACGTAATTGTAAAGGTTATGTTGTTTTATGCTTAGTATAAGAGTGTATCTACTTTCTTGACACCTGAAGTCCAGTCCCGCCTGCAGCCGCAGTCCGTTCTAATTGATTGAAACATTTTGATATCTTTAAAACATTCTGTTAATCTTAACACTTGGCTTGAAAAAAGTGAATGCTAACCTTAAAATTTCCAATGTTTGCCATTTTTCAGCCAATGTGTTGTGATGTAATTAGATGGTAAAGAATAATAAATTAGTTATTGTTTTGTGTTTTTTCTTGATTTGCATGACCACTACAAATGCTCTCCTTTCACCAGTTTTTCTGTTTAGCTCCAACCATTTCATTTACAATAACATTAGCTCACCAAATAAAGTAATAAAAATACATTTAAACATTTTAACATGATTCTAAAAGCACGGTGGCGCAGTGGTTAGCGCTCTTGCCTCACAGCAAGAAGGCCCCTGGTTCAAATCCCGGCTGGGGGACATGAAAAACACAACATCAATGGGGGACCTTTCTGTGTGGAGTTTGCATGTTCTACCCGTGTCATGCGTGGGTTTTCTCCGGGATCTCCGGCTTCCTCCCACTCTCCAAAAACATGCTTCATAGGTTGATTGGCAACTCTAAATTGTCCATAGGTGTGAGAGTGAATGGATGTGTGGTTGAAGATATTCTACCCTGTGACAGACTGGCGACCAGTACAGGGTATCCCTTGCCTACGCCCAAGTGGCCGGGATAGGCTCCGGCAGCCCCGTGACCCCAAAAGGGAATTAACGGTCAAGAAGATGAATCTAAAAGCAAACCAAAAATACATGTATATTATCTGCACACACTGCAGGAACTGAAACAGGAAACTGTCTAAAGTTTACTCTGCTCTTTAGAAATGTTGAATAAAACTGCGACTTCTACCCTTAAAAGAAGAGTAATGGATATGAATCTGGTTTGAATCCCAGCTGGGACCTTTCCATGTGGAGTTTGCGTGTTCTGCCCTTGCATGTGTGGGTTTTCCTCGGGCACACCAGCTTTCTCCCATAGGTTGAGTGGTTACTAACGTGTCCCTGGATGTGTGAGTGTGCGTGGGACTTCAAAAAAATAAAGGCACCAGCACAAGGCGTAAAACTTGGTCCAATTTTAATGGAAAAATTAGAAACCACCTATTTTCTTAAGGGGACAACCTAGGGCCCAACTGAAAATGGCTGCGTGCACCCGTTTAGGAGCTTGGTTTAACAGTACAAAGTGATGGCAATTTATTTGTAAGGAGAAGGATCAGATTGAACTACCATACAATGCAATAATCTACTAGCCACAGTGTGGCGCCGTAGGAACATTTTAAGCTGCATCATTATGTCATCAACTAATTTCAGTTTTTTAAAGGCTTTTTTATATCATCATCTTCGGCCACTGTGTACAATGTTTCCTCCATTTCTCCACATCTTTGAACTCCATATCTGAAAGATGAAGATCCTTCCATCAATGCAGTCATCATCAGTATGAGCAGGAGTTACATAATGACCATCTTAGTTCAGCGAAGCTCTGTGATTGTGTAACACAGCAGTGTTGGAGAGCAGAGGGGGAAGTTTCAGAGGCTGGGGTGCTTTTATTCGGAAAGAATGGGATTCGTTTCTTTTGTCTAACTTGGGACATTTTGCCAACAATCTTTGGACAGCCTGTGTTTGGAAGGGTTCGAAATTCTGCTTGGACTCAATTACACAAACAGTCCGTTTTTTCTGCTTCTCGTGGAATTATTGGTTAATTGTCCTGGAGGTTCTTGAGGTTAATTGTTAAAGAAGCTGTTTTTGATTTTTTGGGTGTTTAGTACGCCCGTTTCCCGCGCCACATACGCGCTCCATCCCAGCCTACATCAATAACAACAACATCGAGCTGAGAGGAGAGGAGCTTGTCGCGCGCGCGGCGGCGGCAGCCAATCAGCGGCCTGGTTTCTGTTCAGCATCTCTGACGGCTTCAACCATCGGGTGGACTCGAGCGCAGGCGGTAGGGAGGAAAGACACCTGAAGGCTTCTCGACGCGCTAAAATGGATTTGTAGAATCGAAAGCGCGCTGGAGGATTGCGTCACCAGGTAATCAAAACATGGCTTGATTTCTTTACAAAAATCTAAGTCTTGGTTGTTGTTGTTGTTGCTGTTTTATGCTCGTGCAGACCTTCACGCAAAACAACAACCCTGTTCTGAAAGGATGCTGTTTGTGCAGGTCGGTGCATGCCTTTTCCTAGGAATATTAGGAGCATTTGGTTTGATCTGCGCGGGCACGCATGTCTCGTGTTTCCCTGTAATCTGGCAGATTGCTGCAGGGGGTTAACAGCAACAAACGCGTCACGTGGACTTCTTGTAAATTTGGCACTTTCAGGTTTATGTAACACGTTTTGCCTCGGAAACGCGCGCAGACACTAAGCTGCAGTCAGGAACATAAACCTTTTTTTTTAAATTCTCTGGTTGTCATTTATGCGCAGGCTCACTGACACTAAAAGATCCTGCAATAAAATAACTATTTATTATGTGAAAAGATAATGGGCAGGCATGCAACCATCATACTGTTGAGTCTATGAGGAGGTAGTTGTATAATTATAAGTAAAAAAGTATTCAGATTCATTAAATTTCTTCTGAATTGAGATGTTGTGGGGGGAGGGAGTGAAGGAGGTACAACTTGTTCTCCCACACAAATGCACAGAATGATGACATCACTGCTATATGACAACACAATAAATATGCTTCAATGGGTTTAGCTGCTGTTTCTAATCTATAACAGGGAATTATTAAGGGTTTCCCTGTAAATACAGTAAACCACAGCAAAGGTCATGTAATTACACATGTCTGATCTAAAGAATTATCTCTGCGTGGTTTCCATGTTAGCTATTGCCTTTCTTTAGAGTCAGTAATGCTCCTGGCATCAAGCGTGTACTTCAAATAAGGAAGCATGGGCCCGCCAATGGATTCAAATTTAGGACCTGTATCATCCAGCTTAGGGTCAACAGGGGGTTAGAACCAGCACCATCAGTCATTAAGCAAAAGGTGGAGCACATCCTTCACAAGCTGGGTTTTCTTAACATCCGTTTTGGTGTGGTGCTGCCAACAATAACTGCTGGAGTTTGTTTAAAAGATCCATGCAGCATGCTGCCTGCCAAGACCATTGAGTCACCAAACAGTGATGGGCTTAAGGAGACAAAGATGGCATGACCTCAGACAAGGGGCAGGGTGCATACTGATGTCACGCTTTCTTTCACTTGAAGTGCTGACTGAAGAGTGGGAGTAGGGCTGAATTAGGGACGTTAGGTAGAGCATTTGTAGGTATGACATTGGCGTATCTGGATGCTGAAACAGCAGGATGGATATTTTTAGTTGAAGTGATTCCTCGCGAAGTCAATATAGCCGAACCCGTAATCTTACGATTGGAGGTTGACCGCCCTACCACTGTACCACGGCCGCCCCAAAATGGGAGTTTTGTACAGCGTTGATTAAACGTTTGAACTTATGTTGCTCAGTATTGCACACCAGATGACCTGGAGGATGGAGAGTCTCAATTAGTGATGACAGTCGTGGTTATACATTTTAATTAACAAACGTGGTCACTTTCTAAAACAGAGATGAAAAGTCTGGATGGGAAGCAGATAGGATCTCTGCACGCTCACTCAATGAGATTGTCTGACAGAGGAATGAACTGTATTCAGACACATCACTCTTGCGTATCTGAGGGGACTTAGTTTCATGAGCAAAACACCATCTGTTACACAAGAAATCACTGATATTTAAGTCACGGTGCATTTCGGCATGCATATTGCCTGCACTTCTTTATAATGAAGAGAATCTTCCATTTGCAGCGGTTCATGGTTGCCATGAATAGATGCAGCTTAAAATGGGTCAGTTTATAGTTAAAGCACTCATCTGTGCAGAGGGTTTGCCAGAAGGCAAGTGTATGTAAGCATGCTGTCATCCAGTCACAGATTTGTCTCTGGAGATCTGCCCTTACTTTGTGTGTGACAAAGTAGAGCAGAAAAACTGGAGCAAGGCACGAAAGTACTACAATGATGGAGATGCTTGCTTAATTAAAAATATGCTTTTGCATATTTTGACCTCTGCCTCACTTACCTCTTTTGTGTGCTAAACAGCATGTTAGAGAGCGCTTTTTGTACTAAGGACTCAACCACTTGAACTTACTGTCAATATATTGTTGGGGGAGACTGAAAAGGTCCCTTTGTTTCTTGTACATTTGCTGTTGCTGGTGAAGTACAAAGCAAAGCACACAGTTGGTCACTACTCTGCTAAAAACATGGAATTCCTTCATGAGAAATACTCAAAATGTATTCAGACTTTTAATGTGATCAGAGCTGTCTGAATACAAAAATAGCAATGTCCATGTTCCATGAATTCTTCTGCCTCTTTAGGATTGTTGGGATCTCTGCTGCCATGATGGACATACTGTTGGTCCAATACATCACCACAAAGGAGTAAACGGCTCAAACAACCACAACAATTTACTCCTGCCAACAAAAGAAACCTCTTATGATTATATCAAATTAATGGACAGTTGGATACAAGAAAAACAGAATAAACTGCCACCAATAGAAGACCTCATTCGGATCCACTGGGGTTCTACCTGAGATTTGAACCTTCCTCCTATTTAGTTAAAAGTGCATCCATAGCATAACAAATAAAGAAACAAAAATACATGAAGCCTCCCAATCCTTTGTTGCCTGGGTGATGTGTTTGGGGTCATTGTCATGTTTAAGATCCAGATGCACTTCATCCTCAATGATGGAAGAAGGATTTTGCTCAAAATCTCACCATACATAAACCCATTCATCCTTCCCTTCATATGGATCAGTTGTGCTGTTCCCCTATGCAGAAAAACAGCTCCAAACCATGACATATCCACCCCCATGCTTCACTTTGGGTTCAAATTTCTTTGGATGCAACTTATCATTCTCCCTCCTCCAAACACGGCAAGTGGTGTTTATATCAAAGAATTTCAATTTGGTCTCATCTGACTACATGACCTTCTCCCAATCCTCCTTTGGATCATCCAGATGGGTTCTGGCAAACTTTGGATGGGCCTGGATATGTGCTGGTTTAAGCAAACAGACATCTGAGGAGCTGCAGGATTTGATTTGAGTGTTACAAATAATAACCTTTGTTACCTGTGATCCCAGGTCTCACCAGGTCATTGACCCTGTAGTTCTGAGTTGGTTCCTCTCTGTTCTTGAGATCACTTGTAATCTACCAGGTGAGATTTTGCATGGAACCTCAGGTGGAGGGAGATTGCCAGTGATCTTTTATTTCTTCCATTTTCTAATAATTGTTCCAAGAGTTGGTTTCTTCTCTTCAAGCTGCTTGTGTATTATAGATTGGTTCATTCCAGTCTTGTTCAGATGAACAATCTAGTCACTGGTGTACTTCGACAGCTCCTTGGTCTTAGTGGAAAAGGTTGCAGTCTTACTGTTTAAGCGTGTGGACAAGTGTCTTTTATACAGATAACCAGTTCAAACATGAGTCATTAAGTCAGGTAGTGCGTGGAGGATATAAGAGCTTCTTTAGGAAGAAGCAGGCCTGTGAGGACAGAATGTTTGCTTGTTTTCAGGAGCTAAATATTTTCTGCCCTGTTATACAATGAATTGTTCAAAAATCATACAATGTGATTCCCTTGATACCTTTTTAGATTCTGTCTTTCACAGTTGAAGCGTCCATGTGATACCTAAATATTATAGACTTTTTAAAAAACCTTTTTAACTTGCCATACCAGTGACTGAAAAAACCCCCCACTTTTTTTGCTGCTGTATGTTTTTCTTAGATTGAACTCTACCATTCTCCTCCCCAGTTGCTTAACTAATGTGCGGTCTAGTGAAAATGTGTCCCCCTGTTCAGATATGAAATTGTTTAAATTGATAAATTCTAAGCACCAGTTTTAATTGTTCTTCCTTTTTTTAACTTTACTTCCCAGTTTGATGCAATTGATTTGTCTACTGAGTTATATCTGTTTTTAATGTCTGCACTCCACTTTATTGCTGGTACACGAGGGATTTAGGAGGCTCAATAACTCTGTCTCAATGGCTTGGCACGAGTCCTTGATGACATATGACAGAAACCCCCACCACCAACAGTGGTACTCTGCGATGTCACTCTGTGTGTATGTGTGAAGAAACGGGCATGGGTCAGACAGAGGAGCCACTTGAATTGAACAATAGGTTCCCAGTCTCCATGGTTCTGAAAGCCATTATTCATACACATTAATAATCTCTTCTTTTTTGCTCTCTATGAGTCGACTTTCTTATTATAATAGCTTTATGCACTGCACTCTTTTGTACAAGCAGACCTAAGCTTGTGTGTGTTGAAGTGTGGACTGTAGTTAGTGAGGTCACATTTGTGATAGTTGGCCACAGGACTGCAGAAACCAACCCTTTGGTATTGCCACTGTCACTGGGGGGTGAGTACTCGCACTTCACTGTCGACTCCAGGGAGCAGTTCAGACTTTCTTAACAAGAGCAGAACGTTTTATTCATTGGTTGTGCTGCTAAGCCTGGTTTCCATCTTGATTAATGTGTTTGCTAAAGTGACTTGAGCTGTTATTTAGTCATTTTAGACCTAAAGCTGCTGTTTTTAAGGATGCTTCCCTGAGCATGGGAACAGCTGAAAGGTGAGGAGAGACGTATGGAAATATTTTAGATGCTTGTGGTTACAGCTAAAATGAAGATGTGGGTCAAATCCTTTTCAGATAATCGCTGTCATTTATTTTACAGGTTGCTTTTCGATGTTATTTAAGGCTGTTTCAAGGTGTAGTAAAGCTGTTGCTGTTTACGCACTGGAAACTGGAATGATGTGTTTAGGGAGAAATTCTGAAGCTTAGACTGAATGAAGTCATGCAAAGCAAGATAGAAAAGACAAAATAAGTGTGGTAAAAAGGGAGTCAATGATTTCTGACAGAGATGTGACAGTAATTTTTGTGCTGCTGGCTATAAAAGCTCGATTCCAACTTCCATTTTGAAATCCATTACAGCAGTGTAGACTTAGCAGGAACAAACCAACAGAAAGGTTCTGCCTTTAATCTGTATAGCTCCTTTAATAATATTCTGATGAGAAGTTATTAATAGAAGAACATTAAGATGGCAGTAAAAGCTTTTGAATTGATCAATAGTGAAATAAAATCATCGATTATTTTTTTCGGTTTAATTAAAAACATTAAGAAATTAATGGGTAAATGGCAGAGATAAGAATACGGTAACTTAAAAATTATTACCAAACTATAACTTTTGAAATAGTGTTTTTATGGCATATGCAGTAACTGATAAACACTAAAAAAAAGAAACACAACATAATTGAATTTTATTTTTGTCAAGTTTATATTCCTAATTGTGGATTTAGTGATTTGTCATTAAAGCCCATTTTTAACCTTGTTATTCCAAAATATTACCGTACATGAAATTAGACCAGCTTTCGTGACTTTCTGCCACACAGTTGATCAATTCTGCAACTGAGTTTTTGTGTAGAGTGTGAGATTCTGAGGTTGATCTTGTGCTGTACCTTTTCTCGTCCAAGATATGATGGAAAACTTCACAAATCTAGCATATAGTATGTGAAACACTGCATTTCTGGCTAAGATCATTCCTGGTCTAAATGACTGGTTACTTCCAGGTTTCACCTGTTATGAAGAACTTGGAGGAGCATTACCACTATAGGTGAAAACTGAAAAGGAGGCAGAGATGAAGATGTGAAGAATAAATCCTTCAGAGTTAGATGTTTTGAAGATAAATGTATGAAATCAGATCATGATTGTTTGGACACATTCAGAGGGGATTATATTGGTAAAGGATACTGAGGTTGAAACTGTCAGGAAAAAGGTCTAGAAACCAAAGAGAAAGTTCATGGATGTAGTCAAGGAAGACAATATTGTGGTTGTCACAAACCCATATCTTTAATGTCCATTTTTAATACTTGTCCTGAAATCCATTTTACCAACAATCATTTGTTGCAGCAAGGACTTTCTTTATTTTCCCAATGCCTTTATCTAAGTAGTAAGTAATAAAGCTGGACTTTATCCTTTATCATAGAAGATGGTTTTACCTATTCTCAGAAGTGAGAGTCTTTACACTGTAAATGTTAGACTTTTCATGTGCAGCTCTTCTTCAGTTGCAGGTATATTTATAGTTTCTTACAAACAACGCTGAAATTAGTTGAGTCAAGAAAATACAGAGGAAAGACTTAACCCTTTAAATGTCTGCTCAAAACATTGATTGTGTGTATTACTCTCCCATTGGAATAAGCAGCAGGTTTTTTTTGTAATTAAGTCTTGGTTGGGTAGTTAAATGGTTAAATGGAGATTTGCTTTGGTGATCATTGTAGGCAGCAGCTGAAAAAAAAATCTGCATTGACTTAGCCAAAAGTTTGAAACCAGAGTCTGTCAAAAGGAAAATCCTCAGTAAGCCATAGGAAGTTTTAGAGCTACTACTGTAGAATCGCATAGCTTCAAATGTCCCACACTTGCATAGACTAGAAGTTTAAAATGATCAAATAACATTTTAAAATGATTTTTTTCATCTTTTTGCATTACCTGATTATTGACACTCAAAATAAATCTGAGAGACTGAACAGCCTTTTGTTCACCTACGTTTCTTTATACAAGTGAGAAGTTTGACAAGTTAATTAACAGAAAATGTAGAGAAAGAAAATTGGTCTGAAATGGAAATAGATGTACTTATTTAAAAAAAGTTATTTAAAGTATCAAAATATGAGTAAAAGTGTATTTAGCCTCAATCATTTTTGTTCTTACTCAATAAAATACTAAAAATACACTCTGCCATTAAATAATTTTAACCCAGTTATCAACATATTTAGAGTTTTTGAGTATCGATTGGCTTTTTTTAATGGCATTTTTGAGACACTTCCATAAATGTGTGTATTTAGTTCCACCTTTTGAGTGGCAGATGTTTAAAAACCAAATGAAAACCCAACAATGTGAAGCCAGTTTGTGTGCTTGCAACCATGAAAAGCATAAATATTACTAGACTACAAGGAAGACTGTCCATAAACCAAAAATAAATAAGGTTATCTGATTTTTACAAGTTGTATGGAGTTCTGATTATGAGTAAGAGCTATTGAATGCTGTAAATTTGAAGTGCCACAGTGTAAATTCAGTGCATCTGATCTTATTTTTTTTACTTTTTTTTTCCATTTTGGGGATTTTCCAAGGTTATGCATTTAAGAAAATTACCTCATAGTTTTCCTCAATATCTGCTTCATCTTTATGATAATCTGTTTTGTTCATCCCTTTTTAAACAATCGTTAATTTATAAGAATAAATGAGTGCAGGAGTTTTTTTTTACCGTTGATGAATCGCCAGCTTTGGCAATAAAGCATCACTTTATGACACCAAATGAATCTGTATCATAAACCTTCTGCTGAACAACAATAAAAACCAGTGAGACAAAACACTTTTATTGGTAATTTATCTTTGCCGTTATTAATGCAGACCTACATCCACCTTTGTTGGGTTCCCATTACAGCACAGTGGTCTACTTACAAATTTAGATTGATTTATTTGAACCCTATCAGGGTTCCTATAGAAAAACACTTCAAAAAAATAAACAGCAGCTCATATGTTTTGGGTGTGCCCTTACTCTTACTCACTCAGCTTCACTTTCCTCTTTCCCACAGCACAAAGAGAAAACAAAAGTCAGCAAACTTTACCACTTCACAGAAGGAACCAAATACCCGCTCAACGATGGCAGATCAGAAGTAAGTTTTTATTCGAAACCTTCACAAACACACATCTGGATGGTCGGTGTCTGTTTTAGAAATCTATTTTAAGTTTTTACCTCTGTACCGCAACATATAACATTCTATTCAACAACTCTAGGTTCGCCTTGAAGCCAAGTTACATAAAAATAAAAATAGAAACACTAGCAAGTTGCATCTTGATCTGAAGGGGTTTTACTCACAGCAGGTAAGTTTGTTAATGAAAGTCATGCAGAAAGAAATCAGACCTGACATGTGCCTGGTGAAGTCACCTCTATTTCTGCATCTGCTGATTGTTGTTTTTTTTTGCCGATTTTAGTTGTTGGGTTCACAGAAAACCTTTTTTTTTATTTACTCCACAAGAATTATGATATATTTCAAGGGTTCGACACCTTTAGTGTCTGAATGTTATCAGGTCAGTGAGTTCAGGACATTTGTGTTGCTGCATGTCAGAGCTGTCAAATGTACAGTACATTGCTCCTTACATGTATTCCATGAATTTTTATCTTTGCTTATAGAGACAATATAGAAGACTTTAAGGTCCAGACGGCCAAGCACCCGAACGCCGGATCAGTTGCTTTACGGCCGCACAGTGAACACTCGAAAGACCGGATGTCTAAAAGGCTTTCGACTGAGTCCAATGGAACCAGTGACGGAGGCGCCGGCTCCTCCACGCCAGTCGAGTTGACCGCTTTAGAGGAGTCGTTTCGACGGTTTGCCATCCATGGAGACACTCGCGCCACTGGCAAGGACATGCACGGCAAGAACTGGTCCAAACTCTGCAAAGACTGTGGCGTGATTGACGGCAAGAACATCACTCTTACTGATGTGGACATTGTCTTCAGCAAAGTAAAGTAAGAAAAAGTGCCAACAATATGGTGCACTTAAGCCAGTGTGTTTAATTCTTATTAATTCTGCATGAGCTTTTAAATTTAATTGACTAGTCTGTTAATTTCTGGGTCAAACCTTGTGGCGTTTGCAGGAATCTGCACATGGGGCTGCAAAGGTATTGCTTTAATAATTGTATTTGCAGGAATTCAGATTGCAGGTTAAAATATATAAATATTCTTTTATCTCATAGTTGTAGCACATATTCAAGATGCTGTCACAAAACCTCACATAAAGCCGTAATTATAACACAAATAGGGACATTTTAATATTATGTGCACATTTTAAACAACTTTTTCCTAGTTTGATAAATTGACAAAATTTCCTCTTTCCTTTATCTGTCTTTTAGCTAAATGCAAGAATGTTTCATTGTACATGTCCTTCAGCTGCATGAGTGCATGAGTCATTCTTTAAGGCTTCATTTCACTCTTTAACAAGCGGGACCTTAATGTTTTTTGACTGTCGGAGAAAATATTCTTCTCCTCGGCTCCCTGTTTTTGAGCCAGATGTTGTTTTACAAACTGCTGATTTTACTGGGATGTGAAAACAAATCGTAGAACTGAAGTATGTGCGGTTCATAAAATGCTTATTTGTCAGGATTTCATTCATGCGCAAAGATTTTTCTTTTTTTTAATCCTTGCTGAATCATATGAATAGGGATCATTCTGCATGGCAGCATCAGAATTGTGGAGCGTGGCTTAGTGCCATTCATCATACTGTCCTGCTGTAGGAATGGAGAAGCTGTGAAGAAAATTCTCTTCTAAATTGTGAATTAAATTAGTGTATTTTTCATCATTTTCTCATACATAACTGATATTTAATATATATATATTTTTACTATTTTCACCCTCTCTATCAATATTTTCATATAACTTATGAATCCTTGCCTTTGACTCCAGGTGAAGTGTTCCGTACTGTTTAGATAAGGAAACAGTGGCTTTCCACACAAATATTCACAAAATCTATTTTCTGGCAAAGAAACTTCAAATATACAAAATGTTATCTTGTGAAGGTTCTGTCTGATAAGCAACTCCTAATTTTTTTTTTAAATGTTACAAACTAAAACAAAAAAAAAAAACGGATCAAGACAATGCACTGCTCCAGGAGGAGATCTGATATGTTTTCTCCTCTTCTTCCTTTTGTGAAGATGGCTTGACTCGTAAAAACAACCAAGAAAAGGATAGTCACAGTTCAGATACATCAAACAAGTTTGATAAGGGCATACATAACAGTCTTTTTATTTTCAATTTATTAAATTAACTGGTAAAATATCTTCAACAACAACAAATAGCTGTTTTTTTGTCTTGTCTAAGCTCTTAATAGTCAGTAAAATTTATATGAATAAATCAACTTAAATATATATAATTTTCCAACATATTTATATATTATATATTTCAAACTTCTTTTCCTAAATCCTTTGACATTTGTTGAGCCAAGTAAGTGTCTTTGCTCCCCTGAGTCACTGGCATGAACACATTCACTGTTGGCATGGTAATCATTGTTTGTATCTCATAACATTTTTCTTGGAAAGCCTACAAAGAGCCCTTCCATCTGACTGCAGGACTTGTTTAAATCCTGCTGTACTGGTGGACAGTACTGACAGATGGGCCCAAAAATGTGGTCATGTATGTGGAAATTGAAGGGGGTTCCTTACCTTCCAAGTGATATGTGTACATTAGGGGGAGTTGTGTGTAGATTTGCAGCTCCTGTAGGCTGGAGCAGGGCTCACAGCCCAGCGTGCAGTTTAAACCGGGCAAATGGAGCACATTGAGGAGGTGGTACAGTAGAATCTGTGTAGAGCATGGGTTGTGTGAACACTTCAGAGCCACCTGCAGGTCAAATAGAGTTACTCTGGAAGAGGGGAAGCTATGTTTCATAGAGTCAGTAACTGCAGGCATGGCTGACCAGGGGAGGACTGCATTCACCACACATAATTTTCCTTTTACGTTCGGTGCTCACACACGAAAAATTAAACCACTTAATGAGCCCCAGCTCATTAAAGCACGGCTCAGTGAGTCAGGATGAATGCTGGGAATGGCTGTCTGTCAGAGCCAGAATGCCACCGCACAAACTGTGGAGGAGATAGAGAGTGTAGATTAGTTATTTTCAGCAGCGACTTCACTTTGCGGGCTTTCGGTTAGCATTTCAGCTGGAGCTTTTTGCAAAGACTCCTTTCACGGCTTTACCCTCAACATGCTTTAACGGAGTACGTCCGTGCAGGAAGATCTGCAGAGGACAGTTATTTTAGTTGGACACCACTCCTGACAATAGACAGCATGGAACAGGCGCAGAGGAATGGAGCTCTCAAATGTTCACGACTGAAGGATTGTCCAAACAAAACCGGTCACCGAACGAGTCCAATTGATAATACACCCGAACATTTGTTTGCTGCAGCTGGTTACTATGACAGCAGGTTGCCTGGGGAGACGGCAGACTTTACAGGCTGTTGTTTAGGGGATTTATCTCCACAGCATTGACTGTTTGTGTTTGTGTAACTAAGGACTTTTAACATGGAAGTGAAACGGGCAAAAGGCCAGTTAAACAACTGGAGCAGTCTACATTGGTAGAATGATTAATGATACTGATCTGTGCTGCAACTTAAAAAAAAAAATCGGAATATTAGAAGACAGATTCCCAGGTATTTGGGTTTTCCAGGTTTAATCAGCCTCCATAATCATAAACAGCAGCATAGAGAGGCAAGTTTTGCTATGGCGACAGCTACAAAGTGAAGTAGAGAGAAAAATGTTGTCAACATACCGCATGTGATGCAATTTTATTCTTTCAGTCAGACATTGTGTTCTACATTTAGAGATCTTATTAAGCTTGTTATCCTAATCAAACCTCCTTTTTCAGGAAGAAAACTTGCCGCACCATCACATATGACGAATTCAAGGTTGCACTCGGTGAGCTGGCCAGGAAGAAATACAAAGACAAGACGGGGGAGGAGGCTGAGGCGGAGGTCTTTAAGCTGATCGAAGGGAAGGCGCCGGTCATCGCCGGAGTCACAGTAAGATCTGATTCACACCGCGCACATGATTTGTGCCTGTGTTAATAGCAAAGCGCAGTTACAGCCCGTCCGCTTCTTGACAGAGAGCCGTGGCGTCCCCGACCGTCAGCCGTCTGACAGACCCCACCAAGTTTACCGGCTCGCACAAGGAGCGCTTCGACGAAACCGGCCGCGGTAAAGGGAAGGCCGGGCGGGTAGACATAGTTGACACTTCAGGATACGTCTCTGGATACAAGCATCGAGGGACATATGAGAAGAAAGTGAACAAACCCACAGAGGGTAGACCCATGTGAGGGCGAAGAGAAACATTTCATCCACTACCAGGATGATTTTATATTTAAAAAAAAAACATACTTAGAAAGCACAAAAAAAAAAGGTTTCATCTATTTTCCCGCTCATCTGTTGTGTTTTTTTCTTTTTGAGGAGTTCTTCTCTTTGTGTAAGAACTGGAAAAATGTTTACAGCTATTTTTACAAAGTCGTCACCAGCTGGTACATTCCTGTCTGATAGCAAGTGACTGCCAAAACACGAGAAGAACAAATGCAACTGCAATGCCATGAGTATTCAAAGTCTGTTATGATAGGACCTTATGTTTATCGAGCACAACGAACAACATGCCAAGAAAAGCAGCATTGCAACCGTCTGATGAATTAGCAACATTGCACTTTTTAATAGAAACATTTTTACTACCATATTTAGCTACATTACATTATTCAGCACCTAAGGCGTTTTTAATCCGCTTTAGCTTCAGCTGTGATCGGCACACAGGTAACTGATGTTTGCTGTAAAAGCCTATTTCCTATTAAGCAGTGTTGCACTATGGCTTAAAAAAACCCTGTTCAGTCTTTTAATTAAGTTCAAAAGGTCACTGGAGCAGAAAGTCCTAAGATTACTCGTATTTATTTGAGTCACACCTCTAAAGAAAACTTTGAAAGGGATTGCTTTTACATGAAACTAAAGGGATCATTTTTCTCACTACTTCCTTTTACACACAAAGAAAATTAGGGCACCTAAATGTGTTAGCACTATTCCCAACTTTAAAGAATTTGTCTTTTTGCTCAACCGAGACATATTTGCGTTGTCAGCTTGTGTTTAAATGTGTCATATATTTTACTCTTCATTTAGACAAAAAAAAACTCCATCCCTTCATGCTGCGTGTGGCTCTTCATGAAATCTTTACTCTCACTGTGTTGACGTCTCAGAGTCTGCACAAAAGTGTAAAAAGCCTTTTCATTCTGATAAAAGTACTAACTCTTCAACAAAAGAAATGTTATTAGACTGTATTTTTAACATTTTCTCTTTAGATTAAAACTAATCAACCCTGTGGCAAGACTGTGTAAATATTCAGACATATTTAGCCGCGCACCCTAATTTAAATCACTGGTTGTGTGTTTTAAATTTTCCTGTGATGTGTACTTTTTTTTGCATGTTCTGAATATATTGTTCCAGGGCCTTTATGGATGAAAACTCTGAAACTGCTGTGCCAAACTAACAACTGTTGTGCTTAAAATGTCATTGAAGCCGTGGGATACTGATAAAATCTTGTGTTGCTTGAAATGTTTGCAAAGTAAATTATCCTCGAATGCAACTCTTTTTGTCTGTACTGTTAATGTTTGGTTATCGAACTGACGAAGCAGGGTTTTTTTAATGTTTATTTACTAAGTATTCCACATGAAAGGAGAAACAAACAAGCCACTTTTGTAAAATATTTTTCCAAGATAACAGTTTCTTGTGTAACGCACTACCTGTAGCCTCAGCCGATGAAGAGTCATGCATCAAAACTAGCAGCTCGGTGTGTTTTTGTGTCTGCTGCGAACGCTGGAGTATCGTTTCTGTGCTTCTGATGCCAAATAATGTGCACTTTTATTGTGGAGAAACAATAGTTTTCCAAGTCCTTTTTAACATGCTCATTGTGACCCAGTGCATGCCGTGTTTCAGCGTCTGTCCTTGATCTCGAGATTTCTCCAGGTGTGTTCATGATTTATAGTGCTTTATTCAAAAAATAAAGAAATCCCAACATGTGCCGAGTAGGAGTCAAAAATCAAACTGCAGCAACAGCACCAAACCAGTGACCGGTAACATTTAGAGGAGAGCCAAAGCTGTGTGGACTTTGTGTTGCATAGAAATGCTAAGCTGGTCAGTCTTGTATTAAGGTTTGTGAGAGGAAAGTGCATGTGCGTGCGCAGCCCTCTAGCCCTTCAGGCAGACGTATAAATAAAGTCAGAGTGCAGCTGCAGCCTTGATGCATCCACTCCATTGCAGACAGACACAACTGACCTAAAAAAAAACAGAGAAAAAAAAAGAAAAAGATCTTACAACAAGATCCAGAAAACCTACGACACCGACCTACCTTCTCACATTTTCTCCCTGATAATAATTTGTTAGCATAACAGACCTGACGTGCAGATATACACAATTTCATGAATGAATGGCTCTCCCTGGTTACTGTTTATATCAAGAAGAAAGTCTGTGCTAATTCTTTTAAAAGAAAAAACTACCGTGATTAAAATAATATGTTCAAATGCACCTTTCCATCATATCTGCCTCAAATGCTCTCCGCTTCCCTTCAGCTCGGCAAGCAAAGACTGGTTGGTAGCCACCAGAGACCTGCAAAAAAGAAAGAAAAATGATCTTGCTGTGCAAAAACAGCGCTCTGCACGTCAGCCTGCAGGATCTCCGTACTTGTGGCTCTCTTGCAGCATATTTGAAAGGTCCTGGATCTTTTCAGCTTCATGCACTTTCCTCCTCAGTCCCTCGATGTCCTTCTTTAGCTCCTCCACTTCTGTCTGAGCCTCTAAAGATGAGCAAACACAAGCTAGTAGTTTCTAAAAAAGATCTCCACACAACGATTGCGTTTCCACCCACCTCTGATCTGAGTCATCGGTGAACTTCTTATCATTGATTTGAGGTACTGACGCTCTAACTTGATGAGCTGCTTCTGCAGTGTGACATTTTCCTCCAAGACGATCCTCAGCTGCTCGTTTAGTTTCCCCTGCGTCAAAAAGCGGCAGTATAGTATGCTGATCAGTGTCAACGCGCTCCAATGCAAAGTTTTTATCTATGATTAATGAACTTACCTCGGTTCTACGAGTTTCCTCCAGCTGAGCAGAGAGCTTCCTGACTTCAGTTTTGTGTTCTTCCTCCCGGGCAACAGCTTGAATTCTGAGTGTATCAACATCCTGCCTTAAGGTCCTGACCTCAGCCTCTCGACTGGAAATGTCGCTCTCCATCATAGAGAGGATTTGGACAGCTTGAGCTGGAGTTTAAAATAGAGAAAGTGAGAAGACATGCATCTTGACAGGATCTTGTAATTAGAAACCACATTTCCCAAAGCAAGCTCACACAGGAAGTTGTTGTTATGGTGCAGTGACCTCTCGCCCCTCCAGTGTTTGTCAACGAGGTTCAGAAGCATCTCCAGGGGCTTCCGGTAAGTACCCTGAGAATGGAATTCGCAGAGGCTGTAAGTTTTCTATAAAAAGATCCTTGCATAAATAAAGAAAGGTTTATGATTTAGAGTATAAATCAGTCGGAGAGCTGAACTGAATGTTAACCCTTTTTTTCCTTCCAGCTTGTTGTTTCAGGCTGCTGCTCCCGTCTGCCGTGTTGATGCTAGAGTAGGTGAGTCTTGCAGGGTGTAAGATGGGGTTAGAGGACTCAGACAGAGTCAAACCGGGTTGCAGTGGACTGGCAGGACGGATGTTGATCAATGAGGTGCTACGACACTGGCTTTGATCTGAAAAAGTCATGTACATTCAGAGTTCCAAGGAAGTGAGGAATGTGAACTTTGGCAAAATTCCACAATAAATAGCAGTTGTTAAATACACAATATAAATAAATATATATATATATATATATATATATATATATATATATATATATATATATATATATATATATATATATATATATATATATATATATATATATATATATATATATATATATATATATATATATATATATATATATATATATATATATATATATATATATATATATATAACCAGGGTTTGGAGTAAAATGGCCCTTAGCTTCGTGTCTGATTTGTTTAAAGGACAGCTTCTGGTTTGGAAGTCCTCTGTCTGCACTGTGTTTCTCTACAAAAGGACCGAAGGACACTTTAGGCCTTTCAGCTACTTTAGATGAGGTAGAGTTTTTCATTGGAGGTGTCTCCTTCATCTGTAGCCCTCTGGATACAACAACATCTGTAAATTCACAGAAAGGCACAAATATGTTTTCATCTTTTAGTGTCAGACATTTTTATGGAGTTGACATCTAGCTCTCCCTGGTGGACATTTATGTTTCTGCTTAAACAATTGAAAATATTATAGTTAGTCAACAATGAGGCAAACACCACCAAAAATCTCTTTTTATTGCCATGAACTGTTTCCTTAAATGTTAGGGAAAAATATGATGCATTATGAATTGGTTTACAAAATCTCTTATTCAGACCAACTTAAATACATTTTAGCTGCTTTAGCAACTGCTGCAATCCATCTGCTTACTAGTGCTCTGATATACACACAGATAATTAAATCATTAAATAAATACCCAAAAACACACTTACCATTGATATTGGGTGAATATCTGAGGATGGATTTAGTAGATTCCTACAAGCAAAGGGTGCCGTCATTCATGCAAGCATAGGGTGACTATTTTTTTTTAATCAGACATGGAGAAAAAGAAAGTCACCTGTTTTGGAGTTGAACTCTTCTTCTCTGTGAAATTTTGTAATATTTCCTCCTTGGGTTCTAGAATAAGGTTTCAACGTGAAGAAAGAACGTCAGCAGGTTTGGTGTGATTAAAAATTACCTTTAAGGGTCCTTACCTTCTCCTTTCCTGTAAACGGAGTCGCTGACTCTTTTAGATTGGTCTCCAAGGTCAGCCTCGACTCTGTTTAACACAATATCCTGACTTTCTGCTGAGAGTGACAGCCTCTTGGTCAAACGGTCGACCAAAGCCAGACGAAACCTGCTGCTTCTGACAGCAACAGGCACAGAACAGAGAAATAACTAATTAAAAGGTTGAAATATACATTAAAAACCACATATTTGATGCTTCCAGGCTTCAATAACAAGCTAGTTTAAGAAAGCAGGTTTGATGGAAATTAACGAATAGATTTATTACAAAAGGATGAAACAAGATGAAAAAAACCTTGAGATAAAAGTGTGTGTATTGCAGCTTTATAATATACCGCTGGATTTCCATCATCTGAGCTCCATACAGTTTCTGAATTTAGACCAGATTGGTGTTTAAAGCCTGCATTAAGAAGGTTTTGTGCATTAAACTGATTTTGTGCTCGGCGTACCTTTGATCTTCAGCCAGATTCAGAGAGCATCTCTTCTGCTGAGGAGGAAGATCAGAGGAGAACTGCATGATGGCAACTTTGCGTTCCGTCTCTCTGACCGAGCAGCTGTCTGCAAACCCAAAAGCTCATTACGATGTCGGGAACTTGACAGAAAACAGTCACAAAAACAGGCCCAGATGACTCCAGCTTACCAAGCTTTCGCAAGCTGGGCAAGGCGTGCACGATATAAGCCCAGTAGTGTGGGCAGTTTTTGGTGAGAGGGTTGAGCCTGAGGTCCAGCTCTCTTAAAACAGGAAGCTGGAACAGAGTTTTCACCTCTTCAAGAGATGGTATGCAGTTATGATAAAGAATCAACCTCTCCAGTTTTTTTAAATGCTGCAGCCCCTAAAGAAAGAACAGGAACCAGATTTGTAAGCATTCATCCAACAATGGAAATAATAGTCACATGAAATAAAATAAAAAAAATGACTGTGATTTGAAATCAGTTTAATATAAATTCTGAAGAGACTTTTTTTTATAGTATAAAGTATTTTCTTAATATAAGAAAAATTAAAAATATCAAACCTCCACAGAAACCAGGGCGTTGTAGGAAAGATCCAGAGACTTCAGGCGAATGAAGTTATTCAGAGCGTTCCCTAGATGTCCAATCTTCTCCTCTAACGTTCCTGGGAGGCTCAGTGACCGGACATCACCTGCGCATCAAACACACAACAATGAATGACCAAAAGATGACGGTTCATCATAAAATAGCTTTGAATAGCTAATCTGCTTTCAGTCAGACAGAAAAAATGTTTTACGCGGGGTTTTTGTTTTTCCAATGCACAGGTGAATGAAACTCTTACCGAGACACGGATGTTTTAGTTGTAATCTGTCGCGTATCCATTGCTCTGAGATTGTTGTTAGACACTCCGTCGCCATACTTTTCAAACTTTGCTGCCTTCAAGTGCTGTCGTGAAAAAACGACTTCAATGAAAGAAACAAAAATAACACAGTCAGTGTGCAACGGAGTAAAGTTTTAAATTTATGAGGAAAAAATTCAGTTAAATACTCTGTCGCATGAGTATGTCACACACTAACACAAAACCCTCTTTAAAATGGTAACTTTTTAGTAGTTAACAGCGACCTAAAAATAACGATTTACTCGTTTACTCGACAGAACCTAAAATGTTTTTTTTAAACAAAGAATTATATTTCCAATAAAACAAGAATAAATAACGTTTAACAAAAAGTGTTAACCGATCTTTGCTAGTTTGATCATTATTAATATGGTTGACAACGTCTCAGAATTTACAAGGGACTTTGAACGCCTCCTTTGGAGCATGCGCAGTGCTCTGAAGACATTCTGTCACGTGTGAACACAAACATTGTTCTGCTCCTCCTTGCCCCAAAGTTTAGTCTTTCTGTTCAGTCCAGTTATAAAAAGGGGCAGCGTCAGTAGTTTCATTTGAACTTTAAGTAAAAATATTGTCACTTTAGTTCCGGTGTGTTTGCAGGTTTGTGTTCCGGCGCGCTTTCCTGAATGGCGTCAACAGAGTGGATGGCATGTTGTAGTAACATCATTCTGTCCACCACAGCTTTATACTTTTCACGCAAACTCTTCAAGGTTCGTCTCTTATTTTATATTTAAAACTTGTAGAATGCTTTTTGATAAACAGAGTATACTTCAATAAAGATGAGGCTTTTTTTTATAATACACCAGCTACTAAAAAGTAATCTTTTATAAAATTGATTATGCTTGCCTTCGTCAACATCAGTGTGTTTATGTTTTCCCTTTAAGAGTATGGTCACAAATTCTCAATATATTAAACAGACTATAATCTCATGTTCTGCAGGATCACAGGGGCCCCTCAATAGGCCTCTTCCTGCTTGGTCTCTCTGCCACGCTTTGGGTCCTCCTGCCTTCAAGCTCACACCTGGCCTCTCTCAAAAAGCAAGCCACTTGGGCTGGGGAGGTGCTGGCACCAGTGCTGGTTGCTTTTGAATTCCTGTGGCTCAGCGAGGATCACGGCACCGCATGGACCCTCCTGATTGGCTCCTGTCTGCTACTGGGACTCTCAGACTGGCTGTCGGCTGAAACTCTAACTGTGTTGACTCGCTGCCTGGGTCTGTCGTCTCTGTCCTGCTGCCTGATGGTGTGTCTGTTTGCTGGTAATGTTTTGGGTGCTGTAGGAGGTGTAGCCCTCAGTTTGCCATTACTCATGGAGCAGCAGGTAGAAACCACTGTTGCTGCTCCACTTGTGTCTCCAGCTGCGACAGAAGGACTCGTGAAGTGGCTTTTAAACGCTTTGCTGTCAGTGGGCTGCTGGGCGTCCACACGAGCTCTGGGACAGTTTCTGTTGGACATTAGTGATCGATTTAACATTTGAACCGGAGAAACTCCATGTTTTTGCACAGAGCTAAGAACTTAACAGGAAAAATGTCTAACATTTATTCAGAAAATCCTTTAATACCAAATATTTAACTATTTGATAACGTCACAAATTAGGGGGTTTGCAATTTTTCTGTTAGCCATGAAGGGACATTTTTACACAACAAATAACCGAGGAACTTTAATCTCCTTTGTCTTAAAAATGGTGAACATTTTCCCAAAATTAAGACATAAGCTAAACATTTAATGATGTGCCAATTAGTAGAATTCAACAAGGGTTTATTAATGTAAAGGAAATGCTAACTGTAATGATAAAGAGGCATTACAGCAGGATGATGATCCTTGACAGGTAAGGTGAACCCCTTAGTCAGCACAAAAGGAAGAGAAAAAATCATATGTCATAAACAGGCAGAAAACCACAGAGTATGAACCACCTCCAGATTGGTGGAGTGGCTGATTACACCTCAGTTACCAGGGTGACCACTTCATAAGACCTTGAAGAATGAAGAATCACCAGCAAAACACATAATTGGAAGAGTACAATTCAATTAGGACTACATAGAATCCCATCAAAAGAGTCTGCAAAAGAATCCGTGGTGTATTACACAACTTTTTTTATTGAAACAAGGGCCTTTTTTTCCTTTCTTAAGGTTTACATTTTGCAGTGTTTATGGATTAATAGAAAGCAGGAAGTGAGAAACCTGTGAGCAAACACATTAGCTTTGAGATGATTCAGCAGGGAAAACACTAATAAATTTTAGTTGGATTGCTTTGAACAAATGACTTGTGTGTTGACTTAAATGTCAAATATTTCATTCCAAATAAAGTGGCACAGGAAGCGTTGCACATTTCTTTGTGGTAATTTTATTTCCTGCTTATTAAAGCTGAAACTTTTGCTCTGCAGTCTCAGCATAATCACTGAACACAGCATTTTTTTCAGCTGTTTGACATGTTTATTCACCAACATTCTGCTTAAACCCAGTGATCTAACCTTTTAACTTACCACAGCTTAAATTAGTTTAGTTCTTTATCATCCCCACTAGAGCCCTTGTCTTGTAGGGCCCTCGATATTCTTTTTACAGATGATTGGAGGGGATGCTGCAGATGGTCTCTGAGGATTTCAGGAGTGTGAATGCGGACAAATTCCTCCTTTGGTTCATTGCAGTAAATCAGCAAGTATCTCTGGCTCTGCTCCAGCTTTTGGAAATAGTTCTGTTAAACCTCAAAGCTGATCTTTGATGCTTTTCACTTCAGCAAACATGTTTGAGTTTTCAGATTCCTACTTGATCTTTTGCTATTTTTTTTGTTCTACTGTTAATATAAAACAAATCCAACACAACCTTAATCAAGAGTAAGAACAAAGCAAACAAAAAAATAATTTGGATATTTTGAGTAGATTTTGGTAAATGCCAATGGTAAAGAAATACATTGTTTTTATGATTATTTTATGTTGCATTTTGCTTTTTAGGAAGATTTAAGACTTGCTGCTTTTCATCCATCACCAGGCTCTTGCTGTGGTATCAGCTTCATTTCTTCACCTCCGTCGGTCTCCATGTCAGTCTAATCTATCACAACATCCCTGCAGCAGTACGAGGAAACCGCACTGAGCATGCTCCCTGCAGCTGCTGCCTGTGGATGGAGCAGTGTGGAGACAAGGAACAGAGGGAGGAGAGAGGATATGGAATAAACGGAGCAGTGCAGCGATGCTGCTGCAGCTCTGAGAACAACGGCTGCAAACCTAACGCCACAGATGGAGCGTGGCAGCAACCTCAGAATGGCTGCATGGACTGACTGCCACCGAACAAAAGACATCATTTAAGGTAAAAAAAACTTAAAGAAGAAAGCAAATTCTGGAGGTGACTAAAAACCGAAAACAGTTTTTAAACCAGAGTGAACTCTTGAGCTGTCATGATTCATTGTCAGCCTGTATTTTATAACCACTGCATTTCTTACCGAGACATTTGACACAAGTGTGACAGTTGTGCCTCTTTATTGTTCTAAAAGGTTTGTCGTTGACAGGTGAGACTGGACAGCGTGAAGATGTATGCCTTTTACTCCCTTTTAGTCTACATCTTCTACACCGTCTTTAAAAAAGAGGAGGAGGAAACCTTGCAGGGGGAACACGATGCTTCCCCAGACGTATGTGTAATGTCAGCTTTAAAATAAAAACGTTTATTTTCATTTATTTCTTGTTTACATGGCTGGCATCCTTACAGAAAACTGCAATTGTTTGCAAGCATGTGCATGTCTGTGTTTGCAAAGCTTATTTTGGGTGTCTCTGTTGCCGTTGACCCTTGCATGCAATGATGTGCTCAGGAGCCAGGACCTGTTACCATGGAAACAAGGAGCAAGAGAAGTGATGGCCACACCCCCAGAATGGGAAAGAAAGCTTGTGCTCATTTAAGTGAATCAAGTGAGTCAAATAGAAAAAATGTACATTTCTTTTACTTTTTGAGTTTATTGGCTGCATTGTTCTTTGTTCATTTGATGTTGTGCAGGCAGCAGCAGTGACGGTGATGAACTGAGCGATGAGGATGAGGAGGATGACTTGGTCAAACCGGCGTGTACTCCTCTAGCTGCCTTTTTGTCTTTCAAGCAAGAGGCTGAGAAGAGGAGGACCCCCCCGCTTCAGGTACTGAAGCGTGTGTTAGCTCTATAATCTCAGCTTTCTGGATTCCTGTTCAACTTTATTTGCCTGCCTCTAGACCACATCGCTGACGGAGTCTCCCCTGGTGGCCGTGATGTCCCACTTGCTGAGTTTTTTGGAGCAGTACTCCCATTTCCAGCAGCTGCAGCAGCAAGCTGATCAATACCGAGTTCAGCTGAAGAGGCACCGTGTTCAGCACAGACGTCAGATGAAGGCCCTACGGTCCTCGTATCGCCAGCGCCTCCGAGACAAGAACAACATCATAAGCAGCCTGGAGGAGGCTGTCAGCCAGCAGCAGAGCCCCAGCCCTTTAAGTGAGGGTAAGAGAGGGGGGGTGAGAAAAATGAAGGTGGGGAGCAAAAAGAGGTGAGAAAGTAGATGTTAAGCAGCTGCCTTAGAAATGGCACTCAGATTAGCGAGGCCCCGAACACAGATTTCTGGTTATCATAATAATCTCACAGATAAAAAAAAGAACAAAAAATGTCTTCTGCTGTTTTAATAGATGAATATTAACAATTTCATGCAATAGAAACAGTGATGGAGAGTCATGCACGTTGCAGTCCAGCTTAAAAATGTGAGCAGACAAAGTCTCTAAAGGCTTAAAACATTTTGTATGGAAACTGCATGGAGTATTGGTGAAATCGTGCATACTAGTTATTCTTGCTTTTATTTTTGCTTAGTTTAGAGCTGGGAACACACTGTTCACCCTTTGATTGACAAATTGAATCAGCTGCAGAGCAAACTGCTTAGGGTGGTTTCATTTAGCTTTCTGATGTCACAGACAGACAGCAGGCTAACACTGCACAGCCCTGTGGACCTCAAAGTTTCATGTTTGTTCTGTTCTGTGTCACATTTGACCAGACTTGACCCCGAAGTGGAAACTATCAACAAAACTAGAGCATGGCTGTTTACTTTTCTTGTAGTAATCTTGTTACCCAGGTGCAGGAGGTCTGTGACAGGTCTCTGAATGCTGACATGATGCACCCTCAAGGTGGCATGGTAATGTGTTTGATTGCATACATAAGGACCCCTAAAAGACATTTCTGTGGGAACATTCAAGCTGAGATTCCCACAGCTGTATAAGGATTCATGAAAGTGTGATGAGAATATTCGGCACACTGTGACTGTGCTTTTCCCTGAGATGAATTAAACATGTCTCTGAGTCCTGTTTTCTATGCAGCAGATGCACTTACACGTGCAGCTAAGAATAGTTTTAGTTCAAGACCTTCTAAAACAAGATTTGGATTGTTTTCAGGGGTGATGACCAGCGTGACTCTGCAAAACAATGTGCAGTTAGAAAGGGCAATTTGTTCAATAATTTATTTCTTTTTAACATTTAGACATTTTCTTTTTGATGAAATAAACGTTCTCATCCATTTTCTTTCTTTTTTCAGATATTGAAGTATTTTATCCATGCACATACATTGTCTCTGATTTATTTAGGCTTTGTGCTTAGACATAATTCAATTCCCATTTGTCTGCTTGCAAGCTTTCAAGTTTGATTTGGCAAATTATAAAAGGGATCTCAAAGCTTTGAACTTTAAAATAAATTTTCACCTAGGATGTGTGTAAAAAGAAGTTTTTGTCTTTTGCCCCCTCCCCAGGTGAGTCGAGCAGTAACATTGGGACACCGGCTGGGGTTCACAGGCTGGTGGAGTCTCTTTATGGCCTGCAGGGTGAGAGGAGTAAACTGAGAGGAGAACTGCATCTGCTGCACTCACAACTGGAGCAAAAAGAACAAGACAGACACTCGCACATACGAGCCTTTCAACAGCAGGTAAGCATCTGCAGCCTCAGTCGGTCATTACTGACACACAGGAACGCACAACAATCAGACAGCAAGACTTAAATATTTATGTTTCAATCCATGAATGCCAATGTTCAAATGTTTATTTTGCTGTTATTTCGCCAGATTCTTCTTGATTAGAATTTTCAGAAAGAGTTGGATGATTCCAAGTTCTATTATATGTAATGTAATAAGTACAGAACAGTAAATACTGATAACGATATATGAAAAAAAGGGGTTATCTAAATTCTTCTCAGATTGATGAGCTGAAGAGCTGCATTGAGGAGCGTGAAGAGGAGCTGTCACGACTGAGAACAGCAACAGTGAGTCCTTCAAGGCCTTCATTGTATCACTAGTTCAGGGTTTGTCTGTGTCCTCAGCAAAGCTGTCACTCCAACTAATCCAAAAGTACTGGTGTGGATAACAGACGGCTGAGGAATTTACACGAGGTGGCTATTCTTGATTTACCTCCAATTGATGCTCTGGAGCTGAGTCGTATGTTTCTTGTCAGGGCGCCACAGACTCAGAGAAGCGAGTGCTGTGTCTGTCAGCAGAGAACGAGAGCTTGAAGCAGAGCCTGAGCGTGACACAGGGCCTCCTGCAGCAGCTCTCCACCATCCCTTCCCAGTCCAGCAACATGCTCATCAAGGTAAGCGGCATCGAACACGTGTTGATGAACACAGATTTACTCATACCAGCGGCTAACTTTGTGTGGCAGGAAAATGAGAATCTCCGCAGCAGAGTGCAGCAGCTAGAGAGCTCCCTGCAGCAACGTGCCGAGCAAGTTTCACAACTGGAGAGAAGGAGTGAGCAGAGTGAGTGGAGAAGAGCGGAGGAGCTGAGGAAACGAGAGGACAGAATGAGGGAGCTGCAGCTGGAGCTGGACAGAGAGAAGGGAAAGGAGCCTGTTGTAAAGGTAAACCATGCTACAGGATATTTGAAGGTGGTTTGAAAAGAGGCATTTGAGAAACATCAGTCAGCAGCAGTGAAGTTTGCCATCCCTTGCTGTATTTGCAGTGGAATAACAACCTCCGTTTTTATCCTTGGGAGATAAAGCCTCTGTATTTGGATTTCTATCCCCTTCTGCCAGTATGTGACTCAGACTGTGGAGGTGGAATCAGCAGCAACAGTGAAGCAGCTGAATAAAGCCAGACAGAGGAACGAGGTATTGGCTGAAAGGCTGTCCAATCAGAACGAGCACTGCAGGCAGCTGGAAGAGCAAATCCGAAAGTCTGATGAGTACAGCTGCAATCTGCAGCACAAGGTAGAACAAAACGAAAAGAACTTCTCTGCATCTAGAAACACCTTTTTTATTAACTTGCGTGTTCGATTTCTTGTGTTTTAGTTCAAATTGTGCAGAAAAAAAGCTTATTAACTCATGTACATTTTACTGCTGACCACTCAGACTTTAGAAATCTGGATTTTAGCACTGAGTATAGCTTCATTTCTTCTTAAGAGAAAAAATCACAAAAGAAAAGGAGACCAAATGTTTTGCGAGCAACCAATGTGCAACCTTGATCAATTTTATTGAAAGAAGTGATTGCTGAACTGAAGCTGCACACTGAGACAGTGGGAGTGATAAGCTGCTGTGCTTAAACCTTCACAGATCGCAGCATATGAGAGAGAAATCACCAAACTGAGGGAGGAACTGTTGAAAGAAATTGGACATTTGGAGGAGAGGAAGGAGGAAGCAGTGAGAGCTGCTGCCAGCTGCTCAGCAGACCACTTTCAGAACCTGCAGGATCAATTCTTCAGTGAGTACGCTAAATCACCGCCTGACGTTTTCAGATGAATTTCAGAAAGCAAAATGCTCTTGTTTTTGGATGAGATTGTCATCTGGTGCTTCACAAAAACATCTCATGTTTTGAAGGACAACAGCTAAATTTCCAACAAAGACATTCGGAAAGGAGAATTAGGGTTAAGGTGTCAGTTCCTTTTTTTCCAGCTTTACAGAAGCGTCTCACAGCACTCCCTCCAACTTTACGCTCCATGAAGACGGATTACGCCAGTCTGAGGAGCCAAGTTCGAAACTTCTCAGAGTTTTATGGAAGCGCCATCAATGAAGCGAAAAAGCAGGTGTGTAACTTCACGCAAACCTTGAAGGTTGAGCTTATTAAACGAACATGATGAGCAAAGTTCTAAGACGTCTTTTTCCATTTTCAGATTGCAGCTGCCATTAACCAAATGTCTGAAGCCAACAAAGATCTTCTGGAGAAGTACAGAAAAGAGGTTGCACTGCGCAGGAAGTACCACGAGCAGCTGGTGGAGCTCAAAGGTGCACACACAGAATGATGGAGATGGCTTCAGTGAGGATGCTCTGTCACTGACTAAGACATGTTGCTGTTTCAGGCAACATTCGCGTTTTGTGTCGCGTGAAGCCTGTGCTGAAGGAGGATCAGCATGAGGAGGGCCAGTCTGTGGTCGTTGCCATAGACCCCAACAATGAATCCTCTCTGACTGTGTTAACAAAAGGAAAGGGTCGTGTCTTTGAGCTAGACAAGGTCTTCCAACCACAGGCCACTCAGGAAGAGGTAAGAGAAGAGGAGGATACTTTTTCCAGACTGCTATTTTTATAATTTTTTTTTTTTTTAAATTAGATCTTTCAGGAGATTGAGCCTCTTGTGACGTCAAGCATTGATGGATACCATGTCTGCATATTTGCATATGGACAAACTGGTTCTGGAAAAACCCACACTATGGAGGTACGCTGGCTCACAAAGTGATTAAAAAATCCCATGAAGTATTAAGAACAGGACTATTTATTTGTCTCTAGATTAATTTAAAAATATGTATTCAATAATCTTTTAGCATTTTAAAATTTGGAGTTTCAATATCATGGACAAATGAATATTACGGAGAAAAGAACTTCCAATGAAAAGGTTATTGTATTTTTTTTAGGTTTGAGTGAGGCAAGCATAATCATTTAATCCCATTTTATCACAATAAAATCTAAATAGATTCCATTTTGCACATAGAATTTTTCTTTTTTGTTGTTGTTGTAAAAATGAATATTACCTTTTGGAGTTGCCATGCTTAACAGTGCATTTTATTTAGTGGTTGGTTTGTTGGATTATTTCAAGTAATAATAACCAAGTAATAAAAGAACCAAAAACATTGATGTATCCAACCTTGTTAAAATATGACATAATTAATTGATTGGGAAATAAAGATATTTAATAAAGCTGAGACTGTCTTCTTGACATAACTACTCCTAATCATAAATAGACATATTTGCACTTCTAAACACAGTACACAGACATGAAACACTAAATGCATTTAATGTAATGATTGACAAATGGAGTTGTTATGATTTTTTTTATCTGTATTTGAAATGTTCGTGTATACATCTTTTTTACGTATTGAAGCACTGCATTTCAGGGCACCGTGGAAAACCCTGGAATTAACCAGCGAGCTCTGAAACATCTCTTTCATGAGATCGAGGAGAGGAAGGACATGTGGTCTTACAATGTCTCCGTCAGCTCTGTGGAGATCTACAACGAGGTGTTGAGGTACTTTAGCTGCTTTTGCATAAAGCTGGTGTTTTTTTTCAGGGTTGCCAACAAATTGTGTTCTTCTTGTTCCTATTTTAGAGACCTGCTAAGTAAGGATGGAGAGAAACTGGACATAAAGATCAACCCCGATGGAACAGGACAGCTGCATGTGCCTGGCCTCAGAGTTATAGAGGTCAATAGTTTTCAGCACATCAAAAAGGTATCAGAGTTTTTTTAATCATCAGTTTAAACAGTGAAAAAAGGATGCAGACTTAATTCCTGCTCACTGATTTTATGCCCATGAAGATTTTAGCCACAGCTCGACGAAACAGGATCACCTTCGGCACTCAGATGAACCAGCACAGCTCTCGCTCCCATGCTCTGCTCTGCATCACTGTTCAGGGCACTGACCTCGCCACAGGCTCCAAAACCACCGGTCAGTCTCCCTCGCTTTTTCTTATTTTGGAAACAGAGCACCAATGTCAGACTTGTACCTCATAGGTATCACTGGGAAATAGGAAGGAAAACAGGAGAGGAGGCTAGCAACAACTGTCTGTGACTGAGTCCGCTCTTGTCTGCAGGCAAATTGAACCTGGTGGACCTGGCAGGCTCGGAGAGGGTGTGGAAATCTGGGGCCGAGGGAGAAAGGCTGAAAGAAGCCCAAAATATCAACCGCTCACTGCTGGCTTTGGGGGATGTCATTCAGGCTCTCCGTGCTCGACAGACTCACGTCCCCTTCAGGAACTCTCGCCTCACCTACTTATTGCAAGACTCCCTGGGCAAAGGCAGCAAAACGGTCATGGTGGTCCAGGTGAGATTACTTCTCCAGCCCTTTATGAACTTTGGTTCATTAAACGCAAATTACTGAGCCGGATGTTTTTTGTTTACCAAGGTTTCTGCTCTGGAGAGTAACGTCGGAGAAACACTGTGCTCTCTAAAGTTTGCTCAGAGGGTGTGCAAGGTGGAACTAGGTCCTGCAGCCAGGAAGATTGAATCTGGTGTGGGACAGTGTGACTGAATCATCTGGAGTCTGCCTGATCATCATCCAACCGACCAGCCAGTTCCAATACTAGAATAACCCTCAAAGCTCTGCAGCAATCCTGATCAAGGGCTAAATGTGCAGCTGTTGCTGACACCCGAACACAAAACTCCATCATAATCATCCACTTCTGTCGCCATAATTCTTAATCTTTCCTCAGTCTGCATGGAGGAGTTGGTATCTTCCAATGGCCTCGTTCTTCTTCCAGTCTGGCTAATGAACAGAGAAATTCTCATCAGGATATCAACACTTCAGTTCATGCTGAGTTACTCATCCTGTTGTAAATGTCTGTAGTTTGTAATCTTCATCCCAAAAGTGATGTATATCCAAAGGTTGTAGTGTGTGGGAGTAGCTGAAGTACAAGCTGCTAATTTATGTCAGATTTTTGCAGCCTTTTTCTCTTTAGAGCGTTTGCCTTTTGTGGCAGGAATCTGTTGTGGAAGGAGCGGGTGGCCTTTATGTCCCGAGCTGTGCAGTACGCTCCTTCAAGATGAGGGGAGTTTTCACTGAAGAGGCACTTTATTGTAAAAGGAACGTACCATTTCAGCTCAAATGCTTGTAATAGAGTTCACTAGTGAAGTTCATACCAAATACTGTTTATGGGTTCTATTTTGTTCATTGATTTATCAGCGCTTTAAAGACAGTTTTGACTATAATGTAGCAACACGTTGATGTCGCATCAACTAACTTGAGTGCTTAGAGTCACTAAAGATAATAGTGAATCTTCAGGTAATTTTATCAATAAATATGGGTTTTGAAAAGTGCTTTTTGTCTGAATATTCACTGATTAAAAAAAAAAAGAAAAAAAGATGGCAACTAAATTTTGCTTTTCATTGATACTTCTTTTGGCCAAAATATCCCGATAGTTTTCAGTAAAACAACACAAGTCTGAAAAAACAATTTTTACTTTAAATGTTAAAAAATGATAACAGAACTGATTGCAGTAACACACAAATATACAGAACACCTTATTTCTATATAATAACTCTTGACTTGTGGCGAATCCTGACAGGAACTTCCTGCATGAAAGCAGCTGCTGCTTCCTCTGAGGACGCCCTCTGTCTCTGTAAACGTCCCATTTTCACTCCGAGTCCCCCTCCTCCAGTCCGACTGCTCCCACCGCTCCAGCCAGTTCCTCCTCGCTGCCTCGGAGACGATCACCTACATTTGTTTTTTTCAGAAAACAAGCTCAAATGTTTAACTGTTTACGCGCAAGTTGAGACTTTTCAGGGTTTTTTTTTTTACCATGACCTGAGTCCACAAAGAAAATGATGCAAAAACAGCAAAGATTTTCAAAATAAATGATGTCTTCTGTTTATATTTGTTTGCAAACACATTAATTGACAACTAATGGATATTAATGAACAAATACTTCTTTAATTCTCGAATACCTTCAAATTAGGTCATCATCTCCGTTTCCTAACGTTTTTCCACTCTAGGGAGTTTGAAGCTATTTCTAGAAAGTAGATCATTCAACACTGAAGACTTGCATCACTAATGTTATCAGACAGCTTCAAACCTTCATAGAGTGGGTGGCCCGAAGTAATTAGCCCAATAAGTAATGCAATTATCTCTGCAGCCATTTGAAGGCTTTGTGGTAAAGACAGACAGGGTGATGAGGAAGATACTGACGGATGAGCTCGGCAATCGCCCTCTGCGTTCTCCTCTCCAACTTCTCCAGTTTCTTTGCGACATCCCGCTTTAAATCCCTGAAGTCAAGAGTCAAAGATAAACTCTGTAACTGAACTGCTTCTGGTAATAAAACGTTTCGATAAAACCTCAGTAGAAAATAAAAATTACCAGTCTGGCTTTCTTGGAGCAAGATTAGCCAAATCCTGAGGGAAAGGCAAAGAAATGAATGAAAAACTCCTAAAGATGCTGATTTAGAGGTGAAGATGCTCAGATTAGCGTCGGCACTGACCACTTCTTCAATGATGGGCTCTGGGTTAGCCGCCTCCAACTGATCCTTCACCTTTTCTTCCACTGCAAACAGAAATGGATAAATAAAAATGATCAAAAATGACCCGCTTCTTTCAGTTACAAAATTGCAGAGGTCTCACCGGATGCAGGCTTGGCTGTGGGCACCTTCCTCACTTTCAACTCATCATCCTCTGGGGTGTAATTTCTCAATTTCAGCTCCCTGGGGACAGAAACAGAATCACCTCCAAGTTGTCATTTTCCTGGTGTGCACACTGCTCCTCCAGTAGGTGGCAGTGTAGGGAAATACAGTCACAGATCGAGCAGCATCAACGACCATCTGCAATTCCTTCACAGCTGCACTCTCAGTCTAAAAAGAGGCTGAGCACAATGTCCTCTTTTATCCCCATGAACTCAACTGATTAACATGTTCCACCTGGTTTGGGGCTCAGATTGGAACGTAGCAAACAGCTGAGGAATTCTTCTCACCTCAACTAAACACAGGAATCTTCTGTAAGCTCCAAGCAGCAGATATCGTCAGATAACCCCAGTAGAGGTAAATTATTACCTACTTGCACAGACAGAGGGGCTTATCAGCTGTTCTGTGCTTAACTGGGATTTGCACTGAAGCTTAAGACGGTACCCTCTTGATATTATCATTCCTTTCTTTTTGTCAGACAGAAAAACTGCCTTGTAAGGGAATGGACAGAAAAAACAGTGACGTCTGCATCCAAGTTAAAACATTTGTGCTGGTCTTTGCTCTGCAAGCTGAAAGGAGCTAGTCCTCAGGGGCAAAACGACTCCACTGCATCACTTATGAAGAGGACTTTCTTTTCTTTTTTTGCATAGTCAAGATATAAATAAATCAAGAATCTGTAAAAAGATAATTAAATAAGTTAGAAAGTGAGGAGGATACAGTTTTTTGTGTGAAACGGTAACCAATAACAACAAGGAAATACATTAAACGTTCATAAATGTAATATTCTCACACAGAGATGGTTAGAACGATCATAAAAATACATTTAAAAAAAAAAGCATTTTTGTTGGTAGGAAGCCAGAACATAGCACACTTAAACTATATTAGGCAATTGAATATAAAGGAAATGGGGAGGAAAAAGTTCTGAAGTGAGGGAGAATGTCCGGAGGTTCCCAGTATCAAAATTTTAACTACATTTTATTTAAACCATCTCAAATGACTGATTATCAAGTAATCGTCTAAAGTACAAAAGAACATCTCGATTTTAAATGTCAAAACTGCGGGGAACATGAAACGGCCACAATAAAAAAAAGTCAGTGCTTGTAAATTGTCTGCCTTTACAGGTTTGTCTTCTCCTCAGTCTCTTGGTTTAATGCTTCCAAACCTTTGGAGTGTGTTTACACATTTCCACTTGCAAGCAAACCTGTGATGAATTCAGTGTGGCCCTGTCTGCATGTTTGGAGCTGACTGTTGTTCGAGAGGTGCAGGCCAACGCTCAAATGCTTACAGTCCCATCGAGCTCCCAGCCCCGTCCTCCCCGTGGAAAAAAATAAAAATAAAAATCACCCTGAGCTTTTCTGCATGGTATGTTGTACGCAGTTTAGAATATTTCTGTGGCTCACGAAGCTTATTTCAATCAGTATTTTTAAGAGTTCTTTTTAACCTTCTGGCAGTCTAAAAATGTTAAAAGCTTTCTGGACCCCCACAGTGCGACAGGTCAATCGGGCTTTTCTGCAGAGATCTTTTACAAACACCATTTCTTTGGGTCTGCTCCTGATTCACAAATGATTTCAATAAAGAAATACTTAGAAAGGCAATTTTGAGCTTAATGTTCTTTACATATGCCATCCATCATCAGAAAAATAGAACATATTAAAAATACCAAAAACATTGGAGTGTGCCTTTATATATTGACTGGGTTAAAGAGGAGCCACTGGGGGACAGTTTAAGCTGTTGGTTTAAGAAATGTGATCCCCCCTCTTAAATTTTCATGCCAAACAGGAGATACATTACACTCACACCTGCCTGCATCCTAATGCTACTGTCTACAGAACAGAAGGAAGGCTACAACTGACACTCGAAGTGTCTACACCCTGCAGCTATTTTCATCATCATAAGAGAGCTCCGTCTTGTTGGACTGGAGGAAAAAAAATGACAGCACTCCCTGTCAGTGCAGTCATTAAATATAAACAATGGAAAAAAGGTCCTGTAGGACAGGAAAGATGGGTGCTCCCTCCCAAACTAACACAGAGTTGAGAAAGCGGCAGGATATTTGAGCGGCTTAACAGCAGCGGGCTGTAGTCCAGCCCAGTGTAAACACAAAAGTCCCCCAACCTGCACTGGGACATGCACTGGTCGTGCTGATGATAAAAGAGGACATAAATGCCCCCATGATGCACTTCCAGATAAGTTTCAGCTCCTTCTTTTTTTTGCAATCCACAAAAGAACACAACACAGAAGTTGAGAAGGTTAATGAGCACACACAAAAAACAATGTGCAAACGATGACGCACTCTTAGAAAAACAAATATATAAGGCACCTGTGCTTGTCTTCAGCGGTCTCCTCCAGTGCCGCCTTCTTGTTCTCTGGCTCCCCATCCTCCTGCTCATGTCCCTAAAGAAAATATAACCACACAGTCAATCAATAAGATCATTTAAATAGAATAAAGTACTGAATGTTTGTCCCCGATGACTATGTGGCTGTAAGACACTAGAAACATTGCAATAATTTCTTTTCACAGCCTCATCAATCTCTATTCTCCCATGACAAATCCTTTTTCAAGGCTAACATTAAAATCCCATATTAAACAATGACATCATTTATATTGTTCAGAAAGTGAGGAATGCTTTTGCAGATCCTGATGTAGGCCAAGGTTTGCCTATAAAACCAAAACATCTGAATGTCGTGTTGTCCGGTAATTTGGAAGTCAAATAAGTCATTTCCATTTTCTGCTTCATTACAGCGGACACTGACCTACATAAAGTTTAGAAACGTGACCAGTCAGTCCACTGAGGTCAGCTGAAAAAGAAAACTGATGTTGCTTTGTGGCTGGGAAGGAAACAGAGGATGTATGCTTGTGGCCCACCAAGACGTGAAGTACTTTCTTACATTCTAAACAAGATTTAAACTATCTGAAAAAGAAAAACATAAAACAGAAAGAACAATTCAAACCTTCCTATCGCACATTTTACTAAGGAAGCTTCCTGTCCACCTGTTACAACAATTCATGGTAGCCAGTCATTCTTTATGTCAAGTACAGAAGGACAACAACTACAGACTTGTGGAATGTAAACAATCCTTTATCATACTCAATACTTCAGCCTAAGATTGGGCAATCGTGGTCTTGAAGATCTACTACCCTGCTTGTTTTCCAGCTCTCCTTACTGCTGATAACCCAGATCTGGTGTGTTCAGTCCATCAGATTAATTCAATCAGCAGAAAGCAATGCAGACAGAGCTGTAAAAACATGCAGCATGATAGATCTTGGGGATCAGGGTTGTTCAGTCTTGATTTACACTCTGATACAACCACTGGAACATTGAATAGTGTTTCCTTTGAGAATAATCACGCTAAGGACAGACAAAGGAGGAGCAGAATAACATTTGTTTAACAAACTCTGTGAACCCACTGAAAAGAAAACTGAAATTTACTTCCTTTTCTTCCTTTCAGCTTTTGCCTTTGGGGGTGGCCACAGCGAATCAGCTTTCTCCATCTACTCCTCCTGTCTTCTGCATCCTCTACTCTAACACCAGCTACCTTTATGTCTTCATTCACTGCATCCATAAACCTCTTTGGTCTTCCTCTGGACTCAGCATCCTATGTTCACCGTCTCTGGACACACGTCCAAACCATCTCAGTCTGGCCTCTCTGCCTTTATCTCCAAAACCCTTCAACATGCGCTGTCCCTCTGATCTACTCATTCCTGATCCAATCCATCCTTGTCACTACTAAAGAGAAGAACAGCATCTTCATCTCGGCTACCACCAGCTCTGCTTCCTGTCTTTTTCTCAGGCTACTGTCTCTAGGCCGAACAATATGGCTGGTCTCACCACAGATTTGAGCTGAAACTCTTCTATCACACCTGATACTTTTCTCCACCCATTCCAATCTCCCTGCATTCGCTTCTTCACTTCTTTTCCACACTCTGACCCTGGATAGTTCAAATCCTCCACCATCTTCATGTCTTCTCCCTGTAACATCTAGCTGCAACTGACCTTCGTTCCTCTCCTTTGCAGAGCAAACCACCACCTCTAGCTTCTCCTTCACCTGTTCCCTGCTCTCACTACAAATCCCAATACCAACCACAAACATCATAATCCAGCTCAGTGGCCTTATGGTAGAGTGTCCGCCCTGAAATTGGAGGGTTGTGTGTTCAAATCCAGGCCGAATCATACCAAAGACTCTAAAAATGGGACCCAATGCCTCCCTGCTTGACACCAGTTGGAGTTGGGCGTCTGTGTCTGCAGCTCACCGCTCCCCCAGGGGATGGGTCAAACGCGGAGAGCAACATTCCCACACCTAAGTGAATGACAACTAATGGGGCTTTAATCCATAGCGCTTCCTGTCTAACCTCATCTGTCACACTGTCCATCAGCATTGCAAACAGGAAGGGGCTCAGAGCTGATCCCTGATGTAATCCCACCCCCACCTTGAACTCCTCTGTCACCCCAACAGTAAATCTCACCTCTGTCTGAAAGCCCTCATACATGTCCTGCACTCCTCTAACACACTTCTCTGTCACTCAAGACCTCGTCAGACATTACCATAGTTCCTCTCTGGGCACCCTGTCATAAGCTTTCTCCAGATCTACAAAGACACATGTAGCTCCCTCTGACCTTCTCTATCATCCTCAAAGCACATACTGCATCTGAAACCAAACTGCTGCTCACAAATGTTCCCTTCTGCTCCAAGTCTAGCTTCATCTACTCTTTCCCATAACTTCATTGTATGGCTCATCAGCTTTATTCATCTGTGACTGCAACAACTCTTCACATCTCCCTTATTCTTAAATATGGGCAGCGTCACACTTCTCCTCCATTCAATTCAATTCAATTTTATTTGTATAGCCCAAAATCACAACCACAGTCGTCTCGATGGGCTTTGTGCAGATAAATGTAGGGTAAAACATAAAATCAAAAGGATCATGAACCCACACAATTCAATAGAAAGATTCTAAACTGAACTAACTAAACTAAACAACCCTGTTCTTAGACCCTCCTACGCAGTTCCTCAGGCATCATCTCACCACCAAAGATCCTGTTTAACAACCCAGTCCAAAACTCTACTGCCATCTCTGCAAGACACTTCAATACCTCCACAGATATATCATCACATCAGGACCAAGTGTCTTTCTACTCTTCATCCTCTTTAATGCCCCCGTCACTTCACCCTTACTAATCTTACGTCGTGCTTCACAACAGTCACCTCTTCTATTCTTTATTCCCTCTCATCAATTCTTCCCATCTTTCCATTCACACTACTGACACCTGTCAATACATAACCATTCCCATCCTTCATCACCCCAACCTGCTGCATCTCTCTGAACTCCTGTCTCCTCTCCTCAGTCCTCTCAGTGTCCCACTTCTTCTTAGATAGCCCCTTACTTTGTATAAACTCCTGCGCCTCCTCATTCCACCACCAAGTCTCCTTATCAACCTTTTTTTCCCTGATGACACTCCAAGTAAACTCTTACCTGTCTCCCTGATCACGTTGGCTATAGTTATCCAGCTATCTGGGAGTACCTCCTCACCCCCCAAGAGCCTGTTTCCACAACCCACTGAAGAGAAACTGAAATGTACAATTATCAAAAACTCTCATAATATTATTTTTTTTCTGTAAATGTAAAATCCTTATTGCAGTCCTTGACTATATGCAGTTTTCTAAATATTGGATTTTATATTTATAACTTAGAAAACAATTCTTTCCAGCACTTATGAATAAATGGCGAAGAAACAACATTTTTGTTGTGAGAGGTCACTATAGAAAGAGGGTCATTTGTCTTATCTCAGTAACCTGCTGGTCTGCGCCCTCAGTCAAAGAGATATCGACAGCCTGACTGTAACTACACAACAGATAAACAAGGAGGCCGTCAGGGAAAAAATGTGGAGCCCAAAAAAGTGTTCCTGAAATCAAGTTAAATTAGCGAGTTTATTGATTTGATATAGTTTCGATTCCGGGGGAAGCAAGCACGATATACATTGTATATTATTTGTTTTGTACCTCATTAGCCTTGAAATACTTAAAGCAATCCACAAATGGGGTCTATTAATGAATTTATTGAGTCAAAAGCAGCAGAGTTAGCTTCAGTGTGCTAATTCTGGAGCTAAATGTTAGCATCTCTGTCATTCATTAGCCTGAAAGTGGTCGTTTCCGTCCAACTAGTAGAAACGAAACAGCCAGCAGGCCTGAAACTTACGTGAAGCTTTTTATCTCTCAGTGCTTTGAGTCTTTCTTTCCTCTTGAGGGCTTGTTCCTGAAGCGACCCAACACTTTGCTCCATGTTTGTTTCCACACGCCACTCGATTGCATCTGAAATCTTCTAGTAGGACTGGTAGGGGACAAACAATCGCCGAACACATCGATTGAGCTGTCCTGTTTTGTTCACGTGACTTCATATTTTCAGTTTTCTACAGTCTTGCTCATTCCAATTCATGATATATTTTACATTATCTACTGTAAAATTAGGTTAAAGAAAACAGATTTTTTTAATGCGTTGGTTTATCTGTTTTCTGTTAACTGTGGTTTCCAACGCTTTATATATAAGCATTTTACCTTTAGATCAACTTATGACATTATGATTAAAGTGAATAGGTGTCTTACTGCACTGGTCAAGCATCCTTTTTGTTCACGGTTGCAGTATCAGGTCCTATTTGGGAATGAAGGCCACATTAATACAGCTGCTCCACGCTTCATGTCAATTCTCCTATAAATGAATAACACTAGTGCGTGAAGACACACCCAGCTGTGATAACGATTCTAAAAAAAGGTCTTGCAGATGGTCATAAAGAGGACAACTTGAAACTTGTGATTATTAATTTTTAATTCTTGGTTATATTTCTTTGAGTCAAAGCAGATATGATTTCACTATTTTCCTAATACAGTGCATAGTAAAGAGAGCTGAAAAAAATGGTGTTGCACATAATTGTTCTCCATCTGAAATATCTAACACAAACCTTTATATAATATAAGTAAAATACATATATTTTTTTCATCTTTTATTTGTTTTATTTTGAAGTTGCCAAGATGCAAACAACAAAAACACTCACAAAAGTTGACCTTTGTGTTAATGGTTAATTACCTAAACAAAGATCCTATACACAAAATAGTTTTTTTAGTAGATCCCCATCCAGCTATGCTGGTATGAGACATGTTTGGATATGATCTGTGTTCGCAAGTAACACGTTTATTTGGAATCAAATCAACATTTACCTGGAAAAAGAAAATATAAGGCAATACATGACTTGGAAAATAAGATTTGAAAGGGGAATGGAAGAAGTGAAAGCTTATAAAAATCCAAACCCCCACTCAACAACAATCATAACAACAAAACAACCTCGGTACTACTTTTTCGATTATGGTATAGTGGTTGGTTTTATGTGGATCACATGTTGCTTAAGTGTCACAACGTGACTCAAAAGACAAATGATTATTTAAATCTTGGCCATGAAAATTGTATCCTATTTATAGGTGAAATGTGCAAAAGATAATAACATATTAGTCAAGGCAAAATAGTGGTGCAAAAAAAATGGAAAGAAAAAGAAAATAATAATTGCAACAAGTAACCTTTAAAGTCCAGAAAATTATATTAAGGAATCAGGTGGAAAAAACTTTTCAAATAAAAAGTAGCATTTTCTTGTAGGCATTCACTGCATTAAAAAAAAACAAATAGTGCAAAATGCCCCACTCCCAAAAGAAAAAAGAAGTTTATGGAACACTTAATTATATTGTTGTAGAGTAGGGGTTATAGTTTTTAAAAATAAATATATTCAAGTAAAAGTCAGTGTTTACAAAAAGTCACTTATTTAACTGAGTAAAAGTAACTCGTTACTTTTGCTGGGGGGGATATGCACAGTATATTCATCAAAATTTAGACAATCTTTGCAGGATCATGTAATGAATATGAAAATATTTGTTACTATTTGTTTGCAGTTCATAAGTGTGAGGCTCTGTGTGTTTATTTGCCAGGATGGTGTCTTCTTTAAAACAGCCTTCCTGTGATCTACTTTTCATTCTCAGCTTGTCCACAGGAGTTGCATCCTCGCGTGGAGCGCAAGGCATGTGTCGCTTCCGTGGGAACGCTCTCCAATAGGAATCAAACAGCACCAGCCTCGTCTTGATGCGGACATGGGTGTTTCTCCAGGCATGCATTTCCAGGCATTTTTGCTGCCGCTCGTGCAGTCTCGCCGCTGATCGCGCGGTGTTTATATCGCCACCGTGACCACAGTTTTTTTTTCTTTCTTTCTTTTTTGCGCGTCGTTCTCGTAACTTTGCGCGTGGAGGCGGAAAACACTCTGGTTTGGGGATCGCAGCGTGAGTTGGATAGACGGGGATGGCTCGCAGGAGCGCGCCGCGTCACCCCACCTCCAGGAGACAACTTCCAGCACCCCTGGGTCTGAGGAGCGCTTAAGGTTCTGTGAGGAGGTTAAAGGGAGATCATGAGCAACCACGTCAGGGCCGGCGGAATGGCATCGAAAGAAAAGCTGTATGAGCTGTGGATGTTGTATTACACAAAGGTGAGTGCGAGTGCGGAAGAGCTGGGGGGGGGGTGACACCTGTTGTTGTTGCTCCTGGTCAACAGTTTGAACTTTACTGGGAGGCTGGATCCCCATCTGATGTAGTGAGCGCTCTGCGCCGCGTCTGCTGTGCGCGTCTCTTGTGTTTTTGGCTGTAAATGCTTTTTAATCAGGAAGTAGCTCGTGTTTTGGCTCACTTGTGCACAGACCCACTCTGTTTATGTAATGATCGGGGCTCCCTTGTGGAAACTGGAGATCACATGGCATCACTGAGTCCTTGTTTTGGGGTCTCTGTTGTATTTTGGAACAGAAAATGTCGCATTTTGGAACGGCCGTACCTGCCATGCAGGTGTCACTAGAGTCACTTCCTCTTCCTGTTCTTACCTGCCTCTCTTCCTCGCTGCAAAAAAAACTAACATAGCAGGATATGCGTGCGTAAACACTGTCAGTATGTCATGATTTATCAATTATTTATCTAAGAAAATGTAAAATATGGTGTTCTCTGAGGGAGATTGGTCTCCCATGTTGCCCCCATGTGGATGCTACTCTACCATACCGCAGATGAAACCAAATGAATGTTTCTTTCAATTTGGCACCAAGTGAAGATTTATTATTTAATGTTCTTGCAATCTGCCTCCATGCCTGGAGGCAGACTTCTCTCCAAGTTTTCATCAGCACTCTGCAGGATTAAGCATTGTCTTGTTATACCACAACAGAACAGACATACAGGAATCTGTTTTATTTTGAATTTTGCATTTATGGATTTAATTGCTTTATGATTTTAAAAAATGAAGAAGTTGGACCCCAAATGCATCAATGCTAGAAGGTAAAACTGTGTGTGTGTGTGTGGGGGGGGGGGGTCCCTTTTGGTATTTATTATTAAAGCTGCAGTTGTGGTCACTTTTGGCAGATCCCAGAGGAAGTGTGTTTCTAATCCACCCTTACTGCTCCTGTGGGCCACTGCTGAGCTGTGGATTCACTGAACCCTTTCTGATTGTGCGACAAACAAAACAAGTCAAAGATGTTTCCGTCCCCGTCTTTAGTTAGAAAGGCTCTATGGGGTCAGTGTGAACTTTTTCAAACGCGATGGGAGTTTTTTCTTAATCGGTCTGTGACAGGGGTCAAGCGTCTCTACAGGTGACACCGCTTCATTATAAAATTACCCCTTGACTCAGTTCTCTCCAGTTGCCCTGACAACTTAAACGACAGCAGTTTCTTTTACACTTAGAGGGACAACATGCCCGTTTGAGAGGCGTTTGCATTTTCTTTCTATCCATTTATTCTTGGAGCAGTTGCCACTCTCCCTATCTTCTGCAACACAATGGAGTACAGCAGCAGAGAGGGAATTAGTCGAGCCAAAATGTCACCACCTTATGTGACTCATGAGAACACAACAGTGCAGAAAGGCAGCAGGACCAATCCCACGCCTCTCCTTTAGACACCATCGTGTCATTGTGTTTAATGTTTTTGCTATGCCTGTTAGTCCAGTTGCACATTCAATATTTTTTCTTTTTCAGCTGGACGCATCCCGTCTCTGAGTCACAAACCTTGTTCAATAGTTTCATCTCATACCAAGGAGACTTTCAACAACTTCAAAGCAGTCAGCCTGCACAAAAAACTGTCCTTTATTTAGGCTTTTTGTTCAAGGTGCAAACAAGCCCTGTGCTTCTGTGTTCAGATCAGTTCAAGTAAAGCCTTTTAAATCCCAGTTAATGATGTTTTGTTTTGGAATGTTTTGATTTACAATTTTTTAATGCATTTTTCTGTACAACCTTTGGTTCCCTTTAGTTAACACACATATAAAAGTAAAAAAAAAGAAGAATTTGAATATTATTTCGTAGATCTAGATTGTAATCCATCGTTCTGTATTCTGCAATAAGAACCACAACTTGTGCAGACTTGTCATTAATTAAGCAGCTCCACTTCCTTCAATTGTGCAAGGAATCACACACCCCTCATGAGACTTAAAGATCAGGGAAATACTTAGAAGTCTCTGCAGAAAGAATATTTATTGGAACCAAACAAACAGGCATTTTCTGTTAATGTTCTCAATAGTAGCTTCTATATGGTGTGGCCTCTTTGAATTGTTCCACCTTCACACAACACTGTTTGCAGTGTTTACTCTCTAAATTGCTTCTGATAATTCCCTGAATGTTACAGTTTGGTGCTAAACCAGCCCTCGCTCCAAAACAAAGCCCACATTGATCCTTCTCTTAACCTAAAGGCAAACTCTGATCAAGTTTAAACTGCATTTATCAATCATAAGGATGTTTATCTTGATTGGCACAGGAGTCTCTCGCCTGAGATCCAAAGAAAGTGTAATAACTTTCCAAAAGAGCTTGCGTTATCATGTTCTAATAATGCTGAAGGGTATGGATTTTTGGGCATGTTTGTTCATTTCCTTTCGGTACAATAAAACAGGTAATAGGTTTAGCATGTTTCACAAAATCTTCACAACTTCCTTTCGTAGAAATCTTTGTGAAATGTTATTTGAGGATCACTCCAAGGGGAAGGCAAACTGAAATAATGTTCAGGAACAAAAACAACAATAACTCAACGTATATTAAAGCATTGTTTTTCTGCTTTTTCCTTCATATTGAATCCCAAGCTCATATTTTATGATTTGCAGTGACACATTTTTTTGAGTTTGAGGACTTTTAGGTTTGAAAAATTTACTCCTCAGCTGTTTATCTTGTGACATCATGTTGCACTTACGAGTAGTTCATTTTTTGCAGGTTAAAGTATTTTCTTTCACATTTTAATCAACTGGAGTAAAAAAAAGCTTTTGTCTTACTTTAAAGCTCTCGGTTTGAGGAAACCAATAAGCTGTACGTTATAAAATTGCCAATAAAAAGAAAACAGTCTTTGAGTTGTTGTGTTGGTTGCACCTTGATACACGTGGGATCAATTTTATTGTATCTCACAAAAAAAAAAAACTAATCTGATGCCTTGAGAAATATGTTAATGGAAATGTAAGCAAAACTGTGAGGTCTTCCAATATTTCAAAGATGCATGGAGATAAAGAAAGAAGAAGCTTCTCATCTGGAGATCAGTGAGGATGAAGACTGTAGCAGGAGGCTTTAGTGTGATCGTGCTGTGACCCTAATTAAAGCCTTTGGTGGTAGAAATGAACTACCATGACAATTCCACTGCCACCCAAGAGCACAGCTGTGACACCCCCCACCCCCCTAAGGTTGCTCTAAAAGCACAAGTCAAGTGATGTTTCCCTGCTTTTCTTGTTACAAAATTGGTCACCTCTTTATGCGCTATCCAGACCTATTCAGGCTTTGATGCCTGTCAATAGTGTACAAGGGGGTAAATAAACACCCTGAGGTTCTAGTTATTATCAAGTCTCAACCCCCGTGTGACTCGACCTCCCCTGTTTACCAACGGAGGAGCCAACCAGGAGAATCAAAGTCCTCTTTGCTTTCACTTCTGCAGAAGGCAGGAGTCAGGCAGAATGCTAAGCAGCACGGAGCAGCACAGCTGCAGAGAAAACAGCTAAAAGACATGGCTGTTAGTGATGTTTGCTAGAATAGTTTCAAAACATTGTCATTCAACTGATAACTGAAGTTATTGGTGTTTTTTACTAATGTAAATTTTGGCGGTTAGGAACAGTTTTGTATTATTTTACTTCTCTGCAGCAAAACCAGACGCACGTTTTTAATATGGGTAAAAATTAATGTTGTTTCTGTTTTCTTCTATCAGCTTTTGTCCTCTCCAAACACAGTAGTCACCTGTTAGTTAAGAGCAGAAATGTTCTGTTCACATAAATCAAAAAGGATAGAGGATGCTGGATGCACACGTCAAAGCTGAGGAGCAAAATTTTTCAAATTCCATAACGTATAAAAGTTTTCTGTCCAATAATTTTCTGACTGGTACGCTTCCAAATTTATTATAAAGTGATAAAACAATATCAATTTATTTAAAAAAAAAATAAGCATACTAGAGCCTCTATTATTTGTTCAATAAAAAAAATAAAGAGTGTTGGAATTTTTTTCCAAGGTGTCCTCGCTATTTTCCCCCTCGACTCCCAAAGCACCTAATTGTCCAGATGTAGCACAACAATAGGGACTTTTTGCAGCTTCCTGTTTTTCCTGAGTGCACTGTAAGGAACTTCTCAAAATTGACTCTTCATTTACGACTTTATATTACGGCCTGCCACCTATAAATGTCATCAAAATGTTTCATTTAGACCAGCAGACATATTTTCATATGCACAATAATTTACTTGGCACAAAAATGTAACCTTCTTGACCGCATTGTTCTTCAAGTTGTCTTCAGGAAGCTCTGACAGCATCAGAGCAGCGGTGCAGCATCAACTATGAGATCCCTTTATTACAGAAGGGAAAATAAACACAGATGTTCCAGTAATCTGACTTTACGGCTTAGGGTGAGAATGACAGGCAGCTGTTTCAGTAAATGTTTTTCAGAATTTGTCACGTTGTTAGTGACATAGCAGTGACTAATTTTTGCTCAAGTTGTATTTTTTGTATCATGAATAAATCTGTTGTTTCATTTTCGGAAAGAAACACTAATGCTTTGGCAGATAGGAGTCTAGATCAAGCGTGTAGTGTTTCGTCTGTCATAACCTTTTGTGAAACACAACAGCATATTTTTGTTCGATTTTAGGACCGTGTTAGTTCTGTGAAGTTTTTCAGTCACAGCTTATAATTTTGCTATAAAGGCAAAAATAAACTAAAGAAATTCATATTTCATGACAATTTACAGAAATACAATCAAAATTGGTATCACTCAAAAACATTTGAATCCGTCTTTTGTCATCTAAACTGCAGTTTTAACTGTGACCTCTCTCAGGTCATTTCTTTACCTATTTGTTCTACAGGATGATTCTGTGGACATAGATACTCAAGAAGCACAACATCTTTGTTGTTCTTCACTGTTGAAATGATCTCTAGAGAGCTACCTCCACTTTACTCACACTTGCAACCCAAAAGAGGAAGAGGTTTAACGGGGAGGCTGAGCACGGAGGAAATAAGCTTAGCTTAAAGTGACATGTAATTTCCTGGTTAGCTGGCTTGACGTTAGGGAACCAGAGGCGTTTGAGTCAGACGCTGGAGCCTGTCAGCAGTGATGTGAGCCGGCTGAGCAGCTGACGGTGGTCCATGCTGGGGGGGCTCGTGTGAGCCTGGCACCCTGCTCAGACTCAAAAGATGAGAGATGGACTGGCACATAAGTCAGTGCAGGCTGGTAAGCTCCATTTATCATTTGAGCAGCATTTGAGAAGATGCATTTCAGTTCAAACTAACCAGGATTTTTCTTAGAGCAGGAGTTTTCTATGTCAAACTGCTGTAAGTAGTTATTGTTTGTGGCTTGTTTACTTGCTGATCAAGGGGAAGTACCTGATGAATTGTTGTACGCTGCACTTTGTTCCTGTGTGTTGTTTGTGAGTAACTCAGCTTGAAAAAACTCGTTTCTTCTTTTTGATTGCTCGTCTTGTAGAAACTTCTCTTTCACTTACCAGCAACAACAGTTAGTGCTAGTAATGTTGCATGAGATAACTTTTTTTTTGCATGCTAATTTCTGTGATTTTGCAATTAGGACTTCTTATTTCTATTTCATCTGAATAAAAAGATGTCTTTTAAAAAAAAATGTTTAAAGCTGACCTGCTAGACTCGTGACCTGTGTTGTGCAGTTTGTCTGATGTGAGATTAAGAGACTGATATTTGAAGGGAAGTGTGGCAGGATATGTTGCACTGCAGAGGCTGATGGAAGCCGTGATAACAGCCGTTGTGTGTAAACAGCTTTGTTTCACATGACAGTATAAGGACCTTCTAATGGCCTAACCTCTCCTTCAGAGTGCTGACTTGTCCACTCTCAAGTGAAGTTGGTGCATGTTTTTCTGATTTGTACTGGTTTATTACTGCTTTGGGTTTAAAAAAACTTCATTGTGGTAACGTTTAAAAAAAAGAAAACGAAAAAAAGGAGAGCATTGGTTCATGGTGTTCTTTCTGCGTCGCATCTCTTCGCAACATCCTGTTACAAAAACAGGTCAAAAAGGTCTAGTCACTGATCAGCCTTTTAGTTGCTGTTTGGCACATTTTAATTCCAATTCTTTTGTAGCCGTAACAATAATAAAGAGCTTCATTTAAATATACAAATGTGAAGGTTTGCTTACATTAAGCATATGCAAGGAGGAGCAAGAGCTACTCAATTTCCTCTCATGTTGTTTTCCTCCCTTCTGCAGAAAGATGTGGGCTATCTGCAGCAGTGGCTTGAGGCATTTGTGGCATCATTTGAGAGGCTTATTGATGTGCAGACACTAGAGCCTCGAAGGTAAGATGTACAACTTGCAATTTCAAACAAGTGTGCCGCCATGCCACTGCAAAATAATTATGGCTGACTGTGTTGTATTCACCTCTCTTTGTCCTCATCCTGGCTACCAGACTGGAAGACGGCAGCTCAGAGGTGCCCTTGCTTCCCAGGGATGTTCTGATGCTCCTCAGCACCAAACTATGGCACAGTGCATTCCACCTCTCCAGTTCCATGGAGAAAAACAGCAGCACGCCACACCCACTACTGCTTATAAAGTTCTTCATCATTGTGTGCAGGTGAGGCTGCTCTGCTTTCTGTGTTATGACCTAATTTGCATTTTTTTAAAATACATTATGTCTTAGTGATGAAGCAAAATGAAAGTCATAAATGGAACCCAAGTTTATAAATGTCAAATAACAATAATTTGCAAAAAATAAAAGAGCACTCAAAAATGGTAAGTGATTTTGTATGGAGTACAAGCTTTTGAAAAATATTGCACGTCATAAGGTTGCTCTTTAAGGGAAATAAATACTTTTACTTGGGGAAAAAAGTAAAGACCTTTAGTTTCACCAAACATAGTGAGAACATTTGGAAACAATTATGATGTTCAGGCCTCCTTCAATCAACACATTTGTAATTGCTGAATAGACTGCAGTTCCTCAAATATTCCTACATAATCATGCTAACCTCTGACCTTTTAAAATTAGAGTTGAAGAAATAGATTCAGGTATAAAACTTTTTGTGTAAAAACTTTTTTGAAAATATTAGTAATCACAGTGGCGCTGCTTTCATCCTATAGACAATTTTTTAAAAGAATTTAATCTTAAGTAAAGTTGTAAATAATTCCTCAACATTTTCACCACTTTATGTCAGAATGAAATTCTGACTTCAGCTAAATAGAGATGTATATCCATCCATCCTTTTTCCAAACCCGCTATATCCCTTTCGGGGTCATGGGGTCACTGAGCCAGTCCCGGCTACTGTTTGGCAATAGGCAGGGTGCACCCTGGATAGGTCTCCAGACTGTCGCAGGGCACACTCCCACAAACCCATGCATACCCAGGGGCTCTTATCAAAGGGTAGATAGCCGTTGATTACTTAAGAAACCCTTTTCTTCCCTTTTGGAAATGATGAACTTTGTACAAAGTTTTAGCAAATGTGTTCAATGTTTATGTGTAGAATCACTGTAATTGTCCTTTCTGTGCCTAGATGACTGTTTTGTGTGAAGGGTCATTGAACTTTATCAAATATTATACTCTATTTTTCCAGAAACATGGAGAACATCGACACGGAAAAAACCCCTGGCTTCGTTTTTGAAACCATCAAGCTTTTGAATTTCTGTCTAGATCAGGTAAGATCATTAAAAATAGAACCTTAACGGTAGAGGTGTGTTAAACTACTCGATTTGTAGTTAAGCTAATAGACCGCAGAAATGTAAGTACAAACACTCTCGTGTAGCAACAATGAATGCGTGTCTGGTCTGAGACGTCCTCGCCCTGATGTAGGAGATCTGCTTTAGTCTGAAAGAGAAGCGGGCGTGTATTTGACCTTCTGTCAAATGAGGCAGAGTTTGTTGTGACAATGCTAAACCAAATTCTGTCATAGAAGATGAATGTGGGCCTCCATTTTTGTTTATGCAGTTGAAGAAGGGAGAAGACGATAAGTTGTCTCTGCAGAACGTCGTGCACTATGGGCTGGTGCTCTGCGAGAGTCTGTTCGACCCTAATCAGACGTGGAGGAGACGCCTGGCTGGGTGAGTGTGTAACTTTACCTCAAGATTGCGTGGGAGGTGGAATTCTCACACAAAGACTAGTAGGGCATTATTTGTATTTACATCTTGCCCAACCTTCTGCAATGAGTAACACCTCATCTTTGTGCTGCTACGCCTTAAAGTCATCTTAGGTACCGGCAAGTCAGTAGCACACACTTGACAAGGCATCATGGGAGTGCGTGACTCATGTCTTTACGTGTTGCAGAGAGGAGGTGAGCTTGCTGGAGAGGAACAAGTATAAGTTCTCCCCGCTGGCCTTGCCAGAAGAACTGCCTGCTCTGCTCCACGGTGAGGAACTCCCCTTCAGCTGCTTCGTCTCTGATCTCTGTCAGACCTCACATGCCATAACATTCAAGTGGTCCTGCCACTGCTCAAACACCACTCTTTTCTTCTCTTGTTTTCTTATCTTTAAAATGTGTGTCCAGCTCTCAATCTCCAGGCCCAACTATGTAGATCATAAATCTATGGGATTAGATGTATGTGCCTGGCGCTAATGTGGGAAATCTTATCTGGAAGTTTTCCTGTGTCAAAATTTCAGGAGGATTAAAGTCTAAAAGCTAGTTTAGCTAGAAATTTTAAAGCCCAATTATATAATATTTACCCAATTAACAAAGTTTTTGTTTGAGACAGTGAAGTAATGAGGACATTATTTGAGAATCCAAATAAAGTTATAGAATCCTTGGTTTTATTTATGCTTGTATTCTTCCTTCCCTTGTTCTTCTTGTTCTTCCTGTTCTCCAAAACCTGATTCACGGTATCCTAAGTGAGCAGTGCAGCTAAGAATTCATTTCCACGTTTATTTTTAACAGGAGTGGCCTGCTCTGGAAATTCTTTGTCTCTTTTTCCATTTGCACTTCCATTTCCATTCAATATCTTTTTTTTTTTTACCATAAACCATTCAGCAGATAGTCAATAAATTGTCTTACAGACACAAGTCTTTGAGTTTAAAGAAACTCTTTTTGAATTTTGAAAGTATTTTCAGAAATATTCATCATTTGCAGAGAAAAAAGGTTAATAACATTTTTTGAAAGTTGGTGTTCAATTTGAACTTTTAAACAAACAAAAAGCAAATGCTAAAAAGCAGTCAATGGCAAAACAAAAGTCTTTATTTTCCGAAATCTTATTAGGTTTATTTCATAATTTAAAAACAAATCACAATGGCAACATAACAAAAATGTGATTTTAAACTTTTTCAGCAAAATAAAAAGAACGTATTTTGTTGACTGAAAAGTGATCATATTTTTGACATCATTTAGTCACACTTTGTTTGAATAAATCCAAACACTACTCTATTCTCAGCCCCAACAGGAACAGTATAACCAAACTATGATGATGCTTGAGACCAAAATATGTTTGTTTTATTTGGGTTGTGTCGGTCCCTGTTATGTGTCTCGTGGTTCACTTTTTGTTCAAACTCCCTGATCCAGAGAGTCTTCAGGATGGCGAGAAGATCCCAGAGCTGCTCACACTCAGATTGGTTCATCTCCAAGGTGCTGTCATCAGCGGAGGAAAGGTCTGTTGTCACATCTTTATTAACACACATTAAAGCGTCTCAAAGAAAAGCCACTGTAACTGTTCTTTCTATCCTTTATTTATTTATTTGTTTTGCAGAAAAATGGTCTACTCTTTATCACCCCTCAGTCTGTTGAGGATTTGTTCTCTGTTTTGCGGGCATGGTGTTGCCGTGTCTCCCCTGAACCGAAGAGCCCCAAACTCCCCCGGATGACTTTGCAGTGCTTGACGGCGATGATCCACCTTCTGCACTCGAGTAGCCCCGCAGAGCGGCAGGTCGAGATCAGGACGATCCTCGATAGCTACTTTCAGTTGCTCAACTGGAACCGACCGCTCATCAGCGAACAGGAGAACAGGCAGAGCTGGGAGGAGAGCCTGATCTCACTCCAGAGTCAAATGCTAAGTAAGCACAAGTCCAGCACAGCAGGAGGTTTAGAATAAAGTGTTCTTTTATCTGGTTCTGAACCAAAATAGCGACTGAAAATCTATTGTTTCCAATATGCTTCCCTTCCTTGTCGATTGTAGCTGTTGTTCCTGAGATCCTGCAGTGCTCGGATAGACCCGTCCTGCAGGCAGTCTTCCTCAACAACAACTGCTTTGAGCACATCCTCAGACTCATTCAGAACAGCAAGGTTAGACCGCTGCCCGTCAAAAATCTGCTCTGATGCTTCACATCTGTCCCTCTGTCGAGCAGCCCGGCTTGTGTCAGTCTGTCCATTTTATTTGTCCTACCCAGTTCCTCTCGCAGTGGTGTCAAATCTGCTGTCTGTCATCTTCATGTTTTTGGCAAATTTCAAGCAAAAAATGATTTCGAGCTCCTGTATCCTGTGCAGATTTTGATCAAAATGCGCCCCTGCAGCTGTGCAGAGACCTCGGTCTTTGCTGTGTCTCTCTGATTTTTTTTTGTCTAATTGTCTTTTTTGTGCCGTGTGTGTGTTTGTGTGTGTGTGCCTTTGTGTTTGTGTGTCCTGAAGCTCTTTCAGAGCAACAGGCAAAGGCCGGACAGTGAGGTTGTGTGTGACCTCACCACACATTTACTCACAGAAGTGGATCAGGTACTTCCCCCCATCTCCCCTTTTTTCCTCCCCAACTCAGTGTTGTTGATGGTCTGTCAGCAGGAAACTCAACCCTCTCCACTTGTTAAGTCTTCTGAGATATTTAAACAGGAAGTTTTGGGCAGGGAGTCTGACTTGCACTCATTTGTAATTGAAGCAGGTATGACTTGATATGAGAGCTGCCTCTAGGTTGAAACTTATTGATCGGTCACCTCGTTCACCAGCTTTCTGCCTTTTTCAGGGCAGCTGTTCTCTTAAGTTAAACGTTTTACCCGACATTGCAGCAATTAGATGTTGAATTCCCTGTTGATAAGAAGAGCATGCTCTGTTTATCTCTGCATGGAATGGTGGCTTCTTGGTGCATTTCTTTCCTTCTGTTTCCCACTGTTTTGCAGCTCCTCCAAGTGACTGGTAGTGCTTGTGTCAACGACCTGGCTCGTGTCCTGGAGCTTGATTTTTGACTAATTTCCAACACTGGCTAAGGATCTCTCCAGTTCTGTTTTTAATGGCTTTGGTTTTGCATGCTGGGCTCTACCAGTGATTAACAAAGGGGTGCTTTTTTGGTGACCGGTCCCCTTTACTTTGTCTTGATCTGCAGGTGTAATTATGGTGTATTTGCTTTTGCCTTTAATAGATAACCACTTAGGTATTATTTTATTTTACTTTTTTTTTACAATTCAATAATTTAAAAACTGCCTCCTTCATTTTCATGCAGGTGTGGGAAAAAGGATCAGACAGTATTACAGTTCATGCCCTGGGGGTCCTCACAGCTATAATGAGCAACTCCCCTTCTGCAAAGGTAACTATTCTTCAGTGGAAGCGTGTCTCTTTTAGGCAAATGCATGTTTTCATCCATAATTAATGACATACCTTTAACACTGGCATCTTCATGAAATTTCTGATGATGAACAATGCTTTCCCTTTATTTGGAAAAGCTCAACAATGGAAGTATGCCAGCTTGCTCCCTGCGTAGCAGCTTCCTTCATCTTCTTTCTGCTTCCTCTCCTCTCAGGAGGTTTTTAAGGAAAGGATTGGCTACTCACAGCTGTTCGATGTGCTGAAAAGTCAAGGTCAACCCACCAAAAGACTGCTGCAGGAGCTGATGAACATGGTGAAGATCTGATTTTCTGAGGATTGTGGCAAGTGGCTTCATGTCAGTCCGTTTGAACGTTTCTTCTCCTTTTGCTGCAGGCGGTGGAGGGTGAGCATGCCCATGCGCACCATCTCGGGATCAGCAATGACCAGCCTTTGCTGCTGCTCTTGCAGTGGCTCCCTGACCTGTCAGGTCAGAGGGCTCTTCAGCTGTTGGTTGCGCAGTGGCTGGCAGCTGTTTGTGGAGGCTCCCTGTCCTGTCGCACAGTGGCCGTAGAAGCTGGTATGGTCGGAGCCTTGCTGCAGGTGCTTTCTCATCCTCAGAGTCTGGACAGACAATGTGCAGATGCCCTGCTGGGCCTCCTGCGGGACCTGGGCTCTTTGTGTCTGAAACCAGAAGAGCTGAAAAGCCTTCTAAGACTCCTCAGGGTAGATGAGAACAATGGTTCAAATCTAAGGAAGGTTCACCCCTACTGCAGCCGGATCATACGCGTTCTCTCAGCCATGGCATCCAGAGAAGGCAAGGACAGTGCTTTGCAGTATTTTGATCTTTCACCACCAATGGCAGGCATCATGGTGCCAACAGTCCAGCGCTGGCCTGGGAGTGGATTTGCATTTCATTGCTGGCTATGCTTAAACACGGACTTCCCATCTTATCACTCTGATGCCTCAAATAACCGTAAATCTCCTGCTAGCTCTGAGATGGGGGCTCAGCATGACATGGGGAAAGGTCCACGCAGGAAGCAGCTCTACAGGTAAAATGGACCATCTGAAAGACTGTTGTGAAAATCGATGTTTGTAGCGTACAATGTTTTTAAAAAAATGCCTTGTATGCGTGAAAAGTTTCTTTACAGCAAGTGGAACTGGACTGGAAGCTTTCTTCAACATGGAAGGGGTGCTGGTGGTGGCTGTGTGCACGAAGAAGGACTACATGGCAGTGGCTTTGACAGAATACCCTCTCACGGACTCATCCTGGGTTAGTATAGTCCTCGTTTTGCTTTTTCATTTGTTATGATCATTTGTTAAACTGTTTCTGGTCTTCCTCATCACTATTGCAGCATTCGGTGGCTATCGTTCATGTCCCAGGGAGGCGTCCTTTTGGTCAGAATCTGGTCACGATCTACATCGACGGAGAACTGCGTAAAACTGCTCAGCTTCGCTTTCCTTCTTTTAGTGAGGTAACTAAAACTACTCAGGATTGTTCCCCATCTCATGTTGTGTTGCTGAAGTGTTCCTTTTTGCTCGCTTAACTCTTTCTCTTGATCTTCTGTTTATTTATTTGTTTATTTATTAACCGTTGGAAGCCTTTCACCTCCTGCTGCATCGGCTCGGCCGGCCACAGAACTACAACCACCACCACCTCCCCAAACCTTCCTGCGTCCATCAACTCCAGCCCGTCCCCCGAATTTGCCTTCCCTGCTCCCACCCCCTTCCTCAGCCGATCCCAGTCTTTCCCGGCCTCCTTTGCAGGAGGTCGCTGGGGGTCTTCAGCGGACCTGTTGGTGCGCACCATTCCAGCAGGGCTGCAGGACACAGAGTGGGGATCCCCTACGTCTCTGAATGGGCTTTTAGGTACCGCTTTCATCTGCCATGAGGCTCTGCAGCAAACGCAAGCACGGGCTTTGTACGCTGCAGGTCAGTCAAGATGCAGCTGAGTTCACCTTCAAATGTGTATTAAAGCAATAGGAGCGCTGCATACACTCACAATGTCATGTTTGAGTTCACTTCATGTAAAGGCTCCTAATTCTCTCCAATCCCAGGCCCAAATCATGTGCCTTTGTTCAAAACGGATGGAGAATTATCTGATCTCAACAGCAAGCTTCTACTCTACTACACACCTCAGGTGACTTATCGACACTGGAAACATGTTTGCTTTTTACAACATTTCTATCAGCTTTTCTGTTTTTGTATTTATTTTCAGGCGTTTAAAAGTCAGATTTGTCTGGATTTGGCACCCAACCATCAATATGATGGCAGACTCACAGGACACAGGGTGGTCAACTGGGACATCAAGGTAGCAAATACAAAGTTTCAAAGTTCAATGTTCTATTCTGAGATTACAATGATCAGAAAAGTGTAAGACAGAAAACAAGGATTACGTTTTTGACAATAGTCATTTGTGTATAGGATTATGACTAAAGGGTCTAATAGGGGGCAAGAGATTAACCCCAGGTATTATAAATGCAGAAAGAAAATTCCCATGACTCCAGTAACATGAAGTATACTCAGTCACATGAAAACTGACTGTGTTCTTTGCAGCTCAAAGGTTTTAAGTGTCAGAGCACATGACGGAAAGACTTGGTCCCCTTGAATGACACTAGACTACTAGAGATTCATTGCAAATGCAGAAGAAGTGTGTTGAAAAGAGAAATATGACTATGATTCAGATGTTTACAGAGCAAACTCCAGCTGCAATAACTTAAAGTTATCATGTTCCGCATGCAGTTGTGTCACATCATTGTGAAAGATTTAAGAGCCGATCTATGATTCAGCTTATGGAAAACATACATAGCTTTGTAAGAAATTCTTCCTCGGAATTACAGTGTAAACTTGTAGTTGATTGGGGAAATACCTTTATATTTATTAGTTAAATATTTTCTGTGGTTTGAAGAGTTTTGGTCATATAATTTCAAACAGGCATTAGAAATTTCACAGCTTTTTTCAAGTTTCCGAACTTCCTTAGGTCACTAGCAAATATGATTATGACTCCATCTTCATGCTTATTTATTATGATCAATGTAATCCTCCTTAATTCAGGTCAAGTTGGTATGAACTTTCCCAGAGTTATGGCCACCCTCTCCATAAAGTCATTGCTGATATCTTTTTTTATTTCCACTGAGTCGATAAACCTGAATGCTTCAACACTTCTGCTTATATATGTAGGACTTGCTGATCAGTTTTTCAAAAGCCCCACCTGACGGTATCATACGCTCTTAACCCCAATGCACATAATGTTTCTGCATTTTGGTTTGTGGCTTAAGTTTTATGTTTGGATGTGACCATTTTTTTGTTTTTAACATATCAAATTTTAGACTCGCCCTCTATTTAGTATTTGTTTAGCATCCTCGATGTTTCATAAAAAAATCAACTCATAATTTAGCGTCTCCTTCTTCCTTGCAGGATGTTGTGAATGTAATAGGAGGAATTGGGGTTTTTCTGCCCCTCCTCGAGCAGGTGTGCGAGGCAGAACATGTTTACAGTGGAGGGCAGGAAACCTCCGACCTGCTGGGACCGGAGCTCACCTCCTCCAGAGGCCCTGCTGCTTTGCTGTTGCCTCTGAACAAATCTTCTGGTTAGTCTCTTTGTTTCAGATATTTCTTTGATTTTCTCACCACACTGAAGCTTTGATGATTCTCTGAATCAAATCTCATCTCTATTCATACTCGGATGTTTTTTTTTTTTTTTGCTTGGTTCTTTGAAGGATATCTGTGGTTCATTTGCAGGCTGCGTGTTAATTTCTAGAAACATGTTTCAGGATCTGGACATAACTCTGCTGTGTCAAAAATACTGCTAGACATAGGATTGTTTAATCATAGTTGATGAGTTAAATGGAAGAAACAACAAAGTAAAACGTCAAAGTTTGGGCATGCATCAAATCTAGAGTAAAGTAACTCAGATGAATGAACGGCTCCACGAATGTGACTAATCTGAATGATTGACTCATTTTGAGATTTTTTTTTCCGAAAATGCCCTGTAATGCTCAAGTGTGGTTGTGGCTAACTCAGAATATCTTGAACTTTGGTTTGCCCCATTTTTCTTCTTAGAGGGCCGTATGGAAACAAACAGCATCGCTGCCTTCTTGCTGTTGATCAGAAACCTGATTCGTCATCACCCCGTCAATCAGGAGAGCCTGCTGCAGTGCCAGGGGCCAAGCATCATCGGTGCCATGCTGAGCAAAGTAGGTTTCTCAGACACGGTTCCAGAAACAGCCTTATGCCTTCAGGCAGAAGGGCTGATTAGCATCTGCAAGTGAAATATCTGACCTTTTCCAGTGCCTTGTTGTGGTATAATTTCTCTGTAATGAATGGACCTGAAATGGCAATCACCTGCGTCAAGTGCTTGTGTGGGAGAACTGGTGCAGTTTGCCAAACTGCACACTTTCACTCTGAGTAAGAACAAAAAATATTTTCAAAAAGTGTTTTAATAAAATCAAATTTGTGTACAGAATCAGTTAGGGATCAACGAAGCTGTTGTTTGTGTCAATGCACGTGTTCTCCATTCTTATCCTCAACTTTTCCTGTTTCTGTCACAGCAGTCCAGCATCAGTAAAGTATCTGTTGAACTCAAAAGTTAAAATGTTGTTAGGATGACTGTTCTGGGTTTAACAGGATATGTTGAAGCATACTGTAGTAAGGAGGAGCATCCTGTAGGAAACCGTGTGTCTGAAGACTTTTTTTGCTGAGAATAAGATGAACATTCTCACAATGCTTAGACTCAAAACTCTCTATGGAAGTATAGATAAAAAACATTGTCAAATAAAAACAGATTCTATTTGACTGCATTTGATTAAACTCATATTAATAATATTTTAATGTACATTCTAAAAATCTAAATTCTTATAATAACTGTGCATCTTTTTAAACAACAGACCCTGCTTTTGTGTGTTGCAGGTTTCTGGCAACATGATGGACATGAATGTTGTGATGGCATGCCAGCTGCTACTGGAGCAGGTTTTCAATGAGGGCAACAGCTCACTTCTACAGCAACTCTACCAACACCTGCTTTTCAATTTCCGCATCTGGACTCAAAGCCACTTTGCTGTTTGTTTGGGTAAGGCCAAAGCAAGCCCCCGTTGTACCTTTGTAAGGTTTTGGTGTCTGCCGGTGCTGGTGTTGCGTGAGAGTGCGAACAGGAAAAAAAAAGCTGCAATTGTTTTTAAGTGCAAACTGTTACAGGAGCCAAAAGTGAATAATTCTAGGAAACTTTTGCACGTCTTCAATGTAGCGTTGCTTAACAATTTCACTTTTCAAGTGTGTTATTTTAACAAGTATTTTATTTTCTTCTGAAGCACATGTGCAGTACCTGTCTTCAGTGATGAACAAAAGCAAACAGCGCATGAAGAGGAAGTATGGAGTTCAGTATATTCTGGATAACATTCGAACATACTACAGGTAGAGCTTCCACAACAGAAGATTTGGGTATTATAACTGCTAAAATACTTCATCAATTGTGTCTGGCCAGGCAAAACAGATTTTACATAAGTAGTGTTTTAAACTAAGCAAAGGTAAAACATTAATTTTCCTAACTTCTATTAATATTCAAAAATGATTATTTTTTTTAATACTTTGCAATTTGGTCTAAGAATTTACCTTTAAAACAGCTTTTGAGGCATTGCTTGATATCCACCTTTTTAGTACAACATCGGCTTCTTATTTATAGATATTTCTTCTTCATATTACAACAACAATTCCACAATAAATCTGAAAAATGTACAAAAATGCAATTCCAAGTAGTAAATTTTGTTATTTTTTTAATGTAAAACTCACAACAAACAATTTTTATGTTTTATAACAAAGGTCAAAAGTGTACAGTCAATTTTAAAATATATTAATCTAAAAAACAAAGCAAAGAAAAGGTCAAAACACTAAAAAAATAAATTTGAAAAAATAAGCGTATCTGCTTAGCTACATAGCCTATAATTTTCCAAGGATGCTTTCCAATTTTCTGTTATATTTGTTATAAACCAAACTTTTCAAAGCTAATAGGCTTTTTGAAACGTTCATGTTTCATTATGAATGAAAACTACACTAATGGCGGGTCAGCTGCATTTCTACGTCATTGTAAACAACTGATGTGACTTTCTCACACACTGGTGAGTTCTGAGACTCTCAAGGGTTTATAACATTAGGCTGTCTGACAAAAAAAACTACCCGAAAGCCATTCCAAAATATTACTATAAAAAAAATTCATTTGTGCGTTTCAGTAATTTATATATTTCCTTTATATTTTTAAAAATCCAGCCTTACTAGTTATAATATTATTTGAAGTCGTAATACAAATATTGTTTCTGCTTACTAACTCATCTGCTGTTCTTTTTGACTGCAGTGCAGAGAAGAATGACTCCTCTCTGTCCGATGAGAAGCAGACGATTCAAACGTCTCTGTTTTCCGTGCTGAAAGACTTTCTCAAGTCTCCAACTACAGAGGAACTCCACAGTGTGCTTGCCTTCATACTGGCCTCAGGGGAAGAGCAGCAGGTAAGAACCATCCCTTTTGGCGTTCCTTTTTTGTAATCGGAATCATCTGGCTCACAGTTTTACTCCCAATTTCCAGCCTAACACTCCTGCATTCTTTGTAAACCATCGTGTTTCTGTAGCTTAACTCTCATTGATGTAGTGTTACCCTCCCTCCTTTAAATTTCTTGATAACATATCAGCTGCTCTTCTGTATGTCAGGTGGTGAAGGCGTTGGATATCGTGTATGAGCTCTTGAGGACCAGCCCTCCTCGTGAGCACGTGCAGACCGTGCTGCTGGAGTGGGGCATCGAGCAGCTATACTGCCTACTGCTCAATCCAGACCTTGGAGACGAGGGCAGGGAAAGGGTATTTAGGGTAAAAGACTGCTTAGAAACTACATTCTTGATTTTATCGTGTCATTCTCTGAAGTCTCGCATGAAAATAAAACACTCATCCTTGCTCTTGTGCAGGTTTTATACAAAATCCTTAAAAGCGAGAAGGTGTCAGAACGCAACAAGCATCGCATTAAGCTGAGGGATTTTGGATATCTCGGCCTGATTTGCTTTCTAGAGGACATCCCCATGACCATGACCACTGTGCGCTGTCTGTACGAGCAGGTCCTGGCTACAGGTAATAGGAAAAGTTTTGTTTTTACATAAATGGAAACATGTTAGACTGCCTCACTGACTTTCATGACTTTATCAATTGTTAGATTCACAAAATGTCTCTCAAACCAAAATATAAAGGAGTCGGCCTATGTTTACTCCAATAGTAACAATATTAATGTTGTTGTTTTTATTCATAGCATGAAAATACCATCCATAAATCTAGCACTTTGATTAGAGATCTCCAGATTTTCTCAGATTCTCATAGGGCAGGCAGACATTCTCCTACTCTTCTAACTGTAAGATAAATAATTTCTTGACTAAGTTTATTCAGTTTTAACCATTTTTCTGTTGCCCTAGACATCTTCACTGGCTTTCCAAAAGTCAGTAGTGGTGTGCTGAAAAGTGTGCTCTTGAAACATGATTTACTGATCCAAAGATGCAGTTCCCAGCCTTAATGTGCTACTTAACTGGGCTATTATATAAGATATTCCTCCAATTCCGTAACAAACTTGAAATCAATTGCCCTTTAACTTTAGACCCGTTGATGGACCACAACTCTACAGTAATTCCTCTTTCATAGAAAGTAAATTGTTCAGGTAAAAGTGACTCCTCAAGCAGGTCTTCCCCTAACAAATACGCAGCTGAGGTGAACCATGTCTCATTCCCAAGACAAACTGATAGATGCAACACTTTTCTCCTCCTGAAGTATCTGAGGAGCTCCAAATGTATTGCTCCATGGCTCCACTAAACTCCTTCTGCACTTAAGTTTAGCCTTGTCTCCGATGTTCCTCAAGCTAACAAATCTCTGCGGAGCTGCTTTTTCCATTTGTGAAAGTCCACTCAGCTTTTTTCATTAGCTCTCATCACCTCAGGTGACCTCTTCTTGATCTTTTGGTTGGCCAGCTCAAAGCAGCTTATTGCAACAGCTCCATACAGTTTATTTTCTCCGCAACAGTTGGCTGTAACGTGACATATTCAGCGTCCTGTTCTTCTGAATTTAATCCTCCGTCAAAAAACTCCCAAAAGCTTTGCAACTGTGTGCAAAACAAAGACTTTCCACGTCCTGAGCATCAACCACCTCCCTAAAAGTTAGCATACCGGCTGAGTTAAGGCACCGTCCTCATTCCCACAAAAAAAAAAAAATGATGCCGAGAGCACTTCATGTGAGGAAACCCACCAGCATTCCTCAGCTGAAGCCTTTCTGCAAAAAGGAAATTCCTTCAAGCTGATGAGCAAGACCGATCAAAGATAACAGATACGTTTAGCTGTAGTTATTAGTGTGTGAAAGGTCACTGAAAACAGACCTCCACTACCACTGGAGAAGTGATGCATCAATGCATTGAGTAATAGATATGCAGAAATGTTAAACAAATGCATTTCAACCATCATTTTATGCTATATTTTTTTTAATCATTTCTTACTTAACTAGGATGGTAATATAATTAGAGCTAATGATGTTTTGATTTCATGTATTTTTGTTGTATTTTAATAGTTTTCTTTTTTGTTGTGGCCAATCAGTGTAAAGGTTGTGGTTTAATGTAACATAAACCAAAAAAATGAGAAGTATTTCTTATTTATTGACCTTTATTTAATAGATCTTGATGTCATGTTTTTTGTTGTCTTTCTGTAAAAATTAAAGAACCAGAAATCACGATTTCTGTTGTTTTTCTACAGATGCAGCTCCTAACTTCAGAGATCTTCTGGCTGTGGTCAGCTTGTCCCATCGAGCTGAACTCGCCGTTCGACTAGATGTCTGTCGCAAGGTTTGCCTCAGATCCCTACCGTGAACTCACCTGCAAAGTAAAGGCACATTTTCTGTGTGGTGACAGGCTTTTCTTTGTTTTTTTTTCCTGTAAAATGACTCCAGCTCTTCCATCTGATCTACTCCAACGAGGATTATGTGAAGCAGCTCGCCAGGCAGCCCGGCTGGCAGGATATCCTGACCAAGCTCTATGTGAAGGAATCCTACGAAGCCCACGTCAACGACATTGCAGACTCCACCACTTCGGCTCCTTTTGACGCTAACTACAGACCTTTGCTGCGGAGAGATCAGTCTGTGGTCATAGAGGATTCTGCCACGTCCATTTTTCTGAACTACCGCAACTCGCGGGAAATTGAGGACGAGGAGGAAGAGGAAGGTCATAGGGAAATTTCTGAGGGCTTCTCGGATTTATCCCAGTCTCCCCCCAGTGGTGGAGGAGGCCCGCTGAAAAACTTGGAAAGCTCCGTCCATTTTAAGTCGTTTGATTCTGTGGATCAGGAGAGTCAGTCATCCTCTATTTCAAACGCAGTTGATATTAATTCAGCTTGTCCTGAAGATGAGGGAAAGGACTATCAGCCGCTCTCGCCTTTTGGCACATCGCCCTTTGATTTGGAATTGGGAGGCATGGGAGGGAGTGGCGCTCAGACCCCGGTAGGAAGTCTAACTAACACCCCTTCCCCCCTGGAGCACTTCAAACCATTTCCACCTCTTAGACCAAGGAAGAGCTCGAGTTTGTCCAACGTTCTAGATGACTCCAGTTATGTAGCGGAGCCTCCTACTGGAGACACAATCTCAAACACTTCCAACCCACAGGTATTACTTTACCTTAGATTTTCTTTGAAGATTGGAAGATGATTGCTATTAAATGTGTTTTTTTTTTGTATTTTAGCAGACCCCTGAGGAAGAGCTGTGCAACCTGCTGACCAACATCATCTTTTCGGTGCTGTGGAGCAGCAGAGGTGCAGAAGGGGCGGAGGATGTGATATGGAGGGAGAGGGGGCAGGTTTTTTCTGTTCTCACCAAACTGGGATCTTCATGCCAGCTGGTGCGTCCCCCCGATGAGATCAAACGCAGGTCAGTTATGATTTTAAGAAATGCCCGTTTTCACTCTTAACCTAGTTACCTGCAAACATTTCCGTGACATGTTGCAATGCTCTCAAAGTGTGTTGTTCCTTTTTGTGTGCCAGTCTTTTGGAAATGATGCTGGAGTCATCATTATCGGATTTGAGGGACGCCCAGGGGGTGTCTCTGCCTTTCTGTCCCAGCCTGGTCCGCCTCCTCCGACTGCTGCAAGACTTCCTGTTTGCAGAGAGGACAAGGGACAGGACTCTCTGGAGTGAAAAGGTACAGCTGTCTAATTCAAAATGTGCACAAAGTCCAAATACAACAAAGTTGTGATGTTGAAAACATGAAACTACTAGACGATAACAATGATTGTGAAGCCACAAAGATAAGTCAACTTTTTTCCACTCCTGGCAGCATTTGTTCCAAAAACACACAACAACATTACTGAGCTAAACAACACAAAAAGTGACATTTTAACATGATTTCTCCAAATCAAAACACCAAATTAATGGGAAATTGTTATAATCCATCAAACCAAGATGGAGGCTCTGTTACTTTGTCCTTTATTTTATCCAAGGCTGTACAAATTTGAGAAGGGGTACTTTTATTAACATACATTTAGGATCATTTTGACCTTACTGACTGAAACATACACCAAGAAGAACGACAGTTACCAGTTCATAAATAGACAATAAAGTTATTATCCTTAACAACTAGACCTGCACATGGCAGATTGCCTAATAACGTTTTTCTTAAAATGTTTGCTACTTTCCCCCAAAAATGTTAACCCTTAATATTTTACTAATTTTAAAAGGATTTATAAAAATGAAAAACAAACGTTTTTCCTTTCTAAAAAAATACTTACCTTTAGTTAGGAGTAGGATGATCAAACTGATTTTGCTCAGACTTGAAAACAGGCTTAACTGGTTACTTGACTGTTCCAAGGAGGTGCCTGATCCCCATCGAATCTTTAGGCAATCTGTTTATTAATCAGTCCAATCTTTTGTGAAGCTGTTTTCTAGATTTCCACAAAGTATCAAATCTTTATTTTTTGCATTTGCAGATTTATAAACCAGCTTTATTTTAGTCAGTTTTAATGACAAACTGTTTAAATTCAAGCAAAAACTGTTCAAAATTAAGTTTTGAGTTTTTAGAGCTTTTGCCTTAAATGAGAAAAAGCTTAACAATCTGTCAAATAGTTTTTTTTAAAAAATGTTTTAGCGAAACATTTTATTTTTAAATAAGCTTCTGAGGTTAGACTAAAAATAGATTTTTATTGTGAAAATTGTTTAAAACTGAACGCCCATGGATTGAATTCAAAGCGGGAGCAGTTGGTTGACACTGTGGGTGTTGTCGCTTTGAAACATTGGGTCAAATGTTTCTGTCTTGTGTGACAAAAGTTTGGAGTGGAGGTTAATCTGCATTTAAAGGTTGCTTCAAGGTGTGGAAACAGGTCTAACTTTTACGTTGGAGTCCAATGTTGACACTCCTGCCTTTGCAGATCTTCGAGGGAGTTGTGAACTTGTTGGACAGGTTGCAGGCCTGGCACAGCACCCCTGGTAGTCCTGGAAACACAGAACTGAAAGAGATGGCCCAGATTGGACTACGTATCATCACGGGATATATTCAGCAGCAGCACTCGCAGGTCAGCTGCACCCACAGCTCAATCAGCCAAGCACATTGTTCAAAGATAGGAAATCTTTGTCATTGTTCTATTCTTTCACAACCAACACATATTTAAGACAGATTTTTAAAAAAGATAGTTTTGAAAAGCTTCCCTGTTCTTATTTGACTTGATGAGTGCACGTGATAAAGACAGCTCTCAAAAACCAGGCCTTCTATGGGTACGGCATGGCATTCATTCCTGTTTGGGAGTGTTTTGTATGAAAGGGCAGCTCATCTTTGAGTTATGGCAGCTGTTACTGCAGGACTGTGGGCTTATGAGAGAGAGCCTTTAGAAATGTCCTGACTGTTAGGCTTTCAACTGTAAAACCTTTTCTCTCTTTCAAACTGTCCTTTAAAAGGTGTAAAAATCTCTGAAATAAAAAGCCTTCAGTTGAGAATAAAACCTAAATGTAAAAGAAACATGTTTTTCGGGGGGAGAAAGTAAAAAAAAAACAGATTGCAGTGATTGCTCTGCTTAGTTACGCCCCTCCAAAATTCTTTAAACAATAAAATCCATTAAAAGCTGACTACAATAAAATACATACATGTTTGGAACTGTTGTTGTTATTTAGTTTTAACATGGCTTTAAATTTACCATTTTAATCAATTTCAAGGTTTAAAAAATGTATTTTAAAAAAGTAAACTGATTAATAACTACTTTCATTTTCCACAAATTGTACTTTTTCCTTTCTGGTTAAGTCTTGTGTTGGTTTTGATTTTATAACTTTTTTTCCAATTATATTTCTATCTTCAAAGACAACTTTATTAGCAATCTTTTTGAAGAAAAACTAATTTGAAGCAACAACAAAAGAAAAAAAAAACAGCCGTAGAATTACTGTAAAGAAGGATAACATAGATGTATTGTGTTTTTTATTGTTTTTTTTCTGAATTTTATTAAATTTATTGAACATTTACTGCGTGAAATTGATCTTATGAGAGGGCTAACATAAACGTAGTAAAATTATTTTCTTTGTGCATCCTCAGGTGTGTGAGATGGCCTGTTTGAAGCTCCACAGCCTCCTCCAAACTGTGCTCTGTCTGAGCTGGGATGAGGTTTGCTTCCTGCTGGGGGAACTTGGCGCCCCCCTGTGGCCAGGAGGTGTCATAAATGACACCAACTGCAGTCAGTCAGAAACCTTTTCGCAGCTGGTGCCCATTGTCCGCACACTACTCGACCAGCATGCTGACCCCATTATGCTCCAGAAGCTGCTGCCAAACCTGCCCATCACCAACGGCAGCACCACCTTTGCACAGGACCTGAAGGCTTACTGTCACACACTGGAGTGGCAGAGCTTTTACCAGCAGCAGGTCTGACACAGCTTATTTTATTTAAAAAAGCAGTTATTTATCTTTTTTTTTGTTACAGGGGTCCATACTCTTGTGTCTTCTTTCTAAAACTGTACATTCTGATTGAATTTAAACGTGTACAAACGAAGAACCTAACCTCACCTTTACCCGGCCTGACCCATTTGAACTGATAAAACTTGGATCACATTCCTAACCTCCAGGTTGCTGACTTTCGCTGCGTTTTTAAACTTAAATCTAGTAATGCTTGAACCTGAAGATGAGGTATTTCACAAACGAATGCCAAACAGGTTTAATATATGCAGATTTATCATCCCTCTGTGTGACAGATCTCCTCGTCAATCTGGTTTGTTTAGAGAACTTCTGCGTACAGAAGCCTGTGATGCATTAGCTAGACTGGCATGACTTTGGCTGCAAAGATGTGAGACTAAACTAAGCAGTTTTAGTCTGATGGTTGTTAATGTAGGAAGCATTTCTAAATTTTTAATCTCTGAGGAGGTAAAACTGATGTGATATAACACACCTTCTGTCTTTTTTCATGTTATATTTTTTATTATTTGTTTTTGTGTTTTTCTTTAAATGTATCTGCAGATTCAGCCCACTAAAGAGCAGTACGAGCTGGACACGTTCGGCAGAAGTCACGACATCATGTCCAATTTTTGGAACTCAAGCTTTGACGACCTCATGAGCACAGCGTTCAGACGAGAAAAAGACAGATCAGAAAGCAAATCCAAGTTTCAGGTTAATGTTGACGCAGTATCATGCGAAAGCGCCCTCAGTATTTGAAGGCAACCTATATTTTGGTAGTGTTTCTTGGGTGTCACAACACGCTCTGCAATAAACATGTGCTTGACTGTAAATGTGTGCATCAACAGGAAATGATTGTAGACCCCTACCTCAAGCGACTTCGGAGTGAGACCAACAGGCACCTTGCTTGGCAGAAGCAGAACTCCAGCCAGCAGATGGTGGTACTGCAACACTGGAGATCTCTCCGCAGACATTTTACCAATGAGAGGGGTGCATGGGCCAACAGGTACCCATCGCCACCTTTACCTGCAAAGACCCGTAATAAATATGAGTCGTTGCACCTTAACTCTTCCCTTGTGTCTTGCTGTCAGAGTTCAACCAGAGGTCAAATGGAAGCTGTCCAACGCTGAGACGTACTCAAAGATGCGCCTCAAACTCGTGCCCAACTACAACTACGACGCTCACTGTGAGGCCAGTGCCCTCAGGGACAACATGGGTATGAAACAGACATTTTCTAAAAGTTATTTACGTTTGCTTGAGCTTTTCTGCAAAGCAAAGTGAGGCACTGAAAGGTTTTTTTTCACGTGCAGGAGCTGAGAGCCCCCGCAGCTCTGAACCCATCCCACTCGCTGTTGCAAAAGAAGCAAAAGTGAGTGTCATGAAAGATGATCAGCTAGGAGAAGAGGACCTCGTCTTTCTGGATAACGAGTAAGAATTTCTGCAGCATTTCTTTAAATATGCAGTAATCTAGACGGTAAAACGAGGTGTAACACTTCTACCTTCTCAGGGTGGAAGGAGAAGACGAGAGCCAGAGAGAAAAGCTGGTTCTGTCTGAAGATTGCGAGCTCATCACCATTGTGGCAGTGGTTCCAGGCCGATTGGAGGTCACCACCCACCACCTGTACTTCTATGATGGCAGCAGTGAGAAAGAAGAGACAGAGGAGGGTAGGAGGAAGTGGTTTTAGTAATATATAATCATTATTCATTTTCTTGCTCAGCCTCTTGTGAAAAAAGCAACTTTGTGTTTCTTTAGGAATTGGGTTTGATTTTAAGAGACCTCTGTCTCAGCTCAGAGAGGTTCATTTGAGGCGCTACAACCTGCGGCGCTCCGCACTAGAGCTGTTCTTCATAGACCAGTCTCACTACTTTATCAACTTCAAGAAGAAGGTGAGGGATTTTCACACTGAAATTATGTTTTCTATCTTAAGTAACTATTGGAATTTAATCAAAGGTGTATAATGTAAAACTTACAACTAAATGGTTAAAGTTAAATGTATATATTTTTTATTTGTAATTAGTTTAATTTTTCTTTATTGTATTTTCACTTTTTCTATACATTTGAGAAAGCAGCTACCATAAATTTAGGAGTCCAAGTTGGGATTTTTATCATAGTTTGACCGGAGGTGTGACCTATACTCAGGTGCCACTTGTATGTGTTTTTAAACAATAAACAGCAACCACAAGAGGGCGCTGTCGGTAGTTGTATCATAGTTTACTACTGACAGTAATGTAGAAGAAGCAACCCTAACTGTTCCCTTAAAGTGGGATTGGTGACAGAGGATCAAGAATTAAATTGATTTAATGATTTAAAGTGACATGAATTAGATTAGTTGACTTGTTCGCATGTTATGCCATGGTTATCTGAATAATTGTTCATATGTTTACTAATAAACGAAATTCCTTCTATGTTCTATGAAGCTAAAAATGCATCAAGGTGTTAACAGTAGTGAAGTGTGCTTAAATCGGTCCACTATTGTTGTTATCTGTTCAGTTATTTTGAATTTACCTTTCGAGATTAAATATCTATTCATGTTTACATATTTTGTTAATCCATTTCTCCAAAACGTGCGACTTATATATAACGTTTTTCTTTTTATTATGAATTGATGCATAATAAAAGTTGCAACTTGTACTCTGGAGCAAGTTCTAGTCCGAAAATACGGTAGTTTATAAAAGTTGTGAAAGTGTTTCTCTGTATTGCATCAACATGTTTCAATGTCTAGAAGCTGTGGAGAGCAGTTTATTTTTCCTTTCAAAATGGACATATTTTCCCTTTTCTCACTTGACAATAGAAATCAGAAGCTTAACACTTTGAGTAGAGCCTTATTTTGTAATTCCTACAACAACAGATGCTTTTTAGTTTACAAACATTTACATATTCGCCACAGGCTGATTGTACATTCAAATGCAGCACTTGTATAATTCTGCTCTTCATCAGCGTTCTGGCCCTTCTATTATCAACGCAATGTGCTGTAACACCAATCCATACAATAATTGATGCAGACTGTTGAACTGTGTGAGCCGCTTGTCTTAAACTGAGGTGAAGTGAAGAACTGTTCTCTAGCCAAATGATGGAAGAACACAGCATTCCAACACTTTAATCCTCAATGACATTCAATATTTACATTAAGTATATCTATGTCTTTAATTCCAGGAAAAGGGAGCAACGTTTACCTATAATTATGTCCATTTATCATTTTTCTGAAGCTTAAAATAAGCATTTCAAATAGCAATAACATTTTTACTCCTTGTTTAAAATTAAGATGAAGATCAAACCTTAACTTTTCGCATTACTCTTCTTTGTTCTTTAGGTACGAAACAAAGTGTACTCCAGGATTCTCGGACTGCGACCTCCAAATCTGTTTTACTTTGGCTCTCGCTCTCCTCAAGAGCTCCTCAAGGCTTCAGGCCTCACCCAGGTGTTTATTTACGTAAATATGTAGCTGGCTTATTTTCTGCATAAAGAGCCTTTTGTTTGTGGCCTAATGCAGTCAAATTCTGACCTTAACAGAAATGGGTGTACAGAGAAATCTCCAACTTTGAGTATTTGATGCAGCTGAACACCATTGCTGGACGAACCTACAACGACCTGTCGCAGTATCCCGTGGTGAGCATGCCGCCCCTGTCTATGTGTGTCATTGCTAGTGGTGCTTTTATCAGCGCAGGCTGGCTGCTTGCAGCATCAGGATTAGTTTGTATTTGTTTTGTTCCTCTCCAGTTCCCTTGGGTCCTGTGTGACTACACTTCTCCTACTCTGGATCTGAGCGACCCTTCCATTTTTAGAGACCTGTCCAAGCCCATAGGTGTGGTCAACCCTCGTCATGCACAGAATGTCAGGGAAAAGTAAGCAGTGTGTGCAGTGTAAACTTTTGAAGTTCTTTTTTTGTCTTGTGTAAATAAGAAGGCTTTGCTTTCTTTAATTAGATATGAGAGCTTTGAAGATCCTACAGGCAACATTGACAAATTCCACTATGGCACACACTACTCTAACGCAGCAGGAGTCATGCACTACATGATCCGCATGGAACCATTCACCACCCTGCATATCCAGCTGCAGAGCGGCAGGTGAGAATTCAAGGTGTGAAGCATTGTGGACTTTTGGAGTTTCATTTCTAACTCATTCATGCTGCGTTTGCTCAGGTTTGACGTTGCAGACAGACAGTTCCACTCAGTGGCTGCAGCCTGGCAGGCTCGCATGGAGAGTCCAGCCGACGTCAAAGAGCTCATTCCAGAGTTCTTCTATTTCCCAGAATTCCTGCAGAACATGAATGGTGGGGTGATTTGCAAACTTTAGCCAATATGCCTAAGCGGTGAAAGCTAATCCATCACTGGTGTTGCAGGCTTCGACTTGGGCCGCTTACAGATCTCTCAGGAGGCGGTGACAGACGTTGAGTTGCCCCGCTGGGCGACATCGAGGGAAGACTTCATCAGAAAGCACAGGAAAGCCCTGGTGAGTCTCCCCAAACATCCAGAGCATAGGTTTGCTCTCTAAATGTTTTGGGTTAAGTTCAAGAAAAGCAACCAATGTTTTTAACTGTAGGAATCTGAGCACGTGTCCAGTCACCTCCACGAGTGGATTGACCTGATCTTTGGTTGCAAGCAGAGAGGAGAAGAAGCAGTGAATGCTCTCAATGTCTTTTATTACTGCACGTATGAAGGTAAGCACACAATCAGGACTGCTCATAAAGGAAAAATAACAAGTAGTAAAAAGATCTCCCAAACTGCTTAAAATATTTAGATTTGGGGCTGAAAATTTACTTTATTGATTGCAAAAATACTTTTCTGTATATTTATCTGTATCTTCATTTAATGGTTTAAGTGTCATGTAAAATGAACCTCTCACACACGACCCCAAGATTGTTAAGACTCTAATTTATGCTGCAAGTGATCAATATCAGCCACTGCATTTGAAATTATTCAGTCTTCACTTTTTTACTTTTGAGCTTTAGTTGAAGCACAAATGTACAAGGAAGATTTTTTGGTTGAGTTTCCTGGGAAATAAGTAAACAGATTAGGCTATAAACTGTTGCATCAATTACTGAAAAATATATTTTTTAGCACTTTTAGAGAGTGGTAACAATAATGTACTGTCTTGGAACATTTTAAAATTTACACTAATTGATTGACTTACTGGTTGGTTGGTTGGTTGGTTGATTGATTGATTCATTCATTCATTCATTCATTTCAAGCATTGTAGCCAAAGCAATAAAGAATTCACACAGATTTATCAAAAAAACATAAAAAAACAAAGAAACACTTAAATGACATTTGGTTAATTAAATATAGTGAACATTAACTAAAGACATGCAGATCTTGGTTTATTGCTTCAAAAAGAAGTGGGAAGAAACAAATTTATATAATCCCACCCCTACTGAGTTAATTCATTTTATAGTTTAAAATAGTTTTCTGATCCGGTTCTGATCAGACAGATTCTTTTGAAGTTACAAACTCAAGTGCAAGATTGATTATCTTCAGAAAACATTCAGAAAAATCTGCTGACTACTATTGTGTACAAATCTGTCATGGTTTTGTTTTTCTGCTCCCTCTTGCAGGAGCTGTTGATCTTGATGCGATCGCTAATGAGACTGAACGAAAAGCCTATGAGGGCATCATCAGCAACTTTGGACAAACCCCATGTCAGCTTCTTAAGGTAAAAATTCTAATTCAACACTTCTGCGTAGAATTCTTCACTCGGTTGACCTTCGCTTTTAGGAAATTGTGTTTTCTGCCGTTGTCCAGGAACCTCATCCTTCTAGGATGACAGCTGAGAATGCAGCCAGACGGCTGGCCCGTCTGGATACTCTACCCGCAAATATCTTTGAGCACCTAGCTAAACTCCGTTCTTTTAAAGAGGTGTGCTTAAATAGTGATTTTCAGCTATCATTTTTATCAACAAATAATCAATAATGGACTAGGTTCACGTGTTGATTGTTTGTGTGTCAGGTGGTCAGTGATGGCATTCCTTTGGTTCAAGCACTGGTACCAAAGACCCATCATCGCTCCTCCATTATCCAGGGATCTAATATGCTGGTATTGTGCTATTTTTTAAATGTGCCATTCATTGTCAAAATGAGTCTTAGTTTATGTCTCATTGTCCTGTTGTTGCTACAGGTGAGTGTCAGTTCCAATGGTTTGATAGGGACGCACAGCTGGCTTCCATACGACAAAAACATTGCCAACTACTTTACCTTCAACAAAGACCCAACAATGACCAACCCAAAGTAAGTGCATCCTTTAGTTGCTGGCAAAAAACATAAATCAGTTTCACTTGTTTGTATTGAAGTGAAACATCTGTGCAGCAATCCTTGAAAGGTGTTGAAGTCACTGGTTCAGTGTCTTCTCACAAAAACAACAAAGTTAATCAAGATATCTGAATCCAGTCTGGTTACGGTTTAATCACTGCATGTAAATATCTGCAGTGAAAGCCCAGCAGGCTGCTTTTAAACTGTGAAAATTCACTGTTGTGTTTTAGAACTCAGCGTTTCTTGAGCGGGCCTTTTTCCCCCGGAGTGGAGATCAGCACTAAGGTGTTGGTGGTGTCCAATGACGGCCGGCTGCTGTTCAGCGGAGGGCACTGGGACTGCAGCCTCCGGGTCACCCAGCTGGCCAAAGGAAAGTTAGTTGGCAGGATCTGCCGGCACATTGGTGAGCTCTTTGTCTCTTCTCACAGAAGAATTCCTTTTCTTGTCTGAACTGTATCTTCATGAGGACCTTTCTTTGTCACAAAGACATTGTTACCTGCTTGGCTCTGGATCTCTGTGGCATCTACCTCATTTCTGGATCAAGGGACACTTCCTGCATAGTGTGGCAGGTGATACAACAGGTGTGTAGAAACATCACTGTGGATCTGATGGGGTCAGTTTGAGGTTTTTTGTAAACGTTTCTTTCTCTGTTCACCAGGGAGAGTTCTCCTGTGGTCTGTCTCCTCGACCGGTCCAGATCTTCAGTGGACATGACCAGGAGGTGACCTGTGTGGCAATCAGCACTGAACTGGACATGGCTGTTTCCGGGTCAAAGGTCAGAGAAGTTGCTTTAGTCTCTTTTGCATTAGGTAGGAATGAATGTGTATTTTTCTTTTCTCCAGATGGATAACAGTAATAATTATTTTGTTCAAATGGGGAATGAAGTTGATCTTTTTTTTGCTTTTAGGACTAAACATAAATTTTTGCAAACACAAAACTACATTAAATTAAACCAAAAGGTTTTCTCATATAATAGTTTAGTTTTAATTATTATAAAAGGATTCACAAAATCTAAACTTTTTAATTCTCTAGGAAGTGGGACCTTGTGTTTGTCTGCTAAAAGAAACAGATTTGATTCATAAAAAAAGACAACAGATGTCTGACAAACCAACAATAGCTTCTTTCTCAATGGACCCCAAAACTTTAATTTAATCTGACTGCCAAATATTCAGATTCCTTAATTTAACCAAGCTGGGCCAGTTTAAATATAACTTTTGTCTGAATTAGACAAATCTTTTTCACGTGTGAGGTGCTTTAAAGTAAAGTTCATGTCATAAACATAAATTCTATATTCATTCAAATTTAATGTAAATTTGATATGTTATAATCCATTTAAACTGAGCATGAAAACCTTTGCAGGTTTCTAAAAATATTTCTTTGTGGGTGAATTCTAGAATATGACGTAACATTAACGGAAGAATTTTATAGTTTTAGCTATGTGATGAAGATATTTGTAAGTGTCTAAAAAAACCTCCCAAGCGGTAGGATGAGAGTATGTGAATAAATAAACAAACCCGGTATTTATAATCCAGTGTTCTGGGTAAATAAATTAGAGTTGAAATCACCCAAATCAAGCAACAGCAAGTAGAAAGTGTAGGTTCTTTTTTTTTTTTTTTTTTGGTTAACAACAATCAGACATTGCAAATAATAAATTGTTGCAAATATTATTTTAGAGAGGTTACTAATTACATTTTAATTTCACTTTTTGTTTTTAAATTTCCAATAATTTAAATCTCTTTTTTATTTTATTTTTTTATGCCTTTAGGTGTAATTTGCTAACTATTTATTTATTTAATGAGTTTCATTTTACTTCTTCTAACTTCTTTCATAACAAAAAATATTTTGTTTGGGCCAGTAACAATAAATGATAAATGTAACTTATAATAAATTGGTTCTCTATTTTACCTAATAAAATCATTTTTTTGTTAAATGTATTAGTCCTTTCATTTTTCTTTAAAATAAAAAACTTCTACTATTTGTAATTAATTCATTTGTGTGCATTTTTCTTAGTTTGATATTTATGTTCTATTTTGTATCTACTGTCAGCATAATTTTAATAGATACAAAGCACAAAAAGCCATAAAAAGGAAATGAAATTCTGATCAGAAGTCCTTCAGTGTTCTTTTTGAACAATGTTTCAGTTGATACTTACTCGTACCATAAAAGTGCATTGATAGTCCTAACTGTAGCGTTTGTGGCACGTTAGGACGGGACCGTGATCGTGCACACGATCCGGCGTGGACAGTTCCAGCGAACACTGCGGCCTCCCAGCGACAGCTGTGTTCCCATGCAAATCTCTGAGCTCCAGGTGGGCATGGAAGGCCACATCGTGGTGCAAACATCACAGAAGGAGCACTGTCACACCAAGGTACGTGAACAAAAGGCTGCAAGTGCAAGCATGAGCAGTTTTATCTGTGCTGTCCCAACATTCACACTGTGCTTGTTCCCACAGGGCAAATACTCCATTTATGTTTACTCAGTCAACGGCTGTCTGCTGTCCTCTTTCACCATGGAGGAGCAGATAACAGCCGTCCACTTGGTGTCGGAGTATGTCATCCTTGGAAGCATGCAGGGAAGTCTCCACATAAGAGATTTGTACAGGTAGAGAAATGCCATCGTAATCAAATCCAGAAAGCTCAGAAGTTTTTGTCCCTCCGTCCTAAAGCTGTTGTGTTTGGCAGCCTGGATGCTCTGGTCACACCTCTGGCCTTGAGGGTTCCTGTGAGGAGTGTGTCTGTCACCAAAGAATGCAGCCACATTCTAGTGGGACTGGAGGATGGAAAGTTAATTGTGGTGGGGGCAGGGAAGCCAGAAGAGGTGAGAGACAAGGGTGGGGGTCGTCAGAATATGTGGTTGAGAAGAAATGAGGCCAAAAATTTCAGAAGAATGTCTTATTTGAGATTTTTTAGCTTTGAACATGTGTGTCCCTTCCTCTCCGTCTCAGGTCCGCTCCGGACAATTCTCCCGTCGCCTGTGGGGCTCCACACGTCGAATCTCTCAGGTGTCGTCAGGTGAAACTGAGTACAATCCCATTGAGAACGTGAGCAATTGAGGAGAGCCACTGAGACTGAACTCTGAAGAGCCTTAAGGGATGCAAATTTGCTCACCACAATCTTCTCCTTTCTCGCTGGGAAATCTGAATCCTAAGCCACTGGTCTCTCTGAGAGAGCAACTATACACCGCACTTTCTATAGTTGAGTGATTTTATATTTGAATGCATGTTTTATTTTGTGCTGTTCATTTTTTATCAGCATTATTCCAAAGAGCGGCCTTGTTGGGTATGTGAGGTTATGAATTATGAGGGGGACTGCAGTCGCTCTAAAGCTGCGTTTACTCCAAACGCGATTTGCGCAGCAAATTTTGCGTGAGCCGCCTCTCTTTTGCAGTGCGGCAAATTCATGGATGTTGTTGAGAGATCAGGTTTATTTATTATGAAGAGCTCTTCAAAAACATCGGCAATGTTGTCTCCATGTCTGGGTTCATGAGATCATTCAAAGATTCTCTCTGTACCGTGGTGTTTCTGTGTCTCTGTGACCCACTTTAAAAGGCTCACTGTCCCGCATTAACCCCAGAAGGGAAAATAAATCCAAAAATAAAATTAGGGGGCCTTTTTTATTATTGTCTTTATGAAAATTAGAAAAATATCACAAAGTTCAGGAGGTCCGAGCAGCCTACTCCTCCCGCAGCGGTTCTGTCTGTCTGTCATTGGATATGTATTCCACCGTTGATCGATTCACTGAAAGCGTCACAAAGCAGTTTCCCTGATTGGTAGATGAGACGCTGCGACCTAGGCAAAATATTGTACAAATCGCGCCGCAGGACGTCAGATTGTGTCTGTACCATTGACTTGACAATGTAACTGGCCACCTCTGCGGCGCGTATCACATTTGGTGTGAACACAGCTTAAGAGCCCACTCTCATTACACCAGTGTGCCCGTGCTAGAGTCCATTTGACCCCAAAGTTTGACTCTTTTGGGAGCTGCGATTTGTCTGGTGCTGACCCGAGCACTGACTGCTGGCTCGCCTTGCCGGGGACATGCCACGCCAGCTACCTCTGGACTTGAGAATGGGATATCAGTGCTGTGATCGCAAACAGTGATGGATCAAAATCAGCGTACACTTTTGCAGTACCTGGACACTGACAGCCGAAAGAGTTTATAAGCGCAACCAGGAACTGGTGTGCTGTGAGTAGACTCTGAATCAGATTTCAGAGAAGTGACTCACTTATCTGCAGATGGAGCACAGCAAACTCCCTGGGCCCCACGTCTTGGCCTCCTTTGTTGTCGCATGGCTGTGGCCGGTGCACTGTCAAATGTCTTAACCCACTTTGGCATCTTCTTAAAACTCCTGAAAACTTGAAAAAACTGTTGCAGACATCGCTCGAGGCTTCCACGTCGCAACACTGGGGAAGACCACAAAAAGATGTTTGTGAAGAGACCCGGGGGGCGAGAATGCGTTTGTCTGTGTGTGTAGACGGGGCGTGCATATCTTTGAACTTGTGCTGTAGTGGGTTTCAGTGGGTAACGCCTGCTCATCCTTGCAGCAGAAATGCAGAAGTTCTACATGTAAGGCTCTAAGCAGTGTGAAACTGTTACAATTAAAGCAGCACATGCTTTAATGGTCAAGTATGTGAAATATATTCACCTTTTTATCACAGCTGAGCTGCAATGCGATTAACCTCAACAGAAGAGCTGTTGCCTTCCACACAAAATGACCTTTATAAATGCTTCTGCTATGTTTTAACAGCTCACCATGTCCAAGCTCTGATCAAAGAAGTGCCTTTTTATACTCGGGCCTCATGTAAACCATGTTTCTGCAAAACTGTGTTTTGGTTATTGTAATTGTATCTGCGGATCTGTTTGAATGTGTTTGACTTCCCCACTGTGAGAGCGATACAGTGAGAAAACACATTAGTTGGCTGAATGAATAAACTTGTCTGTACTGGTGTTGTGCCGCAAAGGAGATCTGAAGACATGATGACTCTTTACCATGTGATTGAGCTTTATAGGAATGCATTTCCTGCCCACGTGTGTGTGTCTCTGTGTGTGAGTGTTACTGTGGCTGGAACAGAGTAATAATTCAGAGATACCATGATAGATGAGAACAATGTGGGTGAATGGAACGCACATTATATTTAACCTAGATGCAAATAACCTGTTTTTTGTCAACGAAAATGGACAATTTTGCAAAATAAACTGTAATTTGATTGTGATTTGTGTTGTCTTAAAGGGGATGTGTCGTTACTCTGTATGTTAAATGTAGAAGATCACATTTTGTGCATTTGTACAAGTGTCTGTGTTGCTCTGACCTTTGTGAAAGCTCAGATATTGTTTGAGTGCATCATGTTTCTGTTCCTCCAGTCACAGCATCCACCATCACAATTCAGCTCCAGGTTTCGCTCTTCAGTGTGTGTGTTTTTTCTTCTTGAGACCCCTCTGAATGCCTTATGTTTAGGCCAGCACTGCCTTGAAGTGAAATTCACTTGTCTTATAATATGTAATAACTGTTGATCTAGGACCATGTTGGAAATACAGCTGACTTTCTGAAAAAAAGGGCTTTTTTGTCCTCCTTTGCAGAAGTTTGCACTCCAAGTTGATCTTTCCTTAAAATGTGGTTAATGTGGTTTGGAAACTGTAACCACATTTTGCAATTCTTGCCTAAGATCATTTTAGGAGGACGTTCCAACCACAAGGAAGGAAATGGATCTGCTGCCACCAGTGTGGATGATCCAGCTCATGATGTGAACCCTGTGTCAGTTGAAAAGGTCACAGTGAGCTGAGGCCCATGCACTTAAAGAGGAGACTTTGATCTCCTGAAGGGTCGAACATCCTGTCAGCCTGCCTGTAAACACATCTGTGAGGGCACAATTTACTGGGGAGAGCAGGGGGTGAGGTGGGTGGTAAAACTCTACTCAAATAGCAACATCATAGAGTGAATGAGGAAGGTGGAGGCATGAGGGGGAGGGGGCGCGAATGTGCTCCTGCTGACAATGGAGGGTGGAGTTAACACCTTGTTCTCGCCATGTTGCGCCCTTCCTGAACCCAAGGGGGTGGATGTCGGGAAATGCCCCAATTTTGGGGTTTTAGGTGCGCTTGCCTTGATCCACAAAAACCCTCAAACAGACCTGTTGTAACTCGTGTGCTATTCTAGGCACTTTAACATTGGGAGTTGGGTCATCTAGACCCACTAGACAGCGCGCTGAACCTTTTTTCTTCAATGATTTGTGATCTTTACTGGTGTCCATGGATTACATGAAATCCTCCTCACCTTTGTTCACCTTCGTCATGGTAGGGATAACACCTCAATGTAAGGGTGGGGTCATAGGATAGTACAAGGGTTAAACAACCTCAGCTCTTCATCCTTTACAGTCCTTTTCTCTTTGGTCTGTAAACGACATGTTTTCTTTCTTCCCCTTTTTTTGTTTTATCGCCCTCACCCATGTGGGAATACGCAGGAACTGGGTCCTATGATAATAACAGCGTTCTCTTGAAGATACATTTTTTAGCTGATTTGAGATAAACTGACATTTATTTATAATTTGTTAAGAAATTGTTTCCTCCCATAATGATTGATATCAAGTTTTGACCGTTTTTTTTTAAATAAGTGAAGAATAAAGCCCTGGGATTCAATAGGAGTCAGAGTTTTAATTTAAAACACAAATCCTGCTGATGCTGCCAAGTTTTTTATTTATATGGAAATTTATAAAGTGAAAAATGATTGGCAAGTTGCAAATGTAATTGTATATTCTTCATGGTATATGGCGCTAATTCTCAAAGTACCATTTAACTCGGGAGTTTTCTTAATTAGCATCACTTTAAATGGAAAAAAACAAACAATATTTTTTAATATAAGTGGAAATAAATTCAAACATAAAGGGGCAAAATGCGATACAGCATTATTTTTTCTCTTTTTTTTAGCAGTGGTTGATTTTAATTGTTAACTGCAGGGACAAACCTCCACCTATCTGCTGTCTTATAGAAAACCTTTTTTCTTTTTAAGAGAACAGCAAGTTTGGGCAATTTGCCCATTTTGTATGTTGTTTTCTTGTTTTTCCTCCATCTTTTTTTTTAAATCATTTTTGTTAAAAATAAATAAATAAATGAACTTGTTTAGTATGATCAACAAATTCCTCTTTATAAGCTTTTATTTATAATGTTTTAGAAGTGCTGGACAGGATTGTTGGTCCAATTGTAGTCTCCATGACCTGATTCCTCAAAGGGGTTTCAGTACAAAAAGTCAGAGATGTTTAAGTGTTAAAATCTTTTAGTACCATTTTTTTCATTTCCACTGTTGTCATTGTGCATTTCTTGCTGTTTTATAAAACAATTTCCTTCTAAACTGCACAATTTAGGAATTGATCATATAACAACTCCTAACTCCTGCAAATTTATAAAAATCCAAAACAATTCGACACGGTAATTCCAAAACTTTAAAATAATTCCACAAAAGTGAATGTTTTGAGCTGGGGTATCCTTTTTCTGTAAGTGAGATAAAAAAATGCCTTTCAAACATGATTCAAAGTGTTTCCTTTTCTTTTTGTCTCCTCTGATCCCTCATCCTGCTTTGAAGTGCGAATGGTATTGTCAGACAGATCTCCTCATTTGTTTCCCTCTGAAGTCTCCCACCCCCAAGCTAATGCTCTGACCAAAATTTACAAGGTGTGTAATTTACCCTACGATGGTTTCTAATCTTTTGAGATGCTGAGATCAAACAGCACATCTTCAGAGACGCAACTTGCTTGATTCCCATGTTCCCTCCTTTGTTTTAGATAAGAGCTTTCCACTTTGGTGTGCAAAAACTCCTGTAGGATGGCAAAATAATGTGATGTCGTAAATACCCATTTTAAAGGGGTTTTCCCAAGGATTTAAGCATCAACTGCTAATAAGTGGTGTGAGAGAATACATCTTACATTTAAAAAAAAAAGAAATGGGATTCAGTCCAAGATTGTGCTTTTGTGATTGTGTGGCATGGACTTGTTCTTTAATAAGACCATGCAAGGATAATAAATAATAATAATAAAAAGTACTAGACGACCGAAAAGTAAAAAAACATGGAATGTCATTAAAAAATGTTAGTTTGAAACACAGAACTGTTGTCCCAAAGGCTTAAAATCTGAAAACACCTTAATCGGCACACCTTATGGACATACCTGTTATCATTATCGTCACTATTTTAACAAAGTTACAACAAACGTTTGTTGAGTAATTGTGAATGCTTTTTTAACCAGAAACGTGGTTACCGAGGCAGGAAAAAGGGAAAACCTGGTTTTCCGATGTAGTTTCCCTAAAGCGAAGGTGATGTTCTTCAAGTGAATAGTTGCATGACAAAGAAGGCTGACCCTCTAAACTTTCAAAGGATACCAGCAGCTATGAAAGGGGTTATGATGTTCCTGTGAGTTTAGGGGAGGATCTGAAACCTGCTGCTGAGCAAGTCAAACGGATTTCTGGGCCTAAACATAGGTAAACACACAGACTTTATGGTGGATGCAGTTTAGTTTAGGGACATTCTGTATATTTAACATTTTAAAACACATTGTGACACAATTTCAGGAAAAGAGCAACGCTGTTTTCCTGATGAAGTATGGATAAATGTATCCACAAAATTACTTTGGACCTTTCATTTTTCATAGATGGCTATAAGCTTGTGCCTTAATTGTTAAACTCCATGATTATGATTTCTGCATTATATTAAAAAAGGTTGTGTGTTTTTAACTACCCACTGTATTCATTCAATATGCACTGAATCTATTCAATAATGAGTCAGATGTTCAGCTAGTCTTTTTGATTTCTATTCTGTACTTTTAGTTGACCACAAACTCTTCAAACAAGAAAGATTTTTGGTCAAAATGGACTATAATACTTACAGCTTAAAGCAGTGCACGAGTGTTTCAGCATTTTACTTTTGAAAAATCAGAATTTAAAGAATATTTGTAAAATCTGTTCTTTAAGATAAATGAGAGATTTCAGTCTGAAAATTATTCATTCATTCATTCATTTTCTTAACCGTTTTTCCCTTTTGGGGTCACGGGGCTGCCGGAGCCTATCCCGGCCACTTGTGGGCGAAGGCAGGGAACAACCTGGACAGGTCGCCAGTCTGTCGCAGGGTAGAATGTCCACAAACACACATCCATTCACTCTCACACTCACACCTAGGGACAATTTAGAATTGCCAATTAACCTATGAAGCATGTTTTTGGACGGTGGGAAGAAGCCGGAGACCCCGGAGAGAACCCACGCATACACGGGGAGAACATGCAAACTCCACACAGAAAGGTCCCCCGTTGATGTCGTTTTTCAGGTCCCCCAGCCGGGACTTGAACCAGAGGCCTTCTTGCTGTGAGGCAAGAGCGCTAACCACTGCGCCACCGTGCAGCCTGGTAAAAATGTTATGTGTTTGAAAACTGTTTCAATTTAATTTTCATGTTTTATGTCACAGGGACAGTGCACATTAGAAGCATGCAATGTGTCAGAATTACCCCAATGACGTTTTTTCATCTGTAGTCCCTGGACAAATATTAAAATTGTCTAAAAATCCAAAAACGGCAATTAAAAATATCAATAAAAATTATCTCCAATGCAAGTGCAATTATAAGACCATCGTTTAAAATACCCATAAGTGTCATTAATGAAACATTAAAATGAATATAAAAGGCACATGTATTTGCATAGATCAGACAAAGGGGAGAGGCATATAATAATTTAATGTAAACAATTTTGCTGTGTTTGGAGCAAGTTTTTGATGTGCTTTTTAAACAGACTGTATGTGGTAACTGTTCTGATAGTCTGAGGGACAGTATTCCATTCTTTGTGGTCTAAACTAATTAGGAGGTAATATGGAACAGATTTCATTGCTCAAGTTTGTTTAAAAAAATTCTTTGTGCACAAATTTGCATCATAGTTTTGTAAAAAAAGAAATCTGCCTCTTTCTCCAAACGTTTCCCTACCCTGCATTTAATGAATTTCAACATCATTTAACTATCCTATTATTGCTGTCAGGAGGGTGCAAATAAAAAAAAACCACACGTGTTTCTTGAATTAATAAGCAGTTCTTGGTTTTTGACCTTCACCGTTTTGCAGGATGCAGCCAATCAGGGAGCCCGTCTGAGAGCGCCTGCCTGGGAGGAGGAAAAAAAGCGCAGGAGAGACTGCCCTTCTTTGCTATTGCAGAGCTGCGGGGAAGCTGGAGCCTGTGTATCCCGTGAGCTGAAACAGAGGAAACTTTGTTAAGCTTCATTTGTACAGAGGAATATATTGAAAGACAGATATGCATGCTCGGATTTTTCGCATCTTGAAACCGCTCTGTCGTGCGTAAAAACGTCAGAAATGGACACTTTCCGAAATGCAGAACCAGCACGTTTGATGGGAAGCTGGCTTTTTTAATTAGGCTGCATTGTGCCAGAGTTTGGACTTTTTATGCCATTACTGGAAGCCAAGAGTGGGGTCCCCGTTCCCGTGTTAGTTCAAAGTCAAGGATCTTGGAGTCTGAAGCTATGGAGCGAGTCGCCGTCTGCGCGCTTCTGTTGTTGGAGGTAAGTAACGGTTAATTAAGGCTTTTCCTGCACATTGACTCGTGTTGGATTAACAGATTTTTTCTTTTGTCTCTCAAATTAAAGAGGCTTTGGTAAAACTCTTCCTGCCTCTCCAGCCTCATTGTTCCCAAAGGAAAACATCTAAGTCTATCCCTTAGCCCCGATAATGGCTGTTGTGATAGTTGAGACTCAGCTGTTGCCAAAATAACAATAGAATAAGAGGTGGGATTTGTTTAAATGTACTCTGTAGGTTTTTCTTTTAAAAAAAGATGAATACTTTTATGGCTTTTATGGAGGCCAACATTTTGGCCCATACACAGAGGTGGGATAAGACTTTTTTTCTTTTTTCTTCTGTTTGCAGCTCATTAAATGGAGACTGGCCCCTTTTTTTACATAATCTTGACACATTTTATTAAAAAAAACAAATTATAATAGTAAATAATAGTAATAATAATAAATTACGAAGAAAAAAGGAGAGCGAAAGCGAGACCATTGCAGTACAAAGGTAATGGAGTGCTTCTGCTGTTGTTTTTTTTTTTTTTTTTAGCAAATTTTAGTTTTGCCATTGACAGCGTATGATAAACCCAGGATCAGGATGAAAAGGAAAGCTCTTGCCTCCACAGCCAGAAAATAATTTGACACTCATTCTCAAAAAAAAAAAAACCCTTCAGGCCCTTGGGGCATGTTCTCCTGTTCAGACCTGCTCCTCACAGTAAAGTCACCTTTGCTGGACCAATAATACCTCACCTCCTAAAAAGACGCACATTTTTCTTTGTTTGTACATCTGTGATGTCAAAATATTTCTAATCTAAATCAAGATTAGGAAAAATATCGATTGTTCAATCAAATAATTGAGTCCTCACAGGATGACAGACAGCTTTTGCATCAAATCTTTTATCCGTAGCTGTTTTTAAGGGGCACATTTCCTGTAGCTCACTGCCTGCTTTGCCGCATTTGTTGCTCATGGCAATTTCTGGTGAATTGTGGCTGAGCAGGCAGTACTGATGGGATATCCGGAGCAAAGCAATTATCATGAACCCCTCATGTGTTTGTGTGCTGGGGGGGGCCTTTAGTCTCTAACCACAGTTATTTTAATCTTCAATCTGGGAGCAAGTTTCCTGATCAACTCAGAACTGAATCATTTTACAAGACTTTGTTCAAATGCACAGATGCATTTTGGGTTTTAAATCTTAACGTTTTTATTCCTGAACTTGTTCTTTGTGCTTGCAGACGGTTCTGATCAAAGGTTTTAGTTCCATCCACTGTTTGTTGATCTGAAAGTTCAGTCACATTGTCATTACATTCTTCTTGTGTGTTTATATTCGCACAGATTAGATTAACTTTGGAAATTCTAGCTTTCAGACATGCTTTCACTTTAGGAAAAAAAAAAAGTTTAAAGCACTGAGAAGACTAAAGTGGGGGGTGTCTGTGTTTGATCTGCGATGACTGAGTGACTGCGGCAGCCGTGGAGCTAAGAGGCCCATTGAAAGCAGAACTCCTCGGTGGTCCCTCTGTTCTCACCGGGGAATCCCTTTAGATTGCAGCTTCTTACCTAAATGGAAAAAAACAACCGCAGTTCCCTTCTCTTCAGACGTAGAACCTGGGATACGACAGATAAGAACGGACATTGTGAGGCTCACAGCAGACGGGCTTGAAAACAAAAGCATATGACAAAGCACTGTAGCAAACCGAGCAGTCTTGACTTAATTCTTCCTAGTTTGCTCATTTCTTAAAGGTCGTATTCACATAACTGTTAACATGTGAAGCCACATTTAATTTATGTACAGTTAAAAGAAGTTTTAATGAGATTTCAGTTAAGCCTCTGTGGTCTTAGGGGAACAGTTCGTTCAGTTTTCATCAAAGTTGATGGAAAATTTAGATCTAAGGTTAAGACATGCGAGGCAGAAGCAAAAAGAACTTGGTGCCAAATGACTTCATGTCAGCTGTGAGTTTATTTAACAAATCTCCAAAGAGAGAAAAAAGGGGGCATACCTTGTAGACAGGCTTGGATTTACCTAGCCACATGAGGGTCCAGGTAGAATATCAGGGGGTGGGGTAATCTGGATGTGCAGAAGGTTTAGGGTGTCATATCCTTCCAAGCCTTTAAAATGCTGAGAAAACCATGCTATGATCCGATCACTTCTTATAGATCTTATCATTTGTTAGTTCTTATAAATTTCATGTTGAATGCTCTTCTTGACACTATCCTCTACATTTACCAAGCTTGGGACAGGAACAAGCGGGACACTGGTTTATACAGTGTTGAGGCTGTATTTATTTTTTGTTTTTATCTTTCTTTTTTCTTTTTATGTCTGTCCATTTGTCTGCCTGTTCGTTTGTCCAACCTTTTTTTTGTCTTTTTTTTTTCTTTTTTAAATTTAGTTTCTTTGTATTTATGGATGTTTTTTTTTGTGGAGTTAATTTATTTACGTACTTTTAATATGTTTAGTTAATTTTGGATTGTTGCAGGCCATTACGTTTTGGGGGCAGTCCCAGCATTTGGGGGTATCAATGCCCGGTCTTGCATGTAGATGTCTATATGTTGGTTTTAAGCAGTAGAAAACTAAAGAAAACTCCACCAAGTTGGTTTGAGTTACTCTTCCTTCTCGTTTCCATTGTAGGACATTTGAATTCACGGTGCAGGAAGGTATCCAACTTTTATGGGAACTGGACAATTTATTTCATGTTCTAAACATAGCACAAAGCTGGAAGAGACTATTTCCAGCTATTATGCCATAACACTTTACCACCATCACCTTGTGAAACATTGGTCAGCTTCGTTACCTTTTTCATGATGTGCTGTTGATTTACATGACTAAATGTAGTGTTTTTGATGCTTGTGACAAGTGTATTAAAAGCTTTCCATGTCATGCTGTCATTAAAAGTACATTAATATCCTTCTGTAAGGTAGCTTCATTCTGCACACAGAGTAGAGCTTGTTAACTTGCTGTTTAGTGAAACCTGGTGCCAATCATAATTTCAGATAGTGTTTGAGTTGACACAGAGCCTCAGAGGGTGAAGTGCCAAGCGTGGAGTGGTTCCTGCTCCTAAACTGTAAGAGGTGCAAACAGGCACCGTAACATACCAGACATCCAAGCTGCACGGGGATGTAAACAGAGCCACTATCACCAAATATTTATTTAAGTATATCTTGGGAGTTAAAAAGGTTAGTAAATGTTAGGAAAGGCATCATTTGTCAAATAAAGAGGACCTACAAGAGTCTCTCACTGCTTTTTTTTGCATGAAGTTTTTATGATTCAGATTTGGTCACACTCCGCTTCTTCATGCTTCCCAGCCACCATGTTGCCCAAATTCCTCTGATGGGTTCTGTGTCTGCCGCCCGGATCTCATCGGCACCTCTGTAAACAGAACAGGAACACTGGCTGTTGACTTTAGATTGATTCGAGCCTATCTTCAAAGCCGTGTTTAGCAGTTTATTGTTTTGTTTCGGGCTCATCAGTTTCTACTGCACTTCTGTTTTGGGGTTTAGTGTTTCACACAAATTAAGTGCCACACCAGAGAGCAGGAGAGCCATCAGTGAGCAGTTTTACTGTTACTTTTCCCCCTAGCAGGAGGTTAGTTGTTAAACATCTGTTTGCTCTTGTCAGGCCCCAGGCAGAGAAGGCCTCCTTTAAATGCAGACATATTTTAAATACCACTGTGTTGAGCCTTGAGAATGGGTGTTAGTGAAATACTGACCTTCACAGACACACCTGCAGGGTCTGTGGACTTCAAAGACCCCCTCTCAGCCAAATGGACGCTCATGCTGGGCACCTTTGGTTAACTGACACTCTTGCCCGGCCCCTTCCCCAATCACTGTTTTAGCTCAAAAAGTTAAAATGTCATCCTCACTGTCTTTGTAATGAATGGAAAGATGGAGGATCTTCTTGACTTCTTCTGGCCTGCTTTTTCTGATCACTTAGTTCGCTCATTTTTCTGTTTCAATCCTGCGATCCAAAGTCATTAGCCACTTTTTGCGAGACACCAACTCGTTGCACAAGCTGTTAGGAATGTCAGTTGTAGCCCTCACGGCTCTGAAACACACTTGCACTCAAACACACACACACACACACACACACACACACACAAACTCAGGCACTTAAAAGCGAGGAAAATAAAAGAAAATTACAGGCAAGAATTCACATTTTCTCTATTTCTTGTAGGGGTGGGGTGTTGGTGGTTTAGTGTCGTACAAACCCCTTTTTTTTTACGTATCTAAAACATTTCTAGACACTTATAATAAACACATTTAAGAATTTGTGGAGTTTTTTTTTTGTAAACTGATTGTAGGTGTTGTTTAATAGGATTTTATAATTTCATGTTTCCTTTAGGTCACTCTTGTGAATGCCTGCTCCACTCTCAAGTTCACTGAAGCAGGACAGTGCTGCAGTCCCTGTCCTGCTGGCTATGAAGTTCTGGAAAAGTGTGGGAAGGAGGATACCAAATGTTCCCCATGTCCACGGGGTAAGCACTGAAAGTTTAAGCAATGTATTTCTAATGGGTCTACACTGAAGCTGATTTTGTAATCTTCTCTCTAGGAACATTTTCTGAATCTCAAGGCCTTGGTCGTTGTCTTCCGTGCAGCAATTGCCCACTCGGAGTTCCTACTCTGCGCCCCTGTTCAGCCACTAGAAACACAGAATGTGAATGTGACGACGGCTTCTTCTTTTTGGCCCAGCAAAGCGTGTGTGCCCCTTGCTCCAAGTGCATGAAGGGTACGGGGGTCGTTCAGGAGTGTGGCATTCAGGGAGATACTGTGTGCCAGACATGCAGCCCAGGGACCTTCTCAGAAGTGGATTCGGCCGAGAAGCCTTGCCAGACCTGCACTCAGTGCTCTAACAGCGAGGTGGAGATCCGATCCTGTAATCCCTCCTTCGACACTCTCTGCATGGGTGAGTGTCAGCCGGAAACTCCGGCTGAACGCTTCACGGAAGCGGTTGTCTCTGTCATGGCAGTGTTTGATGGTTGGACTCAAGAAGGAGATTTCAACAAGTTTATTTTTGTAGAGAAAAGCTCTCAGTCCTGAACATCAGGTGTGGAAACAGGTGAATCCAATTCAGGGAACAAAATAGATTGTTTGAGCAGATGACTGCAGGCAGCAACTGGAAAAGTTGAGTCACGCATGTACGGCAGGATGCCTTAACATATGCGATCCGAGCAAAACAGAGAAACTGGTGGCAGAAAACTGAACGTTTGCTGATGGAAACTACACCCCGACCTCAGTGCTGCTAATTCTCAGTAAAACCCTCTGGCACAGAGGGTTTGAAGTGCAGTCAGACTAGTGTATGTGTCAAGGTGCCTCCAAAAAAGTCCTGTAATGAGGCAATGTGGCACAGAGTAGCAAAGAGACCATAGTCTCAAGCCCAAACCATGTAATGATAGGTTAAAGCGTCCCCTGTCCTGGAAGACAACTTGCAAAATCTTCCTTCATCCATGATACTAATGCAGCTTATACATTTGCACTAGAATGTACTTTTAACAAAAGTTTGTGAGCTTTTCTATATTTTTGTTGACATATAATTCTCCCTAGCTGAACACAGATTGCTCCCTTTGGAGCAACATATGTTTTTCAGATGTGATCTTCTTATTTAACACATCTTAAAAGGTCTGATTTGTATTCATCTTTGCGTCAGAGAGAGATTAAGGATGCTAGACAGTGCTGAAATCCCTGCAGCTTTTTGCCTTGCAGTCATTTTTCTTACTATGAGAAAAATGTAAAAGAGTGCCAGATTTATTCTCTAAAGGTCTGATGGCAGGAGCAGGATTTAAAAAGATAAAAGACGGGGCTAAATGAAGAGAGGATGTGGAGCGGGAGGTCATGTGGCCAGCACCTGTATCCACACCTCAAACTCTGAGCACTCTGCTGAGAAACATGATGAGGAAGAAAAAAATCCACTTTAAGTGTTGTAGTTCAATAGATACGTGCTTGACAGGTTTTTAGGTGAACTGTTGCTGATGGCTAAGAGAGGCTGCTGACCCCAGCAGCTAATGCGCTTGCCCCCACTGCATTTGCTTCCCAGGAATGAGGTCATCTGTATGCGGTGAGAGCCTGTACGCCATGGCCCTTTGACCCCGACAGGATGAGCACAGTATGCAAAGTGTTTGATCCTGAATCAAGCATGCAGCAGAAGAAAGAATGAGGCCGCAATGAAACGTTCAAAGATCCAAACTGAGGCTTTCATCATATCTAGATTTCTGTTTTTTTCTTAACATGTTTTTCTTGTCTTATTCTTAACAGATAAGAGGTTGCACATTATTTCTCGTCCTACTGACACTGAAGACCGACCTGGACAACATAATGTAAAGGAGGTGGAGGAAGAGACTAGCCCCGCATCGGGAAAATTGACCCCAGAGGATGAGGCGGGCAGCAATAATATTCTGGCCTACGTATCAGTTCTGGCTGCTGTGGTGCTCGGCCTTCTTCTTTACGTTGCCTATAAATGGTAAACGTTCACTGGTTACTGTGTGACTTTAGGGATAGACCACTGGCAGCAACTGAACTTCTTGATGCTTTTCTTAGCTGGAGATCTTGCAAACAGAAGCAGGCGCTCTCTAAGGCTCGTGCAGCTGAGCTGGGAACATCTCCAGAAGGAGAAAAGCTCCAAAGTGACAGCGGGGTTTTTCTGGACTCCTACAGCCTGCAGGACAATCAGCCCAGTAAAGGTAAACTGGACTCAGACTCAATTGCAAAAGTTCAAATTTGTGCAAAAAAAAAAAAAAAAAAAGGCAAAAACTGGTAATAGTGAAAAATAGTTGGATTACCAGTATATTATTATTAATATATTAACATATATATTGGGTGGATGTTTAGCTGAGGCGGGTCGTCTAATAACCGAAGGGTTGGAGGATCGATCCCCGCTCTCCCCAGCCAGCCGTCGCCCCCCGAGTGCAGCTAGTCTACAGTTCACTGCTCCCCATAGGGGATGGGTTAAAGTGCGGAGAACAACATTGTGGGAGAAATAAAAGTCAATATATATATATATATACATTACTGAAAAGGGACAAAAAAATTTGTTAACATGAGAAAAAAGGCAGGAAAAGGCTTTTTTTCAGTGTCCCCTAATATGTAAAAACTAAATTTAATGGTACATATTAAGAAAATCTACATGCAAGGAAGACAGACTTTATTTTTAAAAACTGAACATAAAATAATGTAACTTCTTTATAGGTACCAAAAGAAACAGCAAACAGGACAATCGGCTGTACATCAACCTGCCCCCCCATAGAAAGGAAGAGGTGGAGCGCCTTTTAGAAGAGGGTAGCGGCCGGGGATGGAGGCACCTGGGCTTGGCTCTGGGCTATGAGTCCGAGCAGCTGGACCCCTTCGGGCACGGGGAGGCCCCGGTGCACACGCTGCTGTCTGACTGGGCTCAGAAAGAAGGCTCGTCGTTGGGACTGCTGTGCTCCGCGCTGGCCCGCATTGAGAGGCCCGACGTGGTGACAGCTCTTACCTGCCCCTCTCAGGGCGTGTCTGTGGTCTGACAGGGGGTCGGTCGGCTCTTCTCAATGAAACTTTGATATGAAAAGGGAAGCACTCTGTTTACAACTTTTTATAAAAGCTGCCACTTATTATAATTTTTTAAAATAACTTTTTGTCAAAAAAAAATTCCTTTTTTGACTTCAATTTCCTTCATGTTACGAGAGCATTTGCCTTTGAATGAACTCTGATGTCATGAATAAATGTCCATACCTGCAGGAAGAAATCCACCACTGCCACCAAAGCATCTTTACGGGACTGTCAGTCATCTGAAACGAGGTGGATTCACCCTAATATCTTCAGTTATATCATTTTATTCTGACTATATACACAATTACCATATAATGTTAATAATATAATCATGTCAGTCATGGCTCAAGCATTTGAACAGTACAGATTGATATTGAACTTTATCAGATACAGGTGGCATCTTGGAAAAAGGATGGACCCCAGTCTGCCCAAGAAATCCAGCCAGGGGTTCAAATTCTACTCGTATTTTCCCAGCCTCATTCACACATTTCATATTCTCTGTGTAGACAGGAACTGCTCAGAAAGCTTTTTTTTTTGGCTTGTATATATATGTCTTTGTAAATCCTGCAGCCACAAGGCGGCTGTGTACTTTTTTATTTTACCCTGAAATCGAACCCCAGTCAACTATCACAACTCTTTAATAAAAGACAAAAAAGAAGCGTTCTGTGATATTTCATCTGTTCTTGATCAATTCTAACCACTGTGTTGGTTTCATCTGCATTTCAAAACTACAAGTCAGTAAAATTGTTGAGAACTAGTCAGGTTCCCAGTTGTGTGGCTGTCATGTGGGGAGTTTACAATGTCAGCTCTGAATTCTCACATTACTGTAGATGTGAAAGTGTTTTTTTTTTTTAAATCATTAGTATTACTCATTACAGAGGGGTTTAGAAAAAATCAAGTGAGAATGATCAGTAGAAGCTCTTTTTTGTGAAAACAAGGCTTCTCTTTATTGTTGAAAAAAAGCCCATATTTTTATTGCTTAAACATTGCAACACTCTCTTTAACTTCTGATTAACCCTTGTGCTATCAGAGATGACCCCACCCCTACATTGACGTGTTCTCCCTACCATAACAAATGTGGATAAAGGTGGAAAGATTTCATGTTATCCATGGACACCAGTGAAGATCACAAATCTTTGAAGAAAAAAGGTTCAGAGCACTGTCTAGTGGGTCTAGATGACCCAACTCCCAATGTTAAAGTGCCGAGGATAGCACAAGGGTGACAATGTCACATTTGACAGATCCTTGTGTATTTGCTTGAAACCTAAAGGTTGAACTGCATTAGAGACTGAAGAAAAATTTGACATTTTTTGCAGCAGCCGTTGTAGCTTTAACATTTTTTTATTTAACACAAAAGTTAAAACTTCCTTTTGCCCCCAAAAGTGACACATCGTCATTGATGGAAACATTTATCGTAGAACTCAGTAGAAATGAATTACAAAAGATCAACATCAAGTTTGGACACATTTAGAATGTATTTGCTTTTATTGAAATATTAAGTAAAAGAGAACACATGAAAAAATGTACCGGTAATTCATATTTAAAAAAATGTTTCTAAAAGAAGTCATGTGTGTCGCCTTGGATGCTGGGGTCTGCACTTCTCCTCGATGTGCCCTCAGCTTTTAATCTGTTTGTGATCATTGTGCCTTGGCTTTAAAGTGGGAGCAGGCGTTTTGCATAGCTTGGGGCAGTGTCACACACTCCAGCAGGGACTGTTTAACTGCGGTCTGGGGAAAGGGTTCACAAAATCTGCACACACTAGGAAAGAGAAAAAAAGGGGGGGAAGTTGGGATTCAGGAGATAAGACAATGATTCTTTGCTTTACTCAGTCTTTAGAGTAAATGAACATATCTTTAAAAAAAAAGCATTTAATCACTCGGTTTCTGGGTGTTGAGACAAACTTCTGGTCCAGGACTGTTGGTTTAGCAGAAGCTGGAGCAAAACGCAATGAGGTCATGGCGTGCTTAAAGCTGTCAAGCACGCTGCAGAAGCTAAGCACAGCAACTGAGCCGTAAAATAGGAAAATGATCCTTTTACAAAAGATTTTTTATTATTTTAAAATGTTTGTATACTCAGTATGACAATGTGCTTACACGATACTTACATTTAAGTGGGGGTGGGGGTGGAAATTTTGTACATAGAAACTTAAAAAACAACAAAAAAATACAATAACAACAACAACAAAAAAAGATGAGTATCTCCCTGGCCCAATGAAATAAAATACAAGAGGGGGTGTGAGCTTGACAGGCTGATGTGAAACTGGATCAGGACTGAGCTGGTGGGTTGAACCACTTTCCTTCGAGTCCCCCCCACTGCTGCTCGCCGCTCCTGCAAACAGCCTGGTAAGCTCACACAATAATATGTACACTGAAACGATAGTCCTTTTACAAAGTGTTTTAGTCATTTTAACATTCCCAAAACTATCATTCAATATATTCACAGATAAAGCAATATACATATGTTTGTTTAATGCGATTTAATGGGCTCTGACAAAACTGATGACCTAATGCTTCATGACGGACCATTATTTTACTGTCAACAGTAAAAATGATTTTAAATTTAACAAAGGGACAGCTTGAGACAGAGGTTGAACCAGACCAAACGTCTTAAACATCAGACTACAAACTGAGGTAAAAAAAAAAAAAAAAAAAAGACCAGACATAATAGGGGAGATTTTTAGTAACTATTAAAACTGCAATGCTACAACCTTTCTTATTTCATTCTTGTATGGGGGGGATTGGGGGAACCTGAAGGGTCCTAAACAGATACTAAACAATTCGGTTGATATCCCTGTTAATAATCTGCTAAAAACAGCACTTTTCCAAACCCGAATCTCATTGGCCGAGCAGCAGCCCATTCCAGTGACGGGAACATCACCTGACCAGAAGACGAGATGTTGGCGTTTTCCCTCTGAGCGTCGCTGACATGCATTCATAACACAAACAGCGTTTTCCTAAGTGTTGTGGTTAAAGGTTGACGGTTAAAAGCAGTGGGGGTGGGGGGGCTGAAGCACACAAGAAATACTGGGAAAGACTGGGAAGGGAGGGGGGTTTCTATCACATTTAACCAGTGGCAAAAAAATACAGGTATTTGATATGAAAACCAATTTGTTTAAATTACTTTGATTCAGGTGTTAAAAAAGTGGAATAAAGGTGATCATCTCAGGAACATTAAGAATCTCAAATAGACAAAAAAAATAATCTTAAAATGAAACAGTCAGGGAAAACATTAGTCTCTGTAGCACCCCTCAGTGTCATCCATCGCCAACACTGCACCTTAAGAGTCTTAGGTGGTTTAGCAACACTCCTGTGCAACCCACAAGGCCCAGACAGCATCTTCGGCAGCAGTGCAACTTGTAGACATAAATAAGAAATGACTTCACTGTTCAAGCTGCCCAGATCATACATGAGGGAGTGGGTGGAAAGGCAGATGTGTGCTTCTCCAGTGCAGAGGCAGCCGGGACATCTGTGACTCACAGGTCAGTACACGTCTGTGTCCTCCTTGGGCCTGTACACGGTGCCAAATCTCTGCATATACTTCTTGATGTACTCCTTGGTCTTGTGCTTCACATTCTCGTTGCATTCAAGATCTTCTGGGTTCTTGCAGGCTTTCAGTTCCTTATTCATAACTCCATGAGTGAGCTGCAAAAGAAAAAGAACGGACGTGTGATATGCATGTTTCTGCTCCGACAACATGGAAATGACATGGCTCCGGCGCCCTGTAAGCGCTGGTAAAGCAGCTGGTCGTTAATCTTTTAGTGAGTTTTGCACAATGAAATGCTTTCTTTAAACAAGTGGAGCCAAACTTGTCTTTTTGTTTATCGCACCCACATCATCACAGCCCTGGTATGGGGGAGACGTGAACCACTGCATGTATACACAGCCACCAAACAGGAAAGAACAGATTTATGGCCTGGAGTGGGGTTTTTTCTTCTTCCTTCATTTTAATAAATAATTTAAGAACGGGATTGTGAAGATAAATTAAAATGTTTGTTAGAAGACAGAAAAAAAGAAGCTCAACTGTTTGGTTCTGGTCTAGACAGAAAAATGACTATTCGCCTTTTGTTGTGCTGTGACCACGACTAAAATGCACGCATGGCTAACTGTACATACAAACATCGTCTAGCTTCAGCTTACCTTCCTGGCCAGGTGTTTAAAATCTTCAGTGTTGCTGATGCGTCCAGATTTGCAGTCTGGTTTACGATACGGATTCAGACATTGCACTATGAACTGGGACATCTGACGAACACACAAAGAAAATATGTGAAGAAAACAAAGTCAGACACTCTGTTTTGGCTGGAAAAACCTTCAGAAGACCAAAAGACAAGCAGACTCGCTTTACCTCCTTTCGAAATGTCTCTTTGCTTTTCTTAGCCAGTTCACTGGAAGTGTCAGCTTCTGCCGTTTTGGTGGAAAACTGCAAAAACACATAATAAAAGTATAAAACAACCTTCTATTGAGTCCTGGATTTCATCCTAGCACCACTAGGTCATACAGCTGTTCTCTGTGATGATTTGTTCCATCAAACACCAACCAACTGTGACCAATACCAGGGGACAGTTCCATTGAACAGCACCTGCACACCCAGCTCTACAACAAAAGCAGGGATATCCTCTCAGGATGCTGCAGCCTTGAATATGAGAAGCAGCGAATAGCTTTGACCTTCAGCGATATTATAATGGTTCAAACCATTTTACAAACACAACAGGAGCTTGACGTTTTCCAAGAAGCGAACACGGTGAGAAGAAATGCTTCATACATTTGAGCTACTTTTGTGAAAAAAGTGAACTGCTTAGCTAACTTCATTGCTTTTTTTTTTTTTTAAATGTGAAACACAAAGACTTACAGTGGAATAAAGAAGTGTATTTGAACTAACGTGACAGGACTTCACAAATAAACAGATCCCACACGTTCCAGATGGTTTCCACTATTCTCAGAGACCGAATAAAAGAGGGGATGAAAGCAGCCCCTCCTCTACTAACAGCCTTGAGGGGGGAAAACAAAAGACGGACTGTGGAAATCTTTTTTTTCCAACTTTCTGTCTTCATGTACATTCAGCTTATAGCAAATATGTTGAATAAATGTTTGGGAGCCAAAGCAAACAAAAAAAGTAATATAATTCTCCTTGTTGCAATATAAGCTTCGTTTATTTAACAAAAGGGTGAAAAACCATCCACTCTGTCAAATTACCTTAGAAGGATTCTCATCATAGGTGGGTGTTCCCAGGTCCATCTCAGATTCATGGTCCACACTCGTGCTGTCACTGCTTCCTTCCCAAGTGGGTGGATCCCACTGCGTTTGCCTGCAGGAAACAACGACAGGATCTCCATAATAACACAGACCCTCTGAAAGAATGAACAGAAACTAACTGCCCTACGAACCTAGTGACAATATGGTAGTAGTAGATCTTTCCTTCAGGGTCCCGAGCCACTTTCCAGTTGGGAGGTAGGACGATAGTTTTGGGCTTGGGGGGAGAGGGAGGAGGAAGGTCTATCACATTGCTGGGCACAATCATTTCCTGAGGAGAAATGACACGTTAAGTTAAGAATATGACACAGAATATGAGTTAAGTTAACTCCAGCAGAATATGTCACAGTCACATAAGTAATAGTGAAATAGTTACGCAAAACAAATACAGAAAATTTCAAACAACCTTTGGATTCAAAAGGAAATAAGAAGATAAAACGACATTAACTAAAAAGGTATGATATTATGAGCATATTAACGACAATAAAGTGTTGTATATAATTTAAGACTTTTACTGTAACCATTTAAAAACACTGGGAACCTCACTGCTACAAAGCAGTTATTTGAGCTTTGGAGATTTATCTTTGATTAAACACTTTGTTTTACCCATTTCAATGAATGGATGACCAATCAGAAGCAGATGAACCCACTCTAAATCTGGAAGTCATCATAAAAAGTCATGAACAAGAAAAGGTGCCTTGCACCCCCTTGTGGCCACATTTGGACATACGCAGTCTCAAAATAGTGAATTTAGGTCCCACTTCGATCATCTTCTGATTTATTGTCAAAGCATTCCCTGTGGTCTTTTAACTAGGAATGTGCGGTTTTTAGCCAAAATCAAGACACCTGTGTCGTTTTTTAGGACTTAATTTCTAGGATTTAGTTGGATTAAGAAAACGAAGATGTGCATAGATCTAGTCATCTACAAGTGGCTGCATCGGAATGGAACGGAGCAGGGAGCTTGAAGCGCGCCCAGCGTATATTCTATTTAACAATTAAGCTTTTTTTTTTAAACTGAATTTTTTCATCTGCTCCTAATTCACAACAATTTGAATAAAGAAATACTCATAAATGCATTTTTAAGATGAATTTTCTTCACAGAAATTATCCATCATCATAAAAATGCCACAAGAAGATGTTACTAACACCAAAAACACCATTTTTATTGGAGTGGGCCTTTAAAAAGCAAAGGGTTGTAACGAGTTAGTTACCGGTTGTACAGTTTGGGACGTCACAATGGTGGTTACTGTTCCACCCTGCTGCACCACCACCCCCTGCTGGTGACTAGGATACACCGCCTGACCATGCAGGTAGCTGGCTGTGGGTTCAGTATAAGCCTTCAAACACAGAATAATGTCACAGGATTATTATGAGATGTTTGCAGCATCTTTCGATGAACAACAATCTAATTTTATCGTAGTTAAAAGTACATTAGCTTTAATGCTTTATACATTTTATAAATGGGTTTTAGCAATGAGTCTCCTGTGATTGCGAGATCAAATCCAGGCTCATGTACCTGAATGACTGGAGGATTGGCCTGGGGGTAGGCAGCAGGGATGCTGTAGATAGCCTGGCATGGCTGGCCCTGGTAATAGATGGCTGCCTGTGGCTGAGCCTGTCCTGCAGCTGCAGCATACTGCTGTGCCGGCTGTGTTTGTACAGTCACTGCCTGTTGGGTGGTGGGATCCCAGAGGGTGGTGTAGCTCTGCTGGCTCTGTACCTGAGTGGCTGGCTGGGGTGGCACAGAGAGTACAGCTACCCCAGTGTCCTGGGTGGCTACATTTGGCTGGGCGTACTGCTGGGGGGTACCGGTGGCGATGTTGGTGGTGGTGATGTGCTGGGTAAGATTTGAGACTGGAGTGGTTTGGGAAGAGGAGGAGGGTGAAGGTATGCCTATTTCAGAGACAAGGCCAGCAGAGGCCAGAGGCGGGGTCTGTTCATAGTCAACTGGAGGAGTGGGAAGAAGGACTTTGCCGGCGTTGGGGTTGGAGGGGTCCACAAAGGTCTGGATTGGGTATCCAGGAGGGTAGGTGATGAAGCTGGGGCTTGACACGTAAGCCAGAGCGGGATCGTAAACCATGGTTTGGAGCTGCTGCTGCTGCTGCTGAAGCTGCTGCTGTTGTTGTTGTTGCTGTTTCTGGGCTTCCCGCTGAGCAACTTCCTGTTCAAATAACTTCCTGCGCTCCTCCGTGGACAGCTTGTTGCGCTCCTTACTGCTAACTACTCTTGGTGTCTTGCTGTTTGATAAATCAAACCTTAAAAACCCAGAGAACAAACGTCAGAAAAAGTCCACCGAAGAGACAGGTCTAAAAAGGTCTAAAATCTGAACATCTGAACTTACCGCTCCTCTGTGCGCCGGCTGCTCCTCTCATAAGAAGAAGGTGGTGGAGACAAGGAGCGCCTCCTCCGTCGCTCAGAGCTGCGTGGAGTTTTGTCTGAGATTCTGTCACGGTCCCGTTCTCTGTCCCTGTCCCAGTCTCGATCCCTGTCTTTTTCATAGTCTCTATCCCGGTCTCTGTCTCGTTCCCGCTCCCTTTCCCGCTCCCTCTCACGCTCCCTCTCACGCTCTCGGCTGCCTGATGTGGTGCGTGGCTTTAAACCCGTGTCTCGATCCCGACTGCGATCTGTAAGAAAAACGGAACACGGTAAACTCAAATAAAAAAATTATTCAACAAAAACAAGCTTAAGGAAAATCCTACTTCTTGCTTCTTTTTCCACCTGACTCTTCTTTGGTATCCTGTAGACCTCCTACAAGGAAAGACTGAATTTTAATTTCAGAATAAAAGCCTGTAAACCTTTTAAAATTAAGAATACAAGCCTCTACATTTTAGATTTTGTTAGAAATGTTTTTTAACGTTGAACTTTCGACAGACCTTCAGGTCTTTCCACGTTTCCAGCAGCCTGGCAGCCATGCTGCTTATGTCCAAAACATTATGTTGGGGCTCTTGACTCCTTTCACTCTCCACATCGGAAAGGCCTTCCTCTTCATCCTGAGAAGGAGTTCCTACAGCTGAGGCTTCCACAGCTGTTGCAGTGACTTCAGGGGGCACGGTTGCCTCTGTGGTCTCTGAGCTTGGAGACACATCAGTAGTAGATTCACCAGGGTGGGGATCAGTCTGTGAAGGAGGAGGCGGTGGGGGTGGAGGAGGAGGGGGAGGAGGTTTATCTGCCTCTTGTAATTCTTCACACACCTCCAAAGTCTCTGAGGGCTGCTCAGCTGGGAGATCATCAGCACCTTCTTGGCTGGACTGGCTTTCTGACACATTTGGCTGGTCTACTTCCAAATCAGGCTTTTCTGCCAAAGTCAGATTTATCTGCTTCTCTGAACCATCCTGTTCATCACTAGGAACTTCCTGCTGAGGGTCTCTCTGATCCTCAGCAGTGTCCTCCTTCATCTCAAAGTCTTCCATTTTCACATCAGAATCAGATTTTGTTTCTACAGTCAGACTTTGAGGCTGCTGCTCGCTTGTTCCACTCATCTCCAGCTCTTCCTGCTTCCCGCTATCATTATCCGCCACAGACTCGAGTGTTGATTCTTTTGTCGCGTCCGCAGCTTCAACCTTCAATTCCTTTCCTTCAGTTGGATCTCCTTGCATTGGTTCATCTTCTTCCTCGTCTTCTTCATCCTCCTCCTCCTCTTTCCCGTCAGATGCTTTACTGGCGTCGGAAAGCGCGCTGTCGAGGCTGTTCTCGCTGATGATTTTCAGACGGCGGTACACAGCAGGCTTGGAGGCTTCGCTGTCCAACTCTGGCCCCAGTTTGCTGGAGGAACCATCAGGAGTGTTGAGTGGGGTTTGGGCGCGGGACGTGTTCTCGCTGGAGTAACCATCCATCTCCGTCTGCTGCGGGAGAGTTTTGGTTTGAGCCCAGCGCTGAATGAGGGTTAGAACTTTGCTCTCCTCCAGCATGTTCTTGGTTGAGATGGGAAGCACAGCCAAGGTTTTCATAATCTGCAGGAAAAACAGATTTATGTGATCAAAAGTGGGCAGTTTTAAATTTCACAAACATTTTATGTTTTAAAAAAAATCTGAAATGAATAGAAATGTTATATATAATTGCCTCTATCTGCATTTTGATGCCTGTGGCACTGTTGCCCTTCGCCTCGGAGAGCTCCACCATAAAAATCCACAGTAGAGACAAGCCGTGATGGTCCAGGAACTGTTTGAGGCATGATGGATTTTGGGTATTCTGTGCAAAAAAAACCATCAAAAGATATATTACAAACTTAAAAGACAAAACCAAGTCAAAAACAGCAGGGACAAAATCCAAACTTCTCCTGTCAAACCTGTATGAGCTTGAGACAAATGAGTTTCTGCTCCATTGTTTCCACTCGAACCATCAGTCTGCAGAGAGAAACCACCTGTTTCTCATCACACAGGCCTTCTCCATTCTCCAGTAAGGCCTCCAGCTCCTCATCCACCTGTCAAAGAGGATCATGAGATAAAGATTTACTAGTATGTATGAGGTAAAGTGACTCGTAGCATCTGAAGGCAACAGTTATACAGGCTGACCAATAAATATACCGGTAATGGTGGGATGACAAAATGTTTGGTCAAAACTCCAGTTCTAAGGTTACTTACGACCATCATCACCTCACTGCAGACTAAAAAATAGGACAATGCATACAAGATAAACCATCAGGAGATTCAATTAATCCTCTGCAGGAACTGTATTAACAGGAGCTTTCAAAAATGATGAATAATAAATAATAATAATAATAATGGATTAGATTTATCTGCGCTTTTTCAAGGAGGGTGAAGTGTCTTGCCCAAGGACACAACGACATTTGGCTGGTGGGAGTGGGGAATCGAACCGCCAACCCTTCGATCATTGGACGACCCGCTCACCCACCTGAGCCACTGTTTGATTTGTAGCCCAGAAACCATCTTTTGTTCAAGAAAACGCAAAAGTAAAAATAAAATCCTTCTTACACTTTTGTTCATAGGTAATTTCTAACTTAAATTTGACTTTTTTTTTTTTACAGTTTTCCACTTTTACAATACCGTGAAGTAATACTTTATTTTTTGCAAAGGACAAAGGGTTGGGAGATCAAGTTTTTATTAGAGCTTCTTCAATCTAAACTGTTGTGAAGTCAGAACTTCTCCCTGTGGTGACATCAATTCATATTCTTCCAAACAAACAACCGCTCTTCAATGCCATTTCAAGTAGACACAGTTAGCAACTGACCGTGGTAAGAGCGCTCTTTCGGTTCCGGTCTTTCTTCATCTTCCCTCCAGCTGCACGAACACTAACTCTGTTCTCCCCGCCGAGGAAGCCTCTGCAGCTGGGAGCTCCACAGAAGCATTTCTGTGCTTCTTTCCTGTGGAATCGCACGAAATAACCCGTTCGTCAAAAATCTCCAACTAAAAACATTTAAGATAACGCATTTGCTTCATGGTAAGTCTATGCACAATGCAAAAAGCAGGAGACTCCATACCCGTATCTCTGAAACTGGTAGTCAAACGTCAGCTCAGTCCCTGCAGCGACTGCTTTGGTGGTGAAGAACCCAACCCGAAGCTGGCCATTAACAGTCCACTGAAAACAAATCAAACAAATGTCACAGCATCAAGCAGCTTTCTAAATAATGATAACACAAACCTTAATTTCCCATTTTGCCTTTGTACCTTTTGGGTTTCACAATTAGGCTCACAGCTGTGGTTCATAAACCGAGAGCAGTTCCCCTTCAATGTTGCATCAATGATCTGAAGTGACAAAACACAAAGTGCAATTAGCAGCTGCAAATGAACAGAAATAAATAGAAAAATCCACATTAAGAAGCATTTGATCACCACTCACTTCATTATTTTTAAGAGACATAAAGTAGTAGTGGATGTTTTTGTTGCGAGCGTATTCTTTCACCCTCGTTTTGAACTCTTTGTGGTCCAGCACCTCGCCACAATATTCAAGGACAAACGTGTTCCTAGAATAAGACACATTTAAAAACAAACCCAACTATTACGTCATCAACCATAATATTAACAACTTAAAACCAATTGTTGGGAAGAAGAAAAAAATATGTTATATAATATTTGAGCAAATGGTATCACATTTACAAACTGTGAGAGATTCTATTCACTTATAAAACAAGGCGTGTTTATTAAGAAATTCTCTGATTTAAAATACAGACAGTACACTTGTTATGGCAACTCATTCATTTCTACATAAACAATGACAAACTGAAAAGACTTACGGAGCCATCTCTTTAGCTGCGCGCAGCCCCCAGCCTTTGTCGTCGGTAAGAATGACCTCAAAGTCTGCGTGTTGCTTCATTTGAAACCGGCGGTTAGAGCAGTACGCTCCATTCAAGCACCGTGATGAGCTTTGGAGAAAATTCACAACCAAAGGGGTTGTTAAGACAAGCAAATATCATCTGGATTTTGCTTTTCACTAAGTAATTTAAAAAGGATAGTTTAATATTTGTGTGTGAAATTAATCAGCCTTCAAAGAGCATTTATCCATGCAAAGGGCCAATTTTTTTCCCTACAGATAGGATTTTCTGAAATTACCATTCAATCATCAGCAGCCTGTTCAAACAGTCCTCCCCACATGCCATGACTCCTTTCCCGCGCTCCTCTCTGGACAGAACTGGACACTCGCACTGCATCCTCTTGATGTCTCTATGAGATTTGCTCTTCTTTCTGAAAATGACATAAAAACAAAGCATAGACATTTTAAAATGTACTTCCACTTCACTTTAAATTTTGTTCATCTGGCTCATAGCTTACCTCTCAGTCAGGTACAGGTTCTCTTCAATCAAGTCAAAGTAGGGGGGCATCTTTTTAGACCTGGCAAATTCTTTCCATTTTTGGGCATCTTGAAAGTCATGCAAACTGAGCGGTGGTCGCTGCGCCTCAGCTTTTACGAGTGTTTCCTTGGAGACCTCCGTTTCCCTCTGACGCTCCCTTTTGCTTGAGGGTCCCACTTCAGCCTCGTTGTCCGAGTCTGACTCCACTTCAGGACGCCTCTTCTTTGGAGGGCCTCTACCCCTGTGAGGCCTGAAAGTGTCATCTCTGGAGGGGTCGGGTACCGCAGAGCCTCTGCTGTTGCTGCTTATTTCATGGGCTTGCACAAAGCTTGATGAACCTGGAGTGTTTAGTGAATCTACTTGACTGGATGACAGTTTATCCCCACTGTAATCATCATGGTCGTTAGTGAGAGAGTCAGGATGGATTTCACTGGAAGATTCCTGATAATGTTCCTGGAGGTAGAGTTTTTTGATAGTCTGCATGTTTGGGGGCTGTTGCGTGCAGGAAGCAACAGCATGTCTGGGCTCTGGGCCAATGGATGCCGCTCCTGTCACCTTAGTGTTTGTTAACAAAGACCCATGGCTGCTATCGGGCTGCTGGTACGTACTAGTTGGCTGTTCTGACTGGGAAAAGTCCCAACCAACAGGGAATCTGTTGTTGTCATTAATACGGTCAGCAGTAGAAGGATCTTCACGCTGGTAATACAAGAACACCTGCTGATCTTGACTAGGTATAGGATGTTGTCTAAGCTCTAGCCCGACCTTTTTGAAAATATCCGAAGTTTGGATAGAAGCTGTGGCTTGTCCATGGGTGCCATCATTAACAGCAAAAAAAGGCTGGGTGCTCATGAAACTGGCCCCTTCCGAGTGACTGGTGCTATCGATCATATTGCTCTGAGACTGACACAACACACTGCTGATGAGAGAATCACTCAAACCGCTCTGTCCTGTTTGTTTGGAGTGAATTTGATTTGGGACTTCGTTGGTATTCCCCCAAGCTGGTAGGCATGCAGTGGACAGAGCTGAAAGATTTTCAGCATGACGTGGAGACACCTCCCTATGCTTTGCATCTTTTGTCAGAGAAGAGTTATTTGGCACCACTACGACAGAATGCAACTGTTTTATAGCCTTATCACAATCAGAGTCGTACTCTGAGATGTCGCTGTCGCTTCCTTCACTCTGTTTTCCTAATACATCCTGCCTGGCTGGTGCTTGTTTACTCAGTTTGCTTTTCTCTGTGTTTTCCTTGGGTTCGCTTTCTTGGCCTTCACCGTTCCAGCTTTGCGTGGTAAAACTCAAGATCTGTTGCTTGTCCATCATGTGCATCATCTCCTCCGAGTTTGTTGGTGTTTGACGAGCAGTAGGTTTTAGGTCACAGTGATAAATGGTGGTGCTTGCTTGTGAAGGCTCATTTTGGTCTTTGTACTTATAGGTTATGGTGTCTAAACTGACTTCCTGTTCAGAAATCTGCCCTTGTTTGGTCAGTGTCATTAGTGTAGCAAGCTCTTGTTGTATTTCAGAATCATGACAAATGTTGTTAAAAAATCTGGTTGTTTTGACAGCAGGACTACTCTCTGGATAACCTGCTTTTTGCAAGACATCACTCTCAAAAATGTCCTGCCCAACAATATCCCACCTAGACTTTCTGCTGGAGCAACTACTCTTTTTTGCAGCATCAACATTTGACTGTGCCTTCACCTGCTGACCTTCATTTGTAAGACACGATGGATCGGGTTCAAGTGTCTCGCTTTTAGATGCTTGGTTCTCAAGTGCCAACACTTCATTCGGTTTATCAATCTCCAATTTAGTGTTTTGTATAACATTCTGTGTGGCAGGTTCATCAGAAGAGGACTTTGGATGGAGATCTGAAACATTTTCACCTTGTTTGCAAATGATACTCTCCCCACTCTTGCATAAATGAAGTCCAGCTGCATCGTGATCAGGATGTGGTTGGTCGTTGGAGGAGAAGCATTCCTTCACAGTGTACAAATTGTCTAAAGTGATGTTTTCAGGGTTCAGGCTTTCACGCGCCGTTATAGCTATTTCAAGTTCAGATTTTTCTTCTTGATCCTCCCTTGACAGGGATTCTTGAAAGACTTTGTCAGTGGATGCAGCTATTTTTTTAGCATCCTGATGACTATGCCTGTTTCTTTCTGGTTGAAGATTGGATTGCGCCTTTTCACTTTGAGGGAAAGTTTCTGAGATGGTTGCAGATGACAGAGCATTGATGCCATTTGGTTGGCAGTCATGTTTAGGGGATTTCATGGGAGATCTATAGGGGTCTGTCTCTTTTGACTCTGGCCTTTTGCTCTCCTTTTCAAGTTCTTTACATTTATCTGAAGAGGTGGTACTTTTGTCAGTGGGGTGTAGTTTTCCCTCAGAGTCACTGGAGCTGCTTTTATGGTGTTTTTCATGTGTTTTAGACTGTGTATGAACGCTACAAGATGTATTATCATTGGTCTCTGACTTGTGATGACTGCTAGATTTTCGGTATGACAAATCCGAAACTGGAGAGTACTTGTGTTGAGAATCAGAGTCTGATCTTTTTGAAGTCCTTTCAGACTTTGATGATTGTGATCTTTTGTCAAATTCAGAGGACTGAGAAGAATCCACCGATTTAGAGGATTTATCAGACTTGGAAGAGGATGATTTGGATTCTTTGTAGGAGTTTAAATGGTGGGATGACCTAGTTGAGTCTGTTGTTCTCGTTCGTTTGTGGTCCTCATCAGAATGAGAACTCTCTCGTGTTCTGTCTGGACGGGAGTGAGAAAGTCTTCTTTCTCTGCGGGGAGAACTCCTGTGTGATCGCCGATCAGATTCATGATAGTACGACCTTTCAGAGCGAGATCCTCTGTCGCTTCTATATCTCTCCGATCTGGCATAGGATGAACTTGTCCGAGCCCCTCTTGATCTAGATCCGGATCTAGACCTGGACCTTCTTCGATCTTTTTCTAATCGTGATGAGCGTGAAGATGTATTTCTAGAGTCACGGTCCGACTTAGAGTAGCTAGATGACCTTTCATGATTCTCCGATCGTTTAGAGGAACTTTTTTCTCTTTCCCCAACATGTGAACTAGAGGAAGACTTTTTAACTTTGTCTCTGCTGTCGGAGTTAGTTTTGCTTTTTGAATCCGCAGATTGACGCCTGGAAGACACATGAGCTGACTCTCCATCAGTTTCTGAGGCATGGGGAGCACTATCCAATTGTGACCTGGTTACCCTTTTGTAAACATTATCCCGATCAGTACTGCTGGAACTGTCACTGTCTTTTGCTTGAGAAGCCGCTGGTTTCCTCGAGATTGGGCTTTCTTTTGTCCCCAAAAGTTCTGTTTGAGCATTTTCTGATAGACTACCAGACTTCTGAGGCTGCGGCATTGGAAAGCCACCTTCACTTTTGCTTGTCAACTTCTGCGATTCTGATGTGTGCAGCTCTTCTGATGAAACAGACGCAGGTTTCTCTACAGTTGACACGTTAAGAATTTGTTTCTTGAAGTGCATCTTTGCCACGTTTGTTTTGAGTCTGGTGGAGCTGGAGACCGATGTTGGAGAAGGTATCTCTGTTACAGATGTTGCCACCAACAGTGTCTGCTTTTGCTCAGCTTTGCCATCTGTACTTTTCCCTGCTCTGTCTGAGCTCGACTGCGACAAGGCACCTTGAGGTTCGGTGACAGGCGTATCATTACTGGCAGGGATGAAGAGCGGACTTTGCAAAGGCTTCTTTGTCTGTGCGAAGCTGAAGGACACTTTCTGGCGACCCTGGTCTTCTAAATTTACCCTCATCTTGGTCCCTTTTGGCAAAAGGTGGTTGGACAGAATGACTCTGGGAGACAAACTCTTAATTAAAGCCGACTTGGACAGACCCTCCACTTTAACCTACAAAACATAAAAATATATATAAATATACATATTTTTTAAATGTTCCAAAAAGAATGTGAAAATGGTAAAAAGAAAAAAAGAGAAAATATTTACACTCACTAGCTTTATCAAGTTAACTCACCGAAGCACCACTCCCTTCCTCTCTGTGGTCATATGAAAGAAACAAAGAAAACATAAAAAGCAAAGTTAAAAATCAGTTTGAACTGTCAAACATTTAACAAATTTAAAAAAGCATCAATTTGATTATAAAAGTTAGGAAACAACACAGAAGGTTTCAATGAAAAAATGTAATTCCTTAAATATGTGTTGTTTTTTTTTTTTGTGAAATTTACAGAGGTCCCAACAGTGAAATTACTAGCAAAATGATTTGACATTATGGTTCTGTGTTGGGAGCCAAAATTTTTGAAGTATATAAACAACATTCAATGCAAGAAAGAAAATTATAAGCATTTTTTCTTTACTTTAAAACAACTGAAAAAGAAAGAAAACAGAGCAAAGAAAGCTCAACAGAAGATTAACAGTTTTATGTTTGAAGGCCTTTTCTTTCCAAAAGTGTGACATAAAGAAAAAATTAATTCAGTCTAGGTATCAACGGTGTATTTGAAAAAGATTTAGTTCAAAGTCACGGCTGTTTTTTTCAAAGTAACTATTTTTTTATAGCAAAACTGATGGAAGTGAAGATTAAGGAGGACTATATCCTGCATTGGGTTATCATGTTTAAAATACGCAAGATTTTCAAACAAAACTCTAAAAAACTGAATTCTTCCTAGGTTGTTCATAAAATGGAATAAAGATTGATTAATTTACAGGTTGGGATATCAGTTGGTTTTACTCCACGGAAAGTTAAGATGGAATAAAAATAAAATACTATGGAGACACATCAAATTCTTTAAAATTAAAATAAATAAATCTAAACAACAGAATAAATTGATTTGAAATAAGTTTTAGCTTCAAAAGTAAGTTCTTAAATTCTGACAAATGATCCATTTACCCTCTTCACACAGAAATAACTTAAAAGAAATGCTGCCCAGTTGACAGGTGTTTAGGTGTTCAGTCAGTGAAGCACAATCTTAGATGATCTCAGGTAAAACTGCAGAAATGTAATATTTGTACAGAAGAAAAACAATATTTACATTGATAGTAATGGGGGAGGCACTAACTTCTAAACATGTTTTATTAAACAGCATTTTTACACATGTATTTACCAAAGCATTTGTAATGGGAAGATATTTTTAAGGTAGAGGATCATATTTGTGTGTGTTTCTTTGATGTTTTTACATAGCTTATTGTTTTCCGAACACGTGTCTTTACATAAAACATGTGACACGGTGGAAGTGTTTATTTCCATTATTGATGCCATCCACTCTAGAAGTTAAATATTTATTTTAAATGTACAGAACTCGTATAACAAAAACACAGAACAAAAATAAACGTGTTTTATGTGAGTTTAAGCAGGCTTTATTTTTTTTTAGTCATTTATTTAAATCGTAAAAATAAAGTAAAACTTTTAGGACTTTGCTTCTACGATCATTTATTAATATAATTGTAGGGTCTCCTAAATGTAGGTTTTGTGTTTAAATTTATAATTTAACTTATCTGACTTCATATTAGATGTGTTATGACAGGCACCCTGTTTGTAGATTATAAATTAGCCTTATAAATTTAACACAAGCTTTGGGTAATATTTCCTCCCTTATATTTTTATTCCCTAAAAACATTCCTCAACTCTCTAAATTGTAAAAGGTGAAGTGTTTGGTGTTTACCCATGACTAAAAAGGAGAGGAAGGCCAACAATAAAATAGAGATAAAATAATACATTTTAAAAAAGGGGACCTGTTCTTTTGTTGCTTGAAAAGAGAACATTGTCTACATAAATCCTCAGTTTTTTTAAAGACCACAAGGATCTTTACTTGGAAAGAATCTTTTTTTACTACCTAATTGAGAGAGAATTTCTTACTCACAGTTAGAAAATTTGGGATTTAATTTTTCCGCTTTCTGAAAGACACTTTACAGATCAAATGATAAGATATGGAAAAGCAAATTATTGGATCTGATTGGTCAATAGCCTCATCCTTTTAGAATTACATAGACGACTGCAATCTTTTTATTTTGAAGGAAACTACATTACATTGTTTTTGTGTTTTTCAAGCAACAGAACAGTTCTAGATCCTTTTTCTTTACTTTTTCAGCTGCCGTATCCTTCATCCCAAGGACTACGCTGACAAAACATTGTTCATCCACATTTTGCCACCGAAATATCCTAAAATGGTTAAAAGATATCAAAGCACCAAACTTGGGAGGTGACAGAAAACATCCAAGCTTTTTGTTTCCATACTTGTTTTAATCATCAAGTGATGTTGTGTTAAAAGTTGTACTGCATCACAGTGTGGCTAAAAGCAACTCCTTTCTGCTTTGTTTTCTATGTAAACAGTATCTTAAAAAGTGGGCGAGACCAACTCCTCTTCCTAGTTCCACAAAACGCTGCAATGCTACAGAAGGAACAGGAAAAAGAAACCGCCCTGGCCGTAAAATGACAAACACTATTTGTTATCACATTAGTTTAAAGAGAGGAAGAAGAAAAAACATTTACATTTTGTTTTACTTGCAAAAAGTAAAAAAAAAGTTGTGTAGTCTCTGTAAAGTAAAATAGGACTATACATTTACTAAAACCTATTTTTTTTTCTTCATTATTTGGAACCACAATGAAAAATTCATTAAGATATTTGCAACATCTCCCAAACCCATAAAATAGAGTAAATGAAAGTACAATCATGTAATGACAAAAGTTTGGATTTGGAAACGTTTTAAACTTTGAATGCCTTTTGGGGCAAATACAGTTGAGCTGTGTACACTGTAGATAAAGCAACCAGATAAAGCCAAAAGCATCTTACTTAATAACCCCACAGTAAAGGTGCTTTGTAATACCTGATCTCTGACTTGGCCACAATGTCCATTGAGAAACTCGTCAAGGAAAAGCAAGCCTGAAGAGTCTCCTGGCCAAGAATAATCCAAATCAGAGAAATGAGCTCTCCCAAGTTACGCCACACCTGACAAAAAAGAAAAACAATCAACTTATGTGCAACTTATCATAAAGACAATCATTGAAATAGATGGTTTCATTATAAAACAATGACCATAGTCAAGAACTTGAAGCAGTTAAATGATTGTCGCCCAAACTGTTCAATTTGAGCATTATTCTCTACAGGAGATTAAGTCTACTTAAACACAAACGCGACCTGCATAGTTACTAAACACATTCTATCATGTTTTTGAAAATAATTTGTTAATAATTCCATATCCATCCATTTTTCAAACCCACTTAATCCCTTTCAAAGTCATAAGGTTGCTTGAGCCTATCCCAGCCACTGCTAGGTGTAAGTGAGGTACACCATGGGTGGTTTGCCAGTCCAGAGACATTCAACCACACACACACACACACACACACACATTCAGATCTAAGGGATAATTTATAGTCACGATTAAGCTATGATGCATATTTTTGGACCGTGGGAGGAAGCCGAAGTGCCCGCAGAAAAGCCACTCGTGCACGAGGAGAACATGAAAACTCCACACAGAAAGGACCCAGCAGGGATTTGAATCAGGGCCTTTTCACTGTGAAGCAAGAATGCTAACCACAAATATTTATTGAACATCAACTTACCATTTTTAAAAAAACAAGCAACATTTTCAATCATCTAGATCCAATTTTCAGACTGCCATTGATTCTAAAACCAATTTTGTGTGGTCACACAAACAACCATATTCGGCCACTTAGTTAGTTAAACTGAAAATTAGTTACATTTGTTTGATAAAATTGTGCATTCTAACATTAAGTACATAACTCTTTGATCTGGCTAAACATTGACTGAAGGGTCAACAGGAACGTACCAAGTTTCAGTAAATGCTTATAACTGATAGAAAAGTAAACAGTAACACATAGATTTGCAAATGGGAATAAATTTCATGGCAATTTAGGTTGCTGTTTTTTTGGAATAAGCAGATTTTTAAAACTGGCTGCATTTCCTTACAATAATTGTTTTGGCCATCAAACGTGCGCGCGCACAGGGGGGCTGAAGTTCTGAAGAACAAAAAACACCACTCTCCTTATCAGGCATTTCAAGATCCATCTAATGATTTGAAGACAACACTTAAAGAAAAAACTACAAACAATAAATATTTCTGAGTGGAGCTTACATTGATGGCAGTCTGGCCTGTGCGGGGGGAGGAACTGCTGCGGTCAAAACATGGCCTTTTAAAGAATGATGTGTTGAAACGAACGAAAATAAATGTCATTTATTTAAACATAATATTTAAATGTTTTTTTCTTATATATATTCGCACTTAACCTAACATCACCATGCATGTTGAGTGTGGGCTATAAAGATAAACTATAGGAATTTATGTCTCTTGGAATGCAAACAAAAATAAAGTTCAGAAGCAGGACTTATTCAAAGTATTAGCAGAGGGGTCTCGGGAGCCGTATCCTGAAACCTGGTGTTTACTGATATTATGAACTATATAGCATAGTACACGCTCTTTAAAAACCGTAAAGATGACAAGTGTGGCATTTAAAGTCTTTTCAGCGGCAGTATATGCTCAAGAAATCGTTTGATTTGACGGAAGAACTGGTCCTCACAATCACGAGCTAGTGCTAAGCTAGTTCTCGCACTGTTAGCAAATTTAGGCTAACGTTACCGTCGTCGATTTTTCTGTGTGAACTAAGTGTTACGTTAGAGTAAACAATTGTTTTCTCCAATGACATACTTCTAAACTCTGCTAATATATGAAAAAGCATGGCCATTGTAGCCTAAACTATATTTTTTAGACAAAAGACCTCAATATTTAGGTCTGTACTGCCGGCTTTGCTAGCATGCTAGCTGCTGATGTTTTGTGTTGTGCCGTTATCATCAGGACTACCAAACCCCTCGGTTATCCAGCTGGTTTTCCTTGTACTCACTCTGTGTACTTTTTTAGATCACAAGGTCCCCCCATCCTCCAGATATCCTTTAAACGGCCCCGTGAAAAAACATCAAGCACCAACGTATGTCGACGTCAAATCCATACGGATCTGTCGGAAATGATCGTCGGTTCAGTAGCTCCAGTGCGGCTGCTGCGCCCCAGCTTCCAGCGTGGGTCAATGTGGGTACTAGCATGTGCTCACAGTTAGCAAGAGTTCGAGAAGAAGTGGAAACACATCATGATTTGTCAAAAACACAATACGAGAACTCCTGCTTTTAACAACCACTCGGCAAACCCTCTCGTTCGTAGGGATTATTTTAGAACATGTCAAATGAATTGTCTTTTGTTGATAACACGGATCCCTCACTGCGCCATTGAGCCGTAGCTGCTGTGCTGAAACGTCACATGATGTGGGATCACAGCTGGCGCGAACCCCGACAGCACTGCGGACCGATGGCATGCAAGAACTGGGACAGAACCCAAAACTACAATGTGTTTTATGTTATTTGAGGTCGCCGAAGCAAAATAAATACATGGATATGCACAAACTGCTAAAACATATAGTAATAAATGGTATCTTAACACCACACACAATTTACTTTAGATTAACTGCAGAATAACACACTTCCCCCCCATAAAATAGGCCACTATACCACTATACCCATTACATTTATTATAAATGTAATGGGTTCCAACGCTTTATTATATGTTTACTTCTTTTTTTTACGTTGATTTACCTCCAGTTTATTCCAGTAAGTTTCGAAGGAAATATATTATTCTTTTAAACATTTTGATTATTTATTTGTTAATGTATTTGTTGTTGGTCTGTATGAGCCTCATTACTGTGTGTTAACATTTGACCTTTTTAAATAATTACATTTTTTTAGCCTATTTGTAAAAAAAATCAGTTATAGCTATTTGAAAGCTCTCGTAACTGTTGCTGTTGTGTCTGTATGCAAGTGACATTTGGAAATCGGTTATAAAGTGTGTTAAATGTTTGTTTCTTTCCTGGAAAAGATCCCATGTGTGGTTCTATAGGAGCCCACTTAGTCCATTGATCCCCAAGGTGCAGGTTCAATCTAAAATCTGTCACAGCACTAATAAAATAAATAAATAAATAGATAAATAAATAAATAACAGGATTGTCTTTGAGAAATTTTGCTCAAACACAAAACAAAATAGACATTGCCAGAATTTTAAAGGAAACAGAAAATGATTCTGTTGCCTAAATACAAAACTCTAAATACAAAATTAAGACATTAGACAGCTCTAGTGCTTTTGAGGCAAAGGGTGGTAGGCCTCTTCTAATGAAAGAGCATTGCTAATTTAGTAAAATGATAAATTAACAGGGGATTTTTTTCTTTACATCAGATCTTTTTTTTACAGGAAAATATTAAGTGCATTTAACAAATAGATTATGTTTCATGTGTGAATGGGTAGTAAAATTTAAACCAAAACCATGTTTGCTAAACTGAAACAAAAAGAAAAAAATCCTCCTCTCTAACTGCTATTGTTCAAAATACTAAAAATAATGATGGATACCAAAAGAAAAGGACGTGTTTGTGCACGTATATTAACATAATGCAAACATAACACAGTTATTAAATTGGATGACCCCTTGTAAGGTCAAGAGCATTTACATTCCGGTGCACTAGATGGCAGCAGCGCTTTTTTCCTGACGTTTCTTGTAAAATACGGAAGTGGGGAACATTCGTTCCAAGACATTGACCGTAAAGGCCGCATTTTATATCGGAATACTTCAAGAGTAATCAGCTCTACCCTTGATTTTGATCGGCAGTCTTTGCTTGTTGTTTGCGTAAGTGTGGTTGTTAGTTAGGTGCGTACGTTAGTGGTATTGTTGTTTTAAAGAGATTGGCGGTTTCGGTCTCTTTCTTGTCATGTCAGATAAGCTAACACAGCTGCAACGCGCACATTCGGCTACATTTTCCCCAATGTATTTCACATTTACAGCTATAGTAGATAACTGGCGCGTGTTAACCGATTAGTGGAAAACATTGAAGTGGTTGTTTAAGCAAACATGGCTTGCTTCGGTTAATCTTGCCTTAATATGTGACGCACTCATTGGAAACGCAACCGAAAGTGAATATTTCTACGGACGTTTGGGTGGTTTTTATATCCATGCAGATTTGCATATCCGACTGTCAATCTTCACGGAAAATAGGTTTGGTTGGTGTTTCGGGAAGATTGTGGAGCTATAGTAGCAAGCAGCTTAATATTAAGCATGTGCAGCAGAACCAAGTCCTTAGAGTTTTGTTTTTAGAACACGTCCAACACACAGGGATTCCTTTTCATGGCGGTGGGGTCCTGGAATTTGTAGTGGACCCCCACCCCATCTGTCTCAATAACAACATGTATCCTGGCGATGTTAGGGGATGGGACACTCTGGAAACCCTGGTGGAGGATCTCAACAATGCACAGGAGAAACCCCTCAACCTTTTTTTTTTTTTTTTTTTTATAACTAAGCATGGTATTTGGATTAGACCTGATATATTTGGAAGGCCAAATCTGCAAACAGTTTCATTTGCAGCAAGGAGTCCTCAACTTGCATTAAAGGAATCCGTGTGAACACAGAAGTTAAACTATTTTGGTTTTTTATTTTCTTTTAGTTTATTCAAAGGATTCTTAAAATTAAATGTATTCTGTTATTCATTTAGTCAATTTCAAATAATCAGATTTTAAAATAGGGGGACAAGGGTGGCCAGTGTTTTCTTCAGAGAGAATTCACTTAGATGAGCTCTTTGTCTGACAGTATTGACAGTATTGAGACAATTTTAAGGAAAGTGGCAGTATATAAAAGAAAAGGAAGGCAAATATTATTGTTCATATGTTCCATATAGGTTTGAATATTGCAAAGGAGCATGCAATGAGATAAGACAGAAAACCTAACATTTCTGAAGTGGTGTCAAATATGATTGGAAAGAAATCCTATTGGAGGGATAACTTATAAACTAGACTAAGATTTTTAGCCTAGTGTTTTTATAGGTCTGAATTTGTATTGCTTGTGGTTTTTTGTCCATAATGTATAGGGTGTCCTAAAAAGGTTCAATTTCACTTGTTTAGTAATTGTGATTGCTGTGATACGTGGGTCTCACCCTGAGTGTTTTGAGTTGTTGCTTTGGCTGTATCCTACCTGGCTCCTACAAAGCAAGTGTTTGGAAGCAGTTAAACAGTGTTTGTGTGGGTGTCAACAGTGTAAACAACCAACAGGCTTTGTTTTTCCAGGATTTCAAATGAACAAAGATTGTTACTGTTGTCGTGATGCAGCATAAGCTGTCGAGTGCATGCTGTATTCTTAAAGGTTTTCTTGGGTTTTAAAGAGGCATTTTTGGGAGTTGCAGTTCAACCCTGACGTTCTCATTTTGCTGACTTGTGTATTTCCACGGTTGCTCCATGTGGTCTTGATTACAGCTAAATTGGTATTTATTGGTATCTATCGCTTTTGAGGTTTAATGGCGTTTTGGAATGTTGGGGAATTGATGCAGAGCTCACGGTACTCTTTGGGAAATAATGTTGTTCTGTACCCTTTTGTCTACAGGTCCGGGTTGTTTGTGCCTCAGCATGGCAGTCGTCATCCGTTTACAGGGGCTGAAAGTCACCGCAGGTTCTGAGGATATTCGAAAATTCTTCACTGGGCTCAAAATTCCAGATGGAGGGGTGCATATTATTGGTGGAGATCACGAGGAAGCATTCATAATTTTTGCTTCAGATGAAGATGCAAGAAGAGCCATGACACGTTCAGGAGGTCAAATTAAGGGTTCGCCAGTTACATTGTTACTAAGTAGTAAAACAGAGATGCAGAACGTGCTTGAAAGAACAACGCAAATCGTTGAGCTGGATCAGAAGAAGCAAGTTGGGAGATCGGTTGATCCTAAAGTGGATCGGAGGTCAAGTGGTCGCACAGAAACTACTCATCCCATTTACGTCAAAAGAGATATGGACACAGAAAGATATTTTGTGGTGTTTCTAAACGGACTGCCATTCTCTGTGACTGAAAACCAAATCTGCGAGTTTTTCAAGGGTTTAGAAACAAATGAGATTGTGTTGCTGAAGAACCACAGAGGGCAAAACAATGGAAAAGCCTTTGTCAGGTTCGTAACAAGGGAAGACGCAATGGAAGCCTTGAAAAAGAATATGGAATACATCGGGACAAGGTATGTGGAGGTTTGCACAACAACGATCAACGAATGGTATCGTGCAACTGGTAGAATGCCGATGGGTCTCAACGTGGACGACAATTTTGAAAGGGGGAGAATGCCTGATCACAGGCAAAGAATTTCACCACATACACGCTCGCGATCACCCATGATGCAACGGCATGCTCCTGCTTCGGAAGAAGAGTACTGCGTTTTGTTGGACAATCTGTCCTACGGCATGGAAAAAGAAGATATAAAACAAATGTTTCGTGGTGTCAAACTCGACAATGACCAGATCTTGCACTTAACTGACCCTGCGGGGAAAAGAACAAGATCTGCATTTGTGCTGTTCAAGAGTTTCCATGACTACAACAGGGCCATAAGCAATGAGAAAAAGCTGTTATACAACCGATGGGTGAACATCCGTCCCATCTCCAGGGAGAACATGTTGGCTCTTCTGCAGTCCCAGAACACTGCTATAGGACCTCCTGAAAACAACCAGAGCTATCAAGAGAGACCTCCATCCCACCCCAGGGATCCCTATGAGTCTGAAAAAGCCTGCGTGTATGTGAAAAACCTTCCATTTGATGTCAGAAAAGTCGAAATAATGGACTTCTTTCATGGGTTTAATGTCTCAGAGAGCAGAGTGTCTGTGCTTCAAGACCATAAAGGTGCTGGTGTTGGACAGGCTTTGGTCCTTTTTGGGTCTGAGGCAGAAGCCATGGAAGTGCTCTGTCTTAATGGTCGTCGGCTTCTTGGGTCAGAAGTCATCCTGAAGTGTATTTCCCGTTTTCAAATGAAGCAGCTGACAGCTGAACCGCTCATGCTGCAAGAACCATTACCAAGGGAGGAGTGGTACCCGAGCAGGCGCAGCAGGAGCAGTGAGGCATCTTTTCGCCCGGATAACACTATGAACCCGGACATTAGGAATCCAAGGGATGGCATTTTACCTCAAGGGAATGTGCAGAGCCACATTCACAGAGGCACTGATTACGAACCACCTGCTGTGAAGCCTCGCCCTCCTCGAGACTGGGGTAATGGAGACCATGGTAGTTTTGGCTCCCCTGTGCAGCACTTTGACGGTCCCACGTGTGTGCAGTTGGTCAACTTGCCCTTCCAGATCAAGAGTGAAGAAATCTATGACTTCTGTTATGGATACCATATCATACCTGGATCTGTCTCACTTCAGTATGACCAGAGTGGAAATCCAAAAGGCTCTGCCACTTTGGTGTTTGAGTCTCGCCAGGAAGCCTTAACTGCGCTTCGGGAATTAAATGGACGACCAATTGGACCAAGAAAAATTGAGCTAATACTTCTTTAGGACAATATAGTTTTTTAGGGAAGTGTGCCTGAGGTAATTCTTGTTGCTTAACTTTAAAAAACAAACGACTACAACCCACATCTTTAAGACTTTTTATTTCTAGTGGGGAATTCTATTGATTTAATTTTAGTTGATACTATGTAGTGCTTAAGTAAATGTTTCCCGATTTTGTACTATTTTCCTTCCCATCTATTTAGGAATTTCAGTGCATTTTGAGATTTTGTGGGTGATGTTCCTGAAAAACAATGTTTTTTTTTTTAATAAAAAAAATCTTCAAACCGTCTCTTAATTTACCTGTGATACTATTTAAGTAGTATCTGAGGAGTCAGAAATTCAAGTGAAATGGGTATAGAAAATAGAAACTGTAGAAGCACGTTTTAAAAAAAAGATGAGGCAAAAGTGTTTTACAGAGGAATATTTAATATGGGGTTGATTAAAACATTTTTTGAATGTACACTAAACCATGGCAGGATACAAGAAAGTTGCTCAAATTTATGGACTCATGTTCTCGCTCAAGTGTCTACTTGTAAGCAGTTTTTACAATTATACATTCATAAAAACAAATTGAAACCAAAGGTTTTACAAAAGAACTTTACTTTCTTTAGGAAGTGATCAATCTATTGTAAATGGCCAAATTTTTAAATTTTAACGTTTTTATATTTCACTTCTAAATTTTAAACTGTTTGCCAGTGTTTTCTCACCCTTGGCAGAGATGCTTATTTAATTATATTATTGCATGAGTCGGGGTTGGTGATTTTGCATTCTTTGTTTTTTTTTACAGTACCTTAAACTGTTTTCTTTACATAAAATTAATTTGAAATTATAATTATACTTTACGTGGTTTGTGTTTTTTAATCCTAAAAAATAAACTTGTATTTCCCAAAGCAATTTAGCAGCTCATTAAATAAGTTACACTATATATTTCTTCAACCAGGTGTGTTTAAAGGGAGACATTGTAGGCTTGAGATCAACCTTAAAAGAACGTGTTTAATGATTGAATAGTAAAAACATTTGTTTCGTTGTTAAACTAATAATTACGAAAACTTTGCAGGGGTGGAATAAAATAAACGTTATAGTTGGCAAGTCTGATCACATAAAAAAAGCCAGGTTGATTTTATTGTGAAAGTTTAAACAGGAAGTGAAGGACTACATGACGCCGCTGAGGTGAGCAGACACAAGCACGCAGAGAGTTTGATGTGAAGGTAAATACTGCCATGTTTTCGTATGTTAATGTAATATGTTCATATTTATATTTTCCTTTAAATGTTTTAGGGTGATCATGAGTCACAGATTCATTAACTATATTTAAACTTTACAAAAAAGCTTATTTATTGATATATAAATTAAAACAGTTAGAAACGGCTTTGCTTCTGTTCTGACGATTAATTTTGCTCGAGTTTTTTTCCCCGACCAAAATTTCTGTTTTTTATGTTCAAGAAGTTTAAAAAATTCATCTAGATTGCTGGTCTACTTCTTAAATGAAGCAATGGCCTGTTAGTTTACTCAAAACGTAAAATGTTCTGTATATTTTTATTTTTATCCACCAAAGAGAAAAACTAACAAGACGCTAACATGTTTTGTTAACGGTTGAAACAAAAAACCTCGATATGATACTTAAGATGAAAAAATGTAAGCGAGTTTTATGGATCATGTTGGTCATTCCATATTAGAAGTTACTAAAATAAACGCTATATTTAAATGCAATACATGTTTTCTATTCAAACTAACACCTGTTCATCTTGAAAGTGGTATGACCCGAGGATCTTATCTTATTCATACTAACACCTGTTCATCTTGAAAGTGGTATGTCCCGATGAATTTATCAACATATTTAAACTTTATTGACATCAGAATGGAGGTAGCAAGGCGAAGGATGATTCAGAAACACTTGCAACCAACGAGACCCCTGCGTCGCTGCACTTACGTTGATTATGGTAACGTTAATTGTGGTAAGTTCCTATAATAAGTACTAAATGACCAATTAAGATGTTTGCATTCTAGTACACATAATAAAAGTTACCCCTCAATTTAGACCTGCAAATAACAGCAGGTGCATGTGGCCAGGGACAGTTTATGCAAGAGGTAAGACTCTATATATCGTCTCCATTTCATTATACCTCCTCGCATTTGAAACAAAACACTTCCCCAAACTTTTTCTTTGCAGATAAAAGCTGATATAGAGCATTTTCACAACAACGTCAGTCTGCATGAACAGAAAAAAGGTAGAACTCCAAACATACCGCTGTTAAGAGTGAGTCAATCATCTCTTACTGTAGAACTTTTTATTTTTGCTTAACTGGAATTTGTGTATTGATGTCTGTCTTTATAGCTAAAATTTCTTACTCAAGGGAGTTTTTAATGGGCCTGGCCAGCTGCCCAGAGGCAAAGATTAAACCACTATTCTTGCCTGACAATCCCATAATACTCTCTGAAGCAGTAAGTTTTTTATTTTATTTTATATTGGTTGTATTTTTTTCCAATAATTGGGGGTGATTGAAGTCTTGTTTTGGATCACCAATGCTTTCATTACTCTGACAGAGAGATCCAGGACGACTCGAGCTTGGTGAGATCCAAGGGAGAGGTGATCAAGTGTACATGTGAGGTTGACCAAATGTACGTTAAGTATGACAGAGTTTGACTGAAAAATTACCATTTCTTCTAGGTCCTAGACTGGGGGAAGATAGATTTCTCTTATACTGGTATTTAATTTAATGTATTTCTCTCTGATAATCTGTGATTTTTTTGTGCATCTCATAAACTAGCAAGAGGTACAAAAACAAAGAAAGATATTGATGCAATTAATTACAAATTTTCCCCTAAAAAGGATTTTAGAAAACACATTTTGAAACAATGAAACAAAAATCACACAAGGTAATTATCCTTCTAGATTATTTTCTTTTGTCATATTTCTAATAGAAATAATATCTAGTTTAGAAATCTAAAATGAAAAAAGTAGTCAGAGAACAGGAGTTTTGATCATTGTGCCTGTTCCAAATAGGTTTTACAGTTATGCACATCGTCTGACACTATTAGTGAAAACATTTCACACTTTCTTTTGTTTTCCCATCTAGTTAAAAATAATTAAAACCTGCTTTTTGTTTTTGTCTGACTTGGTTAAATTGCTGCCAACAGGTCACAGAAAGCACCAACATGTTTGTTCCTTCACAACACCAACATTACATTCATTTGCTGTCAGTTTAGTAGAAAGCTGCACGTTTGAAAGAGACTGACAACAGGAACCTGACTGGGAGTTCACAAAAGTGCTGGTCACCGTGGATGTCATTGTTTGCATAGTCATTGTCTCTCCATCCCCTCTGCCCTGTGAAAGCTTTGAATGTTTGCAGATAATTCTCACTCAGCGTCCAAGTGGCCACAGATTTCAGGATTAAGTTACATCATGAAAATGTTTTCTTCCGTGTTGCAGTTGAGTAACATTTTTTAAAGTACTAACCTTCATGTTTTCTCTCTCTCCTAGGGTGATCTAAGGACTCTCCTGGAGAATGTTTTATGGGTCATATTGTCATTTATGTTTGTGTGTTGGGTGATATTTTTCTTTTCTTTTTCAAATATTTAAATTTGCATGCTGTTCAAGTATTTAATATAAATCTTTTGTTTACTTGTATTTCCTTTCTGTCTTAAAAACGTGTGTATATTGTTTAAAAGTTTCATTCTAGACAGGAAGTGCCTATAGTAATAATTATTTGACTTAAGAAGTTTAAAGTGAAATGCATTGGTGTTATAGATTACTGAAAAAAAGCTAAGTTTACTCCTTATAAAACGAATTATTTGTATGCACACCAATTAAAAAAATAAAAATAAAAACTTTGTTTGAAATGGAGGTTTTCTTGTGAACTAGAGCTAATCATTTGCCATAAAAAAATCTACCTGCACATTGTTTTCTCCAGTTGGACACATAAATATGCATTCTATTCTGAATAAGTTACATTTGTAAAATATATTTTTTACTGTTTATAAAGGTAATTGTCAAGGGTTTTTATATACACAACATATTTCCATTAAAAAAAGGCGGATGAGTGCTCCTTTGACCTACAACCCCATCTGTGCGTGACAGTGGGCTAATGAGCTGCTGTTGTCGTGACGTCACAGTGGGCCGGCGTTTTCTGTTACGACAGAAATAATTTATTTCTGATAAACGTCGTTGCATTTGTTTTAAACTTCTTTACAGATGCTACCCAGCCAAATCCTCATTATGCTTATTGACATTGATAGAAACTGCTCCTTTTGTAAATAAGACACTGAAACAATCATACATCTATTCTGGAAATGCTCCCAAACAGCAACTTTTTGGAAAGACCTCACCTCCTTTGTACAATGTCAAATGTATCAAACATTTGATCTGGTATACAAAGATATTTTATTTAGTTTTTATAATGTTAAAAATTACCAATACAGGAATAATAGTTAATATTTTAATTATACTAGCCCAATTTCATATTCATTAGTGCAAATTTTCTGGAAAAAAAAGACCCTTATTCAAACTTTTTATGATCGAGTTAAACCAATATAGCAAAACAATAAAATCCTCTTCAAACCACAAAATTGTCAGAACGCCTGACACCTTGGAATCTTTTAGATGTATAGAATTGATCTATGTTCCCCTTTTGTCATATTCTGTTTCTCATTTTTCTATCTGTGAATCTTAAAGTTGACACATTTTTGTATTATGATCCTGTATGTTTTCAAGAAAGATGATTTAAAAAGAAGGAAAAAAAAGGGCAGTCAGAAAAGTCAAATAAAATAACCTATCAATGATTTATGAGAAAAAATCAATTAATAAATCAAGTTCATATTTGGTATGTTAAAAATATTAGAGGTTTTCTGAATGCAACTTAAGGAATATATCTAAAACTAGTAATTTTCATGAATTCATTCCAACACGTTTATTTACAAAGTTTGACGACACTGATAGGGTGCTGCAACTGAGACCCAGAACTTTCTGGTTGGTGACTGGAACATCTTGCAGGGTGGTCCGATGAGAGAGTTTCAGGATGTGGCTTCACTGTACATCGCATCGTCCATCAACAGGGTTTGCAGGGCTGGCTGTCTATGGATGCTGCGTGACCAAAGATTATCCATGAATACACAAACATGAGATAATAAATACATTCCGGTAATTAAAAATTATGTAAAAAATAAAACTTAAAAAACCTCTCAATTGTTTAGTTACCTGTTAACAGTAGTTATTCTCCTCCAGGGCAGAAACCTCGCCAGACAGCTGGTCCCGCCAAAGAACACCATTGATGGCTTCCAAACCAGCTTCCCCCTCATATCTTACATCTTTCTCTGGCTCCTCCTCTGGGACCACAATGTCACTAGCACAGAAGCAATTGTTGTGGAGGATGGCACAAGCTGCGACAACCTGCAATATATAATTTAATGGAAATATCTTCCAAAGAACATCAAAAGCAACTATGTGTTCACTTACATGTGGTACAAAGGAGTGATGCAGCTCCCGCGCTTGCAGAAAGATGGCTCTGAATATTGTTTTCATCAGGAGACTCTAAGAGATTCCGTATTTACTCTGAAGTCTGATCTTGGAACTTAACTGGTAGACTGAGGTTGATTGTGCAGTACAGAGGTCTAGTCTGGTTAAATAGAAATACACAAGAAATCCCTTTTGAGTATAAAGATGTGGTTTTAATTTTTTATTAGGCTTAAAAACATTATTATACTTAGGTGGATATGATAATACCAAAATACTTAAAATTAATTTCTGCAATAAACGAAGTCAAATGATACAATTAACATTTAACAGTCTGATTAATAAAATATTCAAAAAATTGTTCATAGTTACTGTTAGGCCTGGGTGAAAAATCGAATGAATGAATTAATTCAAATGTTTAGTTACGGGCGATTTAAAAAAATAACTCAATCGAGTTTTCGTGTAATGGCGCATTTTTGGCTCCCCAGAGCTTCCGTAGCGTTAGTTTCACACGGCTGCGACAAACAACATCACAGCACACACGAAACAGCAAGCGACAGCATGGCTACCGGTGAGAGTGGGAAGTTTGTTCCCAAGAAAAAGAATAAAATCCTCTGGTGTTTGGAACTGGTATGGGTTTGCTGCCACAGACGTGGAGGAAGAGACCCCACGCTGCAACATTTGACATGCGACAGTAGATGCAGCTTTGTGGCAAAACACGGAAGTGTGAGAAGACTCGTTTCAACAAGACATCGACCATAGCGGGGCCAACCCTAGTCCTCAAGAGGCACAACCCTGCATGTCTGCTCATCCTTTCTGACCAGCTGTAATTCCACATCTTGTTTGACTGAACACACCTGGTATTGGCTGTCAGCATCAAGCATTGAGGGAGAACTGGAAAAAAAACAGACAGGGTCAGGGATGAGGCTCTTCAGGACTAGGGTTGGCCAGCCCTGTTAGGGGGAAGATAGATTTATCTTATTCTAGTATTTTATTTAAATTATTTATCTCTGATAATGTGATAATAGTGCATCTCATAAACCAGCAAGAGGTACAAAAAAGAAAGATATTGATGCAATTAATTGCAAATGTTTCCTAAAAAGGTTTTGAAAAAACATTAAAAAATGAAAAAAATACATAAATAAAATGGGTTATGTTGGATAGGGGCTGGACACAGAAGCAGGACAGAAATTGAAGTGAGATGAAAAACAAAACAGTCTTTGTTAAGTCCCAGTAGTGGTGGAGGGTTCTAGCTTGAAATGCATGTGGCTTGGGTGGGTGAGAAGCTGTGATGACTGAAGATTTGGAGCCCTGATTGGTGTCCCGTCGACAGTGGTGGAGATGAAGCTGAAAGTAATTCCTGGGTCAGCGTGCAGATGAAAGCTTGGTGCTTGGCTTGAGAGCTTAGCATGAATCAGTTTACTCTACCGCTGGAAACAGACAGACTGATGTTGGCTGAAAGGTGAGGTAGTCCTGATAAAGGCTGTAGGCTGATGAGCTGATATAGGGGAGCAGGTGGGCAGATCATCACCAGGTAGGTGTGGGAGTTTAGAAATCTAAAATGAAAAAAGTATTCAGAGAACAGGAGTTTTAATCATTGTGCCTGTTCCAAATAGGTTTTACAGTTATGCACATCGTCTGACACTATTTGTGGAAACATTTCACACTTTCTTTTGTTTTCCCATCTAGTTAAAAATAATTAAAACCTGCTTTTTATTTTTGTCTGACTTGGTTAAATTGCTGCCAACAGGTCACAGAAAGCACCAACATGTTTGTTCCTTCACAACACCAACATTACATTCATTTGCTGTCAGTTTAGTAGAAAGCTGCACGTTTGAAAGAGACTGACAACAGGAACCTGACTGGGAGTTCACAAAAGTGCTGGTCACTGTGGATGTCATTGTTTGCACAGTCATTGTCTCTCCATCCCCTCTGCCCTGTGAAAGCTTTGAATGTTTGCAGATAATTCTCACTCAGCGTCCAAGTGGCCACAGATTTCAGGATTAAGTTACATCATGAAAATGTTTTCTTCCGTGTTGCAGTTGAGTAACATTTTTTTAAAGTACTAGTCTTCATGTTTTCTCTCTTTTCTAGGGTGATCTAAGGACTCTCCTGGAGAATGTTTTATGGGTCATATTGTCATTTATGTTTGTGTGTTGGGTGATATTTTTCTTTTCTTTTTCAAATATTTAAATTTGCATGCTGTTCAAGTATTTAATATAAGTCTTTTGTTTACTTGTATTTCCTTTCTGTCTTAAAAACGTGTGTATATTGTTTAAAAGTTTCATTCTAGACAGGAAGTGCCTATAGTAATAATTATTTGACTTAAGATGTTTAAAGTGAAATGCATTGGTGTTATAGATTACTGAAAAAAAGCTAAGTTTACTCCTTATAAAAACGAATTATTTGTATGCACACCAATTAAAAATAATAAAAATAAAAACTTTGTTTGAAATGGATGTTTTTTTGTGAACTAGAACTAATCATTTGCTTTAATAAAGAAGAAGTTAAAAGGTTTTTAAGGCGTAAGCTAATAGGTGAGTGCGCCTTTGACGTAAAACCCCATCTGTGCGTGACATCGGGCCAATGAGCGGCCTGCTGCTGTCGTGACGTCACAGTGGGCCGGCGTTTACTGTTACGACAGAAACATCACAGGTTGACAGCAAATTTCCTCCCACCAAAACTCAAGGAACCGGCAGAGAAACGGTTTACTATAAAGGCAGGTATGGATTTATTGTTATTACTGGAAGTTTGACTCTATTGTTTAAAAGATAACATAAAAATTGAATTGTTTTCTCCGTCTCCAGTGTACGATCATAACAATATTTGTATTGGTGGCTGTTTTATATAAAAAGCAATGATTTAGGGAATAGTATTTATCTGTGTGTGAGGATGGACTTTTACTCGATGCTGTCTTGTGATCACTAATCAGCTGCTGTAACGGCAGGTGTCATTCTCTCGCTTCCGGTCGCAGCAGTAAAGCTCAGGGCTTGACCGTCGTTAACGGCCGCTTTTCCCCCCTCTTCCTCCTCCAGGGAGATGGATCCACTGAAGAACAAGCAAAACTCTTCATTCAGCACGTAAGAAATACTCTCAGAACAGGAAAATGCTTAATCTTTGCTGAAGCCTCAGCTGTTATTTCGCAAGAGCCATAAGGAAATGTGGGAGAGGACGTGACCTTTTATCAGCAAGTGCTTTCATTGACAGTTTTCTTGAAAAAGATCCTTTTATTTATTAGAAAGCTATCTGGAAACTTTTCATGAAATCGAATTATTGGTAAGATTGTTACAGAGGAGAGAAATTTGACATTTACACGTTAATTAGTGACCCTATTACATGTATTTCAATTTTTATACAGGCTGTAATAATTGCATTGGATATTTAATTTAATTGTTCAGTTTTGTGAAGTGCTGTATATATATAACTGTTTCTTAAGCCTCTAGTCTAGTCAGATTAAAATTTAAAGACCCTCTCTGATAAAAAAAAAAAACATGTTTTTGGTATTTTTGAAAATTTCTTGTGGTATTTTCTTATGACACATATAAGGAAAATTAACTGTTTTCCCGACTTTTTCTAATGATTTACTTCCACTCTGCAGAAACTATGTCCTAGAAAATGGCAGTTATTTTTAATTTAGCCTAAAATGCAAATTAAAAGGCCACTGGGGAAGATTTTACAATAGATCAAAAGATGATTGGAGTGGGACTTTAAAGTAATTTCTTTGTTTTCATTTATTTTTCTCCTTTTTTTAAGCCCTGTATGTGTGCACAATCCACATCTGGATTCTTTGAAAGATGACATCCTCTACCATTTCAGCCTTGGAACCGAAACCCATGATCTACCAGCAATGTTCGGGGACGTCAAGGTCATTATATTCAAAGCACGACCACGTCATTCCTAAACAATAGGTGTTGGATCTTTATGGTATAACACAGTTATTATAATGTTGAAAAAAATAGTGTACACTGGCGACAAGAATATATATTTGGTGTCCCCCCCCCCCCCCCCCCATTCTTTTCTACTCTATGATCGCAGAAACATTGTACTGACTTTTCAAACCTTCTTTCAGTTTGTGTGTGTTGGAGGCAGCCCCTGGAGGATGAAAGCTTTCATTGAGTATATTGCTGCTGAGCTTGAAATGGAAGATCCCAAATCAGAGTATCCAAACATCTGCGCTGGAACGGATCGTTATGCTATGTACAAAGTCGGACCTGTCCTTTCTGTCAGCGTATGTGCTAACAGAGCTATGACATTTGTTGTGTCATCATATGGCACTGTCTTTTGTCTCCTAAGCTCTTTAAATTGTATATTTTTTTCCCTTGTAGCATGGAATGGGTATCCCATCTATTGCCATAATGTTGCATGAGCTCATAAAGCTTCTCTATCACGCTCAGTGCAAAGATGTTACAATTATACGAATTGGAACATCAGGAGGAATTGGTACGTTACGTGTTGGATTTATCTCCAAAAGCACAAAAACAGCCATACATTTCCCATCATTCTTTGGGGTATTCTTGTTTTTAGGGCTCGAGCCTGGCACGGTTGTTGTTACCAAACAGTCTGTGGATGCCACTTTCCAGCCGAAATTTGAGCAGGTGATACTGGGGAAAACTGTGGTGCGCAACACAGATTTGGACCAGAACCTGGCAGAGGAGCTGTTGCAGTGCAGCAAGGAACTGGACCAGTTTGAGACGGTGATAGGAAACACCATGTGTACACTGGACTTCTATGAAGGTGTGCGTTTAGTGTCACTATGGCCTGGCTGATGTTTGAAGACCTCCTTAACTCCCCAGCTTTTTTTGTGTCTCCTGTACTCAATCAAACTCAGGGCAGGCCCGTTTGGATGGTGCCTTCTGCTCCTACTCTGAAAAGGACAAGCAAGACTACCTCATTAAAGCCAGAGAGGCAGGAGTCTGCAACATTGAAATGGAATCATCAGTTTTTTCTGCAATGTGCAAGCTAAGTGGTCTTCGAGGTAAGAAATATGTCACACTAAATTAAAGATAAGCAATAAATAACGAATATCTTGAACCTAAATCTGATCCTTACAACTCTGTCTTGTCTTTCTGAATGAAGCGGCTGTTGTTTGCGTAACCTTACTGGATCGACTGAAGGGGGACCAGCTGATGAGCTCTCATGAAGTTCTCAACAGTTTTCAAAAACGCCCTCAAATACTGGTGGGATGCTTCATAAAGAAACAGCTAATGGCCAAAGCGGTAACAAGCTGAGTCCAATAGGACAGTAGTACGGTCTTAACCTCTAAACAGTTGAACATGAACGACGTGGTAGCTGCAAGTTGCTTTTAGTATATTTCGTTATGGAGATTTGTCCAATTTTAAAACTGAGTGTTGAATTTTTGTACCAATGCTTATTTGCTGATTTTTGTACCATCACTGTTGGAGAACAAGTACGCACTTTGTTCAATGTTTTCTTTCATATAGATATATATATATATGCAGAGGAGATGTGTATTGAATATGTCTGAAGTAAGGCCTTCTTTTGTATTTCGAAGGACTTCATTACCTGATGCTTAAACTTGAACTTGTCATTCGCTTTAACAAAACCTTTACTTGCGCTGGTGAAATACTATGGTTCAGCTCTGCTGGATGTATGTCTGTTGATGAATCATTTTTGTTGTCATTGAGGTTGGTTAATGTCAAAACCAAGACCGTGGAGAAATATTTCATTCAAAGTCTAGTTTTACTAAGATAATGTTGTTGTTTTTACCATTTCTTTGTTAATTATATTTTGAAAAATAAAATAATGTTAAGTGGTGTTAAAAAAAAACTATTTATAACATCCAAGGCATTTGACATTGCTGTAATCTGTTAAAATGATCTTAAACTGTAGTGTCCAAGCCCTTATTTTTTAAAACCACTGTCATCACTTGTCTTCTGTCCGGTCCTTGTATCTCATTATCTTATTTATAATGTATTTTTTGTGCATATGTTCTTTAAGAGGACACAAACATCCAGAAGTTAGTTCCTTTTTTGCTTGATTTGTTGTCAGTGGTAAATTCCTGAATGAGCAAACAACAAAACTCTCTCTTAGAATTGTGTGGTAAAGAAAAATCAGGTGGAAGGAAAAATGTAAAAGACAACAACCTGTATGGATGTTTGAATATTGCAAATTACAATAAAGTTTACCACATTGAAGATACATACAACTATTTTCTGTCTTTGTTTTGTGATTTTCTTTCTCCATAGATAATTTCTAAACACGCATTTTTTTTGTCATCTGTGCATGTAATAGTTTGTTTCTATTTGAGCTGTTTGCTTTTACAGGAATCTCAATGTTTTTAAATGTGTGTTAAAATTTACTTTTTTCTCAGTCATAATGAAAAAAATGTCCTTTTTACACCAAAAATTGTTTACCTTTTTTTGTTAAAGATGAAAGAACTTATGTTGAATAAAATTTGTTTTTTAGACTGGAATATGTGGAGTTTCAATATTTATATAGTTTTAGCTTTTTTTCACGCTTGGAACGCAATCAACCTTGATCAAAATTGCACGAAATACAACTCTAATAAACTAAAAGTCAGAAATACGTAGGTTAAACATTATTTTTTTTCCACAAACATGCAAAAATGAAAGGCTATAATCTTATTACAAACGTGTTAACTGCACAAACATTTTTAGACACAATTTAAAGGTAATTTGTAATCAATTACCTTTTAACCCTACTGAACAATGCTTGATCTGATGGTGTCCAGTTTGGGCTGTGAGGATGCTGCAGCCTATAGGAGTGGGATGCTGACAGCTGCTCTGCGCGTCAGAGCCTGCGCGCTCCCGTGCGCGCTCTCCTCCTGTCTGCTACCCGATCTAAGAAAAAGCAGTGAGTATTCGCTGACTCAGTGCCTTAAGCAGCGTCGCCGTTCACCCGAACAGAGACCCAGCATCTTCTGCGGAGACAGGAACTAAAACAAGAGAAAAACACCAGCCATGGCTAAAACAGCAACCGGTAAGCACACCGACACTGCTCGTTGTTGAACGGATGGACAGTTAGATGGACAGGTGCGTCTCGACTGCGTCGGCCGGTGGAGCAGCCTACGCCACATAAGGCCAAACTTCTGTTATGCCTTTATTTTGAAATAATATCAAATCATCACAACTACATCAAATATCCCTGACATTGCTGTGCGTTTTGGGTTCTTTTGACGATTATATCTCAGCTCAAATCTGTAAAACAAGAATTTAAAAAGCCCAGAATCATCTGCGGTCAGATTACAAAAGATCTCCAATTTTATTCCTGTTGTATTTATGTTTGTTTCGTCGACTAATAGCTACTAGACATGCGTTACGCATGGATTGCCATCGGATGGAGAGTGTGTTATTCACGGCGCTGCGGATCATGCAACAGCGGCTCCGACATGCAGCATAATGCAGACGGACCCCACCCAAGATGCTGGGCGAACGACAATTTAGCCAACTACACCAATATGCTGCCGGCACCTTCACGCTTTTATTTCTTCCAAAATCTTGTGATAATCCGACCTGCACAGACGTAAATTGTCTTTATTAAAGCATTAGATGAGGATCTGGAAGAGGATTCAATTATAGGCGCTCCTTTTATTCATAGATGTCTTTAGCTTCACAGACCGAGCATCTCAGCTGAGGATTCATGGTAGTTAGATAAACTGCATTAAGGTTTGTGACGTAAAGTGAACATGTTTTTACTCTATGAATGTGTTCTGTTGTCTAAGCATCATTGATTAATTAAACATAAAAATCCTTTATTGCCACAGGCCTGGATTTCTAAACTCAGTTGTTACGTGTTTATGTAAATTGAATATTTGGTCACTTTTGACTGCATGTTACCGCCTTTATCACTTCTCTGAAGTGATGGGAAGCAGGCCAGCCCTGCAGCAAGGGATCACTACACATGCTGGCCTTTGCAGCAGCAGGAGAGCAATGACAATCTGTGGTCCCCCCTAAGGAGAAAGAGCTACATTAAATTTGGGAGATTCACCAAAAACAATCCACTCAACGGATTTAAAAGGGGGAATTTTAGATAATGCGTAAGCTTTACAACAGTAGATTCCACTTAAAGAAAGTCTTCAGTCATTTTAAAGTTACTTTTGATGTTTTCTTAAATTTGTTGGAATGTGATGACCTTTAAAGGTTTAACCTCTTACGACCTAAGCTAATATTTGAGCAACACCCACAGTCACAGGTCCTCAAATTAGCACTAATATAATAATATAACCCAAAATGTGATGTCCACACATGTGGATGCCAGATTCGAAGAGGTTAAAAGGCATTATAAAAAAAATACTCCATCAACACAGCCCTCAGAGAGACATTACTAACTTGAGAACCCTGTTCTTAGAGTAGTTCCTCAAAGCAAATATGTATGAATTGAGACTCATCTGTGTTCTGGTTTGTTGTTTCTCTTCAGCATACAAAGAGAAGATGAAGGAGTTGTCTGTGCTGTCCCTCATCTGCTCCTGCTTCTACCCGGAATCTCGCAACAAGCTTGTGTGCGAGTTTGAAGGTATGGATGAGCTCATACATAGACGTGTCTAATGTAAATGTCCTTAATGGCTGTTGTCTTCCTGCAGCACAGATGGGCACATTATTGACTGATCAATAAAGTGATCAAACACCAAATGTTATTGGCATCATCACTGCTAACATCTGATTTGCAGACATGGAGGTGAAACCTATTAAGAAACGAACCTCGGGACAGGCCTTTGAGGTGATTCTTAAGCCTCTGTCTCCGGTGTCAGAGGTATCCCACAGCCTGCCTTCTCCGCCAAAGAGGGATATCTCCTTGGAGGACATTGAGAAGAAGCTGGAGGCTGCTGAAGAGCGGAGGAAGGTGAGTTTTTTTCCATTCTGGCAAGTTGCCTTTTAAGTTAAAGAAGACTTTTCTAATTTCTTTATGTGTGTCTGTGTAAAAATTGTTTAGTACCAAGAGGCTCAGGTGCTGAGAGCTTTGGCAGAAAAGCGAGAGCATGAGAGAGATGTGTTGCTAAAAGCCATGGAGGAAAACAGCAACTTCAGCAAAATGGCTGAGGAGAAGCTCCACATGAAGATGGAGCAGATCAAGGAGAACCGTGAAGCCCACATGGCAGCCATGATGGAGCGCCTACTGGAGAAAGTGAGAACTGCAGAAATGTCTCACAAGTCAGTGAGGACACGACATAGCTAAACTGTTGTCCCTTTTTTTCTTGCAGGAGAAGCGTGCCGTTGTGGTGCGCAGGAACAAAGAGCTGAGGGAAGAGCTGACAGCATGAGTCTCGCACAAGTCCTGACTTCCACGGTCCCTCCATCCACCCACCTTCATCCTGCCCTCAACCTCTCCAAAGCAAACACTCAAAGGCGAGAGGCTAGAAGACCTCTCCACCACATCACTGCACACACTGACACCAGTTCCCACCACCACCATCAGTATTCTCATTGATACAATGTTCTGTTCAATTCAGTTTCATGAATGAATTTAATTTTAGAAAGAATGTAAAAAAAACAATCTATCTATCTATCTATCTATCTATCTATCTATCTATCTATCTATCTATCTATCTATCTATCTATCTATCTATCTATCTATCTATCTATCTATCTATCTATCTATCTATCTATCTATCTATCTATCTATCTATCTATCTATCTATCTATCTATCTTTATCTATCTCCCTCTGTGCTGTACTACTCTGTACGCTTTCAGACCTTTCGTTTATCGTTAATTGCAGTTTCTGAATTTTGTCAGCATTTTTCTCGTGAAAGGCCTCTGTGTTGTGGGTTGGCAGGCATACAGGCAGTTTGAATTGTTTACTAATGATGTCACGATGTTGATGATGATAATATGTATGTGTGTTTTGTGAAGAACGATAGCCGGAACAACCCTCCCTTAAAATTGATTTGCGATAGGAGAAAAATGGATCGTTTTTTCCCCCACGTTCCCTCATTTTCAACATGCACAGTCAAAGGGAACTTTTGGGGTCAGCCGCAGATCTGTGTCCAAGCGTCCAACCTCTGAAAACAAACCTGATAGTGAACTTGATCGGTGCTTTATCGTTGACAAGAATGTGTGTTTTTTGCCCAAAATAGGATAATTGTTTTGACATTTGCATATTCCTTCTTTCCCGGACATTTTTCAATGAGTTCATTGTATGCCAAATAAACCGCTCTGCTAGGAACACAGTATTTGGGGATGAATCTAACAAATTAATGAATGTTATGATAGCAAACTGGTATCATGCATAGTGTCTTGGATAGTGGAATGTGCTGTTGCTTCCATCTTGATATAGATAGTGTGAGTATAATGTATGTCTGTGTGGGTGTGTGTGAAAGCAGACGTACTCCGGAAGCATCTTTAGTGTCATCTCTCAATATGGACTAGGTAGAAAGTGGATGGAGGATGCTTTATCTTTAGCACACTGAACTTGTCTGTTTTTAAAATTCAGTATACCACTGATATCTGCCTGCGTTCTCTGCTGCTCGTGTTTCTCCCTTCATATATTTCTCTGTGAAAGCCTTGCTGAATAAAGGTTGGAGGTTCTGTATACATGGCATGTACAATTCAAGACTTTTTTTCTGTGCAAAAGACACAATGGAAATTGTAAAACTGCCAAATAAAAGAGCCAGTTCTCTACCCATGGGGAGAATGCCAGTCTTTTGCATCTTATATTTTGATCCCATTACAGTCAAATTTGTTCAACATCTTGTGACTTCGAGGAAATATCAAGAGAAATATGACACTTGACCACTAGATGGCAGTATAGGATTAAAACAAAAACTTAAAAATTAGGTCCATAGTTTAAACCTGGCTGCAGATTCAGTCATGATCTAAGAAAACACATTTTTTATGCAATGGAAATAGGCAACAGACAGACAATCTCTGCCTCATAAGTTTAAAGCAATGGCTAAAATCGTGTAGGTAAAATATATATAAATATCTCAGACTTAATCAGAACAAAAACTCCAGTAATTTATGGATCCAGCTGTTGGTTTGTTTGTTGCTCCTTAATAACTGCTTTCCCCCAATGTTCTGGTCCTGTTCACACTATTGTCTCCGTTTCAGACCAGCCCAGGCTGGTGAGGTCAGGGCAACATTGTAAAGGATTTCCTCTGGCTCTTAATGATTTCCTGGGTATTCATAAGAGCAACAATGCTTTTGGATTTGGTTACTTAACCTGGCACACAGTGAAGGAATTACCTTTCAGTCAAGAAGCAGGCCTTATTAGCTCACCATTAGCCTACTCGAAACTGGAGCAAAAATGCATTTACAGATTTAGGATTATGTTCATGAGCGAATAGAAGAGAATCAGTCTGTCTGCGCAAGGGAGACTTTTAGGAAATAATCACAATTTTATAAATATTTTAGAACCTTTTGGTAGACGGAAAAATGGATTGATTAATACTTGTTTTTAACATTTAAACTCAATTTATTGGTATGAACAGATACACAAATGTAAGTCTTACATTCTTAAACCTTAGATCTCCTGCCATTTTTGTTTTTTTATTGCAAAGGTTTGACATGGAAAATAAAAAAAAAAGCAGATTGAATCAAGCGACTATTCTAAATGCTGAAATGTGTCTTTGACTAAGGTACAAGCTTCCATGATTGATCCATAACGTTTAACAGTTCCATTTTTGCTCAAAAGTACTACTGTTCCATGCTCGGTCCTCAACCTGAAGGCAATGCAGGCTACCTAGACATGTTTTTATTTCACTTGACTTTAAATTCTATTCTTTTGAAAAATAAATGGCATATTGAGTAAAAATCTTTCCAAACTACTTAGCTTCATTCCCTTGATTATTGCTGTAAAAATAAGTCCATCTGGTAGGGGGGGAAACACCTCAACAGCTTCAGTGCACGGCTTTGTGTCAGAAAGCGCCAATCTCCATACCCCAGGGTCTGTAAGGTTTCGACGTGGCGGAGAGGGGAGTCACTGTGCTGGCGACTCCGGGTGAGACGAGAGGAAAAGCACCGAAGGCGAGAGGGAAAGAGGAAAGTGAGGACAGGGATGACACGAGTGGCGGCGAAAGCTTAGATGTTGCCAAAGGCAGACTGAAAGGTAAGGAGCCGCCAGGCGGCACCCTGGTGGATTCTGTGTGGGGCATGACACCAAGTCTGGATTGCCCAGATCCGTCAATGGACGAAGGGGAGGATGAAGAAGAGGAGGAGGAGGAAGTCAAGGGTGGGGTGCTGTTGCTTTTGGGTGCAGGTGTCCTGCCCTGAGGGTGCTGCAGAAGAAGGTGGTGGGGGAGATGGGTGGGGGCGGTGCCGTATGCAGAGCCCCAGGCTAAGTGTTCCAGTCCAGAGTGCACTTCCCTCTGAGAGGCACAGTTGCTGAGATGGGACACTAATCGCACTCGGAGGGAGTCCGTGGTGTCTCGACCCTCTACCACGCTCAGGTAGCGGGCCGTCTCTGCCAGACACTCCCTGAAGCCCAGGCTGCGGTAATCCTTAGCAAGCGCGTGAGCCTCAAAGTACCCTGGGAGGACAGGAAAACCCAAACTAAAGTTAGACATGTTTTAAGGAAAATGCTTTTCAAAGGTCGCAGATTGCGCCAAAACACAAATTTATTTGCCTTTTCCGCTTGCAGCATGAAGCATCTTCAGGTGATCCACCGTCATTTGCAAAATTTCTGCTTTTTCCAATTTAGCTGACCCCTGCGAAGACATAGAAAAAACGTTGCTTTAAAAATCTGCAAACACAGAACACACAAATAATAGTTAAAAAAAAAGAAGTCACCTGTTTTTCAAAAGCACTTGGTACCAGTCTTCTTAGTTCAGACAGACTGTTATTAATCCGGTCACGTCTCCTTTTCTCAATTATCTGTTGAACAACATAAAAACATTGAGTGTTTTTTTTTAAATCACATGTATTCAACTGTAACCTCAGATGTTTACACACCCCTCTGCGCCTCTTTCTGGCCTGAACTTGTGTGGTTGTGGACGGTGACATTGATCCGTGAAAGTCAAGTGGACTGAAATGATAAGTGGTCATACCATTATAATTGGCGAAATAATAATAATCATAAAAAACTTTTAGATAAATAAGATAGTGATGCGATTAACCCCTTGATACCTATTATGCAAAGATGCATCAAAGCACTTAGACAACATCTTTTTGAAAGCAAAAACACAGGGTTATTGTTAATAGCTGGAAATAAATACAGGTGTCAAGAGGTTAAAGAATATCGAAACACTAAACTACACAAAATAATCTGAAAAAAAAACTAGTATAGGGAATAAACTTGCATTGAAATAAGCTTTATCTTACCCATTTTCATCGCCACTGTCTTTCTCCACTTCAACGTTGTCGTCCAGGTCGCTTTCAGAGGAACTGTAGTTGTGGTTTCTCTTCATGTCTGCAGTAAAGCCGCTTCTTCGCAGTAAAACTCCGTCAGACACTGACAAGGCGGACCGTGAGAGACAGTTTAAACAGTTTTGACCCGGGAACTCACAGCGCGGAAAGAGGGAGGGGCGGCTGAAGCACTGTGGGCGGAGCTCTGGAGCGTTTAAGCCAATTAGGACCGAGCTGGATTTTGAGTGACAGACAGTTTGGAGAAACGGTAATTGACAAACCATGGCGGTAAATTAGCACTTTTAGAATTTGACCTCTTTTTTTAACCTTATAATCTACCAGCCACAACTTCCGTTTTAAAAAAAAACATTTTTATTTATTTACTTTAACATCAAAGCAATTTAGTTATGTTGGAAAAAGAGTATGCAGTGGTGAGCTTATGCTTCATATGATCCTAATGTAGATGACCTCAACTTTACAGCAGAAGCCTTGTTTTACCCGTCACGGTTAACACTGACATGTTCATTACTTTGCTACAGATTTTATTTTGTAAAAAAGGCTCACTTCCGGGAAACCCTACTGCGTTTCATTTTCTCCTCTCCTTACTGTGCAAACAAGTCAAATGACCTCAAAAGAGAATCCTTTTTGCACTAAATTGAAAGATATTTAAGCTCAATATATCAAATATCAATATATAATAAATAATTCGCAACCTTTGATCAGACGTTTTCTCTCATTTTTTATGGGTTCCCCATATCTTTCTTTCAGTGTTACCTATTTGACTGCATTTTTTCTCTCTCTGTTGTATGTCTTTGTTGTCCAATCTCTTGTTAGTTTTCATTTTCTCCTCCTGTCAGGTAGCGTATTGTATCCTTAAGTTAAAGTCCCATTTGTTGTTACACACATGCAAGTTTTCTTTTACATTTGACATATACCCAAGCCCTTTAAAGCTTTTTTCCCCCCATCAAATATGTTTTCTTCTGTAACTTTGCTCAGAAAAAATTACACACAATGGAAAAGAAACTCAGTTTTTGTGTGTGTTTGGGATCTGAGTGATTTAGTGAAGAGTACAGTAAGAATGGAGAAACTGATCCTGGCCAGAAAAGTTAAGCAACCTAAGCTGACAAGCGCTCCAGTCAACAGGCTGAAATCATAGACAACCCAGAACTGTCAGTTACTGAAGTTACATTTTTTTAACGAAAAACATCTGTATATTCCATTTGAAAGGATGTATATAGATGTAGGAAAAAGCATGTGAAATTTTATTTTCATTTTCATTCATGTATTTATTAATAAACACTTCAATATGTTAATCAAACAACCAAAAACATAAAAATGTGTAAATCATGCATAGTATTAATTATTATGCTCACAACTGCTTTATTGATTGAGATACTTTTTGTTAGATTTTTGTGGTGTTTAGATTTGTTGTTTTCAACTGCAACTGTAAAATTGTGCATGTCTAATGGTATTTTATACTTTTTAAACTCTCAGTTGGCCCCATGTCGTGAAACATTTCAGTTTCCTTGAGGTTTATTTCAGAGCCTGACACGTCTGTTTAGGCTATCAGTGTAAGGGCAAGCACATGCTGCTCCCCCCTCTGCTGACTTCCAGACCACTACCTTGCTGGGGAGCAGCTGTTTCTCTGCTCTGTCTAGAAGGTCAGGTGGGAGCGAGACAAGAGCGGATGAGGGCTTGATTCCTAAGAGCAACTGCAGACAACAAACACTGTTCCCAAAATGTCAGTGGGGCTTCATTAGTGACAGATGTGTGCTACTTCAATCAGTTCTGAACCATTCCTAACATGTAAAATACAAATTTAACTTCTTCTAGTCCACAAAGCTGTGTCTTTTTCCTCCCAGTCTTTGTAATTTCTATCCCCGTATACACAGTGTAACTTTATTGACCTTTGCAAACGTGACTACTTCTGTCTGACCCCGCACTGCCTGATAATGGTGAATTCATAACCTCTGCAGCTCTTTGTGGCACACTGAAGCACTCATGGCTCTTTGTGCCTCTGATGAACGGCAGCTTGAATATATTTTGCGTTACTTTGGTTCTGTTTAAACTGGAGAGACTCATGTGGTCTCTATTAGGCAGACACAATCAACTCTCACCTGAGGGCCTCCACATTAGCTGACATTCCTTCAGCCCATTAAACATAATCACAGTTTGTCTTCTCTAAACTCCACACCTTTGACACCACAATGTTTCCTGCTTTACGTCCACTCTGACCAAAGGTGGATGTTGAGTTTTTGTCATTGTTTGTGTTTCTCTAGATTATTTTTGTGTTAGGTGGCACCAGCAGCGTGCCAGTCTGGCCCCTGACCGTGGGCGTAGCTCAGCCCCACTGCTTTTAAACTATGTGCAGGAAGCAGAAAGGTATAGCCGAGTATTTGTTTGAAACTGGCGTGTGCCCAGCTGCCTTCCTCAATCTTCCCACAGGTTTCCCCGGGTGACTCCTTTGTGTGTGCGAGTGCGTCCTGAGTGTGCGCCGGCGTGTTTATATGTGTGTGTGACTGAGAGTGTGCAAGTGTGCTTAGGAGGTGCTGTTTCCCACAACCCTGATCTAATTCCGTGGTAACTCAATCTCCGTGTGAGCGCTTCCCGGCAAGTGTTCTCCCACCCGTCGACAGTCTCTGCCTGACTGGTTGTGGGGCTGAGTGTGTCCGACGGAGGCCGGCTCAGTCCCAGACCCCCCCACCCCTCTGTCTCACTCACCCTCCCATCAGGATTGATTTACTATGTCAACCGTTGTGGCTGTCGGCAGCAGCGACGCTCACAGCCATGCCTGCATCCTGTGTGCACACCCTCCTGACATCTTATACCTGCCACTCAACAACTGCTGCATTGAACTGCATTTGTGGCTTTTGTGGGGAGGAAGGTCATCAGGGAGGCATTTGTTCATGTGAGATAATTTCCTTAATCATGTTTTATTCAAGTGAGGGATGGTGTGGAGGAAAAAAGCTGAACTTTTGGGGAATATATGCATGAAGAATGACTCTGTTTGAGACAGAAAATGCCACCCATGTTGGTCCTGGAGGAGTTGTTCTTCTGGGGGAAATGTCTACTAGATAGCCTCCACACACAATGTTATCCTATGGGCCACAGTTTCCTGTCTGTTTCAGTCGGCACCCAGACACTATATTAGGCTGGGACCAGACCAGGTCTCAGACCCATTCCCACTGTTTGACCATAATACACACGCATACTCATTCTTTATTTTCCTGCCTTTGTTGGCATCTATTCTGCATTAGCCTTCTGGATAGGTAAAGCCAAGGAGGATATGTTGACTTCCTTGTTTCTTTGTTTAGTCAAAGTTTTCTTTCCCCCCCTTTTTTTTGCTCTCTCTCCCTTGGGTCCTAATATCCACACAAAATCTAAGAATAAGCCCAGAGTTAAGAGACTAAATCAATCACATACAAAAAAAAAGAAAAAACAAAGAAAAGGTTAATCACCAGTTTTTCATACATGTTCTCACACCTTAGTGATCATAAGTTTTACAAGTCCACTCCCAGCTTCAAGTTAACTTGTACCACTTAATAATAGCTGAATGGCAGATCACAAGACTGGCTCCTGAATGAGCCAGCACGTGATGTTCTCCCAGAGAAAGGAGTACCACGGAGCAAGCTACTTTTATGGCCACACATTGTGTAGCCACAGGAAAAACATTGTTTGCATATCAATGGATTGTGTGTCCAAAGGAGTGTGTGCCGTGGTCAACTGGAATTTTGGGGTTGGAAGTGAAATGTATCTCCTAGTCAGCATCAGAGATGCTGAAGTTAAGCAGAAGAAGGGGATAATGGCATTCTTGCGTGTGTATGTGTGTGTGTGCTGCAGGCCTCTGATCGTTGAAGGTCATGTTATGAGTAACAGTTTGCAGCTTCTCACAAAACTATATGAAGTCTTTGTTTTCTGTCAGTTTGTTATAGTTTTGCATTTCCTAGACTTTACCTTCAATAAACCAGTTTTAGAGCCTAAAGTTTGATCATTCTCAAGTTGCAAAAAGGCTAAATTTATTGTGCTGCAAAGTTTATCGACATTTTATTTATTTTTGTTCTTAGAGCTAGCTGGTTTCCCAGTGGATGCTCTGTGCCAGCTGTCTGCGGTAAAGTACTGCTTTCCCAAGCTCTGACCTGTGGGAAAATCTGTTGTGGCCAGTAATTGATTCCGCCCTGCCAGCCCCATTACTCTCCACTGCAGTCAAACTGCCACTGATCTACAGAGAACGTAGCCTCTATAGTTTTTCTTTCTACAGTTATCCTGACAAACATTTTTGCTGGTTGTATGACTACATTTGTCAGGACATTTTTTTTCCCATCTTACTTTGCAGTTTTCTCTTTATTTATATGCATATATATACAATATATAAATGCATTTAAATATAAATTTTGTGGATAATCCGCAAGAAGGAAACTCAAGTACATGTCACAACGTATGCCATCAGTGTGCCTTGTTGCACATAATATCATTTACTCTTCAATTGCAGAATAAACAGGTATGTGTTTTTTGGGTCTGGAGCTGCGATCTAAAACTCCCCAGATTTGCTCCCCCTCCTCTCATGGCTTCAGGATTTGTCATGAAATATTAAGGGCAGTCATCTGCTGAGATGGATGTGTTGCTTTGTCACTGCTCAACACTTACCACATGTCTATAAAAAGATAAGTCCTCTCCTTTCCAATTAATCCTCAATTAGGAGGTTTGCTGTGTGCATTCGCATCTGCGGTTCCCAATCACGCACCAGCAGGTGGGATGTGAGGGAACTGTGTGTGCGTGATGTGTGCTTGTGTGTGGGGTTATATGAGGATTATCAGGCCACAGGGGGAGGATAAAAGCGTGTTTTTAGGCACAGTCTGTATATATTCACATGATGACCATCTAACTTCTTGCCGTACTGATTATGTGGAAAACCTTTTGAACTCCGCCTATTTAAAGCTTAGGGAAGAAAGGACGCATAGAAAAAAATTGCGCCTTGTGAGACACGGAGAGACACGAGTGGCCTCAAGTCGAGTGATTTATCTGAGATTCTCATGACACCACCAGCTTAGGGGTATACTTTCCCATATTGTAAAGGGTCAGGGGGCCGCCCTCTGAGCGCGGCGGCTGTTGGTTTTCACACAAGAATTCTATCCCTCTGTTGGGTGATCTAAGGGAGCATGAAAGAGGGGGAGAGAACTGTACATCACTTTAGCTCCTGGTGAACCACCCCCCACCCACCGCTTTCTGCACCCGGTGACTGTGCCCCACGAAAAAGCTCTCTTCCTGCACCTCTCCCTGCACCCATGGAACAAGCAGCCTCTCTGTGAGAGGTCCCCCCCCCCCCCCCCCCACACACACACACAAAGCTGCCCCACCAGCCACGTTGTCGATGTGCTGCAAACCAGAGGCCTCGGGCAGAGAGAGTGTGTGGGATGAAGGAATGGGAGAGAAGATCAAAGCAGAGGCGCATGAAAAAGCTCAAAGCACACAAGCAAGAGTCACCTCACTGACCTGTGCACACACACACAAAATACTCCTCACAAACACACAAGTTCTGGTAGCGCACAATGGCCAGAGCCCACCCTTTGGTTTCCCCAACAGCCGTGCAAAAAGGCAAAGCGCAGAGGGCACATTGCTCAGGTCATGTGAGCCTTTCAGCAGATGGTTTGGACCTGCTGGGACCCTGACCTGAAGTGACATCCCCTGCTGGTGCCAGAAGTGTAGCACACACCAGTTGATTCTCATAAAACATTGAATACAAAAATTAGAATATGAAAACATTTGGATATTACTGGGGGCAAAGCATTAATGTCATAAAATTAAAACAAATAGCACATTAATGTGCAAAAGGATATGAAATATGGCTTGCTAAAAAATTTAGTTTTTTTCTTTTTTTCCAAAAGTAAACATTTGCAAAAGCATTAAAAAGGGAAAAACTGTGCTGCTTTTCACACCTTCAGAGAGATTTAGGAAGAACTAGTGTGATTGACTGAAGACCCTCTGTAAATAAAGTTGTAGTTTGCAGCAGGTCCCGTCAGACTGGCAAACTCCTCCTTGGCCCAGAGGATCCTCTCTCCATTATTCATGAAAGCTCAGGTTGGACCCTGGGAACAAGCTGAACGAGGCCCTGTGTCAATACGTAACATTGGCCGCCACAATGGGCTCTGCCTCCAACTACACTGTTGACAGACACCAACACAAAGGAGCTGAAAGGGGTCCCCCTCCGTTCTCACACAAACTAAAGAATGAGTCAGTGTGCTGCCGCTCAGAGCTGTGTTTGTACAGTATATGCAGCTTTTGTTCATGGCCACTGTTCTCCCATCAATGGGGGCTGAAGTGTTGATGAAAACCGAAGTAGAGGACTTGTCTGTGAGAGTTCAGGTTCATTAGATGGACTCAGATTCTGCTGGATGGCACCTGTATGTACACAGAGAAACCCCAGCTGACGAAACACAAATAATCGCCTTAGATATGTGGCAGGAAGCTCAGCCCATTTGACAGTCACAGGCGGGCTGTGTGGTGGAGTAGTGGTTAGCACTCTTGCCTCCCAGTGAGCAGGCCCTGATTCAAATCCCATCTTGGTCTTCCTCCCACAGTTTAAAAACATGCTTCACAGTATTCCCTAAAAAATGTCCTCACTGAGTGTGTGTGGCTGTGCAGCTTTGCAACAGACTGGCAACCTTTGTAAGGTCTACTCCACCTTCATGGGGATAGGCTCCAGCAACCTTATGACCCTCATAGGGGTTCAGTGGGTTTAGAAGATGAAGGGATGGACCCTTACAAGCCGTTTGGATTGCATAATTGTGAACAACTGATGGACAACATAAACATCAAAGAGCAAGACCGTTACACACACACCACACATTAACGTGCAGCACTTAATTTCTATTTTCTGTGTGTATAACTGATGGATGCTTCCCTAGATAAGGTGTAGATTAGTGCTGATTGAAGCACACGTTCACTGAGGAAAAAGACTGCTTTTCATAAGCAGGTTATTTCTGCAACTTTCAAAGGTCTAAAAAGTATTATATTTTTCTTTAAAATTGTAAAACATAAAAGAAACAGAACTCCTAAAAAAGAAAAATAATAATAATAATAATAAATTTTATTTAGAATGCGCTTTACATTTTAGATAAAATCTCAAAGCGCTACAATGGAGGCAGAAATAAAAATGGTTTACAATAAGAACAAAGTAAGACAAAAATAAAACAACAATGAAAGTACTAAAAAGCATTATTAAAAAGGAAAGTTTTTAAGCCTTTTTTGAATGTGCCAAGGCTTTGTGGGGCTCTGATGGATTGTGGAAGATTGTTCCAGAGTCGAGGGGCAGCAGCCTGAAAGGCTCTGTCTCCCATAGTGGTTAGCCTGCGCTAACCAAAAGGGATGAGGTTTGTAAAATGTAAAACTTATACCAATAGCACAAATGTCAGAAAGCATTCCTTTGATTTTTTAGCAGATGTAAGCATCTTCAGCCCACTTGACCCCTTTCTCTTTAATCGTTTTCAGATAAAGTCAAATTAAACTGATAATATGCTGAATCCTTTTTAACACTAAAGAAACAGACAATATAACACTGCTGCATTGTTTTTACAAGCCTTCAAAAAGAAACGGAATATAGAGTGAATGCAAAATTTTATTTTAATATTTAAATAAAATTAGTTTATCCACACCAAATATTTTAAGATAATTGTCTGTATTTTAGGTCGCTCTTTTAAAATTGTTCATGTATAAAAATTACTAGACAATAAATAAAGCACATTCGTGGACATTTTTTATTACTTTTTTTTAACTTTACATATGACATTTGGGTAATCGTCTTCAGTCAAATTCCTGACATTGTTCACCTGAACAATTTCTTTTAAAAATAATTTGTAAGGTTGCTGTTGTCTGTTTGCTTCTGCACAAGCATTTTTTTTAAACTATGCCATTAAAAATGTTATGGAATTAGGTCAAGAGGGCCTTATATAGCCAAAGTAGGTTTAATAATTTGAAATATTTACTGAGGTCAAGCATTTAACTGAGTTGTTAAGGACCCCAGCGTTCAGCATCAGAGTGGGAATCTCCGCCAATAACAAAATAAAAAATGAAAATAAAAACCAACTCTACCCAAGCATGTGTTGTGATTGATTCTATCCACTAGATGGCAGTGTAGGGCTGTTTTAGGTGTTGACACATTTTAATTAAAGAACTGTGACTAAAGTAAAGAAATACATAAAACGACGCTGGTGATGGGGGGGGGGGGTAGAAAATGAGCAATAAGAGCTTTTTTTATTCGTTTCTTGTGCAGTTACTGGATTCTACAGGGAAAAACAGTTAGATTGTAGATGCCAGTGGAGGTTCTCATTCATCCAGGTGACATTGTATCTGGACTTAAAATATTCTTCCTTGAATAATTTTACCACTCATTGAAGTGGCTTTATCAGTCATCAGTAGAGAAGTTTCACATTTCTATCCAAAGCTCCAAATGGCGCCCTCTCCTGGTTAACGTTTGTCATCTAAAGCAGTGTTTTTCAACCAGTGTGCCGCGGCACACTAGTGTGCCGTGGGAGATGGTCAAGTGTGCCGTGGGAAATTGTCCTCATTAACTGATCTAAAAACATTTCCCATCTCCAGGAGTGTTCATCCAAACAGTCATCCAGTGTTCATCCAAACAGGCCCTGATAAAACACTGAGTAGTTAGGAATATAAAAGATGTAAAATACATTTTCTTTGCGTTTATTTTATTTTATTAAAGACATTTTGATAAGAATGACGGTACAGTACCGCGATTCAGCTACACCTTCGGCTGTATTTTGGAAAAGTCCCGTCCCTTTAACTGTCTCCACCAATCATTCTCGGGGAGCTTGATCACATGTCAGCAGTCTGACCAATCAGAAGTGGTTAAAGTCTTCACTTCCTTGTCCCGATTTAGCTCGTAAAGTCGCTCAGTTCTAACAAAAATGCCAGCTAAAGCTCGTCTTTAGCGGTGTAGCTTTGCACAGAATCCGGTATCAGACCGTGGAACAAGTGAACAAAACAATGAAGCTCCGAAAACCGATCTCCAGCCGTTTTTATGCACTACATCTCCCATGATGCATTGGGTCATGAGATTGACAGCACACAAGGAGATCTGTTGTTAAACGTCTTGAAACAACGAACACACATCAATCTGTTTTTAAATCTTCTAACTTAACTTTTATTGCATTTTTTAGAAAAAAAAAACAGCTGCAGTTTCCAGCTTTTTCTGACACAATTATCTCAAAAATGCATGTGAGATTGTGGAGGGACTGTAGATCAATACAGACTTTGAGTTTCTCTTTTTTTTTTTTTTGGATGCTGGTGTGCCGCGGGATTTTTTTTAAGGTTAAAGTGTGCCGTGGCTCAGAAAAGGTTGAAAAACACTGATCTAAAGCTTCACAAAGCCTTGGAAAAGCCATAATAAAAAACGGTTAAACTAAATTTCACGAATGAATGACAAATAAATAAAACACACGAAAAAAGGCATTAAAACACTCCAGTGAACGATTCTGACTACCAGATTCTTCAACACCTAAACTATTTTTTATACATTTTTTTTATTTGAGCACATTCAATAAGAAATATACAATTGGAAAAGATGAAATTTTTGAATTGTTGTACAAAGTTATGATGGCGAACACACTTTTTTTCCACTAAGCCCTTAGACTATATTATCAGTTTCCTAGTAGTCTTTGGAAGGAATTTAAGCAGTAGTCAAAATGTTCTATTATCTCATAAAATAGAGTTACTTTGTTTAACTCCGAAGAAATAACTGCTGTTGGGTTCATTAGGATGATTTGTTAAATAATTTACCTGAATAGAAGCAAAATAAAGTGCTCTTTTCTTTATTTAAGTCTCCATGACCTGTCACATTGTAAAGATTAAAGTTGGTTTGGGATTTGGAGTTTATACTAAAGTACTGGGCTGCCACAGTGAAATAAAAAGAAAAGAAGAAACTAGTTAGGATTAAAAAACAACAACAGAAGTCTTGATTTTGATTTTTGTTCTGTAAATTATTTTAATGTTTGCTTTGTTGCATTTTTCTTGTGACTAAACTGCAACCACACACAAATCACCTGACTTTTATTGCAACATCTTAGTCTCCTTAATAATTCCAAAGTCAGTAAACCCTGATCAAACTCATAATCCCAATCAGGTTTGAAGACACGCCCTCTAAGCTTCTCGTTCCCATGGCAACGGGAGCACCTGCTGATGATTGGTAGCTGGGAATCATGCGCGCCCTCATTCAGGCTTCATAAAGCTGTATTTCTAAGGGAGACCTGGTGTGGAGGTTACCCTGCAGACCAGAACGGCTCTCTGACTGAGCAGAAGCGTTTGGGGTTTTTTTTTCTCTTCCTCTCTTTTCTTCTTCCCCCCCCATCATGGTTGAACAGTTTGCAGGAACCTGGACTTTAGCTTCCAGCGAGAACTTTGATGAGTACATGAAGGCTGTAGGTAAGCAGCTATGAATTTTGTGTGGGTATGATGTTCTGACAAATGTCCATCGGATATGGAAGTACAAAGTTATGTAGGCAAAAAATGCATCTTATTTTTTTTTTTGAATGTGTTCCCTCTGTAAAGGGATGGGGTTTGCCACACGGCAAATGGGTAACATAACGAAGCCTAACCTGGTGATCCAGGTGGGTGCTGATGGGCTCATCTCTATGAAAGCTGAGAGCACCTTCAAGACCACGGAGATCAAGTTCAGGCTGGGTGAAGAATTTGATGAGACAACGGTGGATGGCAGAAATGTAAAGGTACTTGAACTAACCCCAAATGGCCATCTCTTTCTGTAATATGGCTAATTAAACTTTTTTTTTTTTCTTTAAGTCCACGTTCACCCTAGATAATGGAAAACTTGTGCAGAAACAAAACTGGGATGGCAAGACCTCAACTCTGGAGCGAGAGATTCAAGAGGGGAAACTAATAGCTGTGAGTAAAGTGCTGTAACCCTTGTGCTATCCTAGACACTTTAACATTGGGAGTTGGGTCATCTAGACCCACTAGACCAGAGGTGGGCACTGAGGGCCGCATTCCTGCATGTTTTCCAGCATACCCTGCTCTGGCATGTTCTAATTGGCTGGACACACCTGAACCAGGTAATCAGCCATGAGTAGGGCAAGACTATCTGGAAATCATGCAGACACACCGGCCCTCGAGGCCTGGAATTGCCCACCCCTGCACTAGACAGAACTCTGAACCTTTTTTCTTCAATGATTTGTGATCTTCACTGGTGTCCATGGATTACATGAAATCTTTCCACCTTTGTCATGGTAGGGAGAACATGAGCACAAGGGTTAAAAAGTTGTCTGAGCACCAGACCTGTTTGTCATTTGATCTATTATAATGTGGCCATTTTGGCATTAAAAACACTAAAGTGGCTCATTTACAGTAAGATGATTATTTGAATCTGTCTCCACAGAAATGCATCATGGATGATGTTGTTGCTGTGAGGACATACGAGAAGGCAACATAAATGATTTTCCTGAATGGCATCAGCCTTGACGTTCGTCCATCAGTCCATGCTAAATCAACTGTGCTGTTAAATATGTCAAAGTTTGAAACTGTCTGCTCATAAATGAGCTGTCAATGTAACCTGTCATCCATGCTAATAAAAGTATTTAAAAAGTTATTTTTTCCATTATGTAAACCTGTATTTTCAAATAAAATGTTATAGTGAGGCGTATAAATTCTAGCAAATAACTTAATTGGCTAATGACCCCTGCTTTACCCCACTCTAAGCCAAGGAGCAGTGATCTTATTGTAAGTTTTGGCTTTCAGTCTAAAGCCCCTTGTCCAGACTTTAGACTGGTCCGTTTTTATTCCAAGTGATCTGACTGGAGGGAGGATTCAATTTCTAGGCTAACTGGATGTGGGTGCAGACAAAAGCCCATTGTTTAAACAAGCAAATGCAGCATGAAGCCCTCATGACAAGGATGTGAGTGAATAGAGGCAAGAGGCTAAATCCCTGCTTGAGGTTAATGCTGTGACCCCCCCCCCCCCCCCCCTCCGCATTTCTTACAAATCGGGCCTTTTTGTCTTGGATGTGCAGATGTACTGAGTACTTCCAAGTAATTGGTTTAACTGGAGCTCTTGTAACAGCATGTTGAGACATAAATCCTAAAACAAACTTTACAATCCCAGTAATCAAGCAACAATGAATACTGTGTGTAAACCCACAATCTTTTTTTATTGGGATGCAGGAGCCTTGTTTAATTTTAATCACTCCTTTGAATATTTCTTTTGAATGCTTAAGTGCTTTATGTACACAAAAGTTGCTTTTCCTTATCTCAGCCACTGGGCAAAGGTGGAGTACACCCTGGATGGTTCATCAGTCCATCGCAAGCTCATGTTGTATACCAATTGCTTTTTTTCTTAAAGCATCAAGCCTTCCCTAATCTTTATTGTAGGGAGATCTTATTTTTCCAGATTAAGCTTTCTTAGATCTGTGTGTGTATACAGGCTTAAAGAAGCCGATTTCATCTGAAATGGCTTTACCTCCTTAAACACAATCACTCAATCAGCTGGTAATTCCTATTGCTCTAAATCCACTTACCCAGTCATTTAGTATTAAAATCCTATAATAGTAGACAAAGTAACACTGTAGAATATTTGGCCCTTTATTGAAATGTTTTTATGTTCTTGACAATGTGTGCGTTCTTGTAAATATATAAAGCTGGAAGATACTGTTGTGGCAATAACACGCGTCTTTGCTAAGCCAGTGTAGCCGGGCACACTCTTGCTGCTGGGCGTGTGCAGCATCGGCTAAAAACTTCTGCGTTGTGTCCTCAATGAATAAAGAGTCTCACACCGGGATTGCCATCATATGAGGGAATTTACTGTGTGAAAACAAAAATACAGCACATAAACGTCGCGTCGGGTCTCACTCTTCCACACACACCTCTCGGCAGTCCTCACAGAGACTCTACATATTACAAAAGTACATATATAGCACACTTCCGCTCATTGAATGGCATTTTTGTATCATTTCAAATTACAAAACATCAATACAAATAACACTGTGTAATAAAATATACCCCAAACAAATATAAATCAACTAATAAAAAGCAAAAGGCAATGAAATATATCTGATGAAAATAAATGCTCACATACCTGTGTGAAAACAAAAATACAGCACATAAACGTCGCGTCGGGTCTCACTCTTCCACACACACCTGAGGAAGGCGGAGAAAACCCCCAGAGTCACATGTGAGACCATACATGCTAGCTCAAGTCCCGTCAAGGCTAGCATACCGCCAAGTGCTGCATTTGCCCATAACAATATATTTCACGCGATAAGAAAAAATAAAAATGATGTGAGGAAAGTTTTAACTTGTTAACATGTTTTTATATTTTAAACTTTAACTAAACTCCCCTTTTTACCCAAACTGGTTAGAGCAAAGTCTGCTGCTTACCTCCTCTCGGCAGTCCTCACAGAGACTGAGGTGAATGCCGCGAAAGGACAGGAAGTAGCAGCGAACCACCAAAATAAAAGTCTCAGCTTAAAACATTCCCATAAAAACAACAAAATAAAGACAACAAAAGCGATTTTGGTGAAATTAACACAAAACATATTACATGGGCTACATCCTCCCCTCCTAGATTTCGCCAAAATGTATCTAATAGAAAACGAAACCTCATCACTAAGCAAGGGCTCCAAGAAAGCTCTAAGCTTCACAGTCAATTAGATAATTACCTGTCATACAGGTTCAGAGTAGTCATAAGGTTGATCAGACCTTAATGTCTCCTAGATTAATATGATGCCGTTTACACCATACAAGTACCTTGCCACCAGTACACATAGACTCTGAGGGATACTTGAATACCATGTATCACAAAAAAACACGCTATCCCCTGAACTTTCAGAATAACGTCAACAATGACTGAGACTTCCTATTAAGAGAACTTGCAAATTCTCTCAAACCCAAAGGCCTCTGAACCATAGTTTCAATAAGTCGGTTGACCTTTTTGCTAACTCTCCCTACTCGAGTCGTGACTACACATTCCTCATTTTTCACCGGATGTGCCTGAGTCAGCACTTCAGAAGTGTCCTTATCAGGGTCTGGGTGAACTAGGTGCAAGTCTGCCAGTGTGTCAGCTTCAGGCTCCAATGAAGATAACTGAGCAAGGGGTGAATTGGAAACATTCTCAACATCCAGACTATCCAAATCATCACCTCCATCCCTCTGAGGGCTCCAATCACTTGGGCATTGAGATGGAATTACATCACTCAGAGACTCTCTTTCACTGTCTGGCTCTGGAGAATCTTGACTTGTCTGGTCCAGATGAGATGTTCTGTCACCCTGGTCCATCTGACTGCATGAAAACTCAGAGCCACTCATTATCCACGAGCTAGTCCGCACCATGCTGTTGTCCACATCCAACGAGTCAGGTGTGCACAACTCCTCATCAGCATCACAAGCCTTCACAACTGGCAGGAAGCTCACATCCAATAGTAGGTTCCTGTGCACAACCTTTGTTACTCCGTTGAAGTCTTCTACTTTGTAGGTATGGTTCTGTGTGTTCCTGTCCTTGACTGTGTACACTGTGGGGCTCCACTTGTCAGCTAACTTTTTCTTGCCTCGTTCACCCTTGTTTGCCATGAGGACTCTATCTCCGATGTTCAGATGAGTGCCTTTGATCTTACGGTTGTAGCCCTCAGCTTGTTTGTCTTGTTCTTTAGTGCTGTGTTTTTGAGCAATCCTAGCTGCTTCATGAAGATGTGACATGAGTGTTTTAACATAGTTTTTGTAATCCACCACCACAGTATCACTCAACACTTGTTTAAACATAACATCAACAGGCAGTCTTGGAATCCTTCCGAACATCAACTGAAAAGGAGCATATCCAGTAGTTTCATGCACTGTTGAATTGTATGCAAATGTCAAGGTCTGTATCTGCTGAGGCCACTTTTCCTTTTGTCTCAGGGGGAGAGACCGAAGCATGTTTCCAAGCGTTCGGTTAAATCTCTCTGTCCCACCATTCCCCATGGGGTGATATGCTGTTGTGCGGGATTTTGACACTCCTGAATACTTGAGCAGCTCAGCAAGGAGTTCACTTTCAAAATTTGTGCCTTGATCGGAGTGAATGCGCTCGGGAAAACCGTACACGCAAAACACATGATCCCACAGTTTTTTTGCCACCTGCTTAGCTGTTTGATTTGGGCAGGGGAATGCGTGGGCCAGCTTTGTAAAATGATCTGTTATGACGAGTACATCTACTGACCGCTGCTTCGTATCCTCAGCACTCCAGAAATCCAAGCACACTAACTCCATAGGAGCAGAAGTTCGAATACTCTCCAAAGGAGCACGAGCAGAAGGGTCTGGAGTCTTCGCCAGGATGCACCTTTGACAACACTTCACATAGTCTTTTATGTCAAGCTCCATTTTCGGCCAAAAAAATCTCTGCCTTGCGAGATGCATTGTTCTCGCCTGTCCCTGGTGTCCTGCAAAGTCATGAATAGCACACAAAGCTTTCTCTTTGAGACTTTCTGGAAGAACAAACTGATGCCTCTTCTGTTTACTAATGGGATCTTTGGTGACTCTGTAAAGAACCCCATTTTGAAATTTAAGTCTCTCGAATTGCTTTAGCAAAACCATAGTTCTTGAATCAAATTTTGCTCTTTCACGTCTAGATGGGCGTTTCTTACAACTGACAAATGGCATGAGAGCCGAAATGGCAACATCATTTTCCTGACTCTGCTGCAGTTCCGCCAGTGTGAACATTGGAAGTGAGTCCTGTCCTGGAGGCAACAAATCCTGCACTGCTTGAATAAATTGTACAGCTCTTGTCTCAGCAGCAGCTTCCCATTGATTATGAACATTCAGCAGAGCACTCACATCTTCATCACAGCAACTTAGGGCCGGGTTAGACTGAAGAGTTGTGTCTCTCTGCTTTGATCTGTTAACTCTCTGACATTGGACTTTTAATCTGAAGGTGTCTTGAATACTGTCCGGGGTGGTGTTCTCAGCCTCAGCAAGTAGTTGTTCATACTGTTCAGTTATGAGTCTTTCGCCAACTGTTTTAGCGAAGGGGTCTCTGCTGAGGGTATCCGCTACAACATTCTTTGTCCCTGGGATGTGTTTCAAATCAAATGTGTAAGGAGCTAGCTTAGACACCCAGCGTTGCTCACAGGCATCTAATTTAGGCTTAGTCATTATATAGGTAAGAGGATTGTTGTCAGTCCATACTGTAAATGAATGGCCTCTTAACCAATGACTGAATTTCTCGCACACACTCCATTTCAGGGCTAGGAATTCGAGCCGATGGGCTGGATATTTCTTTTGAGAGGTGCTCAAAGTCTTGCTTGCAAAAGCAATGGGCCGGGCCTTTGTTTCGCCAGCGTGAACCTGTGATAACACAGCACCAAGCCCATCTAACGAAGCATCAATGGACAAAATCAGAGGCTGAGTGAAATCTGGATGCGAAAGAACGACACAGTTTAAAAGACTGTCTTTGAGTTTAGAAAGCGACCCTTCACACTCATCTGTCCAATCGGAGGGCTTGAGTTTTCTGTATGAGCCTTGGTTGCTGTTTAACTTGACTCTACCACGCCTCTTTTGGCCAGACGTAAGAGAAAACAGTGGCTTAGCTAGGCTGGAACAGTTTGGGATGAAATGCTGATAATACAACACCATGCCCAGAAAGGACTTAATTCGCTTTGCAGATGGAGTGCAACCATCATCTTCCATGAGATCTGTCTTTGTCATTTTTGTTATCGCATCCACTTTTGTTGGGTCTACAGCAACTCCGTTCTTATCAATTATGTGGCCCAGGAATTTAACCGATGACCTCATTAAGTGACACTTTTTTGGACTTAATTTTAGGTTATGGAGCCTAAGCCGTTGAAAAACCACCTCAAGCCTCATCAAAGCCTCTTGTTCTGTTGCTGCAAACACTAACAAATCATCAAGGTAACAAAGAAGGCTGCTGAAGTTTAGATCTCCAAAAATACTGAGCATCATTCGCATGAATGAGGCCGGACTGTTGCATAATCCTTGTGGCATTCGATTATATTCGTAAAGTCCCATGGGAGTTGTGAATGCGGTGTACTTTTTATCACTCTCTGCCATTGGGATATTATAAAATCCAGAGGTCAAGTCCATTGTGCTAAAATAGGCATTTCCGCCTAGAGCAGCTAAGCAGTCTGACTGATGCGGGAGTGGGTGTGCATCTTTGAAAGTCTTGGCATTCAGCCACCTGAAATCGGTGCAGAGTCTAAGACTACCATCCTTTTTCCACACTAGGACAAGCGGGGAAGCATATTCACTCACTGATTTCCTAATGATGTCTTGCTCCTCCATTTCAGACAACACTTGTCGTAATTTCTGGTAGTGGGCAGGTGGTACTCGCCGGTAGGGCATTCGAACCGGTCTTTCGTCCGTAAGCCTGATACGATGCACAAAACCTTTTGCCTCACCACAATCTAATGGATGTTTAGAAAAAATGTCATTGTACTGTTCCAGTAGAGCAACTAGCTTTCCCTTACCACTGGGGCTTGCCTGGCACTGGTCTAAGTCAATGTCAGCAAGACCCACCTGTTTCAGTTTCTGTTTTACATCTAGGGGGTAGCTGTCCGACTTCTCCTGTTTCTCAAAATTTTCAAGCTGGCACAAGCCTTGTGAAAGCAAAAACTCCTCTACTGCAACACATGTAGATACATCTGCCAGTTTACCCCAAACCAAGTGTTCTTGCCTGGCTAGCAAAGTCACTGACTGCTGCAGCTTAACTGTCCCGATCTTATCTGGGAGCTCATCATATTGCCATTGGGAAGAGTTAACCATGAGATTAAGAAACTGCTCACACTCTGGAGAAAGACTGCCACTGGAAACTAAATGCAGACAATCATTGGTCACCCTGAACTGACTCATCAAAAATCTGATTACATTAGTTCCTATAATCAAATCATCACGCTGTCCAGACACCACAAGAACGGGTACAATGCAGTCCTGTCCATAAAGCTTCATTTCCACTTCATACATGCACTTAGGTTTACTCAATGCTCCCCCACAACCCACAAGTACAACCTCTTGAGTTAAGGGAATAGGACCTGAGAGCACCATTTTGTTCAACATCTCCAACTCTGCTTTTTCGCTGAGAGTGCATGCCATGGATCCTGAATCTAACATTCCCTGTACTTCAAATGTGTTGTTAAACTTGACAGTTGTGTAAAACAGTTCATCATAAGAACCCAATCGCTGCATGTTCTGCACAATCACCTTAGCACCAGCTGGTGCTACACTGCAAGCTTTAACGTAGTGTTCTTGCATATCACCACTTTCGAGGGTATTATTACGAATGCCCACACATTCCCTCACCCAATGCGGGCCAGCTAGTTTAAAGGCGGGGTGTTCTGCTGGGTGGATGTGCCTGATTTTTGGGTGGCTTTATCGTTAGGGCAGTTCCTCTTTAAGTGGTTTGGTTCAAAGCATGCTAAACACAAGCGCTTTTGTCTGCAATGAGCAAGAGTGGAGTGCTCTTGGGACTGGCAAACTCTGCATGAGCGTCGCTGAAAATGATCAGGTTTGATAGAATCAGAAACTGCATGGTTATTCTGTGATAGTGCACGATCAAAAATAGTCATTAATGTCTTTAGACAGTCGTCGTTACATGAGGGATTAAGGTTATCCTTCTGTTTGACTGGCTCTGCTGGAGGAGTTGCACTTTCTGACGGGCTGGGTTCAGGCATTTGGACATGAACTGTAACAGAACGAGTGTGTTCATGCCTGGAGAGGGCCTGCTCTTTTCTTTCAACCTGGAAACGATCAATGTGCTCTTGGACTTCACTAGCAGTCCATTTGTCTGGGGCTTTGAATCTGAAAATGGATTGAAGTGTGGGATCCGGGCAGTGTTTAACAAACATCATGGTTGCCTCCTGACAAGGGTCTTCCATGTGCTTCCCTAGCCGCTTTAACCCCTCCTCAGCAGCATCTACAGCTTTATTCAGTCGAAACCAGTACTCAACTGGGGCCTCTCCTGGCACCGGGACTGTGCTATAAAAATCGGCCATTGGCATACATGAGTACGTCACATCACTGAAGTGCTGTCTGAGAATGTCATAGATGAGTTTGGGATTTTCCTGAGGCTTCATGGATGGACTGCTGCGCAGAGTTATCCTTACCACATCTTTAGCTTTGCCTGTTAGCTTAGACATTATTTCAGAATGCTGTTCACCAAGAGGTATGGTTCTTTTTCTGAAATAAGTTTCCATTAACTCTTGCCACTCGCACACTGTGTTCTTGTCCGAACCATCTCCCCTGAAGACTGGAGGCTCTTTCGCGTCTGGTTGGAGAACAAATTTTGCACCGGACAAATTCAGGTGACTGGGATCACTAAACGGCTGACTCACACAACTCTGGGCAGGTGTCTCATTCAATCCTTGTCCCATCTCACTTTTTAACTGATCCTTTATAGTCTGCCCTACTTGCTGAGCAATATGCGTTATCAACGAGTCTAAACTTGAGTCAGTAACAACAGGAAAACTTGAAACAGTTTCATTTTGGTTAGGGCCAGTAGGTACACTCCCCAAGATGCGGGTGGAACAAAAGGCTGGTGACCTAGTATCTGCATCTCTGACCGGAGTTTGGAGTAACTCACTCATACGTCTCCCTCTACCCACGCCGAAAGAAAACGTCTGAGTAGGAACTTTTGGTTTTCCTCCCTCATCATCAAAAAATGCCATTTTGTAGTGTAGTAATCAAATTACCTGAAGTTAAACAAAGTACTGTACAAACTCTTAAACCGAAAAAGAAAAGTGTCTGGTAAATTTGCATACAAACGTCTGTTACGTTTCTCTTTGCTTAAGTAGAAAATAACCCCTTTTGGGGCGCTCTGCAGCAACCTCTGGTGACCAAGCTGGCGTTGATCCACAGCTCCAGGAACGATGTAGAACCACTCTGAGCGGTGTGGATCCGGGTCACGGCACCAATGTAGCCGGGCACACTCTTGCTGCTGGGCGTGTGCAGCATCGGCTAAAAACTTCTGCGTTGTGTCCTCAATGAATAAAGAGTCTCACACCGGGATTGCCATCATATGAGGGAATTTACTGTGTGAAAACAAAAATACAGCACATAAACGTCGCGTCGGGTCTCACTCTTCCACACACACCTCCTCTCGGCAGTCCTCACAGAGACTCTACATATTACAAAAGTACATATATAGCACACTTCCGCTCATTGAATGGCATTTTTGTATCATTTCAAATTACAAAACATCAATACAAATAACACTGTGTAATAAAATATACCCCAAACAAATATAAATCAACTAATAAAAAGCAAAAGGCAATGAAATATATCTGATGAAAATAAATGCTCACATACCTGTGTGAAAACAAAAATACAGCACATAAACGTCGCGTCGGGTCTCACTCTTCCACACACACCTGAGGAAGGCGGAGAAAACCCCCAGAGTCACATGTGAGACCATACATGCTAGCTCAAGTCCCGTCAAGGCTAGCATACCGCCAAGTGCTGCATTTGCCCATAACAATATATTTCACGCGATAAGAAAAAATAAAAATGATGTGAGGAAAGTTTTAACTTGTTAACATGTTTTTATATTTTAAACTTTAACTAAACTCCCCTTTTTACCCAAACTGGTTAGAGCAAAGTCTGCTGCTTACCTCCTCTCGGCAGTCCTCACAGAGACTGAGGTGAATGCCGCGAAAGGACAGGAAGTAGCAGCGAACCACCAAAATAAAAGTCTCAGCTTAAAACATTCCCATAAAAACAACAAAATAAAGACAACAAAAGCGATTTTGGTGAAATTAACACAAAACATATTACATGGGCTACACCAGACTTGTGAGCCTTTAACTGGTGACACTCCAGTTTTTAAACTGAAAATTGTACTAAAGTTCAACATTGTTTACCATTTAATGCCATATCCTTCCTTACACAACTTCCAGCTGTTTTAACATTGTTTCCCTCCAATCCCCTCCGTCCAACATAAATGCTGTTATAATAGAGCAGCAATTATCATTTAATAAGAACAAAACGGGTGTAATTATTTAAGAGAAAATGTTCAAAGCTGTTAGTTATTTTAATTTGCAATTGCAAGTCTGTACTGATCAACAGACCAAAGAAAGTTACGATTTTGTTGCAGTTTAAATATTGCTGAAATGCTTCCCTCTAGTGGTTGATTCTCATAATAGCAGCTATATTTGGAAGATACCACTTTACCCAAATAATAGGTGATAAATCTAAATTTAACGTTGGTTGCATTGTTTTCCAATAGGCAATATATTGTGCGCTGTATTAAATATATTACTGATAAAATATGTAAGTGAACCACTATTTATATTATTGTTTTCAAAAAATAATTATTTGCGTCTTGTTTCTCTGGTCCAAAATGAACCGACCCGGAATGACGTTGTACGTTAGTACGTGACGCAACGCCTTCAAACATGGTCGACAAAGAAAACACAACTATGGAAGTCGATAAAGAAAATTGTAAGCCCTTTGTTAGAGACGTTACGTCTCCGCATGACAACGAAACCCAACGAACAGACAACCAAAGCAACTCTGACAGAAAGACAGGCGGCGCCACAGCGGAATACTGCGAGAGGCTGCAGGCATGGATGTGGCAGTACTACACTGGATATGTGAACTGGCAAAGCTGGCTTGCGGCGTCAGCCATGTCCTGTCCGTCTTATTTCCCGTCGTCCGGCAGCGGAGCGTCGACGGTGGTTGATTTCGGCTCTCAGAGGTGGCACGAGAGCCTGCTGGGTCTGCCGTTATCGCCCTACCCGCCCGCCGCCACCACTTCCGCGAGCAGCCGCGCAGGTGAAGGCGTTGCCGGAGCTGCAGTCCCCGCGCAGCCGCCGCAGGAGAATCGACATGCCCAAAGAGCAGGTACAAAAATATAGCCGGTTTGCAGCATCTTACCGGCATTATTAGACCGCAGATGGACAGTAGTTTGAAAATTGATATCCCAGTTATTTCGAATTCTTGTCTGCAATCATTTGTAACATGATCCAGACTTTTATAATAAAGAATAACACAACTTTAAGTGAAAATTATCCATTCTTTGAAGCTTATAGTCTAGGAGGGGCTCACATTGATTTTTAAGGCAACATTATTGATCCATAAAAGGTACTTGCATAAAAAGGACTATCAGATGTTTGTTAAATGCAAAGACAAGGCTTAACAATAAACACTAAAGTTTTAGGATTTAAGAATTTCTTCTCTGTGATGGGTTGATGTTCACGAATGTTTCAGTAAACATCACCGGTGAGCTACAACCAATGCTTGGTTGACAAAGGTTGCTGTCAAACCTCCTCATTCATCAGTTAACCGGTGAAGCCTGTTTTTGCACTGGGAGCTGGAATACCCAGAGAAAACCTTCACATACACACGGAAAACCTGCAGAGATTTGGGATTGGAACGAGCCAGGCCTTCTCACTGCAAACCAACACACCCCTGTGCAACCCACTGATCCAGATTTTCTTTTAAAACCGACTTTTGTGTGATTGTTTTCAGCAGGCCGGGAGTACCTCATTCCTTCACCTCTCCAAAGACTAATGGCTGAGATGGTGGATTTCTTCATACTATTTTTCATTAAAGCAACCATAATCATCAGCATTATGCATCTTAGTGGAATCAAGTAAGTTTCCATCCCAGCCGTTTGGCTTTAATCCTCTGTAATAACAAAATTAATAAATAAAGAAACATCATGAAATGGATACAGAAAAACATTTTATTTCCGTTATTTCCTTCTGCATTTCAGAGATGTATCAAAGTTTGCCATGCATTTCATAGTCGAGGAAATCGACGAGGACACATCAATGGAAGAGCTGCAGAAAATGATGCTTGTTGCCCTTGTTTACAGAATACTGGTGTGTTTTTATGAGGTAAGCTTTGACGCCAGAGTGAGACAATGAAACGTGCAAAGACCCAGTGGATTTATGTGCGATCTCTCAAATCTTTCTCCGTTCAGATCGTGTGTATTTGGGGAGCAGGAGGAGCCACACCGGGGAAGTTTCTTATCGGACTCAGAGTAGTAACGTGTGATTCTTCTATTATGGTTCAGCCCAACAGGGTGCTGGTGGTCCCAGCAACTAATGTCTCTCTTTCTGCGTAAGTGGCTCATTTATAAAGTTTTTGAGCAGGCATCACACTAAGTCATCCGTGTCCTTTATTTTTTCTCTCTCCTTCTTTCAGATCAACAGTCCGAGCCTTGAATAAAAACTTCTCCATTGCTTTCTTTTTCCCCGCCTTCATCACACTTCTCTTCTTCCAGCACAACAGGACTGTGTACGACATGGTTGCCGGTACAATAGTCGTCAAGCGATCCAGGATCAGATGATACCAAAGCAGAAGGATTTTTACAAAATGACAACAACCACAAAACTCAACCGCTGCTGTAAGCAGCTTCTTCTAGAATACAGTGAAGCTGAGGTGTCTTCTAAAAGTCTGAGCCACATCAATGTGGACTTTTTCCAGTGTATTACTACTAAACTAATTCCTGACACTCACTGTAATTCTGCATGAAGGTCTACATGCTGCTTTCAGTATCTGTTTAAAGCACAGTATGAATGGTGGTAAATGCACTTTTTTATTATCAACACATGCTTTGCCTTTTTATTTTAAAGTTAATATTATTATAGATTTGTAGTTCAAAGGGGAATATCATGGATCAAACAGTGTTTAAATGACTCTTTACTCTCAGTTTGTATTTATATTATAATCTGTTTCTAAAAACCCTTTAATGAGCGTTTGTAGAATAGGAATGTAAGGAAAAATGTCTTAAAAGGATGTATAATTGGGGTAAAAAAAAATCATTGCATTGTCAATTTTAGTGGATAATTTTGGTTGAAATTGAGAAACAGCTTTTCTTTTTATAGAGTATCAGACGAGCTAAAAAAAACCTTTACCATCATCTCTTCTTTCAACACAGAAACTGCGATGAAGTGTTTTTAATGCAAGAGACATTCTTTTTTAATATTTGAAGTATTTATGGCATTCTAACAAATTTAGATGTGCCGCGTGTGTACTGTACCCCTCCGTTACCTTAAACATACTAGTTTTCTAACAGGCCACTTGGTCCACCTCTCCGTCTTTTTTCATGTTCTATCTCGTCAAAAGCTGCTCAGGATTGGTTTTTCCCTCATTCTGTGATTCCCACTGAATAATTTGAGCTTCATTTTTGTACCTGAACGCCTCTTTGCAAAGTGGTGCTGCTATCATATGAAACACGAGCTGGTCAGAAAGAGAGAATCTGTAAAACTGATGAATCATTTTCGATTTAATGAATTTACAAAATGTGCAAGTTATTTCTGAAATTTGTCAGCACTGTGTCTCATTGTTTTTTGGAACAGAAATGTATTATTTCCAATGAGTGTGCTTCTACATTGAGTTTAAATATATTGCAGACTTCTGTGACCCCTCACACTCATGTCCTTTATTTGCTCCACCTGCATGTGTGTGTGTGTGTGTGTGTGACAGATTTTGCATAAAGGATTTTTATTTTCTATAATAAGTGAAATGAAACTCAAGTCAATTTCATAAATGATTTCTAGTTTTACAAAGCAGTTACTTTTGTTCTTTGTGACAGTTATTTTTACCTCATCTTACAGTAGTGTTTAAATTAATTTAATTTAGTTTTATGTAAAAAAAAAAAAAAAAGTTATCAGTAAGTTTAAGTGAGAATGGCCAATAAATGAAATGATGACTCATGTTAGAGAGCTTTTCCACAGAGCTTGGTCTCCAGTTCTATTTAAGAAAAAACGAGAAAAGCTAAAAAGAAACTGTTGAAAAGTTTCATTATTAAAGTTAGCTGTTTAAAAAAGAAAGGTAAATAATATGTTTTTTGTATGAGATGTTAAATTCCTTAGAATTCTGTAATTGTAGGGAAAACTCCAGTGTTAGTAGTGTCTTTGTTTATGTTTTTATCTTTTCTAAAAGGTGCAGAATAACATTTTTAGGGGGTGGATATATAGGATTGCTTTTTTTTTTTTTAATAAACTCCAACTAAGATATAGCCAGAACATAAAACCAATATTTGATTTTTTAAAGACATTTTTGAGACTTTAACAGAATAGCTGGGACAGGCTCCACAACCTCTTTGACCCTAATGATGATGAATCTGTGGTTGGAGTTTGTTAGAATGAGACTACCGTAACCATATTCTCCTCTGCATATGGCTCCATATGCTGTGTATTTGCTGCTTCCTGAGAAACAACACTTTGCCAGTGCACACATCTGAAAACAGTCTTGTGTCTTAGTAATATCTATTTCTGATTTAAGTTGGCATATGTATATTTGCGTGAAGTCCATTCATCCTCACAGACAGGCAGGCTTCACCAGAAGAGCTGCTGTTGGAGACACGCTTCTCGTACTTCCAGCTTCCTGGCAGATCTCGTTCGGAGGGGACCATGGCAGCTCTAACAGTTGGCAAGTGTTGACTTGGTGATTGTGTTCAGCCCACTAAGTGGCAGCTTCAGATGACAGCCACAGATGGTACAGCCAGATTACAGGCTGACCCCCCCCACATGCGGCTTCCATTCACTGTGTCATAAACTTTAGATGAATAGAACCCACAGGCCTAAAGAGCGTCCACACATATCGGAGGATGCGAACGAAACATCAGCAAAGAAGAAAAGGAGGAAGTTTGCTACGTCTAATGAGAGTTTTGGACAGAACCAGGTGACGGGATTCAGATGTGTTGCATTCAAACCTTGAATCATTCATTGCAAAAATTTTCTGAAGATCTCTTGCATCTAAAACCGAGGTTACAGCATAAATAATAAAAAAAACTACAAGTCTGTTCTTTTTCTCAGTTGCGTCAATAACATTTTCTTTGCTGGACTTGGAGGAAAGTCAGTTCCCATAAACTACCCTTGTCCAGATTTCAGTGGCGCGGTTGAAAAATCCACTTCCTTGTCACCACATGGCACGCCATACGGTACAGAGTTGATGCAGTGTCCAGCCTTTCTGGCTCTAACAGGGAATTCATCTGCAGGTGGCATGAAGGGCTCACAGCTTTCCCTGACAGCCATGTGTCCTGCATCTGAACAGATCCACGAACAGGCTAGAGGGATACAGTAAATAGTCTGGGCTCAAATGAGCTCAAATATCCACAGCAATTGATGACATTTGTGCCCTTGAAGACTTTTCTTTTCTTATTTCCTAGCTCAGTGCTGCCAGCATGTGGCAGCTGCTTTTCATGCAAACAGACTCCAGGTGAGATGAAGTGGCAAAAACGTGATGTGGGCTGAAACGCTGTTTGCCGCCGCCGCTGCTCGCTCAGTGTGTCTGCGCCTTCTGGTATTCCTTTCAAGTGGAGCCAGTCACTTCAGGTTGGCTGAGCTAGAAGTAGCTGTTGATAAACAGAAGACCTGTTGACTGGGAAGGACATACATGTCTACTTTAACACTAGAGATGTCATCCAGAAACTGTGCACCCAAAAACATGCATCTATGAACGCATTTGACATTTTGGGACTTGATTTCTATGTAAGCTAAGTATTTTTTAATTACATAAAGGATTTTTAAGACTTAATTTCCTTAAGATTCATTTCTAAAATGATTAAGACATTTTCTGCAGAAATGCAACGGCCTTAAGCTTCATTATATCTCTCCTTTTTCCAAATAGAAAACAATAAATTAAAAGAACTAGCTGTTTTTACTGAACAGTACATTGCTTGTCCGCCACTTCCTATCCTGCTGTAAAAATAGATGAGTGTGCAGCAAGAAAAAACTCTGGATGAGGGATGTAAAAACACTAAGCAGAAATGTGAGTGTGTGTCTGTTAGTGTGTGCTTAAAGTGCAGCAGCGCAACGTTCATGCCATTTTTTAATACATAACAGGTTTCTGGCTGTTTTTTGAATACAGTTGATTTCCCCTCGAGACTCTGAATATTAGGTTGTCAGGACAACCGTGGGATGCTGCATTAGTAACTGTGGAGAATTTTCAGACTTTTTTCTCCCACTCTTTCTTATTTTATATTTATATTTCAAGGAACGCTTGAGAAAATGCAAAGGTAAATAGACAAAAAAAGAAAAATGTTCGAAGTCATTTGTCCTCTTGTGACTTTTTGCCGTTTTGTTACTGTTGGTTCTTAAAGAATTGTTGAAGAATGGTTTGAATAAGAATGGTTCTTATTGTTTGTCATGTAATTTGATTAGAGAGGGAATTAAAGCAGTTGTGTAGGGATTTGCCTCTGTGTTCTATAGCATCAAGTAAATAGAAGTTTGGTTTAAAAGTCGTGATTTGTGACGTCTTTTAACACCTGCTTTATTTTACAACATCAAGCAATCAATTAATAAATGACAAGAAAACATGCCGGGTTCGAATAGAGGTAGCATAACCTCTGATGAACAAATGAACAAATGATTTCACTCCACCTAAGTGGTGTTGAAAGCAGTTGTGGGTCTAAACCTAGCAAATGTAAAGGCTAAGAAACGGATCTTCCTCATTTATATTTTTTGACAAAAGTTTTACCAACTACTGGCATTCTTCTCTTCCTTTCAGCTTTTCCCTTTGGGGGTTTTACCACAGCGAATCAGCTTCTTCCATCTAACCCTGTCTTCTGCATCCTTTACTCTTACACCAGCTACCTTTATGTCTTTGTTCACTGCCCAACCTTGCACTAAATCTTTTTGCATTTGAGTTGTACAGCTAACTATTACTTGGACAACAGAGAAAGTCTCTCATGAAAACAGTCCTCGTAAGATCACTGACAAAGTGGGCTACCTTAGAGAAGTGACAAAGACTCCATAGATGTACATTTCTACAAGTCTGTGTCAGACAGAAGACAAAGTGGTGGTTTTCATTTGCCTATGAAGACAGTGAAATCCTTCACGTTACTGTGAAGGAGCACCTTTGCAGTCCAGACATTGAATTTCTCAAGTGTTTAACACGGTGATATTTAAATAATTTGTTTCTCGTTGAAACACATCATTCACCTTCTTAACTGATTTTTCATGTAAAATCCCTATGCAAAAAGGCATAGGGCTCTGTGTATTTCAATCAGTGTCTCTTGAGTTTGAAGGACAAACAGGAAAAAAAGTATAAGAGGAAAAAAGCTCTTGTTGCCATTGAAGGATCCAGTGAGGCGCCCTCTATTGTGTGAGAATGGTACTGAACAAAGAGGAGGCAGGAGGAACAGGGGGACTTAATTAAAAGGGGTCCTTTTAGGCTTTGGTCGTCAAATTCATAGCTTCATTTTTCAAATTTCGCTTTTACAAAAAAAAAGGCATTTACTTAAAATGTATCTGAATGATAAAAACATAAAAATGAATTAGTTAGAGGATAATCAAACCCACACATCTCACATGAATCTTCACAAAACCTACAGGCAAAAAATGCTCATTACCAATTTCCCCTAATGGTCGCACATCAAGCTTGTTTTGTTTTTTCCTTTCTTTTTTCTTGTTTTAAACACAATCTGGTGTGTCGGATATATCTGGTTAATGTTGTCAAATGAACTCCACATAGTTCTTTCTGTGGTTGTATTCCTCCTCCACAAATTACTCCCACCCAATCCTTTAGTTGCCTAAACTATGTTCTGGAGATGTGCGTAAGCAGTGGCTTGCTATTTTGGGCTGAATGAAAGAGTCTTGGCAGTCACTTGGACTCAGGATGAAATCTGTTTTGTTCTGCTGAATTTGGCTCCCACCACAGGCACAGTTTCTACATGACACAGAGTCAAGCAACTCAGTTTAATGGCATCCTGCAGTAAACTCAAGTCATTTGACTGAGAAGTGTGACTTTGTTGTTTAAATACTTGCTGTCAATAGGAAATCTTTACCCATGGCATGACAATTACTGTTAAAAACAGAGAAAAAAAGGCGTTTGAGGAATTTCTGTAGAAAACTGTGACAATTGAGGTAATCATTCTGACGTAACAGTTTGATCAAGAGGTTGTTCATCTACTCCTCCACATAAAGCAATCACAGCTTCAACTATGAATCATAATGCACAAATTGATATTTTGCAAGACTAACTTTTAGACTCCTGATTGACAAAAAAGTAAAAATCTTATTTTTAAAAATATTTTTAGCAGTGACACAATTGTTGTAAAGTTGAAAGATGAATAATAAGGTGAGATTTTATATTGTAGCAACAAAAAAGACCATATATATATATATATATATATATATATAAATATATATATATATATATATATATATATATATATATATATGTTTAACACAGGATTTTTTTTATCCCATGTACTTCTCTCAGATGAAGTTTTCCACTTGTTTTAATGATCCTTCCAAACTAAAAATGTAGGAATAACCTTGCACAAGCTCCCAATTTTTTTTTAAATCAGCAGATAAAAACTGCAGAAAAGTTTTCTTTCAGAGGAGAAGGTGAGGTAGGCATCACCTGCCTGATGGATCTGCTGTCCTTTTCCCCTTTTCATTGACTGCTGCATTCGCAGGCTTTCAAAAGGCCTTTTCAGGGTGTCATGCAACACCACCATTGAGCTGCAGCCACGTTGCCACCCATCTTTCTTAATGGGGACTGGAGACAGTGGAGCTGCCTTGTTGCCATGGCAGCTAGTACTTTCACATTCTCCCCACATAGCATGGAGTAGGCATGTTGCTCCCTCTAAAGTGTCGCGCGCCACAATAGAGGAAGGTCTGCTCTCAGACAGGATGGAGTTTAGAGGTTTTTATTTTCCATACTACTTGACCTAGCAGGCCTTCAGACCTGGACTGACAACTTTTTATTTTTTTTGGTCAACTTTCATTAAAATTTAATTTTCGCATCTTTAAAGTACTAAATTACCGTACAAGTACAAATTCTGATCATAGGAAAAGAGCCTTGCCAGCAGAATGTCAACATGCTTTTTAGGCTATGTTGACATTGATAACAAGTGCGTTGTGATTGTGAAGAAATCTGTCCAGACTATCTATGTCCTTTGTCACCAGCTGGAAATGTAACTTTCTCCAGCAGTGTTACATAGCATGTATTCACCACAGAACCATGACCAAAAAACTGTAAATGATAAATACCCCATAAGGACTTTAGTGTTGCCCAAAAGACACTTTGACAACTGAGAAAATTAGGTGTTGATGCACGAGTTTTTAACTGGAAGGAGTTCACATACCTTGAAAAAATGCAAAAATGCACTGTTGAGAGATGAATCATATACAGATGGAGGGAAAATCTTTTGCTTCTGACATAAAGCCACAATATACTAGAGACCATTATACTCTTATCTAAGAACCTTTAATTAGAACACAGTTTCAATCCAAATAAAGTTCTTATTCAAACTGCTGAAAAAAGTAATAAAACGTGTTTTAAAAAAAGGACAAAAACAATAAAATTGTTTAACATTTTCTGTTTAATTGGCAGCAGAAAAATCACATTTGTAAAATGTTCTGTGATAGATAACTCTGCATCTCACTTATTTCATTGACAGTTTGGGAAAAGATAAAAGTAACTGAAGCCCAGTCAAAATGCACAATGGTTAACTTGCAATCAACTATTGTGTAAACTATAAACTTCATTTAAAATTATCTGGTAAAAGAAAATGGTGTATTTAGGTAAAGCCAGAGAACAACTCTGACTATATAGGAGCTGTTTACACTGCAAAAACATTTTTCTTAAATACCCCCCACAAAAAAAAGTCTGCAATTTGGGGTAAAAAGAAAAATGGCCTTAAGTCCTTATCCTTAAATGGTCAAAGGATTATTATTCAAATAAAAATATTACTATGACATGTTTTCTTAAACTAAGTTTATTTTACAATTAAAAAACTTTCTTGAAAAGATTATTTTTCTTGCAAGACAGAAAATAAGACATTTTTTTTCTTGAAAGAAGGGTCTTTTTACTTTCCTAAGATTTTGTTTTTGCAGTGTCCTGCAGGAAACCTATAGGCTACAGTTCCCCTGGTGGTTCTGCCAATCAAATGGAAAATGTGGCATATTCTAGAATGTACTCTGCTCCTGCTCTTTGTTCCCAGTCTTCAGATTCCCCGATTACAGAGGAAACAACATCCCCGTGGCTGTTAAAGGATCTACATTTGCCTCAAGCCTGGAATGACCTGGGTGATCTTGCTCCAGTGTCTGCAGGCACATTATTCCTGAATCTAACCAAATATCTAAAAAACAAGATTATTTCTGCCCCAGCACTAAGAACATGTAATCAATCTCTACAGCTGCTTTAACAATAACTGCCAATTTTTTTTAGACATTTTAATGCAATTTTCAATTAAAGTGTACTTCAAGACTTTGATTAGCACTGGGGATTAATAAAGCCAAAGTGAAAAAACTGCCTATGTGACGCCTCATTTAAGATGTCTGATATAAGCCTAATAAATATATTTGGATTGCTCTACTTTTGCAGTTAAGCCTGCCAAGCCTCAATAACTTTTTCACTAATTATGTAGCCTAAATGGTGACTACAGAATGTTTGGAACTGGCATTACACATCTTTGTACAGAGTTTCCTAGAAAATGTGTAAAAAAAAAAAAAGGTTAGTCAAGCCAAAGACTGTGTACATTTGGAAATAACCTTCTGTTTTTACCATACAGCTGCCCAGTCACATGTGCATCAGTGCAGCATGTCTGGACATGTTTCCAGCATTAAAGGAGTCTTGCTTAGTCTCCATAAACGCAGGCTGAGGAGGCTGTGCAAAATGTGGGTAATGATGCTTGGATAATTGTTGGCTTGACACCCACCAGTTTAAAAGGTACTGTGATTCTTTTTCTCCAGATTTATACTAGAATGTGGAACCGAGAAAATTTAGCTAAAACTTCAGAAGGGAACTAATCTTCAGATCTGCAGTGAAGGTCATACGATCCTGCAACCTCCCTGCTAACGCTAATATTAGTTTTCAAGGTTTTTTTCCCCTTTGAAAGCTGGAAAGTGCACAAGGAACAGGAGGGGCATGGAGTCTTTTAAAAAAAACAGAGGAGTGCTACCATCTTGTAAATTGTATATGCTGAGAAAGTGGACTGATATCTTCTATGCTAGCTGTTTTTCTTTATGTGTAACTGTGCCAAGTTGACATATAACTTGTTTTTGTTTCCTACTTGATTTGCACCACACTGTGGAATGTGGCACCTGCAGCTCAGACTGTTGCGTATGTGCTCAAAAGACAAGAATACACCAAAAAAAAAGGACTGGTAAGACCCTCCCTGTCAGGTTGGACCACATCATTCTCCTCTCTGAGGTATCCAGTACCATCTGTTAAGATGTCAACAAAGTGTTTTTCACTTGTTCTTATTCCCTGGACTGTGACAAAGACTTCCCAAACCACAGACGCAGTGGGAAACCTTTGATCTAACTACAACCACAGTCTCATTCCTGATCTTGTAACGAACAATTTGTGCTGAAAGTCCATTTATTTCAGCTGAACGTTCATTTACGGTCAGTCTTTTCAAGGTAAAAGCAATGCAACGCATTGTAAGAACTTTTTCCGTTTTACTGCAAAGGTTGTAAAAAGCTGCTTTTCATTCTTTTGCTGTTGTTACCCAGGTTCACACTGAATAGTTTTCTTGTTGAAAAATGAGTCATAGAAAGAGAGACTACAGCTGCTTGGCATAGAACACATGTAACACATTTCTTCTCAAGCTGAGCAGCTGAGAAAACAATCTTGGCGTGTTCAGTAAGGATGCATTTTGGATGCCTGATACTCTTTTTATTCCTGCTCTCGTCTCTCACCTCTTTGTGACTGAAAGACACACACCCTTTTCTGTCCCTCCTGTTATGGGCCTTTTAGCTACAAATGTCCTGTATCCCCTTTTCTATAACTATTTCACAAGCAACAAATTAAGTGAGATGAGATTCAGATAAGATGACTTTTTCTGTCCCTCAGAGAAAAACTTGAACCATGCACCAGACGGATAGAACACAAGATGTAAAGCAGGCGAAATAGAAGTCAAAAAAATTAATTAAGACAGAAAAAAAGAGATGAAGAAAACTTGGAATAGAAATATGAAACATCATTTTAAAATTTTAAAATCTAGTCAATAATCAAAAATAACGCTCTAAAATGTACACATTTGGTTATCATCCAGTTATTGTATTGCTGTAAAACTACAAAAATGAACAACTACACTATGCAAAATGTCTTTACAACATGCCGAAAATGTTTTTATGCACTTTATTTTGGTGAAATCAATAAATTAAATATCACTTATAACCTAAATCTAGATTTTAAATTCCCAGCAGCTTTAAAAAAAACTATAAAAACAGATCTATTTTTGTTTTATGAAGATATTTATGTACCATATGAAAAAAATAGGCAAGGCAAGGCAAGGCAAGTTTATTTGTATAGCACAATTCATACACAAAGTAATTCAAGGTGCTTCACAAAACAGAAAAATGCATTAAAATCACAATACATCATAGAAATAAAATACAAGAGGATTGAAGCAAATATATTACTAAATGACTTATTTTCGTTTTAGTAACTCATAGATCGTAGATGGTAATATAATTAGGGATTAAATGGTATGAAGTACAAGGTTTATCTAATGCTCAGAAGGAAAACATTTTGTTTGCATATAGAAGTAAAAAAAAGTGTTGTAAGATACACTTTCCCTTCTTAAATTTAACATTGATACAAGAGTTTCACATGTTATTAAAAGAGTTAAATCTCCTCATCTGGGATATACAGAAGTGAACAGAGTAGCACGAGCCTTGGTGACTGTAACAGGAACCATTATGTTTGTTGTGTGCCTGTTTTCCGGAGAAAAATCCATGTAATTTCCAGCCTGGTGCTGAAATATGCGTCTGCAGCAGATCTGCTGTGAGCTGCACGGGATAAACAAGGAGGAGGCCTTTGGGTGAGGAGGCCTTCAGTGCCAAGTGGTTGGGTGTATGTGTGTGGTGTTTATCAGCACTGCCTGTCTGCACTAAAGGAAGAGATTGTGAAGGCTGGGGGCAGATCTGTAGCCGGTTGGCTTGAGTCAGTCCACAGCTGAGAATGTAATTGTAAAGCAACTCACTGTGCAGATTAAGGGGAGATTTGTTTCTGGGGGAAAGATACATATGAAAATGGACGAGAGTGAAAAAGGGCATTTACACTCTGAGCAGTTTAATCCTCTGTGGCTTTATATGGATGCATGCGTACACGCATGCATGCGTCTGTGTGTGCGCATGCTAAAGTGAATCCCCCACTGCAGTTCATATCCGTGCTGCAAGTCTGTCTCAGCAAACCTTTTCTGAATCTCCAGCTCTCTTCTTCCTCCTCGCCCTCTGTCTGTTGCTCTACCCCGCCTCCACTTCTCTTTCTGTGTGAGCGTAGTCTGGGCACTGAGCCAAGTAGAGTGTGTTTTTTGAATGAATACCTGATTCGGCTGATGAGGCTGGCTGGGGGAGGAGCCAGTCAGTGGAGTACTGAGAGAGAGAAAGAAGGGAGGAGGGAGGGAGGGAGGAAAGGAAAGGAGGCAGAAACACAGAACGCAGGAGACAGGGAAGCAACCAGGCAGAGGGAGAGATCTGGCGGAGTGGTGGCCTTGCATAACTCACATAGGAGCAGACTTGCACACAGGTCTTGGTGTGATCTCCAGCAGTGGGGAACTTCCTCTTCTTCCCACTGCAGGGGCAGCACAACCTCAAAACCAAAACCCACTGAGAGGAGAGGAGGAGCTGGAGCAACCACAGCACAAGCTCCAGGAGAGGAGAGCGGCACAAACAGGAGATCCAGGAAGAGGAGTCCTAGGAAACACGTCTCCAACACACACAAACACTGAGTGACAGGAAGAAACCTTGGACTTGCTCTGCAAGCAGTGGCGGTGGAGAGACTGGTGAGCTATTCTTAGTACTTTAACCATAGGAGGGGAGGGGAAGGGGGGAGGGGGTGTCTCTTTTCTGCTTGATTTGTGGCAAAGTAGTATTTCTTTCTACTACACTCGTGAGCTTTCACGTTAAAGCCCCCAGAGGCTGGAGTCACAGCATCTGTCCCTGATCTATCCACTAGGATTTAGCAGCTCTGACCCTGTTTGTTTGTGCTCCCTCAGAGAGATGTGCGCCTGCATGTTTGTGCCTGAAATGTGCTGTGATCTGAGTGTGTCAAGCAGTGATGCAGAACTCTGGAGTCATTGTGAAGACAAACAGCCTGAACCCCACTGCTTGTTCTTACTGTCTGCTGCCACACAGTCGGTCCGCCTCTTAAAGGCAAAGGTACCACTGTTGCACAGGGCAGGGGCCCAGAAAACAGGCTCATTTGAAAATTAGAAAAAGCTGTTCTCTTTATTGATCTGCCTTGCTGCAAAAGCCAAGAATTACACACAGTGGATGAGATTTGGCTATTTTTATAAGCATGGCATCATGTATAAGTGCATGTACAAATTGTCCTCAACAGTACCTCCCCCTCTGTTTCATACCAGAGCTCGGATTGATAAAGATGTTTTTGTTTTCTATATTTAGCTGTTTGCTATACAGGGTACTCACTGATTAACTTTGACAGGCTCACTCTGTGAACGATGAGGTAAAGGCAGCCTGGAAAGAGATTTATGCCCCTAAGGTTATTGCAATTTTTTGGATTAGGCATGAATCTTTTGCAAAGAGCAATATCAGTAAACAATTTGTGAGCCTTCTTGGTGCCACTTTGCATAATCCTGCTGCAGAGAAATGTTACTATGAAGTCATGGATCAATATAAGGAGAAAAATAGTTGATCTGGGAAACGGGAGAAGACTGACGGAACTGGGCGGAGGAAGAAGAGGTGGGGGACCGGTGGAGCTGGCAACTGCAGCATTAGGGGAGAGGATGTAACCCTGTTGGGGGTCCTGTCACCTGGAGACTGGAGATGAGGCGGAGGGAAATCGTCTCATCTGCGCATCAACGGCAGGCACACACCACAGCACAAAGCTTTTGCTCTCTGGTCTGTGTAGCATTTGTGAGGGTGCATGGAGCAAGGATCCCATGCTCAGCTGGCTCCGTCACTTTGTCTGAACTAAGAGACAGCAGTGAGATGAACTGAGCCAACACTGCACCGTGTTGCTTGTCTCTTTATTGTCATCCTTTCATAGCAGTCTGAGAGGAGTCAGTCCAGAACTCAGGGACTGACTCAGAAATCCCATGCTGTGTGGCTCAGTCATGTTCTCCATAGTATCACATAAGCCTTATGTTTGTTAGTGTCAATGCTCTAATTATAGACAGACACAGGAAAACAGAGGCTCTGGGCTGCTTGCTTGGGCATTATCCTCCACAGAGGGGAGTGTAGCCTCATCCAACCACTGATGTGTCTTTGCCAGCTTTTCAAAATTGACGCATTTTGCCTTTGTCTTCTAATGCTGCCTTAATGATAGGAGGTCCTTATGCTTAAGATGTGATGTCATTACAGTGTTGACACAGTGTTGCTGAGGTGTGGTTGTTGCCACTGAATGATGCTGCACAGTGTAGCTCAGACTGTAGCGGATCGGGGATCTCTCCGTGAGGTGGGGGCAATGGCGCTCTGATGCTGCAGGCACTGCTCAATATGGGTCAGGAGAAGCGGGTCTATGAATGCTCCCCTTTGCCTACCATCTTTCTTTCTTTTCCTCTCCATATATATATATTATATATATATATATATATTCCTCTTTTTTTGCTCATAGGGTTCTGCGTCTTGTGCTGCTTTCTGCCCTCTCCTCCCCCACAATCCCTCTTCCCGCCGCTTTTTTTTTTTTTACCCATCTCCTCTGCTCTCCTCCTCTCCTTCTTTGTTATGTTTGGTAGATCTACTATGCCTTGAACTGCGCACAGGTTCTTGCTGCTTTCAGATGCAGTGACCTTGTCCGTGTTAGGAGGAGACATGCACAAATAAAAAAATGACCAAGGTCGACTTGTAACCCCTGCTTCTCTTTATGTAACATGCCTGTGATTGCCTGATGTCGTGGAGCTTTTGCTGTAAATATACCCTTCGGTGTTGTCATATGATACACAACAGTCCGTTTGCACGAAAATGGAAAGAAAGAAAGACGATCTAGAGATTTCAGTTTGTGTCAAGTAGTGAATTATAGTGTTTTCTCCAGCTAATAACAACTAAAGGGGGCTCTGCATTGACCCACAGATAAGCATGCAAGGGAGAACAGTAAAGAAACACTGACACTTTGGGGCCAGAGGATATCAGGAAGCTAAAATGCATGTTTATTTTTGCTAGAACTAAAACCCACATGTATATTATTCCTATTACTATGTGCATGCTCTGATTAAAATAATTAAGGTTGGTGGCAGTGAACCAGTAACACGGCATTTATCAACCTAACTTGGCCAAAATGAAATGTTCTGTAGTCTCCTTGTGTGCCAGGAGTATGTTTCATTTCTCACTTTGCTCAGTCCTTATTTTACTAACCTTGCCAAACTATGAGAGTTCTCTCTTCACTGTTTGTTCTCAGATACCTTGAACTTTGAACCAGTTTTAGAAACAGCTTGCAGCAGCTTGCTATTGTTAAAATTCTGAACTTTGATAACAAAAAAGAAGGTCTTTGTGGGATATGTGAAAAATTGTTTTTCATCAAACATAAACCTGTATTGTTTCTACTAAAAGTGTACCTATCTAGAGCTCATATCATTGGGTGGATGTTACATTTACAGGACAGTGCATCCTCCCTGACTCCACCCAAAGCCTCGGGCACTAAAGTAACCCAGACAACCTCCACTATTTAGCTGCTTGACTTTGATCTGCTTCTTGGCAACTGACCCTGGAGCAAGATAACAGGAATACACAATCACACAAACACAACCACTGAAGTTCAAAACACGTCTAGAAACTGACACCTTAATCTGACACCTGCAAGTGATGGCCCACGGTGATGTGTCATTTTTTTCTTATTTGTGTAATTGTGATTTTCCATATAATGAAAGATTTTATTGTCGCAGTTACTTCATATAAATCTGGGAGAAACTTCTGGAGGTTACAGTTTGAGAAAGATACACATACAGGTGTAAACCTGATTGCCTGGTGCCATCTAGTGGGATTAAGGAACAATGCCAATACCACACTGGTGTTTGGTGTTTGCTGTTCTACATCTGGAAACCTGCAGGGGCATTATAAAGGATGATTCATAACACTTAGTGGTTTATGCAATACATTTTTGACTGAATTCAAAGCATTTCAGGTAGACGATAGGAAGCTTCATTGAGATTTGTTGTAAAAATCTTTTTTTGACATAAATGTCTAACCCACGGTTCTTTTTTCTTCTAGATTTGTGTTGACTTTGTGGAAGAGGGGGATCTGTCCGAGATGATTCCTCATGAAGTTCATGGAGCTCATTTTAGAAGTTGGAGTAATTCCATCTTCTCTTGTGTGAAGCCTGGAGCTGGCCAGCAGTAACCACAAAAGGAGTCATAGCCTCAGAGAGCACAGTAAGGCTGGTCCCTGCAGGTAACTACTGAATGTAGTTGAGTACGTGACCTCAGAGGAACCTAAAAGACATAAGAGGGAACAATAAGACTACTGAGACACAATGAAAGCCAACCAAGAACGGAGCAACGGATGCTTGCCTCCTAAAAAGCGAGAGATACTTGCTCTAGAGCAGAGGCCTGTGGTAGTCGCTGCAGCAACACCTCCTGCTGTTGTGTCTACTGACAGTCCCCACACAGAAAACCTGGCATGGCTAGCCAGTGTGGCCAGCGAACGCTGCAGATCCAGGGATGCAGAGAGCCCAAGATGCACTGTCCCATCTGCTTCATCCTCCTCCCCTTCTACATCTATTCCCTCTCAAGCTACTCCACTTTCTGCAGTTCCTTTGGCCTCCCTGCCTGCGGTTTATCCAACCGCTATTCCCCAGCAACCTGGGACTATCCACTTTGCTCAGTTGGGGCCCAACGTTCAGTTCATCAGCTCTGGGCCTTACGCTGGGTACATATCATCTCACATCATCTCAACTAACGCTAGTTCTGTGCCTAACAGTTCTGCAATTGTTGGACAGCGACCCCATTTAGATGGTTACGCTGCTGCTCTTGTCTCCCCAAACACCAAAGGAGAACAGCAGTTTCAGATAGGCATCTCCCCAACTGAGTTAACCTCTGTGTCAGTTTCAAATTCTCCCCAAGTTACGAGCCAATACATTCATCTGGACAGCAGAACACCTTTGACTGTCAGTGGAAACGCAGTCACGTCTCCTACGGGCCATCTCCAGCTCCACCCGCACGCAACCGTCCTCCCTCAGACACTGACACTGGCTCCATCACAGCTTGTAGTTCAATACGCAGATGGTTTGGCTGGAAAGAAACCAGAAGGGCATGCTAAGGGTGTGTTGAATGGGGATTTAGAGATGGGCAAACAAGCTAAAGGCACCAGTCAACAAGCAAATCATCAGCAAGTCCAAAGCTATGAGGCAAGACATATCCTTCTACCCACAGACTATGGCCAAAACCCTGCAGGGCTCCAGACCTCCTTAGTGCTAGTGGCTCAGCCCAACCCCGGAGGTGAACATGATCCTAACTCAAATAAAATCTCCTTAGTCCAAACTGAAAAAGGAAACATCTGTTTGGGAAAACAAATGTCCAGAACCTCCTCTTTCTCTTCCCATTTATCTTCAGAGATGGTGAAGTCTGTTGCTCCTCATGCTGTCATCCAGACCACTCTACCTTCTGAGGAGCTTCCAGCTAATCTGTACTCCTCCACACAACCACCCATTATTGGCTATATCACCAGTGGAAACCAGCACACTGTCAGCTACCATGCAGCTCTGCCCCAGCACCTGGTCATACCAAGTGGGCAGTCCCTCCTAATTCCAGTCAGTAGTGCAAATAATGGCACAGAACTAGAGGCTAGCCGTAGTGTGAGTGCACTGACTTCTACCACAACCCCTCAAATATCCACTGCCATGCCCCATGCTTATCTGGCTACAGCCCTTTCCAAGTGTGAGGCACTTGGGCCAGATGGACATCAAACACCCCACGCCGTGGCTCAGCCTCCAGTGTTGCCAGTACTCCCCTCAAATCTGGTTCCCACTGAAGTGGCAGCTCCATCTCCAGCTCCCGCTCTTGTTCCCACACCTGCCCCCGTTTCCATCCAAGCGCCTCCCTCTGTCTCCTCTCCCCCATCACCTGTGGCGCTTCCTCCATTTTTCATGCGGGGCTCCATTATTCAGTTGGCTGATGGAGAGCTGAAGCGGGTGGAGGACCTCAAGACAGAAGATTTCATCCAGAGTGCTGAAATCAGCAACGAGCTGAAGATTGACTCGAGCACTGTGGAGCGCATTGACACTGGGCAAAGTCCTAATGCTGTGGTCATACAGTTTTCTGTGGGAGAGCTAAAAGCCCAGGTAAGCACTTTATGATTTTTAAATTGCATTTGTTGTTTTGTGTCAAGCATTTTTCTGTACTATAAATACAGATGTAATTTGTTCTACTTTTGTCTCTTTGTCTGAAGTAGCTGTCTGAGTTGCATCAGTGCATTTATCTTTCTTTTCTTTTCCACCTTTTCTTGTCCTTTTCCACCTGTGTCATGCCTTTAAAAAAGTCTAACTATTTTCGATTGTGTTTTACGTCCACTTGCTTCTTGCTTTTTGTTCTTGTTTTTGTTCTTCTTGCTCTTTTGTTCAATATTTTTAACTTCTCTGAGCATTTTAATCATGTCCTTGTAAACTACGGTGTCTCTGAAGTGGAAATCATACCAACAAATCAATAAAAGAATAATCATATTAAAGATAGCAACTAAAATTTATAAAAAAGCAAAACAAACACAAAAAAATAATACATTTTTAGAAATCATAACAAAATTCCAGAAACCAAAACGCAATTCCAAAAAAATGAAATGAAATAAAAATGACATGTTTGGGAAAACACAGGTAATTTCCACAAATCAAAATGAAATGTTATAATATTAAACACAATAAGAAATAGGAAAGGGCGGTATTATGGGACATCCCTGATTAGATGGTGACATTAGATTGTTTATGTTTGAGTTTTTATATATGTAGTATCTATATGTAGTATTGCTTCAAGGCAAATAACATTTGGTTGAAATGATGGACAATCATCATTATTTAATCAGCAATGTCCCATAGTACCTTTGCAGTTTCTTATTGTGTTTCGCTTTTTGACATTTCATTTTACTTTTGTTTTCTGAAATGTTTCATCTTTTTCTGTTTCACTTTTCTTGTAATTTAATTGTGTTAGGTTTCTGGCATTTTGTTTTGATGTCTAACATGTAATTTTGTTTTTATTGTTGTTATATTTTTGCTTTTTTAATTGTCGTTATGTTTTTTCTTAGAGTGAGTTGTTGGTGTGATTTGCACTTCAGGGCCACCGTAGTAAACTGTATTTTTGTCGCAGTTCTTGGTTTATCTGATACATTTTTCTTGCAAAATTAAGAGTTTGGTTGAGTCACCAAATACAAACATTTCAGACTGTCCTTTTTAGAATGAATGGATGGCGTTTATGGGCTTAAATGCTTTTAAAATAACTGCTGAACCAATTGAAAAAAACACAATTATATTAGAACCAGACTGCTATTAAAGGTCTTATTTTATGATGTGGTTATCAAATGAAAATGAAAATTTGTCTGTTTTGTAGATATGTTCATTATAAACACACATGTCCAGAAATCAGCCCTTTTAGGGTAATTTTATCTTTAAAAAAACATTTAGAATAATAATCCAATAACAGTTAATAGTTCTATTCAAAGAGATGTTAGTGGGAATATGATTCAAAATATTGTTTTGATCTAAATTTTTGGTCTTGAATACAATTATCATTGATTTTATTTTCCTATCAATAAAAAACTTGACGAATCTCAGAAAAGAATGAAATCTAGCAGATGGGAGCCCTGCCATTAGCTAGACCGAGTTTGTGGATGAAGTTGCAGGTGTCTCAGTCCTGATGCTGCTGTTGCATCAATAGGAGACAGCTCCTCCTCATCCCACTCCTCCTCTACCTTCACCTGGTCCTTACTGACATCTTGCTGCCCTTATATCCATATCTGGGTTGAGCTCGAACAAGATTTGATGCATATAACAAGCCCACTGGTGTGTTTTTTTTCTTTCTTTCAACTGTAATACCAAAAATAATTCTCAAGGCAAAGACAGTCAGTGACACAGTTGGTGAAGAGCCTCCTGTTTGCAGCTTGGGGCCCAATGGTGAAATTCACCTTTGTGAAGGAGAATTATTTTAATCCAAAGTGACACGTTGTCATTGCTGCCCAAACAGGAACACGTGCTTAAAATGGTTTTATTTATCTAACTGCCTACTTTCACAGATCACAAGTAACAATTTATTTCTATTATCAGAAGTTGAGTTTATTAATAACCTGCACAGATGAAAATCATGTTTTAGTTGTTTTTAACATAGTTTTATGGCATTTTCCTGAAGATGTACAGAGAAAATTAATTTTGAAACTGCATTCCTGAGTATGTGTTTATTCAAATCGTTGTGAATCAGGAGCAGACAAAAATGCAGTTGGAAAAAACTTTTAGGTTTGATGTAGAACTTACTACAACAAGCCATAAGCCCCCTGCTTCACTCCATTCTGATGCAACCACTCGCAGACAAATAAATCCATGTATGTCTTCATTTTCCTCGTCTGAGATGCCCCTTGGCTCAAAACTGTACAGCTGGATGACTCCAATACTGCTCACCATTTTTGTTGCACTACAGTAGAAGTAGCATTAGAGAGTGTAAACACACGAATGATGGGAAGTTGTGGCAGCCCGTAGCGCTAATTAAAGGGAAAGTAAATATGACTTACTACAAGCTGACTAACACATGATATTTGAATTTCTTTAATTTCTTAAATATGATGATGACTTGTCGGATGTGTGTTAAAGTGCTTGTCTCTTCTGCTTTGATCCAGGTGTGTGTGGAGGTGTTGGTGGAATATCCTTTCTTTGTTTTTGGTCAGGGCTGGTCATCCTGCTGCCCTGACAGGACCACACAGCTGTTCGAGCTGTCCTGCGCTAAGCTTTGTGTGGGTGATGTGTGCGTGTCACTGACCCTGCGCAGCTTGAAGAACGGTTCACTAACAGACAGCCATGCATTGGGGGCCAAGCTGAAGGTTGGTCATCTCCCTGACTCCTCCCCCAACATGGATCCTAACGTAAGGAACCACGTGAGCTCTGAAGCTGCAGATGGAAACTGTGGTCTTCTCATTAAAGCGTCTGGTGCAGAAAGGATGGAGCGACAACATGCTACTGGATCCGTAGGAGGAATGGGAACTTTTCCAAGACAGGGAGAAGGAATCTACGCTGCAGGATCAGCGCTGGCTGTTCAAGTAACTGTAGAAGCAAGGCAGGAAACCTCAAAAACAGACACGTCTGCCCCCTCTAAACAAAATGTTGACCAAGAGAGACCCTCAGTCCGGAAGAGACGCTGGTCAGCTCCAGAGCGGGACCAGACTGAGAGATCTGAGGAGGAGGAGCCTCCTGTGACTCTTCCCAAACCCTCCTTCATCCCTCAGGAGGTCAAAATCAGTATAGAGGGTCACTCCAGTTCTGGGAGTGAAATGTGTGCAAACAGAAGAGTGAACTGTTAGAGAAACTCTAAATACCTGTGATTTGCTTTGTGCTTGCTTCCTTTTTTTTTCTATTCCAGCCACTGTAATATAAACTGAGTTTGTGCAGTATTTACATGTTTTGTGTCACATAAGTCTGATATCTATTATGAAGTACAGTGCAGCACCTTCATAAGTGGTATAGCTCACAAGATCAGTGCAATCAATGCTGAAAGCAAAAATAAATGCAGCATGAATGTCAAGTATGAATGGCAGTCAGACGTGGGAGACGTCAGAGATAACGTGGGGTCCCCGTTGTCATGGGGATGGAACCTGTTGAATTCAGACACGTTAACCATTTACACTCTGTTAAGCACAGAACTCGATGTCAGTGTGGAGGAAATGGTAGCTATATTTGCATTCTGTTTGTTTCACAGTTCATTTGTCGTGGGAACCAAAGTGGGACGTTTGGCCAGGCTCTGCTTTCACAAACATCTGACATTGCTTTGAATTTTTTTAAATCCCCCATCTTTTTCATGCCATTACAAATACGTGAGCTGCTGCATACAGCAAAGTTCTGAGCGCATGTGTTAGTTTATGTGTCAAACAAGAGCACAGGATGTGGAATTCTTTGGTCCTAGTGGCTTTGAATAAACCAAGACTCAAAAAGGCATGTATGTAAGCCACAAATCATGGATGAATTAAGTTATGGATATGCCAATTGGGACGATGAATACATGTTTTTAACAAGTGGTTAGTTGCATAAAGTTGAAATATTGGCATTTTTGTATTAGTCGAGTCCAGTTTAATGAGCTGGATTTTAAATCCACCCTCAGAGAAAGTCACAGTACTGGAATCCTGTCTGTTTCCAACAAAGTAGTCAAAAGTCAAACCAATAAAAATGAATGGAAGTTGGTTAGAATCTCTAAAACATTAACAGAAACTTTCTCAGTTTATTTCTTACTACAAATGCACATCATTTCCTAGTGTTAAAACTGTGTTTACTTTTTTGATAGTACTTGCATTTCATAACAAGTTATACTCAGCTGCTTTGGATAATACTTCTACTCCAGAACCTTTACTGAGCATAAAAGCTGTTCAGTCAAACCCATGGACTCTAATGTTGAAGCTTTATTTGACCTTGTTTTCAGCCTTCAATAAGTAACTGGGTGCATTGTCCAATAATACAATCTGTGGTCAGAACTTACATTTTAAATTAAAAGCTTCGTTTTAAATACCTGTGGAATAACGGCAATGCAAAATAATACAACTTTTTTTTATTATTTATATAGAGAAACGGAACAAGTTCATCAGCCCTTTTCTTCTACTTTATCATCAGATAGTTCTGAGGGTAATTTTGCTCCTCTGTTTCCATGCTCACTAATTTGTTGTTTGATGAAGATGAGAAAATAAAGAAATGATGGGCTTCCTAAATTTGACATTAATCATAAAGAAGATGACCATGAGTCCCTATATCCATCAAAAATAATGTAAAAAATTGTAATATATTGAGAAAGAACTGAGAGTTTGTCTGAAAAGTAATCCCTGGAGTGAGAAATACAGAGACTTTCTCAGCAGCCAACACTTTTTGGGGTTTCTACTTTATAACTTCAATGAGAGTACGCCTATCTATAGGTAACTGATATCTCTGTAGTTGAACTACAGAACTGTACAATTTCATTTAAAAAAAAGAAATGAGAGCTCCTAAACTTCCTACTCAGGATGATTGTGTGACTGTTTGTTGTGGTCAGTGCGAGTGCTCTTACCTGAGAAGAGAGAACATGCATGTCCACAGTCACGTGTATGTGTGTGTGTGTGTTTCCTGAAAAGCAGCACTTTGGTATCCAGTCGGAGTGTGGTGGCAATCCTCTCCCTCAGCTGTTAGAAAACTAACAGACTGTTTCTTGTTGCATCACTTGTCATGCAGGTTTTATCACAGAGAGAAATCTAAGGAATGTAAAAAGACATTGGGTAAATTTTATTTTTGGATGATTTACAGAAATAATTGTTCAGACAGACACAGAGTGTTGCAAAGTTAACTAGCTAGCTAGTATTAATCATGTACAGTTAATTGTATTTTAGGAAAGTGTACAGAGTGTATTTTAACCTTTATGTGGCTTATGTACTGTAATGTACCACTACACCTCCTTTTTCAATCATTCCATTTATTCAGCAAGATCTTCTGGGGCTTTGCGTGTCAGCTCTATTGATCAACTGTTCATGAATGTGCTGTTGCTCCATGGGAACATCCTTATATAACAGGACCTCCTCAGAATCCAACTTGCAGTATCTGTTAAAACTTTATCTTAATAGCCATGAAATTCTTTGAAAGGTGTTAACTGTAAAACTGATAACCAGACTGTTCCGTTTGTGTTGACTGCTCAGGCTGAACACTGCCCTTTGACTGTTCTCCTTCAAAGCTATGTGGTCTTTTTTCTTTCACTGTTACAAACTATATTGCTATTTGTCTTAATTGCCATTTTCTTTGTTTTAAAGCGGCCCCTGTTTGTACTTTCCCAAAGCAATTTATTTTTTAATGCAGATTTGAAACGTCATGCACAGCAACCCGTGAAATGTCAAGTTCCTTTTTAAAGAAGAAAAAAGCAGAAATGTATGGTGTTCCTTTAATGAACTGTATGGAGGTGGATGGAGCCACCACTAAGTGGTTTGTAAACTAATCATTTAATTAACCTATAGGATTTTTGTCATGAATGGCAATAAGTTTTTCAATTTTTTCGCTTGAAATCACCAAATTTAGGTTGATGGTTAGTTATGTTATGAATGACTGTTCAAAATATTTCATTTTCCTTCATTTCTTCTGGAATAAACAAGATCAGGAGAAAAAGTTCTTGGTCCAACAGCGCATGCTGACTTTTTAGGTTACCAATCTGCATCCAAAAATCTACTTAAATTCCATCATTTTTCTTTTATGGGCACAAAAATGCATTTTGTGAAAACAGTTAATGAGTTAACATTTGCAATCAGTTTGTACATCACTGTTCTTTTCATGTTAACATCTTTATTTTTGTGTGTTAAAATTTAATATAGTTTTTTGCACTTTTTCAAAACAACATTTTAAAACTACACAAGGTGCAACAAAAGAAACTGGCTATTTACTGGTAACTATTGTTGACTGCCCGAGGTATTCTTCTTTGGGGGAAAAGTTTGTCATCTACAACAATATTTTTGCAGCAGTAGGATCAATTTTTTTCCCCTGTGAAATCAAACCACAAAACCATGTTTTCAGGTGTATCATATTGAAGTGACGTATATTTTTCTCTTATGGCTAAGAAGACAGAAAATCCCAGAAATGACACACAAAGAAATCATAAATAAATATACCAGTGAAAATATTTGACTAAATAAGTAATTTAATGCATTTTCCAGACGTATAACTACGTATCTCTCCTACTTGAGACAAAAAGAGCATTTAGGTTTTTGTATTCATGATCAAAAGGGCTGTATTGACTGTGGCACATCAGAAATGGTTGTCATGTCCTCAAACATGATCACCATTGAGGTTCAATGTCTAGTTCCTACTTGCAATTTTCTAAAGCACCACCAGCACAGTAATTTGAAGGACTAAACTTAGCCAATTTCACCGTCAGTACAGTAAAGAACTTTGATCACAATTTCTTAAGGCAGACAAAAACATTTTTTTTATAAAAGTCTAATACCTTGCCATTTCTTTATTGTTATTGCACTTTAAGGCTATGTCCAACTTTTATACAGTCTTTCTTTGGTTAATGAAAAGGTTTATTATTGTTTCCTTGTCTTTCTTGTCTGGCATCCTGATGCTTCATAATTTCCACTTCACACACATATCTTTGAGATCTGGTGGCAAATGTGTTGTTACATAAAAAACATGGCTGTTTACCATTTGTTTTACACAAGCCATACTCATTAGGGATGGTTTTGTAGAAGCAGATGGACATCGTTTGTGCTCTAGCAAGATCTTGCAGCACAAGAATCTGTCTAAAATAGCTGTGTGCTTACTCATATTGTGTTTCAATTGTGTTTTGGACAACAGCAGCACATGTGACAAGGATGTCAAGATAAACAAACCAGGATAGACAATGTTACTACTTGGTTCTTTAATGAATTTTACTTCTTTACTGGGATTTGCCATGAGCAAGTAAAGTATTTATTTGTCGGAATAAGGCATTGGGTGTCCTGGAGACTCAAACAGTTATGCTTTCTTATTAGCTTTTCTGTAGATGAGCAAAAAAACACAAATAACATTGACTTATGCCTGATACTTGGGCTTTAGAGTTGGACAAAAACTTGGAAAACTGTCTCATTTGGTTAAAACACCCCTGTAGGCAGAATAAATATCTAAAAGGGTTAAGAAGTTTCAGGTTAGACACCATTCTCAAAATGTCAGTTTTGATAATGAATCCTTTTGTCCAATAATTTCACATTTGGCCCTGTATTTACTGCTCACAGTTTTTTTTTTGTTAACAAAGGTGTAAAAGTGCCATATGGAGAAATCCTTTTTACTGCACTTTGATTTGGTGTTCCAGTGTGGGGATTTAAGTGTTCGTAGAAGACATTTACAGCATGGATGAGTAAAAGTGCACACTACTTGTACATCTTACAATTTGTAAATAGCCAAAGTCTTCCATTATAATTTAGTCTGACCTCATTGAAAGTGAAGGAAAACAACACCACTACCATCCAGTGTACAGACTTATAAACTAATAATCCTTTTCAGAAAAGACATCCTTGTAACTTTGTCAAAAATGTAAGACCTCTCTTCAACATACTTGTTTCATTTTTAGCCATCAGCTCAAAAATCCAGGAAATGAAGGGTGTCAAAGACTAAGTGGATTGTGTTTGGTCCAACCTCTATAATAAGCCCTATGCGTACACTAAATAGTAAGTTCAATATTGTCACTTTATTTTGAAGGTATTGAGATTCCTTATTCAGAAAATGTTAAACTTGAAATTGAACTATTTGGTTTTACATTTGATGAAAAGAAAAATAAAGAGTCTTAAGAAAAATGCAGACTGTCTCTTTTTTTTGCAGGATTGTTTTTGTATTTGAGAAAAAGAAAGATGGATGTTCTGACATTTTTCCTAATATATAGGTTAGTTGTATGCTAGAGCTGCTAGATAATTTCTCGTGCATAGAAGGTGATTTATTATCCTTTATAACACATTTGTAGTCCTCCTTTAATATTTTTAGCACAAAATGAAGTGGCCAATAGTTATTGTACATGAATAACAGTAGTGTATGGTATAAATAACAATTACCAGATAACAGATATTATATTAATCAGCAGATATTACTTTTTGCTTGCAATTACAGTTAATAAATATGTCTTCTTTTTTAGAATTGGTGTTAACCCCTTGATGACTGAATTTATTTCTAGCTATAGAGAAAAAAAGCTTTTGCTTTTATGTTGATGTTAAATTAAGGTAATTTTAGACTCAAAGTGGTTTGATGCTTATTTGCATAAATAGGTGTCAAGGGGTTTAAGTTGTGTAAAAATTTTTAGGTGTTTTATAAATATAAATGACTGTCTCTGGATCTGAACCCCTTTCTCTCTGCAATTACTCTTAATCAACAGTTTATCTTCAAAGTTTGGTATTTTACATTAAGGCTAATAGGCTTTAGTTAAATATACTAGTAAACTACATTTGAAATAATCCAAAAGTCAGTAAAAAAAACCTCAAATGGCCTAAAATAAAGCATCATTACAAGCAAAGCTCCAGCTCAAAATTGCAGATCTTCGTTTTGCAGCATAAATACTTAACAATGTAATTGTAACAGGTGTGTTTTGCAAGTAAAGGTTAAAGTAATTTTAAGGTTTTTAGCGACTTGAAATCTGCACAGGGTTTTGCAGCTTCATCACGACCAAGCTTTCTTTTGACATGGAGACAAGCATTGCCCTGCTTTTTCTTTTTCCTGTGTCTGGCCTGTCAACACTCTGCCTGCAAGTGGACACATGGATGTTATTATTTCTGGATTTTGAGGTAATTTGATATCATCTCTTTCTTTCACCTCCAATTTTCCAGTTTTCTTTCTATCTTTCAAATAATTCATAATTGATTCAAGAGCCCACACTTTTGAGGGACACTGAGAGCTAAATTTAACAAAACAAAAAATGAACAAGGAAAATGCATTATTTTCCAATGAAAACGATTGACAGGGAAAAATTATTTAAACTCAAAAAACAGGAACACCTTTTGAACACCTTTACAAGTTACAAAGCAATAAACTCCCCAGGGTGCTTTTGGAGTCTGTTCAGCAAAGTAATTAGACTATCTTCAATAAAAATCTGACAGCTCGCAATAGTAAACACCAAAAGTATAGGAAGATGCTTTTAACCCTTGTGCTATCCTATTACCCCACCCTTACATTGACGTGTTATCCCTACCATGACAAAGGTGGACAAAGGTGGAAAGATTTCATGTAATCCATGGAAACCAGTGAAGATCACAAATCATTGAAGAAAAAAGGTTCAGCGCACTGTCTAGTGGGTCTAGATGACCCAACTCCCAATGTTAAAGTGCCTAGGATAACACAAGGGTTAAAGTGACTAGGATAGCACAAGGGTTAAACCAGTGCAGACTGTTGTGTGGTGCGAGGCCACAAAACGGCGCTGCCCTCCCTAATGCACACTCACTCTGCAGATGCAATTTTGTTTTATTTGAACTTTAAACCACTTGGGGGAGCAATGGTCCTTTCTCTGAGGTAATATAATGTTGATTCTAAAACTTAGGTAGGCGAATTATTTGCTACTTTAGATATTTTGTACAAGAAAACCCAGCCTTGACATCTGCGATGCCCATATTTTAAAATAAAAAAAATATGTCTATTATTTTGATGAAGCAACACTTTATTCTGACCTTAATTTCACATGAAATACTGGTTTTAATTTCAGGGTGACCCACCATCTTCATCTGTCTGTGCATGAAATAATAAAACTGAAAAAAACAAAACAACAACTCATAAACAAACAAAAACATGCACACCTTTGAGAAGCAGCTTAAAGCTTCAGCTGTAAAAAAAATAATCATTTATTGTAAAAATGAAACACCAATTATGTAAGATATTTAATTCTTGATTGATTTATTCTATTTTTTCAATGTTTTTTTTCATATGGCTTCAATTTGTCCTAAAATTGCTTGTTTTTTTCAGAAATATTAATCATCTAATATAACAATCAGTCCACTTACATAATATACATAAACACTGAAGCTCTCATAAAATAGTGCCAGTGTAACAACGAGCTTCAGATTAACAACACCCAAATATTGCACATACATTCATAAATATTTCCTTTAGACTTTGTGCCTTTGTTGATCAAACATGAGGCTTTATCTTACAGCATTTCTGTGTGGTTCTTCATGTCCTGGTTATACGGAAACTGAGATCAAATTCATCTGATGGAGGTTGAGGCAGAAGGCACCTAATGAACACATACAGTACTTGCACTCTAACTTTCAGGCATATACATACACAATACACACTCTGAAAGCAATCAATTCTCTATGTGTGTTGCAAATGAAGGAGAAACGTTTAAAAAAGTGACAAAATCCAGCCTGTCTTCAGCTTTATCGCAATGGATAAATAGCGTGTGATTTGAACTGACGTTTTGCCTCTGCTGCTAACATGATTGTTGTGGTCCCAGTCCATGTGGTGCTGCAGTCTTTGCTTCATTTTGTTCGTGACAAGGCAGGGAAGCTCCTGGTTGTGGAGACTCCAATAAGGCAGATCCCAGATCTGATTTCAGTCATTCAGAAGGTGCACATCCCTCCCAAACCTAAAGCATCCAGCCAAGTATGGTCAGAGGTTGTCTTAGGCGTCCCCTGCTTGATCGGATGTCAGCTTCTCCTGGTCAGAAATGTCGTCATCTGCTGGTGGCCGCGCCCGGTCGAAAAAACCACACTGGAGGATTTGAATCAACCAGTTAAAGTATTAAATATTTAAATGAATAAAGAAAAACAGTTTGTAACAAGCAGAAAAAGTATACCTTCCACATTGCTAACGTCAGAATGGCCAACACCAGAAGCCCCAGCAGTATGGCTAGAATGATAACCCAAAGTGGGACAGCGAATGACACATCAGGAGTCCCCCACAGAACCAGGGTTCCCATCTACAGAAAAAAATAAACATTATTTAAATCAATTTTGTCCTCTTTATTTAGGATTTAGAACAAACTGTAGAAAGTTTTCTCTGTTACTTACAGAGGTTCTGCGATGGGGCAAGGTTGAAGGTTGGCTGCGATAAGGTACTGATATGACCATGAAGGACACAGTAGAATTAAGTATGTAGGGATCGTTCCGCCGCTTCCAGAGAAAGGATGACATTTCCATTACTTTATTTTGCTTTAATAACTGCCCGCATGATATTAAAACCATTAGATGTTCAGTAAAAAAAAAACATTTTGATTTAACCCTTGTTTAGTGTTGGTATTTTTGTTATTAAGGCAGTGTTCATGGATCTGGTCCTGCAAGAGTTTTGTGTTTTCAAAAGACAATTAAACAATTTTATGTAAAATCCTCAATAGATGTTTACTTAATCCCAATTACAAGTCATATATATGAACAGTTAACATGGCTGAAATGTGTCCTTTACTGTTGTTAATCTTGAAATAATGTGCATTTGAACCCTGATTTCATATTTCTTTATTTGCTATATGGTGCGCTTTCTCTGGTCCTATTGCTGGCTGTGGATGGACGTGTCCTGATGTTGGGTGCCGACAGGCTGCTCATCTTTATTTTTGGTAATAACTGGTGTTCAACCTCATCCTCTTCTTCAAAGTCACGGTCTTTTTCCGAAATGTGATCTCTACTCTCTGGATCCCCTTCATCATCATCATCATCTTCATCATCATCAGAAGCCTCTCTAAAATCAATTCCAAGACCCTCCCAGGACATAATCTTTTTATCATCTTGAGCAGTTGTGATAAGGAACCACAATGGCAACACCTTATTTGTAGTCTTAGATCCCTAATTTGCAGGTGGGATAGGGTATGAGACCAGAAAGATTGGTTCCCACATAAGAGAGGGTCAAATGTACAGGAATGTAAGAGCAGATGATGCTGGGAGGTACATTTTCAATGATGTTGCAACTTTGTGTGGGAGCAGGAGGGGCAGAAAATACTATCAGTAACCCCAGAGAAAAGGAACACAGAGTGAAGATAAACAGGACATTTACTTTTCACCCTTTTTGTAACACCCTCAATGTAATATAAATTCACGGAAGAGTGCACAGTAAATGGTCATTAAAACTGTGTTTTACAGAATTTCAAGTGTGCCAAGATGGAAACATATTTTTTGTTTCATATTTCTTTTGATGAAACCTGAAAACAGGTCTTACAGACCCAAACACCATACAATGGTTAGAAAAAAACAAAAACAAATGACAGCTTAAATAAAAATCAACAAGAAAGAAAAAAAAGACTCACCTGGAGAAAAGTATGTGCCCACAGTCTTGATCGGATCCTAACCACTGCACTCTGGCCACGGTCCAACCGGCCAACCACACACATGATCCTGAGACAGGAGATGTTGGTGCAGTTCTGTATGGGAAAAGAAGGAAGAAAGACATCAAGCAGCTGTGACTCCTTAATGAACATGTGCTCTAGCGGGTTTTTTCTTGGGAAATGCACATGTGTGTGGGGCTCACCAAAGTCTTGCTGCTGTAGCTCTCAGCTGTGCTGACAGATCGTTTGTGGCGGTGAGTGGGAGCACTGGAGTTTTTTAGGAAACCCAACAGTTCAGGTGTGTCCTGGAGAGCTGAAATCTGGTAGATGATAAAAGGAATAGCAAATGATCAACACTTTATATTGCAGTGTAGTTCTGCATCTATTTTTATATGAGTGATCCCAGCATAAATATTTCTTAGTCCAGTTTTAGGAGATGGATTTGCTGGGAGAGCAAAAAGTTTGGCAACGAAGGGGGGCTAAAACAAACAGCATGACAGTTTTGTTGTCTGAACAACATGTGCTGAGGATGATTGTTTTACATCGGAACACAGTGATCACCACATATTGACTGTATTTGCCAAGATCTGTGTGGGACATTGTGCAACTTTGCCAGAAGCTTTGAAGATATTTGCAGATTTTCATAACGAACAGATAATCTGCAGATTTAAAAATGACAAGGAATTTTCTAATCTGATCAGTTCATTTCTTTCTTTTTTTTTGGTGGGTTCAAGGAGGTTTGTTTTCTGCCATATCTTCGTGCTGGCAGACAAAGGAAAACAGATAACCCAAGCAGAAGGAAATTACCTGAGTGTCCTCGAGTCAGATGACACACAGAGAGCAGTTTTCTTGTTTCTCCTTAGGGGAATGTGGATGTGGACCAGATTAAACATGATTTGTAATTTCATTTAAATCTTTCAAAAAGCCAAGAACATGGGGACAATAGCTGCTTTTTCCTCCTAATTCACCTTATTTTAGAGGCACAGCAACAATTCTTTTACTTGCAGATTCACAGGAAGTGACAAACAGAAACTTATACACCTGTTTCCAATATAGTGATTGATTTTGCAGTACTACACTTAAAATGTTCAAATGAAGAGCTTCAAAAACTGTTGAATTAACAGAATTGCATAACTGATTTCTTTTCCAGTCAACATCAGACACCTGCAGGAGGATCTGAAAAAACTCCAGCAAACAATAGTGACACAATTTGTCAAGGGGCATTAGGATGATAAAAAAAAAAAATATTTCTGAAATGTTTGCACGTTTTAGAAATTGCTATGCAGATGATGTCATAGATAATGAAAAGCTCCTCCAGCTCTGCTTGTAATAGTCCTCCTTTCTCTGGAGCCAGCTGGCAAAAACCATGGCATAATTATGTTTGAACAATTCCTGCAATTATGTTTTAAATAAGTGGATCTAAATGACGGAGAAACTGATGATAGAATTAACAGCTCGCAAAAATAGATGTCCGAAATTCCTGCAGATTGAAGGTTTTGATAGCAGGCAGGTGTATGAGAAATATGTTAGGTTAGAGTGAGTAGTATGTTAATGTTTTTCTCCATGTGTGTCTAAGTATAAAAACATGTGTGCTGTCAAGTTACCTGCAACCCAAGTGGGTTCAGGCTGGTGTTTGTCCTGCAGCTAATTGGGCCGTCAGTTTGAATCTCCATGGCATACAGCAGGTTCTCATCACGGAAACGGGAAGGCCAGCCGACCTGAAGCTCTGCTTCACCAATACTGCTGGGACCGTAGTTGTGAAGCTGGAAAACGAGAGAAGAGCAGAGCTGTCAGGACGTTGCTCTCCTTGGTCTGATCAGTGGGTCTCGTATGACCCAGGCCATAATGAGGTTATCACAACTGTGGGATGATGACACAGACCACCTGCGATTTTGTGAAGATGACAGTAATGGAGCCTTCAGCCTCTAGAGGCTGAAATGTAAAACTAGTAAAAGCTACATCATTACCAGAGTAATCATACAGCATCAGAACTAGGATGAATGAATTATGAGTCTAAATGAACCATCAATTGGAGGAATCCTCCTTTAATCCCATCTCTCCTTCACACGCACGCAGATACACCCTCCGCACACATGCAGGCTGCGTCATTAACACAGTCATCCAAACAGGACATGATCCTGCTGCTGCTGCAGGGCTGGAATTCCGAGAGAGCACAAAACTCTGTCCTCTCTAACTGGAACCAGCTGCTCGCTGGGGAAGAGAACCACAGACCAAAATCATTATCAGCTGCAGGTCGGGCCAGACACTGCACTCCGGTTCAGGGAAGCTGTCCCTTATTTAAAGCCAAATGAAATCACATGTACAGTACACACACATGACCTGTCACCTACTGTAAACTGTCGCCGGTTTGTCTGCAGGCTCCATCCTCTGACTGAGCTGTCTGTGCATCTCAGTAATTAATTCTTAGTGCGCTCTGTTTTCTCTTAAGCACATCTGCAACACTTTGTTTTACTTTATGTTCTTGTCTTTTGTTGTAGATTAATTTAGAGTGTTTTTTTTGGTGAATTGATAATGTATTATACTGAAAGTATTTTCAGCACGTGTGGTTTTATGGTTTCAATTAGATATTTTATCATACGTGTTGGACCTGTGTGGGTCAGGTCTGGGGGAAATTCTGTATACTCCAGTTTTTTATTATTTATTATACATTTGTTTTATGTACTTTTATTATTCTCACTGTATGTACATGATGTGTAAATGATGTTATACAGTTAAGTAGCTCTGTGGCCCAGAACAAATTCCCTCACTGAGGACAATAAAGTTGACCTTACCTTAACTTAACTTACCCTAATTAAGCCAATGAGCAGAAATGCTTTATTTGTACCTCATAAATGTGTGTCACTTGTGGCCCAACGTCATCCTCTTTGACAGGCTTCTCCTTAGGTTCCCAGTTTGGGAACGGCAGCACCACCTGAGAAGGGTGAGACACCCTGACAGACGCAAAAGTAGCTTTCATGATCATAGCACATGAGAAAGATTTCAATGAAAGTGTTAAATTGTTACAAATCTTGACTTGTTATTAAGTCATGACAATTTCACATAAGAAGTAGGATTTTGAAACAATCAAAAAATGAAATTAGATTAATCTAGCCACAGGGGTTGCAAGCCAGTTGCCTCTGTGCCGGTCCCAAGCCCGGATAAATAGAGAGGGTTGCGTCAGGAAGGGCATCCGGCGTAAAAATTGCCAAAATAACCATGCGAATCATCCACAACACTTTAGACATACCGGATCGGTCGAGGCCCGGGTTAACAACGACCGCCACCGATGCTGTTAACCTACAGGGTGTCGGTGGAAATTTGACTACTGTTGGTCGAAGAAAGAGGGGAGGCAGAAGGGCCCGTGGCCAGAGAGAGAAGGGAAAAGGCAGGAACATAGGTTTGAGAATAGGGACTCTTAACGTTGGCACAATGACAGGGAAAGGCAGAGAGCTGGCAGACATGATGGAGAGAAGGAAGGTAGATGTACTGTGTGTGCAGGAGACAAGGTGGAAGGGCAGCAAGGCACGTAGTATTGGAGGAGGATACAAACTGTTCTATTATGGTGTTGATAGGAAGAGAAACGGGGTAGGAGTGATTCTGAAGGGGGAGTTTGTAAACAGTGTTCTAGAGGTGAAAAGAGTCTCAGACAGGATGATGAGCTTAAAGTTAGAAATCGAAGGGGTGATGGTGAATGTAGTCAGTGGGTATGCGCCACAGGTTGGCTGTGAGTTAGAAGTGAAGGAGAGATTCTGGAGTGAGTTGGATGAGGTCATACAGAGTTTCCCCAGAGGAGAGAGAGTTGTTATTGGAGCAGACTTTAATGGGCATGTTGGTGAGGGCAATAGAGGTGATGAGGAGGTGATGGGCAGGTTTGGTGTGAAGGAAAGGAATCTGGAGGGACAGATGGTGGTGGACTTTGCGAAGAGGATGGAAATGGCTGTAGTCAACACTTACTTCCAGAAGAGAGAGGAACATAGAGTGACATACAGAAGTGGAGGTAGGAGTACCCAGGTGGACTACATCCTATGTAGACGAGGTCATTTGAGAGAGGTTATTGACTGCAAAGTGGTGGTAGGAGAGAGTGTAGCCAGACAGCACCGCATGGTGGTGTGTAAGATGACTCTGGAGGTCAGGAAGAAGAAGAGAGGGAAAACAGAAAAGAAGACCAAGTGGTGGAAGCTACAGAATGAAGAAACTTGTGAGGAATTTAGGCAGAAGTTGAGACAGGGTCTGGGTGGTCAGGATGAGCTTCCAGATGACTGGGAAACTACAGCAGAAATTATCAGGGAAACAGGTAGGAAGGTGCTAGGTGTGTCATCTGGAAAGAGGAAAGACGGTAAAGAGACTTGGTGGTGGAATGAGGAAGTACAGGAATGCGTCCAGAGGAAGAGGTTGGCTAAAAGGAAGTGGGATGTAGAAAGGACTGAGGAAGGTAGACAGGAGTACAAGGAAGCGCAGCGTAGAGTGAAGAGAGAGGTGGCAAAGGCCAAACAGAAGGCTTACGATGAGCTATATGACAGGTTAGACACAAAGGAAGGAGAGAAGGACTTGTACAGGCTAGCCAGACAGAGAGACAGAGATGGGAAGGACGTGCAACAGATAAGGGTGATTAAGGACAGAGATGGAAAGGTGCTAACAACCCAGGAGAGTGTACAGAAAAGATGGAAGGAGTATTTTGAGGAGCTGATGAACGTGGAAAATGACAGGGAAAGAAGGGAGGAAGATGTGGTTGTTGTGGAGCAGGAAGTAGCAGAGATTGGAAAGGATGAGGTTAGGAAGGCTCTGAAAAGGATGAAGAGCGGAAAGGCCGTTGGTCCTGATGACGTTCCTGTGGAGGTATGGAAGTGCCTAGGAGAGACAGCAGTGGAATTTCTAACAAGGTTGTTCAATAGGATTTTAGAGAGTGAGAAGATGCCTGAGGAATGGAGGAGAAGCGTTCTGGTTCCGATCTTTAAGAACAAGGGTGACACGCAGAACTGCAGCAACTATAGAGGAATAAAGTTGATGAGCCACACAATGAAGCTGTGGGAAAGAGTAGTGGAAGCCAGGCTTAGGAAGAAGGTGGAGATCTGTGAGCAGCAGTATGGTTTCATGCCCCGTAAGAGCACCACTGATGCCATTTTTGCTTTGAGAATGTTGATGGAAAAGTACAGAGAAGGTCAGAAGGAGCTGCATTGTGTGTTCGTAGATTTAGAGAAGGCGTATGACAGGGTGCCGAGGGAGGAGCTGTGGTACTGTATGAGGTCGTCTGGAGTGGCAGAGAAGTATGTCAGAGTAGTTCAGGACATGTATGAGAGAAGTATGACGGTGGTGAGATGTGCTGTAGGTCAGACAGAGGAGTTCAAGGTGGAGGTGGGACTACACCAAGGATCAGCTTTGAGTCCCTTTTTGTTTGCTATGCTGATGGACAGGCTGACAGATGAGGTAAGACAGGAATCTCCCTGGACAATGATGTTTGCGGATGACATTGTAATTTGCAGTGAGAGTAGAGAGCAGGTGGAGGAACAGCTAGAGAGGTGGAGGTTTGCTCTGGAAAGAAGAGGCATGAAGGTCAGTCGTAGTAAGACAGAATACATGTGTCTGAACGAGAGGGATCAAGGTAGAAGCGTTAGGTTACAGGGGGCTGAGGTGAAGAAGGTGCAGGAGTTTAAGTACTTGGGGTCAACAGTTCAGTGTGATGGGGAGTGTGGAAAAGAGGTGAAGAGGCGAGTGCAGGCAGGTTGGAGCGGTTGGAGGAAAGTGTCAGGAGTGTTGTGTGACAGAAGAGTGCCAGCAAGACTCAAAGGAAAGGTGTACAAGACAGTGGTGAGACCAGCTCTGCTCTATGGGTTAGAGACGGTAGCAGTGAGACAGAGACAAGAGGCTGAGATGGAGGTAGCGGAGATGAAGATGTTGAGGTTCTCCTTAGGAGTGACCAGGTTAGACAGGATAAGGAACGAGTACATCAGAGGGACGGCTCATGTTGCCTGTGTTAGCGACAAAGTCAGAGAAGCCAGACTGAGATGGTTTGGACATGTTCAGAGGAGGGATAGTGGATATATTGGTAGAAGGATGTTGGAGATGGAGCTGCCTGGCAGGAGGGCAAGAGGACGGCCAAAGAGGAGATACATGGATGTCTTAACAGAGGACATGAAGTTGGCTAATGTTAGGGTAGAAGATGTCCATGATAGAGTGAGGTGGAAAAGGATGATTCGCTGTGGCGACCCCTGATGGGAAAAGCCGAAAGAGAAAGAGAAGAAAAAATGAAATTAGATTGAACGGGGGAAGATCTCATTGCCAGGTGTGGCATAGCAACATTTATGGCTCCATAGTGAATCAAAAACATATGCTAATAGGTAGAGATGCTGTTTTAGGCTGATGTCTTGAGAAATGCAGCTGTGTTGGCTCAGGCAGACCACCTGAGAGAGGTCAACTTAGAAGCATTTTATTTTTTAACAACCATGTTCTTCTTCCATTGATATGTTCACTATAATCTTATTTAGGATTTTAGAGCTATATACACTGTTTATCCTATATAACTTCAGTTTATAGTTTGACCCAAACATTTATTTGACTAATGAATCAAAATATGTTTGTAAGTGGTGCCAGTAGATGCACCACTTTGAGATTTCCCAGGTAACAGAATGGATGAGAAAACCACAATAAGCCTCAGACATTTGCTTTAGCGTGTCACATCTGCTACATGCTGCCTCAGCAATGCACAAATATAAATGCTAGCACAGGTTTATTTTATAGAGTATCATTTATCTTTAATCAAATATGCATTATATCCCACTTGAGGTAAAATTTTCTGCTCTGAAATCTTTAAACCTTATTTAACTTAGCTTTTATTAATATTTGTGTTTTTTTTCCCTTTTGGAATAACAGCTAAGTGTAACACAAACACTCAAACAGACTCACAAAGTGAAAGTAAGGATGTTATCTTATGCAGAAATTATATTTACACAGACATATCTCTGTTGTAATTCAATAACAATCTATTTCAATGACACATAACACAGATTTATGTGTAGTTTGAGGTCACAATCGAGTCATGTAAACCACGGCTAGAATATGACCCATGAGTTTTAAAACACATTAATTATTTTCACTGTTTAAAAAAAATAAAAACCAGAAACATTTCTGGTATTTTAAAAGTCAAACAGCACATTTTTAATGTAGATTGTGCATTGTTGAAGCAACACAATCATGTGGTATCGATTCTGCTCATTGCAGGTCCTCCTGTGTTTGTGTGTACAAGAGAAACCACACCCAAGCAACACAATGTCATTGTAGTTCGCCGATATAGTGACACAATTAACTCAAACCTACTTTTAGAAAACAGTTGTTGTGAAATTTTACATCCAAAAATGGCACACATTCAAACATTTCTAAAAGGGAAGAGCTTAGCATAAAAAGAACTGAAATCAGAGTAAGAAACAGTGATAAACAACACAACATGGAGATAGCAGACTCACCCACGCAAATCCAGCTCCGCTCTGGCGACAATGGACAGACTCAAGCTGATCAAATTGCTGTCGGAGTTATCTTTATTAGAGCTATGGAGAGATTACAAGAATTTAAGTACAAACCAGTAAATGTCACTTAATCAAGTACAACTATTGTAACAGCTTTATTCACCTCTTTAAAATAACTATGAATGTTTAGAATAAAAGACTTATACTGCATTTCAAGACAAACAGTATATCCCTGTTCAAGGCTTTGTGATTGAATCCAATATTAGGAAAATATTTTTCTGAAAGGCAGAAATTGTGAGAATTACTAAAGAATTTTCAGGACAGTAGAAACATAGCAGAGCCAAATTTAGGCAACTATTACAACTGGCAGTGATGCTACCAAGAACTCTGCATTCCTGCAACACTGATAAAAAGACAAGAGATGATCAAAAAGGGCTGAATGTCAGGGACTTTCTAGCTACAAGCAGTTGCTCACCACGAGACAACAGTCGCCTGTTGTCTATATAGGCTTGTATAACTTATGGCAAGGACAGGACTTCTCAGGAGATGAAAGCTCCCACCAGAAGCTACGCGATGGATACAAGTATAATGCTGTGTAGTTTTCATGTAGAAAAACTAGCTATAGTGCAATCCTTGAAACGTAGTGTAACAATGTGGTGGTAAAATGATTGTTTAGAAGTTTATTTACCAAAATGGAGCTGGGGATTTGGTTGAAAATAACATAGTTGGTTAAACATAGAAGTTAAAATCAGGATGAAATCAGTGACAAAAAAATGAATTTTGTCATCTCACAGTAAGGGATTACAACTGAATTCAAGTGAAAATCTGTTTGTGAAAAAGAACTGTGCATTAGTCTACAGCAGATGCAGCTTATAGCTTTTTTGCAAGGATACATGGTGAGAAATGGGAATGTTTTTAAAAGAATTGAAATATATTTATTGTGTTTTCCACATTTAAGTATTACAGTTTATGTCCAACGATCTGCCTTGTTTTTTTACCTATAGAACTAAAGCTCACTCTGTTTAAAAGTAACGCTGTAATGCTCTGCATTCCTCTCAGCTGTAGAAACCATTGATATGAGTTTGTAACAGAGTTTGAGTGAAGACCATGACTACAAATAATTTCTCTATGTTCAGCTGACTTGAGAAATGTTTCCCCTGGCCCATGAGCTGCGTCTTCGAAATAAGTGCGATGAAGCAAACAGTAAGCATTTTGTGTCAAACCCGTCTGCTGCCTGCAGATCCCTTGGGCAATCTGTCTTTCTTTATCACTGCGGTTATTTTCACGTGACCGCAGACAGTAATGGGATCGGGAGAGACAGGACCTATTTCTACAAATCCCAAGAAAAGTTCTTTGCAAGTGTGAAGGCTGAAGGCTTTAGGGGGAAGCATGAGTGTTGGGGGGGGGTGTCACCTGTGGATCTGCAGCTCAAAGTGGATTTCTGGTCCTGAATCTTCCAACCTTTGGACCGAAAACCTCAAACCAACAGACAGCTGGATAGAAAAAAAAGAAAACCCCAAAACTCAGTAAAAGCATGAAAAACTGATAGAATGACAGTGAAAAATGCATGGAAATGAGATGCATTTAAAAGCAATCATAATCTGTGACACAAAACATCAACGTAAAATCTCTGGCTATCAGATCCTGTTTGGTAATTTAATATTCATAATACCATATCAAACATTATGCTGTTTGTGTTAAAACTCCTTAACATGAGAAAAGCCAGACTACAGCCACATACTTAAAAACCACAGCTACATTTTTTGTCTCAGCTTGGTTGAAATCCCCCTGTCCTCCAGGAAAACTCAAAACATGTGCAGAGTTTAGATCACCATCGTCTACATAGCAACATAAGTGCATGTTATATACGTATGCCATGAGCTGTATTGCAAAAAAAAAAAATAAAAACACGGGTCAAGCTCATGGTCCAGTGAGGTAGATGACAACATGCAGACTTGCAGCGAAGCTTCAAGAGCCAGACCCATGGGGGGGTGAAGGAGGGAGGGAGGCTGGGGTGAATGACTACAAAGTAAAGCTATCTTTATGGGATACATTAGAGGGACTGGAAACGGAGATCTAAAGAAGCAACCACCAAATGTGTCGTTCAGAGTCATCGCTACCAGCTTCCTGTTACAGATGGGAGGAAGGGGAGAGGATAGGCCACAGAACAGAAGTCAAGCAACAAAGCAATATTTGTAGTCCTGTTGTTAAAGGCAGCTGGTTTTGATTGATTTTTATTAAAAGAAATGATCAGAAAAACCCTTATGAACCCATCTAAAATGTATGAAATATATAGCTTCTGGTGTCTTCTTGGAAGGTTCCCAGCTCTCCTTTTAGTGTAAATAGCTTTGCTGAAGTGAAATAATGAGTCTTTTTTTCCAACAACAAATGAAAAAAAGGGGTTTGTCCAGAAGCTAAAGTACTCGCAGCAAAGGCTTTCACGTTAACCGCAATGATTTATTCTATAAATCCCAATTTCCATGATAACGTTGATGCAATTTATTAGATTTGTGGTTCCATTTAGCTAAATGTTACATTAAGAACGAGAAACTGCACAAGTAGAGAACGCCCTGCCTTGCTCATATTTTTTATATTTTTTCGTTTTGTCTTGTGATATAACGAGATATACTATTGCATTATCACGAGAAAACATTTTTTTCCCCCTCATGAGTCTGTATCCATGCAAACAGTCTGATCCCCTCATCTGCTCAACGATGAAATTGACAACAACCACAAGATCACTGAACTGCAGCCGTTTGCGCAGCTGCAGCCAGGCCAACCTCTTCCTCAAATTATAGAGACAACAGCAGCACAACCTCCGCCAGAGTTAGACCACACATTAAGTACTTAATCATAAATTGATCAGTCTGATCTGCCAGTGATGCAGCACAAGGAATGAACTGAGACCATCAGGACTGTTTCATGAAGCAGAGCGTGCATGGGGGGTACGGTGGAGGCATAAGCTCATGAATTCCTGAATGTCCAACAGCATGAGGGGGGGTGGTTGGGCCTGGAGGGGGGGCTGAATATGGGAAACATCTGGACTGGTGGGGAGCTCACAAATGCACATGCTTAGTCTCTTTCACACGCCTCTCCCAAGAGTGAAATACATGCAAGGGTGTTTAAAGCTGCCCCCCCCCCCTCCAAACTATGAAACATGACCACATAATTGATTTATCAGAACGTTGTGTTCCACCTCTCTGCCACTCGTGACATCTTTGAAAGACAAGCTCACACATCTATACACAACAGAGTGGTGGAGTTTGATGTCAGACTGATCTTTATTTCATAAACCTTTCTACACGTGTCACGGGCAGCAGCTAAATGGATTATTATCATGTGTGTGTGCAAAGGCTGAAGGTCAAGGTGATGATCAGCGATCTTTGGAAACTATCAGTCTATCTGAATTAAACCTGACGGGTTACAGAGCAGTGGAGGCATGAATGTTTCATGAAAAAGTGTCAGCCTTTTTTTCTTCTTCTGTTTTCGGCGTCAGAACTCACCTCTGTTCCTGTCACCATCGGGTTCCCCAGGTCACACACCACCATCCTGGATTCATTGATCATCTTGTAGTCACAGTTTAACATGGAGACAGACTGGAGGAACAGAACAATGATCAAATAAAAGGGAAAAGAAGGGACAAATGGAAGGCTGGAGTGAAAGACAAGAACCAGACTGGGATATGAGAGGCCATCGTTTTTCCTTTTGAGAGAACAGCAAGAGGGGAGAAACAAAAGAGGTCGAGTGATGGATGCCCTGACAGGAACAATGTCATCTATCAAACAGCCCTATTACACACTCATTAGAGCAAACGCACACGTGCAAACAAACACACACGCATGCACAAGCTGACCCTATCTGTTTCCCCGCTCACTAATGTGGCCTGTAAATCGTTATAGGAGATTTTGGGCTGTTGCCAGCAAAGCAGATTTGGCTGATGGTCTTTCCTTAATCACGGCAAACAAACACGCTGCAGAGACATATCAGGATGTGACGCTGCGCCACAACTGCAGCCTCAGAAAGCCCCCTTTTTTTGTTTGGAACTTGGAAACGAAAACAAGGAAAAAGCTTCAGTCTTTAATTTTCTATTGGAACCATCCATCCTTCCAGAGCCAGAACTTGCAACCTGAATGAACAACTTACAAGAGACAAAAACTAGACTTTTTGAATTAAGATCAACACAAAAACTCAGCATGGGAGTTTGTTTGTGACCACCTAGGCTTAAAAATCCCTCATTCAGTGAGCTGTTCAGATTAGTAAGGGTTTGTAATGTTACCAACCCAGCTCAGAGCAGGACCAGCCCATCTTTATCTCCACTCACATATTTAAATGTGAGCAGATGAAAGCGGATGTGATTCCGCCGAAATATGTCAGGTATGTGAAAAAACACAAACCGTGTCTGATAAAAAATAACCCAAGAAGTCACAGCCTAAAATTGTGGGAAAAATTAATGACAGCAGTCTCACTCTTTGGGGTTTTCCGTATATCAAATATATTTGATAAAGGTTTAGAGAAATAATTTACAAGTGTTAAAGATTGGAAAAAATAGCACTAAATGAAAATTTACCTCCACTCTGCGAGACACTCCGATGTAGTCAGCCTCTGGTGGTATCCGTGCAAACAGCTCTGTCTCATAAGCTCCTTCTCCTTGGTTCACTGCAGTGATCGTTAACATGACCAGATTGTCATCTCCAATCACCAGCTCTGTGCGATCCCTGTGTTGAAAAAGAGAACAAAACAGAATGATAAAAATGTGTGGTTTTGTTGCAGTAATATAATGGATTTTGGATTTTTGCAAATTTATCTCTGACCATTTAAAATGGTGTTTGTATATAATCAGCTGCAGGGAATGCAAAAGAGCCCCTCTGAGCCCCAGAGGGGCTCAGAGGGGCTCAGAGTGTGCCTGTGTGAGCCCGTCATATAGATGATGAGAAGATGTTTGTGTAATGCTGACATAGAGAAGTCATGCAGCAGGAAACACACGCTGGACTGCAATAACTCCTGCACATGTGGCTATAACATGGAAAACCCCATTCTTTCAAAGCTTTGCTGGTTATTTAGAGAATAATTTTGCGTGCATCCAGAAACGTTGACCGTGCACACATTAGGGTCAAAGGTTACGATCGCATTGGACTTACATGGTGGCAGAGAGCTGGAGATCGGGTATGCAAACATTGTCATCACCGCAGTTCAGGAGGATGTAGGCCTGAGAGGAAGAGGGGCACAAGAAGAGAGGAAATGTCTTAAGAACACTAATTATAATTTCAAACTCCCAAATAGACAAAAGTTCAACAGCCAGACAATCAAAGATGCAGATGTTGTGCATTTTAGTTCAGGAAATACTTAAGGCAGCTCTGGCCAAAGGTCTGATTTGTTTCTATTAACAAAGAATATGAACAAAGCCTCCTGTCTGTGGGTTCTCCCCACCTGTAGGTGTGTTAACAATAACATGTAGGCAAATGGAAACATGAAAAACATAGTCATTTGTTTAAAAACTATAAATAGTGTGCTTCCATGAAAGACTGCAATCCTGCATGATTCAGAAGTCTGTGAACATAACTCTGAAGTGGAATGAAAAATATAAAATCACTCACTGCAACCCAAAACTCAGCTCTGGAAAACTTAAAAGGCTGAAATATTTATTTGAACACATCCTGAAGTGACAGAGCAATCAAAGGAGGGCATACTTTCCATCAGGCCTTCATGTTTGGAAAATGCATTCCCATTGTGAAGCTGCTCCAAAGATTGATTTTTTTAGTTCTCAACAGGCGATTTTGTTTACTGCATTGATTAGTCTGAATTACATTCATGCAGTTATTTGCTGTTTTTTTTGTAGCACAGCTATGTTTTTTTGTGTGAGTTTTTTATTTCAGGAAAAGTGTCACGCTCTTATGTGATTTATTTTCATATTTTCTGTCAGATTTAAGGTTTTTACAAGTAAAGCCAATCAGCTGAAGATTGATAGTACTAATTGATGGTTCAGTGCTGCAATTTAGACCTCCAAACTGTATGAAAATATGGCTTATGATTATCTAACAACAATTTTGTCAAACATTTCATCAGATAATGCAGAAATAGCTGCACAGATACCGGAATTTGTAAGAAAAAAAGTAATACGATGAAACAGTCTCCTCTTTCTTTCTGTAATGTCCCATTTTTTATTTCATTTTAATTGATTTAGAGGTTGTTTTGGGTTTTTTTCATATCCCTATTATCAAATGGCATATGTATGTGGTACACCACAACAACTAACACAATCTTGAACTCACATTATCTTGGAGGAAGGTACTGCTGTACTGGTTAAGAACAGGTGGGAGGGTTTTGTCGTGAGCAGGTGGAGCCAGACTGTAGTTCAGGGCCAGCGAGATGGGACTGAGTTTGTCCCTAAACTCATCGTCCTCCTGCAAAAGAACATAGTATTTTTTTTCTAACTTAAAAAACAAAACTGTAGTTATGTCAAACAGCCAATTCAACCCTCAAGAGTTGCAGTAACAGTTTGCCAACCTCAAAATTGTATCTAGTCAGTGGGTGTTGTTTGCTTACTCTTAGGTAAATCATGTAGCTCAGGCACGCGTGTTGGCGGTTGTAACCGAGCCTTAGGAGCCCCGAGTGATGGGGTTGCTGGGTGTCTAAGAAGAGAACTCTCCTAACTCCACCCCTGGCACCTTTTAACCAATCCAGCTGCAGCTCCGCTCTTAGATCTGGACAAAAGACAGAGAGAAAAATGGATGGAGAAGAGACAGTTGCGAGGGAAGTAAGTAAAGTTTAATTATGTAGCACTTATAAAAACTGTTGGAAACAGGATAAAACATGAAGTAAAACACTTTCAAGCTAAAAAAAAATATTAGAGAATCATGCCAAGATAAAAACTCACAATTAGCTAATAGGCTGTTGAAGTAATAGGACTTTCAGATGAGATTTGAAAGCCTGAGCTGAGACAATGAAACGTAGGGAGCATTCCAGAATTTAGGAGCCATCGCTCATAACACTCAATCTCCTCTAGTTTTAAAATTTGTGTGAGGGATAACTAATAAAACTGGATCTGATGATCTAAGAGCACAAGATGGTTAGTGAAATCTAATGTGGGAGCTGACCATGTGGAGCTCTAAAAGTTTGAAACGCGTGGTGTGGGTTTAAAGACGCGCCTGAACAGCCTTGAGGCAGTAAAGATCCTTTTGGCTCAAACAAGTACAAAGACTGTTACAATAATTCAGGCGTGATAAAATAAATGCATGATTTACTTGGTGTTGTTCCTCAGCTGGAAAAATACAGTTTCTGGTTAAGTGAGGTAAAGAAGTTAACAGAGTGCAGTCACTTACCCACAGAGGTGGGGATCTCCACGCCACTCACTCCTGCGCACACTTCCACTTTCAGGCTGGAGGAAACCATTATCAAAAATTAAAAAAGGAACAAGAATCCAATCACCTGCTGCACTTTACACAAATCTATGCTTTTTGTTTACTTTCCTATTAGCCTATTCAGATTCATTTATGAAAAAAAATTGAATGTCTGACTGAGAGAGTGAGGGATTTCCTCCTTCCTGTTATCCGGTGGGCTTTGGGAATTACCACAGAGGCCCCAGCATTAGACACAGACATGGGAGACTGGGAAGCCTTTCTGCATTTCCTCTATTTCTCTGTTTATTACTGTAAATGTTAAGTGTGCTTCTTCTGAGCGTTATCACGCTGTTAATCAAGAGCAGGAAAGTGGCTCTTAAACAGGGAGGCCTGCATCTCTAATAGGCACTAATCTGGGGAAGTTTCTGGTGGTAACACTCTAGCCTCCACAGTGAAGCCAGCCACATGGGGTATGATGCTAATGACCTCATGTAATTACATATCGTTTGGTTAAGTTCACACTGTAACCCAACCAGAATGCAGATGTTTGAGGTACTTGTTTGTTTGTTAATAATTAGCATCCTCATAAAATGACAGGACTGATGAGTTACATTCAAACCTGTGCAGTGCAGATGTCAGGTGATGTAATAAAACACTTTTTTCCCTGTTAATTTTTAAAATAAAAATGTGTCCTATAGATTACAGGATCTCCAGCTGGATTCATGTTTGTCTGTGCACAGGCGTGTGTGTTTCACAGTTTTGGGAAGGTCTGACTTTAATAAGCTCCATGTGTCCCTTCAATGCATGCTGCCTAGAAACAAGCCCAGGTTTTTCATTACTCTGTGTAATTTTCTTCGACATGCATCTGTGGCCCACCGTCCAGCCAGCAGACTCATACCCTGCCTGATCCTCAGTGGTTCTACTTTAATAAACCACGCACACCTTTATAATATCTGATAAAAAGATTTTGTTTAACAAGAGAAATTTTGTTTACGTGGTTAGATTAAAAAAAAACGTCACTAAGTTACAAATGTTCTTCTTTATGTTAAATCAGAGCTGGAAATGGAACAAAACTTTATTTTTTGCAGTTTTGGCAGAGGTGAATAAGCCATGCTTTTGTCCGTATTGTTGCTTCCCCACATTTCTCTCCAGACTAACGTTTCATTAACCCTGAGTGTAGCAATTTGGAATGCATATATTTAATTACTGAGGATGCCAATTACATGCTGCATAAACATGTTTGTAGTTTGATTTTCTTTTTCTCATCTTCATCCAGACATGGACATACATCTGCTGGCAAGGCTATCATACATCTACAACAGTCTAAATTGCAAGGAAATGAAAATAACTGCATTTTGGCTTAAAAACTTGCATGTATCGCAATTAAATAATGGAGTACATTATGTGAATTTTAGAGAAAATATCATATTAAACACAGTGTTAAACCTGAAATATCAATGTAAATCAAAACAAAAGTAAGATATTCTCCAAAAATGAAAAGACATGGTGGGAAAATGAAGGATTTGTAGGAGTTGCTTGAGTTTTTCCCTTTAACTTATGTGTAAAATGAGTAAAGTGTTAAATCTAGACTCAAAAAAAGAGAAGAAAATTACAACACAAAAGCAGCTGTTGTAAAATGTCTTGGCTAAAACCGTATGTGGTTTCAAAATGCTATTTTCATTAAATTAAAAAACTGAGTCAAAGTTAGGTTGTGCGTAAATGTTGCCATCTTTGGTACCTAGCTGAGGAAAACTGATCAAGCGTGATAACTGGACTATCTGCACATGAAGCCAAAATAATACTGTATAGTGTATACTGAATCAATCAATCAATCAATCAATCAATCAATCAATCAATCAATCAATCAATCAATCAATCAATCAATCAATCTATCTATCTATCTATCTATCTATCTATCTATCTATCTATCTATCTATCTATCTATCTATCTATCTATCTATCTATCTATCTATCTATCTAGATATAGATGGAGATAGATATAGATATATATATACAGTATATAAATATATAGATATATATATTAAGACACTTTTCAAGTGTAATTGTGAGTAGACGAAGTTAATTGAAACTTCATGAAAACAATATTTCATTTTAGTTTTTAATGGACAAAATACTATTAATCATTTTTGTATTAGCGGAAGTATTGAATGTCTCTTTGACATCATCTTTTAACGGATTGCCAGGACATATTTGTGAAAAACTGTCACTTTTTCAGCAGCAGTTCGGAAATACAGAGAAAATGTTTCTGTCAGACAGTTAAAAGAGTCTTTGAACTTCATCGAGGTTTAGTCGGGGCGGCAGCCGGTTGTGTCTCACGACCTCTAAGGTTAAAGACTGTAGGTCAATTACTGCTTTCAGGAAAATCAAGTGCTCTGCTTTGTGAGTCACATTTACTGGTAGTGCTATTGTAGACTAAAGCTGAACCTTTAATCGGTTCTCTTTGGCTGAAATGTTTTAAATCCTCAACCGTCACGAACGCAAGTGCCTGTGGCATCCATTAATTTTGCTGAGGCTTGATTTGGATACAACTCCAATTTTTCTTTGATTGCATACAAATGACCACAAAATTTATTTAAATTAAGTTTTGCTTAGATAAATTTGACTCAGTTTGGTCTTCTGTGTTGATCTGACCCAAATCCAGTTCCCACTTTTCTCCCCCTGCCAATACTCACACACCACAATTCAGAAACCACGATGGCAGGCAGCCCAACCCGTGTCTCTCGTCTACATAATCCCAGCAGAACTGATCTGGACCAACAATAGACTGCGGTGAAGCAGCAAGAACCTTCAGACCAACTCCTCTCAATGAAACTCACCCTGAGGCAGTTCAAAGACAGCCTGCCTCCCACATGAGCCATGAGACAATCAAAACAGTATAATGCAGTCTTAAATTAAGTGCAGGGGTCCCATAAATCTGAATTTTCAGGGTTCACGAGTCTTATTTTTCAGTTAGCTGATACATTCTTGCTCAGAAGTAACAGGCAAACAGCCTTTGGGTGATGAGCAACACCTAAGAGTGGAATATTTGTCCTGTCTGCCATTGAATGTTGAATTCCAAGTCAAACAATTTTTATGAGACTCTGAGGTTGAGCGCAGCAATGGGCCTCATTAGTTTGGTGTGTTTTTAAAACTTTGACTCTTTAGATTGAATTCACCACCACATACACAGAGGGAAATGTAATTTAATTGTAATCTAGTGCAAGAATTGACACTTGAAAGTTGACTTTTTTACACTTCTTAATTTTTGATTATCTCTGAATGCTCTCCTCAACTTGTTCTTTTCATTTTTACCACCAAAGAAGTAGGCAAAGTGAAGAAAAAACAAATAAGAAGCGACGAGTCCGTGCGTATATTGAGATTTCCATGCTGAAAAATTCCCTGCAGCATGTTTGCTTCTTTCAGTATTCCAGTTAGTCTCCTTTTCAAATCGATTCATCTTTTTCTAAGAATTGAAAATTTCTTCTTGATACTTTGTGTACAAAAAGATCGCTCTTTAGTGAGGAGATATGTCATTTTTTTATCCAGGTTGTGTGAGAGAGGTGGATTTGCTGTTGTCTAACGTGATAAAGTCAGCAGTTTGTAAGGGCCTGAGTTTGTCTGTTAGGGCAGCGTGCACATCTTTGCATGTTTTATTTGGCGAACCCACATGGATTTACCTATAAAATGACCTTTGGTGAAGATGAAAGCAACTGTCCTCTGGAGATCACAGGGCTTTGGGATAAACTCCTCTCTAAAAATTGTTGGCACGAGGCTTAAATTCTTGACTATGTTGGGTTTAAAAAATCAATAAATTGAAATGGTGTTCACCTAAAAATGTAGTATTGATTTAACTTTCTTTAAAATTGATTTTTGACCATTTTGAGCAAAAAAAAAACTCCTTTTGTGTTAGTTTTTCAGTTAAGAATAAATATTTTTTAAACTAAAAGTTCAGCTTTTGTCCCCAGCAACGCAAAACAGTTGGACATAGAAAGCTTCAATTGAGCATGTTTTTATTTTATCAAGTTGTGATAAATAAGAAATCAAATCAAATAAAAGAAAAAACTTTTAAAGTTCAGTCAGTTGTTTGGCAGGGATGCCCACCCCTAATTGTTTGTGTTATTAAAAATGGCAGGGCTTTTTATTATCACTCCCCCCATTTGAATGTGAGGCACATATATTGCTAATGCACAACACAGTTCAAGAGGAAGGAAAAACTTTTTTTTACCATGTAACAATGATATCAGTCTGAGGCAGGAGACACTGCCGATCATCAGGATTGAGGACTTTTGGAGTCAGCGTCATCGTGGCTTCCACAGACACAACAGCCTGAGACCTGCGTACGCACAAAAAACAAAAACACTCATATATGACACGTAAACAGAGAAACCCAAATGTGACAAACATCCGTCTCTATTTCAAGACTTGTACCTGTACACTGACACCTCATCTGCGCCAAACGCCCCCACAATCAGATCTGCAAAGAGAGACAGAGAGAGCAAGGGGAGACGGGAAACAGTGAGCTTCAAAGAGCGCCACAGATGGGACTGATTTCAGGGTCTCCAACAATCTTCATCAAACGCAGACGCCGCACATGTAAAATGCACACACACTCTAAGACTGGGATGCAGACCTGACAAACTGATATCATCAAGTATTTTGTTTCAAACATGACTGAAATACAAAAATCCAGTGTTTTGTGTCTTTTTGCGTCGTGCATACACGAGAACACCCTGTGCTGTATCCCTGAGAGTTCAATATCACCCATTTGTTAGGCAACAGCATTTCCCAACAGCCCATGCAGCTCCAATCCCTAATTGTGAGCAGCAGCAGATCCCATCTTTGTGCCATTTTTATTTGTTTTCATGGGTTTTGTGATGAACACACTCTTTTAATTGGCTCAAAATGTTTAAAATAGAGACAGAATTTAATGGCTGTGGTCAGGGGACACATACCAACCAAAGCCGCACCAAAACACACACACAGACACACACCTCCCCTAACACAAATGCTGATTAAAACAATGTGAAACTGAGGAGAACCTTTTGATGCATAAAAGCCACCAGATGAAGCAGGAAGTTTAGTTGTTAGGCCTGTGAATGATACAAAATGTTCGTGCCACTCTGGGAGAGTCTTTATCTAATTTATCAAATTAATTTAGATAATTACACATTTTTGCATAAGCCTTCATTAAATTAGAATTTCCTTGATTTATTTAGCTGATTCGATCAATTAACTCTTTGCACGACCGGCATTTCAAAGCTTTGGTGGCTTTTGTGGAGGGTGGCAGCACGTGGAAAAGTTAACTTGAACACTTTTCAAGACCTTTTCTCTGCCTTTCCTCAGTGGCGTATTTGAAAAGGAAACGACTAATTGAATCTAAGAGAGACACATCTGTTTCTGCCTTTGGACGCAGTCTCTGAGTTCCCTCAGGAACCGCAACATGAAACATTTGTCCCTTTTCCCCTGAGGTTAACTACGTCGATCCACGAGTGTGTCACCCTGCATTTATGTGTGTTTGAGTGAGCACAAAAAAATAAAAAGGATCCCAAGATGTTTTTTTTTCCATTGAGAAATATAGGGGAAAAAAAGTAGAAGGCCTGCAGAGTAAGTCAAAGGCATAATATCAATACCAAGAGTGGAGGATCATGTACTCTGCATTAAAACCACAATCTGTGAAAGCAATCAAAGGTGGCTTTTCTTCAGGGAGCAGGACCACCTCACTTCTGAAATTCTGTACAGTAGGAACTGTAGTTTGCCTCCTGCCACAAATATGTCATTTTGACAGATGATGGTTCTGCTAAATCTAGCGCCAGTGTTTGCTCACTTAACAATACATGACATAAGACCGACTGGAGCACGGGGCACCTTTGGGGTTAAGTGTGTGCAAAGATGTAAGTGCACACATGACTGCGTTGAGCTCAAAATCAAATAAAGGCCCACTTTCCTATCCATGTAAATCCCATTTGCGACATACAGCAGAGCTTACTGACCGCTGCTGATCTGAGGAGCGCGGAGGAATGCTGGCTATGGCTGATCCACACGGTGTGGGCCAACATCGATGGCATTTCAAGGTGTGGGTAGGATGGTATGGGTAGCTGAGCTGTTTTAACTAATGTGGTGTCTGAACTAAGGTGGGAAAACATTACAATCATCCAGGATTTAGACAAGCTGTCACTGACTGTCTGCTGCAACTGCCTGTTTAGCTGCAGGGGGGGCTGGTCCTAATGAGGAAAGGTCAAATGTCACAGATACACAGTGGGAAAAGAGCCTGTGAAAGAGAATGGATGCTGGATTTCTGAATTAAATCATGTGTGGGTTAATTAGGGGGCTTTTTGTTGAGCAGCAAACTATTAAACATTTTTGAGGCATACTGTTTTATAGCTGCAGAACAGAGCCTGAAATTCTTTTTTTTTTTTCAGCCGTGGCACCATTTGTGCCTTTGAGGGAGTAAAAACTTTTTCCTAAAGATTTTCTTTGATTCCGTCCATAAAAGGCGACCAGATGGTGACACATTATAGAAAACAATGAACGCTTAAAATGTAATAAGATAGGGGCTCTGTGTGGGATTACCAACCCAGACATGTACATGTCTGTCAGTTTTCGGCAAACTGTTGTGGTTGACAGTGTCAAAGTTTGACCTTTGACCTGTTAAGTGAGTCAAAGATGCATCTTGAAGCATGCTGACCCCTTAGATACACAAATGACCCTGGCCCCATGACAACGAGCCTCGTGTCAAGCTATGTGGAAAAGCAGATGCTCATGATGAAGATGTTAAGGAATATATTGATTTTTGGTTCATCTGCCTCTTTAGTCATGATTTTCCCACCATCTTTGATCTGCAGGCTCTGACTCAAGTGCAACTTCATGATGTAATCTTTGCATGTAAATCTATTAAAGCCATAAATGGAGCGCGCTCATCCTCCTTGCTTCCCTTCTGAAGTTGGCTAATAACATTTTATGTTGATGCAACCATATGGCCGCTCCAGCAGGCCTTTGCAGGCGCATGTGCAGTCCTCTTGTAACCCTGATCAAACACCCCAGCTTCCTTTGAACAGTGTGACTTTACTAGCCTGCAAACGACAGACCGTGTGTGCGTGTCTCTCACTTCCGTCTCTAATGACAGAAAGGCTGCACAGTTGAGCATGTTTGTACAGTATGTGTGTGTTGGCTAAGAGCTCTGCCACCCGTGAGTTTCTTACCCGGTTGAACCTGCAATTGCTGTGTGTGTTAGTGTTGTTTTTAATTCTGATTTGATGTGGACTGCACAGGTTTGACTGTGACCTGGAGCCTGGCACACACTGAACACACACTTCCTAGGCGCCAGTGAAACTGATCACAATCCACACACGTGAACTTCTGAGTGTGCTTGTTTGTTGGAATGAGCGTGTATTATTGTAGCGGGAAGAGAAGGGAAATGGCACGGACGCAAAGAAAAGGTAAATCTAAACCATTTTTACATTTCAGTCTAATCTGTAGAAGTCTAAAGCCAAAATAATCATGAGAGCAGACTGGCTATAAATTAGGGAGAAAATAAGCCAGTAAAACATTAGTTTCCCTTTGTTTCTTTCAAGGTTTAAGGGTATAGGCAAAAAAAAAACAGGCAGTCAACATGTTCTTCGGAAGAACCATAAATCCCTCAAGAGCGGATGCAGAATAGGTTCATGGCCGACGTCCCATACCCCTGTATAATGACTTAACCAGAGAAGATGGGGAAAGCAACAAGCCAGAACATGGAGATGGTAGTGAGTGAGTGCCTAAGGAAAATGTGAAGGTCAAGACAGAGGTATGAGGTCTGGAGGAAAAGCGAAGTCAAAATAAAGCAAGGCTTTAAAGGAGTTTTACCCGTAAAAAATAGAAATCTGAGATATCTGGGGCTGACATGATTGGTATTTACCAGGATACTGATTGTTGTCCAGGTCTTGGCCTCCTCTCAGAGTGAATCCGAACCCAGGCAAACTCCCACTGGAGGTCCGGGCTGCTTTCAACTCCTGGCTCAGGGTCAGCCCTTGAGCTAAGATGTCCTTGTTTCCGTTAAAGATCAACACTCTGCCTCCACTGTCGTGGCCTCCGAATGGACATCCCACTGCCACGTCTGAAGGGTGACACATAGATGCATGGTTTAGACATCACCAGGTTTGAGGGCCCCTCAGAGACAGAAGCAGGGAAAAACATTCAGGTCAAAGAAAGACGAAAGGAGAAGATGGAAAAGTGCTTGACCCTTTTTAACGGAGGTCGACAGTTATTTATTTAACTATTTTATGACAATTTATTTAACTTTTTCAGTTTTTTCCTTGGTTTTCATCACTTATCTGCCTTGAGGTGGCTCAGGTACAGTGCACGTTTCTAAAATAAAATAAAAATATGTAAATTGTTGTACTCTAAAATGTATTTATGTATTGAACTGAAAAGGAACACTGTAACACTGTAACAAAGTACAAATTACTTATCTTAGTTTTTAAAAGCCCCTTTTCAGGGTAAGCTGTACCAGATAAGCTTAAAATCAGTTAATGCATTTAACTTGTACAGAACAACTTTTTTTTTCCTTTCAAATTCCTGCATTGTTTTTTGTTTAGTTAAGGGTCATGGAGCATATCCAGCCACTGATGGTCGATACCAGGGTACATCCTTGAAAGTTCGCCAGTGCATTACAAGACCATATGGCTATTGCCACAAAAATTATTTTGTGCTCCCGTATCTTTTGCACCATAAGGCAAAAGCATTATATTTTCTCAAAAACCACCTTAGAGGCTAGTTTTTCTGGTCCTCTGGCTTCATTCATTTATAACTAAATTCACCTCCTCACTGCATAACCTTTACAAACAAGACATGTTCCAAATTTTCTGAGATTTATTCTGTTTTTGGATACATGCTCATACCACTTACTCCTCTTGTTATGTCTTCTCCTGGGACAGTTGGATAGTTGACCTGTACTCATACTGAGGGTAAACAGTGCTCCATTGCAATGGAATCATGATCTGACCAGAGGGAATTTGTATTCTTTTAACATTTTTACACTTGCCAAGTGAAAGGGACCATCCAAGAAACCAAACTTTGGTCTAAACTGCCTCAGTATGAAAGAGCCTTAGAATGTTTCAGACTCACAATTAGGCAATAGTTTCAATAGCTGCGTTTAGAGCAAAAAGCTATGAGTCACTATAACTAATTAGAATGATGACAGGGGACATAATCTGGACATTTAAGCACTGTAGAATGTAAAATAGAATCTTAAGAAAGTGAAAAAAGCCTTGTTTCAAGAAAGATTGTCTTATTTTCTATCTTGCAAGAAAAATAATCTTGTCAAAAGCTAAAATCAAAAAACCTGTCATTTTCTAGGACATAGTTCCTGCAGAGCAGCAGGAATTCATCCGAAAATCGCCTTTGAGTTGTGGGCGGAACTATTGCCGCAGAAGTAAGCTTCCGCTGATATCCCATCATCCCTTTATTTGCACTCTCTCCCACTAGCTTACAGCTCCTTAAAACCCCAACCTAACATTGGCGATGCAACAAAAATGGCGAGCAATATTTCAGCTATCCGGTCGTACAGTTTTGAGCCAAATGCTAGGTTAGACGAAGGAAACAAAAACGTACATGGATCTATTTGTTCGTAAGTCGATGTATCAGAGACTTTGACCCACCCATTGTAGTTGCTGCTTCACAAAAAAGCTTTGTCAAATAGCTTTTTTTTCATCTGTTCCTGATTCATAGAATAGAAAAAAATTCTAATGTACAGTTTTGACCTTATATTCTTTTATATATATCCTCCATCATGAGAAAAATGCTACAAAAACATGTTAAGAAATAAGATTTTCACAAGAGTGGGTCTTTAGTGCCTACTTTTTTTTTTTAGAATAAGAAATACCATTTTCTTTACACCACTTTTACATGTTTTTGCTCATTTAAAGTCAACATTTCAAATTTTAAGAAATTTTGACTTATTCTTTGACGGCCTGTTTTTGCAGAGTAGATCTTAAACTTTGTATGAGAATAAATGATTATCTGCACTTTAATCTCAGATTTAGGATAAAAAAAACAATGTGTCTCGAGCCAAATATTTCCTGAGGTAAATATATCTGTGTAATATTAGCGGGAAAAAATAAGAAAAAATATAAGTAGAAGTAACATATTATTGACATCAAAGGTTATACAAATTTAGATCTGTTATACAAAACAAAACATTTTAAATGTTTGCTTCTTTAGCTTTATATTTCCATCCATGACAATGTACTGCCTTTAGACAACCATCAGTACTGTAACTGTCCAAATACCTCTAGACATCCTGTTTGTCTCCAGACCCCTTTCTTACAGTCTAAACAACTGGTTCCACATGAAGCAGATTGTGGGGTAAAGAGGATAAATGCAACCATGTGTGTGTGCTAGTGTACAAATGAGCCTGTACGTGTCCATGTCTGCCTTTATGTCTCTATCTACAAAATATATTTTTTGAAATCTTAAAGAATGTAGATGTTGCTCATAGACTTTCTCAACATCGTCCCACATGATGCAGACAACGGGTGGAACACCCACTGAGCTCACTGAGGCCAGAACTACAGGAGACTCTTACTCACACACCTATACTATTAGATGTGCGGTGACAGGAGACCAATGTTGGTTGTTTGAAAATTCTAAACAGGAGGTAAAAATGCATTTGCTGAATTGTAATAGTTTGACAGCAAACAGTCAGCAAAACAATGAAGATGACAGAATGAATTTGTTTTTGGAAATTCTGGGAGAGGTGGTTCTTTCAGTGGGGGGAGGTGTCAGAAGAAGGAATCTGTTGGTAATCATGTCTTACAGAGTGGGTAGGTTTACAGTTAACACACAGTTGAGAGCCTTGATCACAAAGCTGCTATGACGACTCTGCTATAATCCAGTATAATGAAATCAACCACAAACATGGCCGTGCTCTCATTGAATCAGCAAGTATTTAGTGTCACTCACCCTCTGGGACTGTCACTGACAACCGGCGCATCTGATTGATGCTTCCATCCCAGAAAAAGCTGTAATATTGATCCGAATGTTATTGATCTAATGGTTAATGGGGTTTAACGGTGTGGTATGCACATTGACACTCTCTGCCTTTGAATAAATTAAAAATACAACAGTGGGATTGATGTCATCAACTGACCAGATGTGCATCCCTTCATGCATCTTTAAGAGGGCATTCAGCGGGCATTAGCTCTGCGCTTCTGCTCCAGGCTTTGAGTGCATGCGTGTGTGTGTGTCTTTCCCCAATCAACGTGAGAATAAAACAAACACATGGAAAAGGAATGAAGTCCGGGCTGCAGGACAAAAACTCGTGTGGATTATTTTATCTTACCACACATCTGGTGAGGTAAAAATAGCTTCTTCAAACATGCATCTCTTTAATCCCAACGTCACAGGATGAAGCATTTTTTACACACTTACAACCTTTCATAGCCACACTTCTGATTGCCTAGACAGCTCTTAGATTTCTCAAACAACAGGTTCTACAAGGATTTCCTTAACTAGAAAATAAACGGCCCATTAAACACAAAACAAATGAGAGCACTTTTATTCTTTCTTTCCCAAATTTTTGTTTTTGTAAACATACCATTGTATCCATCCTGGTTGACATCTTCCAGAGGTGCTATAGCTGTTCCAAAACGGCCAAAGGTGTATGTGCCAGTAAGAATGACTGGCTTGGAAAAAGTGAGCGGAGCCAGTTGGAGGTACAGATACACCCTTCCCACCTCCCTTGGTTTGCTCTCTGTCTCCCTTTCCATGAAAAGTGGAGCTCCAACAAGTACATCATCAGTCCTGAGGAGACACAACACCAATAAGCAGAGACAGAAGCAACACACATCAAAGAGTGAATCTCCACATACCCATCTCCATTTAGGTCAGTGACAGCTACCGAGTACCCAAAGTAGGAGGCCATCTGGGGGACCAAAAATGAAACAAACTTTCTGAATTTTAACCTTAATCCTTAATAATTAAGATACAGCAGTTCTTAGACATCCCAAACCAAACAGAAAAGTCAAAACTTTGGGCTCTACAGCACATTGAGAACCAGATGTGCAGGTGATCCTATACCTGTGTTCCGGTGAAGTTCTGGATGTAGGTAAGATTAGTGGAATTGATGATGGCAACCTGCAACATGTGAGACAGGCCATCAAACATAACAAAGGATCCTAAAAAATAAAATCATGCTTACATGGTGCAATAATGTAATCTCCTGTGGACCTAATTTTTTTTCTTCTCTCATTTACTCCAACAGCCCTTTTACAAAAAAAAGTGATTTTTTTTTGTCATGTAAATGCATTCTTTATTAAAAGATTTGGTACTTTCATCTTTAAAACAACAGATTTAAAAGCATGCTATTGGTTATAAGGTTTTAGTATTTTCCCTCCACAAAATACATGCAGGGGACATGTGTATCGAACCTACACCAACACTCCTCAGGGCACCAACTCTTTCTGGTTTTTAGGGCATCAAATATCATCAAAGAGCTCGACAGACAGGAAAACACAGAGTTTGTAAAACTGCAGTTAAAACAGCTTTTTTTCCACTAAAATTCTGCCCTCCCCCACAGCCTCCATCTTTGCACCCTTACCCTCGTCTTTCTCTGCTGCCCCCATTCTAACATTGCTTACTGGGAGAGTTAAATGGGGGGGGGGGGGGGGGGGGGGGTAGAATTCCTTTATAAGAACTAAAATAACAACCACATGGAGACAGCCAGGGGCTGCATGCACACACATGTGCAGAAGGAGACATGCTAATCTTGATCACTCAAAAACTTGCAGACAGATGACGATGTGTAAACTAAAATATTGAATAAATATGTTGACAATTAACTTTGCTTTTGTACCGATTGCCATATTGACCAAAAAGGAAACCCGACCAGATCTGCATGCCCCTCAGGAGCCACTTCCGTGGCTTACCTATGCCCACTGTGAGCTAAACCCTCTGTGGCACCAGCTCTCCTTTTTCAGAAATTAGACTCAGACTGTGGTAGTGTCTGTTGTGGTGAGTCTGTGGTTAAACTGCAGGTTATGCGTTGTGTGCATTTAAAAGGGTCACTGGGGTGAGGTAAGGTCACTGCCCCCTAAATGCAGCGGAAGCTGTGTGTCATTAGGGAGGATTGAAACAGTCAGCCCCGGGGACACGTTCCCATAAGAAAGCACACGACAAACTAAAGTTTACACAAAGACACATGAGCAGAACTGCTGTAGCCGTTCAGAAACATTCATGTGCATGTCAGATCAGAGTCATTCTTTCCACTTTGTCTTCTATGCAGCTGGAAATTACACGTTGACATGAAATGTTATCAACAACAAATCAAAAAAGTGTTAAAAAATTTTTATTGCGATTTTTATAAATAAAAAATAAAAAAATTACTTGCCAATAATTATAATTTGTATTTCACAAATTTGCAAATAAACTAGTTAAAACAGTTTCCTGGTTGCTTGCTGCTTATTTGGCATCACTGTGAAACAGTTGCTGAACTTTTGGTGCCTAGGAAGACATAGATAAAAAATATTGTACACTCTGTAAAAATGTTGGTTTAGTCTCTAAATATCTATCAAAGTCACTGAATGACTTTTATATTGTAAACATCTCTAAAGAGCTATTTTAGTTAAGTCTGCACAGGCCTGATTCTAATGGATCCCAACTGAGAAGTTATGTCCTGACAGAAACATGCACCAGAGAAAAGCCTATAGCTCTAAAGACCTCTAATAAAACCTTTGAGATCTTCAAAATAAATGGTGGTTATATCAAAATAATTTAAAATAAACAAGAAACTTTTATGTAATAAAAAACAATTTGATTCCAAACTTATCACATTTAGGCTTTAGTATTTTTTTCTTAGTCAATGGACAAGGTAACTTAATTCATGAAAAGATGTAAATACAAAAAGAGAAAACATTACATTTTTGCTGAAAGCAATGAGCACTAAATGGCTAAACCTGGTCTTGAAAAGCATTAAGAGTTAGCCAAGCAGGTCAAGAAATGGTTAACAGAAAAGAATGTCAGCATTTCTGAAGCTGCTCTGCCAGAAAACAGACCTGAATCCCATCAAGAACTCCAGAACTAAAGACCAGAGTGATGGCAAGACAATCATTTCACCTCTGAGACCTGGAGATCGTCACAGAAGAGCACAGGTTCATAATCCCTGGGGAGACCTTTTAAATAGTTGTTTTAATCAATAACAATAGCTCAATCAGACGGCAAGTAACTTCGAAACAGATTAAAGAGTAATGAACAAACACTTAATAAGTGATCTTAAAATAATTAAACATGACATAACTATGATAAAATATTTTTGAACAATGTTTGCGATTCACTTTAAATGTTTAAAAATGTAAAGATTTATAATTGTTAATTAGAATCTGTCTTTGGATGGGCTTTTTTAGTGTCTCAGTTGTGTTTGTATCCTCATGATAGTATTGTCTGTAATGTTATACAATCTACGTTTATCACTTTAACATTTCAGTTAGTAGATTTTCCATATTTGCTTGTTATGTTAGAGTGAAGTAACATAAATCCCTTTGCAGAGGACTTTGTTTTTGCAAATTATATTTCCATATTTAACGTTTTTGCTTTAAAGTTGGAGTTTAAAATCCTTACTGCTGCTAAAGTGTTGGTCTTATTATTATTATTTACCACTTATCCAGTAATTTGTCTTCGTTAATGTCCATACTCACATATCCAAAGTTCTGTGCTCCTCTTGGAACTCCAGCTATCAGCTCTGTAAAACATAAAACCAACTCAAATTTGTGTGGGAATAAAAAAATAAACTTCTTTTAAGTTCCATTCTGTGCCCATCCCACCTCCAAGTGTTTTTGATTGAGTAGTCAAGACTCTGATTACACAATGATTGATGATAGCAGTTGTGAAGACGATCAGAGAGACCCACCCAGAGAGAGGAGATAAAGTCCCTCCTGCCATGTGGCTCTAGCTCAACCACCAGCCTAATTCTCAGCCTCGTCTCCACTCAGAAGTCCCAGTTCTCCAGTCTGAGGAGGTTTTAAGGAACACGACCGCAACAAACTTTGCTCTACGACCCAACACATCCACTAGCACATGTGGGCTCTTTGGGTTCACTTTAAGACATGTTGTGCCTGAGGGGGATTGGGGTCTTTGGAGGGGTTGGTATGAGGGACATTAAGATGAGGAGTTGAAGATCCCACCAAAGGCTGAGCAGTAAAGTGACATGAAGGAGCGGAATGTCATGTTGGTGATAGACTGTGTGGTAAGGCTGTTTGAAGAGGGGGCAAATAACTGCAGGAAACAATAATGTGGCAGTTGTTTTCTGTATTCTTTTCCTTCATCAAAAGGGACACTTTTGTGAGAAAATAGCTTGTGTCTTTTAATTATACAGAATAGGAAAAAAAGAATTAGAGAGGGTTTTTAACCATCAGCATTTGCAACTTCAGCATTTTTTTTTCATGGCCACACAGTTTAAACAAAAAACAGCTCTTCCCCAAAAGCATTTTTTTTATAAAGTCATGTTTACGAGTGGCTGCATCTCTTTACACCCAATATTTCAAGTTAAGAAGAGAACCTGGAGGGTCTCTTGACCTGTGGAAGTTTGCAGGGTCTGCCAGTGTTCAACTATAATCAGTCAAAACGAAGGACAGGAAACCCGTCTATTGGAGGGGGGGTTCCTGAAGTCTTGTCCCGCTGGGGTCATGACCCAGACATACAGAGACAGTTCTCATTACTGCATCTAACAGAAGACAGCAGCGACCACTCACTATCAGTCACTGCAGCCTTACAATACTCGGGAGGAGGCAAACATGCAGTGTTTTTGCCAGTTCAGCTGCTGATGCCATAAGTCAGGGACTCCTCCACAGCTGTGTGTGGTTTGTTGAAATAAGCTGTTGGCCTTCTCACCTTGTTCAGAATCTCCTGTAAACTCTCCCGTGGCAACAGAGTAACCTAAATTGAAAACAAAACGGCACTGAGGTTAAAATAGGAGCGAAACAGATATTGATGCACTGATTTGAGGAGTTTGTTACCAAGGTAACTGTCGTCATTCATGTCATCAGAAGCTGCTGTTTTTTTCTCTCCAGGAACTTGTCTCAGCACCGCTTTCAGGGAGTAGCCGTTGAGTATCTCTGCTATTCCGGTCGTCATCACCTGACCTGCACTCACACAAACACGCACAAAGTTATGTGGTGCAGAAAAGGTGCAACAACTTTCATTTTCAACTTGGACACGGTGGCAAAGACTCATTGTGCTGGGGATTTCTGCTGGAGCTGACTGATGCATAGCGCCACAGCTGAATCAAAGAGCTCCCAATGGAATTTTAGTGCACAAAATTTGCAGAAAAACAGCTGTACCAATGCCCCAATGTTCCCTTAAAGTCCCTCGCAGGGGGAAATGTGAATTATCGGTGTGTGCGCCCAAACAACACTCTTTCTCAGCTGATGAACGAGAGGTCAAACAAACACAACATTTTAATCTATGGTTGCCCTCAACCATCCCTAAATTCTTCTTTATGTGTGAGTGGAAGGAACAGGGAGGAAGATGTGCCCTTTAACCTCGCCTCCATCCCCTCTTCCTCCACTCTAGGTTTGTCTCTGAAACTAACACATCACTGCATTGGCTCATTATAAAGCTCACTGCCAACACAAACACATGAGACACTACTGCTAATTTGAAAACTACTTTGTACCCACGAGCTTTATTTATTTTTTTATGACGAATCAGGCTGAAGGTAATTGTAGTATGTTAGACGCCATAAAATCCAGGCTGAGTGCTTTTATAAACATTTGAGGGAAGTGTTTTAACCGAAGGCAGACGGCCTTGCCAGGGCACAGACAGTCCATTAAGTCTTCTGTGTAGCATTCATTATTAAACAACATGTTACAACAGTATCATCTCTAAACACTAAATCACAAGCAGAGGGAAGCAGCTTTTTCAGATTTCACAAAATAATCTTTTGTTCTTCATTCTTTTTTTTGTGGAAGGCTGTTTAAGAACGTAGCCATAGTTAACTAATAAAAAAATGCAAATAAGTTCATTAGCACAAGTTAGCAAGTTAAACCCATTTAAACCTCTTTAGTTCATAGAAAGACACATAAAATGTCACTAATTAACATGGAAAAATACATGCTAAATGGGCTTTCCAAACTTCTACCACATTTAAAATCCTTATTTAAGAATGTTCCAGTGGTCTTTTAAATGTGATTATGCGGTTTTAATTAAAAATGTCAAAACCTGTTTTGTTTTCTAGTCCATACTGTAGAGCGGCAGTTGTTCTTTAAAAATTTGCAAAAAAAAAAAACGGATTTTCATTGAAGTGACTCTTTAATTTCTTATTAAAAAATGTTACAGATTGACAGATTTTAGGGTGGGTTGAAAGGAGGGGTCAATATTTACTTTATTGCTCCTCACCAATGACTCTTTTCATTCAAAAAGCCCAGATAAACAGCCAAACACCTGAGGACGGAGGAGTACTGCCACACTTCAGCAGCTTCTCCATGTCACACTCCAGCTACACAGAATAATCCCTCCTACTCGCTGACCTGAGCGCTGCCTTTATCAAGCAGGAGATTCATCTTCCGCTCTCATTCTGACTCTTCGAAACACTCCTGTCCTTCTCATCTGTCTCCCCCTCTGAACCAGCGTGTTTCTGTCATCACCTTAGCAGTTCCTTATCAGATCTCCACTCACTTTCTCTATTCCTCCATCGCCCACCCTCATGCCTGCTCCTCTGCTGTTAAAGAGATCATCTATTTCATATTTTAAATCCTGGATTAAAAAAACCAACTTTTAAAATCAGGACATAGGCAGAAGTAAAATAATAAATCATATTATTCTTCAATGTGTTGAAAAACAGAATTATTAAGGAGTGCTTTATTTAAGTGTATTTTTTCCTAGCAATCCAGCCCCTCTGTGCTGTATGACTGTACAGAGGGGCAGTTCCTCCACACTTCATTACCCCCTCATCAGCTCATTACAGTGGCCAAACACCCACTTCCTGTAACTCTACAGCCAAAGACAGGCCTCAAACAGAGGAGTAGGGGGCTGAAAAGTAAGAATAGAAGTGGGCAGAGAAAGAAGGAGAAGAAAACACATTTCAGTTGATTTAGCAGTTGAGTTGGTGTGGGCTGATCTAACTTTTTAATTCATTTCATTCATTTAAAGCTCTTCTGAAATCTTTGCAAGAAAAACTCCAAATGAGGACTGGAAACTGCTGTTTGGAAGTTACCTTGCCAGTAAAAGCTTCCTGGTCCTCCTACAACCAGTCTTCCTTCCTGTAAAGAAGGCAGTTAGTTAGGGCAAATCACATGACATCAATTTGTCATTTTTATTGTCCATGTGTGTCTGCGCACATATGATTTCTGTTGTCATGGTTTAAAAAAAAATGAAAATTTCCTGTGCAGAAGGGTAGAATCTGACTATTTGTCATACAGCAAAAGAATGTATGTGGGTCTATAGTGTTGAAAGGCTTCATCAATCTAAGATGGCAGTCTCATGTATGAACATTCATGTTGTTGCATTGGTGATGCATAGAGTGATGTATACTGCAAAAACTGAATTTTGTCTTTCCGTCTTGTAGGAAAAATAACGTTATTAAGGACTTTTTCAATACCAAAATAGTCTTAGTTTAAGTCTCAGTGACTATATTCTATTCTAAATATGAGAATTCTTGTCATGATCATTTTTTTATGGACAGATTGTTTGCTTATTTAAAGAAATGTTTTTGAATTTTAAGAATTTTGGACTTATTACTAGGGGGCCTGGTGAAATCACCTTGGTGAAATCCACGCTGAAACCAGCCTGGCAGAACCCCTGTCCCTCTGGGTCTGGATCATCTGAAACACGACACAAACACACAAGCAAAGTTAAACAGCACTCAAACGTTTGACTTTATTTTGGAACTCTCTGAAACTCAATACAGCCTTTGTTTGTCTGCCTGAGAGACTTTTAGCATCTGCTCTTTTTTGGTTTCGCATTAAAATCAAAACCAAGTGTGCGCCGTTTGGTGAATGAAATCAGGCTTTTTCATCTAAAGTTGCTCAATGAGTCATGATACTTATGACTGTTTGTTATATGGCAATTTATTTATTTAGTTCTATGCCTGACAATAATACTATCAACTTTGACTGAACTGACAGGTGTCTGCAAGTGACCTATCCATTATCTATGAATGAAGACATGATACTTTAAAAATGTCAGCCTTACAGCTCATCAGCCTCACTCTGCTGGCTCCATGTTTTTTAACATTGTTTTAAAGTTATTGATCTTCAGTTTGGCTAGTACAGATAATCTTATTTACGGTAGATCTCTCACTGCATTATATCAAAGCTTTTCTGGGTGCTAGACATAGTGTTGGACTATTTTTTGAGAGCTACTACAGTATAGAATAGCATACAATAAAGACCTTACATTTTCAAATGTGTAAAACAGGAACTTTAAACTGTCTCCACAAATTAGTTCTTTCTTCTTGTTTGATGAGTATATTTGATTTGATCTCTGAAAATGTGTTTTAATTTTTCTTTGTCAAATAAAAGTGTTCTATTTTAGTTTATGTGGGATTAAAACTTTAGATACTCAGATTTTGCTGTTATAAAGGCTCTTTTAGTCAAAAGTTTTGGCTTCCAAATGTTTTTTTTTAAATAAATAAATCAGAGTAGAATTGATAGTCTGTGCTTAACTTCTTACAGGATGCCAAAGCTAAGAAGGGAAAAAATAAAGAGCATATATAACAGTTAAAAATAGTTTTTTACTCTAAACATGAAGATTGGCAGATTCATAGATTCTAGTTGACACTGAAATCACTCGGTTTTGTTGCCTTCTTAAACTGTCAGTGTCATATAAAACCAAAGTTTTAAATCCTTTATGATTTCATCATGTCCATAGAACACAAACCCTCTTAACAACCAGGTAAAAAATCTTGAAAACGTGAATTTCCTGAGATGCTTTCGTGTTTCGGTGATCTCATCTGACTGTACACACAAACACACAAGGTGTCACGCGCACATAAATTGTTCCTCATTTTAGTGGCACCCTGAGGTGAGGCTTAATGATGCGTAAATTACACAAGCGCACTTGCAGCATAAACAATAACTCCGTTACAGCTCGAGTGTGTCTGACTGCCAAGCGAAGATGAAGCCAAAAAGCTGTTGGTGGTAAAAAAATTCCTGCTTTAACACACCGTAAAGAAACACTTGCTCTCTCCTGAGAAGTAATCAGAATAATTTCATAATAATTCCCTTGTTTCAAACTGTTCAATTTAAAATGTGATCACTCTACTTTTGATTACTCAAAGCTGACAAGCAGAAGCAGAGATCTTCGACAGAACTGAACCGATGCATTCGCACACAGGATTTTGTATTTATTTTAAGCTCATTTATTTTAAACACAGCAGAGAGCATGTACATTCACAACACACAAGAGGATAACAATGACAACTTAAAATGTAAACTATCATAATGCTGCTCATGCTGAGAATATGCAGCAACAAAGATGAAGGGGAAAAAGAACTGGAGCTGGGAAAGGAGGAGGTTTGCATGGATGTGTGGGGGGCATCCTATAAATCCCATTTACAGAGGCGATGACAGGAAGAAGAGGGCTGAAGTGAGAGACTGATAAACTATGCTGACTTGAAAAGCTTATCTGTTGAGGGGGGATATCTCTGACATCAAAAAAGCAGGTTTGGATCTTTCATTGACACAAATTCTATGTTGCTGAAAGACTCTGAGATGCAATCAGACAACTGGAAATACTGGGAGTAAAAAAGGAAGAGAAGGTGGCAATAACTGGAGAGCAAGGATGAAGACATTTGCAGGTAAGCCTGCAGAGTTACTCACTGGTCCTGCAGGGTGAGTACTCTGCGTAGGCGCTGAAGTTCTGCACAGCCACATAACAGGTCCCCACAGGGTCCTTTTCCCCATCTCTCTTCACTGTCCGCCAGTGGTACAGAGGAGCACATGCCTGAAGAGTAGTAGGTCTGTATTTCAATCTTCAGACAAACCAAAATTCCAAAGGAGGACAATACTCTTAAATGTTTTGGGTAAATAAGAGTTAAATAAAGGTTATTGGGTATACTCACCACTACTTTTCCTTTGTGTGTCCTGACAGACGCCCCAAACCACTGGTGTGACTTAAATTCCAGAGGCTCTCTGGTGCCATTCACCTTAATCATTCTGTTATCTGATTATAACAAAAAGGAAAGCAGGGGTAACACTGTGACATCGACCTGGACAGATGTTCTCCACAGTGTTGCTGACGCTGAACCTATGTGGTCTGCAGCATTTTTCCTTAATGAGCAAGATCAACCAACAACGTCTTAAACAGGCCAGTAAACACACTTCAAAACACCCCAGAACCTAACATTCGGCAGGATATTAAGTTTTTTTTCAATTCTCTCATAAAAACAACAACATTTGAAGGACTGACACAGACACACATGTTTATGTGAACAAATTGAATCGCTTAGTTCAAAAGGGGCCCAAGTCCACAATTTTTCAAAATAGAGACATTATATGTTCTATGGTCTTCAAGCTATCTCATTATGTGCAAAAAAGTCCCAAGTCCGTTGTAATGTGTTGACTATGCTTGACATTTAAAACACATGAAGTGCAAAATTCCTGGCTTGGGCCTCTCTTGCATGGGTTTTGCTTTATCCCATAGATGGCAGCACTAGTTATCCAATATGGCAGCGCCCCTGTTTAATTCAAGAAGGGCCCAAGTCCGGAGACTTTAGTTTGCTAGTCCTCTGAAATTATAAAAGTGAGGTGCTTCATATTATAGCATTTGTAAGCTATGAACTGGTGCTAAATCTGTGTAAAGTATTAATCATTTGCTGTAGCCCCCCTTTAAGCTATGCAATTAAAATCATTTCCTGGAAAAACAAACCTCTTGGACTTGGGCCCCTTTTGAACTAACCGATTCAATTGTTTCCTTTGATAGTGGAATTACAGTAAAAATGCAGATTGGAAGTTTGCATTTGCTTGTTGTAGATATTTTCCATCATAGTTTAAGACCAGTTGGTTTGCTTTAGTTATTCAGACCTGTCTTCATTAAACACCTTGTTTTAGCATGTACACACAAACACACTAACATCAACTCACATAAAACATAGAAACACAAGAAATACAGACCAAGTAGGCCATTTCAAAAAACGGATGGATGGATTAGACAAAAAATGTGCACAGAATCGATCCGTTTTGATGTCTTCCATAGGATCCTAAAAAGGGGAAAAGGAAGCCTGACTTGGGACGGGCACATTGACCGGAGTTTCCTATGTCCAATTTAGCAGTTCTGCAAAAATAGGTAAAACACGTGGACAAATGAAAGTGAACTTTTTATTGGGCCCACCCACTTGCCAATCAAAACCACGCCCCTAATTATGTATAAATTTGAATTCTAACAATATCTAAACAAAAGCTTTTAAGATACAGTAGTTTGAAATGAAAAAGAATATATATATATTTTTACATTGGAGTTAATGGGGAACTGTTCCTCTTTTGAAAGCAGCCTCCAGTGGTAATTTGGGGAAGTGCAACATTTGGTATGTGGCTGTAGTTGTGGCACAGAGGTAGAGAGGTGGATCTTTGATTGGAAGATCGCAGGTTTGGTTCCCTCTTTGCCTGCTAATGTGTTGTAGTGTCCTTGGGCAAGACACTGAACCCCACATTGCTCCTGGTGGCTACAGGTTGGTGATTTGTTTGGAAGCGGAGCAGCCATCATTGTGTGAATCTGTTTGTGCATGGGTGAATGGAACTGTGACTATGAAGCCCTTTGGGCCTTAATCTTTGTAAAAAAGCACTATATAAGTTTTTAACTATTTTAAAATTTTTGCTTCAGGTTGGACAAATAGACCAAAAAGCAAGAGGTTTCTATGTCCTGCCCAAGAATGCATTATCATGTGGAAGAATCAGGTATCAGACCACTGATATTCTTTGCTCAATAAAACCCCGTCCATATAGTTTTTCTCTAATGCGTTCAGTTCTGTTGAAAAGATCAAACACATCAATATAAGATTCCCTTGCCAAACTTCTACACTCAAACCACACAGATGCAATCTATCAAAAATGTGATAACATATCACCCCCTCTCTCCTCACTCCACTTGCATGGCCTGACACATCTGCATTATGTCACAGAAGAATTTGCATGCACAGGTACTCACACATATGCACAACATCCACATGTGAAGTTGATCTATGACATAAACTAGTCAAGTCCAAACAGATGTTCACCTCTCATACTGCAATTTTTCACAGGGTCAGTAGAAATTGCCTGCAAATCTGCATGCATGGTGGTAGACCTTTTTCTTTTAAAGTGGGTGATATTTCATGGTGAGGTTGTTGATGACTACCCATGCAAGGTTTATCCTTCAAACCTGAAATTACTCCCTGAAAGGCATGGTGAGAAGTCATTGTAATTAAGTTTATGAGGAAGGAGGAGTGGTCCTTCAGTTCAAAAAGTACAGTGATCGAGAGCTTGCAAAAACAGTCAAGTGCGCCTACAGCTTCCCTGCTGCATAAACTCTTGTTCAAGTTTGTTTCTCAGAGTTCTTCCTTTCTTTCAAAAACTCACTTCCGTAAATGTTGGGGAAGCAAGTCGGTTTCTTTTCTTATGATCATCTTCCAAAATTGTGTTGAGAATTCTTTTCAAATGGGCAAAAGAGACAGATGGAATTATGAAGGATACAGGACAACGGAATGAGGATGGGGGGACACATTATAGATCCTAAAAAGTATTCCCCTTTTCCCCCACTAGGAGCTAAATTCCCATGAGTGTACAGTTGAAACCATCCCCTCTTCATTTTCTTAAATCTGATGGCTCAAAAATAAAGCATGGTTCCCAAAAATAAGATTTACAAAGTGGTAGCTGATTGGACACTGATGATAAAATACAAAACTATACACATGATGGAGACTTGCATCTGCAAACTTGCAGATGTTAGACTGATGGGATCCACATGTCTTATCTCTTTTTCTCATGCAACCCTGTGGGTGCCAGCTGATGCAGAAGCACTTACAAGACACATAGGTGTCTGGATTTAGTCTATCAATGTCAAAGGGCACCCAGGGCCACCTATGGCCACTAAAGCTGGCTGTTTGCTGACTTCTACCCAAAGATTTAATTTGTAAAACATAAAATAAGAGCACCACAGAGGGATTGTTTTACTTTTTGAAAACATCACTCTTGGGAACATAATTAAACTATGTCGCTTCCCCAGGCAAATTACTTTAGATCCACGAGTTTGAAAAGGCAAATGTCCAACTGATGACTTACTGGAATTATCAAAAGGAATCTGCCTGCAGGTTCCAGACACTCCAGGCCAAGGGCAGTAATAGACAGATCCCGCCTCAACGATGCCAGGCTGGGAGGTGTTCGCTTTAGGAGCCCCCACCAGCACGCTGATCCTGGTGGGCACAAGGGGAAAACCACAGCACATGCAAGACATGCAGGAAAGGAACAACCTGAGCCAAAAACACATGTCTGTTCTGCCTGAAGATATTGCATATTACGTAGCACCCCTCTTTCCCTCTTTTGGGCCACATATTACCCAAACGGAGTGTAAACAGGAGCATGTAAGGGAAATGATGGGTTACATCTTCTGCAGCTTCAACTCACGTGTTTCTGTCGCTGGTGGCTTGATAGAAGTCCACAGAATAACCGAAATAACTCCCAACGGGTCCTTTGTAAACAGTAGGATGCTCTGCGTAAAGGTTAAAACTTCGAACTCCGTGTGGCGCCGGCCACAGCACAGACAGGACCCCCAGCGTAAACATCCCAGCAGAAGACCAACAATCCCAGACGCTCTCCATCCCGACACACAACCAGCTGCGCGCACTGCCCCACCGCTGGAGTGACCACGATGTTCCTTGGTGCAGGTGATTAGAAGTTTTGCGCAAAGTTCCTCCCCAATCACCCGCCTTTGGATGTCTGCGCGCGCTCCCCGATGCCTTGCTTTAACACCACCAGGTTTGCGCTCCAAGATTACACAGTCGCGCCCCCGCCCCCACAAAAACGGTACCCCCTACACACACATTACCAAGCACAAACCACATCTGAGCGCGCAAAAAGGAGGCTGGCGCGTCACGACTCCTTTTATGGCCCAGCTCGTTTCTCCGGGACCTTCTAAATCTCTTGATGGCATTAAAGTGACATTTTGGTAAAAGATAAATGCAGAGCATTAAAACAGAATAAATTAAACCACTTCCCCTTTTACAAGCTGAAGAAACCTTTAGATTTAGGCATTTTCCCCTTCCGCTGAGAACAATCTCTTGTAATTATGGCACTAATTATTATGTCGACTCAGGGCAGAAATCTGTAAAGTTGTACACGTTTGTGGCTTTTCAGGCCCGAAACTTCACTCAACACTAAGTCATTTCCCCTGAAACCACGGAGGTAACAAGCTCACTTTGCCGAAAATAATATCCTGCTTTGAAAGCGTCTCACAGAGGTGACATGCAGCACCAGGCTGTTTCTGTATATTTAGCTTTGCGCTCTTTGGACCATTTGTCTCACAATATCTTACTCTGTCTGCAATTGGGAACAAGTGGTGCTACACAGTGTGCTGTGTGATCTCAGGGGTTTATTTTAATTAAACTTGGCTTTATGGGAAACGGGTTTAAAGTAAATGACACACAATGGAGGCTGCAGTGAGCCGCTTTAAAGTCTGATTGGGCTGTTTTCTGTCAGAACAGAGAAGATGGAAAACAGGTGGGAAGGTGAGGAAGAGAGGAAACCCAACCTTGACCTGTCAAGAGTGGAAACCTTCCCACACACTATACCTGCTTAATCCATCCTGCCCCTTCCTCTTTTTCTATTTCTTACAGACTGGGTTTCCTTTTCTTGCAGCAGCAAAGCGATTTATAGGGAGAACGGGTTACAAAAAGAAGACTTAGGAACAGAGAAAAAGAACAAACAGGACAAAGCATCATCAGATGTGCTGAAGTTCTTTGAAGAAAGAAGATGATGAAGCAGCTGTTCCATCTATTCTGACACCATTTATCAGGTAATTACTGCTATAAAGACCTACTCTGGTCATCTTATGATCTATTTTCAAAGGGTTCCCAGTAGTCTTTTAATTATGATAATGCCATTTTTAGCCAAAATAAAAAGAACCGTGTCGTTTTCCATAGGACATAGTTCCTGCAGAGCAACAGTTCATTAATTAAATCACTTCTGAATTCTGGGAGTGTTGGCCCAGAGCAACCCCACCCCCTTCCCCTCCCTGGTATTTTTTCGTTTGGTCCTGCTTCACAAAAATCTGAACAAAGAAATTCTCAGAAAGGTAAGTTTAAGCTTAATATTCTTTAAATAAGTCCTCCATCATCATCAAAATCATCAAAACAAGAACATCCTAAAAACTATTTTCATCAGAGTGGGTCTCCAATGCATCAAGGTTTGAATGTGCTCCATTGCATCTGCATTCATTTTCTCCACCGTTTTTACACCCAATAAAATTCAGTTACCAGGAAAACACACATGTTGTTCAGGTTGTCCGTCTGCCAATGTTCACTGAGCAGAATTTGACTGCAGGTCATTCTGGACTGATTACTGCACACAGTAGTGAGCAGTCTTTTACAGCGTACCTTTACTCCTGCTCTCTCCAAACGAACTCATAAGGAGAATGTTTGGGCATGCACCAGTAATAGATTGACATCTTTATTAAAATATTACAATACATTTGTGTACTGAAAGGAGCTGAAGGTTCAATCTGGAGAAACAATAAGCCATCCTAACTGTGCTAAGAATGACACTTCTCCCAAGAAAGTGTCTAAACGGGATAAAACATGACTTTTTAAAGTGATTCTTTGGGAATGACCCATATTTCATTTATAAAACATGTTTTTGTGTAGTCATTTATTTAAAAAACATGCTTTCCACTTTTTACTTGGTGGAAATGTTGCCATACTCTGTCTCTAAAGTTTTTTAAGATTTACTTAATGACTGACCTAAACTCCCTCTGGGACACAGCCGCTTGCAAGTGATTTATTGATGCAAACAGTACTTGCAAATTTGAAACTCGAGGTTGCACCATATTGAGCCAAGACATATTTATGAGCTAATTACCGAACGGAAAAAAAAAAAAGAAAGTCTAAGATTTCAAAGCAAGCTGCAAAAATCACACAACAATTGAACAAAACAAAAAAAAAGTGTTTATTTGAGAATGCTTGAGTGTGACAATAAATACATGAGCACTAAGCTAAGATTCCAGTGTAGAGCACCTACACCAACCTCATCTCTCCTACAAACACCAAAAAACTTCCAGTTCAGGTTTCTGTATCTGGGTTGGTCCCTTTGACACTGTAAACTCTCATCATGACTGTGAGTGCATGTTCTCATTTGTGGAAGGCTTTGGTTGGTTTTCTCTCAAACAGTTCTGCAGCTGGGTTAACAGTGTTTCACAGTCGACTGGCTTTACCTGTGGTTCAGTGTAGCACTTAAATCTTTTTGACCCAAACTAGCTTCCTTTCTGAACGGTCTCAATCCACTACAGGACAGTAGCAGAGGTCGTCGGCACAGAGCAGAGCTGGAAAAATAAATAATCGTTCCCTTTTATCTTTAAATATTCACATCAAACATCCCGTGTGTTAATTACAAGCTAAGGTGAATACATAACACTGACTGCAGAGGTGAGTTTGCACTTGTGTGGAAATGTGAGTAAAAGCGTAAAAAAAAAAAAGGTTAGGTTTAAACAATTAGCCCACAAACATCTGCCTTTTGTTGCTTGTTTTCATGGTCTCATTTGTTTGTCTCGCTCAACTTTGCAGTCCACTAATATTTTGTGTTCAGATCACAGAAGGGGAGAGCAGTAGTGGTCCACTGACGTACTCGTATGCATAACTTGTGCCAGTGCTAATTCAGTGACGGCGAGCGATCTGTGGTCCACAACAGCTCAATGTAGGGCCACTTGGTCTGTAGACAACGCTTCACTGGAGTGTCATCAGTGCGAACCATTGGATCCTCAAATCCCAGAACCAAAGCAGTTCCCTCCACGTACTCGACCTGAAAGCACAAAGACGGGCAAATCAACACAAAGCACAAGATTAGTCAGGACACGTGTTTTTGAACTCTTCTGCAAAGACTTCCTCTGCAAACATCAAAGACCAGGATCCAAATAAACAGCTGATTCTCTGAACCCCACACACATCAGCTTTAGAGGACTTCTGCTTCAGCGTCTGGTATTTCCATCAGAGAGGGAATTGCCTTCACAACCTTACAGGCGCCATATGTCGGCAGGAGTCTCTGTGTGGGCACGTATGTGGCGTCGTTCCTTCTGCTACAGGTAGGAACGCAGGAAAGAAAGGCTTTACAGCCGAGACAGAAGTGACAGATGGAAAAATGGATGTCTCTGGGTATCAGGGTTGTGTGACTGACGACATTTACTGACAATCATCATTCATCAATTGCAGGACAGGCTTACGCTTCCACATTTATCAAGTCAGTTGTTTTTGTGCCAAAAATGACTTAGAGAAATAAAAAGGCTCTTCCAGGGTCTTTGGATAGATGGACGCACCATTAGGCTCACAACAGACAGCGTTTATCCTGGAGCGGTCCGCTGCCTCACGCTGTGTGCACGCCAGAGCAAATGTGTGTGAAGGATGACGGGAAGAAGAGAGTGGTAATAAGGAGACATGGATGGAATATTACTAAGGAAACAACAGCATTAGTAATAATCAAACAATAAAAACACACACCCCTCACATGAAAGAGTGCCTTACCTTCTCTTTGTAGTTGGACTGTTTGAGTCCATTGTAGTGGTAGATGGGAAATGAGTCTGGGATTCCTGAATCCTGCGAGAGAGACGAGAGTTGAGTGGAAACCCGGTGTGCTGTTAAACAGACTTAGCACACAATGGCACACACGTGACGAAACATTTGCAAAACATTTGTTTTTGTTTTTTTGGTCTTACGACTAAAACCCTTCGAATAAATCCCACATATCAAACATTTGTGTTCATTTCTGCATGGCAACGTCCAATTCGGATTCCTGCAAAGCAGCCAACAATGCTGTTGGTCCAAAAACACTTCTAAGAAAACTGCCGTAAAAGTGCAGAGAACGCTTGCTGGGTGTGAGTGCGTCCAGCTCCTCGTCTCTATATGCCAATATTTGAAACTCAAGCCCTCACTCACCCCTGGTCCCCTGTGCGTCCGTTGAGTGTGTGTGAGTGTAGTTTGTGTCTAGTTGGCTAATGGTAGTGTAATTCTTTGTGGTCCAGAGCCATTCCTCTGGTGAGTCTCTAAAGCCCTGATCACTTTAACACAGTTCTTCATCTCTGCTCTCTGTCCATCTTCCTCACTTGTTCGATCTCATTAAAGGTTGCTTTCAGCTGTCTCTAAACTTTCCAATAAGTAAAGGTGTAATTAGGAAAATGAATATTCATATAGGAACTTTTTGATTCACACCAAAATATTGTTCCATCAATGTGTGGGAAGCTGTCACTCACATCACAGCTCAGTGAAAGCTCATTTCTACGCCGACGCATACCTGATCAGGGAAAAATTCCAGCAGGAACGGGCCCAGAAGAATCACACCCAGGTTCTCTGGATCTAGCTTGGTCTTCACCAGACTGACGCTGAAAAGGCACAGACAAAGAAAGCACACAGGCAGATAAGAAACCCCAACAGAACCATGGAGACGAGCCGAGGGGAGCAAAGGAAAATGCGTCTGCAAAGCCAAACTGAAGGACCCAAACATATCATTCCCTCATCAGTCAGCTTCTGGTACATGTTTTGGTCAGTGTGTTCATGCTTTCATGAATGCTGTGGTACAACTAAATATACCTTTTCCAGACATTCCTCTGAGTTAGATCAGTGTTGTTATTCCACTCTTGATAAAAAAAATATATATATATAAAAAAAGAATCCGCTCAGAATGGCCTTTTAAGGCAGCAAAGAGTGTTTTACCCAGACAGGCAGAAGAGAACCATCATTTATTTATCTGCTGATTAGACAGACATGTCTGCCGTAGTGCCGAAAAACAAAACCCAGTTTCTAAAAGTTGTATAGGACTGCATGATGGAACCAAACTGAACACATGGAACAACACCAAGAACCACAAACTGAGATATGGTGGATAAGGACAGTTCTTTTTATGCACTATAGGACTGAATTTTAAATTGTTATTGTAAGACAAATGTGGAAAACAATTGCATCTAGATGGGATATAATAGCCACTTATTGTGTTTAACACAGCCAGTTAACATTTAAGAGGAGTTTTGGATCTATTGGAATCATGACAGATGCCACAAAAATTTAGCAGCAAATCAAATATTTGTACCTCTAACAATATTTTATCTTTTAAAATCTCTACATAGTATAATTTATCAGATGTGATAAAACAATAGGAAGCCTTGTTTTTCAGATGGGTTCAACAATCAGATGGGTATAAATAAAAGAAAGAAAACCTGCCTCAAATAGATTCTTGGAGCTTTTTGATGCTCCTAGTAAATCCTTTCCTTCCTGCACTAAAGATGCTACTTCTTTCACCTGCAGGAACCCCAACAAAAGCTCTTGCTGTGAGATGAGAAACAAAACTTGCCTGTTTGCCGTGTGTTGTTGTGATCTATTAACCATCTGGTAGAGTGCAGACCAGACCTGTGGTCCGGTTACTTTTCAAAGCCCACGGGTGCAGCACTACGACTTCAGTGTTCCTCGGCAGAGAACCTGTTCCTGTTTGAAGCAGCAGTACTGTAGATTTCTTCAAGCCTTTCTTGCTGTTAATTATCCCCCTTTTTTCTATTTCCTAGTTTTTTATGGTGGGTTCTCTACAATCTGCCTTTATAGTAGTGCAGCAGTGAAATGTGAGCATAGGGTTTTTGACCTGGCCTGGCCTTGATTTAGGAGTCAGGTGGTGCGTGTGCACGCACACACGCACTTACTAAAGCATGCAGACATATGAACACGAAAGAACTTACTACTCAGGCTCGGAGACAAGGTCAAGAGCCTTCATCACATCCTCCAGCAGAGACTCTGGGATAAAGCCATTATCTGCAGACAAAGAGTCAGTGGGAAAGAGATACAAGGAAGGACTTGCTAACCATTCAGTCTAACTTGACTACACATGTGGAGCAAGAACTGTTTACATCATTGGCAGTGAACTCATGTGACACACTCCACTAAACATACAGATGTTCTTTTTCTCTGACCTATATTTCAAAGACAAGGGTGATTGCTTTACCTTAGAGGAGCAATTCTAAGCAGCAACATGTGGTTTGAGCAGGTTTTTGGTTGATTAAGCTCTCATCGGTTTGTGTCACTGCAACAGTGGCATGCAAGTCGATGGGAATCCGTTGTTTAGATCCAAACACAAACACCCGAGTGTCTCATGAAAAAGATTAACAGACATGTGTTGTTCTTGTTTGCTAGAGCGACTCTTTTCTTCTTTTCCAGAACCAGATATTCTTCATCAACTGAAGTGACAGTGAGAGGAGGGGGCGTGCACAAACACCAGACAGAAATGTGACAAATTCCCTCTGAATGGGGAGGTCTGTGAGTGGGTCACCGTAGAGTGACTGTGTGTGGTATCCTTGTTCCACAACACAGGGAGCTGTACCGACTCTGTGTGACATAAACAGATTTATGGCTCTTTGACAGTTTCAACTGCACTGTTGTATGTATATGTGTGTGCTGTGTACAGTATGATGGCCTTTTATGTGTGCATAAATATGCATTTAAACCTGAGGTTACAGATGTGTGTACATTTGCTTGAGGAAAGACCAGATGGCGAGCAGGATGATGGCTGCTTAAGGTGGTAATCTTTGCCATGGGAAAATGAGAATTTCGTTTATATTGTTGTTGTCAAAACTGTCTGAGCGAGCAAGACTGCTCAAAATCGACGTGAGTCATAGCAGGGTTACACTACATCAAAAATGGATGGAGCTCAAGAAATCAGCAACACCATGCTTTGAGCCAGAATGGGAGTTTTACCATTTAAGGCAATGGAGAAAGCAGGCTTTTTTCCACAATGAAAGCACAGAAATATGAAGGTATGCATTCTGACTGGTGATTTATAGAAACAGTTGACTTCTCTTCAATATGAGCGGTGCCAAGAATGATAAAACAGTGCACAGCAAAGACCTGTCATTCCTAAATCGTTCTCTTTTTCATTTTCCTGATATTGAAGTAAAAAAAGAAGGAACAATCAAAACAAAAGATGGGTTTTCATGAAAGTAGAGATCTCCGAGTTTGGCTCAACCTCGACGCTTGATATTTTAGGACTTTGTGACACAAAATATTGTCTTTTTTAAATCTGATCTATCATTGCATCTATTCGACACACAAACATGCAGCAAATGGAGTGATGCAGCAAAGCACACGTCTAATTTGCGAGCTTGAAAGACTCAAGCAGACAGTGAAGCCTGGTCAGGAAGTTGGAAGGGATTACGTCATGCTAAACTGTTACAAGCAACCAGAAACAAAACCTGGAGGGATAAAGACAAACAAGAGCCAGTTGTGTTGGTCATGTGATAACATAAAGAAAGGGCCTCCAGATATACATTTCCCCACCAGCAGATGGGTACATTGTGAGTATTTTTATTTATTTTTATTGCCGACTACTGTAATTCAATCACACAATTCATCATGTGAGCAAAAGTGTTGTTCATTAAAAAACAACAACATATTACTCTTAATTGTGGTTAGTGTTGCAACACGCAACCACTCTTGTTTCCTGTTTTGGCTCTAATCAAGTTAATTCTGAGCCGTTTTTAAATTTCACTTGAGACATCAGTTCTGTAAATGGAGGAGATCTATCTGGCAGCACAGTGAACAAACCCCCTTCATGTGTTGTGGTTGGCGGTTAGAGACGAAGCTTGTAATGTGCCTGAATGCAATATTTCTGTGTAGATGTTGGCGAGGTAAGGAAACACAGACGGGAGTATCACCCTGTTGCTGAATCTTCTCATCTCTGAGGCCTTTCATGATATTTCTAGATGTTGGTCAACTCTTTCATGAGAAAACGCATCTCAGATGCAGGAAGATACTTCTTTGGTTTTCGTTAACTATTTAAAAATATACAATACGTCCTTCCCGTTGCCTTTCACCCTCTTCACCTGGAAGTGGAGAGAAGAGGGAAACAAAAAAAAAGAGAGGAGAAAAGAAGCAGGATGGTTGACTCAGCTGTAGAAGGAGCTGATCTCACTAACTCAAACAACAGCAGCAGAGATGAGAGGACAGAAACAGAACCGTGTTTTCCCTCTTAAAGAATGTAACAGAACAACAGAGAGGAGGCCAGAGGCACAGTGAGGGTCAGAAATGGTCTGGAACTGGAGACACAGAAGGAAAGCAGGTCCAGGATGTTGTTCTCCTGATTTGTGCTGGTGGCCGTTCCAACCTTGGGACTAATTAAAGAACACGAGCCAGGATTTGTCAAATACTTCACACATACAGTAGGGAACCGCTCCCAACAGAAACAAATATAGTAAAAGAAGGATGGAGGGGGAAGATTAGGAGCAACATTTTTTTGTTTATTACCTTCAGGATCGAATGACTGGAAGACCCTTCTTGCCTGTTCTGATGGAGACTCTGGACCTACCAGTGACATCTCCTATGAAAGAGAGCCAGAGGAAAGGAGAGACATGAGAAGGAGATAAAGAAAGTGTGTGGGTGAGCCAAAATGAAGTAGCATTACCATAAAGAATAGAATATATTAAAAAACAAAATGCAGACATGACACGGAAAATTTTCTTGGGAGATGAATGGCGCCCTGCTCGTGTGCAGAAGTTGTCTAATGTTGAGGTTTTGAGTGTGAAAGGAAAAAAGAAAAAAAAAGTGATGTGAAAGGGGCCTCAGCAATCAGCAGAGACCACTGGGTTATTAACTGATGTGCTGATAAACTCAGATGGCTTGTTTTCACTCCAAACACACAATCAGGAAATCAAGTCTTACATAAATATACCAAAGTTTGTAATAAGTTGTTGGTACAGTTTTAAAGAAAGCAGCTTTGGCAGGAAATAAGAAAACAAGTCAATGGCTTTTATGACAGGCCTGCCATTATATACTTGTTAAAAACACACTCCATCACTGACACGCACACTCAGAGCCTCTGGCTGCTTCACCTTAAACACTTGTCAGATTATCACAGGAATCAGTGTTGACAATTGTGTAACTTTAAGAACCTGAATGAGTCAGAAGGTTGTTCACTTCAAGGAGTGGTGTGCAAACTGGGGTGATGGGATGAAAAACACCTTTTTTTATGTCAACAATCCAATTTGAAAATGTAGGAGAGCAACTTCAACAGCTGCCAAGTTATTTAAAAAAAAAAAAAGATTTTAAATATTATAGTGGTCATTATTGATTTACTTAGATATAATTAGCCAAAATTTAAATGCTTAGTTTATATATTTTCATATTTTTTACATTTATATATTTTTTAGCCAAAGTCAGATTTACCACTAGGAAAAACAAAACAAAAAGTAAAACATATATTAAAATATTTTATGTAAAAATGCTTTTAGAATATTTGCTGCAAACATAAAAGACTCAGTGAAAATGGGGAAACAAACTTCCCTAAAAAACCCAAAAAACAAAAACAAGTCCTCTTTAACTCTTGAAGAATCTATAACCCATAGAAACTGGTTCAGAATCATTTGCAGCAGATCATGCATGCCATACATGTGAGAGGCCCCACTGCAGTTTAGAGGAGCAGACACATGGGAGTGCAGGTTGTGCAGGTGGAGGTGGGTGCCAGCCACTCAGCTTGTAGGGGGAGGCTGTTTGCTGTTTGTTCTGTATTCTCTCTGGGCAGATGGTTACCTGATAGCTAATGGCCCTGGGAGCCGTGTAACGGGAGACCACTGACCAGCAGATTCTACACCCTCCTCTCTGCATTTACATATTCATCCATACATTGTATAAATCCCCGGGCAGGGAAAGAAACAGTGCTTTTTCTTTGTGTTCCTGCTGTGAGTCCATTTTAATAAAAGGCATTGAGGGAAATTGATTGAGCCCAGATATCTGTATTAGAAATATTGTTAGGTTAATAAATCTTTGACTTGAATTGGAATCCCCCCCTTCTGTGCACTTTCATTCCAACAGAATCTCCACGCTTCACTTTCATGCCTTAATAAAATGTGCAGATAAGAATAGCTGGTTTTCTTCATCCTTTTTTTTAAATGAATTTGGATGAAATGAGTATTTATAACAGCAAATCACTGGACAAACACGACGGGGAAGCCAGCTCACCTCTTTGTTAAAAGCTTGAGCCTCAGATTAAAAAAAAACTGCTTTGCTCTCATAGTTTACAATTTAGCACACCAGAAGATAAAGGGGTGTTTGGAAGGGGTGGGGGGGCACATCAAGAGGAGATGACTCCCAGCTGCAGGCTCTTCACGTGCAAAGAACAACAGTTGCACGCCAACAGACATGCAGTCATACGATGTTCTGTCACCCCGACTATAGCTGGAGCCTGATCTGTTAACATTACAAGCTCCATTAATCTGACAGTAGATTGATCATTAGTTAGAAATGCATATGTTTCCATTATGAAAGTAGACAAGATAAATAAAGCGCCCGTAGCAGCTGAAGTATAAACTGTTTTGATAAATGACTCCCATGCCTTGTATTTTACTTTAGGAAAGTGTGAACACATTCCAAAAATAAAGTCATATGAAGAGATTTTCATTGCTTGAGGGGATTCTGAATTGTCCCTAAGAGTGAATGTGATTGTGTGGCCCGGAAACCATACAGGCTGTACTCCGTCTTTGCCCAATAGTAGCTGGGTTGGCTCCAGAAACCTCATGACCTCAAATGGGACTAAATAGGTTTAGAAAATAGATGGATGAATGAAGAGAGGATTAATAAATGTCCAACTTCACCTAAACCCACTGATCTTCATCAACTAAAGAACAGGTCATCCTCCAAACTAGGATGAATGCTTTTGCTGATAGCCGATTAACCTAAATGTTTGTATTGAGACAACAGAAAAGAGTGTAATTCATAGGCAGCAGACTGGCTGGAACATAGACGATGGCTGGGCACACAGATGATGAGGTTGTGCGTGTCTGTGTGCACATGCGACCAATGACAGGTCAGCCTGCTGGTCTTTGATCCATGTTTTATTAGAGGCCTCGGGAAGACGCTGCTGAGTTGGAAAACAACTCGTGGAGCTAACAAACTCTGCGGGAGGCGGCATGTTTAAGTCTGCATTGGCCCCAGTAATAGTTTCTCTCCAATGTGAACGTGTTTGTAAAAGACAGAATGAGTGCAGTAAATACACGACATTCTCTTGAGCGTGTTTGCTTATATGGAAGTAGAAAAATCCTCTGGAGTGCTCAGGCAAACACACAGCAAAATGACACAAACAAACGGCTTTGCCAGAGGTCTGCTTCTTTTAAGAGTTGCTAATGAAATCAAGGAGCAAATTCCAAAGCCAACAGCTTGACCTTTTTGCTCAAACCCTTGACCTGTACGTCGGAGCAACAACAAGCTAACCCTAAAGGGGTAAAGCAAGAATAACACGCAAATACACGCTACCCCGCGGACTTGAATACACAACGTAATGGAAAACATTTGCTCTGAGCAAAACCAGGATACAAGCAGAAATCAAACATGTCTTTACTTTACTACATTTATTTACTAATACTTGTCTAAAACACACTTTGTGTGGCACCTTGTTCTTAGTATCAGGGATTCTGCTCAACACTGCTCCAAATAAAGAACCTAATATAGACAAATAGTCTTATAACCTTATTTATCATTTTGTGTTTGGAGATTTGACTTTAATCTTAACCACAACTCTTTTGTATTTTGCCGTTTTTTATCCCATAAAGCTAAGAGGACCTCTTGTCTTGATGTCTATTATTTTCTCATGCAGTGTTTGGCTTCCTTCTCCTGTGCTAAGTAGGTTCTCCAGTTTTGGAGTATTTCCTTGCGTTCCACACTTGACTTTTTGTTCCTTCTTTTCCTTTCCCTTTTATCCTTTATCTTTGTACGCAGGTTGCTGCTTCTTGTAAGACAGGTAGTCACTGCACTACTAGAATTACCCTTTATCCCCTCAGGCTGGTCAACAGAAAGAACTATTGTGTGTTGAATGGCTTTGAGTGGTTACTGAGTATATTGGAGACGATCATTTTCTCAACAACAAAGCAGAGGTCTTCAACAGTGTCTCCTGTCTTGTTTCCGGGACGTAAAAAGATAAAAACTCACAATATGACAGAGAGGAAACTCTGTAAGAGTTTAATACGAATAAAGTCTGCATTTCTGATTGGTTGGGTTTACTGAATGTGCTCCAATACAAAGACAAAAATGGGGGGGGGGGGATCATTCCTGCAGGTAGGCGTGTATGTGTGTGTGTGGTTCAGATGTTGACAAACGGAACAAAACAGTGATTTATGGAAGATGTCTTAAATGAGCAAAGGTGCATCTGGCTACAAAGGAGATAGGACACCAGAGAGTCGCTGTATTGAGCAGTGATGGGCTGTCTTACACTTGTACATGCTCTGGGGAACAGAGAGAACAATTCAGAGCTCTCACACCGAAAAATGCAACCATTTATCTGCATGGCCTTTAGCTTGAGATGTCACACATTATTAATGGCTGTTCATGTAAACCACTTTTTTAGGATGCATGTGGCCTGTGCCCACTGATCATGTGAAGAACAGAAAGTACCGGTAATTCTGTTTGGAGGAGAAAAAAAAACCTTTAAAGTTGCAGCAGATTGGTTTCTTAGAGCAGTTTTAAGATTTAACCATTTACCTTAGTAAAGTTAGCTATATATCATTTCTCTTATTGCTGAATATAGTATATTAAATGTTTGATTTGAATTAGAGTTGCATAAATTTATTTGGGGTCCTTTATTGTTATACGTATCAATGGAATAATTGTTTCTATTAAATAATAATTTTCTTACTTTCATTTTTTGTTTTATTCTAAAAATAAAAATATTTAAGAAGCCTCTGAATATATAGGAAAAAGACAAATTGGTTGTCTTTTGGTTAGTTTAAACAGAGCCTCTCTGGTTAAACGGACCTACACTGAGGGTCAGACTCTTGCTCCCAAAGTCCTTAAAGGACGTCCTGTGTGTGTTTGTAGACTGAAGCTGGAGTCTAAAAGTAAGCACTGCAAAGTCTCCAATAGTTCCTAGACATCCATCGGCCCAAAGCACAACTACTGTATGTATGCACACATACATGCATGTGACTCTGGAGAGATTCAGATGCAGCCTGCGAACCTCATCACTTAGTGAGGCCTGAGTACAGAGTGATGAGAAAAGTCACAGGAGGATCGCCCTCCCTTAAGCTCCTTCCTTGAGTGAGCACGGCAGAACTCTTTTAAGTGCATCCTTTCTCTACTTCCTTTCTTCCCCTTTCCTTCCCCTGCGGGACCAACAATCTGAAGAAGTTGACTGAAATGCACTGGGGGGATCCTTCACTTGGACAACTGGGCTGCTGAAGAAAGAAGCAGGAAAACCACTTCAAAGACAGCGGAGGGAAAGGAGAGAAGAATCTTTTTTTGAACGTATCCGACTTTATCTGTCTGTCCCTCTTCTTACATTTCAGAAAGTCAGAAAGCAGATCACAGGACATGCCATTACAAGCTCTGAGCTACTTGGATAAATACATAGATCCTAAAAGAGAGCAGGCGGTATTGTGAGGGGGCAACCAAAGATGGAAGAGTAGCCATTGTAGATGGAAATCAGATAAAAATCCTAAATTCTATTAGGCTAATGGTATGAAAGCAGTGACAGGCACTCAAGGGAATGCACACCTATCTCTTACGGCAGAAAAAAAGAGCTAGTGACCATCAGTAGCAGGGATCATGTTATCGGCTTTTGTGAGAAAAGGCTTTCTTTTTCAGCTAAAAGCTGTATAACTAGGTTGGGTAAATATTTCTCTTTCAAAGCTTTAAATAAGGAGGTTCAAATTAGTTCTTTAAACACAGGTTCACATTGAGATTTACCAGCAGGGGCAACGATTCCCACCTCAGATTGATCCACAAGTCGCTGAGCAAATTTTCTGCCACCACAAACTAAAGTCAGCAGAATGTGCAAGCTTGAATGCATGTGTATGTTGAAGCTGCCATTACTCAAACATATCCACATGAAAACCTTGGAACTTGATTCCCTACAGAAGGCCAACTGCCTGAAAAGCCACATATATTATTTTATAAATGTAACACTAATGCTAATCAGTATTAGGTTTCCTGGAATATATCTGTCAAACCACATATATGTGTGTGTGTGTGTGTGATTACATCCAGCAAACCGTAAGTCATCATTGGTACATGCATGACGACACCAGGTCATCAATGAGCCAACATATGATACACTCAATTAGCAGGCCGCAGCTTTATTCATGTAATGTAGTGTTTAATCAATGGTATAGAAATGTGGTGGTTCATGTCTGCAGCATTTTGCTTTGCCTCCCTGCAGTCTTTATCAAAATGATTCGCTCCAACAGTGAATCCCAACATTATTCATAAGTGACAGCAGCATGACATCACATGCGTACAATGTAACCTAACCTGACTGATTGGTGTGCAAGTTCAGCATCAATGTCAGGTGATGTTTGAGAATAATAACATCTCCGATGTGCTTGAGTTTAAAGATCTTTATCTATATTCTTATAGGGAAGGAACTGTTGCTCCCCGTTGATCTTTGAAAGACCAAACAATTAAATACACAAAAAGAGCAAGAGGGAAAAAAATATATATTTCTTGCAAGAAATTAGATTCCAGTACGTCCATGACTAGTGGAATCTGTGCAGCTCCTAAGAAAACAATAACTTAAAAAAAAAAAAAATTATAATATACACGTTACATCCGGGCAGTATTCTGTCCTAAACTTTATAGTCACAACTGCACGAAGTGGGTGTCTATGGGTGAAAAATGGGCAAACCTGTACGGGGCACACAGGTGGCCCACATGAAATATCAGTCATAGATTGCTTGGTGAACGCGTAGAGTGATAATGTTCGTGCACATTTTTTTTCCCCCCAACGGCAAACACTTACACAAGTAGGTGAGATGAAAACATGTCATTTGGATTTTTCAACCTCCCCAAATCCTGCATACAGCGCAACCCAAAAAGCCGTCCCAGTCTGAAACAGACTGACCTACAGGCTCAAGTTCAACAATCAAACCACCGAAAAACCAGAGAACTCTGAAGAAGACATCTGTTCAGAACTAAAGCTTTAAAGAGGGGAACAATCTGAGGAATTCAATGTCGTCTACATGTTAACATTTCAATTAGCTTGCTTTAATCTTGGTTTTGGTTCCTGAACTGAAATTTCATGTCTGCTGAAGGTCAACTGTCTACATAAAAGCAGCTGACACCATAAAAACAAGTAAAGCTCAGAATTACTTGGAGAGTCAAAGGAAATGGTTATGTAAAACCTTTATTAGTACAGCTCTTTTTAGCAGAGTAAAAAAATAAAAACGTCTCCTAGCTTAAAAGCTGGTAAGCCAAGAAACAGCAACATCCATATATGACAGCCTCCTTTACTCATTTTTCTCCCGCTCCCCTTTAGCCTCCCTTCTTTTCCACACATTGATATCTGATCCGGACTATATTAAATCTGTTAAGAACATTCCTTATTTTGGTTTTTCTAACCTGCAGAGGAGACTGCTTTGTGTTACACTCTGTGTGTCGGCTGTGTGAAAAATGTGGGGGCTGAATAAGTGCTTGGAACTTGCCTTGGTGAAAAATACAGAGAGATGAGTTTCACTGCCAAGAATCCAAATAGGAAACTTTGGAGACTTGAAAAATGTCCCAACCTAAAAGAGAAAAGAAATGCAGGCATGCACATGCAAAAAAAATTAAAGAAATATAAGGCAATTGTCTTGAACAAATTCTTTTCTATAGGTTAGATACTTTAAAGCTTACAAACAGCATAAGCATCCTTTAAAATATTTAAATAACACAAAGTTGCTTTACTGATTACAAAAATATCACAAAAAGGAGCGGGAAGTGTTTGAATTATTGAATATTCAAACTTTTTTGGACTGGAAAGTTTGCTACAAAGGACAGGATATAACTTGTTTACATAACTTGTGTTGATCTCTGTTTCAGTCAAGCTTTATTATAAAAACAAAACCCTAATTCCAAAAAGTATGAGTATCAACCATAAAAATTCTACTTTTTGTGGATGTGTTGGTACCTTGCAGTAGCGCAGGGATTCCATTAGTGTGAGGAAGCCAACTGATGCTTGTTTATGAATTCCATGTAGCTCTAAAAGTAATAAAACAGAGATTCAAAAAAGAAACAAAAACACATGTATAATGCCAAAAATAGAAACAATTTTGCTTTGTTAATGCTAGAAATTCTAAGCAGCTGGGAAATATGGCTGATTTTAGTACCGAACTCTATAAATCTAGTATTCCTGTTTCTATTTTGTTATTTAGACTATGTTTTTTTCAGGCAGTAACTTTGCTTTTCATCATTTCAGTTTGCCATCTTACTCATGCCAGAGCATTCCCGATCTCCATCCCAAACGTTTGAGACAGCATGGCCAGTTACGAGCAGGTTCACCAGACTCTGGCTGCAACACACAAAACAGAAGATTAAAAAAATGGCAAACGTGACAAAACAAAATTAAAGGGGTTCTTAATTATAATAGATAACAGTTGAAGATACATTCCTGATCACACACATGAACTAATAAGGGCAGAAAACAGGTGAGAATGTGTTTTAATACCTTCCATGACCATGCACAGGATCTATGAGAGGCTCTGTTGGATCCTGGATCTCATTCCTAATATTTTCTATGCCCTGCACGAACAAAAAACAGAAACCAGAATATTGATGCAAAATCCTCTTGAAGGTCAAAACATTACTATTTAATGTTTTTTTTTAAAAAAAAAAAACACATACAAACAAACAAAAATATTTTGCAATCATTTTTAGAGAAGAATTAACATTTTTACCTTGGTGAGGATGACGGAGTAGAGGAAAAGTAAAACTCCACAGCACCCCCTCCAGGAGTGGTAGAGAGACAACACCTCTTCTCTCAGATCTGATGCTGACAGGATGGTTCGTTTGCTGAAAGATAAAAATCAACTGTAGGTTCAAAAGAACAATAAATACAGAAATTAATTCATCAAGAAAGTCAGATCCGCTAGGCTTTTTTTTTGCCACCACTGTTTCCCCCATGTGATTTCTCCTCATCTAAAAAATGGGCAATTTCATTGCGTATGTATTTGTTGCAACAACAATTAAGACAAATCAGTCAGTCCTTTAGGATGTGAGACCAAGATAAAAATTAAATGTAGACTAATTAAATGTAACAGAAAAGAAAACATATTCTACAGGTTTGCAGAGGAATCTTAAATCTTGATGTTAGAGCTGTCCATCAAAGTCACCAAGCCCCTCTGTGTTTTAAGTCAAAACAGATTTTTTACAAATCTCAGACTGCATTTATTTCACTTGGGTGAACCATCTAAAAACATGGTGTACTGTATAAGACGTATCTTTTTTTCATACTGGGTAATCAAGGATAGTCCTGAGTCATCAAATTTTTAGCATGGTGAAAAAGTTTAATACATGTAACTGTAAAAGAATGATGTGCGAGGTCTTAACATTATAGAAAACACAATGCATTACTCAATATTAGGATCACATCAGGTGAATTCAGCTGCCAAGATGCAAAGTGCTTCATATGTTAGAACACTTAGTGTCACTTACTGGAGAACACTGTGAAATCGCTCAAAGCTAAGATCCTCAGCAACCGAATAAGCTAGGCAAAAGAGAACACACAATCTCTTAACAAGCAAAACAAAATCTTGAAAAGGTTAGTCATAACAAAATACCCCCCCCCCCATTTTTGACATAAAACAACGCCTCAGTAAATGAGTGGGCACTAAATTAATGCATGCATCTCATGCTAGAAAGTGATAGACACAGCACTTACTGGGTTGCTGCTCCTGCAGAGGCTTGCTGCTTTCGGGCTTGTCCTGTGTTTGTACCTGTGACTCTGGCTCTGTTGCAGTAAGTTTGCCAGTGTCTGGGGAATGTCCCTTAGCCCAGGTCACAATGCAGAACCCAGTTGAAAGGCTGGCACAGGCTGACTCAAGAATTTCACTCAACGTAGAACACAGGGCTGTTTTCTGTTCTTCCTCTAAACAGATAGAGACAATGTTGATTAATTGAAATGAAAACGTAACAAAACTACATAAGTAACACCAAAATTTGTAGCTTGAATGTTTTTTTCCCCCACTAATAATCTACCTGGTAGTTGTCTCCAGTTGGAGCTTTCTCTGTTAAAAAGTATATTCTTCAAAAGAAAAGCCTGTATAAAAAAAAAAAAAAAAACCCTCTCAGACTGTGTAAGGACAGACTCAATGGCAAGTTCCAAAAAAACTTTTATATCTTGATTTGATAAAGCAACAAGACAGTACCTGGACAGGTGCAATTACAGCACATGGTCCTCCTTCAAACTGCTCCAGCGCTGTGGGTTCATACTCGCTAAAAACAAACCCTGTTTAACGGGAGAGAAAATAAGGTACAAAAGAAAACTTACTTTGATATTTTCTGAGTTTGTAAGAAGCACTCACACCTCCACTTCAAGAAGGGCCCACATTAAATTTGAGTTTCAGAGGGATTTCAACAAAACATCCAAACATAAGCAGGAAACGGTAATGATTTTCAGTAATATTGAGAAATTCCTCCATCAGCTAGAAACCAGGAGGGAAAATGTCAAAGCATTGATGATTCCATTTATCAAATAAACATTATTGTTCATTTTAGGACATTCAAATACATGATCATACCTTGGGTCCATCTTCGAAAGATTGAGGCTGACACACCTCCATCAGAAGTCCTCCCCCAGACCAAGTCCACCACCTCTTTATTCAGCTCTGACATGTTTTATTTCGGTTCTTCTTATAATCCACTTTTTTTAAAGGCTGTGCCTGTGACATCTGCCACAAGCCACTCCTGAGACTAAACTGGCACCAAACGCACGAGTAGGGATGACATCAACTTTGCCAAATCAACCTATAGCTAAAAAGGTGAAAAACACAAATTACTATTGGTTTATCACCCGGAAGCAGTTTAAAGATTAAGTCAGACCTCAAATGTCAAAGTGCAGTGGAACTGTTGACGGCTGATAACGTAATAATATTTTTCTGCAATGAATGTTTGAAACTAGCTTCATCAACTGCTAACAGCTAAGAAGAGCTGCATGCAACCACCAAACGGTAAACCATACATTTGAAGACACAAAATAATTGATTATAAAAATTAAGAGCACCCTGGTTTGCTATAATTTAAAATAATTCGCGACTTAACAATAATAATTAAAAATGTAAAGCTGTTTTGGCAATAACCCAGCCTAGCATTAGCAGCAACGCTACCAGCAGCTAACCGTTGCTTTGTGTCATTCACTTCCCATTAATCAGTAGCGACTACAAATAAACAGTTAAGTCCAGATGTAGAATTTTCGGTCACCTCGGTAAAAAGTCGAGCTGTCAGAATTTCTCTGTGAATATATTTTTGTTGAAATTACCACCGAATGCCACTTTTCCGTCATTCGTATATTTACTGACAGCAAACTGTGGGGGGGAAACGTACGTACGTAAATCTGTACGTAACTCCCGATTGGTTGACATCATGAGGGCCAAGTTGTTAGCTCATTGGTCAAATGATATGTCAATAAAGTCGAACACCTGCCCACATTTACGTAACAGAGAGAAAGATAATTCTGAAAATTAGTGATAATTTAATTTTTTTCAAAGAATGAATAAATAAGGAAAGACTCAAGATAGAGTAGTACTACTGAAAAAGACTCATAATAAAATGGTGACTTAAGCAAAGTCGTGACGGCACTAAAATGTCCACTACCAGCCTCCGTAGTGGTTAATTTGTCAACATTGCCGCATGCGCACTTCAAGCATTTGCCTAGTGTGTTAACACGCTTTTGCTCTGTTCTCACGTTGGGGGAAAATTCGGATTTACAATCACATTGCAAATCTATAAAACCGATTATCCTTAGACATGGGAGGTCAGGCAAAGAGCAGTAAGAAGAACAACAAACCGAAGAGGAAAAACCATCGAACTAAAAAGGGTAATATGTACAGGACAAAGTAGTCATTTCGTTACAAGTGGACTGGATGGTACCTAACATAAGAAAATAACCTAATATATTACCTGCTTTGACTATTATGGGATTCTAGTTAGACAAAACTAACACTAAGCCTGTCACTACAGCAGATGCTGGAGGATTTGTTGATTTGTCACCTCAAGAAAGGATGAAGCTAAGAATGCACGAGAAAGCTAAGAAGAAGACATCCCAGAAATATTCAGTGGAGCAACTACTTGAGAAGGTCATGTTGTGAGCATGTTCGGGTTTGTTTATTTAAATATTACTTTACTACGGGGAATAATTTGGTCTTAACTGCATTTGTACAGACTGAAGAATACATGGACAGCTTTGACTTTGAGATGGCTGGCCTCTTCTGTCAGCGAGCCTTGGATGTGGACCCCAACAACCTGCAAGCACTTGACATGCAGGGACACATCTGCTCTGAGTTGGGAGACACACAGAAAGCCAAAGGAATATCCTATCATTTTTTATGTTGTTTTTCTTATAAATAATATTGCATTTATGTATTAATCCTAAGTCACAGAGACACAGCTCTTATATTTCTCTTTATTTTCGATATAATTCTTCTCCTTGACTAGTTTCCTCTAAGTTTTCCTTCGTGCAGTGGAGCTGAGTCCAGATGAAGGCCACAGTAAATACATGTACCTTGGACAAATCCACACCGGATTGGAGGCTGTAGGTTACTACACTAAAGGGATACAAGTACTACTGTCAACATTGGAGAAACAAGAAACAGTAAGTGAAAAGATGTTGAAAAAAAAAACAACTCAGTGAATCATGAAACAAAAAGTAAAACATTATTTTAAAATTGTGTGGTATTTTAGGCATTATTACGACCACAAGAGGGTGCTGTTTGACAATACATATTTTCTGTTCATTGTTTAAGCTCGAAAGGCCTGCCTTTTTCACTCAAAGTTCTACTGACAACAGGGTCTGTATGTTAGTCAATACACTATGAAGTGATACTAAATATGTTTGTATTACAAAAATAAAAATAAACAATTTATTCAACACCTTATCCATCCACCGTCCATCATCATTTTTGTTTATTATATTGATATTAATATTAGTTATTTAATCATATAAATGATTCTACAGTAGGTTATAAAAGAAACAGTTGATTTTTCAGTATTGAGTTGGGAGTTTATTTGTTAAACTGCTCATAACTTCTGTCCTTTCCTTTTCTCACAGGCTCAAGCTGGAGCTGCTGCAGCTGCAACAGTTGAAGATAAGGAACCGCCATCTGAAAAGGATGTCAGTGTGGCGTACTGCTCTATTGCGGAGATTTATTTAACAGATCTCTGGTACGAGCATATCCAGAAATGCTCTTGTAAAACTGACAGCCTTCCCACAGATGTAGCCGTGGATTATTTTTTTTTCTGTATCTGTTTTACAGCATGGAAGAGGGTGCTGCAGACAAGTGCCGGGAGTCTATTGAGATGGCATTAAAGTATCAGCACGACAATCCCGAGGCTCTACAGCTTATGGCCAGTTACCTGTTTAGTACAGAGAGAAACCAGGTCAGTCTGCACACACAACACACACACACACACACACACACACACACACACACACACACACACACACACACACTTCAGATGACTTATCACCACATTAAAGCAGGAATCTGCTGAGTTAATTATTCTGAGCAGATTGAAGTGTATGCCATTAATCAGTAAATGGACACTTACATTAACACTTATACACACACTCACACACAAGGATGGGTCATGCTCATAGAAATGGTAATTACTGGGCACATCGTTGAGGTCACACAGTCATCTGATGAAGAGGAAGAGATGATCCACATGTTTGACTCAGTTTATAAAAATCTGAAGATAATTTGCTGCATGGCATCGGGGATTCTGACCCCCCCCCCCCCCCCAAAAAAAGTACAAAATAATAATTTGAAATGAATTTTAATGGGGAGTAGAATTGATTATTTTTAATTGGAAGGTAAAAATGAAAGTTACAATTCATGTATATGCATACAAAAATGTATATATAGTGATGTTTATGCAACTAACAAATGGAAGAAGCCACACTTGTACTATGTTTTCTTTAGCTTTAAACACAGTTCAAATGTAACAACGTGCATGTGATACCAAGTTATTTGCTTTAGTCATCAATATTGAATACAACAAACATTTAATAATTATATTCAAACATGTATATCTGCAAAAACAGTAAAAAGCATCTCTTACCTTAATGAACTGTTTGACATTTGCACCACTTGCTTTGGCCTAAGTTTTTAAATAAATATGGGATTTCTTTCGTAATTTTATAGTTCAATCATAATGTTTATGATTACTACAAAATAAGAATTCATAGCCTAGCTGCTACATTGAGAAACCTACAATTTTTACAATTGTTCCTCTTAAAGTTGCAATAAATAATATTGTGTGCATTTAGAGTGCCAAAATGTAAAGTCATCAACTTTGTATTCACTAATGAGAAAGAAAGAACTCTTCTCTTTGTGCCACAATACGCTTAATTTATCCCGCAGTACTACCTATAAACTCTAGGGGTCAGACTGGATCTAGCTTTCTAGTTTTCTAACAAATATAAATGCTTAAAATATATATATATATATATATATATATATATATATATATATATATATATATATATATATATATATATATATATATATATATATATATATATATATATATTTTAGTAATAAGGATATATATTAAAGCAGAATTTACATGAATACATAGGTCAAATAATTCTATGGAGACTCCGATAGCCTGAAGAGGAAAGTTTCATGAGATTGCTTCTGAGCAGTGTATAATCTTTTAATTGCTGCTTTAAGCACATACACACAGACAGATGCTTTTGCTTGGAAAAGTTCATGCTTTTACACGTATGATTTTCTTTTCTGCTTAGGAGGGCAAAGAGTACCTGTTGAAAAGCGTTGGAACTTGGCTCCCAGCACAAAAGCAGAGCACATCCTCCTCCAGCACAGAGGAAGACGTGCAGGTGAGCTGCAGCGTTCCTTTTGCATTCAACACCAAAGGATCTTAGTTTTTTGTGTTATGAAACTCGAAGGGTAGTCGGCGTGTTTTCCTGTGCAAACTGATGGGATGCGAAAAGAGTCATGAAATAGAGGGGTAGTCAAAATAGAGGTTAACACATTTTTATTGATGTTTGATCTTACAAATGAAAGAAAAGTAAACTTATAAGACGGTTTGCATAGTAGTTGATAGAAAAACATTCAGAAAAGATTTCAGGTATGAACCTTTTCTTTGCCAGTTGGTTGATCTGAACACAGCACATCAACAGAGCTCCAAAGATATACATGGTAGCTTGGAATTAGAAGGTTTCCAGTAAAATCTTGTCTCGTCTTTTTGTGTCTTCAGAAAGACATCCCTCCATACGAGTCCCGCATCACCACAGCCAAACTACTCATGGAGTGTGAGGAGTACGAGGTAAAAGCGTATGTGACTGGCGGCAGGGGGGCCAGCACAGCTTTTGTGTGAATATGTGTTTTTTGTGTGTTTGTGTTCTTTTCTTTCTGCTGAATAGCGCTGAAGATGGGAAGGCTATGGCTGGTGTTTTTGCCCTCCAGAGCTTAGTGTCAATAATTGAAGAGTGGTATTTGGAAAAAGGGACCAGAGAAGGGCAGGGGGGGGGGGGTTCGTGCGCAGCCAAAGAGGGATGGGCAAAAGATGTGGAGGATAAAAAAAAAAAATCAGTAATGTTCCACTTTGATGAATCCCTGCTATATGTTTGAAATTGCATATAGTGTACTAAATCACTCAACAATTTCCTATGCAAATGTCCTTGATTCAAGCGGCTTGCTGCCTTCAGCTCAGTGCAAAAACTTTCAACAGTCATTAAGGGTTTGAAGTCATCTTCTGTGATGACTGCCACACCAACGGCGGCAATCTTCTGTTGTGATCCGGTGATTAATTTTAGTCAATCATGTTGGGTGGTTTACGGTTATTGCTTATAGGAAATGAGAGCACTTCTCACCCCCCCTTGCTTGCGCTCAGGCAGCTCGAGCTGCGGCGTTTTATATTTGGATGTATGTGTGCGGGAAATGGGCTGTCAGGTGTATCAGTAAAATGACAACGTCTCGGTCCATAGTTTTTGACATGTCGTTTGTCTTCATCGTCCGGCCGGCGTCGGTGTCATCCTGCTGGGAGGCCAGAGCTCAGCGACGCTCAGTACTTCTTCATGTCAAATATGTACACAGCCATGCATACTGGTTTGTAAACAGTCATGATCAATTTCAGCCATTTTTTTGTCTTTTCACCTTTTTTTTGCATGCACATTTTAGCTCAGTTTAGTAATAAGAGAGAGTATTTTTTTTTTTGTCTGCCTCCCTCCAGCACCTACCCAGACTGGGGTACCAGTCAAATAGTCTTTTCTTCTGAGGCGGTTCCTAACTGTGGGAAATTACCCGGAAAAATCTAAGTGGCAGCCATGATAAGAGCTGGTCGAATTCGCTAAATTGCTAAGAAACGAAGCCTCACTGCTTCCTTTTTTTCCCCTCTTTAGCTAAAAGAAACACTGGATCAGGCTGCAGGAAAGATTGATTTACTTTTTGTTTTGAGCGCATTTGGCTTATTATTATCTTTTAGTTTAGGCCATGATGGAGATAAATATGAGGACAAATGGAGGAGCTTAAGCTGCATAGATGAGTGTCTTTTATCTTCTATGGTCAATCATAGTAATGTAATAGCATTTTTTTATGATTTGTTATAAGTATATCTTTGACTTATTTGTAGAGCCGGGTGCTAAAATGAGTTGATAACTGCGGGTTGCAGAGTTTATAATTGGAGAATTTGTTCATTTTTTGTAGATTAACAATTGTAAATTGCTTTCCATTGAGCTGTGTTTAGAGGGAGAAAAAAAACCTGATTAGCAATGTAATTGCTGTCAGCCATTGACCCCAGAGTAGCATGAGGAGCCGCTAACCAAAATAACAACAAATGATAACATGCATCTCATTTATGAAGTCGGTATTTTTCATGAACTGCCCCAAAATGTTGAGCTTTCTATTTCACAGCTCAGTGGGATAACAATAAGTCTGCAGTAAAGTAGTTTATTTGTTTTGACATCCAGTGCAGTAGGTCAACTGAAAGGAAAAAAAAAAAGTCTAATACTGACAACCTGAAGGGCATATCACATCCAAGACGGTCCGACATGATGTGCAGCCGTTTATATGAAATAGGATATTTTCTATATATTGTCCAAGATATTTATCTGCTTTGATCAAACTGTAATTTCTAAGGCTTGGTGGACAGATCAGTTAATCAGAATTTAGTTGATAATCATTATAACTTTTATTCTATAAATAGTTTTTTTCTTTCAAGAATCATTCCCTAAGAAAATTTTGTTTTTTAAAGTCCTTTTTTCCTTTTTTATTTTGTTACAAAAGGACAGTTTTGCATGAACACTACTTATTTTTTCTTTTTTTTAGCAGTTCTTACTGTCTTCATTGAGCATCACTGCTTCACTTGTCACGCAGCAGACAGACAAACGGACAGGCCTGACAGCCATTAAGTAGTCCCTCAGCGTAGCTGTCACAGCAGCTGGTAGGTAGTAGCTCAGTCACCTGTCTGTCACTGTCCCTCTATTTATTTATTAAACACAGCTTTCCTTAAATGTAGCTCTCAATGTGCAGCTTGTGTTTTCGCTGTTGCTTAAAAGCTGCGTTTGCACGGACAGCTTCAGGATTTATTTACTTCAGTGCAGATGTCTCTGGTCGTGCACGTGTGCGCGCATGTGCACGTGTGTGAGCTATGGCTCGCCCTTCGCTTGTAAAGTGATTTGTCTTACTCCTGTCTATGCAGTGCGCTCCAGTAAAATGATTCTGTTAAACAGACTTGCTTGAGGATGACACACACACAAACACACACACACACCAATAAACCCGCAGAAAAAGTGCACCCGCACACAGTGGACATAATAAATGAGTTCCACTCCAAAGCACTGCTTTTCTCCCCGTAACAGTTCCTAAAATAAAAATGTAACACGCATGTGGATTAATTGTGTTTTTTTGTGCCCTACTGTTATTCATGCACCACTTTTGTGATATTTATCTCCTATTTTTTTTTTTTTACATGATTTAATGTGCTATCCGTTTTTCTCTCTTTCTGAAGTTCTCTCCCTCTTTTTTCTTATCTTTGCAAAGATCTCATTCCTGCTGTTGTTTCCAGCCTAATGCAGCTTAAGAATATCTGAACCTTTAATCACTCGCCTCTGGGCTGACCGGTGTAGTTAAGACGTTGGAGACAACACAGCAGATACGGTTGCTCACTTATCCCCGCTGCCAGATATCTCTTGTTCTATATTTGTAACTCCAGAGCCGGCGGTTAAATCCCAGACAGATAGTTCCTTGAATCTAATATCTAATGTTTGCCTCAACTTGTTTTATTTAGTGTGTGTCTGTTTGGCATCATATAAGCCAAGGTGTAGTCGTCACGCTGAACACAAGTCTGTTCCTCATCACATGCCATAAGATGTTTTTGTTTATTCATTTTTAATGGGTTATTAATTAAGGACATTATGTGTTTCAATGTATTATTGGTCTGGCTATCAATCAGTAAACTCTTTGGCAAACACATTTATACTCTCTTAATGAGACGGTCTCAATTAACCTGGCTCTGCCTCACTCTCTGCCGGCGCCGGGCCTCTTTTATGCTGCTGGAAACAAGTTGGCTTAATGAAAAGCAGGAAAGCTCCTCCGAGCAGGATAGGTGGAGGCATCAGGAAGCACTCCAGCTAATAAGGCTGCCCTAACAAGAAGCGAGCTGCGCTTGCGGTGCTCACTGTTGTGTGCAGCTCTGTGCGGCGCGCTTGAGCGTGAAGGCGGTGTTTGCGTGCACGCACAGGTGACGTGCATGTCTTTTTATTCCTGCCCTTCACCACGGGTGATTGGCTAACAGTCGCCTCCAACCTGAACTTGACAAAAATCAATATATCATCACCTGAGAGGCTCTCACACACACAGAAACACACACACACACCACAGGTCCCACATGGGAAGAGGTGGAACAAAACAAACATGCAGCCTACTTTAGTCAAGGTCTTATTTCTGTAATGGAAACCTCCCACAAACAGTTTTGCGACAAAAGGTCACCCAACTTTTAATCCCTCCGAGCCTCGAAGAAGCGCCTCTTGAGGATGGGAAGCAGGCCGTTTAACGAAGGGGAACATGGACAGTGTGTCAACGTTATCTTTGGGCTTATCATGCATCTGGCAGAGCGAGGAGGCGCTAAGGGCACCCCGGCTGTCAGCGAAATAGATTAAAGAGCTGTCGAAGACAGTGACTCCAGTCACTATTGATTGTGCGATAAGCACTCCTGAGTGCGTCTATTGACTGCCATGTCCGTTGTCTTGTTGGTATTGATGACATTGTGTATTTCACGCTGACCCCTCAGATGCTTATCAGAGCCTCTGATCACCCAGATTGATCGAGCTGCCCAGAAGATGTGCAGCCCTGTGAGAGAGAAGAGTTTGCTCATCTGTACAAATGTAGAACTGGGGAAAATGCTGAAAGGAGATGAGCTATGGATTTAAAATACTTAATGGCTTCTTGTGATTCTTCACTGATGATGTCTTAAAGATATTTGTAGAAATCTGTTTGTTGTTCTTTCATCTTTAGATGGCGGTAGATGTTCTGGAGGGTCTTCTGGAAGAAGATGATGAAGTTGTGCAGGTAAGCATGAGGCATAAACAAACCGTCTTTAAATCAATACACAATTACTTTCAGTCTTGTATTTCTATAAAACTTATCTGCCTTTTTTTCTTTTTTGTAATGGTATATTATTCAGTGTCGTTGGAGGATTTGTTTACATGCATCCTCTGACAGTGCGGAGGCTCATTCCTTTCTTTCTGTTAACAAGATTGTACAAATAATGCCAGGCAATTTACGTGCTTCTTAAAAACAAAAATACTTATGTTGAAGAAAAGTTTATTCTCTAAGCAGAAAGCTTTTAAACTATCCAAGTCATATTTCTGGGAACTCTGAATATTTAGAAAGGTCAAAGTTTTGCCTGAAAAACTGAAATAAACTTAATTTTACTTAATCTTTCTTCACATGCTTTGGCAGAAATCCTGGAACATGCATTTAAAGCAAAAAAATACATGTTTTTTTAATAGTTTGAAGCACACTGAAGCTACCAAAGTATTTTAAATACCTTTATTAACAAACCATGTTACTCTTTTTGAAAGATGGTTTTCATTGAGTTTTATTATCTTAGAATAAGCTAAATCCTCCAACATGTGGCATTTAGGCAACATTCAGGCCCAATACGACTCTTCCCCCATCCCTCCGGCTTCTCCCCTTATCCCTCCCTGATCCTGGACCTTGCAGTTTTGGTCCACACCACATGATAAACACTGGCTTAAATAGAATCATAGCTTAGAATATTAGCAATGTCATTACAAATATGCCAATAATTAAAGCTAAAGGAAAGAAAAATCTATGAAAACCATCTGAATGTATTCTGCAGAAAAGGGAAAATAGCTGTTGAGCGACTTTGCAGTACATCCCTTTGTTCTAAACGTCAAAAAGATTACACTAAGTAGGTAAAACTACAGCTGAACTTTGCCAAAGTTCTTCAGTGGCTTGAGACGGCTTTGATGCTTGGGTACTTGAGGAAATAAATCTATCAGAAGACCGATGAAACCTGAAGATTACAAAGCATAAGAGAACAATGTGCTGCTAAGATTCTGAAGACGAGGGTCTCAGATGAAGGCCTTTTGCCTTTTGGGCGCAGTACAAAAGCAGAACCCGGATCACATACGGTGTGACATCAAGGCATGGTAGAAAAGAAGAACGCTGTTTTAAAGCAGCAAACAGTGAGCTGCATACATCATTAGAGAATAGTAAGGCAAAGTTTAGAGCATTGTAAGAGGGGTGACATTTATATGCAGAAAGTCCAGGAAAACAGATGTTTACAAGCAATGGTTCAAGCCTGTAACACCTGCAAATGTGTTAGTAAAGAGTGCTGGCGGTTGTGTCTAGGGTTTATAAAGACGTGCAATATGCAGTATTCCACAAAATACATTGAATACCTTAAACTTTGGGTTTGCCTTCTCATCTGACAGGATGTGCTCGCACCAGAAACTCAGAGCAACATTTTAGTTTCCTGTACTTGAGTTGTAACCAGGCTGCTAAAAATCCCATGTCGGTGCCACGAAAACTGAAGGTGTGTCACTGAGTGTCAGGCAGAAAAGAAATCTCCCCCCCTCCCCTAAAACTCCCCCTCAGGCTCAGCCACCCACATGAGCCCCTCTGCAGACAGATTGAGAGCAGCCACCAGGGGGGCTGAACTTTGAAACTCACTTCAGATGCACAGCAGCAGCAGTCAGTCACACTGCGAGGCGACGTTGGTCAGCGTTTACTTTCTTAAACTCCCCCCCCCCTTCTTATTTCCCCTTTAATTTGTCTTTCCCGTAGATAAGTAGGAAGCCGTCTCCGACTGTTGTATCTTTGAGTTTGGATTCTTCTTATGTAACATTAAGTCGGCACAAACAACCGAGCTGAGTGCTTCGCAAATCTCATTTCAAAGTTGTTCAGTTGATCCGTGAGGCTTTTGTTCTTTCTTCAGCCGCACCATATGGGAGCTAAAGATGCGGCTTCACTTTGAAATGACAATGGCCCCAGTCATTTGATTGACAGACACTGCACCTCTTTGATTCCATGCTTCTCTGTTTGAGGTGGTAGCAGGGTAGATTTGATTCTGTGAAGTTCCTAATTAGCTAACTTGTGTTTTCGCTTTGAACGCAGATGCTCACACGATCTAGAACACATTTTTTCCAGGACCTTTTCTTAAAGACCTTTGAAGCCTCGTTACAGGTTCTGCTGGGGTTGTCATTGTTTCCATTTCCGAAGTAAAAAAAAAAAGAAAAAGATGACTTGAAGTGACCCAGTTTTGTTCTGGAAGATGTTTTACATTCAAAGAAAAGCTTCAGTGAGGGGGAAAAGAATGTCACATTGCTGGTTCTGCATCACTCCTGCAGTTATCCAGTGCTGCTGTTGTTCTGATAAGTGTGGCTGCAGGGGGTAGCCTCCCACTCAGCACGCTGAGCAACAATTCTGGATTCAACGTGGCATGCCCTGATGTGTTTGTTAGCTAAATGCTTGATTCATCAGAGGTGCAGGTCTCAACTTCCTCTGCACTCCACGAATAATGAATAAAGCTAATATTTGTTTTTTGTTTTTTTTGCTGGTTGAAGAACAGTGGGTGGGTGATCTTTGGCCTGACATGAGAGAGAAAATACACACAAACGTAGCCACACACACCTCCAAGTTTTTGAGCTGAACATGATTGTTTTGAACGGCAGAGAAGCAGCTTAAAGCGGTGTATGCGATTATGTCGATGCGAAACGGCTGACTGTAGAAATGAAGGAAAAATCAGGTTTTGGTGCATTTAACACATACGGTTAAAAATACACCACCTCTGTTTGAACTCAGCAAGGAGCAAGATTATCTCAAAATAATATATTACGTCTCGTTTTTTTCCTCTCTTTTTCCGTTCATTATTTGTTTTTCTAATGAAGGTATCAAGGTAAAGTCAGCTACTCATACTCTTTGACATGAATAAAATCCACCAGCTCAGTTTCTCTGTGACCTCTCAGAAGGGTGCACACATTGCTACTTCTTTCTTGAACAACCAATCAATGGGCGAGGAAAACAGTGCTTCTTAATGCTTACATGTAGCCTGAAATGTTCTTTGAATTTAGATTTTTAAGAGCATCCTTTTGTGTTAAGCACTAATCCATTGTTTCTGTTGCACCTTAGCAGACCTATAGGGGTTCCACTTCTTTGATTGACAGCTCCAGAAGCCTAAATGAGCTGCTTTTCCACCAGCTCATTTAATCACAGTAATTACACTCCTCACTTTAATATTTTTATAATTAGTTTTAATGATATATTTTTTCTATTGCGTTCTCATGGTCCCTCTGCCTGAAAGTATTAAATGAAAACAGATATCAATCTGACCTTTTGTTTCTTCTCATAAACTTTTTTTTTTTTGTCCCAGAAAATGTGAAGAACTCGGAGAAACAAAAAAACTTAGTCTGGCTCCAACATTTGTCAAGGGAGAAAGCTTCAGCACGAGTCCACATCCTGTTTTTTTTTTTTTTCTTTTAATACAATTTTTTGTTGGATTTGGTTTTCCTATTATATCTTTAACGCATTTTGGGATTTCGCAGGACCGTTGGTAAATCTTCCGCTGATGAGCTGCATTGACTGTGTTTGACGTACTGTAATTTATGTGTTTATTTGCATTTAGATTGAGGCGGCCACTTTTGATGATCAAGGTGATACATTCTAATACGGTCTGTTCTCCAACGGTGATTGGGTCACGACGTTCTCAGGTTGGCTCCTGATGTAAACGAGGTGTTACATATTTAATTGCGATGGTTGTCTGTTTTTAAAATATTTATAGTGTGCTCTCATAACTGTGCCAACTTTACTGTTATGGGAAAATCGGAGCGCATAATTGCATGCTCGGTACATAAAGACATGAAAAGGAAGTTGTATCTGGTCTGAGATGAGTTGACTGTAAGAACATCTTTATTTCCTGTAGGAATCATAATAAAAAAAAACTTCCCAGATTTATTTATTGGGCAGTGAGTGAGAGTATCTCTAAAAAACTAGAAATATTTGACAATTTGATGTTCTGGAGTGTTCAGGTGGTTCATTCCAAGATTCCGAGGAGGAAGAAAAATTCATTGCAATTTTTTCAATGTTTTGTAGTTTTTTCATGCTATCAACCCAGTAAGCATATAAAAACATTTCCAAGCAAATTTGAGACTTTTTTTTTTAGAAACTAAAAATTTGGACAGTTATAATGATTTAAAACTGCTGCCAGTGTTCCTAGGAATATATGTCCATGCAGATTAATCTCAAGGTCATACTGAACCACACTAGAAGAAATGACAACACATAAATGGCTGTTTTTATTCACTCAAGTATACCTCAATTTAGGGCTTTTTATCAGAATGACTTCTCTTTGTGACATAAAAAAATCATCTTTAGGACCAGCTCAAATTCTTCTTTTGTATTCACGCAAACTAGACTTGGCAGCCATTGAATATGCCCTGACCTTTGCTGAAAATCAGTTTTTTTAAAAGTTAAATCAACATCAAACGTGCTTTAAAAAGGATAAATGTGTCACTCAGACAAAATCCAGACTATGATCTGATTCAAAATCATGAGATGAGATTATAACAGCAGCGCGTACAAGAATGTTAGTTAATCCTAATGCACAAGTTTTAAAAAGGGATCAATGGACGGATCCTTCCTTTTTTTATGAATTAAAAACAACACTATAATATGTCCTACATTGTTGTTCATCAAAAATCATTTTTGCCTGATTTTAGGACTTTATTAACTTTTTTTTAAAAACTTAAAAAAGGAAAGGAAAATCCATTCAAGCATCTTTGTTCTCATGATACTGAGGACTGTTCTTTGACGGTTTTTGATGATTCTTCATAAGAATCCCTCCTCAGACAAAACAGTACTTAGAAGAAAAAGTAAGAGGGAAAAATGTATGTTACGCAAGAAAAGCAGATTATTTAAAAACCTCAAATTGAAAGGGTTACAATTTCCAACACAAACTGGGAGTGTGGGAGTAATTTTTAACTTTATTTAAAATATTCAACATTATGTTGCATGTTTTTGATTGCATACTTTTGTCCTAAAATATTAAATAACATACATATTTTTTTTATTTGTAGCCTGTGACATGAGTGTTTTTACATGACTGGGAAGCTGCACTGTATGCCTGTTATCATTGCCATTCTATAATTGTAAATGAGGACAGCACCGGCTTTGACTTTGTGTTCTCGTTTGATTCTGTTACATGTGTGCGAAACCTTTTTGAGAAAGAAAAATTGAGATTTCACACTTTGCAAGGGTCACAAATGTCTTTCTCTGTCACAGAACACTTTCTGCTACAAAGAGCACATTCACTTCGCACTTCATGTCACCTCAACCCGCCTGTCTTTCTGTGTCTCCCAGGTATGGTATCTCTCTGGCTGGGTATGCTACCTGCAGTTGGAAAAAGCAAAGGAGCAGCAAGAAACCGAGGGAAGAGAAGTGACAGAGGAGGAAAGGGAGGAATGGAAAGCTCTACAGGAGGCAGCCAGATCCTACCTGACTAATGCAAAGAAAGTAAGTTTGATCAAGATCACTTTAAAGCACTTGCATGGATTTACAGGCATCAGCATGGTCGATAAAGCTGGAACAGTGGGGGCAAAAAAAAAAAAAAAACTATTTGTCAGTCACAGATTCTGCAAGTTGTCCCGCTTAAAAAGATGAGAGAGTTCACCCCAATACATAGTGGAGGGGCTGCAGTCTGACAAAAGGTGTGGACAGGTGTCCTTTATTAACATAACGAGTTCAAACAGGTGCCATTAATACAGTTAACTAGTGGAGGAAGAAGAAGAAGAAGAGCTTCTTATTTGTTGAAGCTAAATACTTATTTTCTGCTTCATTATACAAATACATTATTTAAAAATCATTTAATTTGGTTTCTTGGACTATTTTAAATTTAACATTCTGTGTCTCTGAAGTACCAGGGATGAACGTCACAAACCTTGTACCTTTTACATGGGAACTGGTGACTGCCAAATACTTTTTGCCTCACTTTATATGTGTTTTTGTTTTGTTTTGATACACTAAAACTTTCTCTAAAACCTTCACAAAAAATGTTTCTCTCTGAGTCTCTGTCCAATCTCTGGCCAAAACATCATGGGAGGATTCTGTTGGAAAGCTTTTCTTGTAAGGAGAGTTTAAATCCGTTCACTCCATTTCCCTCCTGCTGTGAGTGTTTGTCTTTTTCCTCCTCAGCCGAGTAGCTCCACTAAATGTCTCTGCCTGTATTCTCCACCCTCCACTGGTGCTCATTGTCGGCACATTGAACATTTGTGGACCGGTGACCATCACTAGAGTGGCTTGATCACACGGAAACACGCTGAGTGAGATAAAAAAGAAATCGGGGAGAGGAAAAGCACAGTGGAGCCTCGCAGAACAGAAAAAAAACCATGCAAGAGAGCATGAACATGCAGCAACAGTAATAAACACACTTAACTACATAACATGCAAGGGGTTTTATAGCTGATGTTGGCTTAAAGTTTGAGTTGTAAAATAAGTTTTAAGTTTAAAGTTGTTTTTTAATAATTATTCATGATCCACAAATGAACTATGTTGTTGCATATAGGTTTTGTAGTTTTTAAAAAAAATTACTTTTATAAGATTTAAAGACTTAGTTTTAATGGAAAATAATTAGTAGGAAGTGGTAAAATAAGAAATGTATCCTTCCACTTGTATTTTGTTTATGTGTTATGTACGACGGAGTTTTAGGGCCACGGTGAGGAAAAAAAATTCTGGCCAACGTGGCGAGATTAAAGTCGTCATGTCGACTTTAATCTCGCCATGACGAGAAAAAACTCGACACAAAGTTTCGACAAAAAAAACTCGTCTTGTCGAGATAAAAGTCGAAATAAAGTTTCGAGATTAAAGTCGCAATGTTGCGCGCGAGAGAGAAAAAAACTCGTAAATTTACGAGATTATTGTGGAAGTGAGAATGCAGAGCAGCAGGTGAACGCCGTGCAGCAGCAGATCAGACCGACTAAACTTTGTTGAACAGGTGAGCTGAATGTTTATTGATAACGTTCCAAATGTCTGGAAGCTCATTTGTTTGATTTACAAGTTATTAAAGTTTTATTTATTGATGGTTGGTTTGCAGGATCTCTGCCTCCATACTCTGCAGCCCGATGATGAAGCCATCGGTGTCCCTGCAGCTGTTTGCTTGAATCCTTTCTTCCTCCACCAAAGACCAGATCTCTGTTTGTGTGATGCTTCCGTCTGAGGAGGAGAAGCACTTTTTGCCTTTTTCAACGTTGTAATGCTAATATAACAGGCTATTTTCATTCATCTTTGTTTTTTAATGATCAAACGGGTCGCTTCATCTGCAGGAGGGGGCGTATGTAACACTGTTTACTTCCGCATTGGTGATCGGATGACAGATTCGTGACGCAATGTGACAGATGAACTTCAGGTTATGTGAATGAAAAGGAGAATAAAGGCTGCAGCGATCCTCTACACCCAAAGGTGTCTCTGAGCTCCTTATTTTACAAATACCCGGAAAGACGGCTCCACTAACAATAATCTGATTTTGAGTCGCCAAAAGGTTCAGAATCTCTTTCTGGTGGCCATAAAACTCTGTCGTAAACTCTTAAATACAAAGCCACTAGCTCACTAACATTAGCCATAACACTGAATACTCCTAAAAGACTCAGCTTCACTGCTCTCGCGCAACATTGCGACTTTAATCTCGAAACTTTATTTCGACTTTTATCTCGACACGACGAGTTTTTTCTCGAAACTTTGTGTCGAGTTTTTTCTCGTCATGACGAGATTAAAGTCGACATGACGACTTTAATCTCGTCATGTTGGCCAGAATTTTTTTTCCTCACCGTGGCCCTAAAACTCCGTCGTAGTTATGTTATGGATCATTTGCTGAAATATTTCTATTTCTACACTTTTACCCTTTTTATTTTTTTCAATTTTACACTTAGTTTGTTCACGATCACCCTTAACAACTGTTTCTTTTATTGCTCACATTTGGTAATGCTGTCTCAATTTAAAGTAAAATAAATTACAGAAAATGTAATAAAAAATTGTTAAGTAGAGGGCACCAGATAGTAAAAAGTCAGGTCATGCTAAGTCAGTGCTTCTCAATAATTTTTTGCCAAGACGCCCCCTTGGAAAAAGAAAATGCCCCCCCCCCCCCCACACACACACCTGCGTGGTGACAATATATTACGTTAGTATCTATAAAAATTGTGTAAATATACCGAAAATTGTATCTTTTAACATAAAAAAAAAGCACAGATATGACTTTTGTTCCAGCTCATTCCTGGCCTCTTAAAACGCTTTCAAAAAGCATCTTTATTGCAAACTCAGTTTCATATGAAGACCTGTTGGCAAATCTGTCATCATAGTAGTAATAAAGAATTAATGAAGAAAAACCTCATGTTTCTGACCTAGAAAAATAAACTGCATCCCCTTCCGGAATCCGTTTTTTTAGGAGTTTTTCCTTACCGCGAAGGGAGGTCTAAGGGCAGGGATGCCAGTATAGCTCAGTCTGTTTAGTTAGTTCAATTTAGTATTATCCTATTGAATTCTACGTATTCATGATCCTTTTGATTTTATGTTTGACTTTTCAATTACCTATACGAAGCCCATCGAGACGACTGTTGTTGTAAATTTGGGCTATACAAATAAAATTGAATTGAATTGAATTGAAATTGCTGCCCTGTGTTAATATATTTTTATAAAACAACTCTGGGATCCTGGAATGACTTTGTGCATTTTATTTTATTTTTCTTATTTTTTGACAACTAAACTGGCTGCATGCTGCCCCTGTGGCATGTTTGACCTATTGCAATAAGATTTAAAGTCCGACAAACTAAGTTCATGTTGTTGCAACTGTGGCAAAACCTTAATCTGACAAAACAGCAAAAATGGGTTTAGATCTTACTTGCTGTAAAAACATAAATCAATAACTTAGAAACCCAAAGGCATGATGTACGGCACTTTTTGATCTTTATGTTCTTTTATCACCTACAGCGAATTTACCAGAAATCGGTACTGTGCATCAAAAGTGTGTAAATATCAGAAAAATAGAATTGAATTCTATTTTTCGTTCCCTCCTTTCAGTCTGTCACTTCCTCTCCCCTCTCTCACACAAACCAGCACTTATACACACACAGAGTGATGTGTTTCATTCCTTCTGTCATTCTGTCAGGGAGTAATGCCTCCATGGAGCATTGATTCATGTTAGTCTAAAATTCAATAGGCTTGTAAATCAGACAGCACAGACTGAAGGAGGGCAGCCCCCCCCCCCCCCCCCCTTATTTACTTTCCTCTTCTTTTCACCTCCCCACCCTGAACACTGCCTCTTTCCTCCTCTGCCACACCATCAGCTTCAGGGGGACAAAAATCGGGGCAATATATTGATATTTGCCCTACTGTCCAGCAGTGTATTGACAGGGCCATCTAACCAGCGTCCACCGAGCAACCTAGAAGACAAACTCCAGGTGGGCTCATAACTGCTGTGACTTTTAGAGTGGAAGAACCTTGTGAATACAGATTTGAGGTCCCGCTTTTGTGGTAAAAGTTAATAAAACAAAACAAAATAAGGAAAAAAAAATGCAATAAGAAATGGTGTGAATGAAGTTCTTGCTCGAAGAATACAAAGAGTCTAGAAAAGGTGAAGGAATTGGGCGGCGCGTCAGAGCGTGACAGGTAAACACTATTGCAGTTTCTTTGGAGAGTGAATAAAGCAACATGCACAGAATAATGTGAAAGGTAAAGGCACAAAGACCTTGAAAAGGCTAGACGGAATGAGTGGAGAATGCAGACACGCTGATGCTTTTCATTCCGCAGCTTTGCTTCCTGTTTATGCGTGCACATCTGTCCAGTGAGCGGTGAAGATTTTCCCTTCGTTTGAAGTGGAGTTTTGTTTCGGAGCATCGCTGTGTTGGTGAATTATTGAAGAAGAGTCAGTTTGCAAGTTAAATCGGGCTTCAACATGGAAATGAGGCCTCAGAGCCCAGCAGCTTGTTTTGGCACTAGTCCACGTCTCTCATTATGACTTTATTTAGAAAGTCACTGTGTCTGTGTGTGCGTGCACAGTTGTCTGTTGTAAGAGAAAAGGACACACAGGTAAGCGTAGGCTCATGTTGGGCAGATGCACATATTTGAGCATGATTAAGTATGTTCGGGAAATTGCTTTGGAGTCGTTTTTGTTTATTACGTGCTCACACCTGTGCACAAGCTGCTTTCAAGTGACGGCTCTCCAGAGGTGTGATGGGAAAGAATAAATGTATCAGGAGACAAGAAATAAAAAAAAAAGTATACAAGATGACCAAGAGGGAAAGTTGGAGAATAAATAAAAGGGGTGAGCAAGGGGAGGGGGGGGGGGGGGGGGTGAAGAAAGGGAACAAATTGGATGCAGGGTAGGAGTGTGCATGTGTGGGTGCAGAAGGTGTAGCTTGTGAATAGTGTCAAGAGTAAAATCAATAGTAAACCGGACGTGAAATGGAATTTGAGTCTCAGCCAGATTGGGTGCGATTTGCAGTGTATGCACAGAGGGCATTGTTATGTGTGTGTGGGAGTCTGTGTGTACCGGTATGTGTGCGGAAAGGCAACTTGAGTAAAGAGAGGTCAAAACGTTAGTATTTGAAGTGGCTGAAAGAGGATCCCATGAGCACAGGCTGTGGGTAATGTTAGGCGCATGGTGTGCTACTCATGTAATTTTAATGCCTTCCCTTACAACTGGAAGATCGGGATGTTTGGATGTGTGTGTGTGTGTGTGTGTGTGAGAGAAAGAAAGAGTTTGTGGTCAGCCCTCTTGAGAATTGCAGTGACCATGCACTGTTCACACTTCAGAGGTTCTAATTTCAGCCGATGTCACTGCCTCGTAAGTGGAAAAGTTTTTTTGACAGTCACGTTAAAAGATAGAAATTGTTTTCAACTTAATCGTGTAATTACGATCCTCTGAAGACGTGCGATGCGGGAGTTTTTATGTAGTCTGGAAAAAAGGGGTTACAGGGTAAGTTTAGAGGAGGCCATTATTCTGGCACTATTCTGTCACAATGTAAGACAAGTGTGCGCGCGAGCAAGCACAGGCATATAGATGAGAGCAAGAAGACAGATCTATCTCTTTGACAGGAAGGTCGTGTGGTGAGTGCCAGCCAAAGAAAGAGAGCAGAAAAAGAAAAAGCTTGCCAGAGGGAAAAGCGCTTATGAGACGAGCAGGGAGAATGACTGATTTAACAAACGAAATAAAAGAAAAGGTGAAATGAAAGAGAAGCACAGGTGTGGAGCAGAGAGGGGAACAAAGGTTCTGTGATTAGGCTTTTACCGCGTAGTCAGCCTGTCTTTTTATCAGCTTGATGAGCAGCAAAAAATGTATCATCCTCAAATGTTACGTAAGGAGAACATTAGAGTACTTTTATTATTAGAGGTTTTGTTTTCTTTTGTCTGCTCTAAAATACTGGGGGGAAAAAACCCATCGCAGGTGCTTCAAAGAAAGTTCATTGATCAGATTTCATTTATCAGAACTTTTATCAACTGCTTCGCCGCCCACTCTTATCTTTTATTTCCTATTTATGTGTATTGTTTGTGTGTCAAACTCCAAAAGCAAGAAGAAGGTGCCTTCCAGCAGCTACGCAGTGGCCGCAAACGCTTTGAGGCTTTATTCCCATCCCAGATCACCATTGTGAACTTGAAGGGAACATTATTCAGCTTTGTATGAAATTCCTCAGGTCTATTCAATGCCGTCACTGTCATTACCATGAATTCCATTTGCCAGCTCTTCTCTGTAGATGTATTTTTTCATCCCAAGTGCTGTCAAGTGGATTCATGCCACATCTTGTCACTAAATATCTGAAATTGTGGAGCCAAGAGACAAGCTCCAAGTTTCGAGTTCTTTTTAAAGTTTAAAGGATTAAATACTTCTAAAGTGAGACTTTTCTGGCATTGAGCTTTAAAGCAAACTATAAAGCATTTTTTTATTTTAGTATTAAAAAAAACCCCAAAACTCTTGCATTGTGTCTTTTTTAGTATTTCTGCTTTATAGCAATAATTCCTGTGAAGAATAACAGACTATGTGTTTACACTCTCAGCAATGTTGAGCAGTATTTTGTCAGTTTTTGCTGAAAACTTTGTGACATTTAAGAACGTTAACCACCTGTTGAATATCATAGAGATTTTTACATCAGGTTTGTTTCTGGTTATCTTCCCAAGCATTTCCTAGTAAGTTGAGAAAAATCCGAGTGCATGAATATTAAAAAAGAACAGATTATCATTCGTTCTCTGTTGTTGGTGTTTGCTTATCTTAACTTTATAATTCTGAATTCAGAACTATATTTAGTCTCCACATCTCTATAGGTGTTGCAGGTTTGTCTGTATGTATATCCATAAAAAAAAACCCACAATGTTTTATCTCAGATGAAGCAGCACATGGGGCATGATAAATTCCATCACCTTCCAAATGTTGCAGTTCCTCAAACAACGTCTGCATACTGGTTCAAAGCGGAAAACATTTCCATGGACTCCTACGCCAAATCCAATTTTACATAAGAAAAATAATAAAATTAGAAAATCCATCCACACCCTGATGGTTATTTCCCTATTTTCTAATCATGACATCAAGACTTCACAATTTGTTCCACCCACTTCAATTCTCATTCTGGTCCTGTGCATGATGTCAGATTATTGGTTGGTGGTTTTAATAAAGCTAAAATGTTTAAAGCAGAGTCGATCCAGCATAAAATAATGTGTTTTCAAATAGAAACCATTCTAATAAATCAGTGGGTCTTCCTACTTCCAATGTGTCCATATCCCAGAAGGATTGCAAAATCAATGCTTTGGACAATCTGCTCCACCTTTTCTTTTCTTTATTTTTTTAGTGAGCCATGGCTAAGATACTGTACTTCACAGAGGATCTAATTTAAATATACAAAATGATTTAGCAGTTAAAGCAGTATGAAATCACATAAACTCTATAATAAGTAAAACATGTTTCATAAACTGGTTTATTAAATGACCATATTTACTCAAAGGTGATAAATCAGACTTATTTGAAAAACAAAAGGATCAAATTACACAATGCATGATAAATGTTCACACAGTGATTCATGGAGGTTCTTTTTATTTTTTCAATTTTTTGAAGCTCTCCCAGTGTGTAACCATTCAAACGATGACAAGCTTCCCTGTTTCTTGGAGACAAGATGAACTCCATCATCTTAACGGCTGTGTGTTTGTTCTTTTTCCACAATAAAACCCGTTCTCCTATTCTTTATTGTTCATTCTATAAGTTTAACTCTGTTTAATATTCATCTTTTGCTCTTCAGCTAAGTACCACTTCTTCTATTTTTTTGTGCAAAAGTGTTTCATTCATATTTTGAAGCAGCTGAAGTCAAATTCTTGACTCTTGGTTCCTGGATATTCTCTAGCATTTGTATATAAATATGTCATATTGAAGTAGTTCAGTCTCGCTGATAGTGAGAGGCAGAGTCCAGCATTACTATTCACAGAACCCAGCCACTGTAGCAACAAAAGGAAAGCAAGCAGACACCAAGAGCAGATGTGTCCGTGCACCTCTGCATGTTCCACCGTGTGTGGGACTCATTACAGCCGTGGTCAAGTGTTCTTTGGGCCGTGACTTAGGGCTTGAAAGTGGAGCAAAGCGGACCATGAAAAAGTTTTATGATCAACCCCCCCCCGACCTCCTCCAAGGCTCCGTGAGCCATGAAAGTGAGAAGAGAAAACAGGCCGCTTTAAATGAGAAATGCTTGTGTCTTTTGGAAGCAATGCTGATCTCAGCTGCACTCATCGCAGAATGCGTAAAGAATAGCCACTATTTGTTAAACTAGCGGGAAGTATCGTAGTGAGTAATCACATTGTGCTCCGTAGACACAATGTGCTATTGATCTGTTGAAGGTATCACCTCCTACAAACACAATTTCCAAGAAGCATGCGGTGCATGTGTTTACGAACATTCTCTGCATCTATTTCATTATTTCTTTCATACAAAAGGCATGCTCTCCTCTTACCCGACACTGTGAAGCGAAGCCTTTCTGAGGATCCAGGCAGAAGCTATTCTAAAGCAGCTCTGAATTTCTGAAGCACCGAATCCAGATGCACATCACCTGGTGCTTTCAGAGTGACACAAGTCTAATGAAAAGCTTGCTGGTTCTCCAATGAGTCTGGCAGAGCCTGGTGTTACATGACCCTGCGCTTTTGCCCGGGTCAGGCTCTGCATGCCTAAAATCTAACCTGCAGAGACCACATCCACTCCTGTAAACACATTTTAACACTCCAAATGAGTTCCCATGGGGCTGCATGTCTCCTGTCAGGACCTGCTGTTGCTTAGAGACTGGTCCTCAGGCAACGCAGTCACAGTCACTTTCCTGACCTCGCTACACTTTCGGAAAGAATGATGGCACCTTGCTGCTTATTCTCCATAAACCACAGCAGCTACTTAACGGTATATATAGCAGACTAACTGGAATAATCTTCTGCAGGTCGGGGTAAAATAAATTCACTCTCAATCTTTGTGCAGTCTCCAGAGAGAGATGCTAAAATTTAAATAGCTGTATTTGTGTCCCATACTCTGTGTATTACATTTGCACGCAAACAGAAATGTTCCTGTCTTCAGTGTTAGCACCAGTGGTTTTATCACCCTGCTTTACTATGAGCTCAGTAATTACAAACAAGCAGGGAATTTTGCTGAGATAAATCAGCTGGCAGCTTTGGGAACAGTTTTTTTTTTTAATCTCCTGCTTTTACTGCATATTTCACAGTGATAATTCTGATTTTTGTGTGTGTGTGAGAGAGTAGTTCTATGTGCTCCGGGATACATTTCTCTGCATATGTGTTTTGCAACACCAAGTGGAAGATAAATGATCTTTTTTTTTTGTCTTATGCCGCTCATCTCATGCATCAAATGTGCTGATTTGCTGAATGAAAGGCTGAAAGTGTTTGGCAGCACTTTGAGAGCTGCTACAGCCTCTTTGTCACGAAGCAGAAACTGTTAAGTTATTTTAAGAAAGCCGAGCAGCACTCGTGCAGCTTCAAACCTCAGGTCTGCTCTCTTCACTGAACTCCAAACTCTTTGTGAATGCCGTTCTGTTCACTTCAGTGACACAAAGAGAAGAGCTACTGCTGAGAACTTTTCAGTATCCATACTTTATATTGCCTTACTTTTTCTCACTCCAATTATTGGTCACAGCATTTTTTGCTGAAAAAAAATCCAGCTTCTAATAAAATTTACATGTTCCCCCCTACAGTGTTTTTGAGCCTGATTTAGACTTACACCATCTGCTTTGTCTTTTTTTTTTTTTCCCATCTCATCCTCAGCTGTACAGTAAGCTGCGATGTGATGATAAGCCGATGTTGGAGCACACTGAGCAGCTGCTGGCTGAACTAGGAGGAGATATGGAGCCACAGGAAGGAGATGAAGCCTTGGATGATGACTACGAGCCCTGCAGTGATGAGGATGAGAACAATGATGCAGAAGCTCCCATGGAGCACTGAACTCACCACCTCGCCTCTTCTTATCTGTTTTCCCATCACACCTTCCAGCAGATTTTGTATGCTATCTACAGTGCCTTTCTAAATGTATTTTTTCCTTTCTTGCCACCTTATCAAAGATTAAACCGATATACACAAGTGTGGAATTAAAAGCTGCAGTCAGTCTTTCAGTCAAGTTTCTAAATGCTTTTTGATAAACAAGTGCGTACCTGAGTGATGCTTCCTCTAATCTCCTTGAAAGATAGATACAAGTGAAAGTTTTAAAGCTTTAATTCTCATCAGCAGCAAAACACCTTTGAATGATTTCACCTCTCACCCACGCATGGTTTCAACACACACGCACATGCGTGGGCGCGCACAAGCACAAAAACCGCAAAAGAAGCACATTAATGACCCTATTTGGTTCTGACAACCGCAGCATTTGTATTTTTCAAACTCAACAAGTGAAGCATCTCATTCATCTGTTTTAAAATGTACAACTGGGAAGTTTTTATGTGCTTTACATGTCATTTTTAGTGCTGAAGGTTTAAGTTCAGTGTTTTTATTGTGATGTTTCACAGTATATGTTCCAGCTTCATTTTCTCTGCTGACTCACTGCGCTGAAAAAACAGAGATTTGACATTTACTTATGCAGAGTGTCTCTCTGCTCGACTGTTCAAGTGACTTGCATAAAGCCTCTCTGAATGCAGGAACGGGCAGCAGTCTTTTTAAATGAGTTTTCAAGTAGCTCTCTTAGCATTCGCTTGCCGTTATGGACATGAAAGCACGGGTTCGTGTAACGGCGTGGCACAATAACAGACAACACTGTCAGCTCTCTCGTTTTTTTACATTTCTGCATCCAGGTGAGGAGTTTGTATATCAAAGGATTGAACTATTGGGAAGGATTTTTGAGTGTCTCAACAGAGACTCAACTGTGTTTTTTTTCTGTTTTTACTTTTGTGGTAAGAACACAGTTACAGCATATCAGTTTATTGGTTAATTTTACTTTTATAAATGAAATTAGTTGAAATCTGAACAACAGACAGCTATGCAAGTCCAGGAGGAATAATATTTAAATTACAGTTTGTTTTTTTCAATCATCCATCATAACTTCAGTAGGTTTTTATTTCAAGCTTAGACACTTAAACGATATCTATGTTATGGAGTAAATAAACATTATATTCTAAGATTGAAAAAAAGTTTAGTGGAACATGTCAGATCTCCACAGTAGATTTTATTTCAAGGTCTTAATAATTAAAGAACTGTTCATAAAGCAATGTGAAAGTAAAAAAAATAAAGAACATGTTGGGATTTTCTAAACTTAAAAGCTGTCTATTCATTTCTCTTAGAAAGAGGTAACCAGTGTCCAGTTTGAATCTGTTTTAAGCTGCTATTTTTATTCTCTAAATGTCCTTCTACTATTTCTATTATTTTTCCATTAAAAAATCCTGTAAGAAAAGTTTGAAAAGTTTTACAGCCTTTGTTAAAGTCTGAATTTAGCTGTTCAAAAGCTAAAAAAAACGTATATTTCTTAAAATACAGACACAAATAATAAAGGCCACATTTTTTTTAGCAGTTCTGACAATAAGGTGAACTTTCTAAGTCAACAGAAAAAAATCAACTAGCGTTGATAATTATTAGATAATTATTAACAATTATCTCCCGCAGAAAGACTGGTAACCTGTCCAGGATGTCCCCTGCCTTCGTCCACAAGTGGCCGGGATAGGCTCTGGAGGCCCGTAATCCCGAAGGGGAAGAAAAAAACGGAAAAAAAAGAAGAAAAAACTATTTTTTTCTGCAGGAGATTTGATTTTGCTGTACGTGAATCTGGCTCATTCTTTTGTGGTGCATCAGGTCATCAAGCCTTGTTGTTTGTTATATTGGGTCTTGGAGGAAGGTAGAAAAGCGCTATATAAGTATTTACCATTTGAGGATGTTGGAGAAGTACAGAAAGTGTTAGAAGGAGCTGCGTTGTATCTTTGTAGATATAGAGAAAACCTATAGGTTAGAGAGAGTAGAGCTGTGGTTTGTATGAGGAAATCTGGAGTGGTAGAGAAGTACATCAGAGTCACACAGGACATGAATGAGAGAGCTGTAAGACAGTGGAGAGATATGCTGTAGGTGTAATAGAGGAGTTCACGGTGGAGGTGAGCCCCTTTTTGTTTGCTGTGGTGATAGACAGATGAGGTAAGACGGGAATCGCCAGGGACCATGCTGTTTGCAAATGATGTGATCTGTAGTGAGCGCAGAGAGCAGGTGGACGAACATCTAGAGAGGTGGAGGCTTACTTTGGACAAGAGAGGAATGATGGTTGGCTGAAGCAAGATGCAGTATCTGTATGTAACTGAGAGGAACTGAAGTGGAACAGTGAAGGTTACAGGGAGCAGAGGTGAAGAAGGTGGAGGAAGGTCAACAGTCCAGAGCAACAGAGTGTGGAGAAAAAGGTGAACCGGTTTGTACAGGTGGAGGAAGGTTTCAGCTGTGATGTGTGACAAAATAATATCAGCAAGAATGAAGGGAAATGGGTTGAAGACAGTGGTGAAAACAGCTTAGCTTAGAAACAGTGGTTCTGAGAAAAAAAAAAAACAGGACACAGAGCTGGAAGAGCTGAAGATCGTGAGGTTTTCTTTGGGAGTGACGAGAATAGATTAGATTATGCTGGTAAAAGGATTCAGACATTTGAGGTGTCTGGAAGGAGGCCTAAAAAGATGCTCAAAGAGGAGGTTCATAAATGAAGTCCATGAGGACATTAGGCTGGTTGCTGTGAGTGAGGAGGATGCAGAGTTTACATGACGCTGTGATGACCACAAAGGTTCCACAAAACAAAGAAGTTTTTAAAGTATTGCCATGTGTTTGAATGTTTAATTATTATTTTTTTTGGTCATGCCCTGGGGCCCTTAAGGTCTCCACGTGCAAAGGTCAAATACGCAGAAAAAGATGCTCTCATTTGTTCTGATTTTTAAATTGACGGTGTTTGAAACTTAGCAAACAGAATTTGATACGTTTGAGGGCTAAAAAACAAACAAACCATAATAAGCAATACATTTCACAACATCACAGACATGACTCACACATTCAACACATTTGTGCACTGATGCTTTTATTTTCATCACCACTAGGTAAGTTATTAATTCATATAATAAAGCGGGAATGACTGAAGACATTTTCCAAATGGGCTATAATTCAAAACATCATATTGCAATTAATGACTGAGGAGGCAGAGCTATAAATCTGAAGGAGCAAGAGTGCGACGCACAGAAATGAGTAGCAGTGAAGGAAGGAAAACATGCACACTTATGTGATTTCAAGTCTTTTCTTTAATGTGTCACAAAGCAAATACGTAAACCACACAATATTTTTAACGATGTTTATCTGGGGTAAATTGGGCTGGGCTGAAAATCGAAGCCCATTGCCACCCTTCACAAAAAGGCTAAATAAAGAAACTCAAATCTACTTGTCCGTGAGTTATGTTCCAATAAAGTGGAGAGTAATAGAAGATGTGGAATGTTTCCTATTTGTGGTAACTGTGTCCCACTGTTTCTGCATTTCCAGACATGTGTTCCCCAAAATGGCAATAATCTTGTCTCAGCTGAGACTTTTCAAGTAAAGTTATTGCATTTTTTATCTTTCTCCATTGACATTTCCATTGTCTGTTTTCTGATTGGCCAGGGAAAGCTGCTTATGAATGTTGGCATGTGCATATCTCATTAACATGTACCTTCTATGAATCCATGAAAGCAAGGCGTTAGAGGAGAACATCACATGTGCATTTTTACACAGATAATCACTGGATGGGATTCAGAAAGAGACGTCTATGTGCACATTTTTGGATAAGCATAAACCATGTTTTATGCTGAATGTCATGCACAATTTTATCCTTACGACACCTTTTATCAAACTTAAGCTATTTATTCACGAATTAATTGGAAAATATATACATATCCATACATCCACTCACACTTGTAAATGATTTAGTTATAATTACGCTTAATCACAAATTGTAATATTAGCTATTGTGCACACAGTGCACAACATTGAAACCAATAAATATGAAGTTTGCCAAAAGGAGTTTATCTACTTGAAAGGGAGTGGGAGGAAGTGAACTAAAATAACATATAATTCAATCCCACATAGGATTTTTTATAGATATCCAGACTTTTTTTCTTCATAATAAATACTATTAGATATCATTTTTTTAAACAAAGAAGCCACATTTGATGTCGTGCTGAATTTACTGTTTTTCCAAAAGGGTAAACGTCCCTCTCAGTGGTGAGGACGAAAAACAAAGACAAAGTGACATAATAGAAAATGTTGCTTCATGTCAAATCAAATCGAATGAAATCAAAAATGACTTCCAGGTTTTGTAAACAATGTTATTGTGTTTTCTGTAGTAAACCCACTAATGGCAGACCAGTTTTTTTTTATTATTTTGTTACACAAAATGCTTTAAAGCTTTAGAAAAATATGTTTTTTTGACATTCAGGTTCTTATTGATTTGTTTTTTTCTCTTCATGTCGGCTTTTGGCCAGAGAGAAGCCATGTGAGGTAGCGCTGCTCTCTGCAGCACACAACCATTCAATTAAGTATTTCTTAAGGCTGATCCCTGTTAACAATCAGAACCCACTGCAGGCATCTGCTCCCATGCAGCAGCTTTGAAAAATGTCATAACTGGTACGCCGGGACCTTATCTAAGATTTGGCAGCAGATAGGGGCACGGTTACATGTGGAGAGGCCTGTTCAGAGATACGGGGGATCTGATACTGTGATGTGATCCTGTTAAAGGAGTATAAAATGTGTCTCAGATGAAAAAAGATAGATAAAAAAGCATGTTTGTTTCTAATGTGATGTGATGTTTTATTATTCGTGGATGGAGCTTTGCTCAAAAATATTCATGTCTGTGCAGTTTAGTGTATGGTAATGCACTAGTAAAGGCCTTAAGAAATGAATACCTGAAGCGATTCTGTCGTTTGGCATTTTGCTTTTTTAATAAAATGGGCTTGTGTGATATTTTTGTGCTTCTGTGTGTGTGTGTGGCTCATCTGCAGTGCTGCGGGATTAATGACTCCAGGGGGGAGTGAACACTGGCGGTCAAACCTCTGTGGTTATTCTGAGCTGACCCAGTGTGAGTGGACACAAAGCCTCAGGTGTATTCAAAATCCTTGGCTATTGTTTCACCTGTGCATCAGCCTCAGCGCTGCAGGAACATTAGCACCTGCTGGGAGAAGGGGGGAGAGTGCTCTTTGCACACAAGGGCACACATTGAATCAGGAAAAGGACATTGGCTGTTTTCCTGCATGCACTCCAGCTCTGACTGGAAATTGCTCTCTGAAAGACCAAACAAAAAAGGCTTTTTGAAAGTCTAAGCATACATCTGTAATTTAGGTGATAAATCACAGTCTTAGAAGGTATCAGCCCTCTGAAATATTCCATAAGCAAAATAAGGGAAAACAAGTGTAAATGTGTGCATGGCTAAAGCCTAAAGTGCAGTCAAACATTAAACAAATTTGTATTTTTTTAACCTTTGGGCTATGTCAGGGCTATCTTTAGAGGCCCTAGCAGCATGTGCTCAGACTCTAGGGAAACCAGCCCATAATTAGTGTATGCTGCTATGTGTTTTTTAATAAAAGGTGGTAATGAGATGAGGGGAAGGGAGAGTAATCTTAGATTAAAAGCTTAAGAATGCATGTGTTGTCATAACTACTCCCTGATTGGGCCTTAATCATTGACACACAGTCCTATATGCATAAACATGCCCACACATCATGGCAATCACCAGTTGTCTAAGATGACTTTACTGTACTCAGCTTTTTTTAATTAACTACAAGGTTAAACTGTGCTTTTCTACAAAGTGATCAAGAGGAAATTATTAGAACATGGGGAGTTTAATGAAACCAGATATTAGAGCAGCTTATATCAATGGACTTTTTCTTTGCAGCCAGTCTCAGGGGTGCAAAATCACTTGTTGGTCCAAAAAAAAAATGTAATACGCTTCTAAGCCAAGGATGCTTGGAGGATAGAGAGGTTTATGGATACTATAGTGATGCTGCATACAAGCCTGGAACAGCAAGATAAGTGCAGATAAAAAGGACAAAGAAGGCAGAGGATAAAATTGACTCCTCTGGCATGTGGATTGACAGGAGCTCAGTGTAACCCATCTTCTGTTTTCTGAGTCGTGACCACGCGTTTAAACTGAATTAAGAGCATAATTGAATGATGGTTATCTAACTCAAAGGTTTTCCTGACAGCCACCACAAGAAGCCCTGACTCAAATTATCTTTATCCTGTGCAGTGAATCTATAACCTGTACTAAATGTATTTTTAACAGATTCAGCATGTCTGGTCCTACGAAAAGCTCAGCAGTTGTTTAAGTTGACACGGCAGATTCATACTTACTCTTTTTGTGGAGCTTAATGCAATCATTTGGAGGAGAGGCAGCTTGTTTGAGAGGATGTTATTGAAATCTTTTATTTTCTTTTAATGGATCAATGCAGCAGAAAGGTCACTGCCCGTCACGTGATTCAGTTGACTTTATATGAGACAATTATTCAGGAAAATTGTGTTAAACTTTATGCTCCCCCTCATTTGAGTTTGTTTTCTGTTCAACAAACCTATTTGATCTCATAATTATCTCTCAGAAAATACAAGCAGATCATTGATTGCTTTCATTCTTTTTGCTAATAAAGTTTTTTTTAGTTGATCTGCTGCTGCTATTGGAGAAGGAAGGAGTGTGTCCCTGCATCTACGCTCACTCACAGCTTTGCTTGTTTTTTTTTGCACTGTGTGCACACATTGTAATGGCAACATATGTCTCCCAGAGATAACAAAACTGGGGAATTATCCCTGCTGTCCTATACAGCTGAGCATCGCATCTCTCCTTTGCACCCTCCCCCTCTATCCCCTAAAATCTTCCCTGTTACACCTTGTATGTGTGTGCAAATGAGCATAAGCAATGTGCTGACAGTGTCATGTCTTCTGGGGTCAATGCCAAGTTTAAGAATATCACCAAGGGCAATACTTCCTCCAATCCTAAAATCCGCTGTAGAAAAGAATATACATCATACCACAAACAAGCCTCAACGACTGAGCCGAAAATAAAGAGCGGGGCGGTGCTCTGTCGGACCAAGGTGCCTTTTTTTTGGCAAAGAACTCTTCAGTGATACATCGTTTTGATGTAAAAGCTCTAAACAGCCTGAATCCAATTACTTCTCCATATATTGCACCTGCAGCGACAGCAGTGTCTCTTGACGCATCAGTGGTGACAGATTACTCTTTGAACTGTACTTTTAGGTGAGTTCAGCTCACAAAAGTTAACAAGGTGATGCATCAAAATCACAGCAGATGCAGCATGCCGTTAGATAAAATGACATGAAGAAGTTGCCTCGCTGTTTGGCTAATGCAGACTGGGTTTTCAGCTGTGCCACTGCGTTACTCCAATCTTGAGTTGTTCAGTTCTTTTTGAACTTTATTTTAACACCTACAGCTAAAGGGGGTTTTGGTAAAAATGAGGTAAATAGGAGTTGAATGGTATGCTTCAAGGTTTTGAAAACTTGACGGAAGTTTTAATGAGTGTCCTTATAAGTGAAACATCAACTAAAAAGGGAAAGAGTTACTATACCTGGTTCTGAATAAATGACATGAAGGAGGAGAGATGTCCACAATAAAGTAAAAATAAAAAAAGGTGCAGCGGGAAAAGATTATTGTATTATATTGAAATCTTTCATTTTGAGACTTTTAATTAGGTTAATGAAAAATGTTTGTTTTTGGCTCAATTCTATTGATTTTCTACAATGCACTAATCAAATATGGTGCCAGTAGAGGGGATCCTGTGAAAGCATTGAGTTCTTACCCTTTTTTTTTGGTGACTGAGTGCCAGCTTTAGTTTTTATTCCTCATTAGTTCTCAGAAGCGGATTGACTGAAGAAACTGCTTCCTCTCGATCATAAATCAAGGCACACTCCAGTGGGCGCACACTCAGCAGCAAAAACATGAACACACCAGGGGGCAAGTCTCAGGGCTTAGGTAATGGTTTAATCAGTCACTGACAGAAAGTACAGCGATATTGTGATTACTAATTTCCACATGACCACAGCACGAATAGATAGCCCAGTGTGTCTGTGAGAAAGGGAGACTTGAAATCCTATCGAATGTTACAGTAAAGTTCTTTTTAAAATACAACCCCCCATCCTTAATTCATTTTTTCCTTTTTCATTTTCTCTGTGGTTGAGATGGAAAGTCTTCAAATAAGATGAAAGATAAAAAAGGGGTGGTTTTGGTAATTTACTGTCATCCACCTGGATATCAGTTTTGCAAGAATGACAAAAAAAACAAAATGATTTTTGTCTGATTTGAAAAAAATGAAGAATGAAGAGAGCAGCAGGTCATGTGTGTGTCAGAGAATGAGAGGTAGAGATAGAGGAGTTTGATGCTGTAACAGCTGCTAATTATTGCTGTTCTATATTTCAGAGAGTCTGTTTGATCTCTGGTCCTGGGGAGAAAGATACAGATCCCATATTTCTGCCAAATTTAAACTCGCACACAAGCTAAAGGGTCACAAGCAGTATAGACAGACTTGCACTGTAATTATTGAGTCGTTGCTAAAGCTTACTTATATTTCTATCCAGAACCATCAGCACATGGAGCATGCATCTTGTGTCTGAATTAATGTCAAACCCCTGCTGTAACCTCCCCCTCCCTCTCTGCATGTTCTGGGTTTTGTCCACTTGTATCACAGAGGGCAAATCAATCCAATTTCTCAAAGCACTCTGGGTAGTCTGACTCCATAGACCATCTGGATGTGGCTCTGTTCTCTTCTGTGTTCCGTTCCCTTAGAGCCCGCCGCTGCAGCTTTCAACTGTTTGGGAAACAGCTTTACTAGCCTTGAATGCATAGCAACAGTTACCATCATTCATAACCCCGGCAAGACATGCAAGAAAGAAGCCATCCATTTTATTAATTATACAAATAGGCTGTTTTCATTCTAACCACTTATCTGTGTTTTTATTTCTTGAAACAACTTGAAAGGGGGTCAAAGTAATGAAAGTTTTTGGACAAAATGACTCAGATTTTGTAATGAAAGGTCCAACATTGCATAAAAGTAAAGAAATTGGAAAGGCATAACAATTTTTTATGCATAAAGCAGCAAAAAAAACCAAACTTTATTCCCCTAGTTTTTTATTCAAAGGTATACTTTTTTTGGTATTTTTTTGTGCTTGTTGAAAGATTAGGCACTTCACAAACATTTGCAGTGAATACCAGTGCTATGGCGGGATCAAACTTTTGTTTACACCGTATTTAGAAGCAAAAACATTTACAGACTAGGATTTTTAATAATACTACGCCTCATTTTTAAAGGCGTTAGCCACAAATTATCAACGTCTTACTCAAACGTTGCTGTAACACTTTGCGTGATCCACAATACTTCAACCAGAAAAAAACACATTAAAGCTCATTTATTCTCATTCAGGCTTTAATGCAACACATCGAATGAATTGAATGGTGCCTCAGCAGCGGATTTGTTTAGGTTTCTAAAAAAACTGAAACCTGTGAAAAAATATTTCATCACAGAAACCACATGTTGTCAAAATCAATATACAAACAGTTGTGGTTAAATACATATTTTAATGTTTCCAGTCAGTTTTCTCACCACAGGCTTTTTACATGTACAATAAAAGAGCAGGATAGTTTTTTTGTCTGTTTGTTTTGCTTGAGTCACACATGGAAAGAAGCTGCTGTTCCTTCTAATGTGATATGGGGTCTGTTCAGAAATACTCTTATTTTTTACAAACATGTTCCTATGCAATTAAGGTAAAAATGGCTTTTTTAGCCCCTTTGGCCTCTGGTACATTACTTATTAGTCTGCTAAAAGTTACACCAACTCAGCTGACCTGCATGAAATGGAGATGAGGGGCGAGTATTGTTACTTTCTCTTGTTGCTCTGTCCCTGGCTTGAAGGCTTCTTCAAACAGCAGCTGGCCTGTCTGTGGCTTTAAAAGAAAGAGACAGGTTAACACCGCTCAGTTTGTCTTTGAATACCAGGTGTACGTTTCCCATTATTTTGGCCCGAAATGAGGACTGATGGAAAACAGAGAGGATCAAAGTCTGTTTCCTTGCTTGTCATCTCCAGCGCAGCACAGCTCGCGCTAAATATTTTCGTTTGAAAACAGTCAAAAAGCACTGACACAACCTTGTTTAAAAAAAAAAAACTGTCTCTCTTGTGAACCATTTCATTTTGTTTTGTCTGTGATCAGCATTGCCAGGAAAGATTAATTAATGTGGAAGGCACTCTGAAAGAAATCATATCGCCTTCTGCTGAAACCTCCCCGGCCACGATCTGTCCATGAAAGGCTGCGGGTTCAGCGGCTGAAGGCCTACAGGGAAGAGCGGGGTGAGCGCCGACGTGTGGAAAACCGGGGATTGGTGAGGGAAAGAGAAGGGGTGATGTGAGAGCAGGAGGGAGGGAAACAGGGAAGAGATGGAGAGGGGAGGGAGGGCAAAGGGATTTGGGACAGAAGGAGGGTGAGGTGGCAGATGTGGATGGAAAGCAGGAGAGAGGGAAGAGCTGGAAGCGGAGGACGAGTGCAGGGGCATGGAGAGAGCTGCGTGTTGGAAAATGACATGATGCAGATTGGAGATTGGTGGTAGAGGGGGGAGGTTAGGGACTTCCAGAGCCATTGATTGTGTGATGTTCTCTTGTGGGCTCAAGTGTGGGGCGGGGAGACTGTTATGGAGAGCATGGTGAACATGTCTTTCCATTGATTCTTTATGCAACAACTGATCTGGCTTTGCAGGGACCTGCAAACCTGCAGAATAGTAGTGGTCGCCCAATGGCTCAAAGTTGGGGGTAGAGTCCATCTGTAGGTGTGCATCTCCACTCTCGTGTTCTGTTTCCAAGACTTTCTGCATGTGCTCTCTTGCCTGTTCCTGTAACAGACGATATTTGTCCATCTCTGCAGCCGAAAAGCTAATTGGTTGAGCGGTCTCTCCACCTGTCCGCTTGTCACAGGTCCTAATCTGCTTCACAGGATTTGGCAAAGTGCTGGGATCTGGATCATCCAAGGCATGTGTTGAACGGTCAAAAGTTGTGCCGAGATCCTCTTGCTGGCTCTCGCCTTTCTGCCTGTCGTGACTTTTCTCCAACAGTCCTTTGATTCCTCTCGCCTTTCTCTGTATTGCCGGAAGTTTTCCGATAAGAGGGAAAACCAATATTCTCGCAGGCTTTTGGGCCAGAGTCTTAGTGGGACACAGGGCTGTCAGAGTTTTGTCTGAGCTGCCTGGTGTGACATGGGTGCTGAGCTGAGGGGAGCAGTCTGGTTGTGAATTCCTTTCTTTGAGCTTTGGGGAGCTGCTTTCACAGTGTTTCATTGTCAGGTTGGAATTTTTTGGAGACGATGCACGGATAGGGGACTGAGATGAGATGCAGGGAAGGGCATATGAGGAGGATAAGGGGCTGCTGTGCTTTTTTTCAGCAGAGTGTGAGGACATCCTGCATGAGCTGATCCTCACCCCATTCATACTGTCCACCGAAAAAGTGCTGCTCCTGCTCCATTCACTGCTCAGCTCAGATGTGTTGGTGCTACTGCATGGGCTGCAGGAGCGTGGGCTTTGGCTGATCTGAGTCCTGATCACACTCTGATGGCGACGTCTCTTTCTCCAGCTTTCATGACTCGAAAACGGTTTTAAACTGGACTTTCTGGTGACTGTGCATCGCCACATGCTGCATGGACTTTCCCTGCTTTCTGTGCTCCTCCTGGACCCTGAAAGGGACCTGTATGTGCCCCTGTCCTCCCAGTTGTCACTGCTGCCCCATGTCCACCTGTCCATGCTCCTTCTGTCCCAGTCTAAATCTTCTGTGCTATAGTTTCTGCATGTCCTACGCCAGCTGTCAGGACTAGGAGTAAATGTTTCCACATTATCCCACTCTATTGAACTGTTTTTTAGGCTCCAGGCAGTCCTTGACTTACCTTCCTCATCATCATCTTCACAGCTCCCCCTCATCCACTCCCACTGCCCTGTATCTGAAATCAGGTCTCTGTCTCTGTAGCCTGAATGTCCTGCTATTTCCCTTCCCCTGTCCTCCCAGACTTCACAGTTCCTCTTATTATGAATGAATGTCCTGTCCCCATGGAGAACTTTTCTCCTTTTTGGTGGGCTGCTACCACAGCTGTTGTCAGGGTAACAGCAGTCAATGAAACTCCTGGGGTTGCTATGGTGACCCCTTTCCCAAAACGGCTTTGAGTTACAACCTGGTGAAAAGGAGTGCGAGGAGAAGTGAGACCGCCAGGGAAAAGTCCCCCCATCTCCTTCTGTATTTCCCACCCCCTTATTACCCCTGTTTGCTGCGTGTCTGCTGAGTTGAGAGTGGATGCCGGAGCGCTCTGCCTGCGCTCTGCCTTGCTGTGACTTGAATTCAGTGTTGTGGTTCCTATGAGGCCTCCGCTTCCTGACAGAGACAGATACTGGCTCAGCCTCACATCTCCCCGGGAGACAGTGGCTCCATGCTACAGCCACCCTCCTCATCCTCTTTTCTCTTTGCCTCCTTCTCTTTCCGGAGCTTCCCCCAGTTTCTTCTCTGCTCTGTAATCCAGCAGAAACTGCAGAGACAACACTTCTAACTTTGCACTTTACCGACTGCTGCTTCTTTGAAGCCTTTCTCCCCTCAGTCTGCTTTGTCTTTCTCAGTTTGTGCTTCTTGGTGTGTTTTTTCCTCCTTCTGGGCGACACTTTTGGGACACACACGCATGGCATTGGAGTGTTGGCACACTTGCTCATTGTCTCACTCCTGTAATCACACCTGGATGGGCTGATGCATGTCCCCTGCGTGGCCAGCTGGGTGACAGATTCTAATTTACAGCTCAGGGCTGTGATGGCTCTCCTCCTGATCCTTTTTTCATCCTTTAGTCTGCCTCCCAGAGGATTTGTGGAGTTTGTACCAGAGCTGTCAGTCTGAGTGGGGTCAAATGGATGGAAAGCTGCCCTCTCACAGTTCCCCTCGCTTGTTCTGCATTCTCTTTCATCACCACATTGTGGTCTTGTAACTAAGCATGCAAGGCATTTGTTTTTAAGGATCAGATGTGCTTCTGGCTGCTCATCGATGTTCTCTTCCTGATTATAAATCTTATTATTTTCTTGTTCGTGTGCACCCTGCTCATGTCTTGCCTTCGTTTGCAAATGGGAATGAGCATGTGGTGCAGGAGCAGCTGGTAGACAGGGATTTGATTCATCTGAAAAAGCCCCCAATTGATTTTGTTGTGACTCTTGTAGTTCCTCTGTGAGTTTCTCAGGTGGATGCAGGTTCATGCAGAGCGGGTTGCAGCTGTAAGAGACGTGCGGCTGAGATTTGGTGAATTTAAGCAAACTGACAGGCCATCTCAGATGAGTTGAATCATCTTTCCCCAGAACAGACACAAACGAACTCTCCTCCCTCTTAGTCTGTGCTCCTTGTTTTCTCCCAGCCTCAATTTCTTTGTGGTTTATGTCCATGCGGCCCAACGGCGTGTCCCACACAGTCACTTCTGTCTGTAATTTTGTGTCACGGATCTGATTGTCAAATGCAGTTCTGGAAAAAGGGAAACTGTCTTCCTCTTTGTCTGTCTTCTCCATCAGGTCTCTCATCCCCCCTTCTGGGACAGGCTGAATGTCACGAAGTGAGACACAATTAGATCTCGACTGGTCCTTCTTTGCACTCACACTGCGTTTCCTTTCATCAGCCTCCCCAATTTCCCTGTCGATATCTTCCATTATCTCTTTTATTCTTTCTTTTATTTGCTCTCGCTTCTCCCTCTCTTCTTCCTCCAGGTCGGAGAAGACAGAGGCAGAAGGCTCCAGTCGGGGCCCTCTGCGTGAAAAGCAGAAGGATACTCCAAGCCTGCCTCCCACTTTCCCTTGTGTAGGGAGAGGCAGCTTGGGACACAAGCTGTGGGAAGACTGGCTCTGCACTGCAGGAGGGCTTGTATCAGCAGTGGAAGTGATCAGCGGGGACTCGGCTGCAGCAATAGGTTTTTGGAAAAGAGGTCGGCATGAAACTTCTGACTGAATGCTTTGAGTCCTGTGTTGAGAAGCAAAGGTTTGTTGTGTGAAGCGAAAGTTTTCAGGTTTTTCCTCAGGACCTTGGTCCTCTTGCTGTCGCAACTCACACGCCTTTTTTGGGATTCTGCAAAAAAGAAATAAATAGATAACGTAAGACAAGGCTTCACATTTCCATAACAATTTTGTCTTGACTCTGTCGTTTTTTCAAGCTCCTCCTCACTTGTCTTGTAACCTAAAGTGCTGTATTTGCTGACTTTTAGTGTTTAATGGGAAATCCAAGAAGCCATGAAATTACCAAGTGTTATAATCGCTCCTTCTGGAGTCAAACAGGTTTGAGATGCATGTCAGAGAGAGTAGTGAAGAGGAACCTAAACAGCCTGACACTAAGTTATCTCAAATTAATTTATAGTCTGGACAACTAGTCCTGTTTGTGACCCAGAACAGTTTATTTAAAAAAGTTTATTTAAAATACATTCTTCAAACTATTAAAACAAATAAATTAAGAAGGGTTATCCTGATCAAACTTTCCTTTTTACTGTTTCTATTTTTTGCATGACTTTACTTAGAAATGATATTCTAGGATTAAGTCATTGTTTTTCGCCACTTTTGGCACTGATTTTTATGCGTTGTTGGGTAAAGGTCGCACAAGCATTGTAGCTATAGAGCATTCTGTGATATGATACAACAAAAATCAATACTTCATTCTCGTTTCGTCGCTGCCTGCCTTGCTTCTTTGACTAAAGCTATAAAAATAATAAGGCAAAAGATTTTGTATATTCCAAGGTCTGAGAAGCATTTATGTACCGATTTTTATTCATTTATTAAGGTTTTACATTTTAAAAACACTTTCAAAACTTATTGTCTTTTTTATTGATTATTTTGAAAGACGCACACCTTTTTATTTTATTTTATAAAATTCAAATTCAAAGTGTAGCAATAACCCCACCCCCACCCCATTAGCATTACTTTCATTTAAAATTTAACGTGAAGGTTTCTAAAAGTCTTGCGCTTGGAACATTCTTGGTTTAAAAAAAACGATAACAAGAGTTCAGACATAATTGTGATATGCCTTCATAAATAAATCCTTTAAACTTTGCATATAGTTCAGTGAAGCTTCGTCTGGTTTAATTTAAAAAATGTTCACATTGTTTTGACATAGTCTTCCTTTCTTTGTTACGAAACATGAAAACAGTTTGATCTTTATTTTTCTGATTTTTGTGGCAAGAAAATGACAACATTTACCACTTGGAATTGAGTTCATAAGTTCAGGTTCACTGTGAAATTATTGTGCAATTTAATCAAAATATATCAGTAAAAAATAAGCTGGGGTTGTACTAAAAAGACAGAAATCAAGCATTGCCACAAAAAGAAAACTGTGTAAAGATAAGTAAATAGAGCAAATTGTAAAAAGATTTAAACATGTCCTGGAATACTAATGGTTAATGTGCTCAAATGATGAAGAAAAAAGAAACAAAGAAGGGAAAAAAGAAAAGGCTTTTATTTATGCTATTCACGTTTTGCCACCTGATTATAAGAGTACGCATTTAATTGCAAAGGAAATAGGAGCAATCAAAAGTATTGCATGATGTAATGCTTTTTTAAATTTGTTTTGATTGCCTAAGAAGCACAAAACGAATTAGCCAAATTTCGTTTAGCAGCTTTTGTTGTCTTATTTTGTTGATCTAACCCATTTTTAATGTTGGCTCTATTTTACCTGCACTCTGTAATCATCTGCTCTCAGTGTGTCAGCCAGAATGTGTCTTTATCCTCTATTTACTTCACCTGTGACCTATCTAGGCCAACAGAGTGCTCTCACATCTGTGCTTGCATCCATCAAATCTAAGAAATGTTGACTGAATGTGACGCACTCTAACCCTCCCTGGACTCCTGCCACTGGTTTCATCGCACACACACACAAACTCCAGCAGACACGCACACACACTCCTCCCACTCACCTCTGGGTTTCTTGCTGCAGTTGTGCGAGCTGGTGCAGACGCCTGAGAGCCTTCTCCTCTTTGCGCTGGTCCTTCCAAGATTTTGAGGCCACATTGCGAACAAACTCTCTGTGCTGGAGCTCTTTCAGTCTCTGCAGGAAGTTGACATTTGAGCAGAGGAGGTGTTAAGAATGGAGGGGCAATATAGGATAAAGATGGCAGGGGGTGGGTGGGTAGGGGGGGGATGCAAGTGTGAAACAAAGAGGGATGGATAAGTAAAAGATTAATTTCAAGAAGCTCTCTGCAAGCAGCTGTCTTTCAAAGTATCAGCGAGGAGTGTTTGCAGATGCGTTTCAAAGCTCATGTTGAATTTACTTCATTCAGGCTGAAATGAAGGGCCCCCTCCTGCACACAGCATGACACCAAACAAAACCAAGCTAAAAAAGAAAAGCGGCTGACTCACATGGAATGAGTGATTTAATGACGGCACCGCTGTTCCCCAACTGTTGTAGTGACATTATCATCTTTAAAAGTTTTCATTCAGCACAGTTGTGCAACTCTGACTTAGAAATGAAACAACCAGCTCTTCAGCTGTTGACGTAGTTCCTCTCATTTAAAGTGTTCACTCATTCATTCATCTTCTTCCGCTTTGTCCCTTTTGGGGTCATGGGGCTACCAGAGCCTACCCTGGTCACTTGTTGGCAAAGGCAGGGGACATCCTGGACAGGTCACAAGTCAGTTGCAGGGCCGCATATCACACATCCACTCACCCTTACATTCACACCTATGGACAATTTATAGTTGCCAATTGACCTATGAAGCATGTTTTTGGACATGTGGGAGGAAGCCAGAGACCCTGGAGAAAACCCATGGGTACACGGGGAGAACATTCAAACTCCACACAGAAAGGTCCCCCATTGATGTTCTGTTTCAGCTCCCCCAGCCAGGACTTGAACTGGGGACCTTCTTGCTGTGAGGCAAGAGCGCTAACCACTGCGCCACCTGCAGTTCACTCATTCATTTCTTTTTATGCACTGAAAAAAACCTTTCCCTTTTTAATTGGCTGTGCTCTATCGTTTCAAAATACAGCAATACAAAATGTAAAAGATTGATGTTAGAAAACTATGTTAAACACCCACTCTAATGAAAATTGTGTTTTTAACATTTTATTGTGACTTTTTTCTGATGATGGAGGACACATTTGAGGAAAATTATGTTTAAAATTCAAAATTGAAGACATACTGAACAAGCATGGCTACCACAGCATCTTGCAGTGGCATGCTATTCCATCCGGTTTGCGTTTAGTTGGACCATCATTTCTTTTTCAACAGGACAATGACCCCAAACACACCTCCAGGCTGTGTAAAGGCTATTTGACCAAGAAGGAGAGTGATGGGGGGCTGCGCCAGATGACCTGGCCTCCCTAGTCACTGGACCTGAACCCAATCAAGATGGTTTGACGTGAGCTGGACCGCAGAGTGAAGGCAAAAGGGCCAACAAGTGCTAAGCATCTCTGGGAACTCCTCCAAGACTGTTGGAAGACCATTTCAGGTGACTACCTCTTGAAGCTCATCAAGAGAATGCCAAGAGTGTTCAAAGCAATAATCAAAGCAGAAGGTGGCTACTTTGAAGAACTTACAACATATTTTCAGTTGTTTCACACTTTTTTGTTATGTCTATAATTCCACGTGTTAATTCATAGTTTTGATGTCTTCAGTGTGACTCTACAATTTTAATAGTCATGAAAATAAAGAAAACTCCTTGAATGAGAAGGTGTGTCCAAACTTTTGGTCTGTACTGTACTGTATATATATCGCAAAAGACAGCAAATTTGCAGTAAATGGTTACCTTAGATGTTGCCAAACAATCTTATGGCAGCTTGAAGTGTTTAATGGATTGAAAGAATCCCTTTCTGCATTTGACCAATCAGATGGACCCCTTCACGTTCTAATCGGATGGCGCCCTATTATGTTGTATGTTCGCCTCCTACGTCAACAAGGGTCATTTGTAGTATAACTTTTAAGCTGTTGTAATGGAATGGGAATAATATTTTTGGTTGTTTTGCTAATTGTTTATATACCACAAATTATATTGTTATCGCAATATTAATTACTAATATCGCATATCGTGAGTTTTCTTCATATCGTGCAGCCCCTATATATATATATATATATATATATATATATATATATATATATATATATATATATATATATATATATATATATATATATATATATATATATATATATATATATATATATATATATATATATTTTATAGATTTCTTTGAAAGTGTTCAAGACACAACCCAATTGACCTCTGTGTTTATTTACTGTTACTTCACTAACTAACAAAAGAGTTGGCCTTAAACTTCAAGAAAGCGTAAATAGTTATTTGTTTGTAACCCTTGTGCTATCCTAGGCATTTTAACGTTGGGAGTTGGGTCATATAGACCCACTAGACAGTGTGTTGAACCTTTTTTCTTCAATGATTTGTGATCTTCACTGGTGTCCATGGATTACATGAAATCTTTCCACCTTTATCCACCTTTGTCATGGTAGGGAGAACATGTCAATGCAAGGGTGGGGTCATCTAAGATAGCACAAGGGTTAAAAGACACTGACTAATATATTTAGATGCCTTTATTCTGAATTTTTTTGAAGATTTTACAGATGTGCACACAAATGAGTGTATTTATACTAGTGTACGCGGCTATAGCCGTCGGTATACTTGCGCTGGCTGGAAAACAATGATTCATGTTTCTCTCTTTGGTCTCCCTATCCTTTATCCTGCTTGGCAGGTGTTTTCAGATGTGTGTAGTCGGTGTGCATCCTTTTGTTTATACTTGACTAAGTCTGAAGCCGAACGAGGTATCAAGCACCAGTGTTTTTTCCTCACTTTGCTTTCAGAGTGAAGTTAAATTACAAAGGACACTTTGGGCTTAGGCTTTATTATCCACCTGACATTAGGTATCACAAACATGCACCATCATATCATTAAAAATATATTAGCATGATCAGACCAACCCCTTAGACATCAGGTATGATTATTTTCTCCCTTTTTTCTGCACTCAGATTTAATGCAGGTTAATCACACAATAGTTTCACAGAAGCTGCCGTCTTTTTTTAAATAACTATAAATCTTCAAATCGGCTCTCAGGATATTTAGAGACATATTAGTAACACACCATTGAGTTTATGTGTTTGGGTTCTTGAAACAAACACTCCTTAATATGTATGTGCATTAATTAAAAACTCTTAAGTAGTTTTGATCGGTGACAAAGTCATGTTCAAACAGAGAAATAATGAACCTAAGTAAATTAAGAACAGTAAAGAAGAATCTCCTTGTAATTCCTCTGTTACTGTTTGTGGCTGGACTGTGAAAAAGGCCAAATCCGAATTCTTGCACTACGCCTTATCCCAACCCTACATTTAGCCTTCCAAACGGAGAGTTATAGGCTGTGTCCAAATTTGAGGACTGCGTTCTTTCAGGGCTGCATTTGTAGGCTGCTTACGTCACAGCGCCGAGACAAGTGCTGTCTAAATTTAACGACTCCTTCAAATGCGGCCAACGAATAGGGCCTTCTTTTTCCAGATTTCAAGGATTGGTCTGGTGTACCCTTCTATGCTGTCCATATCCCAAGAAGCACGAGACGCCACGAGGGTTTCCGCTTCAAAAAACTGTTTCGGACACAGCTATCCCTCCAAATACCCCATACGATTGGAGAGATAGGGAGAAGCTGCAGGGGTAGGGGAAGAATTCGAATTCGGCCAAAGTCTTGGCCAAATGGAATGTTCTCACTTAAAAGACGTCTCTTACTGCACACAAAATGCTCAACATTGAATCATGTTTGCAAAAAAAATAAAAACAGTTGGTTTGCTTTTCCTCCTCAAAAGTAGATTATGTTATCATCAGACATATCGCCATGCCCACAAACAGAAGACAGCCATGAAATGCCCTTTCTCAGTGTCACTGAGCTGTGCAGCTCAAGATTTTGGTCAAAGCTTCAATCAATATTCTTTTAGATGTGTTAAGAAGTGCTCAGGCTGAGGCAACTATGGATGAATCAGACTTAATTCAAATCCACCAGGGCCTTAGCATGAGGGCTTATATGTACTTAAGCTGCATATGAGGGGACATGCTAATGGGCAGATAGCTCTTTTATTTAAAAAGATGTGATTGTGTTGAAATGAGCGATGTCCGTGATTAGCATTAAGGACTGATGAAGCCCTGACTTTAGACATGTTCATCCCTGAATCAATGACAAGGAAAGGAGACGGAGCAAACGCAATCAGCTCCAATTCTCCAAGTCTCCAAAGCCAATACTGCTGTAAGGAGGCTGTCTTTTGCACGATTTTCCTCTGTTGTCTGCTCTGCACATGCATTCTTGTATTTGTGTGTGTGTTCCCATAGTGCCAGTGGCTACTGTCAGCTCAGTGCCTCACGCAGCTCGTTTCATGTGCCTGCCGCTGGCTAAAACAAAGCATTAACATAGGTATGCAGTTGCTTCAATTTATTTTTAAAGAACAATGACAGAGGAGGAACCCTCTCATTCAATGTTTATTTCTTGATGCACAGTGTGGGCGTTCAGAAGTGGGAAGCGACTTGGCTTAGTTGAGAGATTGCCTGTTTTTGAAGACAAGTGTGTGTACATGGGTGAGTGCAAGTCTTTCTGTCTGTGCATGTGAGTATATGTCTTGGCATGACAACAGAAAACTGTTGGAGGATGAGCTTTCAGCCGAACCTTTAGCTTGTTAGTCCAGAGTGCAAGCTGTGTATGAAAGCGGATGCGAAAGCAGGGGGAAACCTGCTGTCGGGGCATTTCCTAATGGTCCAGTTGCCTTCTCTTGTCCAAACTGGCTTAACAGAATTATGCTGGGTCTATGACCAACAGCTTTGTGGTTTATTTGATGCACATTTTTTTGTCTTTTAAAGAAAATGCAATCTTGGTAATGAGATTATTTGCAAAGGCATATTTTTGGACCAGCTGCAAAACAAGAACTGGTAAATTTGGACAGAAAGAGGGTGGATAAACACAGCGCTTAGAAATTTGGTAATATGACGTTCCATTTACATAATTACTTTTGCAACATTTGTTGTCCTTGCTTCATCCTTTACGTAAATCTGTTCCTCATTGGAGACATATTCAGTGAAAAGCTTGATTTGATTTGTTTTGAGAATCTGACCACACAACGCTTTACTTTGCCGTTTATTTCTGTTTGCAGGAGAACATAAAAACTGGGAGGCTGATTTTCTGGACAGATAGTGGAAAGGTGGAGCATTGCCAAAGGAAGAATTCATTCAGATTTGATGTCTGAACCAAAGGCAAGCCTGATTTCCACTTTGTGAGGTACCAGGGCACCTTGAATCAAGCCCAGACTGTGGAAGAAGTAAAATAAATGTTCTAATCTTTTACTAAGGCTGACATAAATGTAGAAATGTCTTGCTAAGGTAAACGCTTAATTGTTACATACAAAACTGCAGTCAAATGAACCAATCAACAGTGTCATGTTTTGATTTGTTTTTGTTTTTTATTTTTCACTTTTTAAAAATAGTAAAAAAACAGGAATTGGAACAATAAATATTTGTACTGAATTTAGAAGCAGCTTCTTTTTTAGACCATTGAACACTGCAGCAACCTTATTGTTGTAGAATTTTTGTGTTTTTTTTTTTTTTTTGCAAGACTGCACACATCCTGACAGGTCGGCAATGCATGGAGCCCCACACGCAGTGATGCTGGGCATCCTATGGAGTGTAGAATATGGTATCATACTTGTTTTGAAATACACATGCACCTCTAAGATTTTGAGAGAGAGCAGATCCTGCCTTAGAATCCAACCATATTGTTTTCAGCTAATTTTCTTATAAAATAATTTTTCTATCATTAGAATAAATCAAAAAAATGGAAATTTGGTTTTTGATTGAGAACTCATGTAAATGTAGGTGCGTAAATAATGCAAAATAACCATAACGTTTCTACCTTGTTTGGTAAATTTCCTACAGCATTGAAAAGTTTTTGTTTTTACAGAGTTTTAATAACCTGCTATGTCAAGCTCAACAGAGATTTCTAACGTAATGTGTCACCCATGCGGTCATTTTGCTATTCATTGCAGTTTCTGACACAGTGCTTTCTAACTGACTGCAGATCATTTAGTGTCCAGCTTAGTCTTGCATATGTGACCTTTACTTAGTAGATTTATCGTAATTATTTAACACTAATTGAAATGAGTAAAATACAAATCTTTTCCAGTCTTATAATGAGCAATATTGTTTTTGAACCTTTTGTTTCCTTAAATCTGTTTATGGGCTCATCTCTGTCCTTCAGATGACTCTTCAGAAATGAAAATATTAATATAAAACAATCAAAAACCATTTAATCATAATTTTATTTTAATTTATATGTAGACATTTGCTTTTACTTTATTAATTTTGGGGACATGCATAGTTTTATTTACTCTATAAGAAATAGAATATTAGGACATTGATTTAAAAAACAAAACATTTTAACATTTCAGAATACATATAGTCTTCATGCTGCTTTTAAATAAAGTGCTTCACATCAGTGTATGTGCTTAGAGGACATGATGTTGCCGTAACATTCCTGCTGCCTGGAAACTCAACCAAGTGAGTTGATTGGCATGGCAACACAGGTTTCCATCAGACTTAAAATGCAAAAGCTTCACCTAAATTCTACAAGGGGAGATCAAAAAGAAGGAAAAAAAAAGCTTGCATATGGGCCTGGTTGTGGCTGTTCGTATGACTGTGTGTGCTTGCATCAGGTGCATTGGCTGTACCTGCTTGTGTGCGTGGTCATAGGAGTTGATGTGGTTGTCAAACTCCTGATGTCTCAGGTACTGCTTGTCACACAGCTCACAGTAGAAAAGCGACTTCAGATCCTCTGCTGAGCAACCCAAAGCTCTCTCTGTGCATTCCTGGAGGAGGAGAGGGACGAAGAGAATGAACAGAGGGATTAGAGGCGAGAATGAGAAAGAAGGTCAAGGTAAAGGCATCGACGAAAGTTTAAAGGGAGTTAGACGAGAAGAGATGGGAAATGAGAAGTGGGGGAGAGGGTTTTGAAAGAGTGGCAAACTGTGAGCCATTTGAAGCAAATCTGCATCCCAGAGACATCAGCAATAACAGCTTCTGTGCGTGCTCGGTGTAAAACAGTTAAACGACATCCCCTTTAAAAAGTACTGAGCCTTTACTGCAGCTGGAAGCCGAACAAAGCCACTGAATCCCCGTCTTCATGGCAGCTTGAACCTGGGGACACATTTAATACAGCCACTATAAACTTGTGTATGAACTGTTATTGCAAATAAGGTGTGTCTGAGTGACGATAAAATGGGAAATGCCTGATAGAAATGCACATCTTACATTTTTGTAGCCCTGTGAAATTGTGCATGCGAGGAAGAACGTTCAAACACATATAATGACGCCCAGAAACGCGCACACATGCATGCACGAATACCACACGGGCTTCAGGGGATAAATAGCCTGTCCAGATACTCACATAGTTATACACAATAGATGTGTTCATTTGCCTGTGTATGCATTTGTGTGTTTTATGTTAAAGTGTGTGTGTGGGTGTGTGTGTGTGCGTGTGCGTGTGTGCGTATTCATTCCATGCTCTGCTTCAGAATGTAATTTCCCTCAGGCTAGGGGCTGCCAATAAACACTATTGAATTCTGTTCACTGACATGATGGGAATTTAATTTGAGGTTGTCACTTCTCTCACTGTCCTCATCTTCCCTTCCTTCTGTCCACATCTTTCTCTTTCCTCCCTCTTCTTTTTCTAATGCCCCAACTTTTTGAATGCTCCACTTTTCTCTCATTCTTTTGCTCTTTTACTCAATCTCCCATTTTCTATTTGTGTTCTCTCTTTTTTTCTCCCCGCTGCGCTTCTCTGCTGTTTGGTGAGGCTGGGGTCATGCAGTGATAGAGTCTGCTGCCCCCACTTTGCTTCAGTAATATCCCTGCACACAGGAGCATAAGCGAGAGGGGAAATAGAGGTGCTGCAGGAAAGCAGGGAAGAGATGATACAACTGTTACCATTTGAACAAAAAGACTGACCCACACACACCTTGGAGCTTATACTGCAATTGTAATAATCATTATCAACACTCCAGGCTTTTCTTTTTTTCCTTGCTTTTTTTTTTTACTTAAACGAGAAGTCTCTCTTCTTGCAGGTTGAGTAAATGTCTTGAGCACACAATGAGTGAAAGGGACTGAAGATTGAAGGAAAGGCTGACGGGACTCTGCTATGCCTAAATCAACTGAGAGAGAACTGATATGTATTGATCCAGTGATTCTCCCGGTGTGCATGTGTGTGCCATGGCATCGATCTGTCTTGCAGGCTTAAGTCGCTTCCCGGAAATGATTCAATCAGCCAGAGCGGAGTTCCACTGAGGGAACCAGATTGAGATAATGACCGCTGCATAGTTGTCCAAATTGCACAAGAACTTTGGAGGAAAATTGCGTATATTTTGTGTCTGTTCGTTACTTTTTAACTTTATCCCTGCACACATTTTTGTAATCCGTCATCTTAATTACCACAACAATGATACATGGGGAGTCTAAGTACAAGAAACGAGGTGTGAATGCATATAAGCCAAAAAAAGGAAAAGTGTGTATGTTTGTGTGTGTGCACAAGGAGTCATTTGTTTGTGTCACAGGCTTTATGCACAGCTATTTTTCTGTTGTACTTGGAAATCAAACATGACAACCTTCATTTGCTTTAAACACACACACACAGGGTGAGATTTCTACCCGTTACCCTCAAGACCAACATGCATAAACCCTTGAACAGAAATACATCTTCTCTTCATGCGCAATCACATACAGTCTGTCAATCTGATTTGCCGGAGCCAAATTAATTCAGACCTCATTTCACCCCACTAGGATAAATGTGTCTGCGGAATAAGCACAGTTCAGATAATTGCAGACCTGAATGGACAGTGATTGCTGCAGGATTCTGTGGAAGTGCTTCAGTGCCTCCACGCTTATTCTCTTTGTTTATCTAGAGCTTACAAAGAAAAATGCCATTTTCAATTATGAATGTGCCACCATCAACCTTTGAAAAGTGTCTGACACATGCATGTTACCTAATATTTTGGGCTTCTTGGGGAAAATCAGCTTGTTTTACTAACACAGTTTGTCAGCATTATAACATGCAAACTCCACACAGAAAGATCCCCCAATGATGTTATGTTTCAGCTCCCCCAGCCCAGACTTGAACCAGGAACCTTCTTGCTGTGAGGCAATAGCGCTAACCACTGCTATATTACGTTTTTTGTGAATTTCATCAAAAGGATTAACAAAAAACATCTTAATTCAAAAAAGGGAAGAAAAAAAAGCAATTTTCACTCAAGTGTTTGATGTAGTGGGCTTTGCAGGGTTGAAAACTAATGATACACATTTCATATAATCACACATTAAAATAATGATAATAAGAAACAAGTGATGGAAATTTAGGATTTCTTTGGAAAAACTGTTTCTGTGGCAAACTTCCTTTGTTCCTTTAAAAAGTACATTTTAATTCTTATAAGATGGACAAACCTCAAGTCAAGAAACGATAGAATCTGTTAGGAAAATAAATTTTTATTTTTATTTGTAAAAAACAAATTGTTTTTTTAACCGTACATGAGATCTGAATGAACCATTTTTTGACATGAGATTATGTAGATCAGAAAAAAAAGGGTGCCAGCCGTACTTGTCCTATTTCCCTGAAAATCTCTTAATCTTTCAGATCATTTGTAAACAGTAATTCAGAAATTCCTTAGAGAGATGTACACTGTGAAGCATTACTACTCTAAAGCTTACAATAAAAGCAGCAGGGTAATCCCCACCCTTTTCTTCAAATAGATTTTTAGAGTGTGATAAGTATAGATAATAGGATGCATTCATCCTGGAAAAGGAGCCTTCAGGGAAACCTCAGGTCAAAACGGAAGCTTTCCAGTGAATGATTTCATCTCATAGATCCTTGCCAGTCAGAGCCAGAAGCTTTGGCTTGCATGAGAGGAGGAAGTGGGTTCTTCGCCAAAGTTTATTAAAATGAAATGATTACTTTATATTAGTGTTAAAGCCCATTTATTCATATTGACTTTCCTGTGGACAAGTGCCCAAAAAGTTTTGTTTGAGGTTTTTTCTGTGTAAAGAGTTGGAGAATCAGCTCAAATTTAAAACAAACCCATGGCTGTCTAGACTGGTCAAATTATAATAATTTCCTCCAAAATGAAATCTCTTACAGCATTATTCACCTTCATGTCTTCTATTAGTTCAAAGTCAAACCTCCTTTATGTCAAAATTACAGAGTCATAAGAGAAGTGATCTTTTTTTTTAATCATTGTCATAACTTCACTGTAGATACCGAAGACTTAGTGAGGCAGTCAATTTTTTGTTTTTTTTAAGATGATCATATGATGGATGGTCATGCATTAGGCTCTTACACATTCAGAAAACGATTTCTTTTTCTGCACTAGTCACTCTTTGGCTGTCTTAATTTAACGTTCAACTGCACTTTTATGGGCTCTGAGTTCAACTAACATTGTGTCAGGATTAGTTTTTGAAGTCGGACACACTGATTTAATGTTTAATGCAGCATAGCATCTTTGGGAGAATTTTTGTTTCAAATTTTGTTGATGAAACTCGCACCGGATATAAAGCTTAACAGGGAAAATAACTTTAATTTAATAAAGCAAACAAAAATCAAAACAATTTCAGGCATTGCATGAAAAGCCATTTGTAGCTATATATAGAATTTGCACACACTGCTGTGATATGCGGGCTGATCATTATAATTCCATAATAAGCTTCTGTTTTGCTGAAAAGCAATTGAAATGGTCAGATCTGCACAATAGGGAAAAATAGGTTAAAAAAAAGACCCTATAGTGAGAGACATTTAATTATGCTGGCAAGAAATGAGATAAACTTGGATTTATTATCTATGTTGGAGCCTGTGATGAACTCAGACATTTGACCAGATTATTGCATGTTATGAAAAAGGATTTAGGACAAAAAGGTAAAAAGTTCAAAACCGTCAACTTATTTTTGTTCTTCTAAAATTGAATAAAACACTAAAGCTTTTGGACGAATAAAAGCTGGTTTTTTAACCTCATTTGGAAACTTTCCAGGGGCCTGAGCTGCATTTCCTACAAAGAACCTCTTTAAAAGACATTAAAAGGTTCTTCGTAGTTCAGTCTCAACAAAAGTGGAAGTATAGTGTTGCCAGAATAAAACTGAGATTATAGAGAACGGCAGTAGTTCCACAAACACTAGAGAGAAAAGTACAAATTCAGTATCTTAAAGCATTCTGTCTGTTTAGTTTTGTTTGGACTGTCTAGGATTATCCTGTGCTTTGACAATTATGTTTAATTTAAAAATGTATTGTGTTCCTTTTTTACTTTGAAGAGTTTTTGTTTGATGTTCATTTATGCTTAATACTAATGACTGGACAAGGAGAACACAAACATCTTCTGGACACTTCCAACCTAATTAAAAAAAATGTATTAACGGATCTAAAAAAGTATGACTTGACAAACTGGTAGCAGTTCACACCAGTCGGGTGTTTCTCCACAGTCACTGAAAGCTGCAGTTGTTAAAGTCATTTTGTAGTAAGCATCCTTAATCCTTGAATATTTGACAATTACAGGGTGATTTCTAATTGCCTTTTTATCGGAGAGATGATTTTAAAAAAGCAGGTTCAGTTCAGCAGTATAATTTTTTAACATGAACAGACTCTTAGACAAATTTTAGCCAGGGACAAAATTGCAGCACTGAGACTGTGCTTGTTAAAGTTCCACATCAACACCGACTCAGGAAAACACTGACTGATCAGTTTTAGTGCTTCTTGATCTGAGGACAGCCTTTGACTTTATGGACGATGAAATCCATCTTGACAGGCTGGAAAAATGGATGTGACAGTCCGGTATGTTCATACACAGTTAGGCCAGATCTTGACCTAAACACGTGCTGGGTTACCTATGAAAATAGGTAACCATAAATCTGAATGTGGAGTACCTCAAGGTTCAATTCTTGGACTTCTGCTGTTCAGCCCTGTTTATCCTCATTTTGAGTCACATTGTGCACACTAATCATTTTTATACCACAGCTATTCAGATGACTCTCAGCTTTATGAATTTTAAAGGAATTAAATATCAATTGTCAACTTAGAAATCCTGTGTCAAATTAGATTCAAACTTGAGTTTTAGGGAAACCACAATTAAATCAGCTTGTCTCTATCTCCAAATAGTCAAACAGAGATATCATGTCCAAACAAGGTTTAGAGAAACAGATTTTTGTCTTCTTCTTCCACAGGCTGTAATACTTTGTCTACTCATCCAAAAAACTTTTAAAACCAGAGTTTTAATTAGAACTTCAGTCCTGTTATCAAGTCTGAACTCTGGCTATTTAGAGGTTAGAATTAACTTAACGATGTTCGATCCAAAACCTGACCTATTGGTAGAGCAAAAATCCAACCGAGCTCGGAAATCTGAAAGCCATGAACTGGTAAAACCTTGAACAAAATCTAAACAAGGTAAAACGAAACTGTTTTTGGCTAGAATGGTGCACACACCAGAAATCAGCATAAAATGTTATTGAAGTGCTTCCATTTTTAAGTCCAAACATAAAATATTGTGCTTTTGAGCTGCCATTAGTGAAAATAATATTACTAGAATAAAATATGACAATACAATAACAGTAATACTGTAATATAATTTCAGTAAAAGTCAAATTTCACTTATTCCTTTTTCTTTTTTTCTTTTTATTTAATTTTCTTGAATGCTGCCAAAGTTCTGGCATCTCTTTAAAGCTAATCAATTCCTCTTTGTTCATTAGGTGCAGTTAAAAACAAAACTACCTTTCTGTGCCTTAAACTGCACCATGTGTATGTCCGTGCCCTCATGTCTAGTTATGAATATGTTATGTTTATTTTGGCATTAGCAAGCCCCCATTTCAATGGCCTGAGGCTGTTCTAAACAGCATTTGTGGGAGGCCATCATAATGGCTCAAAATGTTTCTGTGAGGTTCTTTTAACTCCTCAGTCTCATGCAGCTGTTTGAATATGTTCAAAGAAATGAACAATCTTATTTCTGTCTAAAAACAGTTTTCCCAATGTCTTCAATCCATCTCAGTCTTTAGTAATGTCCTTTTTAAAAGGTGTTTGTAACATTTATAATGGAACTGTGAAAGAATAAAAACAAACATGACAATCAAATAAATGGTTACTAGTTAATAACCCTCTAAGAATATTAAACACCTCTGTGAAAACTATTTTAATAGAAACACACTTACATTTCTAGTTTTCAGATTATGTTTTAACTGAATAGCTGCTGCATAAAATACTTCAACTGACATTTGTTCCAGACTGTTGCCGTTGAAGGCCTTTCAGCCTTGGTCCTCATTCACCTTTCCCCTTCATGTTGTACTCGTTTTTCCTATGCCAAACACATTTAAATAACCATGACTCATTCTTCAGTGCATAAAACCATTGATAAGTGTCGGAATTCAAAATCAGGTTTGGTATAAACTTCTCTATTCTAAATAAAAATTTGTAGGCTGTAACAGGATTGATCATAGAATCTTATAAATCATAACAGAAGTCACATTAAACTTTTTGACTATTTTCTACAGGATACAAAAAAAAAAAAACAGAACAGAAAAACGTGTCCCTCTGTATGCCAGGGATACCACTTCTCTTTATTTTATTTTTTATCATTTTGTTTTGATTTAGATTTTGTAGTTCAAATTTTACTCCAGATTTTTCCCCCCGTGTGCCATAAGAACACTAGGTTTCCATTCTTAACTGCCACAGTTGCCTTTCATCCCCCAAGCACAGCTACATGATCAATTCCAAGCCCCCTCTTTCATCTGCTTCAGTTCTTCCAACATATCTCTCTGCTGACGACAATGGATGACAGAACCTAACTGCTGAACATGTTAAAATGATGCATTTTTTTATAACACACCAAAATGTAGACAAGCGTTTCTAGAGAGTATAGCAGCTTTCTGATCATAACTTTCAGATGTGTGCAAAAAACAAAACAAAAAAACAAGACGATTTAATTTCAAAAATTAAAAATCTTCTCTTAGTTTGCAGGTCAAACTGAGAGTCAAGATAGTTTGAATAATTGTATAAGGCAAAATTAAACAGAAGTGCTTTTCATTAACAAATATCATTGTCAGGAATTGGTGTGGGATCCAAAAATGTAGAAGACTGGAATGTAAAATTTCAATAAATATGCTCATAGCACAACACATCCATGACCAAAGGCCACAACAACAACACTGACAGAGGATGTGACAAAAAACTGGACTGAAACCAAACCCTTACATTTCCAGATGATGAGTGACTTTCAAGAAGACGTCTGTGGATGATTATGAAAGGAAACCAGGTGAGACTAACTAAACACAACACCTGAAAAGAAAAAAGAAAAAAGCATAGAGCACAATCCTACCAATGACAGGCAGCCATTCCCATTAAAATGCATATTTGTCAATTAAATAAATATACTTTTGTAAACCCCAAGAATATTTCATTCTGAGAACTGAAACAGACGTTTTAAGATGAACTAATCAAACATTTATGAAAAAGATGTGCGGGCTGAGACTCCACATCCCGCATAAAAATACTTAAGTGCATTATTTCAATAACCAAAATGCTTTTACCAAATGAATAGATTCACCTTTATGTGTTGGACCTAGAACAAAAAAACAAAAAACAAAAAAAAACAACAGCTTTTACTTTATGTCACAAAATCTAATACTTTGAACACAGAGGAAATCAACCCTCAGATTCTATTTTCCCTCATGTCTGCGACCTTTCATCATTCCTGGGATTAGTTTTAAATCGAAGTCAATATCCCGAGAAGGACTGGCGACCTATCCAGGATCTATCCAGTTTTCTAATGAAGACAGGCTCCGTTCTGGATATCACAAAGCCTTTTTCTGCTTCTCTGACCCGGTCTTTTCCTTCTTTTTTTTTTAAAATTCCTTTCTCTTTTCATCAACCCCTGCTGTAAACAGGCAGAGTATTTAAGCACTAAGACATCTGATAGATTCACTATGCTCAGGCTGATAAAAACCTTGGAGTCACCAATAAACATCACAGTAGGCTTTTTTTCCTTCTCATAGTTAACTGGCATGTTTTATAAAACCTTGATAGAATTTGTTAATTAATGAAATACAAATACAACCCCAGTAGATTACACCAGGTATCTTTATCAGTTTGAAAAGAAATTTTACATTTCTGCCAAACATCAACCACAAAAATATATGTTTAAAAAAATGAGTGAGTTTTAAAATATTCTAGAGAGTTAAGTCCGATTTTTATCGTATGAAAAAGAAAAGCAGACCCACCGTAGTTGTAACTCTTTGGAAAATGAATCCAACTCCCTGATGCCCAATGCCTTTTCTTACAGTCAGTGAACCCAGTTCATTTTGCATTCTTTATGAGAAATGTTTACTTGGACATTCTGGGATGGTACTGATCAGATATGATAATTGTTAACAGCATTGCAAAACAAGTTTTAATTGCAATGTTGGTTCAGTAAGAAATTCAAAATACAGCAGAACTGGCAGAAATTAGGACAGAATAACATTCTGCATGCATAATAAATGGAGAAACTGGGTAGGAGCAACAGCCCTGATGGTTACAGATTCTCTCTGTTCAAATGTAAGCCAACTAAGTTAAACTGAAAAGCCTTTTTACTGCAGTCACTACAAAAGATGCAACTAAAAACATTAAGGGAAATTCACACTGTGACGTGATATGAATGACAGCAGTTGCAAATACAAAGGCAAGTTTCTTAGAAAAATCCAAATAACAGAAGAGGCTTAAACAAATTATTCAAAGAAGCTGTACTTGGCACTCCCTTGTTTCATTGCTTTTGCTTTGACCTGTTTGTTTTGTATTAGCATTACAACTTAGCCAGTCCATCAGTGTTGCAAGTGTTTCAAACGAGTTTTTTCCCCTGTGGAAATAAGTACAGTCAAAATTCTAAATTCTGAATCAGAATCCTTTTATTGCCACATGCACATCTTTTACACTGACATACGAAATTTGTTCCAGTACAACCCGAACAAACAGTTCAGAGTTGATTGAGGCGCAGAAGTGAAACACACAGCGCACCTTATTATGTTTTCCCAATGAGAGTAAAAAATACCCAAATATGGAGATTATGACTGAAATAAATATGCCAAAAAACAAATAAATGGAAAAAAGAAACATCCACACAAATGACTTTTTATGGCAGCTTCTCTCTAATGCTTTTATCACCATAGCAATCATTTTATTTTTTTGTCACCTTAGGAGACAAACAGGTCTGTCATTTTTAGAAGAATCAAAAAAAGTACATTTATTTGGGTTTCCTTGGCAACAGAACTTTTTTGCTAACCACGCTCACATTCTTAATATGTTCATGTCATGGCCTCCTTTTTGTTCTGCTTGAGCTAAGCTTTTATGTATTACCTGTTCACAATATCATGGTAAAAAACATGCGAGCAACAGGGAAACGCCACTTTTGCAAGCTTGCCACGCCAATGCTGTTCAAAATCTACAAACTTTAAAACCCAATTTTTTTTCCAAGTAGCTTTCCAAAGTCGGAGTTTCTGCGAGGAGTTTAAATTTGTAGAAAGTGTAAAAGGTTATTTTCTTGAAAAATTCAAGATGGCAATCCCATTTTAAGGTCAACAAAACATAATTTTGTGCGGGTTAAAAATGCCAAAAATCCCCTTTTTACTGACCACTAAGTGTGTGCAGATTTTGGATAATTTTTAAAAATGTGTTGGGGGCCAAAAAAATAGACAAACAAGCATACCAGCAAAACATTAAGGGTTTGAAATGTAAAAACGCATTGAACTGTAGCAGAAGTAGTAGAAAAACAAGCCAGCATTTCTCCACATCTATATTTAAAACTGAAATTTTATTTACTCTAAATTTGTTACCCTAATGTTGTCCCTAGGTGTGATTGTATGCCCTGCAACAGACTGGCAACCTATCTAGGATGTAACCCACCATCACCCAGCAGAAGCTGCGATGACGCCAGCAACCCCGTGACAGAGGGATATAGCAGGTTAGGATAATGGATGGGTAATATCTAGTCATACTTCAAACTTTTACTAGCAACATGGTGCAATATATTTCACAGTAATGTTTATCCAAAATTGAGGGTGTTGTCTGTTTAAATAATAACCTGTTAAAGATCACATAATTGTTTTTAATTTTGTTCTGGTACATTAAACCTTACAACTACCAGAGTGCTTTCTTCCTGTCTCGCATGATTAAAGTAGGAGAGTGCCACAATGAAGAAAAAGATGCAGCTAACAAATATGAATTCAAAGAACTTCTAATTGACACTTTTCCAAGTGAAAAGAATTCAGTTAACGATCCAGAACTGTTTATCAACTCTAATTTAGTCTTAAATTACCTTCATCTATAACCATCACTCTCAATTGGGTAAGAATACAAACAACTTAATTTGAAAAGATAAACAAACCTGTCCTTTTTCCCCCCAACCTTTTTTACTGCCATAAAAAATCATTCCTGTTTGTTTCTGTCAGACAGTCATGCAGAGAGACTCCCACAGCTCAGAAGTCCAGCAGAGCAGTAAAGTTTCTTGCCATTCTTATGAAGCTTGTGACAGCTGACCTGCGGGCTCAATTGCTCGTTATAGTAATGACCTGTAGATCTCAGTGGCAGGGACACTAGTGCACAAGCACGCACACACTGAGGCACAAGACAGCCAAGTGAGATAACAGAGTGTTAATGAGCTGATATTTGCAGGCCTGACGCATCTCCCTTGACTGCCTTAAATGCACCTTCATGGTCTGTACCCACCTATTTATTACTTTAATGATGGGGTATGTAGCTGTACTTGCAATGAAGTCTTTTGTTTTTTTAATCTATGTTTTATGCGTTCATTTGTGTGCCATTGCTTAAACCAAATCATTACACCAATGTAAAAAAAACAAACTTGTGAATCGTGTCCAAAATGGCAGATCTGTTGATCTGTTGGGTTTGTTATGTTAGCCAACAAGATGAGTGTATTTGCATCAGTAAAATGCAACCATCCACTTAAACAGAGGAAAACAGGAGAAGGCATCTTAAAATGTTTTAGATAACAACAAACACTCAAAGGAAATATGTGTGCCTGAAAGGATAGCTTTAACATCATGATCCAATAACAACACAGTAAAATGTCCTTTTTGAAGGGTAGAGTTTGGCCACAAACATGAAACACAATTTGCAATTTCATGTAGGCCACAATTTCTCATTGACTTTTTTCTTGATATTGACACAAAGAACGGGCATTTGTCTCAAATGATGGTAGTAGACTTCCAGATTGAAGTTCTTTAAAAACAAAAGTAAATGGAGACAACGTCAACTGACCAAGCAACCCACCATGTCAGCCACTTTTTCTTACAATGGACAAAAGTCTAACTGTACAAAGAAAATTGTTGTGGTTTGGTTTCAAAGACAGTTTTGTCCTCTGTGCATTGATGACAGTGATAATTGAAACTGGAAGTACATTTTTGTGCCTCTTCATTTAATTTTATACTGTACCTCAAAGTTACACACTTGCTGAGTGAAATAATGATAACTACTGAACTACAAACATCTTTCTTCAAAACGGGCCAACACCTGCCATCCATTTCCTACACTGCCATCTGCAAATATGTATGACTACATAAATTGGAAAAATTGAGCTCTGACCACTTTTCATCAAGTGGAAAATCAAGGATTGATTAATATGTGTTCAATTTTCTCAGGAGGAAAACCAAAGACTGATCTCTGGTGATTGAAGAACCTGTCAAATTCATCTGTCCTAGAACAACAGCATGCAAAAACTCAACAAAAGAAATGAATTTTTATTAGGCAATTTCCACTTAACAACAAGGATCCAATTCAGTTTTATAAGCTCACTGTAAACCTGAGAATTGGACCCCACTTTCTAATAAAAGCTTATTTACTAAGGATCTCCAACATGCTAAACAAAGAACTGCCTGCTCCCCAAACAACAGTCTGTATGCCCTGCAGCTAAAGTGACAGTCAACTAATGTGAACACAATCAAAAACACTTACATTCAAAGTCAATAAACCTTGAAATCGTAATCTAGTTTAATTGCAGTTGCTTACATATTAAAAGGAACATGTGCTTTCAAGCTCTCTGAAGCTCTAATGCAGTTACTGCAGTGCTCCATAACATAAATATGCCGATAATGTGGACATCTATACTTTGAATAGATTCTACAAAACAAAAACAAAAACTGCAATGCAGCATCTTGAATCTATTAAATGTGCATTATGTCACTCTAAAACAGAGGGACAGTAAAAAACAATGAACAAATCTAATTCTGAAGCTGCAGAAGAAGGTTTTGTTTGGGGCTGCGGCATGGAGACTGGAGCATCGGCAAATTGCACCGCTCTAATGTCGAAGTCATAAATCTATGATTAGTCACATGGCCCAACCAAACGATCACTCAGCAAGCAATCAAAGTTTAATTCACTGTCGATCGCAATGCAAGGCCGCAGGAGACTCGGTGCTGATCTCTTCACCCCTCCTTCCTTCACTCTCTCTTGTCACTCTCAATTTCTCTTCTGTATTGACCAGGCTACCTTGTTTTCTCAGAGGTGTACAGCGAGTCCGCCATATTCTTGGACACATTTAAAATCTTCCACCTGTCAACACCTCTCAACATCCTTGGTCACTGTGCTCATCTCTTCTTTAATAAATAGTGATCTCTGCGTTTGGTTTGTGTACTGATTCAGAACAAACCCATAATTTATTATTCCAATCTTGTAATGACAAATATGTGTTTTGATTATTTTGCTGAGATTTATCCTTGCTTAACAGTAATTAGTTGATGAAGTAGCAGGCTCATCCCTGAGGATTTTAACCTTGATTTAGTGGTTTTTTTTTTCCAGTCATGTTGTCTTACTCTTGTAGTGTTCTTTTTTCATGCTTGTTTTTTGGGTTTTTTTCCGCTGTCACAGTCTCACCTGGTTTCATCTGCTAATTACCCAAAGCTGTATTCGTTTAAGGTGATCATCCTCAGTGTATTTAAGTGTCTGCTTTTCAGGTTATCTGTTCTGGTCTCCAATTTTGTGTCTCGGGTTGTTTGTGTTTAAGATTTTTAATTTTTATGATGAAATTTGTGTTTCGTGATGTTTTTAACACGTGGCACCTTTCTGATGATTCCGGACATGCATAAAGAAAACTAAGCTTAAATTTGCATTTACTATATTTATTAAAATCCGGAGCAGATGAAGAAAATGCAGTTTAAAATAGCTTGTAGTTGTGACATAGAACCTACAATGGCAGGCCATAAGCACCCTGCTCCACTTCATTCTGATGCATCCACTTGTAGACGTGTACGTCTTTGTTTTCCTCGTATGAGCTGGCATCTGGATCAGCTGGATAGCTTTAATATTGCTCGCTATTTTTTTTGCACAGGTAATGTTAGATTGGGGGTGTGAGGGGGAGAGCGGTTAAACGGAGAACCCTCAGTTATGGGTGATGAGAAGGGGGGGGTGGGATTGCTCCGCGCCACGGTTCCATCCACAACTCTGAGGCAAATTTCTTATAGGCAACTGCCGCTCTGCAGAAACCATGCCCTAGAAAATGACGTTTTTTTTTTTTTTAATTTTGGCTTAAAATGGCAAACATTATTAAAAGACCACTGGGAACACTTTTTAAATAGATATTATCCTGACCATATTATCTTGACCAAAGCAAAGCAAGTCAAGTTTAAAACAACAAAATGTTCAAAACGTTTCTGGCCTTAAAAAATGTGCTGCTCAGGATGCCTTGGCATTGTTTTCTAGTTTAACCAGATACTATATAGGCATGTTTTAGGAAACTTCCACCTAATCCTTTCCAAAGTAGAATAAGTGACTCATCTGAAAAATTCTATGAATTTATTTATTCTATTTAGAATTTTGACTTAACTCCCAGAATTCCTTTGAGCTGATTAAAGTACTCTTGCTGAGTTTGACTCATAGTTTCAAAAGTGTCAGTGTCTGAGTTGTCTTCATTCACGCCACTCAGAATATAATTTCAAAGTCGTATGCATCAAATTCTGTTCGTGGCCTATATACCAAGTTCATTTGAGAGACTTCATTTTACATGGATGCAGCTGCCAGCGTGAGATCTCATCTCAGACGGAACCATTTGCATCTAAGTTGAAATTTAAATGCAACTATCTAAAATAAAAGTTGGTGTGGTGGTTCCCACAATCATTTCACAGCATGGGAACTTAATTTGAATTCCCTTCTGAAATTTCTGCTTGAAGTTTGCATGTTCTCTAAATTGCACTTGGGGTAGAATCAATATGAACTATAACAGCGCACAGACAAATTGCTCATGGCATTTTTAAAGAAATTTCTAAGATGTTTCAAAATCTTTGTGGGATGTTTCAGTTCCTGCAAGAATTTGCTTTTGTATTGCTGGTCAGATTTAGCTTCCGCCCTTTTGAAATTTGTCATAAATATGATCTGACAAAAAGTACACGCTAGTCTTCAAATTTAACATTTATGAAATAAGAATGTCAATCTTGGTTTTTCAAAATAAAATGTTTTTCTTTTCTCTCTTTTTATGTAATTTAGCTCTTCTTTGTTGTATCCTTTGCATATTTTAGATTCCTCCTGTATATCATATTTTTCCCGCTTGTACACTAAAAGCATGTGTCACCTATGTGTCCTTTCATCTGCGTGTCTGCCAGTCTTCTCTTCTCTGGCTTAAATGTCACCCCCAGTGTCGAACATTTTTCTCTCCCAGCTGGAAGAAAAAAATTGAATTATAGGGACCATTGACTCTTGACATTCAATTTACAAGTTCAATTCAAAACCTGCATGAATTCATGGATATAGAGATGCTGAGTTATCACACACAAGAATTACTTATAGATTCTATTCGTCTGTCAGCCTCCCATCTGTCATCAAAGGTAGCTGACGGCCCGCTTCAGGGATAAGTACACATCTATCTGTTACAATGATCAAACTGGAATCTGCCTCTGTGGTAATACAGATCAGAGTGAAAGTCAAGTGAAGCACATGAGGATAATCAGTCTTGGGAGCAGGGTTAATGTAATCAAAGATTATACACTACTCTTAATACTTGTCTCGGTCTCACAAACGTATAGATGAGGGGCGAGCACGGATGAGAGGGAACTATGGGTTGCTGATGCTGTTGAATTGAGGAATGATTGCTCTCTTTCAAGCTTTTATGATTGCCGATTCTTCAGAAGCTTTTCCGGCGCGGCGGCACACTTTGCATGCGTGTGTGTTCTCTTTGTGTGGTTCATCAGAGGAGAACACCAGGGTTTCCAATAAGACTGGGTGAGCTTTTCCCTGGCACATTACAGTACCAGTGCAAGGAAAGTTTAATGATACCTCCGAAGATAAAAGTAAACTGTTTAAAGGATGTAAACAGCTTAGTTTGGAGACCGCTCTGAACGCCGTGGAACTGTAGCAGATAAGCCTCGGCGCTGACCAGGGATTCTCTGCTTTCAACATCCTCTTTCTATTTCCCTGCTCTACCATATCGTTTCCCTGTCCACGGTCTCCCTCAACTATCATTCTTGCTTGTATCTCATCCTCTGTATGGCTGCATTAGTATGTATGGCAGCGTGGCTCAGAGTTTAGAGGTTTATGTCTCTTAATAGACAGAGATTTGTCCTGTCACACCAACACTCGCATGCGGCTTACAGCTAGACACAGCAGGAGAACAACTCCTTCCTCTCAGCAAGAGGAAGAAAAGCATTTATGCTCCTGTCATGTCTCCAAGGAGAAAGGTTCCATTCTGCACAAGCCATAAAGCACGCATTTCTGGCCTTTTCTCTTTTCCTCTCTCACACTTTCCATCTTTGTCTTCCTACTCTTTATTAATTTCCTTTTTTTACTCTTTTCCTTCCCTCTTCCACTTGTCATTATTGGATTAAGACCAAAAAACACAGTGTGGAGACGAGGAAGGGATGAGAGCTTATTAAACATATGAAAGGTGCGATGACATTAAGCTATACAGACGGATATTGAAGAAATTGTCTGTGACCACATGCGCCCAAGTGTGTGCGTTCAACTGTGTGCGTGCACAGCACATTTTTCTATTTATCCCTGCAGAATATAGGTGAGAAGAGCGAGGAAGTGAGTCGTTTAGCTGTGAAGCACTTTAATCAAGGGGCGAGCAATCCTGCATGACCCGCTCTGTCATCCATTATTGATGCCTGCCTCAGCTAGGCTGATGAATCATTAAGCCACTCATCAGGCCTGGGAATTCTGCTGCCTCCTCGACCGTTGACACTCATTTACATAATTCACATGCTGCTGTTTCCACAGGCAGGGCGCAAACACAAACATAAAATTCATAGATATTTGACTTACAATGCAGGCTTCAGGTTTTCTGGGGGGGGGCAATGTCTTTAAGATTTTCCTGAAGCACAAGTCGCTGTCATACATGGAAGAGGAGAGTTATTTGAGCTATGGATAAACCATTTCAAACTGGGCTCATTCTGTTTGTGACAAGTATTCAGCAGCTGCAACACCAGCATTCCCACAGATGAAAGAAACAAATGTTCCACATCCTGTGGACCCCGCACTACTTTAGTTTTCCCTCACTACGTGACAGATGAGTTTCACACATGCAAGAATGCTTTGCTAACTTGACGCGGGAAGAGTAAAGTGTGAGACAGCGACAAAAAGATAATAAGATTCTTGCAGAGTTTGTGTGCACACTCCTTGCCTCTGGGTTTCATGGTGCAGGATAAAAAAGCGAATGGTAAAAAAACTGATGAATAACCATGGCTTACATGAGCATATGCACAGACACACACACACACACACAAAATCCACCCACACATTGCTTTTCATATATGTGCCTTTTTTTGTCATCTCTCTTCTCTTCTCTCTTGGTTCCCATGTCTGCCTATTCAATGCTGTGACTAATCCTGCACCCCAGTGTTAAGAATATACCTCACAGCGATAGTAGGAAGGCCACATGGCAAACTTGTACAAAATGCGCAAGTGCAATCATGCCAAATGTACATATACTGGCAGACAGCAGAGGCAGGCTTCTGGCCCATAAGAGAGACTTAGCCAAGGCCTGGTGGCTGGAAGGTTGAGGCTGCAGACCACTGTGATTCTGCCATCCCTACAGCACGGAGCCAGAACATTTCTGCACTAAACGAAGGCGTCTGGCATCTGCTAAACATACTAATTCTGTGGCTTGTGATTATTGAAATGATTTTTTTTGTCTATTGTGGCTCATAAGAAGGCCATTTGAAGCAAACAGCATAAATTATGGGTGTCTACACACAGCCAGAGGAGGTAAGTATGATATGATTTGGTGTATTGCAACTGATGCATGAAAAAACCTTTGCTATAACAATGTTCTGGAATGTCTTATCTGCTTTGATACATAAACATGAGACCACACCAGAGTGAACATACACTAGGATGTGAGTTAGAGTAAAGCTATGCAGCTTTTGCCCCGCTGCAGTTTTCATCTTTCTCATGGGTGCACAGATTTATGATGTAATAGGTAAGATCCTTATTTTGACACAGGTTCCAAAAGTTACCAAATTAGTAATTTAAGTTCTTCTACCTTTAAGTTCTTTACTCATGAGCTGACATTTTTCATTCTATTTCTACACCGAGGGACTCGTAAAAAAGTCAAAAATGAAAGTGAAAGTTAGAGGTTAGAGAACAGTCAGTTCAGTGACCCACCTGAAAGTGTTAAAAAAAAGTTATGAAACCATAATAACTTTAATTTTTTCCCCCCAACGATAAGAGATCTCTCTGTTTTTGCCCCTCTGGTAATAGGGGTTGCACTCCAGCTGACACATATGTAGGACAGACAGTCAAGAAACTTTCCACAGAAATGCAGTACTTTGAAAGTTATACTGAATGTCGAAAAAGAAAAAAGAACACAAATATAATGGTTTTTGTGTTTCACCCTATTTCGTCACAAAACCAGCCTGAAAATAACATATAAACTGAAGTTATCGTTCCATCACAAACCATTGTGGCAAAACCTTCGCCATTTTCCGTGCAGACTACAAACAAATGAATGTGTTGCATATTTACATTTTTAATTTTCCAAGTTCTTTAACATTTAGTCCACCTAAAAGATGTGTCCTCAGTGTTGCGGCCAATTCAACTCAAACTCTGAAAATGCAAAACATGAAAGCCTTGATCTTATATCAATGAACTCTGGGAATTAAACTTGTTCATATGCATTGAAATTTCCCAGCTACTTTGATCTGTGAATGCCAAGCGCCTGCTCGACTTCTTTCACTTACATTTATTTTTATAAATATTCTCTACACATAAGAAAAGTAAAGAGAAGGGGAAAAATATGATGTAAAGTTTAAGCTGAGAAAAAAAATCCAAGTTTCTGTGTTCAGAAAGAGCCTCTGTTAGACCAGGAATAATTCCTCCTCCCTGTGCATCCAGGAGGATGGCTGACAGGCTTTCTTTTTTGTGACTCATCTTTTCCTCCAGAGAGGAGATAATTAATTTGTCTGAGCTGCTCTTAACCCTGGCCTGTGTGTCGGTGATGGTGATGACCGGGCATTTAAGACCAAAGGGGCAAATATGTTTTACACACACATTGTGCCATGCAGGCTGCAGTTATAGCTGCATCTGCAAGTGCGGGACTTTAAACAAAGCAGCAGAATCTGAGGTAAAGTGAGGTGGAGGAGCAGAAACTGATGATAAAATAAAACCATTTTTTTCATACCTTCAAGGAGTTTTCAGCAATATTGCTGCTGCAATATTAGTCCTATCAGGCACACACACATCTACCCAGACCAGGACGCTGCAAGCACATATGCACCCCTGCATCCACCCCCACACACAAGATTCAAAGGCCTAAACATCTGAACCTTTGACCTGCTAAAAAATGAATGGGCTTCAGAGAGGAGATGAAAAGCAATAGGAAAGGGCGTTGAGTGAGGTGTCAGGGAGACGGGGTTGAGAGCAAAGGTATTGGCTATAAAGAAATGGAAAGGGAGGTGGCGTGGCGAAGAGACAGACTTTAGCAAATGAAAAATAAAAGGAGAAAAGGCAGGTCGAGAGGATGCAGTTTACACTGCAAGGGGAAAATCACTTGAGGAGACCAAACCCTGAGTGACACATCATTTCCAGACAAAAAAATAAATTCCTCACCTCTCACTTTGCAATCCAGAATTTTTTTTTCACTTGCTGATGATCAGTGTTGTGCAAGGTACTTCCAGGCTGTAACACATTACAAATAATGTTTTACTGATGTTCAAAAGTAATCCATTACCCTATAATATTACAGCCTCAGAATCGCTTTAATTCACAGTTGCCTTTCATAATTTTTGGTTACTTTGAGCATAATATCTGTGGAAGTAGAACAAAATCGGAAGTTACCATTGAATGTATAAAATAATTGGACAGTGTGACCCCTCCCACCTCATGTTCAAGTTACAGTAGGAAGTACCCGCTGGCTCCAAGAAGCCGAAATCCCTTAGACTTAACCTGAGGAATAAACACCTATTACTCAGTCATTATATTTGTCAGGTAAACCTTTATTGCTCTATAACCTGCTTTTAACAAGTTCTTGCTTAACCTAATTTTTAACCTCTTAAGACCCGAGCTAATATTTGAGCTGACCCTCCATGCCCCAGTTAAGCACACTTAAATACTATGGTAATCTAACCCAAAATGGGATGTCCACACATGTGGACGCCAGGTTTTAAGGAGTTAATGTATGTATTTTCTTTATTGCAAGTTATTTATTCAAGTCATAAACTGACCAATCAGATGCCTCAATAATAGTATGTGGTGCCCGCTGGCCCCCATCTCGACCGTTCAAAACGTTTGACAGATTCATAGTCGTTTTCGATGGGTCTTATTACACTCACCATGTCCAATTCTCATGTACAGTAAATCGAAGCGACAAATGCTTGACAAAGCATTTTACATTCAAATATGGGGCAACGTTGTCTAATTAGAACAATCAATACTATATTTTATTCACAAAACAAACACAATCCAAGTCTGTTCAGGAGTTAAGTAGATATAGTGATTATTGTTAGTATCTATGAATGGAATGGTAATGTTTTAGTTACTATATAATTTAGTCACCATATCTGTTAGTGTGGTCCTGCAACAGACTGGTGACCTGTTCAGGGTGTTGGAATTTTCCTGACAGTGGCTGGTTGGGCTCCATGACCCCAAAAGGAATTTAGCTGGTTTGGATGGGAAGTTGCATGGATGACTATACTTAAGAATGTGACCAATTGCCAATATAAAAACAAAAACAAAACTGTTTTTGGCTCTGGAACAAAACAGAACTAGACTCAGATATTAAAAACACAAAGGGAAATGAAAGTGTTCGGCTCATTGACCCCAAACAGAAAATTTGACTCAATAATTTAGGTATAAAACAGCTCAAAGTGACTGACTATAAGCAAAATGTTGCTTTTTTGTGAACATGAAATGGGTAAAATATCCCTCAAACTAAATAAGCAATGCAATACAATACTTTTCTGACAGCAAAAATGAATGTGTTGCTGTAATAGATTACTTCTGTAATTAGTTACCCCCAACACAGCTGATGATCTACTGATAGTTTTATGTTTTTAAGTGTTTGAATTAGTTTCGAGGGTGTCTGTGGATGAGTGGTTCACCAGATGGTTCATCAAACAAGTTGTAATTATCAAACACTCCTTAATTGTGTGTGAGTGTGTGTTTATGTGCTGGTGTGTCTCCAGGTGATTATCTGATGCTGTGATCACTAATGACCACACAGGCAAACATCTGTCCTGAGATAGTACACAAATTGAGAGGTCGGCCATCTGCTGGGTCTGCTAGTAAGCGCACATTTCAGAGTGTTTGTCAACTTGTGTGTCACGCAGCACACTCAAATAATTCCAGAATGACCCATCAAAGGGTTCTTTTCAATTATTTGAAGGATTTTTTTGACCTACTCATCCATAATCAGTGCAGACCACACTAATGAATAGAAAAAAAGGTAAACAGCTAACTACTGTGGGTGTAAAAGTTAAAAAAAAGAAATATTCTCCACCAAATATTAACAGTATTGGACAGATTTACTTTGGCTGATGCTGAATTATTTTCCTACACGAGATCAAAACTGTTACAAAGCCAGAAAACTCTTAGCAGTCAGTCATATTTACTCTAATGAAAAAAAAGGGGAGATTCAGTGTTGACTGCAAGACAAAAGTGAAATGTTCTTTACAAGGACATTTTGAAGATGCAGGAAGAGAGCAGGGTCCTTTATTTAGCTGAAATGTGTACTGTATATATTTTTGGATTGTGTAGCTTTCTCTCTCATATGATTTGATACACATTCATGGTCCATGAATCGATACATAAAAGATTCAACAAACTTTGTGGTGATACAAAACAGTCCAATTCTTTTACCTACATGGATGCAATCTAGATGTTTATTATTTTTTAGGATTTAAAATGATTAATGAAAATAAATTTTTAATAGGGAAAACATATGTTCTTTTGTTGACTGTTTTGTTCTTTGTGATTAAAAAGTGTAATTTTAATTCATTCAGGTAATGTTTACAGTGCTGTAAAAATAAGGGTTATGGTATGTTTGTTGCACACAACACCTCACTGTGGTTTATCTTGAGCCACTTGTAATTGACCTGACTTGGTTGAGGCAAGTTTTTTGATTGGACGTCTTTTTGTTTGCATCCCGTAAACATAAAAGGCAGACAGTAGAGTTTGCCAAAAACTGTCTATTTTCTTTCTGATCAATTTGACACCTTTTTACCAACATATTCCTAGTAATATAATGTATGTGGTTTTCAAGTGATACTGCTATTACTTCACAACTAGATCGATTTTTTGATACATATGTATCCTTACCAACTGTTTCTTTGTTTGTCTGTTTTAGTGCTCCATCAAGCAGGATCTATGTGGGTGTGACTGTCCTGCCTTCAAATCTGGATGTACATTTATGGTGTAATCAAAAATGGCAAGGTCCATTAGTATGGACTGAGTCTGCCTAATTTGGTCTGGATCAAGTTCTGAATCTTGTGTTTGGTCTGTATTCAGAATGCCTTCAACAAGACTATTCTGTTACAGACCACAGTTTGTAAACCATTGACCATTGACCAATTTTTAACATCTGTATATATGTCAGGTATGGCAAATGGCAAATGGCGTATACTTATGTGGCACTTTTTCTCCCTTTCTCAAAGGCCCAAAGCGCTTTACAGTCACAAATCCATTCACCCATCCACTGCACCACGGCCACCCCGTTTTACAACAATTTTGACAACATTTTTACTCATTGCTTTGGTGTGGCGGAGACATGCAGTAAGGTAGTTACCATTGACAGTAAAATAAGAACTGGACTGAAGAACCCCTCCCCCCTCGTGTTCCAAATAAAAAATACCCACTCGTCCCAAAAAGCAAAAACCCCATAGACTTCTATTAAGAAATAAACAGCTATTACTTAGTCATTATCTTTGTCGGAATAACCATTCTTGCTCTTTATATCAACGTGTTCTTGCTAATACTATTTTTTTTTTTTTATTTTTGCTGTAGCACAAGTTATTCAAGTTATAAACTGACCAATCAGAAGCCTCAATAAAAGTAGGTGGCCTTGCGTCAAACGTTTGAAGTGATTGATTGACAGATTCTCCCGAGCCTGCTTTCAATGGAAGAGGTGTGGTCTTTTAAAGTCTTCACTCCTGATTGGAAAGAGTGATTGCCATAGAAACGGGCCAGTAACGGCTTTCTGAGGACGTCTGGTTCCAACATGGCGAAGGAAATATCATGGAAAAATGGCGACTGAATTGACTTATTTTGGTTGGAGTAAGGGATTTTCTATGGATGATGTCACACACGGTTTGTCCAGTTATATATTATAGAGTCAATGGCGGTTACTGAATGGCGACAAAGAATAAACTGTGATAAGTGTTTATGACATAGATTGTTGTTAAAACAGTGTGAGAAGCAATGTGTATCACATTAAAAGTTGTTTTAATGAGCCCGCATTCATCCAACAACATTTCAATGATTTTCTGTGTCTCATCGTTGCGCCACATTTGTCCACAGCTCATGGCTACCTTCTTCCTACTCCGTTCACATCCTGTAATGCTCAGCTACAGTAGCTGTTTGGTTCATGAATAAACCCCCAAGTGAAGTTTGTCCAATCTCCTGTGTAAGGGGATGTTGTGACATCCTCAGCTTAGAATGAAGCAAGGAGATTTATTATGATCCCAAGCAAAGGGGGCTTTTCTCCACAATGTATGCTGATACTTTGCTGCACTCTAGAGAAAGGTCATTAAAGGACACAACATAACCTTACAGAGTAAACTTATCTCACTAACGACTACAAAAAAGTTAAAAAGTACACTGATGCAGAAGCCCTAAGACTTAAATATAGTCTTGCTTCTTCTCTACATTTCTGGTAACATGTTGCTAAGAGACTGACAGATAAATCCATCTGATTACAAGTTAAACAATGAAAACCAAACTACCAGGGAGGAAAGGTACTTAATATGAAAAAATAACCTGCATTATTACAGTAATATTAAGTCAGGAAAGACAAATAAACCTCAGACTGAGTTTGCTAAAATAAGAAAAAGCAGAAACTAAAAGAGCACAGACAGCAGACTAACACTGCTCCTTCGGGGAACCATTCCAGTTATCAGGTAGAGCTTATTATGCTATGAAGCACTAATGAATTCATTAGCTAAATGAAACGTCAATAAGAGCTTGAGAGAGTACTACAAAGGATGCCAACTGTCTCACTCTCCCCCCTGTCTCACCCATCTGTCCAGATTAGACTCCCCCTTCTCTTCAAGCATACCCTTGTGTTCAGGCTTTCTCCAGAGGGCTAAGTGTAAACTGTGATGGAGGACATTAGCAGTGATCAGCGGGAGCACTTTGCAGCGGTCAGCAGAAAAGACCCAGTTGGCTAGGCCTTTAGCATTCAGCAACACTCACCTGCTCCCCGTCTAAGTGCTCCTCCAGGGTCTAAGCAGTGAGTTGGTGAGTGTGTCAATGCTGCAGCATTAGACCTTATGAATGTAAGTAGCTACAGGTCCTCACCGGGATAAAGTAGCAGCACATAACTCAACAACCCAACAGTTGCACTGAGTGTTTTCAGTAGGCCCCTGCAGTATTTTAAACTCCAAAACTTCTTTCTGACTTGTGTACCTTGATGATTTAAGACTCTGTTATGGCTCTCCTTTGATCTTATTCACTTATTGTGATGTTCAAAAATAAAAGTATGTGAGTCTGATTTGAGTTTTTTTTGTGTGTGTTAGTAAGCATCCAGTTGGCTCAACTTGCCCGAGTCCTTTTATGTAGGGTTGATATTTGCAGCCAAACAATATGACACTCTCTGAACACTGCAGTGGCTTTGTGCTGCTGAATTGTTGTTTCAAGCTAATTGTTGGAGGCATATGTTTAAATGTCCCCTGATTTGCATAAACATTGCTCAGCTCCCTCCAGAATCAATGAAAACACGATGGTGCAAATGTGGAGTCACATCCACAGATTTACACACACACACACACACACACCTACACACGCACACACACTTTGGTGCATTCGCACTCACTTTGACACCATGCTAGGCTGCCAATTTGAGTCATCTATTTCCAGAAGCCAGAGTGAAATATATATCAAGGTGCTCTGCAGTGGCTGAGAAGCTAAGAATGTAACAACAGATAGCCGGGTTTTCTTTTAAAGGTATGTTATTGGAATAGAAGGGTTCATAAAAGGAATAATTATTATCTTTCACCAAAAAAATGAAACACCTACAAACATGTAAGCACCATAAACATCTTTTGTAGGTAAAGTTGATTCCCTTTATGATAAAGGAGTGTCTCATTTTCAGATTATACGATTATGGAAAGCAGTGTGTGAGCGTTTGGGTAAAACAGAAGGAGGCTAACTTATCTACTAATTTGTGCAGCGTTCAGAGAAGCTGGGTTTATTTCAGACCAGTTTATCATGTTTACCATAGCCAGAGGAGAACAAAAATAAAGTGCTGCTGCATGTGTTTCAATTACTGCTGAAATGCCAAAGCTATATAATGAATCATATGTTTGGTGTTTCAACATCATCTTTTCAAAAGCTATACCTACATGAGTGAAACAACAGACCTAAAAAATCAAAATAGAATAATATGTTTTTTATTTTCTCTGAAAAATCTAGAATGCCAGCATCTTCAAATATTGATTTTTTTTAATTGTATGTGTCACATTAGATCTGACCCACTCCGATGAAAATCGTGTTTTTGTTCTGTTTAACACATTCTAGTGTTTTCTGATGACATATATCAAGAAAATTAAGCTCAAAAGTGCCTTTCTGAGTATTTCTTTATTTAAATGGTAGTGAATCAAGAGCAGACAAAAAAATTCAGTTTGATTAGAGCGTATTTGTGATGTAGAAAATACACTGAGCAGGGCAACCTCCCTGCTTAGGGGAGGGGAAGAGGGGCGGGATTCCTCCATATCAACAGTCAACTCAGAGGCAAATTTCTGATGAACCGCAGAAACTATGTCTTAGAAAACAACACAGGTTTTTGGCTGAAAATGACATAATTATAAACAAAAGACCAGCTGGAAAACTTTTACAATGGATCAGAAGATGATCGGATTGGAAGTTTAAACAAACGACGTTAGGTGTCCAATATGATTGGAAAAGGTTAAAAATACGTACATAAATAAATAAAACAAGTGGATTTTTTTTGTGGCCATATTAGGCAAAAGGTGTTCAGTAATGTCACATAAAAATAACCCTTTTGTGTATCACTGTTGCAAATGTCGCTCTTTTACGCAACAGTTTCATATGTTTTGTTTCCCCCTCCCTAAAAGTGAACAATAAACAGTAAAGGGTCTAACTTCACTTAAAAATTCAGTAAAGGTAACAATTAACACATTTTTCTTTTGACAATAACCGAGGGAAAAACATTTTTACCAGCAGGATTGAGCTTGGTGCCACAGAGCAGGTTTTTAATAAATCTGTCAAATCCTTCTTTATTCATGTGTCTGTTTCACAGTGTCCATGCTTGGATCAGTAAGGGGCCTTTGTGCAGTGCCCATTTGTTGTCAGATATTGTTATACATTCAGATGGCGACATGTCACATTCTGTAAACTATGTTTACACAAGTATTTTTGTACACTATTCAGGTTTTCATATCACATCAGAGTTTGTGCCAATTCACTTTCTTAGATTTGAGTCAATGTCGGGATTGTTTGACTGCTTCTTTCTCAGCATGCGCAAACATCGATTTTGGAATATCTGACTAACAGTTGTTATATCACCACACAACCCAGTCGAGCCAAATGTGTCTCTGGCGCAAAGCAGAATCCTTATGAGGTTGGGATGAAAGTGAAACAAGTGAGTTGTGGTTACACAAGCTGGAATGGTAAAAAAAAACCCTATCCTTTCCACAATGAGGCAGCTGTCAGTCAGTTGATTCTATGATGAAAGCATCCAATAGGAAGGTCTTTAGTTATTTGGCCCCACAACAAATCGGTTTAGGCTGTGGGATTGGGTAAAAGAGTGCAAAAGTTTAACAAACACATGTTATGTTTGCTACTAGTGCAACTTTTGTGTTCAGTCAAAAACCCAGAATGGGGTAAAAGATAAAATACTGTATGAATGCAAATTCTTTTTCCTCCAGCAGTATATTAAACATGGACATACACTGAATGGAATATCTCAGACCTCATAGTATTTTGAGGGGCGACACCTGAATAACACATTCTCTTTGACTTTCTTGTGTCTCAAAGTCAAAGTCAACTTTATTGTTGATTCCTCACATGTGCTCGACATGCAATGAATAAAAATTTCTTTGACCATTTACACGATCAACATGAATCAGTTGATTTTGAGGTGGAGAAAACACGTTTTTCTCCACGACAGAATCAGCTGATTTACGTTGATTGCATAGCTTCACAATTGCAATGTGTTGCATGTCAGTGCCAATCAGCTTTCCCCTGCTTTGTAATCTACTGGAATTACATTATTTGCGTAAACAGTTGAAGAGTTATGGTAGTTAACCGAAGGTCAACACTGGAGCTAAAGATCCAAGTATAGAGCCAGAACCATCTCTAAAAAATATCTCCACCTTACTTTATCGTTCCAAAAATAGGTAATTGAGTGGCGCTGTGTAAAGTAGGAGTTTTGTTGGGTTTACTCAAAGGTCTACCCTACAAACAAAGGAAACCTCTTTAAATCAAATCAGCTGTTGACACTCGCACCCCCATCCCCCAAAAGATTAAAAGGATTTAAAGGAAGTATGCTGTACATGTTTTTATTGGTATAAACTTGATTTTTTTTTTAAATATTGTGATCAATGGAAATTGGCTCCCTCCTGAATCAGCGGTCACTTTAGGAACTGCAAATTACTGGAATAAGGGATTTAACAGATAGGCTTTCATTTTCCAAAAATGGAGAAATTTTTAAAGAGATTTTATTTAATTAATCATCAAATTTTGTTTTTAAATACACAAAGTAAAAATTTTTTAAAGTACAGCAAATAAATGGTAAACTGCGGTTTACTTTTAGGTCTTATGTGCAGTAAGTTCTGATGCAAACTAAAGTAATAAACAAAGGTGAGCTTTTCCTGGTTCTTAAATCCCCCGCTGGTGGTTATAAATAGATGAGTGAGTCAGTGAACAGCACATAAAGTAGAAAACAATAGGGACTACCCCCAACCTAACATGAATGGTTTTTATATTTAACATAAAACAATATATACAAGTAAATCATTTTTTCCTTCAACTAAAGTGCAGATCACATTTTTTTTAAAGTCCTTATAGCAAAAATGTGTATTGATTTAGGGAGTTTTACTCTATAATTGGGGGCTGTTTTGGAGCAAAACGGCACTTTGATAGTCCGAAAATACCTGGAAACACCTGCGGCCGATAAATCCTTTATAGCAGCAAAGAATGTAAAGATGAAGCTGGAAACAGGCAGGGCACTTTCTTCAGTAAAGTGTTGTGTTCCAATAGTTTCCATTCACAGCTGCAGTAAGTGGGTTTTTGTCCAATGGGAATGGGGCTCCGCCGCTCCTGAGTGATTGGCAGCAGATATTGTAAGCCGTGTATCACTGGTTTTCCATCATAGGCCTGAAGCTTATTTATTTGTACTGGCAGATGCACGAGGCCTGTAAAAGTAAAAGTTCTCCTTGCTTCTGTTTGCTTGTTTTTCTCTTTTCCACTCTACTTTGTGAAACTGGAGAACAATTGGACCTTTAAAGTGTTAATGAAGAATCTGAATCCGAAGAATGACTCTGTGGACAATTAAACACTAATATTACATGTAGCTTCAAATATTTTTTAACATGTCCAAGAAAATTATGGCATTCATTTAATAGAGGTGAAAAATGGAAACAAAATTATTGTCCTTGAATTAGAACACGCCTAAGGGAAGCTAATTAAATAAAACAAAGGGAGCTAAACGTACTCAGGAGGGTTTGGAGTGGAAGGCATGCAGAGCCCGCCTTCAGAAGCAGCTGCTCCTCACCACTCACCAGGGTTTTCTCAATGCCACATCACCTTTTGAAAATAAAGACACAAGAAGATACTCTTAACAGATCCTGTTTGCCAAATCCTCTTTACTCCGCTGATCTCAGCTAAATCAAAGAGCAGCTGGCTACATCTCATTCTCCACAGTGAGGCGATTGGCAGCAAAGGCAGCCGCTCAGCATCCTTAACTGCCTTTAAAGACATGTGCTAAACTCACTCTCCTGGCTTCATTGAACACAAGGGTCACTTTTAAACTGCTTGACCATGAGCGCAGACTCTTTATCATGCTGACAGGCACATATATCCCACCTTGTCTAAACTAATATAGATAAATCTAAAAAAAAACAACTTTTACTTTTTGACCTTCCATATTTCCCAAGCCAGCATTTTGTGAGTCAAAAAACGTGGATCTAGATTTTTTCCTGCATTATCTTTGACCTGACCTTAAATGTGCATGAGCAATGTGTCCCTAAAGCGCACTACATGCATCTTTCACATTTATATTTGTAAAAGTAGGTGAGCTGTAGTTGGACTTGTAAGAGCTAAATGGGAACCAGCGGTTTTGACATTTGAACAGGCTTTTCAGCCACACGCTAAAAAGTAAACAAAAATGGGTGTTGTGTTACTGCAGATTTTTCATATTAAAGGGATTATAGATCAGAATTATACCTACAAACCTCCTTAAATGTCAGCGCATGTTTTACTTCAACAGCTAAATGAATCGTTGTAACTAGTTCTATGCACATTTATTATATTTTTATGCTATGTACAGTAGCAAAAATGATCAAAAACTTCTCCTGAGGCCTTAGTTTTGCATGTGTGTAATTGTGCTTGCTTGCTCTTGTGCTGTGCAGTCATGGTAGAAAGGAGACATTGTTAGCATTTATGGTTTTTGAACAAATTGTCATAATAAAACAAGTGTAATGTAGTACAAACCAAGAGTTTGTATGATTATTTATTATTATACAGTGGTATAGGGAGGAAAACAGAGTTGTTTCACGAATGTTTATTGCTGTTTTTCTATAAATTGCCACATTGCAAAACATGCCATGAATTTCTAATGAATACCTGGAGAGATGGATGTAGAGCTTTATCTTTGGTTTTTCAATTCTAAAACAGCATAATTGGAAAATTCTAAACATATTCTGATAAGAATTTGAGTTTTAAGTCTGTTTTCTTTCTTATTGTGTGTTGAATATTTTTGTGTTTTTTTTCTAAAGCAAGCTGTGAGCTCCAGATTATGAAATTAAGTGATGACCTTGACATTTTAGTTTAAACACCTGAAATGACAGTGTAAATGTAGCAAAGTGGACTAAGAAAGAAAACCTAATCAGAAGGCTTTACCTGACACTTCACACTCATTCCTATTTGGAAAATTGGCAATGCTTTTTGTTGAAATTGCACCTTCTGCTCCCTTCCATTTAATGTGATGATGATGTTAGTAGCAATGAAAAGTATCCTGACAATGTGTAATCAAAGCATTAAACTAACAAAGCTCAAAGTTTTTTTCCCCCCTTTCTCATTTTACATTCAGTGAAAAAAAGCTTTAATCCTCCACCTGAACTTCGTCATGTGCCTCCAACCGCCTCAACATAGCGCATTTCTTACCAAAGCAGGTGTCACTGCGGCACCTGTAGTTTATCTTTTGACCATATGCTTCCCCCCGCTGTAACATTAAAACCTCCCGCTCTGATGGGATTTGTGTCCCAAGCGAACTCAAACATCTACAGAGGAGATTTTATTGCAACGTATGCTGCCTTTAAGAGGACATATTCTGCTGAAACATCTGTGGCTATTTTAGCAAGACAATACAAGGCCACAGTGACTGTGGCTGAGGAGAAGAAAAACAAACAAGGGGACGTTACAGCAGTCCTGAGATATTTTAGGGCGGAATAGCGTGCCGAGCTTCAAAACAAACAAACAAAAAAAAAATGCAAAGTTCTACACGTTTATTAAAAAATATTACTGCAAAACTTTGGTGTCCTTAAAGCCACAATGAAACCTTTGACTTTGCAGTTGGCATTCAACTTGATCCTTAATAAGATAAAAAAAAAAGATTCCATATTTAAAGCGTAATTTGCTTTGAATCAAAATATTAAAGACAAATTGCATGGCTAGTTTTCCATAATGTTGCAGTATTGTCTGATTTGAAGTTTAGAAAAAATTGAAAATCCAGTTTATGGGTTTTTCCTTAATGTTGCAAAAGGAGAAAATTGTCAATTGTGTCTAATCTTTTTTCCTTTTAATTTGCAAGCTGGGGAATGACTCAAAGATTTTACAAATATCCCCAACTCCTCATTTGTGTGGACTAAAGGGTTAAAGATTTCTCAAAAAAAACGTAGTCAATACCTAATCAAAGACCAACCGAATGCCAGCAAACAAAGAGAGCAGCTTCGCTTTTGATTAAAGCTGCAAATTGTCATGAAATTAGCTTGCCTGTAATTTTTCTTTGATTAATCTATTAAGTGGTGTGTATATAAAAAGGACATTAAATACTAGAAAAAAATATTTAACCAGAATCAACAGAAATACTGTCAACTGCTAATTTTGTTAAAAAGCAAACAAATAAATAAATAAAAAAGCATGAATAATGAGCTTATAATGATTGTCTTTAAATCGCTGCAATCAAAATGCAAAGCTGATTATCGAAACAGCTGCAGATTTGTTCTGTGGCCATTAAAACTGTTGATTAATTGACGGATAATCAAAAGTAAGTATTGACTGCCTATGCTAAGGCATAAAACCTTGCAACGTTTGGAAAATACAATAGCAAATATGCAGTTAAACAGGTGCCTATGTATGACTAACTGCAACAGTGATGCAAAAAGTTTTGAATTATAACTCCTTTTTTGAAACAAATATGCATCAAGCAGCTCGTGAGACATGCAAAACGAAACAAAATTACACTTAGTAATGACAGAAAAATGACTGCTTATTAAACAGAAACCAATAAAAAGCACCCAGACACTGATGAAAAATAGTGTTAAAAAGAAAATCTTACAAAAGAAAGGTTTTGAGGATGTGTTTATAAGAAAATCTTAGTGATTTTGATTCATTGTACTCTAAATTTCAGTCCTTCTGCTGTGCTCATCATTGTGCTCTCATTCTCATCACACTATGAACATGCGCCGAACATGATAGATCAGTAATGTCTTCAGTACAAACGTGCACACAAACCCAAGCACACAAACCAGCTGTTCCTTTCCTCCTGTTTCATCGGACTTGTCATCAGCTTCGCCAGTTTGTCTCATCTCACATTTTAGATCTCATGAATAATGTGTGATCATCAGAAACCCTCTGAGCAACTTCTGAATGTGTACTGCAACATGTAGCAGCACAACAGCACATATGCATGCTCAAGCATGGAGATGGAGAGGACCCGAGCTCAGTCGAAACATCCCAAAGTTCCATGTGTTGTTCATCTGCAGCACATTTTGTTTCCTTCTTTTCTGTTCATTCATTACCTTTTTTGCTGCTTTCTTCAACTGTAAATTCACTCACACTAAGAACACAGACATGTGCACATACTACAAACTTTGCAAATAACTTAGTCACAAATTAGATCCTTGAATGATGCATTGGGATAGGGAGGAAACACACGCACACACACACATACAGACACACACACTCATACAAAGGGATGCTATAGACTCAAGGTAATTAGGTCTATTTTTATCTGTTCAACTCATCTCCTCCTCAAAGAACTAAGTAATTTGATTCATCCCATTCCCATAAGAGACACAAGGAGGCATGGAGGGGCAATGACTTCATGCTTGGATACACATTTTCTCCTCTTTTTGGTACAGTCAAGCCCTCCAATAAGTTGTCCTTTTATGACTGGAAAAAATGAATTCTGTGCAAAAATATTCATGTCCCAGATAGTAGAAGGGATGAGGAATATGTCTTGTAACCTATCCTCTTAGATCTGGAGAGCACTTTTGTTTTGGAGAAAGAGTCAAAAATAGTTTGCTTCATCTAAAAGTTTCCAAATCTTGGCTCTCATGCACCTTTTTAGTGAGAATCCTTCAAACTTTTGGAAATCATTGGCTCCACATGCTGTCCTTACCGGTGAATCACTGCTTGCGCACAGCGGTCCTCTGAAGACCCCCTTGACGCGCCGAATGTGTCCATTGCTTAGGTGAGTGGAGCTGATAACCAGGTAGTAACACGTGCTGCACGCCATCCCGGGGTGCTCCCGAGGTTTGGGGCCCATTAAACAAGTTCTCCCACCGCGATTCCGGTTGCTCCAGGTACCCACACCTGCACCATACGCGTGCAGAGCACAACGCAGCAAGAGGACGCCTCAGTCTGTCCTGCCCTCTGAAGAAAAATCTGCCTGCGTGGGGTGGGAAAAATTAAAGGGAGTAGATTAATGCGCCGTGGTATGCAGACGTGAGTTTGTGAAGAGGTAGAAAAGAGGGAAGAAAGGTAAAAATGAATCACTTACTGGCACTGGAGTCTGTGTCTGCCGGACTTCACTTTCATGAACGGACGAGCGCTATTTGGAGTGCCAGAGGATAAGATGGATCCAGTTCCAGTCTCACACACAGACACTCCTGCTGATCCCTGCTCTGTCTGTTCAAATCCAGCCCTCTGCTTCAGTCTGTAAAGGTTCGCTTTTAGCCAAAGAGAAGGGCAAACCACGCGCGAAAATCGCAGGAGAGAAATCAAGATACTTTCGGCTCCCCTCTCCTCCATGCATGAGAGAGAGATGGGGGGGGGGGGGGGGGACGACGACTCGGGTCCCTTTCTTTCCTTCTTCCTCCGTCGTCACAGTCACCTGTCCTGTGAATGAAATTCTGCGGCGTGAGGTGGGAGGGACGGCGAATCCATCCAACAAACGCTCCTGTAGTTATCGGGCTCCAGCGCGAGCAAACTGAAGTGGTTCACTCTTCTCCACCCCCCCTCCCCTACACGCACACATGATGCACCCGTACACTCCTCCTCCTCACCCCCACCTCTGTTTCTCTCAAATATTTTTCAATTTTTGAAAATATGCATGCTTCATCTGCGAGGCGGCACCGGATTTGGGTTTTATCAGTCAGTCAGTTTGGGATTGGGTGTACGGGGTGGGTGGGTGGGGGTCTTAGGGAGAAGGGGGGTGTCTAGTCACTGTTGCGCTTGCATTACACCAAACTAAAAAGCGCACACACCTCCTTCAACGCTCAAACTCTCCTCTTAGATATCTTTTCGCATGTCAGTGGCCAATCAATCGGTGATGAAGGGGCCGTTTTTTTCAGGACTTTCTAATCAATCTACTATGCGGGGTTTCAAAGTAAAGACGACAGGCTTTTAGCCCATTCGATCCCAACACCCTTAAGGATGACAGGAGAGCATCATTTGATTACAGATGAAGGCTCCTTTTCTGGTTTTCCTTCTGGTCGAGTCACCCGCGGCTCAGAACCAGCTGCAGCTGAGCGTTGGCGCGTGGCGCTGTCCCCGAATGTGGTGCTGAAACTCATCCGCATGTATTCAGAGCAGCATTAGGGAGCCATCAGAGCTTCATGTCAGCAGCGATAGCAGCTGACTGATCTCTTTTTTTAGTGACCGTGAAACTAAAGAGTAATACCAGGGGGCAAAGTTGAAGAAAAATTCCCTTTTCCTTCCATTTCCTCTCACGGGAAATAGCTTTCACGTCAGTACCACTTATATTTTATTTTTTTTAGATTGAATGGCCAATATAGAAAAACACAGTTGCCACTTTATGTAAAGAAATATTAAACCCTAAATGTCTATTTTTTTCAGGCACTTTAAGGATTTAACTTGTTTGTTCTCAAAATATTTTCAAAAAGGAAAAAGAAGATGTCCACCTTCATCCAGAACTTATATTTTGTGTGGAAAAATACATGGTGAGGAAGTTTGTTTTTAGAAGTTCTATATTCACATAAGTGTCTTTTGTCATCTGCAACCTTCAGATTCTGAAGCTTTTTTCAATTACCCCACAAGTTTCTGTCCAGTCCTTCATCTTGGTTTCCTTTCACTTCTCAGGCCTCCCAGAGCGAGGGCCTGTGTCGCGGACTGCATCATTACAAGAACCAGCCGCAGAGAAGTGTTATTCAAAGTCATTTTGCATGCTGCTTTTTATCTGATACCAGTAGGAGATGGTGTGATAGTTCTGTTTTTTTAATCTGCATGCTCTTCTTCATAGGATGTTGTCTTTCTTTGGGATTTCACAGCTTCTCACTGCAGTAAAAAGGAGCAGTGAGATGTGTCCAGCGCATTGTTTCAGCTCAGGTTTTCTGAGAGACTCATAACCTTTTGTGTCCCCAAAATAATATCTTCACTGGTTTGCCTGAAGAGCTGACGTTCTGGGGTGACTGTGTGTCACCTGCTGTGCAAAACAAAAAAGAAAAAAAAAACGGATAAGAGGTGGATAAATGCATTAGTAAAAGTACAGATCACAAAGATGCTGCACTGAGTGTGTTACTGTGTTCTAACTCACAGGTCATAACAACCTACCCTTTACTTGTTAGCCGTATTTCAATGGCATTTATAAACCAGAGAGCATAACTTATTCTGGGATAGATGCAATCTTATTAGGTCTGATTTTTTTTAAAAGAAATGCAGTCCAAAGTAAAATGTCACGAGTCCTTTTTAGTGTTTCTTTAATGCGAGATAAAAAAGAACTGGCTCCGAATTTTTAGTTTAATCTCAATTTTTAGACACATGGAAAGATGTACGGTAGGCTTTTTTCTTTTCGTTTGAGAAGATAGCATTATCAAATTAAATCTCTTTAACTCAGAAAAGACATGTGAACCTGTTTAGGAAGTCTCCAAAGAGTTGCCCTCTCGAGGTTTGCCGGACACAGCCAGCTGTGCCAAACGACGTGGGACTCGCTGGAGGGATTATATGTCCCAGCTGTCCCGAGCTCAGTTGAGGATTACTGAGGAATGGCTGAAGGACATAACTGGATACACGGATTACTGAGTTTGTGTGCTTCCACCCATTGCAACTGAAACCTTGATATGGAAAAAGTGGTTTGGAAAACCGTTTATGGTATGCTCCCATATTCTATTTAAGTTTCTTACTTATTCTGTGTTCTGATCATTTCTGTGCCCAAACCACAAAGTGTGATGCTGATCAGAATAAAGTAAGTTATAGTCACAAACAGTGTTTGTGTAACTTAGTAATGATTAAAATCTTTACCTATTACCTTTTTGTTTTATTTTTTAAGACTGCGGACATGTTCAATGTGTTCCGCACCTTTGGGATAGATTTATGAGGCCCCCAAAAGATTCTGATCAGACAGAAATTTATTTAAAATGACATTCTCAGCAAGTATAAAAAAGTTCAAGACTTATTTTTTTTATTTAGGTGAAGTAAGACTAAAATATTTTTGAAATGAGCTGACATTTGGTTTGCAACATAACATTAGTAACATTTATGTCTAATTATCTTTAAGGGTCTATATCATACTTTTCTTAAGCCATTTAAAGTAAACTATATCCATCTAAATGATAATTTATTACCTTTGGCACAATAAATTTATATTTATTTTAAAGAAATATAACTTATTTTCGCAGTTCATTTTCCTACCTGGAAGTAAGACGACTCGATCTCTGAGACACCGCCTTTCACTCCTTGCGGGTGCCGCTCGTTTCATGACGTCAACCCAGAGTCGGCCTTGGCAGCATGTCTGTGTTTCACCCATGAAAACAAACAACATACAACTTTTTGCAAAGATGTAAATATTGTGGTTATAAAACAAAAGTGTTTTTGCCGACCACCATTAGCACCACATGTTGTCTGATCTCAGCTGCATACAGACTTGTTTCAAGCATAAAGTTTATAAGAAGCTGCTTAATTTCCCATATTAAACATTTGTGTTGTCTGTTTCTTGAGTAAAATTTTAGCTTATATGTTCTGTAAGTCATGTAGCCTTGATTTGAATTAAAAAAGTTCCTTCCTTCAATTAGTTTATGTTACATTTTTTCAGTTTAAGTCCAAAGTGAACCCTTGATTCATCTCTGTAAAACGGCTGTCTTTTCCGCACATAAACAATTAATACTGTTGAGCAGAACTGTCAAGATGGTGTGTTAGGTTCACAGAGATCTGGCTTTTTTGTCATGTTTTATTCAGTATAGTCTTTTGCAGCTGTTTTTCTTTAAATCCAATGGATTGATTTATGTTACTCATCACTAAATCTCTCTTTGTCTATGCATGAATGCCATGGCTAACTTTCAACTTTTGTTTTCACCCACATGTAACCCGGCACATTACATAACTCTGATGAAATGTTTGCAGGTTTTTACTTCTCAAAATGAATTTTTCTTTTTCATTTTAGTCAAAACACCACCTTTTTTAAATGGAAATATTGTTATGTTTTAAAGTAATTATTTATTAGCAAACCCAAGAATTCAACACAGAAAAAAAAGCTTTTTATTACATGTTTCAGATGATTAATTAAAGGTTTCATTAAAGTGTTGTACCTTTAAAAAAAACGAAAAAACTCAGGTTTGAAAAAGGCTTACTTTAATCACTGCTTATGTAATTAGCGAATACAGCCTAAAGGCAGGATAATGAGTCAGAAATATAAGGAGGTGGGTGATCAGATTACGTTTATAGCTTTAACCCGCATAACCCTGTTTCAACACATTTTGTTAGAACTTCTCTCTCATTTTTATCTACAGTTTTCTTTTCTTTAAAAATTCCTGCTTCACTTTTATTCCTATTCGACTTAATAGCATTTTTTTCATGAGAACTCTGGAGTTTCAACACAAGCTGGCTCATTTCAACTAAAAGGTTTCCTGGTTTTCCAGTGGGTGAAGCTTCCATGTGCATTTGTGTGCTTGTTTATCTGATGAGACATTATCAGTCGTGTTGGTGCCCCACTGTTTAACAGTCTGAACTCTATTACACCATGCTGCTGTTTTAATTTCTTCGTGGTGCCAGTGGCCATGAAGAAACGTAACAGATTATGTCAAAACAACTCTCTAATGACAGTAAAGCTGCTGTGCACGGAGGGGGAGCGTGTAAAAACCTGTCGATACTCATATGTGCTCGCTTTATGAGCCCCAGCGTTCGAGTGGGCTCACACTTCCCACACATAAGGAGGAAGAAACCAATTTTACGCAGTTAATTACTTTCAACTGACAAATGAATTAGTTGATGACTAATCCACATAGGTGTTGTTGGTTAATCAATTTTCTATAGAGTGCCAAACAGTGTGTCCCCCTAAATAGTCTTGTAATGCAATAGATGCCGGTTCCGACAATTAAAAATTCTTGTTGGTGACTGGAAATGAGAGCTCCCTCTGCTAATAATCCTGTAATAACACCAGCAACATGCAATGTGCCTCTGTGTGATGGCCGTCTTTAATTCCTGCTGGTTTCACTGGTTGTGTGCAGAAAGGAAGATGCTATTTGCACTGATAATCCACCAGAGAAAACCAGTTTGTGTATATTTTAAACACTCTAATTCTCTGAAGAACCCTCCCTTCTCCCTTGCTCCTTCTCCTGCTCCTGGTGCGCTCATTACTATTGGAAATGATGCACTAATACTGAGAGGAGGAGGAGGGGGAGGGGGAGGAGGGGGTGGAGGCTGGGCTGATAGAGAGACAGTAGAAGAAAAAAGAAAGAAAGCAGAGGGATGGAGAAATCTTGGTGGTATCTGTTTTCTTCAGTGACCGCCTCCAGGTCTTCTTTTCTTTCTTCCTCTTTCTTTTCTTCTGTAAACCTTTGAAAAATCACAGTTAGGTTTGGGGTGCATATTGCTGTCTTTATGCACAGTGAATTAGATTGGTTTTGAATGTATTATGATCCAGAAAAGGGGCGTTTTTGTGTGAGAGAATAAAAGCCTGTGTGTGTAAGGGACTCTAAAAGCCCAATTCCCTTCACAGACCTGCAGTGGAATCACTGCGAATAAAACCACCACGTTAGGACTTTGTGAAAGTTTTTAGTTTCAAGACAAAAAAATGTTTTTGTTCTAAAAAATATTCTGCCTGTAGACATTGATGGTATTCGACTCCACAACACATTTGTGGGTGATAGTTTGTGTGTCAATTTCGGATTCATGGGCGTGCACCTGCCCATGCATGCTGATAAATTTATTTCATCCATCCATGCGTATGCCAGTGTGATTTTCATGTATATCGCTTTTTCATGTATATTTTTCTCAACCCCAAGATGGTTTCCACACATGTAGGTGTGTCTCCATGCTCCAGCGAGAATATAAAAATGCTATGAACGGTGGTGTTTGCATATGGGTAGAGCCATGCACACTGGGGTCTTGCACTGCAGAATGATGGGAATGAAATATTCCTTAATCTAAATGTAAATGGAAGTGAAATTTACCGGTGGGTTCTGTGTAATTACCAGTGCACGATTTATTAGAGCTGTGTTTGTGTAAGGTGGGCAGCAAGAAAGGGAGAAAATGACAGACAGAAAAGAGATGAAAAGAAGAGAACAAATGAAAGAGTGTGGCAAGCATATCAGAATATAAGTGTAAGAGAAGGGATGATTTATATTTAGTTATGATTGCACTGTGGAGCGGTGTTGGTACAGACTGCAAAGTGAGTGGGAATTGGAAAAAGAAAACAGAAGTGCAAGAACAGGAGTAGCCCTGGTCCCAAATTTGATTTTTTAGTGTGAAGCTGAGGTGTGTGTAGGTGGCTTTGATGTGAGGGAGGGGGTCATAAGACTTGTAAATGTGGGGATAACCTTGCTTCAATTCTTATTAAACTTTTTTTTCAAGGGTTTTGGTAAAGCATTCAGATGTGCTTGTGGCAAGAGCTATGGACAGTCCTGGCATGAACCCTGCTGCACCTGCAGCCTAAATAAAATGGTGTCAAGACAGGCATCTCTGAGGTGTAATGCCATTCAAATATTATTAATAAGATTGAAATTTCCAACCATGAAGTGAATAATGTGTAATTTTTTCTGACACTCGCATTGCTCTTGTGTTTATTTTGACATTTGCAGTCGCATACCTCTGCTCCATGTGCCACACGCTGGAAGGATGGAAATTCAAAATAAAGTTTTAATGCTCTTTGACAAAAATTCCTTTCACATATCTTATCCATCTTCACCTCCGTCTTGCTCACAGACCTCTCTGCAGCTCCGTCGCCTCCCTTGACCTCTTTGCTAATCCGTAAAAATTCATGCAGAAGAAGGCGGTAACGAACATCCGTGCACCAGACCGCATCATCATTTGTCACACAGCTTTGTGTGCGCTCAGTGAACCCACAATTATGCACAGCCATTAAAATAATTCACATATTAAAATGTACTAAAGGCATTGCATAAATGAAAAACAATAACATTTTGCCCATAAACTGCGATTCATCTTCTGATTAACAAAGTCTTAACTTCTATTTTGAAATTCTTATTATTGTCAACAATAAGTTTCTACATCCAGCAGTTTTCTGACCTGCTTTTGCGAGTGTGCCATGAACTTTTACAGTCATCTCATAACTTTTCTGCACTGTAAAGCCTCTTTTAAAATCTTTTTGCAACATCAAAAGGTTTTTGCTCTGCCTGAGCCAGAAACCATGTGACCACGCTTTTTCCGTTTGCAGCAGAACAAAGTTGTTTGGAGCGGCAGTTAGTGTCTTTATTATATCACTGGCATCATGTAAATAATTGATAAGGTCGGCGCATGGGGTCCCCGGTTCCTCCCAGAGGACGCTGAGGCACGCGTTCCACCAATTCTCGTCAAGCGGGAGGGCAACAGTCAAGTCTTCACATCTTAAGTTATTGCACTTCAAAGCAATGACAGTTAGGAATAAATATGGTGTTGGAAGGAGAAGTGAGCCTGCAACCCTATATCTAGAGGAAGAGAGGAGATGGGAACTGAGGAGATGGAAAGGAGGGGGGAGCTATCAAGGTGCTCGGGAACTGATTGAAGGAGCCCTTATCTGGCCTGGCTCGTTGCCCTCGTTCTCTTGGCTGCCAGCCGCGGCGAGCAGCACCTAGCAGGGTCATGGGAGGTGAGGTCATGTGAACGCAGTTAAAGATTCACTTGGCTGCAAATGGCAAATTTACTGCTGAAGGTCACACGTACATCACCTTTTCGAGAGAGATATGGCGACATGCCGCTGGTGCAGAAAAGGAGCAAAGACGTGAAGTAAAAAAAAAAAAAAAGAAAGATAAAAATCATCCATCTTTTATTGTTCTTTTTGAACAGAAAGATAGAAGAACAAGTGATGGAGAGAGTGGGGTATAGGACCAGACGGTACAGTAACGAATAGCCCACCAGTGGAGCTTTTTAATGTTGTTCTGCTGGGAAGGAGAGATGCCAAACAGATAAACAGCAGCTGCAATTCATTTTGTCTCCCCTCTCCCTTCCATCCAGATGCACACAAATATTGTTTAATTCCCACAAATAATTGTATTTCCCAGTATCTGCTGCACTGCTTTAGTGTGCAAAGCTCTGGTGGCTGGAGCTTTTTGGAGCCAGAGGACCAGAGTGGTGACCCGTCTTAGCCTGCTTTAATCAAATCAGTCTCTTCAACTTCCTAATAGGCTGGTTTCCCAACAGTCGGCTCTTCTGGGACTGCAGCTGCTTTTTATCTGCTCCAAGGCTGTTTACTGATCAGGGGTCAGCAAACTGCATCACTTTCTCTACAAGAAACCAAAGCTACATCACAGCACATTACATCCAGCCTCACAGTGATTAATGTGCTGGAGACACAGTTTTATGTATAGTCCACACTCAAGTGTGTATGTGTGTGTATTTAATGTGCTTGGCTGGGTCTATCAACTGGACTTTAATCTAATGTGGTAGCTGGGCCTGCTGTGGAGACCTGTAATTATTTAGAGCTGACCTCAGCTTTCGCTTGTTTCAAGTGAGCCGAATAATGCTTAAATATGTATATCAATGCGTGCCAGTTACGTTTTATTAACACACACAGGATAACTCATTTGATGCAGCCTTCACATTAACCACACATGCTCGCTTTCCAAACTGCCCCGATGCCTTTTTGTTTTTCACATGAATAAATCCCTACAAAAGCAAATCTCATTCAGTCCGATCTTTCTCTTAGTCTTTCTTTTTCTTCTTTGTTGGTTTTTGACCTTTTGTCTTAAGTCAATGGGAGTGACCTTCAATCAGGAATGACCCTTTCCTCTGTACACACACATCCTTATGGAGACACACAGGCACAGAATCATTGTTCACATTCAAGAAAATTTGTTATTTTCTTTAAATGTTGCTTAAACTATGTTATAGTGTGTCAGAAACAATTCTGTCACTGAGGTGCATGTGAACAGCTGGAGTGAAGAGAGTCCACAGCCTTCTGAAGGAGTAAACTTTGATCCTTAAACACCAGAGCTTCAACTCCAGTCCTTACATTCTTTCTACTATTGTAACTCTTCGGCAGTTTACCCAATTAACCTAAATCCAGTGGATTCTGAAGTGGAGAAAAGCACCCTTGTCCTGATGTGCAACACGGATCAGTAGTGAAGTGCTTACGCAAAAAAGTTTACGTAAATTCCAGCTGATTCTGTTGTGGAGAAAAGCGGCTTTGCCCCGTTTTGCAACACTCTACATTTGTGATGTATAGTGCATTAAATTCAGCATCAGAATAAACTGATTTACAAGACTCTCATAATCGGTTAAAGAGATACGGTGTTTTTTTAAAGTTCCAATCCAATCCTTTTACGATCTATTGTAAAAGTGCTCCCAGTGGTCTTTTAATTATGATCCTGCTGTTTTTAGCCAACATAAAAATAAAAAAAAATGTCTTGTTTTTTAGGACATGTTTCGTGCAGAGCGGTAGAAGTTGAGTTGTGGGCAGGACCGTTAGAATGGAGTAAGCCTTTTCTCATTTCCCATGATGCCTTTGTTTACACTCTCTCCTGATAAAAGAAATGTGCACTATTGTAGCTATCCAGCCGTAAGCTGTAGAGCCAGACACCAGCTCAGAAAAGGAAAAGCAAGACGTACTATTTGTCTACAAGTGGACACATCAGAATGGAGCAGAGCAGGGAGCTTGTGGCCTGCTAATTCCAGTTTGTATTCAACAGATACACGTTTTTTAACTGCTCCTGGTTTACCATGATTTGAATAAATTAATACTTAGAAAGGCAGTTTTAATCTGAATTTTCTTTATATATGTCTCAGATCATGAGAAAAATGCCAAAAGAACATGAAACAGGAAAGTATTCATCTTCATCTTTAGTATATGAAAAAATACTGCAGGGCATTCAGACAACACAAGGTTTTTCAGTTAAAGTAGAACATCTTATTAAAGCTTCATACTTTCTAACATCTGGACAAATATTTTTCAGGTTAAGTCATTTACTTAACAAAAAGCATGATTTTATATAATGGTTTGGTAGTGAAAAATGTCTTCACAGCTTTATTCTATATATATAATGTTTAAATAAATACAAAACAATGAACAAATGAAAAGATTCTCCTTCATGTTAGATTAAGGTATTTCCGGAGGACAAATATTTGTTCAAATCGAAATCTCTCCTTGGGTTTTCTCTCTGAATTTGCAAAGATGAAGAAATGTTATTTCCCCTTATTTCAACCTGTTTTCCTTGTGTGACTGCTTCAATGCATCTGTCCAGAGTTCTGAAATTTAACTTAACAATAGGTGGACTTTACACAGAATTTAAAGAAAGCTGTAAAACATCAAGCCAGCTCAACAATGACATGTGTTTCCAGCCTTTTTAATCAACATAATTGTTCAGTTGGATTCAAATCAATAGGTTATTCAATCTAGTAATTGAATTAATGCTGAGGCAACAAATGAATATTTTCGACAACTTATTTTAGCAGCCAGAAAATAAAATGTTCACAGTGGTTACTGTACTAAATACGGTGAAGCTGTTATATAGTTTTAGCAGTTTTCTTACACATTTACATATATTAATATAGTTATTTGGTATTACAAATTATTAAAATTAAATAAGTTTTAACCTGTCACCTAATCACTTGTACCAAAAAATCTAAACGTCTCAGTGTTGTTTTCTAACATAACTGTGAAAAAGCATTACATTTTCAGCAGATTTTTATTTTCTGTTTCACTTAAAATAACAATGGAACTTTGATTTATTAAAGTACTGTTAGATTACCTGCAATTCTTTTCCAAAGTGTTGATTCAACTGGCATTTCTTTAAATTTAGCTTCCAAGGAGCCAGTCTTTGTAATCTTACCAAGTGATTTCTGCTGTAGCTACCTGGAGCTTTTGAAATATACTTTATATACATATTTTTTCTCTGGCTATGATGTCATTTTAATTCTAATCTCTTATTTATTTATTTTTATTTTTTTACCATTTTAAACAAGTTGTTAAACACATGAACACTGTTGAGTAACAAACAGGTCAGTGCCAGAGCGCTGATTCATTATGTGATTAAAAAACAAAGAGCGTCAAGCATTCAAGAAATGAATCTTTTTTGGGTTTGCATGACTAAAGAAAAAACAAAGATTTTTTTTTTATTAACAAAAGAAAAAAGAAGAAGGAAAATAAAAGTAGCCAGACATTAATAAACAAAATTTAAAGAACGATGACCAAACGGCTGCATTCAAGGTTGTAACGTAAACTGAAAGGCTTGCAGAATTGTTATCTGTTAACAAATATCTAAAAATCTAAAGAGAAGAGGGCTGGATCCAAACCGATTAAAACGGATAAACATCTGTCACAATTGCTTTAAAAAAATAATAGTCTTTATCTTTTGTGCTGCACAATTTTAATTATTTTAAAAAAAAAAAAAACAGCAACATTATTTTCATCTGTATTTATCAGGAAACATGTATAATTTCTGACAGATTAGTTATGCTCTAATCATGGAGGCAGTTTAAGGCGTTTTCTTGTCGTTGTATCTGCTGCAAGTAAATGTCTTTGGAAAACCTTTCAAGTATTTTTTGAATGATATGCTAAAACATTTGATCACCTTTTGTTAAATTTAACAAAACCATCTTAAAACTACCAATTTTTAATCTTTGGTAGGTTTGCAGATGCTTGAGATTATAGTTAGTTTTTTTCTTCTTCTTCCTCTCACTGTAAATCATCAAACAGCCTACAAGGATAAAACAATAGAAAAGAAGAAATCTCATGCAAGTTGGCAGACACTGACACATCTGCCATACAGTCTATGCATAATTGTGTTTCTGTTAAAATATAGAAGTAAAGAAAAAGAAACTGATCAAAATACGCAAATTTACATCTAAGCAGAAGAATAAAATTCAGCCAACATTCCTGCTGTTGTAAGCAGAACACACTCACACCCACACCCACACCCACACCCACACACCCCCCCCCCCCCCCCCCCCCACACACACACACACACACACACACACACACACACACACACACACAAAAGCACACAGACGATGGTTATTGGTTTCATAACTGAGCCCTATCCTCCTGGTCTCTGTGCAAGATGAGAGGTGTTGAAATGAAATTCTCCCTCAGAGAGTCTCTGCTCTTACCTGGGATTTAGAAAAGCCCCAGTAGGACTTTCTCTTTCTCTTTCTGTCCCTCACACACTCGCACGTATACAGAGCCACACACGCACCTCAAGGCTAAAAGAAGCTCTAGGCCCAAAGAGGGAAAAAGAGAATAAAAAATAAGCAAGATGAGCAAATGAGGGCTTGAGAGACAGGAAGGGATTACAGTGGGGTGGGTTGGAGAAGGTGGTTTGGGAAGACAGAAAATGGAAAAAGGGATGTGAAGGTTCCCAAAAAGACACGACGAAAGCCGAGTTTCAGAGAATATTGATTTGCCTATAGTAGCGGCTGAAAGGAAGCAGACAATGGAGCTATGGATAGTCAATGGCTTTAGAGGAAGGACAAGAATAAAAAAGAAGCAAAGAAAGAAAACAACTGATATGTTCCCATGGTATTGCTGATGTAGCAGCTCTTTGTACTACCAACAAACACAAGGGTTAAAAATATGGTAAAGCATTAAAACATACACGTTGGTTGTAGGCAGTCCTGACAGGAACTACCAAATCTTGAAAAGACAGATGTGTGAAACAGATCATGTGATTGCTGAGCAAAAGAATGAAAATGTCTGATGTTCTGTAGGTGTAACAGAGGAGTTCAAGGTGGAGGTGGGACTGCACCTAGGATCAGCCTTGATGGACAGACTGACAGATGAGTCTAGACAGGAACCTCTGAGGACCAAAATGTATGTAGATGACATTGTGATCTGTAAAAAGAGCAGGGAGCAGGTGAGGGAACGTCTGGAGGGGTGAAGGTTTGCTTTGGAAAGGAGGGGAATGAAGGTCAGGTGCAACAGGACAGAGGACCTGTTTATGAATGAGAGCGAATCAGGTGTAATGGTGAGGTTACAGGGAGCTGAGGAGAAGAAGGTGGAGGACTTCAAGTGCTTAGAGGGAACAAAGAGTGTGGGAAAGAGCTGAAGAGGTGTGCGCAGGTTGGAGCAGCTGGAGGAAGGTTTCAGATGTGATGTGTGACAAAAGAATGACTATTTTGGAAAAAGGTGCTGAGGCTAAAGGTAGTCCAAAAGAAGATCAAAAAAGTAGCAGTGAAGGAGTACATAAAGGATGCAGAGGTTAGAGATGGATGGAGGCAGATGAAACACTGTAATGACCACTAAAGAAAACAGCAAAGGCAAAGAAGAAGAAAAGGGACTCTTGTTGGATAATTGTTCATTTTGGTCTAAACAGGACAGGCAGGACTGACTGTCAACACAAGAAACTGTTTTTTTTTCAAAGTTAGAGGATGTCATCATCAATATTTGATGTTAAAATTCATCTGCTTGATGTGAAACAGTTCCTTTCTGTAAATGTCTCTCCTTTTATAGAAAACCACACAGTTGTCAGTGCATTTCAAAGGACTAGTCCAAACCTGACAGGTTGTAATTAAAGTGTTTCCACTAACCACATTAAAAAAACAAAAGCTTTGTCTGTGTGCAGAATGGGTCTCCCAGCACTTCAACTCTACAGAGATTGCCAGGTTACTGACGTTAAAGTTTTGGATGTCAGTGTTTGAACATTGACATAATTGTAAAATAATCAAGCTAAAAAAAACAACAAAAAAACAAAGTCAGCAACCTGGAAGCTTTCAAGTTAATGCTGGAAAACCGCCAATGGCCTGTCAGCAAATAGTCTGGAATGAAGAGCTAATTAGTACTTGGCCTTTACCAGTATTTTCTGATGCAGCCAGAAAGCTGCAGCTCGACACTCAATACCGTTACTGTTGCCATGATGTCTGCCCTCTCCAGTAAAACGTCACAAGAAAATACTTGTTGCTTTACTTCTTTATAAGCTGTGTAAGTCTGCAACAATCACATTTTTTCCAAAAATTGTTGTTCTGATTTCATCATCGCTCACTCCCTCAAAGCTTTTGTTTAAAAAAAAATAGAGTTTAAAACCAAAATATTCATTTAATGCTGCAATGTCTTTTTGCTTTTATTCTCTGATTTAGTATCTCTGGGAGAGTCTTAAACATCCTTGAGCTGTGATTCAAATATTCTTCTTTCTCCTTTTTTTTTTATCTCTGTCTAACTAACACTAGTCCAGGTGATACTTAATCTATGTGGGGCCAGGTTTCTTCTGACAAAACGTCTCACTTCATACTATCTTTCTTTTGATTGGCTTAGTGTTCAGAGGCTGGTTCTCCGTGCACAAATACACAGGGAGGTAAACAGAGGATTTGTAAAACTGACAAAAAGACACAAGCTAGGAATTGTGAACATGGTACAATCAGAAAAATGAAGCACACTCGTCTATCATACACAGTTTTTTTTACAAACAGAGTAATCCTTACATTGTCTCTAACAAATCCAAACACATCCTTAGTAATGAATTCAGCTGTATTATGTTTTCTGTTTGCTAAGAAATCTAATAACAGGCAGCTGAAGAAAGAGCTTTTCTGACAATTTTCTAGTCTAAAAAATAAACTGAGTCCACTGCTGCCCGATAATAATATTTTTTGGGGGGCAATATTTTCAAATAGCCAAATCAAATAGATAAAACTTTTGTAATGTTGCAATGATTCTTTAAAATAGTAATAATATGGCAGTGTAAAACACAAAAAATGCTTACAAGTGATATTGCTACAAGTGAAGTTCAAATACTTTTTTCTTGTGCCTTTATTTGATGGCAATCTTAACAAAATAAATAAATAAAATAAATAAATAAATACTATTTCCACGGTTACATTAAGGCTTTCCAAATGTAAAAAATTAAAGAAACAGATAATCCCAGTTTGAAAGAAATAGAATCCTGCTGATGAAGTTGGAATCACAAACCCATTGATTAAAAGTCTCCAGCTTTCCGTGTTTTTGGTCACCTGTATGGTACTCTTTGTTAATTGTTTTCAGTTTATTGTACTTTAATTCAAATATGTTAAGTATGTCATATTTATTGTTACTATTGCTTATTCAAATTTTTAGGAATTGATCCTTTTTTTGGTACTTTATTCAACATTTTTAAACCTTTTTCCTCAACTAGCTCTGTCATACTCCACTTGACTCCTTCAGATTCCACCAATCTTGACAGATAAGTACAGCTGGAATAGCTGTCCCATGAAGATGTCATTACTGTGAAATCAAGACCTAAAGAAAGCAGTGAATTATTTACCTAAATGTGCTGATCCATTATAGATCAAAGACAATTAAACTGCAGTCATGACCTATGAAAACTATTCTTCTATGCTCTTTTCCAGGTTGTTTAGCAGCATATTTTTAAACAAGCGCAGATTGTTAAGCAAGCGGGAAAAATGAGCTTGACTTTAATGAGCGACTTCTTAAATCCCTTATATTAATTATGTCAGAGCAGGGAGAACAGAGATGAGGTCTTAGCGGTCTGCTGTGCTATCACTTCATCTTTTAATTATCCAGCACTCCTGTATGGAAAGCAAAAGGTTGGTACTGAAGGACAGAGATAGGACAGGACTTACATTCTCTTATCAGCTGCCTGATGATGATTTAATAGCAAAGTCCTCTTGCTTTATTTCTATTCTTCCTCAAGTGCACTGCAGATTTGCCTTTCTTGTGTGTAATATTACAATAGATGAATTGTTTCCTGTGCTGTCTCACAAAAGTCACTTAGGCTCCTTGTAGTCCTTCAGTCCTTAACACTTGCTCTGGACTACTATGCTTGGACGCCGTTATAAATTTTAGCAGACAATAACATGACCCGAAACTTTGACATTCTTCTTAGCTCCTCGGGGGAAAGATGTTGAATGGTGTGAGAAAAACGCAAAACAGCAGAGCTGTGCAACACGCAGCAGGGAGATGCATGAAGAATGCTGAAGCCACCTTCAAACTGCAGTATACAATCGAGTGAATCTCTTTTACAAGGATACGTCGAAGGGAAGCATTATGAAATGTGTCACTAAACAATGAATCACTTGAAGCTGTGTGCTGTTTACCTTGACCCACTGAGTCGCAGCTGCCAACTCACTCTTCTGTAAAACACAATCTGTAAAAAACGCCGTACGGTCTGTTGAAGAAGATGCTTCCACTTAAGGTGCGTTTGCACCCCAATGATCTTGGTGTTCATCAATTATGATCAACTTAAAATGTGGACCTAAAAAATAGAAAAGCAGCTGATAAATGTTAAATGTAGTTGTGGTTGGCACAATGAACCAAACATGCAGGCATTTATATTTTAAAAAGCAGAGATATTAGAAATATGAGAATTATTTGTGTTACTGAAAAATGTGCATGAAAGAAGTCCATAATCTTTGGCATTTAGGCTCTGGGCTGACGACATCTGGCGTGTTTGGGGGGAACTTGGACCACACACGTATACACTCCAAAGCCTAGATGCTGACGTGAAGAATAGGGTGGAGGAGGGTGAATCGACAAGAACGCATAGAGAGACAACCATTCATGAATTAAAAGGCAAAATATGATTGTGATTGGCTGAGAAGAAAGGTGGGGTTTTTAGCCATTGGGTCAAAGTGAAGACCTAATTGATAATGGTGTGTAGAGTAACATCACAACCCAGTGTAAGTGGGGTAGATCTTCCTTATTGAAATTTTGCCAAAGCATCACACAAAAGGGTTATTCATAAATGTGACTACATGGTGATATTTAATAGAACATTTATGAAGAAAGTCATAGATTTCATAAGTAGAAGCACATGTTAGGTTTCTTTCTACCCTTTCCACTGTAATAAAGACAACAAATTCACAAGACTGACTGGCAGTCTGTCTAAAAAAATTCAGCAAATCAGTTCAGTATAACTGAGCAGAACAGTTCAACAGATCCCTCAGTAATGTAGTTTATGATAGTTTATCGAACTTTTTAAAACTATTTTTGTTGTAATGTGAGTATTTGACTGTTAAATTTCGGAAATGGAAGAAGTGAGGTGAGAGCTTCCAGTAAGAGAATCTCTGTTATTTCAGACCAGACTAGGACTCCTGTGCTATTATCACACACCTTTGATGGTTCTGATGTCATAAACTCCATCTTCCATTTCCCTTGTTTTCATCTTTTTTCTCTATGCTTGAGAATCAATAACTTTTTCCAGAATCTAATTGACATCCTGTTTGATATTGATGTTTGGATTCAATCTTTTAGGACTGGTAAAGTGTCTCCTGCACGATATTGTAAAACGTCACAGACAAGGAAGTGATGCTGTAATTTGTGCCTTAATCAGCTGGCAGCTTTGTTTTTCCCCAGAGAGGGTTTATTATAGTTTTTCCAATTTGCTGAAACACTAAGTGCCATTCTGCAAACCAGTCGATCAATTATTTTAAGTCTGTTCTCAAAAACATCACTCTTTGGTCTATACCTGAAGCACAATTTGCAGTTAACACACAATTTGCAAGACACTGAGTCTACTTTTTGTGGAACACATGATGCATTCTCACTTTTAAAACACAGTTGGCACACATGACAACACAAAGAGGCAAAACTTGGTTCCACTGTGTTCTCCATTCCTTGTCCCAATGACAGTTTTTCTCAATCGTTTACACACAAAGTTTGGTACATGAAACACAATGACCACAACATGTAACTTATTCAACAACCCCCTGAACCAATTCTGCTAAACTACAAGCACAATTCTTACTTTACACTCAAATTAAGTTCTAAAACACACTTTTTTCAAAACACTACATACAATTCTCTGCTTTTGGCACAATTTAGATGCAGAAAATAGCTTGTTTTCACAAGGACCACACTGCCATTCAAGAATGCACACTGACTCATCACAAAGGCAAACATCTGTCACACAGTTTTACAGCTGGCAATCAGAGCATTAGCATGAAAGGGCAACAGGTGGTTTTTTCTGTTTGTTAGCAATGAATGGCAACATTGGAAATAGGGGGAGAGCCATTGGAGTGAGAGAAAGAGGAGGAGGACGAGGATGAGGAGGTTGAGGAAGGCAAATGACCATGATCTCTGATGACATCTAAGCCACTTTGGTTGATCATGTGGTCAAGCATGGTCTAACAATGAGGGAGGGTGGGCAAAGAGTACAGCCAGATTTGAGCAGGTTCACTATAGCATTCATCATTCAGACTTACTGAAATGAGAATACCGGTAGGTGTTTATCTCCCTCCATATTCTCCACTTCTCAATACTATTGAGGCATTTTTTCCACAAACACGTAAACCTCTTCTCCAAGCCAAGGAGGACGCATGTGGAGATATAGCAGCTGATGCTTTTCATGGCTGGATTCGTCATGCTAGGCAATATTTTCCCTGCTGCTTGGCCAGGGAAAACATTGCTTGTGATGTGAATGAGTTGCTGTGGCCAGACCGTAACAGAAGAAAGGGTGCAGCACAATTTTTTATTTTTTTCTGTAACTATATACAGTAAGTCCTTCTATTGTTTTGTATGTATTGTATATGTGCAACTTTGTGTTGGTTGGGAATGGGATGTGCACTGTGTACATTGTTTTTCATGGAAAAATAAATTTCTTCTGCCATGTATTTTTGTGTTTAGAGTATAAAAATAATATTATCAAATGTCTTCCAACACATTTATGTATAGACTGTCTGTAGTAAGTGTAACACTGAACCAAGAAAAGGCCTAAAGTCGTTATGATGAATGCAGAAGAACTATTCATCATAGTGTTTTACATTGAGCACATAAGGGTTCAGCTGGCTCTTATAAATGTCTGTACATTTGATGGCTTGTTTGTGTCATTTAAAAACACAATCCCATTTTGAGATGAAATAACATTGTTTTGAATATAAAGTTTCATTTTGCAGGAAAATTGAGGCGTTTTGCCCATTGTGTGTGTTTTTTGGATATGTGTGTAGAGTTCTGAGAATATGAGGCATGCTTTCAAAAAATATGAGTAAACATTGGATTTGTGTGTAGAGTTCTAATTATAAGAGGCATTCTTTCAGGAAATGTGTGTAAACAATTGAGAAAAACTGTCAAGAATGTTTTCTATTTGGTATTGGAAGGTTTACAAGAGACAACCATACACTCGAGGAAACCTGTTGCAGGTCATGGAGGATGGCTTGTGATGACATTTCAATTTTGTCTTGTCAAGGCTGGATCAGGCACACAAGATCATTTTTTCCTGTTGTGTTTCTGGGGTGAACACTGCCTGTGATGTGGATGAAGTCCTCCTGTCTGACCCGACACAGACGTAAGGTAAATATGAACTTGGGCTTGCAGTAAAAATGTAAAAAAGTAGTAGAAAAAGATTAAAAAAAAGAAATCTTGAGCACTTTTTTGCTCTAATTTGTCTTTTTTGGAAGGCGGGGTGGGGTGTGAGGTGTCATCATTCTTCATAAACCATTTTGTGAATAGTGTCAAGTGTTATGTTGTGTAGTGTGTTGTTTTTGCTCTGTGTTTGTTAGTTTTGACGACAGTCTTCATTGCGGTCTCAAAGTGAGCTTTTGACTCATGAGTTAAATGTATTTACCCTACATTTTGAAATTCGTATTTGGGTGTTTGGTTAAATTGTTTCAGAAAATGTGTTTTAGCAATTGGGAAAAAGTGTAATTCAATCAGAAAAAAATGGCAGTTCTCTATGAAGCCAAGTGAACTTTGATCCAAACTCTCACGGTTCTTACTGCGCATTAGGACATACTTTAACTCCATAATATTGGTAATTGTGTGAGAAATTACAGTTTTATAATTGTTTGTTTAGTAAATTGCTGTCCAATTATTTAAGAATGTGGACACACAAATAAAATGTGGCAAAATTTGGTTAAAAGTCCTTTTTTTTATAAATTAAAGGTTAAGCAGTAAAAATGTTTTCCTACTACGATAGTGCAACACCAATGCGAAGTTACTTTTTACACAACACAAACGATCCATCCATCAGAATTGACTTACATTAAATGTTTAAATCATGTGTTAAAATACATCTACCGGTACATGTTTTTTGGACAGACAGTATTTTTTTCTGATTGGATTTGATATTATAAAAAAAAAAGAAAAAAGAAAAGAAGGACTGTTTAATCTTCCTGCATACATTAGAAGAGTGTTAGTTCCAGCCAACTCTAATCTGGTCTGACATCACACTTTCAGTCATAAGTGAAAAACAATCAAGATAGCTGCCAATTTCAAGAAAGTACCATTTTGGTAAAAGAAGCCCAAGGTCAGACCTAGAAGGAAACTATGAGAAAGAACACACAAAGTGCTGCTTCTCAGATCTGAGCATGTTAAATGTCAAAGTATCTGTAAGTACATTTACAGCACAAGTGTGATTTATTTGAAAACACACACACACAAAAAAAATAAGGTGAACTGCAAACCTGCCTTTAAAAAAGCAACAGGTTTGCGTGTGTGCTTTGAAAACGAAGTGGAGTTGGACCTCAGTGCCTCTGTGCCACAAAGCAAACAAAAGATTTCAGCACAAACATGACATTTCCACAGTTAAGCAAGGAGACAGTGTTTGGATCAAAGGTGGATTTCTAAAAGTTAAATGTACTCAGTTACATTGAACTATACCGGTCAGTTTACTTTTTTTGTCAAGCCTTTTCTTCATTTATTCCCCTGCATTAATACTGGCAGATAACTGCATGAAAAGGAAAACACACAGACCTGTGTAGTGTGATTACAACCAACTTTAGCACTGCTGAGTTAAAATCTCAGACGACTTTGTCAATAGTGTTTATAAAGCAGCAGTGATGTGTGGCGAGGTTTTTTCGGTTCTTCTCACAAATTGGCAAAAAGACCAAACAAAAGGAAGTTCCTTTCTTTAATTAATGGACAATTTTATTTCTACATGTGCAAATGAGTACATTACTTTTACTTGAGTACCATTTTTGGATATCCACTGTATTGTTCTGCATAAATCAGAGATTCATAAAGTCTTTGAGTTTTGCTGTGGCAAATAATATGACATCTGTCTGTTTGACTAAAGTCTAAAGTTTGATAGAAACTGGGTCGTTCAACAGATGGATGATCAGAAACACCGTGACAAATCCAAAAAATAAAAAAGGACATTTAAGTGAAATGCTATGGCAGGACCTAAAGGGAAAAAGCAGTCAGAAGGGTGTGCTTCCACTGGGGGGTGGATGCCTAAACAATTGGGACTGTCATTTGGGTTTTGAAAGCAAATCAATCTGCTTGGAAAGTTGGTGATATTGGTCAGAAAAAAATGACTGATCAGAAAGAAAATAACACAGCAAAGACCACATTTTAGGTCACAAAACTGCCCTTATGAGTGGATTCAGGCTGTCTGTGGGCAAAAAACAGGCAAACCTGTAAGGGGCATGTAGGTGGCCCCCAAAAACATATCAAGATCATACGGCGAAAATTTTCATGCACATTTACAGGCGTGCTGCGAGTGACACGCCATAGTGAACACCTTAACAACAAATTAAGGTAATTAAGGGTGAAGTAGGTGTGAGGCAGGCGTGTCGTCCAGATTTTTTATCGTTATCTTTTTAAATCCCCCCAAACCTGCACACTCCACATAAGTGCTGCTCAAGTGAAAGTTGCACGCTCCCTGTGCGCAGCCTGACTGTTAGAACTTAAGAAATTATACAATCAGAGCATTTGTAATTTGTGTGGGGATCCCATGGCATCGTACGGGCATTACGTGTTACTAGTACATCCAGGCAGTGGCGCCACCAGGGGGTGGCCACGGCCACCCCTCTCCGACACCTGGCCACCCCAGTGGCCACCCCACCCCACTAGCCACTATAAGCTGTGGTAGGATCAGTTGTGCATTTCATCCCAAATGCACAGCCAGCAAGCTGGCAAGTCGCTCTGATGACCTAAACAGGCCCACACCTCCTCCCCTCCCTGCTGCCTTTGAGTGCGCAGACATCTAAAGACGAGCCGCTGGACGCAGAACATGTATAAGACGTGGGGTTCACTTCCGGGTTCGAACCCCCAGAGCCTCCGGGCCGTTAGACAAAAGAACCAGTATCAGTTACTAAAGGTGAACTTTCTTTAGTACTGTTTCCTTAAGTCCAAAACGGCGACTGACCGCGTGTGTATGTACTCCACACACTCACACGCGCTCTCCCCCCTCTCTTCCTGCATCGCGCGAGCACCAGTTTCTGCACGCACACACACATGCGCGCGCACGCACGCACTCACACGCGCACACAATCACGCATCCCAAAACACTACATTTCTTTTCATGCCTGTTAAATATTTTCAGTGGTGTCTTTTAACAATCTCTGTACTGTACTTTAGGTCACCTGATCTGTATTTTGCGCAAATACTTGGTGCAAATACGCCGACATCATCAGCGGTGGTGGATGTGCCATTACTTTTTATTAATATGTAAAAAAGAATGGCCCTGTCACACGCGCCTCTCATTTTTATGGCACTATTTAAGCACTGGTTGTTGTGTTACCACAACATTTTGATGGGTTTTTGTCCTGTTTCCACATATAGTTAGCTATAGTCATAGTTGATGCTTGTGCAAGTCAATTTTCAGAGAATGAAGAGAAATTCAACATATATTCTTATTTTAAGAAGAAAAGTACAGCAGAAGGAGCGAAAGAGATGGTAGGGGAGCAACAGAGGTGTAGTGAGGAGGAGGAAGATGAGACAGAGCAGCATGATCCACAGCCAGCATGAATGACAGAAGAGAATGAGGAAGACAAAGATGAGACAGCATCTGATGAGGGACAGTCAGCATCATTGCTCAGAGTAACAAGGCAGAACTCAGCAAAAAGTCTTCCACCTGTTCCTGGACCAACTGGTGAAGTTAGAATTAATGCAGTGTTTTTCAACCAGTGTGCCGCAGCGCACCAGTGTGCCATGGGAAATTACCGTCATTAACTGATCTAAAACATTTTCCATCTCCAGGATATCAGCTCTGTGTTCATCCAAACAGCCCCTGATAAAACACTTTGAAATTAGGAATATGAAAGATCGTAAATACTTTTTTCTTTGTGTTTATTTGATTCTATTAAAAACATTTTGATAAGAATGGCGGTACCCCGATTTAGCTGCAGTTTTAACTGTTTTCTGAAAGGTCCCGCCCCTTTTACTGTCTCCACCAATCATTCTAGGAGGCTTAATCACACGTCATCAGTCTGACCAATCAGAAGTGGTTAAAGTCTTCACTTCCTTGTTCTGATTCTGCTCATAAAGCCGCTCAGTTCCAACAAAAGTACCAGATAAAGTTCGTCTTTAGTGGTGTAGCTTTTCACAGAATCTGGTGTCAGACCGTGAAAAGTGAACAAAACAATGAAGCTCAGAGACGCTAGTCTTTTTGCGTTTGGCGGCTGTTTACATCTCCCATGATGCATTGGGTTAAAGTGACAGCATCTCAGCGCACAATGAGTCCATCCTCTTAACGTCTTGTAACAACAACGAACACACATCAAACAGTTTTTGAATCTTTTCACTTAACTTTTATTACATCAGCTTTTTCTGCCACAATTATCACAAAAATGCATGTGAGATTGCAGAGGGACTGTAGGTCAATACAGACTATGAGTTTCTCCTTTTTTTCTAAATTGTTTTTTTAAAGTTTTTTTTGCTGGTTTGCCGCAGGATTTTTGTCAAGGTTAAAGTGTGCCGTGGCTCAAAAATGGTTAAAAAACATTGGCATAATGATATCTACTAGAATCTATAGTAGTATCAACAATAAGTTAATGTTCTAGAAAAAAATCAGTAGGCATTTCACTTTCTGTTGGTTTTCTAAAGGTTGTTTTACTACGTTTAGTAGAATGAATTTAAAAAATTTAGCTCATGGTTTTTGTGTGCCACCCCAAGATTTAATGTGGCCCCCTATCGGCCACCCCCATGAAAAATTTCTGGAGGCGCCACTGCATCCAGGTAAAAAGAGGTATATTTTATCCTCCCTGGACCAACCATGGGCCGGGCGGATGGCTGCCTGGAGTGCGGAGCGGGTCTCCCTTGGGGGGTCCTGGCTCGTACCTGGGGTTGGGGCGGGGGGATGCCCAGAACTCCTGGGTGGTGGTGGGGTGCTCGTCTGGGGCTGTGGGCGTCCTTCCCCGGTGGGGCCCTGCGTTGGGTTCTGCCGGCGCGGCGGGGGGGCTGTTCTCCTGGTTGGGCTGGGGCGGCCCTCTCTTTCCCTCCGTGCCTCTCTGCTCTCTGGCTCTGGGGGCCTTGCGGCGGTCCTGCTGGCCCTGGCCTGGGTGGCGGGCTTGGTCGCCCGGGCGGCGGTTGTTCCCTGCCGGTTTCCGTGTGGCGTTGGGGGGGTTTCCGGCTGCCGCTGCTGCTGCGGTGGGGGTCTTGGGGTGGGGATGGCTGGGCGCTCTCCCTCCTTCTTTACACATTCCACCATCCATTTTAGAAGAACATGAGCACTCACCTGAGCACGGGTGTTGGCTCACCTTTGCACTGGCGGTTTGCGTGACTGAATGAGTGAAATGTTTCACACTAGTTGGTTTTAAGGCATAAGTATGCGTGTGAGCACTATATTTTTTTGTGTACATGTCGACAGATGGACATTTTTGCAGCTAGCAGGTGTGTTTGACACTTGGGTGTGTGTGTGGACAGGCTCCGCCCTTTTTGTACTGCATTTGAGCCTTATCATGGTGATTAACAACCAGTAAACTTGTTGCTTTATGCTGCTTCATGGTCTTATCCCCCTTCCCCTCCTACTATCACCCTACTCCCCCCCCCCCCCCCCCCTCTAACGTCCCTCTCTCTTCTTCCCCTCTTTCCTTTTCCGTCCGGTCCAACACCAAAGATCTTCAAACATGTTTGAAATTAATAAAGTTTGGCCTCAATTACAAAAGGGGTTTATTCAGACATACCTTTGGTTTGTCTGAAGATTAATAACCCCTCTTGTTGAAGTAAAATATGTCCAACACAAGAGGCCCTCAGCTCTCATCTGTCTGCCCAGCTGTTGGACAGGACAAGTTTAAAAAAAAAAAAAGAGGTATATTTTATCCATTTTGAATAAATATCTTTACCTCCTCACTATGTCTGCCAGGGAGATAATATTAAACTTTTTTAGATTTGTGCCTTTGCACAATGATCATTTGTATACCCTTTTCCACACTCGAAATGTGTAATGTTAATGTTGTTGCTTCTCCTTTTCTTATTTCCATATTTTTGGCTTATTTCTTCCACCTTATGCATTCATATTTTACCCTTAAGGGGTCCAGAGTTCATGTCCTGATGATACTTTATTATGCATGCCACTAAAGGCAAACTTTCCAAGGAAATCAACTTTTTCAGGGTGAAACAACCCTGAAGAGAAATTTCATGCGTATACAGTGAATGTGCGAAACCTTCGGTGAGCTGAAGGATACTGTAAGAAAAATGAGCCAAAATCTACCTTTAATTTGGTGCTGGATTATTAAAGGCAAGCAGAAAATAATTCTTGATGTGATCATTGCTGAGAGTGCAAACATAGACTATCAATTTATGAGAACTTTTTTTGTTCCACTTCTTTCTTCTTGGTAAATAAATAATGCATCATCAAAAAAAAAATCTATAAGGCCGCTTTAATTAGATCTTTTTTTTTCTTACATTAAGCCCCCAAACTATGTCTCATTCTGTGTGTAGATAGATTTCCTTATTATGTGGTGGGAGATAAACACTTTTTTTAAAGCAATTGTGAAAACCATCACTCACTTCTCCTGTCTTTCCCATGAGAAGTATCTGTTTTGGGAACGTGATCTCCTTTGACAGACTTCACACAGTCCCTTCTCATTGTCAGGGCTGAGAGCCATGCACGCTCACCGCCGTGGAAAGTGTCCTCTCCCATATAATGGAATATCGTGTCTCACTAAGGTTAACATTTACAGACACTCCGGAGGACTTGTCAGATTCACTCAAGTAAATTTGCTACAGGAACAGCCGACAACAAAGCGACATTATCAAAAACAGTCTTCCCAAGGATGCATTAATTAAAAGACACACAAAACAGACTTAACAGTCATGAAAGATAAGGCGACTGATCAACACAAAACGTCCTCACAGAAATGTAGAATTGAGAACTTAAAGTCCCACCCCCATCATCTTTTGATCTTAAGTGTTCTCTGTCTTTTAACTAGCCTGTTTTTAGCCAAAATTTATAAACCTGTGTCGTTTTCTAGGACACAGTTTCTGCAGAGTGGCAATGATTCATTGGGGGGTTGGGGGTGTTGGGGGTGGTACTATACCTGGGACTTCCCATCACCCATCTGTTTACATTCAGTCCAGCTAGGTTACAGCCCTTCACACCCGCAACCCAACATCACAGGTGCAACAAAAATGGCGAGCAATATTTGAGCTATTCCGCAGAACAGTTTTTAGCCAGATGCCAGCTCAGACGAGGAAAACAAATGGGTACATGGATTTATCTGTTTGTAAGTGGAAGTATCAGTATGGAGTGCAGCAGGAAGATTGTGGCCTGATGTTTGTAGTTTGTACCCAACAACTACAGGCTTTTTCCCACTGCATTTTTTGTCTGCTCCTGATTCACAAGGATTTGAATAAAAAATACTCAGAAATGTAATTTTAATACGAATTTTCTTTATGATTATTCTCCGTCATGAGGGGAAAAAAAACCTACAAATACATGCTAAAAATACAAAAGAAATACATTTTTATTGGAGTGGGTCTATAATGCCGATTTATTTTTCTAGTAAGAGTGCATTTGGTGTCTTTCAGTCAATCAATCTTGGAAAAAATACAAACAAACTCCAAAAATGTCTTGGTTCTGACACAAATAACACAACTTTCCTCACTGCTACATACACAGGTGTCGCTGCCAATCTGCAGCTCAGGAGACGAGTAACAAACTGCTGACAGGTATTGTTCTTTTTTGAATCTCTGTAGCTCCTGAATAACATGTGATCTGAAACCTTCAAGGATTTATGTTCTCATTAATGCATGTGCACACACCGACTCCCACTAACAAACCTGACAGAGAGCAGTCTTTTTTTTTTTTTTTAACCAGATGTTTTAGTCTACATTATGGCTTTTGTGTTAAGTTAAAGCGACCCCTATAGAATGTAATCGTTTGACATTTAAAGCTGGAGTCTCTCCATTGTTGGAGTCTTTTATCTCCCTTGTCAGTCTAAGCCGTCCAGATGATATATTTAAAAGGGTCGACTATAAAAAGAAAGCAGTTAAAGGTCGATGATTTTCTTTAGAGATGAAATCTCTTATGGTACACTTGTGAAAACGTATGTGTCATTATAAGAAGTGTATAGGACTTGTCCAAAAAAAAGAAGTCCCACTTTACTGTTTTGCTGAACTGCATTCAGTTAAGATGAAAGGTGCAATGTTTTGATTTGGCTTATAGGATGTCAGAACTCTTATCCCAGCTCAGTGTATGATTCAAATTTAGGTTCTCATAAACTTGCACTCATGCTGAGGCTCTCTTTTCAGAGGTCCTTGCATAATTCACTTTTGTTTTTTAAATAAAAGTAAATTGTTGTTTGGTAAATTCTTAAAAGGCTTGAGATGGGTAAAGGAACATAAATCCAGGTTTTATTTTCTTTAACTTTGTCGCAGAGTGTGTAAGGATTCAGCGGTTTGGTTTTCCTTGTCATGTTTTTGGTCTCCTTCTTGTCAGTCACACCTTCAGGTTCATGATCCACAGCTGTCTTCAGTTCAGTTAATTGCCCTCAGCCTATTTAAGTGTCTTGGTTTCTGTTCTTCCTTGTCAGGTCATCTGCTATGTTTTGTCACAGTTTTGTTTCCCCTCCTAGTTTTGTCATGTTTCAGTTTGCTAATTAAATGTTTTAGTTCCTGTCACCAATCCTAGTCTCCTGCATTTTGGGTCCTCCACCACGAGTTCCTGACAGAGTGAAATCAAAAAGCTTGCCCAAAATTTTGCTTCTGAGTGAGAAAAAAAGCTGAGAAAATAGTTTTACCCTTAACATTTACGCTTACATTTAACATCACTTTGACATTTAGAGTTACTTTTTACATTTAAACATTAAATGAATTTACACATTTGCATTCATTACTCAGCCTTATAGACAAAAAAATGTACGTTAAAAGCATTTTGATATACCATTTATCCTCTACCTTTAGGATTTAGATTTTATTAAATAGACATTTAATTTTACATTTCATATTTAACATTGAAAATGTATTTATTTTGTGAACTACATTTACATTTATATCTATATTTTCTATTAAATATTCTGATTTGAAAAACATTTAGGTGTAATGCCATTTAGAGATGATATTTAACTTTTATGTTTACATTCATAACATGGATTATAAATAATCAGATAAACATTCAGATCTAATATTTAGATGTTCATTTACAAATATGAATCTGCATTTAGATAAGTGTTTAGATTGAACACTTTGAATTAAACTGACTGGTTTCCAGTTTATACTTAAAAATGTACATTTAGATTTAGAACTTAATTCAGCATCCTTTAAACTGCCCCATGCAACACTTTTATTTTCAGTCATTTTTTTTAACTTGTCCGGTCCAACAGCTGGCCAAACAGATGAGAGCCTCTTGTGTTGGACATTATTTATTTGAACAACAGGGGTTCTGAATCTTCTGAAAACCAGAGGTATGTCTGAATAAAGACCTTTTGTAATAGAGTCCAAACTTTGTTCATTTTAATCATATTTGAAAATCTTTTGTGTTGGACCGGACGGAAAGGGAAAGAGGGAAGAAAACAGAGGGATGTTAGAGAAGGGGGGATAGGAGGGTGATTATAGAAGGGGGGGCGGGGCCAGTCCACACACACACTCAAATGTTATAAACATACCTGTTGGCTCCAAAAGTGTTCACATGTCAATATGTACACAATACAAATAATTTTCACACACGCATACCTATGCGTGCTGCCAAGTAACTCCTCCCCCCAAGATACATCACAGGCTGACCCCCCCCCCCCCCCCCATCACCCTAATAAGAGATTATTTGAGGAAGAGGGTAAATTGTCCCCCGACCCCATCCAGCATAGGGCCCAGGTCTTTTCAGCCCAGGGGTTAGTGATGACGTTTCAGAAACAGTGAGAAAAGTTGGCTGAATCACATAAAGCTGAGATAATTTTGCTTAAGCCTTAGAAAGGCGGGTGTAAGGCATGTATAGCTTTAAAAAAGGATTCTACACCAATGTTGTCATTTTTAAATTTAATAGCAAAAGAAGAAAAGGGATGTAATTGGACTGCAAATATTACCGCATAGATGACTTTAAAGACTCTGTCAACCTAGAAGGAAAACTATGTGAACAGAGTAAATAAAAAAAGTGGAGGAGTCACAAAAGAAATATCAAATATACAGTAACTGAAAAATTGTCAATTGCATTTTATGGAATACTGGAATGTATTACAATTGAATCAGTTAGTTCAAAAGGGGCCCAAGTCCAAGAGGTTTGTTTTTCCAGGAAATGATTTTAATTGCCTAACTTAAAGGGAGGCTACACCAAATGATTAATACTTTACCCAGATTTAGCATCAGTTCATAGCTTACAGATGCTATAATATGAAGCACCTCACTTTTATAATTTCAGAGGACTAGCAAACTTAAGTCTCTTGACCTGGGCCCTTCTTGAATTAAACAAGGGACCATATGGGAACACTAGTGCTGCCATCTAAGGGATAAAGCAAAATCCATGCAAGAAAAGCCCAAGTCCAGGAATTTTGCACTTAATGCATTTTAAATGTCAACCATAGTCAATACATTACAATAGACTTGGGACCTTTTTGCACATAATCAGATAGCTTTTCCCTTGAAGACCATAGAACATATAATATCTCTATTTTGAAAAATTGTGGACTTGGACCACTTTTGTACTAACAGAACTCTCAAAATAACAAATATTATTAATCCGAAATTTTAGTATCAGTCTGATAAACCCCAGCAAACATAAAGCAACTGACAACTTTTTCAGCAAAATGTATGGTATGAGTTTATAGCAATATAACAAGACCTAGCAGAATCACTGCTCAAAGTGCTACTCTTATGCATTCATTCATCTTTTTTAGCATTTTATCCCTTTTGGGTTCACGGGGCTGCCTGGGCCTACTTGTGGGCGAAGGCAGGGCAGCTCCCTGGACAGGTCGCCAGTCTGTCGTAAGGCCACAATCCCACACCCATGCACACTCACACAGAGACTGGTATGGTTTAACTTGACTGGCCTGAACAGAGTCCTGACCTGAACCTGACAGAACACCTTTGAAATGAATTGGAGGGGAGACTAACAGCCAGACCTTCTCGACCAACATCTGTGTGAACTCACCAGTGCACTTTTGGAAGAATGTTCAAAAACACCCATAAACACACTCCTTAACGTTATGGACAGCCTTCCTAGAAGAGTTGAAGCTGTAATAGCTGCAAAAGGTGGACAAGCATCATATTGAACTGTATGGGTTAGGAATGGGATGACACTTTAGTGCATGTATCAGTCAAGGGAGGAGAACGAATAGGTTTGGTAATATGGTGTACTGATATTTAAGTTTTATAATCAAGAGAAGTAACAAAAAATCTTTGACTTTTTCTTGAAGCCAATTTATATGGGTAAAAACTGACCCAAACACCATAGATGCTATTTTGGTTGATACTATTAATGAAAAAGAAAATTCAACAAAATAATTAAAGAAGTGTGTTGTTGTGTCTCCCATTGATAATAAGGTAATGAAACAAATGTTCCTGTTTTTCTAACTCTTGGGGAGACAAAAAAACGTGACAAAGGTCATCTATTTCATACGGGAGTTACAACAGCAGCACTTGTTATGCTACATCTAAAAAGAAAAGTGGAGGGGGGCTGAAAGGGGAAAGTGAAAACAAACATATAAAGGAGGGATTTCAGAGGAAAAAACTTTAGACCCTTCACAGATAGCAAAGCTCGCTGTCAATCAAGGTAAGATTGCGGCAGTATACGTTTATGTTTTACCTCATCATTTTTCTAGTTTACATGTATTGTTTCAGACAAATGTCATATTTTAGTTTGTCACACAATGCAGGTCAAACTGTCCTACTTTTTAATCAGTTGTAAACTTTGCTTTCCTCCAACAGATGAAGTTGTTGCTTTTTCTTGTGGTACTGGGAACAGTATCTGCAGAGGTTCAAGGTTGGTTCGGGCAAAATTTTTATTTGACCAACTTGATAAAACTGGGATGTCTGTCTTAACTGAAGTGATTAAAATCTTTTTTTTTATATAATTGAAATGAACTTTTTAAAATTAACTGGTAAAAATATTTAAAATAAAGATACTGAGATAGTGACAGCCACATGTCTGCTGTTTCTATTAAAACATTAACCATTATTTAATTCACTATTTTGTTCAGTTTGTTCTCTGACATAATACATGTATTATTGCTTTAAATTTAACATAACTTACAATTATTGCACTAATGAGAACCCATTGGTGGATCCAGTAAAACCCATATCCAGAATCCTATTGACCTTGACAGCCAACTGTGGACAGAAGCCAAATTGGGCTTTTTGTTACCCCTCAAATTTTCAATCCGTCAATATTTAAAGTAAAACTTTTCTCACTGTGATCAAACTCTCTTTTAATGTTTTTTGCTAAAAGCTCACACTTCTTTACTCAAAACACTACTATAAAGAAGTATATAACAAACGTATCATGTACAATATAGGTTACCAAGAGTCCTTTTTCAGACTCTTAAAAAGGAGAACTAAGTAGAACAGAAAATGGAAATACAGGAGGAACGACAAGGGGTTTCGTCCAATTGTTTTGTCCTTTTGTCAGATCTTTCAGGAAAAATTTTCACCTTCCCCCAGCCAACAAACACAGCTCACGTGAGGCTGAACCCAATAAAACAGAGTTACAAAGCTGTAACTGTCTGTCACAGGTAGATAGATCTATCAAATGCATTGGTAATTCATTGTAAGTCTTTAGATTTTTGCGATTTACATGTTTGTCTCCTCCAACAGATCAGTTACAGACCTCAAGAGAAGCCACGTCCTCTTTTCTTTATCCACACCCACTAACGACAATGGCTTCCTGATTTACTGGCAGAACGAAAACCAAGAGATGCGACCCCATGTCAGAGATGCAAGACTCGAATATGGAGGATGGGACTACAAGCCAAACATGTGGCATTCCATCTGCACCACATGGGACTCTGTGACTGGACTGGTACAGATATGGTTTGATGGGAAACCGTCAATTAGAAAATATGTGATTTCTGGAGCCATCAATGAGACAGCCACACTTCTTTTAGGACAGGTAATCTTCACACAAAACCTGCATGGCCTTTTGTCAACAGCTTGACAGTTATTTTTCATGCTTCCACTTTCATCAAAACATGAAAAATCTGTTCTTCATATTTTAACACATTAAATACCCCACAGGAACAAGACAGCCCTGGTGGGGGGTTTGACATTAACGAGAGCTTTGTTGGCATGATGTCCGATGTCCACATGTGGGAGTACATCCTATCTCCATGTGAGATCCAGAACTACATGGACAAAGGGAGCTTCACTCCAGGAAATGTGCTAAACTGGAAGGCACTTGACTTTCAGATTATTGGCAACGTGCTGATTGAAAATCAAGCTGTTTGTCAACCTCAATTTTTTTTTGTTGGGTAAAATAAAATATAAATATTACCGCAAATGTTTCAATTGTGTTCATTGACATGATTGTATGGTGTTTCATGGCTGCCATTAAATATACAAGAACAAAGATAACTGAGCGAGTGTATTGAGGAACTAAATGTTTTTGTGCTGGAAGTTTTTTCTCATGTGAAAATCACTTTATTAGGTTAATATACGTGTACACTTTAGTTAGCCCGAAACAGAGCTACTAAGCAACTCAAAGTACAGGAAGTGTGTATATATGGTTAACAAATGCTAACAATGGTGCAGCATCTCACTCATGTAGTTTAAAATGAATCTTCGTTTTACTGCTTTATTTTATTTTGTATTGCTAGTTAAAGACATGGTGGTTAATCATTACTACTTGGAGCTGTAAAGCTCTAAAGTTTTTCTGAGATGAAGTTTTCTCAACTCTGGCCCTCCTAACTGCTTATGCTTTTAATCAAGCTGAAATCCCTTAATCACTGAACAACTGATCTTGTGAGATGGTTTATCACTCGAGAAAAACTTCAGCGCAAAAAACCCTGCTGCACTTTCTTGCCCTTTTCTGGCTGTTAGTTAACGTTTTAATCCATTTTACATCAGTCGTTTTTTTTCTATTGTTTCTCTTTTGGCTTTTCCCATCAGGGGTCGCCACAGCGAACGAGTCGCATGGTAAACTTGGCAATGTTTTACGCCGGATGCCCTTCCTGACGCAACCTTCTCATGCAACCGGGCTTGGGACCGGCACAGAGGTAGAGAAGGGAACAGGGAGCAGCCCGGAGTCGAACCCTGGTTTCACGGACGGAAGGCGCCGCAAACCAGCACGAGCTAAACCGGCTCCCCTAACGTTTTTTTTCTATTAAAGCCTTTAAAAACTGAAAGCCCTTCCCCGCTGCCTTGCAGGATTTGACCTGCAAATTTCAGCCAATCAGATAACCCAGGAAGGTATATTTGCCTATCTAGTGAGTATCAATGTACACTGGTTTTTCTTAGAGACTTTTGGGAATTTTGTGGGGCCCTTGTCATGGCTACAGAACGACAGAGACCCAGATGCTGGAACCCGGAATGAGACACAGAGTTCAGGTAACTTGGCGAGAGGAAAGGGGATTTAATGAAGTAGCAGGATAGGTAAGGCACAGTTTCTGGAGGTCCAGAGATAGAGAGACTGCGGCCCGTGGCGTCACTGGTTAATGTCCTCGTAGAGTCCGGAGTCGGCAAAGTGGATCCGTCTCTTGAGGGTGATTGCTCGGCAGAAGCTCGTGGTGAGGTCGGAGGGAACAGACCAGAGGAAGCTTCCAGAGTGCAGCAGGTTCGGGCGACCACTCGTGACTGAGGTTTCCTGCAGTCAGGTAAAGCAACATTCATTAACTGCTGGCTAGAAACTAGGAAGCAAACGTAAACTTGACGTGAAGGCCAATATGCACCATCAGGGGCAACGGACTGGCGTTGAATGAAGATCCTGGAGCTCCTTAAGAAGGCAGGTGTGGCGATGAGGTGAGTGGAAGCAGCTGGGAATAATCAAGAACCATGCGGAGAGGAGAGGGGGAGGAGTCTGACAGAGGCACCATGACAGTACCCCCCCCCCTCCCTCAACGACCGCCTCCAGGCGGTCAAGGGCGGCGATCTGGGTGGGCCCGGTAGAAATCGTCAATGAGGGGTCCAAAATGAGAGAGCGGGAGATCCAGGAGAGCTCTTCCGGCCCGTAGCCTACCCAGTCGGACATCCAGGACCCGGTTGACGGTGTAAGCCGGAGCGCCGTCGATGAGCCGGGCGGGTGGTGGGGAAGCGGACGGCGGACACAGAGGACTGTCCAGAACTGGCTTGATCTGAGAAACATGAAACGACGGGTGTACCTTCAGAGCTTTGGGAAGACGGAGTCAGACGCAGGTGGGGTTGATAAGTTTCTCGATGACATAAGGTCCGATGAATGGCGGGGCCAGTTTCTTGGAGGTAGCTTGGATGGGAATGTTGCATGTGGAAAGCCAAACCCTTTGGCCAGGTTGGTACTCGGGTCCCACCACCCTGCGACGGTTGGCGATGCGGCAGTTGCTCTCCTTGGTGCGGAGGAGAGCAGCCTTCGTCTGAGCCCAGATGCGTTGGCATCGCTGGACGTGATGTTGCACAGAAGGCACTGCCAAATCCAGTTCCTGTGACGGAAACAGAGGTGGTGAGTACTCGAGCGCGGCCTCAAAGGGAGAGAGCCCAGTAGCAGGAGGGATTAGTATCGTGGGCATACTTAATCCACACGAGATGTTGGGACCAGTCCTATTGGTTCTGTGCCGCCAGGCAGCGGAGAGCTGTCTCCAGTTCCTGGTTCGCTCTCTCCGCTTGGCCGTTGGACTGGGGATGGTAACCGGATGTGAAGCAGACCTGAGAAATGAACTGGGGGCCACGGTCAGATACAATGTCCGTAGGGATGCCGTGGTGACGAAAAACCTGGTTGGTCATGATATCAGCAGTTTCGGCAGTGGACAGTTGAGGGAGTGGTAATGAAGTGGGCCATCTTGGAAAATCGGTCTATGACAGTGAGAATGACGGTGTTACCTGCTGATGGGGGTAACCCCGTGACGAAGTCCATTGCAAATTGGGACCAGGGTCGGTTAGGCGTAGCGAGAGGATGGAGCAACCCCGCAGGAGCTGAGGATGAGGTCTTGGACCGGGCGCAGGTGGTGCAAGCTGAGATGTACTCCCGAAAGTCCTTTCCCATTAGAAGGCCAAAAAAATCTCCTGCGAATCAAATGGAGGGTACGGTGAACCTCCCCATGACATGCCAGACGGGAAGTGTGACCCCAGGTGATGACGTCAGGGCGGAGATGAGTGGGTACAAACAGTGTACCCCTAGGAACGGGTGGATGGTCAGAGTTACCCTCAAGGGCTTGAAGAACCTTGGTCTCTATATCCCAAGTGACACTTCCAACGATGCAGGATGAAGGGAGGATGGACGACGGGATGTTTTCAGACAGACTGTATTTCCTGGAGAGGGCATCGGGTTTGATGTTGCGAGAGCCTGGCCTGTAGGTTATAATGAATTGAAAACGGTCAAAGAAGAGACACCAACGAGCTTGCCTGGAGTTGAGTCGTTTGGCGGAGCGGAGGTAAGCCAGGTTTTTATGGTCCGTCCAGACGATGAATGGTTGCTCGGTTCCCTCTAACCAGTGACGCCATTCCTCCAGGGCCAGTTTGATGGCTAGAAGTTCACGGTTTCCAACATCATAATTCTGCTCAGAGGGGGACAGTTTACGTGAAAAGAACGCACAAGGTTTTAATTTTCCAGAACTCTCCTCCTTCTGAGAGAGGACTGCACCCACCCCTGAGTCAGAGGCGTCCACCTCAAGAATAAATTGACGTGAGGGGTCCGGTTGGATTAAGATAGGGGCTGAGACAAAAAGTTGCTTTAATTTGTCGAAAGCCTGTTGAGCGTCGGTGGACCAGAAAAAGGGATGTTTTATGGAGGTGAGCCGTGTAAGTAGAGCGGCTATACTGCTGTAGTTGCGGATGAAAAGTCTGTAAAAATTAGCAAAGCCGAGAAATTGTTGGAGCTTTTTGCGGCTGCTAAGAGGTTCCCAGTTGGTAACAGCTTCAATCTTGGACGGGTCTGAGCGTATGCAGCCGGCTTCGATGATGTAACCGAGAAACTGCACGGAGGGAGAGTGAAATTCACATTTTTCATGCTTAACAAAAAGGTGATTTTCTAAAAGTCTTTCTAAGACCAGACGGACGTGATGCTCGTGTTGGGCCAGATCGTGGGAGTAAACCAGAATGTCGTCAAGATAAATGAAAACAAACCGATTGATGAAATGTCGAAGTACATCATTGACGAGCCTTTGAAAAACTGCCGGGGCGTTGGTGAGGCCAAAGTGCATTACTAAGTACTCGTAATGCCCTAACGGAGTGTTAAAGGCTGTTTTCCATTCGTCCCCTTCCTTAACTCGGACCAAATGGTAAGCATTGCGGAGATCTAATTTGGTAAAAATGCAAGCCTTCTGGACCAAATCAAATACGGAGGTGATTAATGGCAGTGAGTATTTGTCCTTTATGGTGATTTGATTAAGTTCTCGATAATCAATGCAAGGACGGAGGGATTTGTCTTTCTTCTGAACAAAGAAAAACCCAGCTCCCACGGGTGAGGAGGATGATCGAATGTGACCCAGGGAGAGGGCTTCCTGCACGTAGTTTTCCATGGCTTTCTTTTCTGGTCCGAGCAGGTTAAACAAATGGCCTTTGGGCAAAGGAGCGCCGGGCAATAGGTTTATGGCACAATCATAAGGTCTGTGAGAGGGGAGCGCACTAGCTTTAGTTTTACAGAATACAGCCTTTAAATCATGATAACAGTGAGGTATGTTAGAGAGATCTACTTGACTAAGACACTCAGTTTTAGGAGAAGTAACAGAGGGAAGCGCTGACAGAAGACAGTTAGCGAGACAGTATGGACTCCATTTGATTATAGTCCCCTGGGCCCAGTCAAACTGAGGATTATGCAATTTAAGCCAAGAAAACCCGAGCACTATGGGAGTATGGGAGGACTTAGTGATAAGGAAGGATAAACGGATAGACTCACGATGGTTTCCGGAGGAAATGAGCAGAATAGGTTTGGTGCGGTGCGTGATGCGGGATAAGGGTTGACCGCCCAACCCTGAAGCCTCGATGGGTGTTTCCAGGGGTTCTGTGGGAATCGACAGATTAATAACAAGCTGCTGGTCGATCAAACTCTGCTCAGCCCCGGAGTCGACCAGGGCTCGTAATTCATGCACATGGAGGTCTAGACTTAACTTGACAGGGATAAATAAAAAATCATTACCGGCCAGGTAGATGTTTGCTACCCCGCGAGGCCTGTCTTCTAGCGAGGGGCTCGGGTGTTTAAACGAAGCGGGCAGGTGTTGACAATGTGGCCCTTTGCTCCGCAATAGAAACAGGCCCCCTCCTCGCGCCGTCTGTGGCGCTCCTCTTCGGACAATCTAGAGTGTCCAATCCGCATGGGCTCCTCCGGTGGTTTGGAGGGAATGTGGGAGTCGGGAGACATGACGTGAACTGTGTGTGAGACATCGGAGGACATCGTGGAAGCAGCACGCTGGAAAACCGGCGCTTGCTGTCTTTGAAGCTCTCGCAGGCGAACATCGAAGCGGAGTGCCGCAGAAACCAGTTCCTCAAGCGACCGGGCCTCTGATTGAGAACACAGATGATCCTTAATTTCTTCAGTCAATGACTGGTAAAATATTCCCTTCAACGCTAAATCGGGCCAGCCTGCCTCGACCGCCAGGATACGGAAATCCACAACATGATCGCTAACCGAGCGATTACGTTGCCTGAGTGCGAGTAACTTTCAGGTAGCTTCTTCTTGTTTGCGTGGTTGGTCAAAGATTAACTGGAAATCTCTGAGAAAACGTTCATACGTGATATGGCTTATGGGATTGGCGGAGAGGTAAGCCTGGGCCCACTGGAGGGCTTTATTGCGTAATGAGTTGACGATTAAAGATATCTTACTGTGATCTGACTGATAATGACAGGGAGCTTGTTGATAGATCAGCTGGCACTGGAGGAGGAATCCTCCGCAGGCCTCTACGTCCCCGGAAAATTGTTCCGGTTGCAGCCGGATGTTTTCATGAGCGGAGGGTAATCCGTAAGTAGAAGGAGCCGTGTTAGCTGAGGCTTGAGCAGTAACTGAAGAAACATGAGAAAAATGTCCGGTTAAATCATGCAAAGTCTGTGTCAAACCGTCCAGGCGATGAAAAAGGTCCTGCTGGGCTGCTGCCATCTAGGATAGAGCGTCGGCCTGACGTTCGAGCATAATGCCTTGCTACGATACGGCTAATCTGAGTCCTTCCGGGTCAGCTGGGTCGGGGTTTGGGGTCAGTCCCTTCTGTCATGGCTACAGAACGACAGAGACCCAGATGCTGGAACCCGGAATGAAGGTAGGTGTGGCGATGAGGTGAGTGGAAGCAGCTGGGAATAATCAGGAACCAAGCGGAGAGGAGAGGGGGAGGAGTCTGACAGAGGCACCATGACAGCCCTGGATTTTAAAATTGCACATTCGGACAGCACTACAAAATTACACTATAAAGTGCACTATGTAGTGAGTATTGAAGGAATTTGGAAATGGCGTAAATTTGCCTGATTAGCTGTTGTTTATTTCGTTTTATTTATTTATTCATTTTTAATTCTGAATTCTGCTTTTCAGTTGCACACTTTATTATCAAAATTATCCACTCACCCATCCAAATGATCAGAATCAGGTGTCTTAATTACCAGACCTAGTACCAAAACCGGCACAGATTGGTACCAGTTCCTCGTCATCAATTTTAACCGGACTGATAAGTTTCGGCCTCATTGGTGTTGTTTAACGGTGCCAGGGTAGCGTCGGGGCAACAGCGCGGAGACTGACTGCATACTTCGTTTCATGTGACAAGAAGGGGCACCTCTCTGTCTTTCCTCACTGCTTTGCCTGCTTCAGTGTGTGTGTGGTATGTGTGTGTGTGGGGGGGGTAACCTTCTGGGTTTGGAGGCTGCCAGGAGAAGGACTGCATTCTGGACTGCATTGCAGTGTGAAATTTGGTGAAGGAGGAATTATGGTGTGGGGCTTTTTTTCAGGATTTGGGCTTGGCCCCTTAGTTCAAATGAGCCCACTCCAAACAATTTGGAGTGAGATTATTCTTTGTTCGACCTGTGTAGAGACCTGTTTGGAGCCCACTCCAAACAATTTGGAGTGGGCTCCTGCCTTCTCCAACATTACTGTGCACCAGTGCACAAAGCAAGGTCCATAAAGACATGAATATATGGATTAACTTGACTGGCCTGCACAGAGTCCTGACCTGAACCTGATAGAACACCTTTTGAATGAATAAAAGGGGAGACTGAGAGCCAAGCCTTCTCGACCAAGATCAGTGTGTGACCTCATCAATGCACTTTTGGAAGATTGGCCAAAAGCTTCTATAAACACACTCCTTAACCTCCTTAACAGCCTTCCCAGATGAATTGAAGCTGTAACAGCATAAAAAGGTGGACAAACATCCTAATGAACTCTATGGGTTAGGAATGGGATGGCACTTAAGTTCATATATCAGTCAAGGGAAGCTAATACATTTTGTAATATAGTGCACGTATATTTACGTTTTGTAATCAAGAGAAGTAAAACAAATATTTTTCATTTTCTCTGTGCTAATGTATATGGGTGAAAACTGACCCAAAAACCATCAATGTTATTTTAATTAATATTACTAATGAAAAATACATTCTGTTCAGTTCCACTTCCACACTTTGTTGAAACAGCGACTCGTCACATTTTCGGGCAGACACTCTGCAGAATTACAGGTTACTCCCATAGGGCGGGTCAGTCAATTAACTCACCTGCTCAGCGTCCTATTTAAGTCAGGTGTACAATGGTTCATTCTCTCTTACCTTCAGCGCTCATTCTTTGCCCCTCCCTCCTCCCCGGCTTCCACCTGTGGGCTCCGTTACGGGGGTTTTGTTACCCGAAAGTGTAAGGAACAAAGAATAATCTCAAGGAATTGAACGGAGCCTTATGCCAAAACGAAGTTGTAAATCAAATTGTGAATGCCAACCTAACGATGTTGTGAAAACCTAAAGATGTTGTGAAATAAATATTCTTCTGCAAGAGTTGTCTAAATGTCTAAATGGTCAGATAAGGCAAAACAGAGCTTTAAGAGTGTAAAAAAAGCGCTGGTTGACAGTCCAGCCTTGGGTTTGTATGATCCAGTTCTGCCCACTACTGTTTCAACCGATGCATCTGATTATGGCTTAGGTGCTGTTCTCACACAGGTTCATGTTGACACCGAGCGTGTGGTTGCATTTGTTTTGAGGATCTTGTCTGCTGTGAAGGTTAAATATTCCACCATTGAAAAATAAGCACTAGGATGTGTCTGGGCTGTGGAACGTATGCAAACCAGTTGCAGAGTCCCAGCACATGGGACTCTGCAACTGGACTGGTACAGATATGGTTTGATGGGAAACTTTCAATTAGAAAATATATGATATCTGGAGCCATCACTCAGATAGCCATACTTCTTTTAGGACAGGTAATCTTTACAAAAACCTGCATTGTCTTTTGTCAACAGCTATACAATTATTTTACATGCTTGCACCTTCATCAACAGATAAAAACCTGTTCTTGATCTTTTTACACTTTAAAAACCCCACAGGAGCAAGACAGCCATGGTGGGGGGTTTAACATTAACCAGAGCTTTGTTGACATGATGTCCGATGTCCACATGTGGAACCACACCCTATCTCCATGTAAGATCCAGAACTACATGAACAAAGGGAGCTTCACTCCAGGAAATGTGCTGAATTGGAAGGCACTTAACTTTCAGATTAATGGCAGGTTGCTGTTTGAAAACAATTCCAAATTCCCAATATGCTGGTCTCAGTTGCCACCCCCCACCTACATATCAACGTCCGTGCCATCACACATCCCCAGGACAACATTAACACTTCCCCCCCAACCCCCTCTACAATCCCCTTCTTCGCATTGCATTACTGCCAGCACTCAAAACCCCCCACCCAGCGTCAACATAACAAAGGATCAGGTGAGAAGAGAGCTTCGGAGGATCAAGACCAGGGGCCTCATTTATAAACGTTGCGTACGCACAAAAGAAGGCGTACGCCACTCTCTACGCAATAATTGAGATTTATAAAAAGCAAACTTGACGGGAAAATGTGCTGTCCTTCACGCAAGCTCTGACCCAGGCGTGCGCACAAAAACGGGTAAAATGAGAAACGGCGACACCGTCGGCAGATGGAAGAAACACGTGAAAGTGAAAATGACAATACTGCCTCTATTAGATAACATGAAGACTTCACAAAGCAAGTCTTACAATTAACAGCCTACACGAACACCCGTTTGATCGATCAGCAGTGAAACAAACAAAATATCAAACGAAAATTACAACAGAAATTCAAATGAACACATATTTGCCGAAAGAAAAGTGAAATAGGTTCTGCAATATTGGCATGTTGTGCAATTCATCCTCGTAAATAATATAGTTAACAGAACGAAATAATGTACAAAACTGATATTCTCGTTAATGTGTCTTGCGGAGCAGATATAGGTGCAATTAAACAGACAGACAGACGGACATATTAATTGTCCACTGGGGAAAGTTGTTTTCATAGTAAAACATTTCTTCATAAGCTACGGAATTATGGTATTCATGCATATGCCTTTAGTTTGTTTTATTTTTGATAAGGAAATGTATGGCGTATGTCTCAACCATTCAGGAGGAACAAGAAATTACATTTGCGCTGATCAATTTCCCATTTCCACTTTGATTATTACTGACATCTGTAGCTTGTCAGATGTAATTAAATGGATGGAAATAAAATGCCCCATCACAATGCGTAATGACGCACAATGGCTGATCTTGCGCTCTTAGAAGATGTGGCAAATGGAAGAATTGGGAGTGAACGCATCTTTAGACAGCAAGAAGACTTGCTGGCAAACGAGGACGAGTGGCTTATGAGCCGGTTCCGACTTCCTCGAGCCGTCCTGTTAGACCTCTGCGGGCTTTTAGGGGGGTGTCACCCGGTGCATCTGGGGCGTTGGTGTTCCCCCTGCGCCTCAGTCACCACTCCACTTAAAAGGGATTCCCCAATTATTGCCGCCAGTCTCTCATCAAGAGGGGTCAGCTCCGGTGTCCCCCCCCCGTGGCCACGCAGCGCCAGACGTTTTTTTGCCTCGACTTTGATGTCCGACCGTGTCTTTTTTATTTCGGCCACGGTCCGAGGTTGTGAGGCTACAGCCGTCTGCCACCGTTTGCCACTCACGTGTCTTTTTGGCATTAGTAATGCCCACACTGTGCCCTCCAAACAACACTTTTCTCCTCTTTTCCACCTCGCCAACGATAACTTCTACTTCACATTGAGTTACGTTTTTTTCATTTCCTCTCGGTGTTCGCCATGGTTTCGCAATCAATGAATATTTATTTGTGGGCGTTTCACGGGCTATTTATGGGCAACTATTGGCGTGTCTTGAAACCGCAAAAGCTGCGCTGCATTTAGAATTGTTTGGGATTTATTAAGGGAAAGATGCGTGGGATGTGCGTGCGCACGGTTTTACAAATCCGAATATTTCTGTGCGTACGCACGTCCTATGTTACATCCGTATGTCACTTCTGACGCAAATACTACGCAAAGTTTTATAAATGAGGCCCCAGGAAAGCCACAGGTCCAGATGGCATCTGCTCCAGACTGCTCAGGGACTGCGCAGACCAACTTTGCCTGGTTGTAGCGTACATGTAAAACCTGAGCCTCGACACGAGGAAGGTCCCTGTGCTGTGGAAAACCTCCTGCGTAGTTGCAGTACCAAAGACCCCACAGGTAAGAGAGCCCAACAATTTCAGACCTGTGGCTTTTACGTCTCACCTAATGAAGACCCTAGAGAGGCTGATCCTGAATCATCTCCAGCCCCTACTGAGCCCAGTGCTTGACCCCCTGCAGTTTGCGAATCAACTGGGCATTGGAGGGGATGACGCTGTCATCTGCTTGATGCACAGAACCCTGCTACATCTGGAGGAACCTGGAAGTACTGTTAGAATCATGTTCTTCGACTTCTCCAGCGCCTTCAACACCATTCAACCATAACTGCTCAGGGGAAAGCTGGAAGGTGCTGGGGTTGACAACCAGCTGACCTCTTGGATTGTTGATTACCTCACCAACAGACCACAGTATATGAGGCTCCAAGACTGTGTGTCTGCCCAGGTGGTCTGCAGCACGGGGGCTCCATAAGGGACAGTGCTCTCTCCTTTTCTTTTCACACTCTACACATCTGACTTCCACCATGACTCAAACAGCTGCCATATCCAGAAGTTCTCCGATGACACAGCCATCGTTGGACGTGTGTCAGAGGGAAATGATCTGGAATATAAGAAGGTGTTCAAGGACTTTGTGGACTGGTGTGAACTCAATCACCTTCATATCAATGCCACCAAAACAAAGGAGATGCTGGTGGACCTCTGCAAAAAGGCTTCTCCGTCTCCTCCAGTGGTAATTCAGGGACTGGACATCGAGAGGGTGGATGAGTACAAGTATCTGGGCGTTCACATCAACAATGAACTAGACTGGTCAGATAACACAAGGGTCCTGCACAAGAAGGCCCAGAGTCGCCTCCACCCCCTGAGGAGACTGAGGTCCTTTGGTGTGTGTAGGCCACTACTCAAGACCTTCTATGAAACTTTCGTTGCATCAACAACTTTCTATGCTGTGGTCTGCTGGTGTGGAGGAATTAATGAAAGGGACAAAAAGAAACTGGACAAGCTGGTCAAGAGAGCTAGCTCTGTCCTGGGCTGTCCCATGGACTCAGTGGACTCTGTAGGTGAGAGGAGGATGCTGACCAAGCTGTCCAGAATCCGGAACAACCCCTCTCACCCTCTTTATGTAACGGTGAGGACCATGAGTAGCTTGTTCAGCCAGAGACTGCTGCGCCCCCAGTGCAAAAAGGAGGCGGAGGTCCTTCGTCCCAACAGCAGTCAGTCTATTCAACAATACGGTCTAGGACTGCTGAAACCGCTGCTGTTATTTATTGCCATATTTAACTCGTTATTTATACATAAATGATATTTGTGATATTTCTAAGTTGTTACAGTTTGTTTTATTTGCAGATGATACTAACTTTTTCTGTTCTGGGGATAATCTGAAAACCTTAGCTAAAAGCATTGAAAGGGAAATGATGAAATTCAAGATGTGGTTTGACTACAATAAACTATCTTTGAATCTAACAAAATCAAAGTTTATGGTGTTTGGTAATAAAGAAAAAAACAGAGGTGACTTTGTTCATTGACAACATAAACTTAGAACAGGTGTCTGCATTTAAATTTTTAGGGGTTATGTTGGATGACAAATTAACATGGAAATCTCGTATATTTTATGTAAAAAACAAAGTAGCCAAGAGCCTTTTTGTTCTGAACAAATCTAAATATATTTTAGCATGTCATATTATGCACATGTTAAGTCCAGTACACACCGGGACGAATATTCGCAAGCGTTATTCACCAGCGTTTTTCGCCACGTTTTTTGTGTTCACACCCAGGCGATTTTCGCTGACGATGAGCCGAGCGAACATGCAATTTCATTCCCTGACATTAGATGGCACTTAATGTAAAACAGAAATACCCCTGTACACAAGGTGGCGCTGCGCAACTTTACCCTTCTTAAAGTCGCTTTTCACTCAGAAGAAGAGAGCAAGTATTTACGCGCTTGTCAGAATCATACAAAGAAAACATGATTATTTCAAGCACCAGTTGCTCCAACTGGTGCTTGGTTCGGGGATATTTTAGAATGTCCGTCATTATTTCTTCGCGGCAGTGTAGACGCTACTTGGCGTCTATCTTCTTCGCAGGTATATGTGCTCAAAAATGCAGTTTTGTGTTTGAGCGTCCCCAAGTTGTGTTTTACTGTAACTTCAGAAGCTCCAGACACGTGTGCAAAAGCGCCATTCTCATTGGTCGTATAGTTTTCGACGCGGCGCGTCAAACCAAAAAAACGAACCCGAGGCGTTTTTTTAAAAAGGGACGCTTTGATTAATGCTATTAATGAAAAAAACAACAACATTCAGTTCAGTTCCACTTCCACATATGATTGAATGCAATGAAAACTCAGAGATGCAACTGTGTTATCTACTCTTGGTTTAGAATCTGCTTATATTAAGCTACCTTTGCATTAAGAAAGCAGATTCCTCAAAGCCTTTTTCTTACATGTCCTGCTCCCTGACCTCAGGGACAATGCTAGGATACTTTTGGCTGACTTGGTAGCTGCTAAACCACCCAAGATGAAACTTTACACAGATAAGAGACATGGTTCACGTGTTCCTGCCTTTCTAGAGGGAGAGTGTGTACGTGTTCTGAAGCTGACACCTGTCGTGTATGTACGTTAAATATTTTTGAGAAAAAATGAAACGTGTTCTGATGTAGCCTCTAGGGGGCGATGTAAGGTGTGGATAGAGAACAAGAGGAGATAAGAAAAGGAAGAGTATTGGCTTTACTGCCGACTTGTTCTGCCAAAATTATTGAACAAAGTTCATCTCAAAAGATACGCTGCATGATTTCTCTACGACCTCATAACCTAATAAACAGCCGCACGTGTTTCTGCTTCATCCAAAACTGATAAAAAAGTGGGAAGAACTGAAAGGGGAAAGTAAAAATAAACATATAAAGGAAGGATGACAAAGGAGAAAACTTAAGACCCTTCACAGATAGCATAACTCGACTGTCAATCAAGGTAAGATTGCAGCAATATGTTTTTATGTTTTCCCTTATCATTTTTCTAGTTTACTTGTATTGTTTCAGATAAATGACACATTTTATTTTGTCACACAGTGCAGGTCTAACTGTCCTACTTTTTAATCGGTTGTATATTTTGCTCTCCTCCAACCGATGATGTAGCGGCTGTGGGCTTATTTTGATTTGATTTGAAATGGTTTATGTCAAGCAATCAAATAGAAGTTATACACAAAAGCAATATAAACATCAGTTATACATTCATACAGTAACTAATCAAACTTAGGATAATTAGACATAATTAATAAATATTGCTTGAAAGGGAGTGGAAGGAAGCAAACTTATATAATTCCACCCCGTTATACTATAACCATTTTATTACATGATTTATCAATATCCGGTTCCTAGGTTTTATCAGACAGAATTAAGAATCATAAGGTATCAATAAGGCACATGCCAAAGATGAATTACTTAAGTACTACGTCAAAAATAACTACGTCAGAAATTAACATGGCAAATGCAGCATCTGAAATATATGCAAATTATGTTACTTTTAAAAATCATTCATATGCTTTAAAAAATAATACTATACCAGTAAAATAGACAACACTGTTTAACAAAATTTCATCAAGTATCAAAAGTTAAAAACATGTGCAAAGTTATGCTACATTAGGAAAGATTTTTGAATCAATTTATCAATTTTAGGAGCTAGTGAAGTAATATCATCAAAAGTCAATCAATTTAACAATTTTCAAAAGTGATTAATCATTTGTTTTACTCTTTTTATATATTTTTATTTTTATTTTTTTATTTTTTTATAATAAAGTAATGCTGTTGGGGAAAAATAAAAAGGGTCCATAACTGTCGATTATCCAAGGTTGGTATTTCTTCTTTTACTGATAACAGCTGATCTCCTGGGTTCAAAACAGAGTTAATAGTTCTCTTCGATGTTATGACTGCAGACATTAGATTCAGGTCCATATCCTTCTTCAGCTGATATCAGCTGCGGTGAAAGTTGAGGTCAAGTTGTCTGCAGCTCAGAACTCTGCTGTTATTCAGGTGACGTCAGACGATGGAGAAAGTGATGATTCCTGGTGTCATATTTCTTGAAATTATTTGGCTCTTTGGTTTATTACTCCACGTTGTTTCAGACAACCGTAATCAAGCACTTCTCAAAGTCCTTCATGGTGTTCACGACCAGAACCTTGGTCCGGTCCTCTGGACCGAGTGGTTTGACATAAATCCTGCAGCCTTTAACCCAAGTGTTCTCAATCTGCTTACGCTTCCTGAGAAGCCGTGCATGTTTTGAGATTTCAGCATTCCTTCTAGTCAGATGGTCGTTCAGATAAACAGTAGATCCTCTGAGGTTTTTGCGTAGATTCATCAGAGCTAGCTTGTGTTTGTGATTCACAAACCTGATGAGGATCGCTGGTTTATCCGTCTCCTTTCTCCTGGGGAGCAGGTGGCAGGTCTCGATGGTATTGAGATCCAGGGAAATCCCTTTAGATGTGAGAAATGAATGTATTTGCTGTTCCAGAGACTCTCCACTGACCTCCGTATTAGCACTGCCAGCTACGCTAGCGCTAGCATTAGCAGTGCTGGCTTGAGGCTTGATCGGTAATCCAGTGAGAATGACATTATTCATCCTTACTTGCTGTTCCACATCGTCCAGTCTTTTCTCCAGAATCCCGACCTGGTTTTCTCGCTGCTCGTTTTGAGCCCGAAATCTTCGGAACTCTTCCATCATATCCCAGAGCGGTGTTAGCTTAGCCGACACTTGATCCATAAAACTTTTCAGCGTTTCTTGAATAATGTCAAGAGACTTCTTGAGTTCTTCATATTCCTGGGGTTTCTTCGGGGGCATGGTCAGCTCTCTTTTTTGGAGAAAAATCAACTTTTTAAGTAATTTGAAGATAGTTGTAATCGCAGAGAGGCACGCCACGCGTCCTGCTGCTGTAACCCGGAACCGGATGTTCTTATGAGCCGCTAGATAGGCTGCGGCAGGTCCTATATGTGACGCGCTTCACAAAAAATATGACCAAAAAATCCACTTTGTGTGTGTGTCGTGATTCATTCCACTTCATCATTGTCATAGATGACACATATGATATGATCCATCAAAGCAGAGTTCATAAAAGCAAGTACAAAGCAGGCAACAAAAAACACCAGGCCCTGTGCACCCTCTCTGTATCAAACCAACAAACCAAACTAACACAGGTAACAGTAGCACCTAAATGACATCTTAACTTATTACGTGACAAAGGAAAATTATAAATAAACATGATCATTGCGACTACAGATGAAGTTGTTGCTTTCAATTGTGGTCCTGGGAACAGTATCAGCAGATGTTCTCTGTTCTCTGAATTTGAAAATGACATAAGACACGATTATAGCTTTAACTTTAAAATTACTGCCATTTATTTATCTATTAACTACCACTTTTCTCACTGTAAGGAAAATCTCTTTTAGTGTTTTTTGCAGTTGAAATTTTTTTGTCTCACGCTAAAAGGTCACACTTTTTCACTCTCTCTCTCTCTCTCTCTCAACGAACTGGTGACAAATACTGGCTGTGGATCTGCTTCTGAGGGCTGCAGGTGATGAGTTGAGTGTCAACAGCTGGGGATCCTCCGGAGCAGAGCAGAGAGAGGAGGGGGAGGAGCTGACAGAGGCACCATGACCTCACCAAGTCATTTTTCTGACTCGTCAAAAGAAGAAATATGGAAAACAGAAGAGGGAAGTACAGGTGGTACGACAAGAGATTTTGTTTTGTCCTTTTTTTCCAGATCTTTCAGGAAAATTATTCACCTTCCCCCAGCCAACAAACACAGTTCACGTGAAGCTGAACCCCACAAAACAGGGTTACAGTACTGTAACTGTCTGTCCCAGGTAGATAGATCTATTAAATGCATTGGTATTTCATTGTACGTCTATAGATTTTAACAATTACATGTTTGTCTCCTCCAACAGTTCAGTTACAGACCTCAAGAGAGACCACACCCTTTTTTCTGTACCCACAGTCTATCACAAAAACTGCTTTCTGATTTAATGGTAGAACCAAAACCAAGAAATACAACCCCATGGCAGAGATGCAAAAGTTGGATATGGAGGATGGGACTAGAAGCCAAACATGTTGCACTCCATCTGCACCACATGGGACTCTGTGACTGGACTTATACAGATATGGTTTGATGGGAATCCTTCAATCAGAAAATGTGTGCGTTCCGGAGCCATTGGTAATTCAGTCATAGCTCTTTTAGGACAGTTAATCTTCTCAAAAACCTTACATGTTTGCACCTTCACCATCTGTTCTTCATCTTTTAACATTTTATATACCTCAAAGGATCAAGACAGCCATGGTGGGAGGGTTTGACATTTCCCAGAGCTCTGTTGGCCTGATGTCCAATGTCCACATGTGGGACCACACCCTATGTCCATGTGAAATCCAGAAATACATGGACAAAGGGATCTTCATTCCAGGAAATGTGCTGAACTGGAAGGCACTTAACTTAAGATTATTGGCAATGTGCTCATTGAAAATCAAGCTGCTTGTCAACCTCAATATATGTTTATCGGGTAAAATAAAAGATGCCAATTTAACCCTTGTTCTATCCTTTGACCCCATTCTTACATTGACGTGTTATCCCTACCATGACAAAAGTGGATAAAAGTGAAGAGGATTTCATGTAATCCATGGACACCAGTGAAGATCACAAATCATTGAAGAAAAAAGGTTCAGCGCACTGTCTTGTGGGGTCTAGATGACCCAACACCCAATTTTAAAGTGCCTAGGACAGCACACGGTTTACACAAATGTTCCAATTGTTCATTGACATGATTGTCTGGGATTATTGAATTATCACATTTACAACATTTCCCCTTTATTGGGTTTTGTATAATAAAAATACTTTCTTCAAGTGAAACCTGTATCAGATTTTTATTCTTTTATTTTGACTAATTTGTTCAGGAGTGTCCACAGTTTTTCATTCTGTGATTTGGCTTAAGTTTCACAGCGGCTGCTCTTCTTGACCTAACAGTCTGGACTTAAGTGAACTTGGGACCAGCACATAAAAACGCTGAAAAGTCCCCTCTTGTGGTAGTTGTAACTTTAGTAGTTTCTCATATAACGACTAACATCATCCAATCCTGCTTGGCTTTAGATATTACAAATTTGAATGTGCTTCACAACACTAAACCATTTCAACACAATTGATTCAGTGGTTGAAATTGGGAGTATTGACTCAGACTACATGGCCTTGAACTGTGGTGTGCCCTTGGGATCAGTCTTGGAACCTTTTTTGTTCAACCTTTACACGCTGCCACTAGGTCAGTTATTTCGCAGTAATAACATATCTTATCACAACTGTGCCGACAATAGTCAGATCTATGTGTTACTGACAGCAGGTGAATTCACTTCGTTGTCGCGTCCAACAGATCAGTCCTTGAATGCAATATAACTGTCTCCAGCTAAACTCAGACAAACCTGAAGTCATTATCTTTGGTCCACAAAAAGAAAGAGAAAGTGTCAGCAGTTACCTTCACTCTCTGTCTCTAAAACCTTTAAATCAAGTCAGAAACCTAGGGGTAATTATGGACTCTGACCTGAACTTTAACAGCCAAATCAAAGTCAAAGTCCAAGTAAACTTTATTGTCAATCTCTACAATGTTTTCACGTGCATAGAAATTGAAATTCCGTTTCTCTTCAAACTCCAGTGTAAAACGGGGAATCTAACTTCATGTTACAGAATAGGTAGAATAAACTGAACAAATAAGGTGACTATAAAAAGAAAAAAATGAAGTGTAGTATAGTTCTTCATTTTTTACAGCACCGGTGGACTGGTTGAAGGTGAAGTTCAGTGCTGATGAGATGGATGACGTGTGTGTGTCAGAGTTCAGCAGAGCAGGGGGGCAACGGGGCAACAAGAGGGGAGGAGGTCTGGCAGGATGCGTTGGAGGCGCCATACTACACCGTGATGCAGCTGGTCAGGATGCTTTCTTCAGCTTGCGGACGAAGTGGAGTCGCTGCTGTGATTTCCCAGCCAGTGATGTGATGTTATCCGACCAGGAGAGGTTTTCTGTGATGCGCACACCCAGGAACTTGGTGCTGCTCACTCTTTCCACCATTGTGTTGTTGATGGTCAGAGGACATTGCTGAGTGTGCGCTCCCCTGAAATCCATAATCATCTCCTTCATCTTCTCCACGTTCAGGAGGAGATTATTGTCTCTGCACCAACCGGCCAGGTGGCTCACCTCACTCCTGCAGTTTGTCTCATCACTGCTCCTGATGAGACCCACCACTGTAGTGTCGTCCGCAAACTTAATGTAAAAAGCACTACATGTGCACTATTTGTGCACTACACACATGTGTTCAAATGTTCTCGGCTGGTTGTTCTAGTGAGTTTACATCATCAACTGGTCATTTTGGCACATTAAGGCCATTATGGCATTGTAAGAACCAAACAGAGACTGCATGTTTGTTCCAGTGGCCTGGCATGGATCATTACGTGACACAGCTCGTTAGAGGGTGTCAACTGTGTCAAAGTAGTGATAAAACTGCAGTTGATGTTGCAAGTGCCATTTCCCTCTTTGCCATGGGACAAGGTGACACAGTTGGTGGTGTGGGTCCTTTTAAGACAGCTATTTGGGTCTGTAAGTATGCAATCACACTGGTGGATTATCACAGTAAATGGGCAGAAGAGGGTTTTGCAGTCTGTGTTATATCTGAGACGGTGATCTCTTTACATACTTCAGCTTTTAGCAGGTTTGGAAATCCATGGACTGTCATTTCTGATAATGGAAGTCAGTTTACTTAGCTGAGTTTGCTGCGTTCCTCCACATAAAGCACTTAAGAACTTCTGTTTACCACCCTGCTGCAAATGGTGTGGTTGAAAGGTTTCACAGAGTGCTCAAGAGTTGAATTCAGTTTGCCATTCTTGAAAAAATAAGGCAAGGCAAGGCAAGGCAAGTTTATTTGTATAGCACAATTCGTACACAAAGTATTTCAAGGTGCTTCACAAAACAAAAAATGCATTAAAATCACAATACATCATAGAAATAATCAACGTAAAATTTACTTTAAAAGAAAAGAAAAAATTTGAAAATTGATTTAAAAATAAAGGAAGGTAAGCAAAGAAAAGTGCAGATAGGACCTTTCAGTCATATACACGGCTAAACAGAAATGTTTTAAGTCTAGATTTGAACATGAACACAGAAGAGGCCTGTCTTACGACATCAGGGAGGCTGCTCCAGATTTTGGCTGCAGAATATTGAAACGCTGATTCCCCTTGTTTAGTTCTGACTCTGGGAATCAACAGGAGGCTGGCCCCTGAGGTCCTCAGAGTACGAGATGGTTCATATGGCACTAACATGTCAGAGATGTACTTTGGTGCTCGGCCATGGAGAGACTTGTACACAAGCAAAGCTGCTTTGAAGTCTATTCTTTGAGGTACAGGGAGCCAGTGCAGAGACCTGAGCACAGGACAAATGTGATCATACTTTCTGGTTCTGGTCAGGACTCGAGCAGCAACATTCTGGATGTACTGAAGCTGTTTTACAGCTCGTTTGGAGAGGCCGGTGAGCAGGCCGTTACAGTAGTCTAACCTACTGGAGACAAATGCATGAATAAGTATCTCCAGGTCTGGGTTTGACACTGTGTTTTTGATTTTGGCAATGTTTTTCAGATGGTAAAATGCAGCTGATGTTACTGACTTGATATGGCTGTTAAAGTTCAGGTCAGAGTCCATGATCACCCCTAGATTTTATGACTTGATTTGAGGGTTTAAGAGACAGAGAATGAAGGTAGCTGCTGATACTTTCTCTTTGTTTCTGTGGGCCAAAATAATAACTTCGGTCTTGTTTGAGTTTAGCTGGAGAAAATTGTTCTGCATCCACGCACTGATCTGTAGGAGGCAGTGGCTGAGTGAATCCACCGGTCCATATCCACCTGTTGTCAGTGACACATAGATCTGAGTATCATCTGCATAGTTGTGATAAGATATGTTATTACTGTGTATTAACTGCCCTAGTGGCAGCATGTAGAGGTTGAACAGAAGGGGTCCCAGGATCGATCCCTGGGGCACACCACAAGTCAAGGCCATGTAGTCTGAGACACAACTCCCAATTTCAACAAAATATTTCCTGTCTTCTAGATAAGACTTGAGCCAACTTAGGGCAGATCCAGAGATGCCAACCCAGTCTTGGAGTCTGTGCAAAAGGATCCCATGATCAACAGTATCAAAGGCAGCACTCAGGTCTAGCAGGATTAAGACAGAGACTTTGCCATCATCAGTGTTCAGGCGGATGTCGTTGGTTACCTTGATAAGAGCAGTTTCTGTGCTATGATGGGGTCTAAAACCTGACTGGAAAACATCAAATGAATTGTTTAATAAGAGAAAATCAGTGAGCTGTTGGTAGACAACTTTTAATAATAAGACAAAATAAGCCTTGGCGGGGTGAGCGGATGGAGTAGTTGCATCTAGAGCACGCTTCGGCCGACCTATTACTTTTCATACCTTTTCAGCCCTCATACGCTTTAACCCTGTCTACGTTTTTCCTATTATTACTTCCTAATATCACCGGATCTGACAAAAGGAACTAAAATGCAGCCTAAAGGACAGAAAGCTATTGATAAAGAGAACGCTAGTGTTAGCCCTAGCCTGACACTTCATGCCATTAAAGCGCTACTTGAACAACACTGTGAAAAGCTGTCCGCAGAGTTCAAGTCGTCCTTTGATGCAATCGACTCCAAACTAGACCAAAATAAACTCCTCTTGGACGATCATGACCAGCGCATCTCTTCACTTGAGCTTGCCACTGATGATCTAAGCCAGCGTGTCATGGATCTGGAGAACACCTGCTCTTCTCTCCGGGAAGAGAACGCTAAGCTAAAGGCTAAGGCTGCCGATTTGGAGAAACGTAGCTGCCGTCAAAACGTGCGCATTCTTGGATTGTCAGAAGCTACCGAAAGCGGTAATCCGGTAATGCTCCCAACTACTGCAAAATTTATACGGGAAGGAAACCCTGCCATCGCTTCCTGAAATTGACAGAGCCCACCGATCGCTAGCTCCCAAGCCGACTATTGGAAAGCCGCCGCGTCCCGTCATCCTCCGCCTGCACCGCTTCCAGACGAAAGAGCTGCTCATCAGAGAAGCACGGCGCAGGGGAAGGTTTTTCTACAAAGGCCAGCACATTCATATTGTGGAGGATTACAGCGCTGAAGTGGCGAGCCAACGAGCACGGTACAGAGATGTGATGGCTGGACTGTATAAACTGGGTTTGAAGCCGGCTTTATTGTACCCAGCCCGCCTCCGCATAACAACACCCAATGGAGCCAGAAAGTGGATTAACACCGTTGAAGAAGCACAGAAATATATCGATGAGCATCCTGAACTATCTGGTCACGTTTGAAGGATGTGCTGACATAAACCGGGTCAAGGATCACTTCTCCAACACTGACTGCCGCTTCTTCAGCCTTCAGCGCCATTCTGGGTGATATTTCTCTTTTTTTTTCTTCCTCTCTCTCTTTGAGGTGCTGTCTTATTTGCTTTCTTTGGGCTGGAGCATTGGCTTTTGATGCTTTGTTGTTGTATTTCTTTTTGGGAACTTGAAGAGGACTTTTGAGATGTTTATTTTACAGAGCTTGCTGCTGTTTGGTTTAGTAGCTGTTTTGGTTGGGGAGGGTGGGGAGGGGGGATTTGTCACTGTCAATAATGCTACTGAAAAAAGAGCTGATTAAATTGTTCTGTTGCTCCAACTACTGGGTCTTTGTGACTTATTTATTTATTTATTTTTCTTTCCACCACATCTTTCTGATTATGCAGTATGACTAATCATATCAATTTTACAAGCTGGAATGTTAAGGGTTTAAACCATCCTGTCAAGAGAAAAAAGGTCTTCTCCCATCTTAAACGCTTTAAAACGAAAATTGCTTTTTTACAAGAAACCCATATTCGCAGCACAGATTCCAATCGGCTGCTGTCATGTTGGTTCGGTCAACGATTTCATTCCTCCTTTGAGGGGAAGGCACGAGGGGTCTCAATCCTGATCAGTCATGATGTCACATTTGAATCCCATAATGTGATATCAGATAAATTTGGACGGTATGTGATTGTTTCTGGCAGATTACACAAAACACTGGTTGTTTTAGTCAATGTTTATGCTCCAAACGTGGACGATGCAGAATTTTTTAAAAGAATATTTTCTATACTGCCTGATTTAAATACATACCACCTTATTTTGGGCGGGGACCTTAATTGTTGGCTAGACCCTAGTATGGATCGCTCTTCTAGTAACCCCAGCGGAGCTACTAGATCGGCCAATCTGGGTTGTGACTATCTTGCGGAGTTTGGTATTAAGGATATTTGCCGTTTTTTACATCCTACAGACAGGGAATATTCATTCTTTTCACAAGTTCATCACACATACTCTAGAATTGACTATTTCCTCGTTGATAAATTACTTCTCCACTTTGTTTCTACATGTGAATACAAAACAATTGTAATTTCTGACCACGCCCCCCTTACACTATCTATGTCTTTCCCTGGTATTATCTCTGGAAGCAGGCAGTGGCGATTTAATTCTGTTCTTCTATCGGACACTAATTTTACTAAGTTTATTGAAAAGGAAATTACTTTTTTTATTGACACTAATGTTGATCCACAGATATCATATCTTATTCTGTGGGATGCCCTCAAAGCTTACCTACGGGGACAGATTATTTCGTATACTGCTCGCCTGAAGCGCAAAACAAATAGAGAAAGAAATGAGCTCATTCACCAAAATGGACTAAACGATAGTCAATATGCCCAAAACAAGTGCCCAGCACTGTACAAGAAACGAGTTGAACTCAAATCCAGATTTGACTTGCTAACTACTCACCATACTGAGCGTCTGCTTCTAAAAAACAGGACCATGTTCTATAGCTATGGAGATAAGTCTGACAAATTACTAGCCAACCAACTCAAAGGCTTTAAAGCAAAACAGGCTATCTCCAAAATACAAGTAGGTGCTGGCCGAACTACAACTGACCTTTCAGAAATCAATGCGACGTTTAAAGAATTCTACACTAAACTGTACACCTCAGAGTCCCATGGGGATGCCAGTGACATCCATAACTTTTTCAGCAATCTTGATATTCCTGCTATTTCAGAGGACTTACGGAAAAAATTGGAAGAGCCCATATTGGAGGCAGAAATAGTTGCGGCCATCAAGTCAATGCAGTCAAACAAGTGCCCTGGTCCAGATGGCTTCCCTACAGAATTTTTTAAAAGGTTTTCCAGGTTATTCTCACCGATACTCCGTTCAGTCTTTTTAGAATCTTGCAAATTGGATCGATTACCCCAGTCCTTTACTGAGGCCTGCATTACACTTATTGCAAAGAAAGACAAGGATCCTACAGATTGCACATCATATAGACCCATCTCACTTTTGAATACGAACGCTAAGATCTTAGCAAAAGTCCTAGCTCATAGATTGGAGAGCGTCCTCCCTACCATTTTTTCCAAGGATCAGACTGGCTTCATCAAAGGAAGACAGGCATATCATAATATTAGACAGTTTTTTAACATAATTTATTCTGCCCCTGAAGACGTACCTGAATGTGTGATTACTATTGATGCAGAAAAGGCATTCGATCGGGTCGAGTGGCCTTATCTGCTGGCTGTACTGGAAAAATTTGGTTTTGGGCCTGCCTTTAATCTATGGATCAAGTTACTTTATTCTGAGCCCACTGCAAGGATTCGCACTAACTCCCAAATATCAACCCCTTTCAACCTGTACCGTGGGACCAGACAGGGCTGCCCTTTGAGCCCTATACTCTTCAACTTAGCAATAGAACCTCTTGCTATAGCACTTCGCAGTTGTAAAGACCTATCCGGTATCAAGAGAAGAGGTGTGGAGCACAGAGTCTCCTTATATGCAGCCTTAAAAAGATATGGGCCTCCCTATATCAGATGATACTTGGGTTTCTGCTCTTAAATTGGTAAACTCATCTTCATTTTGTGCTCAACACCAACTAATTCAGTTCAAGGTGGTACATCGGGTCCATATTTCCAGGGTAAAGCTGGCTTCTATGTACCCCACAGTTAGTCCACTATGCACAAGATGTAATCTTACAGATGCCTCTCTGTATCATATGTTCTTTTCATGCCCACATTTGAATGTATATTGGAGGACAATTTTTTACACAATGTCTCGTGTATTTAACACTGATTTAAAACCAAATCCATTAACAGCCATTTTTGGGGTTGTGGAGGACCAAGCTGTTTCAGGTACTGCCAAAAAACACTGTATAGCCTTTGCATCACTCCTGGCACGACGTGCTATACTGCTTAAATGGAAAGATGCCTCTCCCCCGTCTCATTCACAGTGGCTACAAGATATCATGTCCTGTTTAAAACTGGAGAAAATTAGATGTTCACTCCAAAAGTCTCTTGACATATTCACATTCAATCGTTCCAAACCTCATTCTACCACTGTGGTTGCTCCCTGTGAACTACTTCTCAGGAGAAAAATGCAAACTCGCTTACATGTCCTGCTCCCTGACCCTAGGGTCAATGCTAGGATATCTTTGGCTTACTTGGTAGCTGCTAAACAACCCAAGATGAAACTTTACATAGATAAGAGACATGGTGCACGTGTTCCTGCCTTTCTAGAGGGGTGTGTACGTGTTCTAATCCTAACCCACATATTCTAAAAGCTCACCAGATATTCTCTAGGCCATTCCAACTCATAAAGCAATTAGCACAGGGAACTTATTTGTTAGAAGATGGGCAGAAGTGGCATGCTTCACGCTTGACTCGTTCCAAAATTCCTGTGAAAATGTTCTGAAGCTTCTGCATTGGATTTGCTGCATGTGGAACCACCTGTTGTGATTTCACATGCCAAGTACTCCTGCTGGAATACCTGTTGTTGTGTATCTACGTTGCATTTTATTTTGAGAAAAAATGAAACATGTGTTTTGATGTAGTCACTAGGGGGCGATGTAAGGTGTGGATGGAGAGGAAGAGGAGATAAGAAAAGGAAATGTGTTTCGCCTGTACTGCCAACATGTTCTGCCAAGACTTATTGAACAAAGTTCTTCTTAAAAGATACGCCACATGATCTCTCTACAACCTCACAACCTAATAAACAGCCGCAGGTGTTTCTGCTTCATCATATCATCATATCCAAAACAATCTTCCCAAGGATGCATTAATTATAAGACACACAAAACAGACTTAACAGTCATGAAGGACAAAGCGACTGATCAACACAAAGCGTCCTCGCAGAAATGTAGAATTGAGAACTTAAAGTCCCACCCCCATAATCTTCTGATTTTAAGTGTTCTCGGTCTTTTAACCATGAATAGCCTGTTTTTAGCCAAAATCTATACACCTGTGTCGTTTTCTAGGACACAGTTTCTGAAGAGTGGCAATGGTTCATTAGAAATTCAATTCTGAGTTGTGGGTGGTACTATACCTGGGACTTCCCATCACCCATCTGTTTACATTCAGTCCAGCTAGGTTACAGCCCTTCACACCCGCAACCCAACATCACAGGTGCAACAAAAATGGCGAGCAATGTTGGAGCTATTCCGCAGAACAGTTTTGAGCCAGATGCCAGCTCAGACGAGGAAAACTAATGCGTACATGGATTTATTTGTTTGTAAGTGGACGTATATGGAGTGCAGTGTGTGTCTGCTCCTGTTTCACAAGGATTTGAATTGAAAAAGACTCAGAAATGCAATTTTAATCCAACTTTTCTTTATAATTGTTCTCCTTCAAGAGGGAAAAAAATGCTACAAATACATGCTAAAAAATAAATAACATATATTTTTATTGGAGTGGATCTATAATGCCGATTTATTTTTCTAGTAAGAGTGGATTTGGTGTCTTTCAGTCGATCAATCTTGGAAAAAATACAAACAAACTCCAAAAATGTCTTGATTCTGACACAAATAACACAACTTTCCTCACTGCTATATACAAAGGTGTCGCTGCCAAACCCTCAGCTCAGGAGTCGAGTAACAAACTGTTGACAGGTATTGTTCTTTTCTTGAATTTCTGTAGCTCCTGAATAACATGTGATTTGAAACCTTCAAGGATTGATGTTCTCATTAATGCATGTGCACACACCGACTCCCACTAACAAACCTGACAGAGAGCAGTCTTTTTTTCTTTTCTTTTTTACCAGATGTTTTATTCTACATTATGGCTTTTGTGTTAAGTTTGTTTTATGTTTGATTCAAATTTAATTTCTCATAAATTTGCACTTCTGCTGAGGCTCTCTTTTCAGAGGTCATTGCGTAATTCGTTTTTTTTTTATTTTTTAATAAAATTAAATTGTTGTTTAGTAAATTCTTAAAAGGCTTGGTGTCTTGGTACCTCTGTCAGTCTCCTCCACCTCCCCCTGTCTCTCTGTGCCTGACGCAACCAGCTGAAGCTACTCACCTCATCAGCCTGCAGCCTCTTAAGGAGATCCAGGCCCAGTATTCAATGCTAGTTCGTTGTACTCCTATGGTTCTTAGTCTGGCCTTCTCATGTTATGTTCATGCCTGTTTTCCCCCACGCTAACTCCTTGTCTGTCTGCCCGCCTTCAGGAATTCTCTCCACTAGTGCTTACCTGGTTGCTGTTACTCATCCGTGCTCCTCACTCTCGCCTCGCATCCTGCTCAGACTTCGTCATCCGGTTGCTGCCGCCAAGACCCTCCAGCCACATCACCTCGCCGTCTCAAGAACTCTGGACTTCCATCTCGCTCATTATCCAACCTTGGCCTGTGAATTAAATCCATTTCCCTGAGTCCCCTTCCGGGTTCCAGCATTTGGGTCTGCCAAGTCTCGCATGATCATGACACTTAGGATGGGTAAAGGAACATAAATCCAGGGTTTCTTTTCTTTAACTTTATCGCAGAGTGAAATCAAAAAGCTCACCCAAAATTTTGCTTCAGTGTGAGAAAGAAAAGCTGAGGAAAGAGTTTTACCATTAATATTTACGCTTACATTTAACATCACTTTGACATTTAGAGTTACTTTTTACATTTAAACATTACATGAATTTACACATTTACATTTACTACTAAGCCTTACAGACAAAAACGTATGTTGACAGCATATTGATATACTATTTATCCTCTACTTTTAGGATTTAAATTTTGTTCTGAGTGTTTACATTACATTACAGAACATGGATTTTAAAAAATCGTCTAAACATTTAGATCTAATATTTAAAAGTTCATTTACAAATATGGCTCTGCATTTGGATAAGTGTTTCGATTGAACACTTTGGATTAAACTGACTGCTTTTCAGTTTATACATAAAAATTTACATTTATATTTAGTACTTAATTCAGCATCCTTTAAACTGGCACATATAACACTTTATTTCCAGTCATTTCTGGCTTAATAGTGATGACATTTTAGAAACTGTGAGAAAAGTTGGCTGAATCTCATAAAGCTGAGGTGATTTTGCTTAAGCCTTAGAAAGGCGGGTATGTGCGAGTACCAGCTCCTTACTGATCATGCACAAATGCTGGGTGTGTGCACATGACAAGCAAGTGCCCACAGGACACACAAACTCACTCTGATTGTGTAATTTCTTCATTTCTAACAGTCGGGCTGCACACAAAGAACCCAAACCTTTCACATGAACAGCACTAATGGGCTCTGTGCACAGCGCAAAGGATTTGAGGGGGTTGAAAAAAAGAAAAATCTGTACGACGTGCCTGTGTCTCACACACTTCACTCTTACTTATCCTTGCATGTTAAGTGTTTTGTTACAACCTCTCGCACACAGCATGCCCACACAAAGAAATGTATATGAACATTTTCACTCTACGCGGTAATAGAACTGTCTACAACCCTCCTATTTGATGCAGCCCACCTGGCTGTTCTGTATGGGCCGTTTGCACCTTAACCCTCCTGTTCTGTTCATTTGTGAGGAACAGAGATGATTTTCCCGGGTCAATTTGACCCTGTGCATGTTTTATTAATTAAAAAATGTCTGAAACCCAGAAAATCCTAACAAGCAGTGTGAATATATCATCACTAACTCCATTACCAGTTATTCTTTCAAAAACTTAGTTAAAATGGTGTTTCTTTACCACTAACAGGAAGTGGTTCAATTATTTGATAATTCACTAGTTTTTCTTGAAAAATATACATGTTCAAACTTTTTTTGAATTTTTACTACTGTATTACTTTTAAAAGACTAACATATAAAATACAATAGTTTTACATAACATTGAAACATAATCTTGAAATTTTGTTTTACATACATGCACTATCAACCAGAAAAAAACTAAATCACAATACAAAAGACAAGCAATCGCAATATGAACTTGTGTGTGTGTCTGTACATCTACTCAGCACAAGAGTGACAAGTCATCACACTGTGCTTTGTGCAAATTAATTTTGCACATTTCGCACAGGTCACGCTTGTCTTGACCTGGATCCTGTCTCCGGCTCGTCTCGCTCCCCCCGCTGTCCCCCCAACTCCATCTGGATGAAGCTCATCTGCTGGACTTTAAATATGTAGTTGTAGAGTTAGATAAACTAATTCCTCTTTATGAGTTCTGGTACATCGCCTGTCCGTCCTGGGGGAGGATCCCTCCTTCATGTAGGCACCCCTGAGGTTTCTTATTTTTTTCCGGAATCCATTTTTTTGTTAGGAGTTTTTCCTTACCGCGAAGGGGGGTCTAAGGGCAGGGATGACAGTTTAGTTTAGTTTTCTTAGTTAGTTGGTTGAATGCTGTAAAGCATTCAACCCTTTGTTTTTCTCTTATGCTATCTTCCGCCGTTTTTCGGCACTTAACTCCTTCTACAATTTTGAACCTATTTTAACCATTCAACTTTTAAAATGTTCAGCTCCTTCATCTTATTGATGCTATGACTTTTGGTACTTCTAATCCTTGTATTTTTTAAGATATTCCAGTTTTTCCGGGAATTTTTGCCCTATTAAAATGCATAGGGATGTTATGGTGCATGAGGTGCCCGGTTCGACACCCGGTTCGGACGCTTCAAAATTTTCTACCATTTTACTTTTAAAATGTTGAGCTCTTTCAACTTATTACAGTTATTACTTTTGGTCATTCAAATCATTGAACTTTTTAAGATATTCCAGGATTTTCCAGGATTTTTTGCTCCATTAAAATACATAGAGAATCCTTGTGCTTAACTTCTTTTACAGGTTTTTGCTTACTTTAACCATTGTATGAAACAGTTCAGCTCATTCCTTTCCTTCAAATCTTCAAATTTTCAGTAATTCAGCCATTTTTTCAACAATTTCGGGCCTTGTTTAACTCCTTTTACAATTTTTTTTTACATCCACAAATGTTTTACCACCACTTTTGGTCCTTCGACTTTTCAAAAGTGAAAACTTTCATTTGTTTTTTCTACGTAAAAAAACTAACTGTGGCATGAAATCGTTTCAACTCGGCCTCTCCCAATAAGATGATACACAACGAGCCTGATTAATTTATACCGGCTGCACTTAATCAGCACAAAAGTGTTAGCTCAATGGGTTAGTTAGGGGGTTTATCATGCAGAGTTTGAGGCTTGCTTACAACTTTAGCTGCATTTTTTTTTTACCTTGCCTTTCTTGATAAAATTGAGTTTGACTAATTCAGTTAGATTTCGTTACATGGAAGAATTTTCTTTGAGGTGGGGTTACTCATAAGCTTTGACGTTTCAATGTATGTTAGAAAAAACAGGGGGAGCAAATTTAAGTTAGTTTTGATGTATTTTTTATTTTCCTCCTCGTAGCTGGAAGCTGCAGTTCAAACATGTGCTTCAGCCATCTTGTGAACAAGCGTCGCCCACGGCTGCTAAGGCTCATGGGAAGTGTTGATTCCCAAACCATGAGTTAGGTGGCTGTTACGAGAAGTGACTATCATGTTGTTACACCACATATGTTAGTGGTTAAATGATACAATAATGCTGTGTCATACAGCTAGCTAGCTGATGATCAATGTGTCTTGCCATTTTTCGTGGATGAGTGTGCTTTGTTTGATGGCACATGAATAGCTGAGAGAATTAATCTTGAGGCTCAGCAATAAACAGGAAATCCCCTAGTGGAGGCAGTGACTCCATTTTTAATTTCCAATAATCAGTGCTTTGGATTACAACATCAAGGTTTGAAGTCAATATGGGATGGAGACAGTTTGGCAGCCATATTGTGTTTTTCAAATCTGAAGACTTTTTTTCTTTAAACGAATATAACTTCAACATACTTCTAGCTAGAGACACAGTTCAAACATTAAAATGATCACAAGGCTTTGGACTATACAATACATTTAGAAATCATTATGGGATGTCGACACAACCTACTGTTGGTGGCCTTTTTATGACAAAATCTGAAGCAAATATTGCAATAAACTTCATCCATGGCTGGAACTGAACAGATTGAAATTCACTGGATCTGGACATATAAGGAATGTGGGCGTGGTTAGCAAACAAACTTCGTTGCTAAGGACGTCCAAAGGTTTACTTTTTCCGATTTGTCTGAAACTGACGTCGATTTGTTCCTCATCCCATGCCGACCCAAACATAAAATGTTTGCTATGGAGATAAAATTAATAGAAAAGCCACCATTTTGAAAAAAGTGGATTTTCTGTCAACTAAGAACATGTAGCTTTTAACAATATGACACTCTCAAACAATGTGGTTTTTTGAGTCAGTTGATGATGCTGATGCTAGCACTTTTAGCCATTTTAGCATCATCTTCAAATTTTCAACAGTACATCCATTTTTTCAACAATTCCAGCTTTAATGCTTATCTCTGTCTACAAATTTTAACCTGTTTTGGTCATTCTACTTTTACAATGTTCACCTTTGACTTTTGGTCCTTTAACTTTTCAAAATATTCCAGGAATTTCCAGGACATTTCAGCTATTTTTTCAACAATTTCAGCTTTCATGCTTAAGTCCTTCTACAATGTTTGACCTATTTTAGACTTTCTACTTATACAATGTTCAGCTTTTTCATCATATTTCTGCTTTCATTCAGCAATACAGCATTCAACCCTGCATTTTCTTCTGGAAATGCAGCACCTTCTAGTTCAATTTAGTTTTTTTCCTATTAAATTCTAAGTATTCATGATCCTTTTTATTTTATGTTTTACTTTTTCAATTACCAATACGAAGCCCATTGAGATGACAGTTGTTGTGAATTTGGGCTGTACAAATAAAATGGAACGGAATTGAATTGAATTAGATTGAGTTGAATTGAATTGACAGTCACATGAGTCACTGCCATCCTGGTGGGCCCTGGCACTGTCTTTTTTATGTTTTCTGAAGACAGGTTTGTCTGACGCATATTTGAGGACGAAAACCAATATATTTCACCATTCTTTGACATGAATGTCTTGCTTGGAGGAACAGGAATAGCAATTCCTTCATCCGTTTCAAAATCAGAATCATTAGAATCAGAATTTAGCTCAAGATAGCCTCTTCTGATCATGGTCAGTGATGACTTCCAGAGCCTCCTGGACTGTCATTATTCTGCTTCTGCTGCTCATTTTGTAAAGGTCTGCCTGTGTAATGTTGGAAGAACTCCCATGCAAAGAATCTTTTACATGTTTTGCCCCTCCCCTGTTGAGTGTCCACTGAATGTGGGTTGAGTTTTCCTACGAGAACATAGATGGTTCCTGTCAAAAGTCATAACAACTATGCACCTGTGTGTGTGTGTTTGTGTGTGGGTGTGTGTGTGTGTTTGTGTGTGTGTGATTGGGTTGAAATATGTCTCACAGCTGCAAAGAAAGCAATACTACTTATAATAAGACATCCTTGTTCCTCCATTTTGATTGTCGGGTCAAATTGACCCGAACATCATCTATGTTATATAAACATGCAGGGGGGGGGTTGCATATATGTGAGATGAACCATTTTCATAATATATGTTGATTACGCAAATTAAGGCAAGCAGAATAAGTTTCATGCTGAAAAAATACTTTTGACTATTTTTTCTAGATGTTCAAACTTTAAAACGGGTCAATTTGACCCGGAACATAACAGGAGGGTTAAGGGCAGTTTTGGCTAAAGCTTTACACATATTTACTTTAAACATCTCATAGTGGGCAAACTATTATTGCATAAATGTATGATGGTCAGAGGTCTGTTGTTGTTGATGTGAACTCACTGGGTTTTAATCATCCTCATTTTTTTCTTTTGTACTCTTGTACTCCTCAGCACGTATTTGGGGTGATACTGCCCCAAACTGACTTAGAAGAGGTCCCCACAAGCACACCATTAAGACAAACTATCTATATCTATCTATCTATACACCCAGGCTGTGTCCCACCAAATTGGGGTAGCCTAGACAGGGCACACATTCTTACCTCATTCTCTTCCCCAAACCCTCCTCCTTCAGTGTGTGTGTGTGTGCACGCGTGTGTGTGACTGGTCTAAGGCCTGGTCTAAGCCACACCACACTGCACCAGGGTCAGCTGCACAGCCCAGTGTGGGCACCTCCACAGCAGGGCCTCAGCTAAGGTTGGTTTCCCCTTGCCGCTTCATTCCAAGACCAGACGTCTACCACACGCATCCATTCATTCATACACAAACTCTCTCCACCCATCCCTGTCCTGAGCAGCCCCTCTCCCCTGCACCACAGTCATCCCTCTAGCATTTAGCGCTCTTTTTACACCCTCTGTCCATCCCATTCGCGGTCTTCCTCTCATTCTCACTCCACTCTACATCCGCATCACCCTTAGCAAAACATGTTCAGGCAGCTACAATGAAAAGTCTATGTAATGAGTAAATACGTGTAAACATGCTTCTGGACTTCCTCGTTCAAGATACCCATCTTTATGTTAAGCTACACAAGTTTCCATAACCGTTTGGGGTAATTGAGTGACCAATCAAGGATTCGAATTGGGTAGTGACATAGGAAAGTCGTCCCATCTAAGTCAAGGAAGCACCAAACATTCATAAATTGATCAGGAAGGAAAAATCTGTTTGTGCCTGGCCAGATTTTTTATTTCATTCTATTGTTTTCATTTTCAAACACAAATGAAAAAAAAGACATAAAACAATACAGTGTGTTTAAAAAGGAGTGGGTTGAAGAGGAATCTTGTCTGATCCCACCCCTTTTTACAACAATTGATGATGCGCATAATTCAATTTACAGACATGTCCAAAACATTCATGGTACAATTTTTGCATGGCAACTGATCAAAGTGACTTTTTTTTGTCATTTCAGGCCTTATCTATTAGTGACTTCTTGTAGGTTTTTTTGAATATTTGTAAACTTTTGCTTTTTTTTAAACCTTCATCGAATCCGTTCCATAAATCCACATCACAATTTGATAAACACATTTTCTTCTTTGTAGTTCAAATGCACTGCTTTTTGAAATTCAGTTGTTTTCTTAGATTGTAACTCCTGTCTCTGTCTTTGAACATTTGCTGTAAGTTTATTGGAAGTAAGTTGTATCTGGCTTTATACATAATGAGAGCCGTATTCAGTTTCACTTGATCCCCTAATTTCAATGAACCCGACTTTAAAAATAGTGCATTTGTGTGCGTCCCATAAACCACTCCATGAACAATTCAAACAGCTTTTTTTTGTAAGACGTACAAACACTGTAGATTTTGTTCTATAAGTATTTCCCCAAACTTTTACACTGTACTGTAAATATGGTAGTATTATGGGTGAATATATTAGTGAATGTGCTTTGTGTGTGAGTGTATGGCGCGTTCTTCCCAACACTGATAAGCTTTTAGCTAGTTTAGCTCTGACATGCTTTACTGTATCTGTGGTTTCAAGCTTAATTTGTTGTCCTTATATAGAATAACACTGGTCATTTTTTTTAAGTTTTCTTTTTTTGACCCAAGCTCATCCTTCCATTTGACTGAATCAGAGATATGTGTGTTTTGAAGACAGCATTTCACAATCTTAATTAGAACATGATTTCAGACACTCTTTCCAAACCATGATTCTGAATGGCAACTTTTATTTCTAAATCTGCAGGAAAATGGCGATTTCATGAAAATCATTGAAAATCATGAATTTAGTTTTGTTAACAATGAGTGCGGGTTTAATTTTTTTTCAAACCATTGTTTTAGTTTTCCCTTACTCTGTATTTACTATTTTTACAATATGAGTATTTCATATATTGTTGTTGTCCAGAGTTTACTTCTTTAAATGTATTCACCATGACATCCTAAACATATTTTCTCCTTTTATATTGTTCTCTCTATTCAGCTCCCACCCACACACACACACCGTCACACACAGACATTTAACCCTTGTGCTTTCCAAGGCACGTTAACGTTGGGAGTTGGGTCATCTGGACCCTACAAGACAGTGCACTAAACCTTTTTTCTTCAATGATTTGTGATCTTCACTGGTGTCTATGGATTACATGAAATCCTCTCCACCTTTATTCACCTTTGTCATGGTAGGGAGAACACGTCAATGTAATGGGGGGTCATTTTGGGCCCAATAGCACAAGGGTCAACTAAACCACAACATATTTTGAACTGTGTTTCACTCTGAGGCTTTTTTTATATAGAATATTTGCACAATTTGCACACTGAAATACATAAAGCTATAGGGAATAGGCTTAAGTACATTACATTATTATCAGTATTAATATCCTGGGTTGTGTGTAGTGTAGAGCAATAAATATTTCATCAACCACTTCTCTCTAATTAAGATCGTGAAATGCTGTCTTCAAAGCACTGAATCTACAGCATAGATGACTTTAAAAACTGTTAACCCAGAATGTGTCATGATATGCAATGAACGAAAACAGACCCAGATGCTAGAACCCGGAAGGAAGACAGGAGAGAGAAGGTAAGTGAAGATGAATTATTTCTTTGCAGGTTGTGGAGACGTTGGCAAGTATGACAGCTGGTGGCTGCAGGTAAGAAGCTGATCGAGAGATAGGAATACAGGTTCGAGGTCGTGGCGTGGCTGGAGGATAGGCAAGAACAGGATTGTGGCGTAGTGAGGAGGTCCAAACAGTTCAAGGAGCATTCCCAGGTTTCCACTCGGGGATGGTTTGTTTTCCTGGTAGCAAGGCATAAACAGATATTTAACATGGAATAAAGGTTCGAGAGCAAAAACATAGATGACCAGACTAGGCACCATGGAGGAGCAACGAACTGGCGATGAATGCTGGATCTGGATCTCCTTATGAAGGCTGCAGGTAGATGAGTTGAGTGGAAACAGCTGGGAGTCCTCCGGAGCAGAGCAGAGAGGGGAGGGGGAAGAGCGCTGCCAGAGGCACCATAAAAGAATGAAAACTATGTGAACACAGTAAATAAAAAAAGGTGGAGAAGTTGTAAGAAGTATTAAGATTACAGTAATTGATAAATTGTCAGTTGTATTAGATGGAATACTGGAATGTCTTACAATTGAAATATGTAATGATTTAGGGAAACATTTCATTAAGCTGTGCATACTTTATAGGTCGCCAGGGTCAACATTAAAAGTGTTCAGTGACCGGATGGAAAAGATGTTTAACTCTCAAAATGACAAATATTGTTCATCTGAAATTTTAATATCAGTCTGATAAACCACAGCAAACATAAAGTAACTTACAACTTTATCAGCAAAATGTATGGAATGAGTTTATTTCCTAATATATTTAATATATTTATATATAATATATAATATAATATATTTAATATATTAATCTTCTTTACCGTTTTATCCCTTTCGGGGTCACGGGGCTGCTGGAGCCTATCCCGGCTACTTGTGGGCGAAGGCAGGGGGCACCCTGGACAGGTCGCCAGTCTGTCGTAGGGCCACAATCTGGTTGAGTCTGGTCTGGATTAACTTGACTGGCCTGCACAGAGTCCTGACCTGAACCTCATAAAACACGTTTGGAATGAATTAAAGGGGAGACTGAGAGCCAGGCCTTCTCAACCATCCTCAGTGTGTGATCTCACCAATGCACTATTGTAAGAATGACCTAAAGATCCTATAAACACACTCCTCAACCTTGTGGACAGCCTTCCTAGAAGAGTTGAAGCTGTAATAGCTGAAAAGTTGGACAAACATCATATTGAACTGTATGGGTAATGAATGGGATAACACTTCAGTGCATGTATCAGTCAAGGGAAGGGAGCGAATACGTATGGTAATACAGTGTACTGATATTTATGTTTTGTAATCAAGAAATCTTTGTATTTTTCTTGAAGCTAATATAACTGGGAAACTGACGTGAACACCATAAATGTTATTTTGGTTGATATTGTTAATGAAAAAGTAAATTCAACAAAATAATTAAAGAAGTGTGTTGTTGTGTCTCCCATTGATAATAAGGTAATGAAACAAATGTCTTTCTAACTCTTGGGGAGACATAAAAAGATGACAAACCTCATCTATTTCATATGGGAGTCATAACAGCTGCACATATTTTTGCTTCATCTAAAAAGAAAAGTGTGTGTGTGTGTGTGAGGAAGGGGGGGGGGGGCTGAAAGGGGAAAGTGAAAACCAACATAAAGGAGGGATGACAGAGGAAAAAAACTTTAGACCCTTCATAGACACCAAAGCTCGCCAGTCATACAAGGTAAGATTGCGGCAATCTGTGTTTATGTTTTCCTCATCATTTTATTTAGTTTTTATTTGTATTGTGTCAGACAAATGACACATTTTAGTTTGTCACACAGTGCAGGTCAAACTGTCCTACTTTTTAATCAGTTGTAAACTTTGCTTTCCTCCAACAGATGAAGTTGTTGCTTTTACATGTGGTACTGGGAACAGTATCTGCAGAGGTTCAAGGTTTTATCAATATTTTTATTTGACCAATTTGACAATACTGGAATGTCTGTCTTAATTGAAGTGATTCAAATCTTTTATATATATATTTTAAATGAACTTTTTGAAGCTTAGTGTCTTGGTAAATATAACTGGTAAAAATATTTAAAATAAAGATAGTGAAATAGTGACAGCCACATGTCTGCTGTTCTATTTAAACATAAATTATTTTTTCGTTTACTATTTTATTCATTTTGTTCTCTGAATTTTAAAATGACATAAGACATGCATTTTAGCTTTTACTTTAACAGAACTGACATTTAGTGCAATAATGAGAACCCATTGGTGGATCCAGTAAAACCAATTTCCAGAATCTTATTGACCTTGACAGCACTCTAGACAGAAGCCATATGGGGCTTATTGTTACCCCTCACATTTTCAATCCATCAATATTTAAAGTAAATATAAAACTTTTCTCACTGTGAGCAAAGTCTCTTTTAATGTTTTTTGCAGTTAAAAGTTTTTGGTCTCACTTAAAAAGCTCACACTTCTTTACTCCATGACACTATTAAAAAGAAGTGTATAACAAACATATCATGTACAATATAGGTTACCATGAGTCTTTTTTTAGACTCTTAAAGAAGAACTAAGGAGAACAGAAAATGGAAGTACAGGAGGAACGACAAGGGGTTTTGTCCAATTGTTTTGTCTTTTTTTCCAGATCTTTCAGGAAAAATGTTCACCTTCCCCCAGCCAACAAACACAGCTCACGTGAGGCTGAACCCAATAAAACAGGGTTACAAAGCTGTAACTGTCTGTCACAGGTAGATAGATCTATCAAATGCATTGGTAATTCATTGTAAGTCTTTAGATTTTAGCGATTAACATATTTGCCTCCTCCAACAGATCAGTTACACCCTATCTCCATGTGAGATCCAGAACTACATGAACAAAGGGAGCTTCACTCCAGGAAATGTGCTGAACTGGAAGGCACTTGACTTTCAGATTATTGGTAATGTGCTGATTGAAAATCAAGCTGTTTGTCAACCTGAATTTATGTTTACTGGGTAAAATAAAATATAAATATTACAACAAATATTCCTATTGTTGTTGATTGACATGATAGTATGGCGTTTCATGGCTGCCATTAAATGAACAAGCACAACACGAAAACTGAGCGAGTGTATTGAGGAACTAAGTGTTTTTGTGCTTTAAGTTTTTCTCATGTGAAAATCACTTTATTAGGTAAATATACATGTACACTTTAGTTAGCCCGAGACAGAGCTACTACGCAACTCAAAGTACAGGAGGCGTGTATATGTGGTTAACAAATGCAAACAATGGAGCAGCATGTCACTCATGTAGTTTAAAATGAATCTTCGTTTTACTGCTTTAATTTCTTTTGTATTGCTAGTTAAAGACATGGTGGTTAATCGTTACTACTTGGAGCTGTTAAACCCTCTAAAGTATTTCTGAGATGAAGTTTTCTCAACTCTGGACGCATCCTAACTGCTTTTTCTTTTAATCCAGCTGAAATCCCTTAATCACTGAACAACTAATCTTGTGAGATGGTTTTTCATATGAAAAAAAATTCAACACAAAAAAACAAAAAAAAAAAGGTGCACTTTCTTACCCATTTCTGGCTGTTTGTTAACGTTTTAATCTACGTTACATCAGCCGTTTTTTTTTTTCTATTAAAGCCTTTAAAAAATGAAAGCCCTGCCCCGCTGCCTTGCCGGATTTGACCTGCAAATTCCGGCCAATCAGACAACCCAGGAAGGTTACCGTTTCCAAGTGACAAACACATCCCCTTGAACACTGCTAGTGAACAGAGCAAGCACGCAGTCAGAGCTCAATGCTCATTCAGTTCCTGAATACAGTTGCTCAGTTAGGATTGCAACTTTAAAATTATTGGCAATGTGCTGAAAATCAAGCAGTTTGTCAACCTCAATTTATGTTTATTGGGTAAAATAAAAGATTTCAATTAAAACAAATGGTTCGTTGACATGATTGTCTGGGTTTATTGAATTATCACACACATTTACAACAGTTTCCCTTTTTTTATATCATAAAAATACTGTTTCATGATAAACCCATAACTGCATTTTTCTTTTGGCTACTCTGTTCATAAGTCTCCACAGTCTTTCATTCTCTGATTCGGCTTACATTTGACACCGGCTGCTCTTCCTGACCTAACTGTATGGATTTACATGAACTTGGTACCAGCACATACCCTCGAGTGGTAGTTGTAACTTTGAGCAGTTTCCCATTTATCGACTAACATCACCCTCTGCTTGGCTTCATATATCACAAATTAGAATGTGCTTCACAACAATAAACCATTTCAACACAATTTATTCAGTGGTTTCGAAAGCTTTGGTTTCTCCATCACGACAATGAAAAGCTCAACTTCAGTAAGTGAAACTAAAGAGATCACAAAAGACAATGAAAATCTGAAAACTGTGTCAAAATAAGGTTGAGGATAAACAAAAAACCGAAATAGCTGAATACATGTAGATTTAAATCAGGTGTGCAGTGACAAGGAGAACCAAACAGAATTTGAAAAACAATGACCAGATGGTAAGTATGAATGATGTTTAGTAAAAGGCGTAGTTACTCTTGAGGAGCTGTTGGGTGGGGTTGCGAAGCTTGCAGTTTTGGCTCGGCTTTGCGTTGTAGCGTGACTTGTAGTTGTGGCGTGACTCTGTGTCGGGGTGTGGCTTGGAGTTGTGGTGTAGCTTGGAGTCGAGGTGTGGCTCGGAATCGTGGCGTGGATTGGAGTTGTGGGGTGGTTCAGAATCGTGGCGAACCCTGGAACCGTGACGTGGCTCGGAACCGTGGCGTGGCTGGAGTTAAAGGATCTCTGAGGATTTTCTGCTGGGCTGAGAGGAGAAAGGATCCAGGTTGGCAGATGTGGAATTAGTCCTGTAGACGAGGCACAAAACTGAAATTAGCGAGGCAGCAAGGTAAGCGTAAACCTAATAGCTTGACTAGGTGACCAGGTAAGCACCATAGAGGGGCAACGAACTGGTGATGAATGCTGGTGAAGGTTCCTCTTAAGTAGAGCTGGCTGGTGATGAGGTGAGTGCCAACAGCTGAGTCCAATCTGGAGAGCAGAGCAGAGAGGGGAGGGGGAGGACTCCCAGCGGCACCATGACAACCTCCTTCTGATGTAGCCACACTGCGTTCTTTTCTGGGACTATTGTCAAGGCATAATAAATTAATGCCAAACTTTGCTACCATGATTGAAACTTGACGTGCTTGCATTTGTCAAGGAGTTGAGTTTAAATTGGTCAGATAAAGCAAAACAAAGCTTTGAGAGTGGAAAAATAACTCTGTTTGACTTTCCAGCCTTCGCTTTGTATGATCCAGTTCTGCCAACTACTGTTTCAACCGATGCATCTGATTATGGCTTAGGTGGTGTTCTCACACAGGTTCATGGTTACACAGAGCATGTGGTCGCATTTGTTTTGAGGATCTTGTCTGCTATGGAGGGTAAATACTCCATCATTGAAAAAGAAGCTCTAGGATCTGTCTGGACTGTGGAACTTTGGCGAACCTGTTCATGGGGTCGTAGATTTACACTGCGCATGGACCACCAGGCTCTAACCACACTACTCGCTTTGAACGGAACCGATCGTGAGGGCATGCGAATTGGACTGTGGTCTGCTCGCCTGCTGTGTAATAACTATGATGTGGTGTACAGGTCAGGTTCTGAAAATTCCATTGCCGATTGCCTGTCACGTTTGCCTCTTTGTGCAGATTCAGCCGTTTGTGCTGATCCAGAGACGGAATTTGTTGAAATGTTGGCAAATGCTATGACTGCAATACCGCTTGCAGGATTTGCTTTTGCATCTGCTGCATGCCCTGAGCTGTGTGCCTTACGTTTGCAATTCGTGAAGGGTTTCCCTTGTTCCTCTGCTGCATTGCCTGAAAATGTGCGTCCATACTTCAGGTTAAGGGAAGAGTTTTCCGTACAACATGATTATTCAGAGGTTCTCGGCTTGTTCAGAGGTTCTCGGCTGTGTCAGTCAGTTCACATTATCAACTAATTATTATGGCACATGAAGGTCATCAAAGCATTGTAAGAACCAAAAAGAGTCTCCGAGATTTGTTCCAGTGGGCTGGCATGGATGATCAAGTGACACAACACTTTAAAGTGTGTCAACTGTGTCAAAGTAGTGATAAAACTTCAGTTCCTGTTGCAGCTCCACTTGTACTGGTGCCATTTACTTCTTTGCCATGGGAAAGGCGACCAGTTGATGTTGTGGGTCCTTTTGAGACTGCTGTTTGGGACCGTAAGTATGCAATCACACTGGTGGATTATCACAGTAAATAGGCAAAAGCCTTGGCGTCAGACTGTGACAGATTTCCTTTAAGTCTATTGTTCCAAACCTCATTCTACCACTGAAGTTGCTCCCTGTGAACTACTTCCCCGGGTGAAAAATGCAAACTCGCGTACATGTCCTGCTCCCTTACCCTATGGACAATGCTAGGATACGTTTGGCTGACTCGGTAGCTGCTAAACAACCCAAGATGAAACTTTACACAGATAAAGTGACATGGTGCACGTGTTCCTGCCTTTCTAGAGGGAGAGTGTGTTCTGAAGCCGACCCATGTTCCAAAAGCTCACCAGAGATTCTCTGGGCCATTACGAGTCATAAAACAATTAAAACAGGGAACTTATTTCTTAGAAGATGGGCGTAAGTGGTTGCTTCACGCTTGACTCGTTCCAACATTCCTGTGAAAAATGTTTTGAAGCTTTTGCATTGGATTTGCTGCATGTTGAGGTTCAGCCAAATACTCCTGCTGGAACACCTGTCGTTGTATATGTACGTTGCATTTTATTTTGAGAAAAAATTGAATATGTTGTGTTCTGATGTAGCCACGAGGGGGCGATGTAAGATGTGGAAGGAGAAGATGAGAAAAAGAAGTGTATTGCCTGTACTGCCGATATTGTTCTGCGAAGACTTATTAAATGAAGTTAATCTTAAAAGATATGCCACGTGATCTCTCTACGACCTCACAAAACAGTCGCACCCATTTCTGAATCATCCAAAAATAATAAAAAGGGGGGGGGGGGGCGAAAGGGAAAGTGAAAACAGATACATATAAAGGAGGGATGACAGGGGAAAAAAACTTACGACCCTTCACAGATAGCAAAGCTCGCCAGTCAATCAAGGTAAGATTGCAGCAATATGTGTTTATGTTTCTCCTTTCTAGTTTTTACTTTTATTATTTCAGACAAATGACACATTTTATTTTGTCACACAGTGCAGGTCAAACTGTCCTACTTTTTAATCAGTTGTAAACTTTGCTTTCCTCCAACAGATGAAGTTGTTGCTTTTACTTGTGGTACTGGGAACAGTATCTGCAGAGGTTCAAGGTTGGTTTTATCAATATTTCTATTTGACCAAATTGATAAAACTGGGATGTCTGTCTTAACTAAAGTGATTAAGATTCTTTTGTTATATATATTAAATGAACTTTTTGAAACTTAGTGTCTTGGTAAAAAATAACTGGTAAAAATATCTGGGGGGAAAAAAATAGTGACAACCACATGTCTGCTGTTCTATTAAAACACAAACTATTTTTTTTTTCGTTTACTATTTTATTCATTTTGTTCTCTGGATTTTAAAACGACATAATGTAGTATTGCTTTAAACTTAACATAACTTACATTTATTTTACTAATGAGAATCCATTGATGGATCCAATAAAACCAATTTCCAGGATCTTATTGACCTTGACAGCACCAACTCTAGACAGAAGCCGTGTGAGGCTTTATTGTTACCCCTCAGATTTTCAATCTATCAATATTTAAATTTAAACTTTTCTTACTGAGAGTAATGTCTCTTTTAGTGTTTTTTGCAGTTTAATGTTTTTGGTCTGACGCAAAAAGCTCACACTTCTTCACTCTTTTACAATATTATAAAAAAGAGTATAACAAACGTATCATGTACAATATAGGTTACCAGTAGTCCTCTTTCAGAATCGTATAAAGAAGAAGAAATATGGAGAATAGAAAATGGAAGTACAGGAGGAACGACAAGCTGTTTTGTCATTTTTTTCCAGATCTTTCAGGAAAAATGTTCACCTTCCCCCAGCCAACAAACACAGCTCATGTGAGGCTGAACCCAACAAAACAGGGTTACAGCGCTATAACCGTCTGTCACAGGTAGATAGATCTATCAAATGCATTGGTAATTCATTGTAAGTCTTTAGATTTTAGTGATTTACATGTTTGTCTCCTCCAACAGATCAGTTACAGACCTCAAGAGAGACCACGCCCTCTTTTCTTTATCTACACCCACTTACGACAACGGCTTCCTGACTTTCTGGCAGAACCAAAACCAAGAAATACAATCCTATGTCGGAACTGGAAGTGTTGCATATGGAGGATGGGACTATAAGCCAAACACATGGCACTCCATCTGCACCACATGGGACTCTGTGACTGGACTGGTACAGATATGGTTTGATGGGAAACCTTCAATAAGAAAATTTGTTCACTCTGGAGCCATCACTCAGACAGTCATAGTTCTTTTAGGACAGGTAATCTTCACACAAAACCTGCATGGTCTTTTGTTAACAGCTTGACACTTATTTTACATGCTTGCACCTTCATCAAAACATAAAAATCTGTTCTTCATATTTTATCACTTTGAATACTTCACAGGATCAAGACAGCCATGGTGGGAGGTTTGACATTAACCAGAGCTTTGTTGGCATGATGTCTGATGTCCACATGTGGGACTACATCCTATCTCCATGTGAGATCCAGAACTACATGAACAAAGGGAGCTTCCCTCCAGGAAATGTGCTGAACTGGAAGGCACTTGACTTTCAAATTATTGGCAATGTGCTGATTGAAAATCAAGCAGATTGTCAACCTCAATGTATGTTTATTGGGTAAAACAAAAGATACCAACAAATGTTCCAATTGTTGTTGATTGACATGATTGTCTGAATTTATTGAATAATCACATTTACAGCAGTCTCCCTTTTAATGGTATTTTATATAATAAAAGTACTTCTTCAAGTAAAGCCTGTATCGGAATTTTTTTACATTTTGGCTACTTTGTTCAGGAGTCTCTGCAGTTTTTCACTCTGTCATTCGACTTCAGTTTCACAGCGGCTACTCCTCCTGACCCAAAAATTTGGATTTACCTGAACTCGGGATCAGCACATAAAAACACTAAAAAGTCCCATGTTGTAGTTGTAACTTTGAGCAGTTTCCCAGTTTCCAATTGACTAACATCAACTAACCCTGCTTGGGATATCACAGATATCACAAATTTGAAAGTGCTTTACAACAATGAATCTATTGACATACAAGATGTATACTGTATATGAATGAACCCCTTTTGTATTTCCTCATAATTATATGAGGAATGGGGTAAGTTGGGGACAGCTGGTGGACTGTTATGGTCCCCCAGACCCCCTCCCAGCCTTGGACCCAGGTCTCCCCAGCCCCCACAGCGCCAACCCCCCAGCCCTGTGTGAGTTACTGAGACCCATCATGAACATCCTCTGTCCAGTATAGTAAATTCTGTGAAGAGTTTTGAATTGGATTTTTTGCTTGGAAGTTTGGACTTTTTGTCAGTTTAAATGTGTATAGACAAATATCTGACCAGAAGCTTTCATGTGATGCTCAAATTTGCATCCCATTTTGTTATTGGTATTGAAATAGTATTATCTAGGTTGCATAAGATATTTTATATTTTGGAGAGAGCTTTATTCATTGAAAAATTAAAGAGGCAACTAGTTCTGGTAGCTTTAACTTGTTGTCTTTGTATTTAAATTTTTTAGTAATTATAGATTTAAGTTGCTGTTATTCCAAAAAGTTATTTATTCCATGTTTATCTTGAAGTTCCTGGGGTGTTATGAATCTTAACACTAAACCATTTCAACATAATTGATTCAGTGGTTTCGAAAGCTTTGTTCTCCATCACGACCAAGAAAAGCTCAACCTCAATGAGTTAAACTAAAAAGATCATAAAAGACAATGACAATTTGAAAACAACATACCAAAATAAGGCTGAGGATAATCAACACAAACCGAAATAGCTGAATATGTGCACATTTCAATCAGGTTTGTAGTGACAAGGGGAAACCAAACAGAATTTGGAAACCAAACAATGACTGATGAAAACGTAACCAAAATGTCACCAATCCTTACAAAATCTCCCAAGTTTGGACTAAATGACCTAAAGCTAACAGAATAATTTTTAAAGGAGGCTGGAAGGGACACTTACATCTTTCAACCGGCAACTATATCCACCTTCTATGTGTATAGAGTTCTGCCTTTTTGCTCTTGTTTTATTTTTTATCAAACAGTTTAAGAACAAACATTAACTCTTGGGTATCAAGAATTACAAGCCAATGCACAAACCTTTTTCCATCTAATGATAGCAGCAAAATCTGTTGCTGCATTGCAGCTTGGCTCTAATTGAGTATTAAACATTATATCCAATCACTACTTGCTATTTCCTAATGCATTTGCTTAATGGGAGGCTCTTATCGCTGTTAGGAAGCAATCTGCTATTCTTAAACAAAATGCCAAATTGTAATATTCAGCACAACAGAACATAACAGGAATGCAGCATTACAGACACAAGTGAAAAAACAGATTTCTGCAGGAGACAATGGAATCCTTTTTTTCTATTTCAAATTCAGGCTTGAGACAGAAAAAAGACCAACTGTCCAGTTTTGCTTATCAGTGTTGACAATATGTAAATCTGTATTCACTCAGGAAGCTGAAAGCAAGACAAAGCCAAATGGTTCTGAATACTGGGAATATCATACATTAACATTACAATGAGTTTAAATAGCGACTCGTCGCATTTCGGGCAGACACTGCAGAATTACAGGTTACTCCCCTAGGGCGGGTCAGTCAATTAACTCACCTGCTCAGTGTCCTATTTAAGTCAGGTGTACAATTGTTCATTCTCTCTTACCTTCAGCGCTCATTCTTCGCCGGTCTCCGTGCCCGCGGTTCTCCTTCTCTGTCGGCGTCTTGCTATGTTCCCCCGTCCTTTGGATGGATGATCCCCATTTTTCTGATGTGGGGTTTTTGTTTCGCCGCGTCTGCTCTCCTTTTCTTTTGCGGCAATCAGCGGGCGGCTGTCGGCGCACAGCGGGTTCGTTTCGCCACGGTCGCGTGCATCTGCAGGGGGTGTGCTTTCCGCAGAAGCAGTCCGGGTCTTCTCGTCTGCCGTGGTCAGCCGAATTTCATGCATGCGGTTCTTTTCCCGTGTTTTTTCTAAGGCTTCGCTCTTGCTTCCTGTTTACTTCGGTGACGTCAAGCCCCTAAGGACCCTGGGAATCGTAGTTTTTAGACTCATGGTCCACTTCAAGATGCACTTCTGATTCATTTTCTGCTGTGTAGTTCTGTATGGAGTGATATTTCTGCCACCATGTTGCACACAAAACTTTCTAAGTTGAACACAAAACTTTCTGTTTTTTGCTCAAAAAAAACTTTTTTTTGCTCAAAATTTTTTTTTTGCTTTCAAAAACGTTTTTTGCGTTTGCAAAACACATTTTTTTACGTGCGTTGTGTCAAATCTCGCTTTTGTCCTATCTTTGATTTTGCTGACTACTTTGAGCGCGACTTAGCGTGATATGACTGCCACTGGCATCGCCAAAAAGAAATTCGCATGCGTTGTGTGTCATCTCACCTTTTTCCTATCTTTGCTAAGTTAAGTTTCGGTTTGATGTCACCAAGCTGCCATCAAACAGCTGCTGATTGGTCCAGATTCTAACCAATCAAGTGTCTCTGTCTCATATTGACGGTGCTCCGAGGCTGACATTGACTTTGCACTTTGTGTCGGTTCTGTTCGTACGGGGTTCTGCCGTTTTCAACCACTCTTGCCCGTTTGTCTCAGAGTAAAACCCAGAAGAAGCAGCAAAGCAACTAAAATAAAACAGAGTTTAGTATTTATTCATGTCTGTGTAGAGACCGTGTTTAAAACGTCTGCAGCAAAAAAACAAAAAAAAAAACGTCCGAGCTCTGACTCCATCCAGCTGGAAGAAGTTAAACTTTTTAAGATTTGTATCTGAACTTTTGTTTTATTTTAATAAATAATTGTTGAAATATTAAGAGAAAATAGCATTTTTGATGAATAATATTTTAAAACTTTGGACAAACGCTCACAAGTTCTAAAACATGAGACACTGGTGAAAATTTACATAAAAGTTAAAAATGCTTCTTCTGATAAATGCATTGAGTCTCCTGTGGTGAGCCATCATTCTTCTGCTTATTACTGCTGTTCATCTGATCCCAAACACGTGTGCAGCATAAAATAATATGTGCTTTAAATTTTTTATTGTTTTGTTTTAACAAACAGACCTTAAAGAAAATCACACTTTTCACTAAGATTTTGCTCTGCAGGATTCACAGATCACACAGACCTGTTGATGTAATGTCAGCAGATAAACTTTACAGTTTCAGGAGATCCTCAGCCATAAATTCACAAATCTGACTTCATACAAATGAACGAATGCTAAAAAAAAAAAGAAAGTACGAATTATTTAAAAAATGAAAACGTCTTCATCCAAAAATGAGCGTAAAAAGAGCTGGTTCAGCCTCTGAGCCTCGGCAGCAGACACCATGTTAGATTCATATGGCGATATGATTGGTTAGAATCTGGACCAATCAGCAGCTATCGTGTCAAATTAGCGCCTAAAGTATTGCGCATCAAAACAGTAAAACCGCGCTTCAAAACCCCAAATCTGCGAATCAAAATGCATAAATTGAGAACCAAAACCCACAATTTGCAACCAAAAGCTATAACCCAAAGCACAATCCTATTTCTCAGCTGCTGATTTGTTTTCTCGCCATTCCTGTTTTTGAGTTGCAGTTTTATTTTGAAATTGTCTTTTTGAGTTGCGCTTTTATTTTTTGAGTTGCGCTTTTATTTTTTGCGGTTTTGATTCTAAAACCTGTCGACACGTAAAAACAGCGACATGTCAGTCAAGGGCAGGGGAGGCGGGACATCCCTGAAATCCAGAAGCTCATTGGCTGCCGAATAACACCGGGTCTTACGTCAACAGTACAGTTTAGAATGTGCCGGTAAGTTTTTCATGTTTTTCATATCTTTTACTATATTAAACGATCAAACTTGTACTTTATTTAACCAGAGGACACCAGCACAGTCAGATGAGGAGCTCCACCAGTATCTGCTAGTGAAAAAAGATGTTGGAAATTTAGATGTTGCATGAAAAACTATCAGCATTGTTCTCCCGTGTTAGCATGCTAGCTAGCTCAATGCTAGCGGGGTATGTATGCGTCTGCACTATGCAGACAGGCAGAATTCTGGTTCAGTGAATCAGAGCAGAGTAAATTGTAGCAGACCAGCAAAAACGTGCTTTATTCCCCATAAAATTATTCCAGTATTAGACATCAATAGAATTATTAGTTTCTTTTTAATTAGGTGGTGGTTTTAAAATGGACTATTGCTGTATGTCTGTTGTTTTCTATAAGGGCCGTTGTTATGCATGCCATAACAAAAAAGGCAGGAATACTGAGGTAGCAACGAAGTGGATGTCCACAACTTCTTTAAGGTAAAGAAAACAATTTTAATCTTATTTTTTCTCTTCTTTTTTTGGTTAATTGACTTTGCTGGCTTTGTTTCTTTCCAGATGCAGGCTCCAAAGACGTCCCTGGTGTGATGCAAAGGCTGTCCAGCAGGCTTACAGACATCTCCTGTTAACTGAAAGAGAAGCATTTAAAATAGTTGTCCATTTTGACCATGATTGCATTGACAACATGCCCAGGCACACTGTCTGCTTCCCATTTCTCAGTGCCACCTGCACGAAAACAGTGACTTTTCCACCTCAAGTCTTTTGAGGAGTTTTAAAAACAGTTATTTTAATTTCTCTGAATTGTGGTTCAGAATTTCACAGAATGTAAAACACTTGACTCTGTGTTTCAAAGATCTTTGCAAAACCATCAGTCTTTTGTACAAAACACATTTAATGGTCAAAGATTAAAAAATGAAGCATTACAAAATACCAGTGGTGATTATTAGCCATTTCTTTTCTTAAGGGGTGCAGTATTTTGTAAGGCAGATGAGATCTGTTCACATTGTTAGTTTTTGTTACATCCTGCTGAGATGACATGCATAGATCAGTACATAAATGTTAATGTCTTGGCCATGGTTTTCCGATGTCCCACAAGGGTTGAACAATAGTGACAGGTCTGAGAGGAGAGAGGACAAGCCACAGAGGGAACAACAACTCCAACAGTTTCCTGGGGCCCGTTTCAGAAAGAAGGTTAAGTGTAAACTCTGAGTGCGTTAACCCTGAAATCAGGGAAACCCTGGGTTTTCCGTTTCAGAATGGGAGGTTTGTTAAACCAGAGAAAGCAGAGTAAGTCAAACCCGTTTCTGAAAGAGAGGTAACTTATACTCGGAGTCAGTGTCCATGGTTACTTACGCTGTGAACCTAACCTGGTCGGGAGCAGGTTTTATTCTCTAAACTCAAGGTTTCTGCCGGTCCCCTCCCCTTTTTCTACAGAACTCAGCGGCACGAGTTCTGACGAGAACCAGAGGGCGGGAACACATTACACCGGTTTTAAAATCGCCGCATTGGCTCCCTGTGCGTTTCAGGATTGATTTTAAAATTCTTTTAATGGTTTATAAATGTTTTTATGGTCTTGGGCCTTCTTATTTAAATTATATTCTTTTAAAATATGAGCCCTCGCGGACCTTGAGGTCTTCCAGTGCTGGCCTCTTAGTTGTTCGCAAGGTGAGGACCAAAACTTATGGTGAGGCTTAGTTCTGCCATTATGGTCCTCGCCTGTGGAACGGCCTTCCGGAGAACCTCAGGGCCGCAGAGACTGTAGAGGTTTTTAAGAAGAGGCTCAAGACTCACCTTTTTAATTTAGCTTTTAGTTGATTTTAACTGCTAATTTATTCTATTAGTTTTAATATACGCTATTTTTTGTATTTATTTTAATTTTATGCATCTTATTCTCAATTTTATGTTTTTTTTTTTCTTCTTTTTTATGTTCATTGCCCAAATTTCCGTCACACAGAGACAAGTGACAAGAATGGCTTGTCCTTTTTTGGAGGACCCAATAGACGAGGAGGCTGCATTAATTCGTAGAGAATTACATTTACGTCGTGCGAGGATTTTGAGACCTCAACTTGATTTCCCCATACGTTTTTGTTTGAGCGTTACCGTTTTTCGTTGCAGTCAATTACATATACAAAATGAAAACGACATTAGGTCTTGCTATGTAGATGTTTCATATGTCAAATATTGTCAACAAAGCCTACATCCATGACATGCTCCCATTTGACCTGATTGAATTATGTTTTTATACTTCATTTTTAGCTGCTGCCATGTTCTTTTAATTCCTGCAGGATTGCATCTACATGAAAATGAAATCAGGGACATTGAATTAGATTAATGTAACAATTACTTTTTGGAAACACAATTTGCTAGTACTGCTTACTTTCTTAATCCCATATAAACCTATACCAGTTGATCAATACAAGGGTAGACAAAAGTTCACTTTTAAAAACACAATTGCATGTATTAATATTAAACTGACCAACGTTTGCAAGAGGGGAAGGTTAACAAAAAAGTCCTCTAAACATTACCGACGTTAAATGCATTTTTCCCCAGATTGGTTCTGTACACTATGCAGCATTTCATCCAATTACACCAGGAATAACACTTCAAAAGTACACCTAAATATCGCCATTTTTTATTTCACACCTTACTCTATTTAAAAAGTTATTACAGTCAATATTTTATAACAATGATTTAAATGCAAACTTCTGCATTAACTTGAGCAGCTATGTTTTCCCACGCTAACTGTCTCTGTTTTGCAGATGCAGCGGTGTTGCTTGTCTTCCGGAATATGTGCTAATATTCACTGTAACTCTGCAGCAGCACGTCAAGTTTAGCTGGCGAAAAATACGGAGACCTCTTTTTTTCACGGTTGCCATGGTGACTTGCCATGGTGACAGAATTGATTGACCTAACTCCGATCAGCTGCTCTGAAACAGAAAACTCAGAGTTGTTAATCTCTCGATTGACCAACTCAGAGTTCAAGTTTAACCTCAGAGTTGGTTGAACCTCCTTTCTGAAACAGGCCCCTGCTCTGCCTGGTTTAAGTTAGTCTGTCGTCCAATGTCCACAGCATCCTGCACACAAAGAAAAATGTATTTAAGACAGTTAAAATCAGAATATATATATATATATATATATATATATATATATATATATATATATATATATATATATATATATATATATATATATATATATATATATATACACACACACACACACATTAAATGATACTCAGTAGCTGCATATTGTGAAAGTTAACTTCCTTTGTGAACCTGCAATCTTTAAGGTTGAGAATAAAATGGTTTGGGAATACAGTTCAGAATCAGAAAAACTTTATTGATCACACATGTGGGAAATTTGTTCTGGTACCTCAAATAAATAATGTGTTTCTGAATCATAAATTTACTTTTCTTTTTTTTTTAAATAGGGATGAACTTGATCCCAAACTAGGAAAGGTGGCACTTTTCTTACAGAAATATGTTTCTTTGTTCAATCAATCTGTAATCCCTAAAGATATATTGAGAAACCTTATAAATTATACATGAATGTACTTCTTGAAAAAAATCTTTGATTAATCCTAGTGACAATTCACGGGCAATTATTCCCAGGTTTACAAGACTGATCCTGACACTGTGGTAAAAAATTGACTTCGTTTAATCCATAAAAGTCATGAAAAGAGCTGGAAAGCCCGCTAGCATTGAGCTAGCTAGCGTGCTAACACAGGAGAACAATGATGATAGTTTTTCATGCAACAACTAACTTTCCAACATCTTTTTTCACTAGCAGCTACTGGTGGAGCTCCTCATCTGACTGTGCTGGCGTCCTCTGGTTAAATAAAGTACAACTTTGATCGTTTAATATAGTAAAAGATATGAAAAACATGAAAAACTTACCGGCACATTCTAAACTGTACTGTTGACGTAAGACTCGGTGTTATTCGGCAGCCAATGAGCTTCTGGATTTCAGGGATGTCCCGCCTCCCCGACCCTTGACTGACATGTCGCTGTTTTTACGTGTCGACAGGTTTTAGAATCAAAACCGCAAAAAATAAAAGCGCAACTCAAAAAATAAAAGCGCAACTCAAAAAGACAATTTCAAAATAAAACTGCAACTCAAAAAACAGGATTTCAGAATGGCGAGAAAACAAATCAGCAGCTGAGAAATAGGATTGTGCTTTGGGTTATAGCTTTTGGTTGCAAATTGTGGGTTTTGGTTCTCAATTTATGCATTTTGATTCGCAGATTTGGGGTTTTGATGCACAATACTTTAGGCGCTAATTTGACACCATAGTTGGCAGCTTGGTGACGTCAAACCGAAACTTAACTTAGCAAAGATAGGAAAAAAGTGAGATGACACACAACGCATGCGAATTTCTTTTTGGCGATGCCAGTGGCAGTCATATCACGCTAAGTCGTGCTCAAAGTAGTCAGCAAAATCAAAGATGAGACAAAAGCGTTTGCAAAATGTGTTTTGTAAACGCAAAAAAACGTTTTAGAAAGCAAAAAAAAAAAATTTTTGAGCAAAAAACTTAGAAAGTTTTGTGTTCAACTTAGATAGTTTTGTGTGCAACATGGTGGCAGAAATATCACTCCATAGTTCTGCGTCGTCCGGTTATTGTTTCAAGGGTTGTGGGGTCTTTTCTGTGGTTGTGAAGGCTGGCGGTCCTCGTCTGGACAGGTTTCTCATGCTGGCTGAATTTGTTGTGGCTTTTAGCATTTTTTTCTGTTGCTGTTTTGTTCTTTGGGAGCTGAATGTGAATATTGACTATCTTTAATTCGATGCTGGCTTTATTATGGCGGTTCTTCTGTTTGTTTTCTTCGTTGTTGTAGCTGCTGGTTAGTCAGAATGTGAATTAGTCTCTCTTGGACCCGTCTCTCCTCTGTGGACAATTTCCCTATGATTAGTCTCTTTTATGCAGCGTCTATGGCTCATTTTATTCACTCGGCGATCCTCGTTCGTTCCCCCGCACTTTCTGCATCTGGTTCTGCTCTGCCTGTTTCTCCCCATTCTATGTACCCCAGTGGGTCCTGTCCTGGCTTCGGGGACTGGTGTCGGCCGCATTAGTGAGTGTGTCAGTCTCGTCGTGGCCTTGTTTTCTCGGCTGGACAGTTACTTTGTTATTCTCTCTCTGGTTTGGTTTGGAGGTTGTGGGGGCTACGTGATGGATTCTTCCGGGGCATCATTTTCAAAGCCGCCACTGAGGGTGGCACCTAGGAAGTGTTCAGGTTGACGTGACTTGATTTAGACCTGTTAGCGCCTCGCAGTTCATCTTTCTGGGGATCAGTGGCCTAGTCCTCATGCGCTTTCAGTATTAGTATATATTTTCTTCAGCTGCCCATGCTGTCTCCACGATTTTCCTCCGAATGCAATATAAGGCTGAGGATGACTGTTATCGCTGATGTTCTCACTGTTCTGCCTCTATGCCTCTCAGTGGTGTCTCTTGGCATTCAGTTGGCGCTCAAAGTGTTTGTCGGTTTACCTTTCAGCAGTCATGGCAGTCCTCATATCAACTTTATTATCAGAAGCCCGGTACTGGATATTTGTAGGCGATGGGTCCCCTTCATTTTGCGAGTTATTGATGATTTCTCGGTGGCCAAATTTCCTTTGTATCCCTGGTCTTTTGAATCTCTGTGGAAGAACTTTATTTTCGAATCTGGGTTTCCACGTTGTTTATACTGTATGGTTCTCCACCCATCCGGATTTATTTTTCTTCTATGGATCAGGGGCCTGTTTATCAAAGGAGGTTAAGTGTAAACTCTGAGTTCATAAACCCGGAAATCAGGGAAACCCTGGGTTTTCCGTTTCAGAATCGGAGGTTTGTCAAACCAGAGAAAGCAGAGTAAGTCAAACCCGTTTCTGAAAGAGAGGTAACTTTTACTCGGAGTCAGTATCCATGGTTACTTATGCTGTGAACCTAACCTGGTCGGGAGCAGGTTTTATTCTCCAAACTCGAAGTTTTTGCCGGTCCCCTCCCCTTTTTAAAGACGAAGCACTATATTTGGCTTCAACCTTCATTGCCCACATTTCCGTCACGCGAGCTAAGTGACAAGAATGGCTTGTCCTTTTTTGGAGGACCCAATAGATGAGGAGGCTGCATTAATTCGTAGAGAATTACATTTACGTCGTACGAGGATTTTGAGACCTCGACTCGATGTTTTGTCATTTCCCCATACGTTTTTGTTTGAGCGTTACCGTTTTTCGTTGCAGTCAATTACATATACAAAATGAAAACGACATTAGGTCCTGCTATGTAGATGTTTCATATGTCAAATATTGTCAACAAAGCCTACATCTATGACATGCTCACATTTGACCTGATTGAATTATGTTTTTATACTTCATTTTTAGCTGCTGCCATGTTTCTTTTAATTCCTGCAGGATTGCATCTACATGAAAATGAAATCAGGGACATTGAATTAGATTAATGTAACAATTACTTTTTGGAAACACAATTTTCTAGCACTGCTTACTTTCTTAATCCCATATAAACCTATACCACTTGATCAATACAGGGGTAGTGTTGCAGTGTGTGTGTGCTGAGCGGGGTGCGATCCACGAGAGAGAAGGGGAGGGGCGATTGCAGGTGCAGATGGGGGGGGGGGGGGGGGGTGGGGTGAGCACGGATGAGGAGGACGGAGAAGGTGTCATTCCCAGAATAACTGTTTTGGAGTCATTCTTATTCCGCTCTGGAGGTTGAGGGTTTCCAACGGGAAGTGAACCCCGAAGGAGAATTCCCTTCAGCCCTGAAGGAAATCTCCCCTGCGCTTCTGACCACGCACGGTCGGAAAGACGAGAGAAAAGAAGGAAGTCTTTGCGCAGCGAAAGGTTCAACAGTAGACAAAAGTTCACTTTTAAAAACACAATTGCATGTATTAATATTAAAATGACCAACGTTTGCTAGAGGGGAAGGTTAACAAAAAAGTCCTCTAAACATTACCGACGTTAAATGCATTTTCCCCCAGATTGGTTCTGTACACTATGCAGCATTTCATGCATTTACACCAGGAATAACACTTCAAAAGTACACCTAAATATCACCATTTTTTATTTCACACCTTACGCTATTTAAAAAGTTATTACAGTCAATATTTATAACAATGATTTAAATGCAAACTTAGGCATTAACTTGAGCAGCTATGTTTTCCACGCTAACTGTCTCTGTTTTGCAGATGCAGCGGTGTTGCTTTTCTTCTGGAATATGTTCTCATATTCACTGCAACTCTGCAGCAGCACGTCAAGTTCAGCTGGCGAAAAATACGCAGACCTCTTTGTTTTCACGGTTGCCATGGTGACTCGTGATATCTGCGCTCCATTGATAATGGCTTCTTATAGACGCGGTGCGCACGCTCACCTCCGAATCAGTCCACTCAGAGTTGATTGATCTAACGCGGATCAGCTGCTCTGAAACTGAAAACTCAGAGTTGTCAATCTCTCGATTGACCAACTCAGAGTTCAGGTTTGACCTCAGAGTTGGTTGAACCTCCTTTGTGAAACAGGCCCCCTGGTTGGTTCATTGATGCTTGCCTCTCCCCTTTATGTCATCTCCGGCTTTTGTGCAGCGTGTTGTTTATTCATTCTTCGGTTGAATATGATTTGTCAATGATTGGGCCACCTGAAATTTGCTGTGGCTTTGGTACCACGGTCATCCGTTAATCTTGTGTTATTGTTCTGGGTAGTTCAATCCTGGGCCCTGTGTTCCTGTTCTGGATTTTCGTGTTTTGCGTTGATCTTTCCCTCTCTATGCTTGGAGTGGTTTGTTATGATGACTGTTGTGTCTTCGGTCTCCCTCCACTTGTTCTTCTGAGGCTGCGCCCTCTGGTTTTGGGGGGAAAGATTTATGACGAGTGGTTTCCGTATGTCCGGCCGCCTGAATTCACAGCTCTAATGGTTCGTAAGGGATCATGTGGTTAGATTAGATTTGCTTTATTGTCATTGTGCATAGTACAATTTAAGAATTCAGCCATGGAGGTTATATTGAAACTGTTTCAATGTGAGATGATAATCTTATGTGTCATCGGTTGACTGGGTAATGTTTTAATAACACTATGAGCAATTTTAACCCTGACCAGAGACATTATATCTTACACTCTCAAGCTTAGTTCAAGAGTTAAATCTTGTGTCCATTAGTTTTCTATCTGCCCTGCTTAAGCAGATGACACTCGGCTAGAGGCATCTCCTTTAGAGGCTCGTTATTCTCCGCCTCTAAATGCTAAGGTTCAGTCTAGCTAAAATACTTAAACCTACGATCCCTCGTGGATCTGAAGTTCTTCTTTTGCAGTATCCAGACGCCCTTGGCTAATTAAAACTTCAATAGTCTGTGCTTTGTTGTCCACCTATTTGAGGACCACTGATATCATAACCGGCCGACCTGCGATCCATTGCTACGTGGGATGTTGACCTTCCTAATCTACAAATATTCTTGGTCTTTGGTTACCCTTCCATCGCCTGCTCCTCGATGACCTTCTGAAGGTGCGTCCCTCTGGAATTGTCAAAGGTTACTTCTCTTACATTAGTGTACATAAAATTGGTGTTAAGATTTCGTGCAGGTTCTATATTTCTCTATCAATTCTTTCCTGGAATTTGTGATTCTGGCGGTTTTTATGGTGCAATGAATCCATAAAGGGACTTTTACTTAATTACCTACTAAATTTCACTTCTCAGAATTGTTCTTTAAAAGCACTGTTATTCCATTTATATCCAGAATTTAATACTGAGCGGTTTCTGGGTTATTTCTATATTCTTTGCCGAGACTAATTATGCTTTGTTTTTATCTATTGCATTGCATCCTGAGCCTGCGAACCCCTACTTCCCTGTCTGCTCTCCGTTTCCGGCGAATGATGTCACCCCTGCATTCCTTGATCTGGTGCTGCAAAGACGTCTGCTTGTCCTGCGGTCTTCCGTCAGACCTTTACACCCTGCACTCCCTGAGAATAGGCGCCGCTACGACTGCTGCTCTTCATGTTCCATCATCTCCGCTAAAAGCAATGGGAAGGTGGTCCTCCTCCGCTTTTCAGAGATATGTTAGATTAAATTCTGATGAAATATTAGCGGCTCAAAGAAAAATAAGTCTGGTTTGAATGATGAATATGTTAAGTCAGGTGGAAGCCGAGAATGAGGAGTATTAACTGCATTGGTGTTAAAATTGAATCAGGTTGTGTAATCTTGTTGGCTCCCCTTCATTCTTTCCTCTCTCTTCAGATAGTGTGTTCCCCTGGTGAACGGAAGCGGCCCAACGGTCAATGGTGCCGGGTAAACACATAGCAGTCATACTGAAAATGAAATGAAGTGAAAATGGAATGCCGCCGAAAACACACCTCATCTTATTTACACACTGATTATACATTCACATTTTCTTCTTCTGGATGATTTTGGTGTTGGGGGTTTTGTTACCCGAAAGTGTATGGAAAAAATAATTGTCTCAAGGAATTGAACGGAGCCTTATGCCAAAACGAAGTTGAGAATCAAATTGTGAATGGCAACCTAAAGATGTTGTGAAATAAATATTCTTCTGCAAGAGTTGTCTGACTGAAATTATGGAAACATGACAGAAGTCCCTCAAAATCCTGTTTTTCTCCACGTTTTCCTGTTTAGCTCTTGGTAAATCAGCAAACATCTGCAAGAACAGAAAGAAAACTTTAAAGAACGACAGACTGCAAAAAGCAGAACAACAGCAGAAAATACAAATTATTTTCTAACACAGCATATTTTTAAATATACACAAATAATTTGATTGCTAAAAACAGTTTTTTTATGTGGTAGAATTGTTACATCAGAGTCTTCAATTTAGACCACAAAGGTAACTGTCAAAAACAAGAAAGCAGAAATCCTTGTAGAATTTTCTCCTTAAAAACATTCTCTAACTCATTTAAGGAAAGCTGAAGCGTGTCTACGTAGGTCATGAGCTATAATCTCTTCAGAGGTTTTTGGATCTATATTCAAGGCCTTCTGCTGTGGATATTTTGGAAAAACACTCACTGGAGTTTAATGCCTCAGGCACTGCTTCCAGATAACAGATGTTCCTGACTGCTCCCCTCAACAATCCAGCTGAGTCAGTCACACCAGCCATCACTAACTGCAGCCACTTTATGCAATCGGAGAGGCTCCTACTGCTTTACAGTTCAGAAGCAGCCTTCATGTGTCCTCTGTGAAAGACAATTTACTCATCTAGATTGCTGTCGATTATCTTTGGATCAACATTTTTTTTGGCATTTAGTCATACAATTCTGTGCAGAGCAGATTGGACTGGACAATGGTCATGTATGCATCTGAAGAAATGTATGAAGAATTCATCAGGTTTTCAAAGTAAAACACCAACTGTAATTAGAACTGGTGGGACCCATCTTAGCAAGAAATATGTCTGCAAGGAGCATGCACAAACTCTCTGCACATCCTGTGTACAGTAGTGCAGACCAAAAGCTTGACTCTGGGCATAAAGAACTGTTCCATGTTCTGACTGTCTGACTTATGTTCTCAGTATGATTTTCTGTTTCACACAAAAACACTAAAAAAAGAAAAGAAAAAACTCTCTAAGTCTGCCACTGCCAGTGAAGTGAGACTTCATATCGACCAACCACAAACATGTCACAGAAAAGGAGATAAATAAATATGTTCACAAAAGGAAAGTGGTTCACTAACATCAGCCAATATGCTTTATTTTGTCAGAGACATTAACGTGCACCCCAAATTAGAAAAAAAATTAGATGAAATTTTTTCAAGATCCACTAACTCTAAAACTGAAAGTTTAACCTGATGGTGGCACTACAGCAAAGGTCATATCGTCACCAAAACCAATAGGGTTCAAACTCTTGTGGTTATTAATGTTGTCAGTAAATTTGAGAAAACTTTTCAAGATACATTAATTCTAATTTAAAAGTTTGGCCTGATGGTGGCGCTAGAGAACAGGTCAACCCCACTCATCTGTTTCATTATCAAGGGGTTATTTATGTATTCAACAAATAAACAATGTGCCTGACACAAAAAACGTGGTTAATAATTTTATATAAATCATTTCCTGAAGGCAAATATCCCTGGGGTCAAATTGACTCCAAGAGTGAAAATTTTGAGTAATTTTTGAGGATAATATGAGGGTTAAACCAGAGGAATAGGAGCACATATGAATCCACTAGAGACAGAGACTGACGTTGAATGAAGACGGTCATTCTGGAAGCAGGACCAAAGTTTAGGAAGTGGAATTCAGAGAAAATCCTTTTTCCTTGTGGCATACATTCAGTTTGTAGAAAGACTGTTGTCTTGTTTGAAGGGACATTGAATTATTTTTCAGAAATTGAAGTTATTTCATGAACTTGGGGGAATTGGGGAAGACAGTGCTAAAACATGCTCCAGCAACAGGACGGTCTGGTTCACAATTGTATCGCTGCAAAATTTGGTTGAAACCTATTGATTTTTCAAAGCAACGTATTAAAGTGAGTCGTTGCATTTGGACGTGATTTTTTCTCTTGTTGAATCGTTTCGCCGCTCATCCCAGTAGCTTCATCCGTCTCCTTCTACTCCATCAGTTCTCCAGTGTAATGCAAATCAAGCCTTTTTGTAGGAATATGTGCATAAAATACATCCACTGGGGTGCCCTCAGTTAAAATTTATCATTTTGTGGTCTTTTATAAGTAACGTCTGATCGCAAAACACCAGAAGCTGAAATTCTTGTTTACAGCAGTCACCACAGTGTATCAAAGCTTCTGACTTTATGTACCATGATATTTTGCAGACTCTGAGACACTCTAGGAAAATAAGTTCTTCAGGAAATTGTAAGAGTGTCTTAGATTCCCCCTGCAGGGTCCTGTCATTTGTTTCACTCATAATTATCACTTCTCTAAGTGATGTAGAATCACATCCTGTTGTTGAATTTTAATGCGGCGACTGTTTCTGTCTCTTTCCATGCTTTCAGCATGTGCCACGTAAGGTGACCCAGCTAATGTAGTGCTCTTGCTGTCTTGATCGTCAAAATGCCATTAACTGTCAGTCACTTTCCAATTTTGCTGTTTTTTGTGATCAGGAAGTCTGATCAAATTATATTCTCAAATGTGTTAAGCAAAAAAAATTATAAAGCCACACGGTGAGCCTTGACCTTGAACCGAATGACCAAGGTTAACTACGAGAAACAAGAGTTTATCGTCTGATCATCAGAGTTTGATGAAGAGCACACAGTTTCAAGTGGTAAACCTGATGTTCAAAGTATTTTCGCCAAAGGAGCATATTCAAAATGCTTTAGTCACAACTGCCCTTTACAGGTGGATATGAGCTGACTGCAGGTGAAAAAATGGGAAACCTGGACACAGGTGGCCCATACAGCAAAACTCTACTTAGTAATGCACGTCTTCATGCACATGAATAAGGTGTTATATCTGCCAAACACCCAAATTGTTGTCTAAATCAGAATAAACAGCAAAACTAAAAAAACAGACTAATCTGGACAAGTCAATTTCTTACAGGAGCCTGTTCGGTGATAATCATATTTATTCTTCTTTTTGTTTAAAAAAAAGAGAATCCCAGATGTTCAAAATCACAGTGCTTTACTTTGATGACAAATTAAGTTATAGACAAAATAATCATGGATAAATTTAATCCATTTAATTCAGATGCTATTTTCAAGTACATGCTTTTTTCCCTCAAAGAGCCAATTAAAGCAAAATTAATATTTAAAGTTCTTGCCTCTCTGAACTGTTTCTATGGCTACAATCCCAGATGAGTTCCTTTAAAAACCATTGGAAACATGCCAGGAAAAAACTACATCTTATGAAAATAATATTAGACTCCTAATTTAGGAGTACAAATGTTATCGAAATAAATATACTGGTTTAACTCTTATTGAAATCTACAGTTCGACTTATTACTGTGGAAACAGATACAAAAGATTAGAACCTGAGACTTCCAGCCAAATAAAAGCTCAAAAAGTCTTTGTATTCAGCTGTAAATCAAAGGAACAGAGAGAAATTTAACAATCTCTAAGAAAAATGGCTCCTGTGTGACAACGTTTTATACCTTTAAAATCATGTGACTGTAACACTCCATGCAGGCACAGTCGTCTGGAAAAATATGAGAAAACCTGAATCAAAAAGGTCTTTGTCCTTTAGAAAGAAATTCCCTCCCCTCGTTGACTACAGATTTGGTGTATAAGTGTTTTTGGCAACAGTAATCTAACTATTGACCAGAAGTCATTAAAGTAATTGTTAAACTTGAGCTAACTGCTTAGTGTCAGAGCCGCTCTCCTCATTATCAGCCACTCTGCATGAAAAAAGCACACACGGGAAATTGATCCTCTGATGAGTTGGAGGTTTTGATTTGTGCAGTTATAAGTCTGTGTCAGCTTTTTCCCCTATCTCAGCGGCTCTCCCGCTTGACTGCAAGCATCTCTGATGAGAAAAGAAATTGTTTAGTTGTATTTCAGTCTTTCATTGGCCAACGCAGTCTCAAAGAACAAGCTCTGGACAGGTGCTATTTGCAGATCACAGCTGTTTCTGAAAGATATGATCATATGGTATGACGTGGAGATGTCACAGATTTTAATCTCAGCCCTCAGCTCAAAAGAACCAAAAGCTGTGTGTTATGATCATCCTCCAAAGAAAGAGGGAGGAAGAAAATAACATAAAAGTATCACCAAACCCTGCTTTCCAAGGAAAAAAGAGAAGACAATTCCATTTACATGTCTTAGGAAAGACTTTAAAAGCAGCATCCTTCCCCCATCGAGAAAAAACAATTGGTTATACAAATCTGCAATAATAAAAAGAAAAAAGAAATGTCTCCAAACATGCACTTTGGTGAAACCCTTTCCTGCTTTCTAGTTTCTGCCACTTGGCTCAGCAGACAAGATTCTGAACTTCAAACATGCACTCAGTAACGATCCTGTTAAGGCTTAGATTGAGGAGGAGGCCATGCAAATCTATAATGGTTCAAGCTCACATAACTTCAACCTCCAACCAGTAATACGCATCTTCGGGACTACTTTCTCCTTAAACAAATTCTGACTATTTCATGATGAACATCCCAACAGTGTCTGTCTGGAAAGCTGCTAATGGGATATTTATGGAATATTTTTTGGAAACATTTGCAGGAAATTCTAGCTTTAACAAATGTCTTTGTGCTGCTGAGGAGGGAATTCTTTCTTGTCTTTATTGCACTTCTCCTCATTTTTTTTCACCGTTCTTTATTTGCATCTTTTTATGCACAGCATCCCCCCTTCTCTCTCTTTCTGCTTTTGCATCTATGTTGCAAAGTGGCTTCAGAAAGAACGATAATCTGAAGCTCACAAGCCTCATTGTTGTACAAACTGTTCTTGAGCATTCCTACAGATCTTATTTAACTTGCAGGCTTTTCCTCTTCCCATGCAGCAGCGTGGATCTGTGGAACTCACACATGATCTAACAGCATATTCTTCTTTGGACCGTCTTCTAAGTGGAAACTGCTATAATCTTCCAAGTGTATCCTATTAGGAACTCAGCTGTAGAGTCATTGCTGTGTTATTGGAATAGCCTTTAAGAGGGTAAAAAAGGAGTCTATATTCACAGCTTTATGCATGTTAATTTCTGACAATTATATGAGATAAAAATAATATTTAAAACATTTAGAACAAGATCTTTTGACTTTCATTATTTAATAACTATGGTGATGCAAAAAGAAGACAAATTGACCCAAACATGGAGGCTACGTCTGCTTATGGGGACGTTTAATGAGTTACTGCAATTGCATGTTTGAAAGCAATGTTCTCAAGTCTGCTCAATCAAGTTTTAAAGATACAAATGTGTGTGGAGATATGAAAAACAAGCAGGTTATTGTCATTTTATTGGGCGGACATGCATAATAAAGCTCTGGCTTCCTGTTCGTTTGAAGCATTTTGGTTTATCAGACTACTTTTTCTCATCTTTTTCTCTGCTGCTTCTTTTCATTCAGGCCATATATTGAAAAAATTAAAACTGTTGGATAAAACAATAGGGGAAAAAGTCAAGTTTATTATTAAAGAGAACAAACAAACATAAAATTCAGTTTCAAAGTGGACAACGTAAGTTGTGGTCTTTTTTATCCTGTCCTCACTTGCAGAGAGAGATCAAGTCATTTATCCAGAAAGTTCAGGACATTTCTATTGACGCTCTTATCCCACCCGGATCTTACACGATTTCATCTTCCCAGACTGAGATGGTCAGAGTCCTCCAGGGTTGTGCTTTGCTTTGCCTTTGAACATGTTTTCTTCAGATCATCAAATCATCAGAGACATTTCGCCTTTTTTTACTGTGGCAGCTCTTTGCACATTTGGTCTTATACATTTGCCTCTTCTGCTTGGCCTCTCTATTCCATTACTTCCAAGATTCCTGCCCTCTTTGGACTTTGCTATGTCAGATTGAGAAAATGGATCATTGCATCAGAGGGTTCAGAGGACGTGAAATAGAGGTTGCAGTGAACAGAGAATTTCTGCCAATAGCTGCTCCACTGATGAGAAACTTGAACTCTTTGTCACTGAAAGATATTGTCCTGGAAAATATTACCAGTCTTGGTATATTTAAGAGAAAAAAAAAAAAAAACAGCAATATTTAGGTTCTTTATATAACAGGAAGGTAATTTGTTGTCTTGCACGTTTGCATAAAAAACATTTTTTTTATAGCTTCCACAGCTTCAGTCTGACAGAAATAACAGGTTGAAATTTTGACATTTTGTCAATAGTGTTACTAATGTTGGTAAAATGTACTTTGTTTTTATAAAAGAAACAGCTCTACTACTGAGAACTTGTTCTGTCTTTTGTTGAAAGACTTGAATGCGAGGAATCGGAGAGGGAAAAACCGAAGGCGGAAAAGTGTTGATGCTCCTGCATTTAGTGCAAGAATCAAGCGTAGGACCAGACAGAAGAGATTTCCCACGGGCAATGCTCGTAAATGACTCATCAGACTGGATCTGCTATCACATATTTCTAACAACACTACAACTGAATGGGTGCTTTACAAGTTAGACATAAAATGATTGTGTCATTTTATAGCTATCTCCCCCCAGACAGACATTAGTGTTTTAGATTTGGACCCAACAGTCAAACCTACTAAAGTAGCATGCTGCTTTACTGCCAAATATATTTATGTGTGCCTTCAGCTCAGCTTTTTCTTTGTCATGAAAAAAAAGGAATTTTGGTGCAAATACTGAGTAAACATGCTGTAATGTTGTGTGCTATTTCTACAGCCAGGTTGTCTCCCTGTCTGCAGGGCTAACTCCCCAGGTGCTGCACATCACAGCTGAGACTCTTTTCAGCTCTGATTGCTTCAGAGCACACACACGAACTATTTAAATTTTGTAAACCAAGCCGCAAAACCACTGCACAACATGTGCCTATCTTGATTTTTTATTCCCGTTATAACTTTACAAACGCTTTAGCCGCAGGGATACGTTCGCACGTTTTCATAAATTCTCTTTCTAGTCATTTGGTTGGAACAGAGGGTTTTGAAATGATAATGAAGAAGTGGGCCAGAATCTCCCACATGACCTCATTTCAATTGTGAAAAGCACAAAAAAGGCAGAACTGGAAAGCAGTGGTATGATTTGACTTTTTTGTTGTTATTGTTGCTTGTAAATGTTTTTTTCTTTTTGTCAAATAAAAACCTGTTCTGGAGAAAAGAAAGAAAGGAAAACATGTGTATGGACAGAAATAATGTGAGAGCAAATATCTGCAAAACACAAAAACAAAAAGCAATAAAAAAGATTTACATTAGTTTGGTGGGTGGGGCCGGAAGGCCATCCCTGGGGATTAGCAATCATTCATGGCTGCTAATTGGAGGAATAATAAACAAATGCAGAATATGTACACAATAACACACACAGAAATTGAAAGTTAATGGTTCCACGACTGTACAAGTGCATTGTTACCACAAACCTAACCGATATGCTGGAGGAAATGAAGCAAGACAGCATACTGTAACATTCTGTGTATATGGAAGGTGCCTGAAAGCCAGAGCTGCAGTGCATATTTGGAACTGGAGACGATGCTCTCTGGGTCTGCGCCTGCTTCAGTCTAGCTTCAGTGCGGTGTACAGCAGCCGCAGGCTCAGCAGCTGCTGCCCTCTGCTTTAGGGAGCTCTGGTAGATAAGCATGAGTGTTAAAACTGTGCAAAAATGTCTCATTTAAGTTTAGAAATTTTGTTTTCTTTCTCAGTGAGGAAGCAGACAACTCTGCAAGTTGTATCTGTAGTTGGGTTCACTGAGAACACCAGCAATTTCTGAAGACAATTAAACCCTTATATTTAAAAGTAGAATGATCAAGAAAAATAATGCAACAATCTCAACTTCTATGTGTATCCACTGCAGATTATAAATACATTTTATTTTATCTGCTCAAGAAGAATTAATACAATAAACTATAGGCTTTAAATGGTGGAAATAAAAATCTAGAACATAATTGATCTTTTGTAATACATTTAGAAACGTTTTCATAAAATATTATTTTTCATACTACCGGTAATCAAAAAACGCAGTAAAGTTAAAGAATCTACATTTTATTCTTTATGTCAAAGAGAAACAGATTTTTGGTGTATTATTTATGACTGAAAACTTAGATTTTTTCAAATTTACTTTTATTTTTTTTTAAAAAAAATCAATTTTTATGTAGTGAAACAAGTCTTGAAAAAATGATCATTTAAAGAAAAATCGACATTTAAACCTTTAAACCACCATTACATTGTGTGGGTCTGTAAATTCAGTAATATTTTTTTAAAAAAGTGTTTTTTTCTCATCTTAAAAAACTGGTGGTTGGATTTTGGAGGACCTTAGCAACAATCAACGATAAGCAATTAGTAACAATTATATGAAGAAGGTGTATCAAGCAGCCAATGCAGTAAGCCAACATATTATAGCTTGATTTAATGATAACTTAATGATAAAAGCTTGTTTTTTTATATATAATATGCATGATCAATCTGAGCAGTTTGGTTTTCATGCAAGAAAATTAAATAGTATATTAGAAACTGAAAAAAAATGCAACAAATGTGGTTGAACTATATTTTGTAAAGTTTTACTTTGTTAAAAAAGTTTAAACATGTCTTTTTAATGTGTAAACATTCTTTGGCATGATGGCATGCTATGTCTCAAATTTATCTCAGATAAAGCATTGATTTTTCATTATTTAGACGCTCAAATGTGTTTAGTAAGAATCTTGATGTCACGGTGTGGGGTTGGCTCGAGAGCCGGTAGGACCCAGATGCAGAGGCGGAGGCACGAGGATCAGGGACTAGTGGTTTTAATAAACAAAACCGAACACAAAGCGCTGCAGAGCAGGTTTTCAGAACAAAACAAAACTTACTTGATGTGGCGAGGAACATGAAACGAAAGCGTGGCGAGGAACAAGGAACTAGACAGCAAGACATGAACACCAAGACAGAGTTAATGGACCAGCACAGGAGGAAGGCAGAGACAAGACTTATATACAGACAGGGCAGACAAGACACAGGTGAACATGATAAGGGCAGATGGGGACCAAAGGAAGTAAAACTCAATAAACAAGACAAGACAGGAAACCTTTCAAAATAAAACAGGAAACAGAACCAAACAAGACAGAACAAGAACTAAAACGAAAAACAAGACATAACAAACTAAAATCATGACACTTGAACGTTTTCAGATCAATCCAGAAAGCTGATGTCATGGAAGGACTGTCTCTCTGTGCCCTGCGGAGGTGATGTCTGCCTGGAAAACAAGTCAGTTAGTTATAAAGTGACTCCAATTGTGTGAAAAAGTCAGAAAACTTCCATAAAACAGCAGAGCACTGACAGGTAAGATAGCTATAGCTATACCTATTGGACAGAAAACCTTAAAACCCTTCCTGATTTTGTATTTTAATAGATGACTTCATTGAGTAACAGGTAACAGCTCCTTTTTCTTATAACTGATGATGGATATTGCCATTTCGGCAAATGTAAGACAGACAAAATGAGGACATTGTTTAAAAATACACACACAAACACACGTTGTGATGATACGAAGTTAGTAAAGAAAAAAAAAACTGTTTACCACAGCCTTCGATTCACTGCTACAAAAAGAAACACAAACACCGGAACCTCTGGAGACCAAACCTGAATCTGCCTCAAATCCTCTTCAACACAAACAAGTTCTCAGAGATGCACACGCAGACACAAGCACACTCACACGCTGACATACCCTCACACAACTGCAGTGCTCCACTTCTTTGAAAACTGCTCCCAAACAGCAGCGGTGGGTTTGAGGGTCTGTGTCTTGTACTTACAGTATAGATTCACACACATGTGCTCGTAGGTTTGCACTATTCCCTGGCCGGCAATTTGATTAGATCCGCATCGGGGCTGCGGCTCTGTCACATTTACATTCTGATGGAGATTTAGTCTGTCGGCCGTCCCCTGCTGTTACTGGTGCCGTAATGTAGGGAGACATGGCTGGCTGCCCAGTCCACTTATACACACCTGGGGAAAACTACTCAATCCCTTATATGCCTGTCATGCAGACCTCCACAAACCCTCTCCAGCAGTCGGTATCTCTTCTTTTTCACAAACAACTTAATCGTCTTAGCTGTAAGTATGGTAATCAGTTTCAGCAAGCCAAGATCTACAAATGGGATTACATACTGAGTATGTGTATTTAGAGGGGACATGTGTCGTTACATAGTCAAACACCTACATGGGTTGCATTTCAAAAATTACTTGCACGACGACACAAAACTCTTTTTTTAAATTGTCCTTTCCAGCTGAGGCAGAACAAATAGATAAGAGCCGCAATGCCAAATTTCAAGATAATATACCGGTACATATCCTCATCATAAAAACAACTTCACTAACACTTTATTTTACAGAACAAAGTAACCACGTTTTATAACACATAAAACAATGTTTAATGTTTAATGTTACTAAGATGATGTGTTTGGGATCACTGTCATACTGGAAGATCCAGACATGTTTATGCCCCTGATGAAGTAAGTCCTAAGCATGATGTTTCCAAAATCGTACTTCAGTGGAGACGGTGTTCTTGAAATGCTATTTGTCGTCCTTTCTTCTAAAAACATTGTGAGTGGCATTTATACCAAAGAGTTATAGCTTGGTCTCATCTGACCACATCGAAGCCCATCGAGACGACTGTTGTTGTGATTTTGGGCTATACAAATAAAATTGAATTGCAATTGAATTGAATGACATTCTCCCAATCCTCCTCTGGATCATCCAGATGGTCTCTGGAAAACTTTAGCCGGACCTGGACATGTGCTGGTCAAGTAGGAGGAGCATGTGAGCACTGCAGGGTACTGTTGTGCTCTCAGCTCTCGGACCAGTTTCCCTTTCTAGGCTTGTTCTACACAGTTGTCAAGATCTTTTTGCATCTTTTGTAATAATTGTTCCAACAGTTGATCTCTTCTCATCAAGCTGCTTATTTACTGTATTTCCAGTCTTGTTCAGGTAAACAATCTTGTCTCTGTTGTCCTTTGACAGCACTTTGGTCTTGGTGGAGCGGTTGTAGTCTGACTGTTTAGGGGTGTGGACAGGTGTCTTTTATACAGACGATAAGTTCAAATAGGAGCCATTTATATAAGCAAAGTATAGAAGTGTTTCTTAAAGCAATTACAGGTCTGTGAAGGACATAATTTTTGTTTGCTCAACAAAATTCCCCCAAAGGCAATTTCATAGTCAAAATGTAAGATCTGTGTGATTTATTTAGAACAAAACAAAACATTTAGTATAAGTTACCCAAAGCGAAACAAAAGAACTCAAAATGGTGTTAGAAAACGTGTATTTTTTAAAACTATTTAAGCATTTGTTTATTATTTTTCTCCAAAGGGTAGCCAACGATTATTTAACCAAATTAATAAACAAAGAGAGACGCATATGATGATTAATCAAATATTATGTTACAAATGATTTCATGTTAATTTATGCATTTTTTGGATATTACTTATTAAGTCTTGTTATTTTAAAAATGTTAAAACTAACAATTACAATCCTGAAGCAGGTGTTGCTGTGTGGGGAGATTGTAGGAACAAAGAAGGCAGTGGCACAGATGGCAGCCAAGCTGGGTATCGCCGTTGTAGATAAAGAGTCTCTGTTGGCAGCTCAAGCACTGGATGGGTTCCCCCTGCAACTGTCTCCAGAATGGAGGATGCCTTTGCAGATAGACGGAAGTAGAGCAGTTACCTTCTTCTCCCTATACCTGATGATTAGAAATCTCAACAATGCATATGTTTAAAATAAGAAAAACAAGATTGTTAACACAGTTAAGAAAAAATCATACAGTTGCTATCATTCTATCATACATACACATATTTACACACAAACAGGTGGCTATATGAATCTAGTATAAATGAATATATAAAATAATAATAAATCTTAGTTGACACGATTGACATTTGCCTTATTCTTGGGGCTGTGAAGTTTAAATATTCTAAATGTTTTTCCCCCAGTGCCTACATTGCTAGATCCTGTGCCTTGAGTTTTCCTTTCCTCCACGCTTCCCCTCTGTATTTGCTATCCCACCAGGCAAAACTTTATTTCAAGTATCCCACCTGCACTCGATCAGGTACAGTTAACTGCTCCTGTGCTCCTGTTTTATAATAAAGAACATCACATGTGGTTTGTGGTAGATTTATTCAGAAAACAGTGCTTCTTCTGTCTTCTTTTCATTTTTTACTTTTCACTTTTCTTTAATATTACCACGGCTTGGAGTTCTGACAAACTTCCAGCTGTGAAAATCCTGGGGTTCTTTCCTTTTGCCCTGCTCCGGTCAACATCTCTGCTCCCTGTGGGTGCCACCCTCAGCAGGAGATCAGCTTTGTTCAGGTCAGGCGCTGTGGGAAAAGTCTTTTTCCTAATTTACTTTTAAGTGTACAGATATTAGTAAAAGTATCATTTAACGGCTTTTAGTAATCAACGTCCTGCGCTTCAAAGTTTTTTTCAGAGCTATTAAAATGTTTCAGGAGCACTATATCACAGGCACTCCTCTCTGAGGAGCTGACTTGACTAACCACCTAACGCAGGCACACATAGTGAAAGCCCGGTGGACTTCTGCCTAGAATTTTAAATGTTAAGTTATTCATTAAATAGAATTATGATACCTGGTAAAATTCTTGGCGGGAAGGTCATTAAAACAGGTCACATGCCCATTTGTGTAAAGGTCAAGTCCACAGATGGTCTTTGAAAGAGAATAAGGCTCTGAGATGAAGGACAAAATAGAGATTATATGATCTGGAAAAAAGGAGTGTAAAAAAAATACATTACATAACAGTTAACATGAACTTGTGTTTTTAGTTCCTGTCACAGTGTTTTGCAGAATAATGAATCATTGTTAATGGTCAAAGCTCTAAACTCATTAAAGAAGATTCTCTGGTTTATCATCATAAAGGCGGGACGGTTAAAGCACATTGCAGTGCTATAAATGTTCCTCTTCTGTGCTGTTTGCATTTATTGTTCGACACATCAGCTGCCAAATGCTAAAAATGTAACTGAAAGCGCATTATCCAGGTAATTAACGATAACTGAGTCTCAGAGGCAATTGGTGTGCTAAAAAACCCAATTATTCTGGAATGGCTGAGACGGGTTTTGTATTTTTAGCTCATTGTTGCACTTAAGTCTTCTACAAGCACAAAAAAAATGACATTCTTATTTTTATCCTTCATTTAAAAGCAACTGAATTGTAAGCTGTGATTAAAAATTGCCTGTTTGGTAAAACATTATTCATCTAAAGAAAATCTATTTTTCCACAACAGCAGAATTTACTGAAATGCCCATTATACTGTACAATAAAGTACAAAAATAGGCCCCTAATGCTTTTCACCAGATCTTGTAACTTTGTTTTTCCTGCATTCAGTGAGCTTGTTTTAGTTTCTGTATGAGCGTTTCAGATGCAAAACAAACTTTTCTTGTTGAGATTGGGTTTTTAATGGAGAACTTACTCTATCCAATTAATTACAAAGTTGTCACACCTAAATATACAGGTTATCTTCCAATCGAATTGTTTTTATGTTGTAAATTTTAACTGATCAGTCCATACATTTCTCTTGTTACCTTAATTTTATGGCTATTTAGTTTACTTTTTTGGACATGCCTAGTATCTTCACCACAAACACATTGTTCTTCCTCCTGGGAAAAAAATAAGCTAACTTTATCTAATCCTACTGAACAGGAGGAGGTCATGATCTGTTGCTCCAGATCTTACTGGGCTTGCTCAACCAATGTCAGCAGCTACTGATGTTTTTAAAAAAATATATAACAAGCACATTTATGATACTGGAGAACTGTGCCAAACATTTTGTCCAGGTTATCTATCTTTATTGTCATTTTGATGATGAAGATAATGATTTACTTCGGACATCGACTTTAAAATACGACAGAGTATTAGGGCCACCATAAAAAAAACAATGTCAAGATTTTACAAGAATAAAGTTGTAAAATTATGAGTAAAAAAGTACATATTTTAAGATAATAAATTTAAAACTTTATAAGTTATGTATTGAGACTTTACAAGATTACTGTAAACTCAATTATTTACGAGGCAAAAGCCTGTTTAATAGGGAAGAGATCAAAAACAACAAAAAAGAACCAATATCATGTTGTAGTATAAAAGATGGAGCACATTATAGGTGGTTCCTTTAGCAATGGTTTGACAAAGAAGGAAATACTAAGTCTTTTAGTATGTCAAATGTAGCTGAAAATTATTTTTAAAAAAAAACTCTGTCTCTTCAGAAGAAGATTCTTGACCCACAAGGAGTGGATTTCCGGTGGGCGAGCCGTTTAGAGCAGTACAGCTGCAGAGGTGGAAAACTAAAGCTTTATGGCATCACCATAAATGGGTGCATTGATGGATTTAGTCGGCACGTAAAGTGGATGAAGGCTTACATAAATAACTTTTTTGTCGAAAAGGCATGGCTATTTCATTGTAAAATCATGATTTTTTCCCTTATAATTTAATACTTTATTCATGTGAAATGTTGATTTTTTTTCTTATAATTTCATGGCTTTTTTCTTTTTCTTTCACGGCTCTAAAAATCTGTCTTATTTAATGGAAATATAGGACAGGATAATATATATGTATAAGCAATCAATCTCCGAATAATCCCATTTGGTTGCGTACTAATTGCATTCTTCCTTTCTTAAGGACTTTTAGATGTTGGTGATAAGTAAATACAACCACACTGCAGCTCCCACAAGAGTGCATTGCGTTCTACCTTTGTTTACCTTTGTGTTTGTTTAGTGTCCAAGCTCAAAAACCTTTAAGGCAGTGCCTGCAATTCTCAATTAATCTTTAACTAGTGATACATCCAATAGAGAGTTCACAAAGATTGTTCAAAAATTATGAGCAATCATCTACCATCAGGGCCCAAACTTTATTTTGTAACAAAACCAAAACATGGCAGAAAGGGATTAAAGCACAAGAGGATCTGCTATAAAAAGATCAATCTACACTGCAGAAGGATAATCTAACTAAACAGCCGAGGTCATCATAGACCTAAACCAGGTGTGACAAACAAAAAGAAAATTACACAAAAATAGAAAGAGGTCCTCAAGAATCAAACTAGTCTAAATAAATAAATTTATGTGAAATTATAATAAAATAAATGTTAAATTATTTTTATCTCTTAAAAGACCATCAAAACTCTCCCATGTCAAGGTTACAAAGTACTTAATTTTCCACACTATCAGGCATACTTAAAAGCCTTAGTTGCTTTTCTTCAAACCATGAAAGTGTGCTTCATAATTCAAAGCGCCTTATTGAATAATTAGGTTGTTCTTACTGATGTTGAAGCGATTTCAGCGCTCTGTCGAAATGTCAGTATGGTTTTTTAGGAGTTGCAGTCAAGGTTGGGTACTTTGGATGTATGCTAATATGGCTAACGTGTTTACAAAAGTGCAAAGATAGATCAATTTATTGACGGTGCACCGTTTAATCACCCCATAATGCGAAAAAAGTAATGGAACCTAATTTTAGTTATGTTTTCTAACTAATAATGAAATTCGAAAATGATGGGTGTTGATGTTTTTCCCACAAATGGGAAGATTTGTTAAATCTTTTGACTATCAATGACACAAAACAAAAGTGCAATTCAGTTAATTGTTGTTATCTATGTTTTTGTTCAACATGGCAGTGTTTTGTAATTTTTGGTCTAAACTAGGGTCCCTAACTCTGTTCTTATGCACGGCACGCAGCTACATCTCTGGACGGAATACATTTCTTTGCACCCACACCAACAAATGGTACACCCCTCCGGGCTGCATGCTCTGTCTGACCGAGCCTTCTGTGGTGCTGCTGCTCAAACCGCTGCTTCTCCTGCCCTGCATGGATCACACACTCACATTAGACATGGCTAAAAGAGGAACTAGACGAGAAAATAAAAACGAAATCACCAACTTGGGAAGTTTGATGTTTGCCCACAGATTTTTGGTTGCCATGTATTTCAAAAAAAAGTCTGCTGTTTGACTTTAATGTTTTTTTAATCCATTGACGTAGTGGTTTACTTTTACAGAGTTTCATATTTCATGGGTAGATCTCAGATATTTTTGTACCAACATTGTTTGGACATGAAAGGAATCTATCATCTTTGTTCATCCAGTGTGATGAAAATTGATTGATATCCTGTGAAAATGTACTGTTTTGATAAACACGGGCAGTAGCTTTTATTTTCCACTTCTCTTTCCCTGAGAGTGTTGCTATTACGTCCCCCAAGTTGCTTTCTTTTCAGGTTTTATTGATCTTCCCTCTGATACAAATACTCCCTCTAAACCCGTCTCCCACTCAAGAGTATGCAAATGCACACCCTGAGACTTGCACACTTGTGCTGCGTCTAAATATTCACCATGTGAAATATGGCATTGTTAAGCTAATTACACTGTACTTCCATCACCAGAATAAGGACGTGTTCAGACAGAAATGCATATTTTGCAGTGACAGAGCAAAGCACAGAGATGGATAGATGATTTTATTGTTTAAGAAAATCTTCAGAGACAAATTGGTTTCAGAGAAAGAAACGTTTTAGGCAGTAGTAAACAAAAAAAAAGGAGAGCAGATGAGCAGACAAAAATTCTCTGATTGGATAGTCGATAACAGAAATGAAGCTCTTTGTCAAAAGGCTAATGAAAAAAAGTGCAGACTGGTGAAGAGATGTTTGTTTTGCTAAAACTAATGATGCTGAGATAGCAGATGAAACAGAAGAAGATGGAGTAGCTGTCTCTTTGGCAAAGCATGGCACTAAATGAATAATGTGCCTTCCCTTTCATGCCCACAGCAAAACATTTAGTCAGACATCTTGTTATCTTGCATCTAAAATCATTATCTCCTCGCACAATCTGTAATCTCATTCACCCTCTCACACTGTGTTATGCTCCTGCTAACAAAGAGCTGCTGTTGATTTTAGCCTCCTTCCTGCTGTTGGGCTGTCTTCAGATATGTGTGGATGTGTGTGTAAGTGCACTCCATGGTATATTAAACAAAGTTTTCTCAAAGTTTGCCCTGGGAAAAGTATTAAATTATGACAACTTACAGGGAAACTGTGAAATAAGATCACTTATCACAGCCTATTTCTGTTCACATTTAAGTTCTTCTATACCTAGAAAGCACTGTTACCCCTAATACTTTCATGTGTGTTGGAACAGTTGTGCATAACTATTAACAAATAATAGACACAATTTTAATGATGACTAAAATGTTTTTAAAATGGACTATGAATTTTTATTTTCAAGCTAAGTCAGCTTCTTTATGTAAGATGTTAAAACAATACATTTTCTTGTTTAGCAATGTTATTTGTCTTGTTTTAACCTATGGCATTTAGTTGGTCTTTACCTTTTTTTTTCCACACTGAGACTTCCATTAAAATGGAAATTTCTGAATTTCTATGAAATTCCAAAATATTTGGTTTTCCGCTAACACAGTCACACCAAGTTCAGGTTTCTATAATGATCCCTGGCTGTTAATAGCTGTTCATATAAAGGTCCAGGTCACACTTCCGCTACATAAAGTGTTGCATTGTCCTCAGATAAAAACAGGTCATACGTGAATATCTTGGAAAAAGTGAGAGAAGTTGTGGTTCTTCACTTGACATTTTGAAAGATGTTTCACATAAGAACCACGTTAAAACCACAGAAGAAGTACAAATTAACCATGCGAGGAACATGTAAACCTGCGCTTTATTGAATTTTATTCAGAGTACTGCCGTCATATGTACCATCTGTGCATTTTCCACGTATGAAAATTCAGTCTTCCGAGATACATGTTTGACATACGTAATTCATGTGTGTTTCTTGCTTTCGTCATTCGCTGATGTGCGCAGATGTCCGTCCAGGGTTTCGGCTGAATTGTACTATGGTCCTCGTCTTAAGTCACAGCAAAACCAAGTCATACCCAAGGATAAAATAAAGCAATCAAACTTGTCAAGCATACCAGACCTTTGGGGTATTGGAATTACAGCACTAATTAGCAAACTACAGCTATTCATCACTAAGTAGCTGTATTTTCCTTTTTTTAATAACTGATGTTCATCCAGCAGAAAAAAAAGTTCCAATTTGCACACACATGTAGAAATGACTTCTGCACCATTCATCACTAAGCGATGTAGAATAGTGTGACCTTTCTGTTCCGCTGACCTAACTGAACTAATGTCAGTGCAATTACTGCTAAACCATCAGCTCGTCTCTTAGATCCTCTATCATGTCGAATAATAAAACAACTTTCTATGCCTGTCATTAAAATGTTTCTGCTATGTGGACTACACATAATGATTTGCATGCATTATTAAATCTAATTTTCATTAACACATTGTTATATTTATATTTATGTATCAAGTAATTTGCACTGCTCTGAGAAGGTCGAGTTTAAACAACTCAACAAAGTCATTTTCTCACGAAATTAAAGATCTGTTGACACTACATTTTTTTTAAGTTTAAATGATTAGGGTAAAGTGATGGTGTTTGGTTGGAGTAAACTATTTTATGGCAATCTTGACCTCCCTCCTGACTGGCTGTGCATTTTAGAGTTCATTTTAGAAATCGTATTTGTTTTGAAATCCTTCTTGCCCAGCAGTCCCTCCCTGAGCTTCTCCTTTCCCACATATGTTGCCTCAGCTCAGCTTCTCCTTTGAGTACGGAGGTCCAGGAGGGAAAACAACCTTTTTCTATCTGAACAGCAGAATTCTATATCCCTGAATGTTGGCCAAACGTATCTACTGTCCATTTTAAAACATGTCCTAAAACCTTTTTATACAAGCATTTGACATGATGTATAACTGCTCTGCTGTTGTTTTTTATTTTTATGTTTTTACTGCTTTCATTTTATAACTGTCTTAACTGTGTTTTTCTTTATTTATTTTTTTCATAGCTATTTATGTACATCTTTTTAGCGGTCATACTAAATGTTCTTTTTAAAAGTATTACTTTTATTTGTTTGTTTAAAAAGCACACAAGTAGTATAATAACTCATGAAGAAACAGAAAATTTAAGTACCACATCCATTAGTAACTTGGATTTGGTATAGATGTGAATAGAAACAATTGAAAAGCACAAAATAATTTTAATGGTTTTGAAATTTCTGAATTGTAATCATTTCATTAAAGGGATGATTACTGTCAGCTCCCACAGCTATTCTGATCCTACAAGAAGTTATCAGAGATGATTAAAAAACTGATTTATCCTATGTTGCAACAATTGTGCTGAGAATTACACAAACAGCCAACCAACATTGTTGTTAAATCCGCCAATACGGGTCCTGAGACCTAAAAATGGGTGTGCTTCAGACACCCAAATACAGTGGGATGCATTTACATCTTGTTAAAATAGATGGTTCAGAAAAAGTGAGTACCATGCAAAAAAATAAGTCTGAACCCTTATTTTATGATGCTAAGCAAAATAAAGAGTACAGTTTGTGTAATATACACAATTTTCTTAATTATTCTGTATTTTTTTTTGCTTGTACAAATAAATTTTAAACAGTCAGTCTGCCACCATCCAAATTGTGTCTAAACTCCTAATCCAAGAAAGGCTGTGTGGGGTTGGTCTTTGAATGGAGACTGATAGGGTCTACAAAGTGTTCAAATTACAACAACTGCATTAGGGGACTTCAGTGTTTAGGTGCTTGTCCCAAGTCCGGGTAAATGCAGACATTTGGGTCAGGAGAGGCATCTTTCATAAAACAGAAGCCAAATAAAGGATGATATGCTGTGAATATTCCTAACGGAGGTTACCAAAATGGGGAAAAAACTTTAGATAACAAATTTCAGTTTAAGAAAAATCTTTATGATGCAAAATACAAGGAATTGCAACTGTTGCAGTATGTGATTATCCAAAACTCTGACAATTAAGTCAATAAACAACATTTGGAAGAATTATGTTAATCCATTTCTTTTTTTTTTCCAAACAAGGATCATTTAAGATTGTACGACAACTTGATTATTTTGAGGTTCAGTGACAAACTGTAATTTTATTTTCAGTCAGCACATTGCCAATAATCTCAAAATCTAGTGCACTCCAGTTCAGCACATTTCCTGGAGTGAAGCTCAGTTCACCCATGTAGTGCTGGATCTCACATGGAGATAGGGTGTAGTCCCACATGTGGACATCAGTTATCATGCCAACAAAACTCTGGTTAATGTCAAACCCCCCACCATGGCTGTCTTGCTCCTGTGGGGTATCCAAAGTGATAAAAGAGGAAAAACAAAGGTTTAATGTTCTGATGAGTGTACACAGGTATGCAAAATAACTGTCAAGCTGTTAACAAAGACCATGTAGGTTTTGTGTAAGTGTTACCTGTCCTAAAATAGCCACGGCTAACCCGGTGATGGATCCAGTGGTGACATATTTTCTGATTGAAGGTAACCCATCAAACCATATCTGTACCAGTCCAGTCACAGAGTCCCATGTGGTGCAGACGGAGTGCCACATGTTTGGCTTGTAGTCCCATCCTCCATAATCAGCCTTTCCTTCTCTGACATGGGGTTGTATTTGACCGTTTGTATTCTGCCAGAAAATCAGGAAGGAGTTGGGAGAAGAGGGTGTGGATAAAGAAAAGAGGGCGTGGTCTCTCTTAATGTCTGTAAATGATCTGTTGGGGGAGACAAAACTATAAGTTACTAAAATATAACAGGTACATGTGAAGTTCATAGATTTACCTGTGACAGACAGTTACAGTGTTGTAACCCTGTTTAATTGGCCTCAGCTTTGCATGAGCTGTTTTGGTTTGCTGGGGGAAGGTTAACATTTTTCCTGAAAGATCTGGAAAGAAAAGAGCAAAAGACAAAATGGACAAAAACCCTCTTCAACTTCCTCTTTCCCCTCTTCCTGATCTTCATGTTTTTTTCTCTTAAAATCTAAAAAAATCCTTTTCAGGGTCTTAATACAGTAATCAATTAATTATGAACACTAAAAATTAAGCTTAAAGTTGCTTCTGACAATAGTTTGAATTCTGTTCAACTGAACAACATTCTTGAAATGGGTTTCGTTGGATTAAGCAATGGGTTCTCATGAGTAAAATAAACGTAGATACTGGTCAAACTAAAAGTGTGATACATGTCTCATGTCATTTAAAAATACAGAAATTAACCTAAATATTTAATCAAAAACTGATTTTTTTTTTCATTTTTATTGTTAATGTTTTGCCCAGTTATTACTTATCCTAGGATACTATAAAAGCTAATTTAAATTTTAAAAATCAATGTTTTATTCACGTCATACTGTTTCAAGTGGACCAACTAAAAAGTTAAGAGAGCCATTATAATTGTATCAATATGGGGGAAGAAAAAAAAAACACGAACAAAACCGACCTTGAATCTCTGCAGATACTGTTCCCATGACCACAAGTAAAAGAAACAACTTCATCTGTTGGAGAAAGTAAAACATACAACTAAATAAAAAGCAGGACAACAATGGAAAAATAAAACATACATTTAATAAAATAAATCATATCCGTCCATATTGATTGCTGGAATCTTACCTTGAATGATCATCGAGCTGTGCCGTCGCTGAAGGGTCTTAAGTTTTTCACTCAATCGCTCTTGCATTTCTATCCCTTCTTTTTTCACTTCCTTCTTTCAGTTCTCCTTTTTTTCCATCTTTTATGAGCCCTTAAACTGACTTTTCCTGACAGACTTTTGTTTTTCAGAATAAAGATTTTACCTTTTGCCACATTGAAAAAAAATCAGCATACGTGGCAGTTTGAAGCGAAAACATTAGGGGTTTCTGAACCTTTCATGAGTTTCATTTGTCTCCATTTTTTTCAGTCTTTAGTTATGTACTTATTTTGCATCTGTTGATAAATCATATATACAGGCAGCAATTTGTCTTTTACATTACTAATGTTTTTGTACAGAGATCTTGGCTTTCTGAAAACAAACACTTTGCACTAGTAAATCTATGCCAGTATGATAGATTTTGTGTTTATGTACTGATAAAACTGTAGATTTTGTTTAAATGTTGTACTCCTGAAGGTATAAAATCAGCTGATACTTCTCATATTCTTTATCAAGTGGGTTACCAGTAAAAGAGCTTCTTACTTGAGGGAGCAGGTGATTGCTTTTTTCAAGCCTGACTACTGCTTGGTATAAGACCCTACATCCCAGATGAATAGAAGAGAAGATGTACTAGGTGTATGGCTAAAGTAAAATGGAGAGCAAGGAGCAGGCAGCTCAAACGATTTCTTTTCTTGATTGTCATGGGAACTCTGAGGTCTCTGGCTAATAAAGTCGAATGGACGAGACCACAGCTGAGAAAAAACTGGTAATATCCATTTGATTTAAGGATAGGGCTTCAAGAATCTCAGAAAGCAAAAGAAGAATAAAAATATTACATTCTACTTGATTACTGTAAATTTCTTTAATAAGGATCAAATCATCAAAAATGTGTTTAATGACATAATTGTTAAATTAAGCGAGAAAACCTTTTGGTGCTTTCCAGCATGTTAAACATGAGTAAGGCTGCATTGAAAATAAATGATTTATACTAAAATGAAAGAAACGCGATTGAAAATAAGAGTCACTGGCTGCTAAAAGTTTTGCACCAGAGAGGACTAGAAAGAGTGAGAGATTATATGATGACAGAAAACATGGAATTTGGAAGACAAATGCCTGCTTGGACATCAAGAAAATGACAGTTAAGGGCATCACACAGCCCTTCAAGTGTTGGCACAACCAGGGTGGACTTACCATTACGCAAAGGTAGGCAATTGTCTGGGCCCTTTGAGGCCTCCGAACTGAACACCTAATAAAAATGTCTAAAATAATTTGCTATTATTTTTTAACTTTCTCAAATAAACAAACACAAATCAATGAAATGGCAAAAGACTGCTTATGTGAAAGTTTCATGTCCTCTCTCATCCCTCTGCAACAATGGACGATTCTGTCAACAGCAAGCTAGCGAGCAGAGAGAAATGAATATGGTTGTGTCCGAATTCTTTCACTACTCTCTACACATAATGCACTTTACTGTGTTGTGCATTCACCATTTTGTAGTGCTGTCCGAATCTACACTTCCAAAAGACACAATAACAAAGACATTTTCCTGAAGTCTCTGCAAAAAAACAGAGCATTAAAGTTTGACCTGGTTAAACATTTCAATGGCCATAAGTTTTTAAAGCCCAAAATAAGTCATGAAAATGGGCTTAGCAATGCGTGAACGTTAGAATGGAAGACCAAAAAGTTCATAGATGTGCGTTTATAAAGATTGTTCATTAAAATGGTCGCTTGAACATTCGTTCCTGAGGACGGTGTAAATGATGCTTAAAAGTGGACCAGTGGACAAGTTACCTGTACTCAATATACATTTTACCCCAAGGAAGAATTAAAAAAATACATAGTAAAACAACCGCTGCAGAGGCCCCCATTTTAACCACAATTCAATCCAATGTTAGTGGTCGGTTCAATTAGATTTTGCCTCAGACAGATTGATCTAGTTTGTTCCTATGTATAGAAATTGATTTATTGATTAATTAGTTAATTGTTACACCCCTAGGCCCCATGTTTTTGTTCCCCTGTAGCCCCCAATTTGCTGAGTCCGTCAGTGGACACAACTAAAGGAATGTCCACTTTCTCTGGCTAAAGCTTCATCAAACAAGTTTAACTTTTATATTGTGAGAGTTTTTAAAGTATAATTTATTAGGAACTACAATATTATTGTCCTTGCATCTCCTTGTCTGTCAGTATTGCTTTGACTTTCACTCTCGATCTGCCTCTGTCTGACTTTGCTTGATTAGCGCCACCTGTGTTTCATCAGCTGCTGATGAAGCACAGGTGGATGGAGCTAAAGCTTCAGCCCCTAAAGACTAACCCACCAATAAAACCATCTACTGATTTGGCAGATGAAAAGCCAGGGTTCTTTTAGCAAGTGGCTGACAAAACAAGAAGGCAATTACTTATCGTCACCCATATTTTCCCCCAACACAGTTGTCCATGCTGCTCCTCCCTGGTCCATATGTTAGCATGAGATAGCTAATAATAATAATGATATAATATAAAATTATTGAATATATCTGCGCTTTTTCAGACGCTCAAAGTGTTTACAATGTGTCCATTATTCATTCACTCCTCATTCATACTTGGTGATGCCAGTTCGCGCCATACGGCCCCCTCTGACCATCACCGGGACATTCCTACAAATTCACACTTTGAGGTGGGGAGGGCTGGAGAGCATGAAGGACCCAAAATGCAGAGACGGGAAGCACACAGTTCCATGGCAAGGGATTTGTTCTTAACAAAAAGCGCTGCAGATTAGGGAAACAAAACAAAACTAACTGTGGGAAGACGGACAGGGAAATGCCGGTCATGGAAGAGACAGTATGGACCAGCCCAAGAGGAAGGCAGAGACAAGACTTACAGTATATACAGACAGGACTGACAAGACACAGGTGACAACGATCAGGAGAGATTGGAACCAGGGAAGTAAAACTGAAAACCATAACATGCAAGAAACCTTCAAAATAAAACAGGAAACAGAACTCAAATCATGACAAATGGAGTAAAAAACCTAAGGGAAAAAACCCAAACCATGACACACACCAATGGATAAACACTGGAGGCAGGGAGGGGGAAGTTTCTTGTCCAAAGACCCAAAAACAGTTAACTGGAGGGAGCCGGGATCTAACCGCCGACACTTGGACGACCTGCTCAACCGCCTGATCCACTAAGTCAAATAAGTAAATTACTAAAAAGCATATATACATGCAATAAGAGCTATAAACTCTTGAAAAGTTCTCAGGTCTTTAGGGAAGCCCTTCCACGTGTGAGTAACAACACAGTCACTGAAAACTGAAAGAACTGAATCATTGTAAAAGCAGGATAGCCAAAAAAGACATTATTTTTGCTAAAGACAGTTGAGGAGGATTTTAGGTTGCTGAATTGCATAATTGAGCAATGTAAGCGAACATAATTGTTAGTTATAGCACAGGTGGGAATTAGTGGTTAATAAAAGCCACCACTAGTCTATTTTTTTACACTACAACAAAGGTGCACTAGTAATTCGGTGCTTTTTAAAACTGTTGCAGTATGAAACCATAATAACTATGTCTGGTCAAGTACAGTTTGAAAAAAACACAAAGATTATAACTGCTAAGAATGGGGGGGGAAAGCAATTGTCATTCCAGTGGCAAAGGAGGATTTTTAGTGCTAAGTCCATTGTCAGACTCTTTACTTGTGACCCTGTGAAGGGACAAATAGACTTTATTACTAACTCTCTGCCTTCAGCATATCACAGGCGGGAATCTGGTAATTATTCTGCAAAATTCACTGAAATTACAATACAATTCAAGGAAGAGCAAACACTCTTTGGCTTGAGAATGTTCTTCTTTGTATTATTTCAAGGTCTTTTTGTGTCACAAAGAGTGATAAAAGAAAATGCAAGAATGTGGAAAGAAATAGCTGTAACACTTTTTTTTTGTCATGGAAGTCAAGTTATGTCTTTGTCCAGCACCCTCCACTTTAACACATTACTGACAATGACAATCGTTCAGCCCTTTTGGCTTCCCAAGAGAGCTTCCTGTGAACCTCAGCTTTGCTGTAAAGAAAAAGCTCTAGAGTAAAAGTTCAAACATGTGATATTGTTCATTTTTTGTGCCCTTTCATTTTTTATTTTAGTATTACATTTCTTCAACAAAGGTGTTCTAAAGATAAGGGAATCAACTCAAACAATGGGCTTGTCTGCTCTTGGGTTTATCCCAAAGGGCTTTCTGCATCAAAGATTGTCCTGCTTTCCAACCAGCAATAAAGGTTTTAAAAAAGGATTTTTCTAACCACAAAGTCAGATGTGTGCTGCATGAACAATATTCTACAGAAGGCTGAAGTCTTCTTAGTTTGTTAAAGGAGCTAATGAAGCATTATTCTGGCTGATAATCTACTATAATTTATCCATTGGCTGTTTTGAGCAAAGTTTGTTTAAATCACAGGACAAATTTCAAAGTAATTTGTTTAAATTATTTGGTTAATTGCAGTGGAAAAATTAAAACTAGTCTATAAAGTAGTAGTAAATAACAAATGTTAACAGTGACTTTTGTCTGCATTAAAAATTAAATAAACAAGGAAAGCACAGCATGTATACAATTAAACATATACCAAAACATTATTACAACTAAAAAGCATTAAGGCAGTTTAAAATAAAGATTTATGCAAATAAAAATTAAAAAACATTCTGTTTTGAAATAGACTTATTTTCTTTAAAAAACCAAATTGTCACTTCCTAATTTCTATTATTAAATATTTAAAAACAATTAAATAACAAGTTTTCTATAGGCTTTAATATCTAAAATGGTTGTTCACAGCACATGTTTCTGAAAATGCTCAGCTGAAAGAAATGGAGTCTGGAGAGGGATTGTGCAGATAATTAACCAGAGCACACTCAACTCAGGGGAAATGATCACATTGGACTGAACATCCAGATAAAAAGAGATTTGGGATTGGCGAAAAAAAGAAAAGAAAGACAGAGCTCTGCAGACTTATAGATATCTTTAGTCTTTGTTTTTTACATGTGTTAAACTGGTTATACAATTTAAGAAGAAAAAAATGATGAAATTTACAAAATAAGGGATACAAAACAAATACAAGAAGCACTGTAGTATAATGTAAATCAGGTGCCTTATTGTGGTTTAAAAGGACTTGACTCTCTTTGGCATTATGAATATGTAGCTGTGTAGGTGTACAAATCTATTAAAAATAAAATCACTTTGTTTTTGTGTTTTCGGTTTATATATACTGAATTTGTGATTGTGACGGCTCTACCGAAGCAGTGATTTTGTGCTTTCTTCTTCAGGATCAGTCCTCTCCCAGCCCTGTCGAATTCGAGTGAGGCTTCTGTCCACACAGGGCAGGAGGAGCAACAGTTTGAGAACCAGCACCACTGTGGGAACCACCAGTGAAAGCATGTATCCAGGAGGACTGAACCACTTGTAGGTAGAGGGGTAGAGGAATCTGTCCCAACCGTACAGGTAAGTGTGAAAGGTGCAGAAGAACAATGTGATGTATCCCAGCTTGGACTGGAAAAAAAAACATGTAAACACAATTATATAAATATCCTGATGACATCCCAACAAAATATGACTATAAACTTCTGAACTTTTCAGAATAGGTCAAGAGCTCAAAAATGTAACTGACCTTTAGCAGGAAAAAAAGCTCTCTAAATGCATGTGGGTAGACTCCATCTTATCTTAGAGCATACTCATTTCTTTTCTATAACTCCATCTCTACATAATGCAAGTGTGTGTCCGGTCATCACTTTTAGGTGTGTGTGCGCACAAAGAAAACCTTAATATTGTTTTCAAGGGTAATGTATGCTGCCAAATTACATTTGATGAATAACTTAACATTTAAAGCGCTGCTCTAATTTGGACTGGAGAGGGGGGAGGGTGAGAACATTTGCGTGACATGACCCAGATACATTTATGAATGTGTGGTGGGGCTCATTTCCTGTCTGAGTGGTCAGCTTAGGGAAACAGGGAGACAACACATGCGAGCGAACAACCACAGAAATATTAGAGAAGTTGGGAAGATAATCAAACCCCAAGATTCTTCTTTTTCAATCTGTTTATTTTTTTTCTTTTTAGCACATCACTGAGCTGTTATTAAACCCCTGACAAGATCATTATTTTTCCACAGCGTTCGCTTTTCCTAAAACCTGGTGGAAAAATTTAGAAATATTCATCTTTCTTGCTCAAGCTGAGCAATATTTTGATTTCTGTCTGTGTCAACCCCTCTTCCCAAAGTCATGATATTGTAGTTGGATGAATAATTAATCCCTCTGCTGCCATGACCCTGAACAGGATTAAGCTTGTATGGAAAACAAATGAATGAATGAATAATTCAGGGGGCTGTTGATGAGCATCTCCTGATGGGAATGTGGCTGCGGTGCGTGACACAGGTGCCCTGTAGCTCCAGTTGTGCTCTTGGGCCTTGCACTTTATGTTACCGTGTGTCCTTTATTTCACTTTTTGTTATTTTATGCTCATTTAATGTGCTCCTAAAATGCCCACTAGGTAATTTAGAAAATAACTTCCCACTAGGTGTTCTGAAAACAGTTCCAAACATGATATTATCTCTTTCAAGAATCCTTGTAAAAAAATAGAAAATAAAATAAAAACAACAGAGAAACACACGAGTGATTCTTATTTTGGACACCACTACTCCAAAACCTCAGGACTATTCCACATTTAGACTTCCGCAAATGTGGCTTGTGTTGTTTCATTAAGTCAACACATTACAGGGATTGAAGTGAACTGCGCTGGGCTGCACAACTTCAAAATAAGATGTGAGTCCGTAATTTCTACATGTGACTAAAATACTCCAGAACACTTAAAACTTATGTGACTCAGAAAAACGGTATTTACCTGAATGAAGCTGAACTCTCTCCAGCTGAGAGCGTTGCTGACAGAAGGGAGAGAACTTATTCCTAACAGGAGATAAAAGCAGAATCCCATGATTCCCATGGAGTAATACGTGTCTGTGCGCCAGGCCATGGTGGTGTCAAATGGTGAGGTTTTGTTCTCCCTTATCTTTATTGGAAAACAAAAAGAGAGTGATAATTTATGTTTAGTTTTTTTGTATACAAGTAAAAAAAACATTAAAAAGATGTTTTTTATAGGTTAATACAAGTTTGTAAGGTTCCCTACCTGGGAGATAGTGTGAGCTGCAAGCCGGTATCTCACGTAGTACCTGGGAACAAAACAAAACAAAGCAAAAAGTTTATGCCAGAAATCCATAGAATTGTAAAGCACTGGAGTAATTTTTTATTTGTAATATTGTTTTTAGTTTAATTTTTGGTACATTATCAAACATAATCACAAGCTTTACACCCAATGTGTACATGTGAAATAAAATAGAATAAATAAAATATAACAGAGAAAAAAAAACTAAGCAATAACAAGAAGAACAAAAAACAGATCAACCTCTACTAATCAGGAAATTAAAGGAAAGCCATCTTTTGATACATTTTTCAAATACAACTGCATTTTTTTTTTTAAATAGTGAAGGTTTACAGAGTATTCTTAGTTCGTCTTGGTCATCCACAGATCCATTCTCCAAATTAAGACTCCTCACAAAACCTTTTAGAGGACCCCACATGTCTTCGAACAGTTCCAACTTTCCTTTCCTAATACATATCATTCTTTCTAATGGAAAAACTATGAGCATCTGTTTCCCCCAGTGAGTCAACTTGGGCCTACAGGTTCTTCTCCAAAACATTGCAATGGTTCTTTTTGCTTGTAAAAAACACATGTCAATCATAATTTGACACTGGAGTAATTTTAATGAAGCAGATCCAGCATACCTCCATGAACTTTGGGCTACGTTTTACACATACCACTCGTAACACTTTCATACTGAACCAGTAGCTAAATTGTCCAGTATCTTTACGGCCAATCACAAACATATTTTGCCTATAAATTCAAAGATGTCTATTACTCTGCATTCAAGACGGTTTCACCAGCCCTTCTCCAATCCTTTCCACTAGGAATGAAGCTTTGGCATTGTCTGGCCCTTAACCCCATGATGAACTTATTTCCTCTAAAAAACTCAAAATGTCACTCATGTTTTGGTTTTTTTTGTAGATGCTAAATGAAAATAATTTTGGAGCTGAAGTTGTTCGATGCATATTTGCATCAATAGGTGTTAAAAGTGGAGTGGAAGAAACTGAAATGCACATTTTTCTTTTCTTTTCTTCCTCTTCTTCACCTCTGTGCTTCACCATATTGGCTTGGATCCCTGCTCTACTCATGCAGGCGGAAGAAGATTTAGATCATGCAACAACAGAACTTGTAAAGAGTAATAATGAGGACTGGAGTTGACAACATAACTATTTCTCATGTTGCACTGATTACCAATTGTACTTAAGATCAAATTAAACAACTTTGGTTTCTATCCATTCCTATAATTATGGCAGAGGATAAATCTTTTTGATAAAAAACAAATGTCTGTTAGGAAAAGAAAGTTTAAGGGCTCAAAAAAGGGAAAAAAAAGGAGAACTGAAAGGGGTACGTGAAAGAGAAGTGATAAAAATAGAAGACTGAGAGTACAAAAGCTCAGAACCTTCACAGATAGCAAAGCTTGAAGATCATTCAAGGCAAGATTGCGGCACTTAATGTGGATGGATATGATTCATTTTATTACATTAAAAGATGTTTATTTTTTAAACATTTATTATTTCCTTCCATATTTTACTTGTATTGTTTCAAATTTTAGTTTGTCACACAGTGCAGGACTCTCTGTGCCACTTTTTTATGTTATGTTATGTTTTACTTTTCTCCAACAGATGAAGTTGTTGCTTTTCCTTATGGTCATGGGAACAGTATCTGCAGAGATTCAAGGTTGGTTATGTTATTTTTGTTGACCATATAGATGAAACTATAATAAATAAATGATAAAAACATTGTTCATTTTCTGTACATAGTGTCCTATGTCTGAAGCCACTTAAGGTTTTGTGGTTAGTTTTCAGAATTTAGAGAACAGGAAGAGGAAGTTGAAGAGGGTTTTTGTCCATTTTGTCATTTGCTGTCTTTTTCTAGATCTTTCCGGAAAAGTGTTTACCTTTCCCAGAGAAACAGACACAGCTCACGTGAGGCTGAACCCAATTAAACAGGATTACAACGCTGTAACTGTCTGTCACAGGTAAATCTATGAACTTCACATTAACCCGTCATATTTTGGTCTGGCTCTTTGTTTAGATCTGGGGGTGCTGTTGTAGTGTATTCTGTGAGCTTGAGTGGGGGGTCACTGAGGTGGACATGTCCCCAAAACATCATTTCCCCAGTTCAGTACAAAGCCACGCTTCTACATTGCATCATTTTATCTTTCTTTTTATCATGGTGTGTGTGTGTGTGGGGGGGGTATTGTGCAGGTTTTAGACAAAATATTTCTTTGTCTTGTCCTTTTGTTTTTAAATTTGATTATGTTTAAATGTAATGCATTTGCATGATTTGATTTGATTTGAATTTAGCAACTTATGTTTTTGTCTCCTCCAACAGATCTTTCACAGACCTCAAGAGAGACCACACCTTTTTTTCTTTGGCAACTCCCTTTGACACCAGCGCTTTCCTGATTTTATGGCAGAACCAAGAGATAGATCCCCATGTCAAAAGTGAAAGGGTTGAATATGGAGGATGGGACTATAAGCCAAACATGTGGCACTCGATCTGCACCACATGGGACTCTGTGACTGGACTGGTACAGATATGGTTTGATGGGTTACCTTCAATCAGAAGATTTATCATCTCTGGATCCATCACTGGGACAGTCAAGGCTATTTTAGGACAGGTAATAATTACTTAAAATCTAAATGTATTTTTGTCAAATGCTTTTCAATTGTTTTTGCATATTTGCAAACAGTGCACAAAACATTAAACCCCTATTTTTCATCCTTCATCACTTTGGATACCCCACAGGACCAAGACACCCATGGTGGGGGGTTTGACATTCACCAGAGTTTTGTTGGCATGTTAACTGATGTCCACATATGGGACTACACCCTTTCTCCATGTGAGATCCGGCACTACACTGAAGAAATGCACTTCACAACTGGAAATGTGCTGAACTGGAGCGCACTGGACTTTGAGATTATTGACAATGTGCTGATTGAAAATAGGTTTCAAATTTGTCACTGAGCTTCAAAATATTCAAGTTAGCTTGTGGTCTTAAACCATCCTTTTTTTGAAATGTAAAAGACATTGGTTGATATAAATTGTTCCAAATTTTGTTTATTTGTGTGATTGTCTGAATTTATTGAGTAATCCCATAGCAGGTATATGTAATAAGCCTGCTTTTACTAGGTAGGAGAAATAGAAAGAATGTAGACTAAAAAAACTGCCAAAATATCTCCAACGTGAAAGAGAGGCCTGTTTAATCAAAACGTTCACCATGTTTCAACTACATGAACTAAGAGACAGTAAAATGATTCAAACATGCCTCACAAACATACTAATTTGAAAATGTAAGCTGACAAAAGGGAGGGAACTTATTCCTAACAGGAGATAAAAGCAGAATCCCATGATTCCCATGGAGTAATACGTGTCTGTGCGCCAGGCCATGGTGGTGTCAAATGGTGAGGTTTTGTGCAATCAGCTGTGACATACCTGAAGGAAAGTATAAGAGTGTAGAGAACGTGCAGAGAGGCAAAGGCAAGAGCTAAAAGCCCCAACTGTTTCCTGCACAGCATCCAGCGATCCAACCAGTCTGAAAAACGTCTGAAAAGAAGAGGGAATTAACAAATAGGTTGAAATATTACAAATAATAAATATGCAGACAATCAAAATATATTTGTATTGTTCCATTTTGGGCCCTGACTTGTATTTGGTTCCTCTGTAAAGCTGAAGGAACGCTGCTATGATTCCAGGCAGGTAACAGAGAGACAACAGGATGAGAGAAACAATGGGAAACACCTGAAGGAAATGAGGGGATACATGAAAGTAACAATTTTTAACATTTACATGCTACACTTCAAAACTAGGAAAAAAAGTTTTCTTTAAAAGATACATTGATATACATCAACCTTATTGGCCAAAGACACCATGATCCGGAAGGACATGTCCTTCTGTTGTACAATGTAGGAGTAGATGACTTCTCGTAGGAGTAAATAGAAGAAAAAAGAGGCAGTGAGCCCAATGGCCAGTCTGATGGGCAGCCTCCACCCTGGGAACAACTGCAAGGGGAAGTCCTCCAGTTCTCTGGCTGCAGACAGAGATCCTCTATCCAGAATGCTGAAACCAAGTTTGGTAGCAGTCTCTGTCACAGCTTGCTTAGCCTCAGCATTGTTTCCACACAGGTACACCTGGATCCCAAAAACATCAAACATTGTTACTGATCTACAATTGCTCCAAATATGAATTATGTTGTATTTTATTGCCGGGAGAATGTTTTTTTTATCTGCTTGTGTGGTGATGAAAGGCTCCATTTGATTGTACATACAAGGGGGCAAACCTAATAGTAACTTCCTCCAAGATATACTAAATTTAGGCACCAAGAGCAGGTATAATCCAACAACAATGCTGCAATCCCTTTTGATGTTGCTTATTATGTTCAAAATACCACACACTCCAGCAAATAAAGATGCATAATCCTGTGTGGTATCGTGTCTTCTGGGACTGCACAACACCATCAAAACAAAGCAGGGAGCCCCACATGTGCAGCAGCTTTGCACTACAGAGAGACAGCAAAACATGTGATGGCAAGCTTAGATCTAAGCCAGGCTGGGGAGTCAGTTGATTCAAAGAAACATCAGAGGTGGTACTCACAGCAGGTTTTAGTCTGATTCATCAATTTTGGCTTACGCTATTTGATCTTAATTTGGGTGAAAACTTTAATATGAGGTCTTGATGTAAAAAAAAAATTGTTTTCTAGTCATTTTTGTGTTGTTGGTCACTAATGGATAATTCTTGTGGGATATGAATCTTCAAAAAACCCAAATAACTTAAATCAAAATATTATAATAGTATAGAATAAGGGAAAATGTCGGTACCTGTCTGTTAGCATCTGCAGGTCCGTTCTGTAAGGCCCAGGCAGACAACGTGTTAAAAGCTTTCACCACGTGAGCTCCAGGAATCAGCCTGGATAGAAAAACAAACTTCATTGTCATACTCAAACACACACACTCAAATTAGTAAAGATTAAGATGTGATCATTGACATTCTAAGTATCTAAGATGGCGTCCTTACCTCTGCAGATACTCTGCATTAGAGTCTGTGTACATATTTTTCTTGAGATTATTGCTGACATCCACCATCACCTTTTAACCAAAAGACAGAAAAAAGAAAGGCATGCAGTGGCGGCAGAGTTGGGAATGGGAAGAAAAAAAACTTTATTAGACATAAGGTACCTTTCCTTTTAGCTGTGGTGCAAGTGGCTCCAAAAAGTCGTAGTGTTCTCTATGAACACAAATAAAGATCAAATGGGCATGTTGGGCTGCTGCCTCGTGGTTCATCACCTAAAAAAACACACACAAGAAGAAAGCATTCCAATTAAAAATGAAAACATGTTTTTTTTAACCACTGCTTCTGAGGTGTTGTTTTTATGATCTAAAGCAGTTTAGTATAAGCACATGTGTGTTTTACTTTTTCATCCACAATTTTATCTTACTAGGTAAAGACTGCTATCATTTTTATGCCGTCTAATCTGAAGGGTTAAAATCACTTCTTAACATACACGACCACGATTTCAGCTTTGACAAAAGCTCCAACAACCACATATCAAAAAGTCATATAATAGAGGTTGTGTTTGGCAAGAGATTGTACAAATACCTGAGTTCCTGGAGGCAAAGGGCCACAACCGCCGGGTCTGCGGCTGCCGTAGACCACCTTGTATCCACACTGGAGCAGGCGCTGACCCAGAGAGCGCCCCAAGTCCCCTGTTCCGAAGATGCACAACAGCTCATGTCGTGGCACAGCTGCTGTGTTGACAGAGCAGAGCAACACGCTGTCAGGCTTCACCTCCTCTGACATGTTGCTCAGCTGGCCGGCGACTCTCACGCAAGATGTATATTCAGAGAAAGAAAGCAGATATAGGTAGGTGTTTTCTGAGTGGTGAAAAGCTGTATAGAAATATGACACCGAATTGTGCCTGAGTCAAAAACTTGAGAGCTATTGGTTCTTTGAGTGTCAAGACTGACTGGTTTTCAAAGTGATACAGCAGCTTTTGGATCAACTTATCTCCTCCCATTTTCAGGGATTTGCTGTGGGTCGGAACTGGGAAAACCCCCTGGAACAGGGTGGAGGCATCTGCCTGGAAGTTCTGGTTGTTTATCTTCTTTTTTTTTATTCAACACTATGCACATGCGGCTATACGATGGTACTGGTTGTGTCCGTGTCAGTGAGTGTTTGTATTGGAAACTCCGTGGCAAAATTTCAAACTAGACTGGTTTCTGGGAAATCAAAGTATCAGCTGTGACAGATTATGCAAGACTGGAATATCCTACTTTAAAAATGCCTGCCAAACAACAGATGTTTTCCCTGCTCTACCAAATCTGTACTTCTACAAACCCTCCATGTTCATAATCGGTCTTCATTTGCTCACGTTTCTTCTGAGAAAAATCAAAGAAATATGAGAGCTTTTAAAGAAGTACTTTGGGGCAAAAATGTCATGAAGGGGAGTAACACAAAGTTCACTTCTGTATCTAGGTTGTTCTGCGGTCACACAGAGTGAACACAGTGGTTTTCTCCCACTCCCTCTTCACTGTACCGTTTCTATTTTCCACCCATAAAATCACACACCGTTTACCGAGTGCGTAATTACTTTGACAAACGGACAAAGCAAACCACACACCTTTTTATTTGAAGGATGTTATTTGTGTGGAACTTAAAATGAAAGAACCCAATCCTTATAATCAGCCACTGATGCTTTGGTCAACTCACTGGTTCAGAGAGTTTGCAGGCAAACCCCCCCAATTACAGGCTAATCTGCACTCTTGTTTTCCCCCCATGAGTAATTAATGTTCTTTGCTTTGTATCTGAAGGTGGCCTCTGACTCTCATCCTTCTTTCCCCCCCCAAGAGGTCCAGCAGAGCTGTTCAGAGCTGAGGTTAGCCACAGACCTAGTGACCTGTCCTGCACTGTAATTACTGTGTTCCACACGTCTTTACTAAATACCATCAGAGTGCTTGTGTAGGCACATTTTTGCTTGCGAGAAAAATATAAAAAAGCTCTTTTTTTAGCAGCTGTTAACAAAAGCAGAAGCAATAATAGAATAACTGCTGTTTGTTTGGTTTAGAAGCTTCTAAATAAACAAAGTAATAGTGTTTATAATATGTTGTCAAATCTGGGGTCTCCATCTTTTCTAATTAGCTGAACAAATAGGTTTTGGAATCCCAGAGTTCCTTGCCCTTTCCCAAAAATAAAAACAACCGCAAAGATTAGCTTAGAAAATCTGAAGCACTAAACAACACAGGCAGCCTTCAATAGCCATATCAGCCGCAGTTAAACATTTGAGAGCAACAAACCAAGCAATCCGGTCTAAAACAGTGTGGGAGGCTTTGGGATAATCAAAACAGAAGTGAGTGGAGGCAGCAATCACATATCAAATGTCAAATATGGAAAAAGGCTCTCTCAGCGAAGGGTGATGATTGGGCTGTCCAGTTTTCCCAGGGCGAGAGCCATTACGGTGATTGGCTTTACACTATGATATAACTGATTGTTTAAGCAAAATGCACGGTGCATTAGAGCCGTAAGCTTATGCTAATGAATTCTGATCCATAAAATGAGGCTCAGCGGTACAGTAAAAACCATTCTTTTTATAAGTACTGACAAGTAAATTGATTAACAAAGAGGTAGCTTGCACTTTAAACAGCGGGATATTTGAAGTTACTTGCTAAAGATGTGTTAGAAGTTGGGAAAAAGAGTATTTTAAGAAGGCAATCAAGCTGTGATGAGTTCATGTTGGGGTATCAGGCTTTAGTTTCTGGTTTAATGCCTCACGGAGTCGTACTTTACTGTTTATTGTGTTGTTTGTAAAATATGCAAAAGATGTGCAAAGTCACAAAACCCAAATACCACACTATGCTCTCACCTGCCCATTTCCACCACCTGAACATCCGAGTTCCGGCACAGCTTGCAGATAAATCAAGACGCTCACAAATAGTCATTATGGTTCACCTCCTCAGTGTCGTGGCCTGCATTCATTGAGTTAGCCTCCCTCTTGCTTGTTGCTATAATTCACAAACAGGAGGCAATAATCAGCGGGGACATAACTGTGAATCTACATTCGTCAGGCACTTTGCATTGATCATTTATGATAAAAAGTGAGACTGCAATGCTGTGAGCTAAATCAGTGCACACATATTTTGTTACACTGTACTGAAGAAGGTGAAATTTTTATTTTATTTTTACAACAAAGCATTTTCACCACTTGTACGTGAGGATGAATCGTAAACTTTTTTTCCAGAAGTATAGGACCACTAAACAAAGAAGCTTTATGAAAACAAAAAAAAAGATTTTCCGTTGCAGAGGTTATACACACACACATACAGTATATATGTATGTATTTCTGTGTTTCAAGAACAAGTCTGAGTGTCAGATACCACACTACCAAGGCGGTTTAACTCTTAGCTCCATAAATATGAGATCAATGGATCAGAAAGCAGCTTAAATTTGCAGGTTGTCATGGCGCAGTCCGTAATCCCAATCAAAATCTTTTTATTTGTGCCTTTCCCAAAACTGGCTTTGACATTACTGAAACATCAATTTCTACACAATAAATATATCAAGTGAGGCATATATGGTAACTTCAATTATCAAGTCAAGAGGAATTAAATCCATAACTAAGAAGAGTATGTTCTTTTCTTTTAATTTGAAGGCCTTTGCTGCTGCTTTGCGAAATTTAAGTCTCTCATCTCAGCATTTCTTTCAGGAATATTTAAGGTGCAGGAGGAAAAAGTCGAAGCTATTTTTTTTCCGCTGCAAAGCCCCCTGTTCTCAATCTGATTAGAAGATGTGTTTGAAAGTGACTCAGACTCATGCAGCAGATTCATATAGGAGGGGACTTAAAGGATCTACCGCTAATATCTCGACGGCTGATGCCAAAAGAGCAGTGAAGTGCCGCTGTGGTAAACAACACTAAACAGCACTAAGTCTGTCAAGGTGTGTTAGTTTTAAACAAGAAAAGTCAGCTTTTATTTCTCCTTTAATGTTTTCTGAAGGGTTAGTTTGATTGGGCATTAAAGCTCTAATAAAAGTTCAATTATGCAGAAACTGAAAAGGACAGGAAAAATGTAATATGGATTTTCTCTAGTGATGAGGTCAGAACAAACGCTCCTCATGTGATAAATTATTGGATACATGAATTATTGCACAAATCTTGTTTGGAGAGAATGTATTAATAATGTTCTACAGAAGAAGGATTTGTTATTTTATGTCCACAAAAATAGGATAGCAGCATTTGTGCTGCAGGGGCTTGGTGTGATCTTAGCTTTTGACCACACTGCCACACTTTTTTCCCCCCCGTGTCTCACCTCCAGTTCTCTGCATGACATATCTACAGTTTGTTTTCCCCTCAAGGCACTCGGTGTCATCGTGTGAACTTTCCTGACTATCTTTTCAGGTCATGTTTTGAGCTGAAGGCCACAACCCAATGCAGTTGCAAAGGCCACATCCAAAAGCAGCACTTCTTGAGGCAGGAATGCAACCAACAAACATAATGATAACGGGGCAAAGAAAATAGTTGAGCTGCCAAAGTGCCATTTTTTTTGTAAGCAGGAGTGTCTGTGGGAAATCAGATCCAGCTGGCTGGATGAAGGCAGATCATGAACGAACTTGCAACAGTCCTCGACTTGAACTCTTTCCCTGTCTATCCCTTGGATCTCTGTGAGGTTTGTCACTGAGATTTTTGTGAAGATTCCCAACGAATCCAATCAAAGGAACTCATGACAATGCAAATGTTCAGAAACATTTATAGAGAGGAAGAAGTTGATTTAATGATGTTGGTATTAGTGTGGATAGGAAACTTTTCTTTGTTAGCTGGATGAAATTTTCTTTCCAAAACCAAAGTATGTGCCATCAGAAAAAGCACTGACTAATCCAGCAGAGGAAAAAACAACAACACGTCTTTTATACATTATCATTCATTCTACCGCATATAATAAACGGTTTCTGAGAACCCCTTTCTCATTAGCGTGATCAAAACTTTCAGCAACCCATGTGCCATCCCAGGCACTTCAACATTGGGAGTTGGGTCATCTAGAACCACTAGACAGTGCGCTGAACCTTTCTTCTTCAATGATTTGTGATGTTCACTGGTGTCCATGGATTACATGAAATCTTTCCACCTTTATTCACCTTTGTCATGGTAGGAATAACGCGTCAATGTGAGGGTGGGGTCATCTAAGATAGCACAAGGGTTAAAGGGTCTATAATCATGCATTTCTTAAGCCTTTCAGAGTAAACTATATCAATATGAATGATAATTTATTACCTTTGGCACACTAAAGAACAATGTTTAAATGAAATATGAGTTATTTTTGCAGCTCATTTTCTGACCCGGATGTAAAATGACTGGATCTCTGAGGCACTGCCTTTTCTCCTTGTGGCTGCTGCCCATTTCATGACGTCAACCTAGAGCCGGCCTTGGCAGCGTGTCTGTGTTTTGACCATGCAAACAATGTCCAAATTTTTACAAAGATGGATGTACATTTTGTGCATATAAAAGGAAAAGAGTTTTTGTCGATTACCACTAGCACTACTACCAGAAATTCGGTGTGTGTGTTAGCCAGTGCTGACAGCCTGGGGGCGGTGCTCCAGGCAAGGAGTAATAAACATTATAATTCACTTAGAAGATCAAAAAAGCTGATTTTCTATGACCCTTTAAAAGTGCATTGAATTTAACCTGGTCCAAGTTTTTTTTTTTCCTGTAGTTCATTATCATTCCACCATGGGCATAAGAAGGGGTTCTCCTGCTCATTTCTCAATGGCTGCTTCAAAGAAATGTAAAAAACGCTTTTGGCGGCAGTTTACCTAATTTTCAAAACTTTAAAAGGAGAAAAACTCATCTATTTTCATTCATTTTTAATGACGACTTGCTGCATTGAGTACAAGTTGAGTACAAAATTGTTGATAATTAATTCTATATAATACAGCAACAGCATGTTTAATATGTGTGTGCGTTTTACAAATTTATGACAGTGACAGGTGGGGTTTTTTTCTTCCAAAAAAACGAATGTCAATATTTTTTTCATCTTAGACTAACATTGTTATGAAGAAAACTTACTATTACTACATATATATATATATATATATATATATATATATATATATTTTTTTTTTTTTTTATTTCGAAAGAACTAATCTAATCCAACTAACTAATCCAACCCAAGAACCAAGAAGTGAAACTACATAAAATGGAAGCAACAATGACTGCCCAGCAGTTTTTTCAAGTTTGAACGGGTGAGTCATCTATGGCTTTAAATGGCAGAAAAACACACATACACAAATAAAACATGTAGCAAAAGATCCTTTTCAAAGAAAGCTTTTCACAAGTAAAACAAATAATAAACATGATTATAAATTGCTTAGCACATTTATTAAAGGCTGACTCTTGTCAGCCAAGAGACAACTTCAGCTTCTTCTGCTGCCTCATTTTGTCTAAGATGACATCATTCACTGCTTTTTCTGTATTTTCTTCTTCACTATTTTATTTCACATTTTTCCGGGTATCCCTATACAACATCAAATCCCCCTTTTCAACAGAAGTCCTTGCAGTACAAACTAAATATTTTATCTTCATGACCACGTACTGTTGAATATTTCATTTTGAAAGCCATGTATAATTATAGTTGACTTTTGTGCCATGCTGTCATTTTAGCGCTTCCTTTTAGGTCAGTTTTATTTGTCTTAATTTTCTTAACAGCGCAGACGACAGATGTGGCTCCATTATCTGACAAATGCAAAAAACGTTTTTCACTCCAAGCTACAACTAATATTACCTAAATAAGAGCTGCATACTCATGCATCAATTATAGTGCAAATATCCACAAAATGATTACAGGAAATTTGATAAAACAAGCTGTTACAACTCTTGCAAAGGTGATAATGAAATTTAATGAGAGTTAATGGGGGTGTACTGATCAGAAGAGCAGAGAGACCATAGGTTAATGCAGCTTCTAACAGGACAGAGATTGAATAGGTGGGTGGGGAGGAGGATAAACACAGTGTGTACACTCTTGCAAATGCTGAAAGTGTTAGGGCTTATCTCAGCACTTGGGGCTTCGCCTGAAATCATTAAATTGTTGTAACTCTTCTCAGTTTAAGAATAAAACATGAGCCCTCCGGTAGCTCTTTGATTCTCTTGTCCTGTGCAACTGTAAGGGTTATACAAGCTGTGAGCGTCTGCATAAGCAGGCGCATGTGTGTGTGCGTGTGTGTATGTGTTCTTTTATCTCTCCTTTGCTTAGCAGCAGTTCATTAGACCTTTGTAAGCGTTACCTGCACACAGGCCTTTGTTAAAATATGTTCGCAAAAGATGGTGGCGACTAAATGAAATAGAGGGAGAGTGTCAGAAAGACTGTGGTATGACTGCAGAGTGTAGTTGCTGTGTGACACGGAGATGATGAGGTTTAACATGTTGACAAGGTTTCATAAAATAATTGTGAAGGCAAAAAGGAGATAATTGATGTGTATGAAGTAGGGGTGTGTATTGGCAAGACTGAGAAACGATACGTATCGCAATGACTTTAAAAAACTCTGCCTGAATATTGATAAACATTTCATGTTAATAAAATGGTTTAAAAAAATCATTTTATTTCATGATCACAATGTCAAGCACTGCAACTATATCTCATATACATGTTGCTTTTATCCAACCAAAATCATGGTGCTTTTTGGTAAATTAAGAAATATTTGTGCCTAAAGGGGACAATTGTACTATTTCCACAACAACATACTTTTCAGTATAAGAAGTGGGTGAAAAAGAGAATCTGGTTTAAGTTTCATGAATCCTGGGGAGGAGTGTTTGGATTACAGTTTTCCCTCCATCATGATCACTCCCAAATCCTCCATTTAAACTGTAATACTTTAATTCTAATCACTCCACATAAGCTTTGAAGAGCTGCAGAGTAGGAGGGTCTTTATCCAAGAAAGAGGCAAGAATAAGAGGGAGAGAAAAATGGAAGCTGAGAAAGCTGAGAAAGAGAACAGCTTGTTCTGGCTTGTCTTTACTTTTACAGGAAAGGCCCGTTGGCAAAGATTCAGGAGTGGAGAACGCAGGCGTCCAGTTTTTCATGAACACATTGGAAGTTTATATGATAAGCTACATTTGACCAAAGCATTAAACACACAAAAGAATCTGCAGCTCTATAATTAGTTTGAGCAATAAAACTTGATTTAATTCTGCAAAGTCTCTCCACCACCTGAAATTTTAGCACACACAAAACACAAACCAGATTAATGACAGGAAGGCTTCGTGTTTACTCGACTAAATATGACTCCCCATTCATAATGTCACTCTTACTTATATACACATTTTGCACAAATCAAACCAACAATGTTTGCTCATGACTTGGTCATAAGCAAACATTGTAGACAGCTTAGTGAGCCTGTAGAGGGAAAATGTTCACACAGCTGTTTTTCTTCAGATACATTTTTTTGCGTGCTGCATGCAACAGGTTGTAGTCAACATCTAAACCACATGTGAGGGGTAAGTAGGGGTAAAGTGGGTGAGACACAGACATGTTGTAGAGATTTTTCATATTTTCACCCACCCCAAAACCTGCACACTGCACAACGGGCCGTTAGTGCTGTTCAAGTGATAAGTGTGCACTCCTTGAGCACTCCGTGCGTTCAGCCTGACTTAGAAATGAGGGAACTAGACAATCAGAGGGTAGTTTGTGTGAGTATCTTATGGGCACTTACCTATCACCTGCATACCCCGTGCCTGCAGCACTTGAGCACAGTCAGTATAGCCCGTGTACCATCACTCGTACGCCAAAAGTACACGTAACTTACATTGTCTTTACAAATACTTCACAATACACTTACCAAACACCCCACAATGGTATGTTCCATTGTTATGGCATCCCTTAAGGTGCCCGCATGAGCCACACACATGGCCTCCCCTTAAGATGCCTGTCTTTCTCTCTACAGGCCCAGACAATCCTAAAACCCTCAGCACCCATACAGGTTAAACCCCCATGCAGTTGCGTGTGACTAAGGCATTGTGTTGGCTGTCTTCTAGTTTCATAGAAATTTGTCAGAGCTGCAACAACAACACAAAACAAGTTCCCACATGCATCCCATCAGTCTTTCCCATTGTTTTTTTTAAACCACTTCATTCCAAAACAGCTTTTATTCAGACTTCAGATTCATAGCCAAATGGTTTGTGCAAAGCCAAAATCATCTGTTTTTCATACTGATTTTAAAGGAACTTTCAAAATTCAAATATTTCATTTAGCAGTGGCTGCTCCATTACATCGCCAAAATAGCAACGCCAAAATATAAGGGTTTCTTGACAACATCTTTTAGTCCACATCATTGGACTAAACCTGATTTTTTTTTAAAGTGGCAAGAGATGGAATATTAAATGCTGGCTTAACCACTGATACGTTCTTGCCTCAGGCAGATTGTCTGAAGTTTTTTTCCTTTTGTTTATTTCCTTCATGCAAACACCTTTTGGATGACCAAAACATGTCCCAGCGGCGGCAAAGCCAAGAAAAATACACTAAACTCCTAGCACTTCTAACACAAGGTCTTGTGTGCCTCCAGCAGATACATTACATGATTACCCTTAGGTATCAGCAGCTCAGAAGACAGACAAATATTTTTGTGGGATTTAATAACACTTTACTGACCGGTGGCCCGATGGGATTTTAGTTCAAGTCAGAGCTGAACATGAAAACGAATCAGGAAAGATGTTACTTCAACCCAGGAGAGTTCCGACTTTCTTTTTTTCTCATTTCTCAGTCTGTTATCTCCCTTACATTGACTGCCTTCATCCTACTTCGAGAACTGAGGAGACACACAACACACAAGGAGAAACACTCATAGGAGGCAAAAAGGTTCACACAAAAACAAAAAAGAAAGCAACAAAGTATTAAAAAAGAAACGCATATTTTCCACGCATACGGGTATCCATATTGGAATATACAGACACAGAAAGTCCTATTTCAGGAAGCTGTCAGCAGGGGGACAGAGGCGAAAGGAAACACAGGATGAATTTTTTTCTGCCTCATTCTATCACACTGCCGTGACACCCCTATTTACCTCCTCCATTTGTCTCCACGCTGACTGTCTAGCATCTCAGCATGACTCTGACTGGGAGTGGTGTGGCCGTGTCTGCATGTGTGCTGGCCTAAAGTGTACAAGCGCATTCGCTGTGATGGAGGACAGTTAGGTGGACACTGTTTATTGTGCTCTGTGGTGTGACAACATGGGGTGTAGCCCATCATTGCTTGACAGGAACTGTGTGTTTTTGTCTAGATGGTTCCAACACATACGGATTGGAAACTCTTGGAAGTTTCTTTATCCGAGGTAAAGTTGTGCCAATGCAGAGGTTTCCTAAATGATCCCTTTTTGAAAAACGTTTTTTTTCTTTTCTTTCCCATTTTCTCTGGCACATGAGTTCTCATTATTATTCTATGGCTTTGTCTCACACTTCATATTTCCTCCTGCAAATATGAGAAAGCCAGTTTCATTTAGGGAAAGTGTTTTGCCTGGCTCCCCATTGTCAGTTTTGCTCTAAGAAACACATAGAACAATAGCCTTTTTTTATGTTGATAAATTATCTACACATACACACTTTACTCAACTGCCTCTTCATTCCCCAAGGCTACGGCAGAAGATTTTTCCTCATATTATCAAATGTGTGGTGAAGGACTCAAGCGGGTGACTTCAGGCTAAACTCAAAAATAAATTTTAATAAACAAACTAAGACTCTGCACAAGCAAAAAAAAAAAAAAATACACACCAAAAACCTGTAAAATAAAAATATGTTCTGAAGCAATGATAAAAGACAGCAAATATGCAGAAGAAGGGATAAACTGGTTAATACACAACACAAAGCAAGGAACCCTGGAAAAAAACGAAGAGTGGATGATTGACAGACACAAAGATTACTAACAGAGAAGTGGTGCAGAAGAGGAACAACATGAAAAACTCAAGAGTAGAGCACAAAAATACTCTATGCAAATAACAGAACAAGCAAAAATCTCTGTGGTTCTGCTCAGAGAGGCTGTATGCACACCTGATACAGAAATGGGTTTTAATGCCAGCAACTCAGCTTTAGGAAATCCTGAAAATATCCTGTTTAAATCAGAGAAAGACAAGCAGGTTAGATGTATTTATTTTTACTCTTTGTGGAACTCCTTCTGTACTTCACATTATACACTTTAATTAAAATCATAATGTTTTCACAAGAATCTCCAAGTTATTATTCTATGATGTCATAAAATCCTGCACCAACATCAATTAGGATCTCTCTCCTCACCTGAAGTTGTCGTGGTGTGCCTCTTCACCCCCCACCATGTGTTGTGAATGACAAAAATACAAATCACACACAAAACAATAACAGTGTTGAAAACTACAAAGTGAGACAACAAACTCCCACAAAATGAAAAACGACATAATCATTTGAGTCATCTTTAACCGTATTATCAATCAAAATAATTTTGGTGTTATGGTTGAGCAACACGTGAAGTGGATTCAGGTGTCTCTTTTACAATATGCAACATTTTTTCCCTAGCATGATTTGCCAATAACTATTACTGTGAAAAGTCCTTTATCATTTATTTTGTGAAAAGTAGTTTTTCTTTAATATTTTCTTCATCACTTTCTGAGAGTCACTGAATGGTCTGCTGATAAATGTGTTACTAATTCTACACTTAGCAAGTCAACCAGGAATGTTTTGCATCCATACTCCTGTGCACAAAATTGTGAGACACACAGACTCACTGACTTTGCAAAAGCACCCTGACCCTTTTCTTCTAACACTCTTAAGGTAATCACATGCTTCATTTTTTACTTATTTATTCGACCATAAAGCACCCTGAGACTCAGGAGGTTAATTGGTGTCACATATTAAGTTCTCCTCCACAGATTATGTCTTTAACTCGAACAAATGAAGTCAAGCTGAAATGCTGTTGCGCCAATCATCACTTGTAGCCCTCTGTCAGTGATAACAATCAGTGTGTTTGCTGGAAAGCAGCACAGAAGATGACATCCTCCCAGAAATGATTACAATTCTCATGCAAATCGTAAGCTGCAAGCTAATGCAACACTTTTCATTAAATTTCTCAACCTTAATTTGCCACGGTGCTGTGAGGAGGTACGGTTTTTCCAGCAGTGAACAGCAGCCTAGTAAATCATAGATACACCTTTATTTAAACTGATTAATATCGTCCCTATTAGCACAAAAATCTTCCCAAACCTGCAAGAATGCATCATTTAAAGTCAGGTTTGCTCAGATGTAACTATTTTTGTCGTTCAGCATTCATTAGCATGAGATTTTCCTGCAAGGTCGTGTGCATGGATTTTCAAAAAGTGCTTACGTGCTGTATTGTGGCTCAAGATGCAATTCCTGCTGGGTTTGCAACAGTTCAATCCGGTTGTGTTCAATTCTCAACTTAATACTCCAATACTGCTCTTCATGAAAGCTTAAACACTACTGGGTGACAAATTGTTGCCCATGTAAAAAAGCTTGCATACAGCTGTATTTGTATGCAGATTGTGTTCTTGTATATGCATGCATATGCAGGTGGATGGAAGAGAGTGGTGCAGAAGACTGGGAAAAAATACTTTTTCCTGGGTAGTTGATCGCTGAGTATTATTAGTTTGTGGTTGACAGTCTGCTGATGGGCTAACATCTTTTTTCCAGACAGCCGATACTGGTACTTTTTTTTTTCACAGCAATGAAATCCTCCCCAGCATGATAAACAATGCACTCAGAGACAGATAAAACTCACCTAACACACACACAAGCACACACACCCACGCAAAGCATCTCCTTCAGTGCAATCCTACTCACAACTACCAACTTTTTCTTATTTTGGCCCAAGGCAGCACCACTAAATTCTCAAGAGAGAAGTATATAAAAAACATGTAACGATTCCAACACATCTGCAAAAATTTAGGCAAATAGGTGCCATCTAGGAATACAAAATTAGTATGCAGCCCAATCCAAGTGCAAAAAATGGCTCAGATGCTGAGAAAGAAAAAAAAAACTCCATCTGGCCCAGAACACCAAGGCTTAAGGGCGCAGTTATTTTAGGAAGCAATAATTAGGGTCTAAAGTGTCAAGATGTCCCTACCTCTGCAAATAACATTTTGCTTGACATCTATTAAATGGTATTAAATCAGCTTAAAGGGCATATTAGTTTTAGTACCTGAACATTACTATTTGAATATGAATCTAACTAATAAAGCAAAGAGAGGCTGGAAGGAGGAGGACAAAGGAGTAAATGAAATTTACTGTGCGTGTGTGTACACTAACACCAAAGAGGAAACCTGGAAACTAGGCAAAAACAGAAAAAACAGGAAAGACACTATTTTTATCTTGATTTTCCTTGTGTTTCTTGGATATTACCCATTATTATGGGTGATGAATTCAGCAACATTAGTGACGTTAGACATTTTCTTTAAAACTACTGCTCTTAGTCTTCATCTTGTTTTTTTACCTGATAAAAATACTTTTAAAAATGTTTTTCCTCTCCTTTTAATATTTTTTTAAGGTCAAAACTCTGGGAAAGATGAAACGAGAGAAAAAACTAGGAGAGATAAGGTAACAAACGAAAAAAGAACAAATGGTTTTTGGAGAAAAATGTATTTATTTGAAGAAATACAAGCAAAAAGTCTAAATATTATGTTGCTTGTTTCAACAATTTCTGGTACTGGATTTCAAATAGACCTGTAACAGAAAACAGACTTTCTTTCCTTCTTTGCATCAATTTTATTTCGGTCAAAGCTTTAGAAAAAAATAATAATTAAAAAAATTATGAGAAATGAAGTAAGATTTTTCTAAATGATGTCCGATTTTTTTAATAAGTAATAAAAGGATAAACAAGAAAAAAGTTAACATTTATATCTCCTTCTTCAGACATTCTTTGCTTGCCAGAATCCTTTTTGATCACTCTTTTCATGCATATAGTTAAACTTTTTGTTGGCAAACTTTGCATTTAATTAATTCAATGCGTCATGTTCTGTAGGTAGAAGTACACATGTCTATTTATGATCATTAGTAATCATAATGAAATCATTGACATGCCTATGTGGATTTATAAATATAAATGTCTTACTTTTTTTTTTCCAGTCAAGTCACGGCTAATCATCCAAAGTTTGATATATCTATGTATGGATGTTTACATCTCTTGTTTGTCTTCTTGTATTGTTGTCTTTGATTGGTTGAAATAAACCTACATATCCAATAGCTTTGATCTGAATGTGTTGTTTTAACCAAGTCTCCCTTTTCAAAAACATTTGTGCAGTTTGAAATTTCAAGTTTGCCTTTTGGAAAGTCAGAAAAACTATACAAATCAACACAGCAAGTGAAGCTGAACCTAAAAAAACAATTTGAAAGAAATGGAAGACAGATCAATTGAAAAATAGAAAAACTGGAGTGGTCTTTGTAGTGTGGTTTTATGACTAAGACTTCTGCTTTCCCACAGCCTAATTTCCTCCGTATCATTTGCCTCTGATACACCTAAAGCAGAAAAATATCTCAAAGGTCTGCATCTGTAGAACACAAACATGTTCCTACAGAGCTGCAGCATTCAGAGGTAAAAAATAATTTCTATCTGGGCAGAACTCTGGTCTTGACAGCCCTGTGGGGGAGCAGTGAAAGAGTTAATTATCATTTAATGTCTCTCTCTCCAGTCTATGAGTGCTTTATAAAAGGAGTCATAGCATTTCTGATGAAATCCTGTGGAAGCCTGAATGCTGTGGGACACACAACCAAAAAAATCCCACATAATTTCCACTTTTTAACTGCTCTTGAACTTTCACTCTTCAAATGCTTCCCATGAACATGGACCAGTGCGGGGCTGCGGATGTGGCTTGTGTGTGTGTTTATGCATGCCTGTATGAGGATGTGAGGATAATTTAATTATGGGCCAGATAGAGCGGGTTACTGAGGTTAATATCTTGCATGCACTCTTCTCCTCTCTGGACAATGTAATTGGTTTAAGCACATTAGGAAGTTTATTGACTTTGATGGCCTTTTAGGACATTACATTTGTGCTGCTTAGTGTCAAACAGGAGCCGTGCAGCGCCACTTCCGTCTTACTCCATGGCCGCTCTCCCAGATTGTCCCTCCATCCGGGGCACATTGTCACCTCCTTCTTTCTCCTTCTCTGCATCTGTTTAATTCAGATTCTGTTGATATGATGAGATTTGTACAGCAGCTCGTCTGCAGAGGCAGCTTGATGAGGTTTGACTGGCAGGTGATTAACTCATCTTAACCCACAGAATCATTTGTCCTCGGTGGAACAGTTGCACTAATGACACTATAACAGGCTTCTTGATGTGTCAAATTCTGGAGCAAAGCTCTGGAGAGGGAGGGAGAGGAGATTCCAGCAAGTCCCTGGAAAAACTGCAGCCCCCTCACTTTCTATTTTTCTCAGCTGAGATCAATCCTCTCAACAGCCCATCTGTAGATGCCTTTATTTTTACTCAACCAGATCGCTTAATGAGGATGGAGGTGAATGGAAGGAGTTATTAAAAGGTTCTCACCTTCCTCTTGGGACTGTTAAAGAGGAATTATATGCAAACGAGTGCACTTGCAACCTCCGTTATTTCACAATTCTGCTGCCATAAATTCACTCCTATGACAGTCATGGCAGAAGAGGAAAAATATTTCCACCCCACAATGATTTTGGTGACTTTTTTCTCTTTTTAAAACAGATAGGTTGGACATTTTTCTTTAAGGAGCTTTGGATAAAGTTAAAAATGACTGATTGGAGTGAGGAAAGAGATGAGAAAAAAAGGGGGAGGAGAGGAGAAGCGAAGGAGAGCTGTCACAGCTGACAGGGAGAGGAGCCAAGTAATAGCTACAGGAGATACAGCCCATGTGCAGAGATAAATGGTGTAATATCTGCATGGATCAGTGTCGGTACCATCTCTCTGGAAAAAAAAAAGTCCTCTGTTGTAAATTACATATCATTCCCACAAAATACACAAACGCACTCGGCCACACAACAGTCACACTGAAACACACACCTCCTGCAATTAGTATGTATTAAGATGTGGATAGGGGAAGATTCAGAGTCTCCAGACCACTCTGTAAATGTCTTCCCCCAGCTGTCCGGCCTCATCATCACGCAGACGGAGGGAGGAGGCGACAAGGGAAATCAATTTATTAAGATGGCAATATTCTGCTAATGAGGAATCAAGTAGATTGACTTCTCACATGAATCCCATCATGTCCACTTATAATATGAAACCAAGAAGCCATTACTTTGGTGTGACTGATTCCTCTGAAAGTCCTGCTTTGGTGGGTTTGCTAACACTCCCACCTTGTGGTGAGTTTCTCCATTGCAATGAAAGGAACAAAGTAGTGGGAACAATCAAGCTTGTTTCATGTTATAAAAAATTAGGAAACTGTGAAGAAACTGGATTCTCTAGAAAGGACTGTATTGTATTAGTTCGTAACCCCGTCAGTTTCTTGCACACAGAAATAATGAATGATGACTCAGAGACAAAACTTATCTTTTGTCTAGGTTTTACTTCGTACAAACACGAACGGGACAGACAGATGAACATGGTGCATTCAAAGTCCAAACCAACGAGCTCAGGGATGGGGTTGGTATAAAAACCCTGCATTTGCATATTCAGAAGATCGTCCGATGGACCTCGTGTGAAAATCAGGCCCACAGGTTACTGCTGGAGAGAAGCTCCAAGGCTAAAGCGAAGATAACTCTGAGGCCTGCTCAGCAGAACACACATGCACAGAAAAAAGGGAGGATGAGAATAAACTGTGAAAACAATAGCTTGGCTGTGCTGTCTTCAAATGTAATATAATTTTGAGATGACAATACATTCTCAGTGAATTAAGTTTAAACCATTAGTGTAATAAAAGTTAAAGACAGTTTCTAACTATTCTTCACAGAAACGTTGCCAATGTAATATGAATTTGAAAAGCGTACAATTTGTTTGTATATCTAGTCAAACTCTACAAGATTATACGTGTACACTTGTTTTAATAGAGCTTAACCAGAGGGAAAAAAGGTTATGATCAATTCTGAAGAAAATGCTGCAGGTGAAAATCTGTAACAAAGAGCAAAGAAAGAGCCAATGAGTTTAAAATGCTTTGCAAAGCTGTTGCAGCAGTCCTAAAATAAACCCAGCAGTTTTATGACATTTTACAATGTAAAAGTCTAAAGTGTTAGTCTGTGGTAATGGAGCCTACACAGAGATTGATCATGTCTGCTTTATTGTGAGGGAAAGATAAACTAATTTCACCAAACAACACCACATTTTTAGCTGCTGTTTGTTTCAGGTAAAACAGGGACCACTGGAGGCTGTCAGGTCTTACACAGGAGTGGGATAATTTCTCATGGTTTTGGATCCTGAGGGAAATTAGGTTCTAGCCACAAAATGTCAAGAGCTTATCACAGAATAAAATTTCCTCTTTGGAAAGTGCAGCAAACTGAATTTTGACATAAGTGGAGTTTTTCCCTTGAGCATAACCAACATGTCATGTTTTGTGCTTTTTTCTGTATCTATTGAAACAGGGTGCAAAGCTCCTGTGTTTAGTTTTGTCAGTTGAATTAGTAATGTAACTCTGAAAGTTTAAGTTCCTTGTTTATGTATAATGAATTATTTTGTTTCCTTTCTGTCACACTGTGGTGTTTTTACATTGCTTGCATTTAAGATTTACCTTGTGTTCTCTGTAGCAATCATATTTAGTATAAAAGAAAATCCCTTTATCTTCCACCCTTTGCATCCCTGGCCTTTCTAACTGACCTCAGAAGCTCATTCCAAAACATTGGGTTTCTTTTCTTTATGAACTTTAAAAACGTTAAAGTAACATTTAAAAAATGTCAAGTGTCTTCTGGTTCACATATAACTCAATGAATGCTTTCTTATAAAATTGATTGATGATTGAGATGTTTGACATCTGGTGTTTCTTAGTTGTGTGTCTTTCTTTTATTACTTGTGACAAGTTATACCATTGCAAACAATGCCATAGAAAGCTTTTAATTTGATGAGAACTGCAACATAATTTAAAGTAAATCATGCATTAACATTTACATTTCAACAAGCATCCATGTATCTTATTTATACGGTGGCCCAGAAGTTTTAAGAAAAGACAAAAAAGGTATTTTTTACTGTGGTTACACATTTATTGCTGTGCTTGTGCTTGTATAAAACAGATGTCTTTTGTATACATTCTTGTTCACTTCCAAAGGAGCACTTAATGTAAAAGTACAAGAAGTTTCTTTTACCAACAATTTTATTTTATTGTAACTGGATCTGAAAATTTAACTTTGAAATTCCATTCAACGTTCTTTATCATGCAACTCCTCATTTGATGTTGTTACCAGTGAAAATTATGGAAATACCATAAAAAAGTGTAGTAAATATTTAGACACAACTGTTTGCAGAAATGTGGTCCAATCATTGCTTCCTTTGTTTATAACTGTTGAGGATTTAATAAGTAAACTATGTTTTGACCTACTTTTTGTTGCCAGTTGTTTATAACCTTTGATTACTTTGTTTACATCTCAACGTCCACATTTTAGAAGACTTTCCAATCTTTCTTCTGAGCTCTTGATGTGGGAGCAGTTTTGAAATTGTCTTTTTTTATATACTTCTATAAAAATGGTGGTAAAAACATTCTAAAATGACATGGAACCAGAAAGATAATACTCCTCTCTAGTTTCTGTTTTAAGTTTAATGTTTTTCTTTTAGCATCTCATGCTAATCTTTAATAGATTCAACGTCATTACACTGAACAAAAGTTGAGGAACCTTTTTTTTTAACTTGTCCTGTCCAACAGCTGGGCAAACAGATGAGAGCTGAAGGCCTCTTGTGTTGGACATATTTTATTTGAACAACAGGGGTTATGAATCTTCTGACAAACCAGAGGTATGTCTAAATAAACCCCTTTTGTAATCGAGGCCAAACTTTATTCATTTTAATCATATTTGAAAATCTTTTGTGTCGGACCGGACGAAAAAGGAAAGGAGGGAGAAAGAAAGAGGAATGTTAGAGGGGGGGTAGAAGGGTGATTGTAGAAGGGGGGGGGGGGACCATGAAGCAGCATAAAGCAACAAGTTGCTGGATGATTATACTCATTACAGTGAGGTTCAGATGTAATACACGTCTATCAAGGGCGGGGCCTGTCCATACACACCCAAATGCCACAAACATACCCGTTGGCTCCAAAAACGTTCACATGTCAACATGTACACAATACAAATAATGTTCACACACGCATACCTATGCATTCAAACCAACTACTGTGAAACATTTCATTCACTCACGCAAAATATTAGTGCAAAGGTGAGCTAACACCTGTGATCAAGTGAGTGTTCTTTTTTAAAATGGATGATGGAATGTAAAAAGAAGGAGGGAGAGTGCCCAGCCATCCCCACACCAAGACCCCGCCACAGCAGAGGCGGCAGCCAGAACCCCCCAAAAGTGAAGGAAACCTAACCAACCGAAAACATCTTTTTTAAAATAATTGGATAACATAAGCAGTCAATTTGTTTCAGCTTACATTTACAAATGTGGGTTTGATTCAAAATTGATTAATTAATTTGGACAGGAAATTCTGAAGGATCCCCTTAACAAAAAGTAATACACTTAAAGTGTATTTTATTAAGTACACTTGAGGTATAGCAAGTATACTGTTGACTATAGTGTAGGACGTATACTATCTGAATACACTAAACTGGAACATTATAAACTGGAGCATCACTTATATACTGAGGATGCTTGTACACTTAAAGACCCACTCTAATGAAAATTGTGTTTTTGACATTTTTAACATGTAGCATTTTTCTTATGATGAATGAAAACTATATATAAAATAATGTAAGACTATGGATCAGGAGCAGTTAGAAGCGCCCAGTTTCAGAAAGGTCATTTTTGTGATGCAGCAAGTAAAATGGGTGGGCCAAAGACTCCCTGCTCTGTTCCAATGCAGATACATCCACTTGCAAACAAATAGATCCATTAACGTCTTCGTTTTCCTCGTCTGAGCCGGCATCTGGCTCAAAACTGTACAGCTTGATGGCTCCAATATTGCTTGCATTTTTTGTTGTTGCTAATGTTAGCTTGGGGTTGTGAGGGGCTCTAAGCTATTGGGAGAAAGTGTAAACAAAGGGATGGTGGGACCTTAGTGGAGGGTTACTAAGTGCAAACAGTCCAGCCCACAACTCAGAGGCCACTTTATAAAGAACTATTGCTGCCTTAAAAATCTACACTGTTCTTATTTATTTATTTATGTTTGTTGTTGGGCTTATTTTTTATTTGTTTTATTTTTTTTTGTCTTAAAACTGCATAATCGTGATTAAAAGACCACTAGGAATGCTTTAAAAATAGATAAAAAATGCAGTTGGACTGAGTCTGCGACTGTAAATAGACTAGTTTTTCCCAAGGGTTCTCTAAATAAAAATTAGTTCAGAACTGACAACTAAATAAAAAAAATAAACCCTGGTAGCCTAAGTATAGAAATAATGACACACCCAGAAATATTGTTTACCGTAATTGGGTTATCAGGCTCTTAAAAACACTTAAAACGACCAAATACACGAGACCCCCATGATGTTAAACCACTTGGTACAGTCCACTTCCTTAAAGTTGCTCCACCTTTATTCACCTCTTCTGGCCTAATCAGGTAGGTAGGTACCTTTAGACTTAACATAAACAGAGCAAAATAGTGCAACATGTCAATCCAATGCAATGTATTTGACTGTGTCACTATGGATAAAGTGTAGTGTTAAAATTGAATGTAATAATTTAGACTTGTAACTGATTTTAAATAAATGCACTGTCAAGAAAGAGGAACTTTTAAACAGATACTTGAACTGGCATGTTGGATAAGGGGAAACTGAATACATCCAAAACATTTTATGTTTAAAAAAAAAAAAAATCAAGAAAAGTTTTATTTTCTTGGAATAAAAGAAAAACTGAGCTGATTTTAAAATCTGAGCTGTTGGGGCCTTAATTTTTGCCCTAAACCTTTATTTGCTTTATTTATTGTTGTTTTACTCTAAATCATTGTGACTCCATGGCTAAGAGCTTTTCCTGATCTTGATTTATTTAAATATACCAAAGTGTGCTCACACTTGCTACTTAGCCAAAGATTCATCAATCACATCAACAAATAAAGCAGTTTGATCGAAACCTTTAGTTCTGAAATCCAGAAAGGCAGAAAAGTCCAATCTAATTTAGAGGTTGTAGGTCTAGCCATTGATTCTTTAAACAGGCACAATGAAAAAAAGTAGAAAACATTTTTACTTCTAAGCTATGAGATTTGAAGTGATATATGAGGCAATTTGCACTGAGATGTAGCTGGAAAACCGTTTCTGCCTTCGTTAAGTGTCATTTAATTCTTGCCAAATGATAAATGTAACACCCTGAAGTTCAATTTATTTGCAGGGGTTACTTCAATTAAATAAAACAATTGTAAAAAACTTTCTCTGCAGCATGAGGAATCGCCTGTCTTCACACTTCCTACACGTCAGCCGCAATAGTAGAATTGCTCAATCACTTCACCAATGATAGAAGCTAAGAAATGTCTATTTGAGTGTGAAGTTTAAGATTTATCTTAATGTTAAAGCAGATTTGATCTTACTGAGGCAGAAATATCCCAGCAGTGTTTGTAAAGACTACTTTGTTCACATGGCTGCATCATTATGAGGCCCGGGACTTACCATGTGGTCTCCACTACAGCTGCCTTCTCTATGGCAACCAAGTTAAATTCCCAGAGCCATGTATGGGCATGTGTCCCACAGAGATGATGTCAGCATTGAGTGAAGGGCTCCCCTTTCATATTCTGGAGCAGAAAGGCTGTGGGTGTGTGTCCCTTTGGGCAGAGAACAGTCAGAGCAGATTTTTTTTTATTTTTTCAGGGAGGTGAAACAGAACATAAGGAAGTAGCCGGTTGCTCAATGATTATTGCTAAACAATGAGCCAAAGGGAAACTTTGTGAGATTTCTGTTCAAAGATGAGTCCTGAAGGGTTTGGGTACTTATTCAAAGACTCTTTCAGAGTGTCTGTGTTAGCGGCAGAAGAGAAGAAGTGGAACTAAAAAACGGTAAGACTGAGAAGAAGCAAGACCAGGGAGGAGCTGTTTTCTAACCTAAACCTTATTGAGGACTGACTGAACAAAATGGGAAAATCTGGTAAGAAAAGTATTATTTTTATTACCAATTTTTGGAAAGTGACCACTTTTAAATCATGAAAATATCATTAGTTATTTTCTAGCACTTATGATCTATATTTAAACTAAGTAACATTTAGGTCTTGTTTTATTTTAAATGATTGCTATTTTTGTGGCACTTCTTGTGAACTGGCACTTCTCTTGACTCCTCATGAATGTGCCTATTGTAGTGAGTACTCCAGGGACTGTAGAACTTCTGAAAAGACCATTGAGTGATAGGCACCAAGCATCTGAGACTGCTTGGTCTGCCCCATCATGATCCGTCACCGAGTTGTGACTCACAGTCTGAGATCAGTTAGTCTGGAGGTTTCAGCTCTGCAGTCGTGTGACAGGCCTTCGTGTTGCATCATCACCATCATACCTTTTTCTGTCAGCTGGCCTCTGAGTCTTCCTGTCTCTCATGTTCTCTGTCTCTCAGCCTCAAAGCAATTTTCGGAGGAGCTGCTGCGATGCCATAATGAGTACAGGAAGAAGCACCAGGCTCCTGAACTGAAGCTGAGCAGCAAGCTGAGCACGGAAGCTGCCCGGTGGGTTTTTTTTCTTCTTTTTTTTGCACTCAGATCAAATTAGGAGCTTAATTAGCAAGGACCATGTGCAGTTCATCAGTCATTGTCAGATAGCTGAGGATGACAGGTCCAGGTCCAGCTGTCATGTGCTGTAACCACTAACTGTGACTAGGATTTGAGTGATGGAGGATTATTGATGACTGAATGCAGCTACATGGATATTTTACCTCACTCAGATCTGGTGTAACTTCATCTCTATCTGATTTATTTAAACCTTTCTGGCCAAAAAAAACACAGAGAAATTATAGAATGGGGAATTATTAGTATTATTCTCCAGTTTCATGCAAATCATATTTCCCAAGGCACTCCAAGAGTCACTTTCAGGAGAGCCCTGCAGAGAAACTATAGGACCAATCTGCTTCTTCATTTTCTAATGAGCTCTACAGGGAGAGGTACAAGGTTTCCTCTCTCTGTGTAATCAATACAATCATTAATTTGTCTTTCTGTCAGCTAAACATAATTGAGCCACTACTGCACAAACGCAAAACAGCAGGGAGGAACCAGGATAACTGCAGGCTTTGCCAAATGGCTATGCAGGAAACCAAAGGAAACAAAAACGTTGAGTGTTCTTTAAGGAATGAAAAAAAAGTAGCTTACAGCAGTATAATGTTTTAGGTTTAATTTTATGTATGTATATATTTGTACTTTATTGTGCAGTTTCTGGTAAAAATCCCTTCTATGCAAAATTCATCAAGGAAGTAGTTTTTCAACATTAAAGCAGCTGAAAATAAAGCACAATCTATGAAAAAAAAACATCTGCTTTGAAATGAGCAAACAGATTAAAGCAGACAGCCTCTTGTGTTGGACAGATTTTTACTAATAAGAAGACGTATTTAGCTTTCAACACACGAAGAGGAGTAAATTTGTATGAACCCCCTTTGCATTTAAAGCAAAACTTTGTTTTTGATATATTTGTGTACAATTTTTTTTGGGACTTGACGGAGAATAAAAGAGAGGGGGAGAATGTAAAATTTAAGAGATGGTTACATTTCTGTTGATTGCAGTTACACTGAAGAGCCACTGTGAAATCACAGACTTTTTTGGTCTTGTCTTTTCAGCTATGCAGAAAGTTTGGCCAGTATACGGATCCTAAAACACAGTGAGGCCTCGGCTAGAGGAAGCTGTGGAGAAAACCTTGCATGGGCCTCCTATGACCAAACGGGTAAGTAACCTTTTAATCACCTGTCTCAAGAAGTGACATCAAATAAATGTATCTATCATAAAAAGCTTTTATTTGACCTTTGAACAAAACTTGACACACTATTAATCTGAACTCCGGGATGCAGAAAACTCAAATGAAATTCTATTAAACACACTTCTGTAGCGATTGTATATGTCAGGAATAAAATGAAACACGTTTTTTTCTAGGTTTGCTTCAGTATATCTGAATTCTGACTGTTAATCTCAGAATTGTGACTGTTTTTCTCAGGATTCTCATTTTAATCTCACAATTCTGACTGTTTTTCATGAACTTTTGACTTTACTCTTCAGAAATAGGATTTTTTTCTTCTCAGAATTTCTACTTTTATGTCAGATTTTTTTACTGTTATTCTCAATTTTTTTTACAGTTTTTCCTCATAATACTGACACTTATCTGAGAATTCAAATGTTCTTTCAAAAATGTGAATTTATCTCACAATCTGGATTTGTATCCCCAGAATTTTGACTTTTTTTTTTTTTCCTTTAAAATTTTGACTTTTGTCTCTTAATTCCTACTTTCATCTCAGTATTCTGACTAGTTTTAGGGATTTTGACTTTAATCCCAGAATTTTGGCTTTATTATATTAGGGACTAATTCTTTTCTTCCATTAAATTAAAGTTGGAATTCTTGAAAGAAAAAGAAATTCTGTTCCTCAATGCCCTCCTTGTTTCAAAATTGCTCTGATCTTTTTCCTTGGACTCTTTAAGAGTTTATACTCACTTAGGTTTTTATTTTTTTTACTGTGTTTGTCACATGGTTTTTCTTTTCTTTTCTTTTCTTTTTTGCCTTGCAGGTACTTGTTTTTGCACAGCCCTTTCAATTCCTGTTGCAACAGGAATTAAATTAAATTAGTCTGAGATCCAGAGCTCAGCTTGAATCCTGTAGTACTTTCTATGTACAGAGGATGATTGTGTGATTGGATGACATACTTCAAGCAGAGCTTTAGTTGTCTGGTCCTGTCCTGACATGAAACCCTGTTGGAATTTAGTATGTGCAGAAGTTAATGGTTAACACATTTGCTTAAGGCGCCCAATTATTGTCCACATTCTTATCCATCAACATTACACCATTATAGTTGTTGGAGTAGTGTCTTTATCCCAACATGTGTTGCTCTGTCTATGAGCGTTGCATGATCTGATTTTGGGTTAAACTGTAGCATCCACTCCAAGAAAATTGGCTGATCTTACACTTCATTCATAAACCTTTTATACCTTGTTTGGAAGTAGTCTGAAGGTTTTTTTTTTTCTTCTTCCTCTCTTTCATTCGTAATGTTTTACTTTTTGTGTTTGTGTCTGAGGACTAAAAAAACTCAGCAGATTTTGATGAGTGAAGGTTACCGTCTCTTTGCTTACAGGAAAAAATCCTGTGTTTGCGACATAAAGACTTCAGATTTTAAATCAGAGTTGTACAACAAAATGCACAAAGGCCAGCAGCTGCAGCTGAACAGCTGGGATCATTTTCGCCTCCATTTCAGCTCCAATGACTCACTGCACAAATATCTCAGTACAGGCCAGTGTGATTCAAAAAGGCTGAGATTTAGTGGGTGACAGAAATGCAAACAGCACTTGTCCTAGAGAGGGATTTGTGACTCACATGTGCTGTCTCCATATACTACTGTCTTTTAAATGCATGACGTGAATGTTTGTACCTTTTTTTAAAGTATACGTGAATTCTTTTTTTTTTACTCTCATACAGGTAAAGACGTGACAGATCGCTGGTATGAAGAAGTGAAGCAGTACAACTTCAGCCGTCCAGGATTTACCACTGGCACTGGTGAGATTCCCACATCTTCCTATTTTTTCCCGGTTGGTTAGACGCTTGCATCTCTGTCTTCTTGTTGACAGTCGTTTTCACAGAATGTCACACAGGCCCAGGCATGAGGCAGGTTGTTGTTATGCTTGTGCTGAAGCCTGTGACCGCTTGTCTCGGTGGCCAGCCAAGGGGAAACTCGAGGGACTTCACAGTCCTGTTTGTCTCTCTTAAAACGCACACGCCATATCATGTCTGCTCTAATTCCCCCAGATGGTTTCCCATAGCTTCAGTGTGCATGACTCCAAATGACTGACTCACACTCGAAGGTTGCTAGGAGGTTATCACAGTCGTTTGGTGCAATTTGGTAGAAAATGAGAGGGATAGACTGTAAATAGTGATTTATTATTTCACTTTTCTTTTCATTTATAGGGCATTTCACAGCAATGGTGTGGAAGAACACCAAAAAGCTGGGTGTGGGCAAAGCCGTGGCATCAGATGGTTCTTCCTTTGTGGTGGCCAGATATTTCCCAGCAGGAAACATCACCAACCAGGGACACTTTGAGAATAATGTTCTCCCAGCTAAAGCCAGCTCCTGAAGAGAATATTGATCTCCTGAACTTGGCTTGGCCATACGGCAGTTACTCAGGGGTTGGGGGTGGGGGTGGTTGACTGCCTGCCCACCTCCCATGGGATACAGCTGGGAAATCTTATCTCAGCAGAAATCCAAGCGCCTCCCACATAGGTTTTATACTTTTTTCATAACATGCTCAAACCCTGTGCTTTTTTCAAGTTACTAGTAAAATCTTCATGTGAGTCAGATCTTTTTAATTCAGTCAATTGTTTTGTTGCTTTTCATCTAAGAAAAACTCTCGACAGTATTTTATTGTAACTTTTTATGTGCATTAAATGTACTTTTTGTGTAAAAGTGTGTCATAAGAAGATATAAAGCCGTTGCTGTGTTTTTACGCTAATAAAACATCCTTCAAACGTCTGGATTAATCTTTTAAACTGTTTCGATTTGCATCTTTGTACAAGAAGGTTGCCAGACTACCTTATATTAATCCCCTTTTTTAATCTATATTTTGTATAATTTAATTTTTGAGACAAAAAAGTTTATTTTTTTACTTTGAAGAATAATAAAGTTTTAAAAAGCACATGATATATTAGGCAAGAAAAATACTACGCAGTTTGTTTTAATGGCAAGTTTTTAGGATGCTAATTAAATGGTCATAGCATCTGTTATGGATGAAGAGCATAAATATGTTTCTACCGCAATAGTTAAATAATTTTTCTCTGTTAAGGCAAATATCACAACAGATTACAGGCTGAGTCCTGTGGTTACAGGGTCGTACTTGTATTTATTTGTTCATGGACTGGCATGTTAAAAAAAAACCTAACGTTTAAACTTTTTACAATGTTTACTGCTTAGTATTTTTATATTCTTCGTCATTTTTTTTTCTTTTTTCTTTTTTGGTCTTGTCTTTTCAGCTATGCAGAAAGTTTGGCCAGTACACGGATCCTAAAACACAGTGAGGCCTCGGCTAGAGGAAGCTGTGGAGAAAACCTTGCATGGGTCTCCTATGACCAAACGGGTAAATAACCTTTTAATCACCTGTCTCACCCTCTTCTTTCTTTCTTCATTCTTTTAAAACAATTTTAATAACAATAAGGTAAATAACAGATGAGATTTTCTTGAGCAGTGGTTCTAAGTTCTGGTACTCAGGAACACACATAAAACATAAAACACTAATTTTTCATTAAATGCAATCATTTTAATTTTTGAAATGACAGGTTTACATTTGATCTGGATTTAAGCTGCCTCACAATTCAGGTGCTATATAGATAAAATAAAAATAAACTTTTTTACTGTACTGAATTGATGAAAGGCTAAAAACTTCCATTCTAGACCTCTTTATTAGACTAAAAAGTCACTTTGCTCACAAAATAACCAGTAAAGACAGAAGGATGCCTCAGCCAACAAGAGAGTTGAACAAAAAAGGATTTTCTCACTTTTTTATTCCTGTTTTGTTATTTAAATAATTCAGTGAGGATTTGGGAACGTGTTTACACACAGATAAACCTCAATTTTACTTTAACTGTGTATAGCAACATAGAAGATTGTCTTGAAGTTGAATCATGGCATCTGGGTTTTAAGTATTCTTTCTTTGAAACCTTTAACCCTTGTGCTATCCTAGGCACTTTAACATTGGGAGTTGGGTCATCTAGACCCACTAGACAGTGCGCTGAACCTTTTTTCTTCAATGATTTGTGATCTTCACTGGTGTCCATGGATGACATGAAATCTTTCCACCTTTATCCACCTTTGTCATGGTAGGGAGAACACGTCAATGTAAGGGTGGGGTCATCTAAGATAGCACAGGGGTTATCCACTCATCCAAGGGGCCTCATCAGTCTGAGCCCCACATTTATCCTGCAGGTGGAGGCACTACCCTGACTGATGAAGCCACTTGAATGAGTGGTGAAACCCTTCAAAGAAAGAAGATGCCATGACTTGGCTTCAAGACAACGTCACCTGCATGAATGACAACCTCCGACCTCCAACCTCCGAGTTATGGAAACAAATTTTCTTTCCTTTGCAAGTTCCCAGTGAGCAGAGATGAGTCACTAACGTATATATGTGTGTAAAAGTAGTGAATACTGTTGGCAATGTAGTATATGTTAATTTATATACAATAGTAAACAACACATTTTCATTGTGCCTATCATTTTTCCATACTTCTGTGTACATTATCAAATTATTCATCAAACAATTATTTGTTTTTGTTTTTTTCCAAAATTCTGATTAAGTAATGTGTATATAATGTAGTCAGTATCAGATTCCATTAAGAGCCCACTCAAGAACAGGCTTTATTCAGCAGATACTGGGGATGCAACATACAGCAAGAGCGATACAGAGGAGTCAAAATTGTTCAGACAATAGGCTGAACTCAGAGTCAGGAGTCAGAGTCCTCACATGGTCAGCTCCTGAAAAGAAACAAAAATAAAATCAGATAAACACTCTTCTAAAAAGCAAATCATAACTTGTTTTGTTTTTTGTTTTATAATTCCAAATACAACCCCTGCACCCAAAAAAACTTTAATTCTTCACAAAATTAACTTTTCTAAGCTCTTGCTGCCACCTAGTGGTAGAGGTGGTGCACTGCTGAATTCTTCACTTCCAAGAAACTGAAATCTGTGTCCTCACCCGACCCTTCCTTCCATGCTCACGAGCTATGATGACTCATTTTTATGTTTACCACACCTTCCTTTGTCCTCACCATGATTGCATTCACAATGTCATTGTTGTTGTGTTTCAGCGCACGGACTGCCTTTACTCGTGACACGTTGGCCTGGGCCATCACCAGCTCGATGTCTCTCTGCTCAAGGCCTCCTTCATCCACCTGATAAGCAAATGGACAAGAATAGTATGGAGTTTAGCTGTTTCAAAGAAACTATCCTCAGGCGATATTTCTGTCTATCTATACCTCCTCCTCCTCTTCCTCGCTCTCTTCTTTGATGGTGAGGCTGGGTGGGACAGGCGTCGCTAAAGGAGAGGACATCATTGGCACCTTGAACTTCTCAGCTGCTGCTTTGTGAGCCTGCTGAGATAAGTCTTCAATCTAAGGACAAGACAGAAGAGGACAGTAAGAAGTTATGCAGACCGTAAGGAAAGAAAGGTCAAAAGAGGGTCAAAGAAGGGTCAAATTGAGGAATTAAAAAAAACAAACCTTTGCCTCTCCAAATACGATGTAAATGTCAGAGACAGGGCTTTTGAACACATCTGGTCTGCTGATGACAAACAATATGCTTTTGGACTTCCTAATCGTGATTCTGGTAACGCCGTGGACGGGCTTTAGACCCAGTTTAGACATAGCCTACAACCAGAGAGGGACAAGTCAATGCACACAAAGAAAAACAGTGACCTTTCTTTAGTTTTCAAGTTTTTCGAACATGTGTCCAACAAATGTATTCCTTTTTACATTGATTTATTCAGGTATACGTGGTACAAATTGTTTATAATAATTATAGTTTTTCTCTGACCTTGCGAGCCTTTTTTTCACTTCGGCTTTGTTTAGGTCTGTTCAGGGTGTCGTCTGCAGAAGGGATGGACTGAGACAACACAAAAAGCAATATCTTGATTTGTGAAACATTCAATACAGTAGAACAGGAAAAAAGAAATATTTTACTACTAAAATAAAGATGGCAAAATGTGGTAGGTAATAGAGTATCAGGTCTTGAAAAAAAGGGTTCTTAACTCAATGGGACTTCTCAGTAAAATAAAGGTGAAATAAAATAAAAAAAATACCATGTGTAAGATTTCTTCTATAAATAAATAACACATTAGAGAACAATCAATGTGATTCCTCTCACTGACAGTCTTACATGTGGTTCTGATGGCCTAAGCGGCTCCAGCTCTTCCAGCTCAGGTATTGACCCTTCACTCTCAGACTCATTACAGGAAGCCACAAAGGAACCTGCACAAGAACATATCACCTGAAAGGCTGCTTAGCACAAATGCTACATGTCGTTACTCAGACACTTATTAACAGGGTGTTATTAATGGAGGCATTAGTCTATTGTACCACCAGAAAAACAGATTTTAATCCATCAATCACTTAACTAATTGAAATATTTGTAAAAACAGCAAAAAAAACTATATAACAGTGATGATATGTTTCATCCCATTAGCTTCAAATGAGGCACATTAATGTGTTCTTCCATTAAAAATTATTGTTGTAAAAAATGTATAATGAAGCAGTAAAAGACATTAGAATTTCTCAAATATACTCAACAACCACTCCACCCCAACACGTTTTTTCTTTCACTGTAGACCAATTAATCAATCCTCATTCTATCAGTCCACTGAACATTTCTACCAGTCAGAAAGGAGATTAAAATTAAGATTTTGAGAATTTTTTTTCTCAATTACGGTCCGTTGTACAACTTTATTAAACATTTATTGGCTTGGAAGGCATTTAAAAGTTTTGTTCTGGTATATGCTGCAATGCTTCAAAAAATCATTTCACAAATAAAATTCAAAATGGGTTTTAGATCCCATGCCCACCTCATTTTTTTTAAGTTTGTCTGTTCTCCTTGTGAGGACAAAGTCCTAAGAAAGCTTTGGTGACGAGTGATATGAGAGCTCCAAAACCTTACAATTTCCTACCAGTTTTCAACATGCTTTCTTTAAGCAAAATTTTTAGAGGAAATCTATTTTGATCAGTTAAAAATGTTTGTTTTGTAATATTTTAGAAAGAGTTTTTAGACCCAGTCACTGTATTGAGATGGTGCTGGTCAAACATTCATCTAAGAAAACCATCTATCCTGGTTTTTTTGGACCTCGGAGCGACTTTTAGGGCTTTGACACAGTTGACCACTCAATCCTTTTGAAAACTCTAAATGGCGTGGCTAGATTCACTGGCGCAGCTTTTACTTTGTTTAAATCTTACCTCACAGAAAGAGATTTTATTGCTTATACCACAGATATACCACAGATCTGAAGGTCTTATTCTTAAACTTTGTTTGCTACTCTGTGATATGAACAATAGAAACAACATACATTTATGTCGCATTTGTGCAGATAACATATTACTTTATTTGACAGTGGCATTTTCAGATTTTATTTAAAAAATGAGGATGTGAATGGCAAAGGACATTAACTGAACATTTAACTGAACAATTTTAAGATTTTTTTTTCATTTATTGGTTCATAAATGCTTTATTGACCTCCTCTTGTAACCCTTGTGCTATCCTAGGCACTTTAACGTTTGGAGTTGGGTCATCTAGACCCACTAGACAGTGCGCTGAACCTTTTTTCTTCAATGATTTGTGAACCTCACTGGTGTCCATGGATTACATGAAATCTTTCCACCTTTATCCACCTTTGTCATGGTAGGAATGACACGTCAATGCAAGGGTGGGGTCATAGCACTGATCTTCTTATACCTTATACAGACTTCCCAGAGAACCTAATAACCTAAAGTGTGGAACTGCTCACGGTTCCAGGAGTCAGAATAAAAACCCACGATGAGGTCTCAATCCAGGGCTGAGTGGGCCTCCCTGAAGATCTGCGGACCTAATCCATGGAGATTTTTAAAAAGAACCTTAAAACCTACTTTTCAATGTTCATTGTGATTTCAATTGTATTAATTTATTCTTTTTTGATATTTTTTTCATTTATTTTAACACAATTATTCACAATTGTCTCTTATTATACATAATTTATGCTCTTATTGTTAATACTACTTATTAGTTTTATCTTCTCAACGATAATTGCATTAATTAGGTTATTTATACTAAACAATATTATTACCAGTTATATTTGTACTGCATTTGCTTTTTACTTCTAGTGTTAATATTGTTGCTCATATGATCATTAAAAGGAGAACATAAAGTGGTCAGAAGCAGGGTGGAGTGTTCTTAAGAGGGCTTTGGAAGTTTAGGGGAATTCTTTGCTCCACATGACATTACAGGGGGAAAAAAGAAACTCACTGTCATTTTTGAGGTCAGTCTCTTCAGGAAGGTTCTGGCTGGAGTTGATTGGACAGCCAGAGTGCCTCTCCTCCTGTTGGTAGGGCTGGACTTCCTGATGACTAACTGGAAGAGACTTTGATGATCCATTTCTGCTCCTTCCTCTGGGCTGATGTGTCTGATCCTGTCGGGGCCTTCGGACATCATCCTCACTGTCTGTCATGTCTTCGGAAAATCCAGCACCTCACAGAAGACACAATTGTCACAATTTTTACATCACAAGTTTGCATTTGAATCTGGATGTAAGGGATCAGTATGTCTTTACTCACCTCTGCATCTGTCCTGCGTGCTCACAGTGGGAGCTTGCTTGACAGACTGGTTAATGGCATTCACATGAGAATGTGAATGAGGTTGGTACAAGGTACCATGAGAGGAGTCTGGAACACACACTGCTTGCTTGTGCTCATTAGTACTCTTGGACGGGCTTAAAGACAAACAAGTGGACGATGAGGAGGAAGAAACACCTCCAGCAGTTGTTGAAGAAAAGACATTTGTGAACTGCTGGAGGTCACTTGAAGGACAGGTAAATTTCCGAGATGTAGGGGAGGGAGAGAAAAGGGAGGAGCTTGTGGGATACGGGGATAACGGGGACTGTTGTGCTGAGAGGACGGGTTGGGATTCCTGCACAGGGGTAGAGAGACCGTTCTCCGGCAGCGTCGAGGCACACTGTAAAGAGGATGATGAAGAGGTAGAGATCAGAGCAGATGAGAACATTTTTGGGGTGTTCTTTCTGAGGTCGATGTTTTCATTCACGTCAGCTGTGACTCCTCTTTGAGTGTCCTTTAGAGGTCTGTTATCAAGCGCTTCTTGCTTACAATGTTCATCTTGATTCACTTCTTCCACAATGTTGAAGTGATCCGATGCGTTCATGGCTGAACTGCAGTGACCTTGTCTGCTGACATCAGGGCTGAGACTGTTGTAACCCTGTATCCCAGACGTCCTCTGTTGAAGATCTGCTGATGAAACGTTGTTGTTTCCATTAAAGTCTCTCTTAGGTTTTGAACTCCCTGTAGTCCCCTTCGACCACATATCTGCAGTTGTCTGATCTGTGGTTTTCTTTGGATTTTCAACTAAATCAGGGCTCAAGCCAGCCTGATTTCCAGCCTGAGAACCCCTCTGTTTGTTCTGCTTCTTTCTCCTCCCTTTCATAGCAGGAGCTTCTGTGAGAGTGTGAAAGCCAACGTGCTCTGAGCCATTCTGTGCAGAAGATGACTTTCCTGTTTTTGTTTCTGTCTCTTCATTTCTCTCTTTTCCTTTGCCCTCCTCTTCTTTTACCCCTGAGTTAACAGAAACCGAGTTCTCTCCTCTAAAGGCATCTGTAGCTTTTGGTTCATCGACTCTTATGCCTGTCACTGAACTAACATCAGATTTTCTTTGGCCCACAGTCCGAAGATCCACCATCTCTGCTTCTAACAAAGAGACGGCATTTTCCAGATTGCCTTTGTGAGCATTCCTAGACCTGCAAACATCACTTTTACTTTTAGACGTAAATGATCCAAAAGATCCCTGTGGCAGAGAAAACTTTGTAGCTTCTGGAGCTACCAAATGACTCTCTGTGTTTGTGGCTTTAACAGCTGCATCAACGTTGGAAGCTCCTATTGCAGCGATGTCCTCAAAGATTTGTCTTGGCGATGTGTCTGAAGTCTGGACTGTAGGATCCTCCAGAGGTTCTTCTCCAGGAACCTTAGGTGGAATCTCATCAAGAGGAATATTAGACAACGATTTGCTGACATTCACACTTTCGTGCCTCATTTCTCCTGAAAGGGCATTCAGACTTACACAAGAGCCCATATCCAGGTACTGAAAGGAGGAATAATCCGAATTATTCCAAGTGTTTTGTATTTGTGTTTCATTGTTATCGTTGTCAGTATTTAAATTACTGATGTTGTCTTCTGGAAATCTGGAGCTCTCATCCTCTCTTCCACCTGCTTCAGAAATCTCTTCGATAGACTTCCAGTGGGCCAAGTTAGACTCCCCCTGTTTGATCAGATCTTCATCCACAATGAGAAACGTTTTATCATCAATGCTGTTGTCCTCATCGTCAACAAACAAGTTGTTGTCATTAGTGCAGGCTTCACTGCTCACATTGGGAACTATGGTTGATTGTGTGCTTTGGCTTTCTGTGTGACACATGAGAAGACTGTCCGCCTCAAAGGCATACCTCTTACCGAGAGACAAAGACAATGATTCGTCGGCTTCCCAGACACCACACTTACCCCTTGAGCCAAACCCTGGACCAAAACCAAGCCCCATCCCGGCATCACACCACACCCCCAATCCTGGGTGTAGCTCTCTACTTGTGTCTGTTTCTGAATTTTCCCTTTTAGGTGAGATGGCAAGAGGGGAATGTGAGGACCCGACGGCTCCTAGGACTCCCTCATCAGTACTAAGAGAGCTCTCCCTCAGGTTCTCCTGAGCAGGGTCACCAGGGCAGTGTTCGGGGGTCAGAGCCAAGTTATCTGCAAGTTCTGAAGTGAATTCTGGTGAGGCAGAAATGGGGATATTACTTGAGCTAGGATTTTGATCTTTAGGGCAAGACAGCAGGAAAACACCTTTATTCAAGTCATTTGTAGGACTGACCATATTCAGTTGTGGACAAGAATCATTTTTACACTCTGCAGTACCAACGTCAACTGAAGCAGTCCCTTTGTTGTGGTCAGCTTCGGTTTCAGACCCACTGTTGATGAATGGCAGTGGCTCCACTCTTACAGGCTCACTGTGTTTGCAAGAGAAGGACTTTGATAACGCTGCTCTGCTTGCTCCTACTGCCCTATGACTCTCTGAATGCTTGTGACGAGGCTTTATGAGCAACATAAAAGAGTCTCTCTCTGGTTCTTTAGTGGGTTCCACCTCCGAATCATTACTGCACAGCGTCAAAGTGCCACTGTTTACACAGGGACTTTCTTCTGTAGATTCCTCTTGAAGGTTTGAATGGTTGCTTGTTGTCTCCTGCTCATATATAGGCGGAGTGGAGATGGCCATTGTTGCAGAATCAGGGGATGCAAGAATCACAATGGGAGTGGAGGTCTGATCATGGTTTGGACTGTCCTTTGGCTCATCAGAAGAAGGCTCCTTTTTCACAATTTCATGATTTTTTCTTCTGTTGTTCAGGTTATCAGATGAGTCTGCCTGCCCTTCTAATGATAGGGTCATTTGCTGTTGGGCTTCATGATTTCCTGTGGTTTCTTGCATATACAGAGATTTTTCCTCTCCTCTTTCATTGACAGATTTAGATGCAGCATCTGTTTGTTCTTCAGGGTTTAAAGGTGTATCAACAGCTTTAGATAGATTATTGATGTCTTTGGAACTGGCATCAGGGAGAGCAGCAGTCTGGAGGTGATTATCTTGCTCATCTGTGTTTGGTTGTGTTTGCAAAAGTACCTCCTGAAATGAGCTTTGGTCAGCCTGGTGTTGGATTTGAGCCAGGTCAGGTCCATCTGTTGGCAAGGGTTCTAGTGATTGTGCATGCCTCTCAGTGCTGTAGAGACGTTCATCTTCCTCCCCGTTATACGAGGCAGAATCTAAAGAGTCCTCTGTGTCATCTTGGAAGCAGAAGGATTCATCCAACCCATCGTTGATAGATGTTTCTGAAAGTGAATGAAGGAAGGATTCTGAGGTATCTTCATCTGTTGGGTCATCTACTGCTTTGCTACCAGACTCATCGTCATCATCCACTTCCTGCTCATTTTCTTCCTGCTCATCGTCTACTTGCTCTTCTTCTACCACTTTTACCTCCACTTTGGACTCATCTCTTTCTTCCCCGTTGCTATCCCTGCTATCATTTGCAGTCTCTTTGGCGCTATCAGAAGTGTATTCCTCATTGATATCACAATCATCTTCTTCGTCATCATCATCTTCCACGTCTGCCTCTTCTTCTCCTGCTCCATATGCATCAACATTGTCTTTTCTTTCATTCCTGTTGTTGGCTTCCACGTCATTGTCGTCCTCTGTGGGGAACAAGGTGATCTCCATTGAATCAGCCTTGAAAATCAGGCTGGTGTGAAGTGGAAAAGGTATGAGGGAGGCTGGGATCATCCTGTCATCATCTAATGTATCATTAGCACAAGCTGCTTGGGACAGTATGAAAGAATCTGGACCTAGCCGATCAAGAGCTCCAGGACAGAAGGCATCCAGGAAAAGGATTGGTGAGTCAGGGCTGAAGCTACTAGAGGCCATATTCATGCTGTCTGCATCAGGGCTCAATGCAGTGGAGAGAAGGTCTGGATGGGCATCCATCTGTCCGTAATTTTCCTCTGAAAAACATGCCTCCAGTGGCAATGTCATACCCGCCTGTATGGGTTTAGAATTTGTGTTAGCGTCTTCTAGAGGGCAAAGCGAACTCTCAGACTCTCCGCCATCTTCCTGTGAGTTTGTGCTGCTACTGGTCCTTGTAGGAGATGTATTCTCAGACACCCAGCAGGAGTGAGAACTTCTTCTGGGATTATTCATTTCATCAGCTTTTGAAGCGTCATCCTCCTCGGGGATCACTGTGTCCAAGATTCCTACTTGCGAATTATTGGTGAAGTTCTGAGGATGGTACAGGCAGAAGTTCCTTATCTTTTCTTCCTCCCGATTTGGACCTACTCTTCCTTTTTCTTCCCCAACTTCATCTCCAATCTCTGACAGAGAGTTCACAAAGCAAGCAGGAGCCTCTTGTATTTCCTCTGGGAAGAGAAGGTTGGGAGAAGTCGAATGGGAGGTTGAGGAGGTATAGGAAGATGTCCAGCTGCCTCCTTCTGCTGTGATGTAAGAGCCTGATGGAGACGTAAGAGGAGAGCAGAGGTCCTCGCTGTCAGAGGGTGAGCCAGGGGACAGAGGATAGGCCGGGGAGCCGGGATAAGAATGGTGCTTAAGGTGAGAAGGAGAAGAGCTGGTGGGCATTTTGATTGGAGTTGAGGGAGCAGTGTAGTAGAGGTCGGGGTCAAGCGACGAGGGAACACCTATCCGAAGTGGGTCGACACCGTAAGCTGGCTCAGAAAATGACAGAGCCACTGGACAAGCCAGCTCCGAAAAAATGTTTGAAGGCACTTCATCTTTAGAGAGGGTCTCTCCCTCTTCAGTTTCCTCTGGTACTTCGTCATCTGTTGTGGCCAGATCAGGGGACAACATGGATGGATATGCTGGCTGGACAGGAGCCTTTTCCTGATCTTCTGCCTCCTGAGAGACATGTGGTTGGTCTTTGTCATCACTGTTTTCCAGCTGTGCATCTTTTTGTTGTCCCTGAGGATGAGAAAGACTCTGGATGTCCAGCAGAGAGCTTGTCTGACCACTGGGCTCATTTGGAGGATTTCTTTTCTGAACTTCAGCTGTTTTAAGCAGCGTCTCTTCGCCCATCACCACCCTGGTGTCCATGTTCTGAGACTCTGGGTAATCACTTTCCACCTCAGAACCAGTCAGAACCTAAAAATCAGACAGAAAAAGTTAAGAGTTGATGTAAATTCAACACAGATAGGATTCAGTCTGCAGTGAAATTCCAAGCATGCACCTTTATTCTTTCCATTTTAACAGGCATGTGGTGGCCACGCGGTCCATGACCGCCTATCTTTCCGGACAATCGGATTGTGTTGCGACGGTCTGAACCTTCAGGCTGAGGTCTCGGAATTCCAGAGGAGCTGGGTGTTGCACGAAATAGCCGAGGTCCAAACGGAGAAGTGCATGCTGGTAGAATTTTCTGTGGAGTGCTTGGAGACGGACTTGAACAACTGTCACTGGGGGAGGAGCCAGTATCACTTGGGGTGGAGTCTGTCGATGGGTACCTGGTCATGTCTGGAATAAACAAACAACCAAGAAAACATCTTAAAAAAATCAAAGACAGATTTTTAAACCTTTGTGGTTTTTGTGTGTGTCTTCACAATTTCTGAAGACAATTCTGGAATAAAACTGAAAAAAGTATTCTGAACCTGCTTATGGCTATGCAGGGTCATGAGGATGCTGGAGTCTACCCATCTTCTGTTTGGTAGGGACTGGGTACACTCTGCCAGTCTATGACAGAGCCACACAACCACACTCAAACCCATAAGAGACATTTAAAATGCCCCATTTAACCTGTGAAGAGTGGTTTGGGACTGTGGGGGAAAACCTGAGAAAACCTATGTGTGCATGGGGAGAACATGGAAACTTCACACAAAAAGGTCTGGAATTCAAACCAGGTCCTTTGCACTGAGAGGCAAGAGTGCTAACTGCTACATCACCATGCAGCCCTTTTATTAAATGTTACACTTACTGCATTCAAAAGGTCTAAAAATTAAACTCAGCATAAACCCTTCCAGACTATCAGTCAATGAGTCCGATGAAACTACTGACATAAAATGACTGTTTGGATGAGAGAATTGGGGTCATATTAGTATTTATAATCAATATAAAAATGTATGATAAGACACAACTGGATGCTGACTGAAAACCCAGAAGGACCAGTCTGTCTCTATGGAGGAAACAGAAGCTTCATTTACTCTCTTTACAGGCCAATTGCCACAATGACCTCAGTTCACGTGCTGATTGGCCATTATGACACAGGAGTGGTGCAGCTCAGTGCCAGCCACAAACGCACACAACTTCACACAGAGTTACAATACCTCTCTTGAAAACTCATCAGTCTTGCATTTTCTTATGTTTGATCATGTTATTTCTGTACTTTCAAACAAGAGTTGCGCAAGTTTCTTCTAGAGTTTAAAACACTGCAGTTTACTTGTTGTGTCCCAGAAATACAGACCGTAAGGACCATTAAAATGTAAAATGTTACCAAACAAAATCAGTTCATGACAAAACAGAAAGCTGTTGGCAGAAATATATATAATATATATAAAAATACATTTAAAGTGGATTAAGCTCAACAATTTAGGCCAAATTTACAAAGTTCAAATTGACTGATGGCATGTAGAAAACAAACTTTTTTCATTTCTTTTTTATTTTATTACAGATAAGCAGAAATAAAGTATTGTAAAATATTACTTCTGTTAAATCTCAAAACTGTGAGAGACAGAGAAGGGTTTCTCTTTCCTTAGCTCTGTATTTTTTTCAGCTACCTCTTCTCTTGACTCCCTCCCTCACTGCTTCCTTGCTCTAACTGAGGAGGTGGCTGATGCACACATCAGCATTTACCAGCTCTGCCTGATCACTGCCCCAATACTGGTCTAAATGTGTCTTTTCTTTGTGGGCTGAGTCATGCCTGACAAAGGGAACTTGCAAACTAGACGCAGAAAAAGATTCCCCAAAAGGCAAGAGGTGTCCTTTCTGAACAAGTGTGGAGTGGACTGTGGCTAAAAATAAAAAGTAAATAAAATGTTAAAAGATATATAAATATACTTCAGCTATATTGAAATGATAAAAATATATACATACAAGCAAGACAGTAAAGGTGCAGCACTCATGCGCCATGGATGAGTGCTGCACCATAACAACTGTGTTGCTATGCTGCTAAAGAAGACAGTAATACAGCTGCATCGATTCCTGGAGGAAAGGCATTGGAAGTGAGCCGGGGATTTTTTAGTGTGAAGAGCAGGCCGCCGCAAGTTCGGACTGGAGCTGCGTCACAATGGCTGCAGTGCCACCTCCAAGGGTAGCCTATGTTTGCATCCATGTTCAGTCAGGAAAAATAAACCATTGCCACTTGTGATCTTTTTTTTTTTTTTTTTAAATATAGCTCCATACATTAGTCTTTCTTTTCCTTTTCCCCATCAACCAGCATCAGTTTCATTCTAGTTCAGGAGGGAGACTTCTTTAATTATTTACAAAAATATGAAGAAGATCTAACTTAATTGGTGGTATTGTCCATGAGGGGCAGTGTTTGTTCGCAGCAGAGCGCTCGGCCATGCTGCTGTGTCATGTTCCTGCCCGTCCAGGCTGGGGGAAAGCAAGGGAGGGAGGGGCCCCTGCTCCGCTCCTCTAACCAATGTGGAGATGTGGATGCGGATAGGACGTGTGGGGATGGGGAAATGGGAGGGGTGGGGTAAGGAGGTCAGGGTTGAGGGTGGAGAAGGAAAAGGGAAAGTGATAAAATCTCAATATAACAATGAAGCTAAAGTTTAATTAAAAGGAAAAGAACAAGTATGGGTTGATAGTTTGTGGGTAGAAGTAATGAGGCACCACATGCAGGTTCTGAATAAGACTTGTCAATAAAAGAGATGACTACCTCTCCAATCCCTGCCATCATCTCTCACAACACTGATGACCCACATGCACTCTCCTCCGCCCGATTATCTCCAAGCCCAAAAGTCCTACCTGGTCCTGGGAGCCCAGTTTGCTCAGCTCCCCGCTCTGGGTGCTTGTCGATGGGGCCAGACCTGTGGGTGCTCTCCCCTGGCATGCTTCTCCGTGGCTCTGACGCAACAATAAACCAGAACAGACAAGGTGAACAGGCAGAGGGAGCGAGAGTGATGAAGAAGTAGCAGGGGAGAGAGAGAGGGTGGGGGTGGGGGGGGGGGGTCTAATGCTCAGCGAGCCAGTGTTCAGATCTTCCCTGCAGCACGTGTCTCTATGTGTGTGTGTGAGCAAAAGAGGCAGAGATGTGAGCAAAGGCTTCGCTCGTCCTCCACAGCTGCAGCACAGTGATGCTGCAGTTGTGGGTGTGTGTTTTAAAGCCTCATGATGTCGTCTTTGTGAAGATGTGTGTGTGTAGAATGTGAGAGGGAGCTGCAGTGTTCTCTATTGATGCCCAGTTCCTGCTTTGCTCTATCCAACCCCCGCCCCCATCCCTTTTGCTCTCAGCACAGCAATGACTGGATCTTGGTGTGTGTGTGTGCGTGTGTGTGAAGTGGGGGGGATGATGTCAGCAAATTTGTTCAGTTCTCTCAGTGCTGCCCCCCCTTCCCTTGAAGGAAGGAGCCAGTAATGCAAAAACAAGGATAAGCTGGAGATTCACAGAAATGATAGGGGGGAGTATTCTGGGAAAACAAAACTCAGAGAAGGAGAAATGGATCTGGCGGGCAGCCTTGAAACCTAAAGCAATCATAATTTATAATGATATCAGTCTGACATTTTCTCTTTCTATTCCCTTCACAGCCTGCCTTTTGTTCAAGACTCGTTTTAATCATTCAGAAACATAAGATTCTGGTTTGGAAAAAATTAAGCAACATTTCAAATTTTTAATCACTGATGAAAAATAAAATTAAATCCTCATAAATGTGTATAGGTCACGTAAAGAAATTAAAAAAAAACACCACTGTCAAAATAGCCAGAAAAAGGGCAGAACTGTCCTAGAAATGATGTAAGTAGTAGATACGGCAATAAATGCTAGAATACATTTGGATGTATAAAAAGCATGAATTCCTCTTCTTCACTTTCTAATTCTGTACTGCTCAACACTGTTTCCTATATAAAATAATCCTAACATGTTCATGTAACATTCATGTTCCAAAGAATCCAGTTGCAGGATTATTCAGTTTCCCGTGGAGGCAGAGACTCACCAAACATCATTACTATCAGCATATTTTTCAATATTGCATCTAAAAATTAGCATTTATGCTTATCCGTTAAATCACATTCAACACTTTTCTGTCTGATTGGAGGCTTCTGATGGTTATCCAAAGTTAGGAAACAAGACTTAACGGGTGAACAATAATTAAGAAGATAGAGGAGAAAGCAACACTGATCTAAATGATCAGAAACGCTTGTTCCCATGGCAACCTGCAACTTAACATGACAGAGTGCTAGTTCAGCAGAAGTGTTCCCTCCACCACAAACACATGACCTCTGCTAATCTAAAGGGGAGAAAAAAAAGGAGAAAACTAGCTTTAATCGAAGCAACATTAAAATCCAACTTCTCTATGTTGGGTAGCAAAAGAACATTGCTGTTATTTGGAAGAACTGCCTTGACCTGCATAGTGCTGATTCATCACCACACATAATAACCCTGACCGGAGAAAGGAACACTTAAAGAGCTAGCAGGGCTCTTTTACAGCAGTCCATCAATTGATTCATTTATCCATCAATCAAGACTCCTGCTCAGAGATTTTGGATCATATAGTGGCACTTTAGAATAACAGTTCAAATATACATTTCTTTCTCAATTTAGCCTCTTACAAATAAAATATTTTCCAGAAAGTTACATCAAGCCTTTCGGATCACACGGATTCATCTCTAAATCAGGTTCAGATATTATCTCAATAATATACAACAACTGCAATGCACTGACTGATGCATTCTTTTTTTGTCCCAGCTGACCAAAGACATTTTCTGACTGACACAGCAGTATGTTATGCTTTTGAGTGGGAGTTTAGGGACCTTTCGGTTGTCCAAAAACCAGAGAGCATCTGAAGCTTTCATGTAACATAAACGACAAAAGACACATAGCAATAAAAGACTTTATTCCATCATAAACGGACACACATTCGGAGATAAGTTATGTTGATCTGTAAGAATATTTTGATGAAAAATCCCACACCGCCGGCATCTGTCTGGAAAAGTCCCTTTCAGATATAGACCCTTTTACTTCTCTCTTACTTGGCATCTCCATGGAAACAGGGAAAGCCCCACAAGTTGCCAAGGGAACCAAAGTGAAAATCTGTTTTTGTGTTTTCTTGTCGTTCGGTGTGATCCGTGGGTGGGTGCGCGTGTGGTCCCACTTGTTTGGGAAAGCTCAGAGCCTGCATATGTCACCGGGCTCACTTTGCCATATCCTCAGCCACAGCCTTCCCCATCTTATCCTTTAGGTAGGCCAGCTTCTGCCACTCAGTTTTCAACTCCAGCCACTCATAATATGGTACCTAAAAAAAAGGAAAACATGCAGATGTCTAGTCTGTGTTGTTACGTCATTGTTTTTTCAACATATAATTTCAAGTATGATTTAAATCTTGCAACAAAGCGTCCCTGATAAAAAAAGGTTGTGCTACGAGTGGTTAAGGAGATTGTCCTATATGAGAAAGTAAGAGCTTGGATTGGCCTAGATGAGAAAAGCGGCCGCTTGAGCTCTATTTATACCACAGACTGCAGTGGCTCCCACCTGAGTAGCAGCTCCAAAAAACCGTTTTAGGTCTACTGAGTGGACTCCTTTAACTCGGCGGATGCAGCAGCAGAAACAGCTCCCTTTTCTGAAAGCAACCTGCTGTGTCTCTCATGGCTCCAAAATGTAAAAACATTTAGAAAAACGGACAACAAAGCTGGCATGCAACATGTCCAGCTTCTCCATACCTCCACTGTGATGAAGCCAGCCAGCTGAAGATGCCGCTTCATCATGAGGAAGCGTCCCAGCAGGTCTCTGCTCTTGGAGCCAAAGTGTGGGAACTCCCAACCCAGGAAGGCCAGCCTAAATAATAGAGGAAGAGATAGAAACAGAACCTCAGACCCCTGAAAACAAACAAACCAAAGAGAGGAAAAAGGATCGAACTCACCGCCGCGCCCCTTCGGGTAGATCCTGGTCTCCACCTCCGCTTGGTAGATGTGGGGCTTTCATCTTTGATAGGTCAACTGGTTTATTTTCACAATCCACCACCATCTCACCTTCTGTTGAGACGGTGGAAGGAGAAGGAAAACTCTGTATTTAAAGATATGAGACGCCTGGGCTCTGTCATTATAAATGCTGCCCCCCTCACTTACCAATAGTCCATCCATACACAGTGTTGACACCAACACGTAGCACCTCCGTTTTCCCTCCAACCAAACTCTGTAATGTTTCTCTGAGACTCCTCTGCAGGACCGACAGCGGGGAGGCGTTAGCCGGGACGGGCAGGATACTCGGAGAAGAGACGGGACCTGCTGAAGAACCGGGATTCTCCAAATGCAGAGAGGCAGCGATGTGCAGTAGCTTCAATTTATAGTTCTCCACCCGCACTGTACTGCCGGCTAAAAACAAACATAGAAATAATGATGAATAATGTCAAAGATAGTAAAGTAGTCAAAACAATGTTGCTCTGCTGAAACCTACAGAACCAGACTAGACAGAGAACCCAAACCCAGTTCTGCAAGATTCCAGCTTTTGGCTTTTGATGCTTCGAAATTCATGCGACCCTGCAGGACTGCCCGATTCATAAGTAAATAAAACACGTTAGCTAAGAAAGTAAAATGATTCTATGCATTTCAAAAGGTTTTGGTGCCATTCGGATCAGTGGATGAAACAGTGATGCACATGTGTCTGCAGTGGAGCAGGCTGGTTTACAGTTTTTATTAAGAACCTAAAGTCAAACGAAAGGGGAAAAAGAGGATTTAGATCACAAAATTGGAGAAAAGTTACAGGTAAGACAGGTTTCAAGATCAATTTAAGGAGGGTAAAGTTTTTTTAGTAACACATTTACAACCTGGGATGGTTACCTGTATACGATTTGGACACAAAAAAGTGCATCAAAGATGATTGGAACCTTTATTAAATCTTTATCTAAATGCCAAGAGGTATTTGGTGATTTCCCCTTGAGAACAATTACCTAAACTTTTAAACTTAACAAAAACCCATTTAGCATAAATACTAAAAGAACTTTTCCTCTCTTGTCTTGCACGTTTGTAGATTTAGGTTAAAGCTTAATACTTCATAACACATCATTGATCTGTAGCTTTTCTGATTACTGATACGGGTTTACTTTGACTCCTGAAATTTGAATCCTAATGGGCTTTTGTGTCTGAAGGGGGTGGCTAGAAAAGACAATGTATAGTTTTACATTTGGACTGCAGTACTCGTTTTTTAACACTAGGTGGCACTATTACAGGCCAGCCCACCTGCTTCAGAACAGAGGAAATTTCCTTTTTTTTACTTTGTCATTTCAGTCAGTTATTAGTTACACATGAGCCCGTTTAAAATATTTATTTATATATATATATATATATATATATATATATATATATATATATATTTCAATTTCAATTTATTTGTTTGAAGGATAAGCCCCTTGAGATGTGTCATCTCATTTTCAAGGGGGTCCTCAACATACAACAAAACAAGCAAATACCGACAGATGCAGTTGAGCAAACTTTACATAGGTCAAAACAATGAAGAACTTAAAATATACGAGGCAACGAGCAGGCACGCACACAAACACAGACATTTATTGCACCTATTAGCAGTTAGTTTAAGGTAAGGGAATAAAAAGCAGGAAAGAAATCAAATTAAATCAAAAACAGTTGCATGACTGTTGAAGATGTACTAAACTAAATGCAAAGAATGAGGTTAAAGAGCGACTGATGGAGAAAGATTGTTCCAGTCAGAGGGTGCCTTGTAATATAATGAATATTTTCCAATTTCTTTTTTAACTCTTGGAACAAAAAAAAGATTTGATCTGCATGACGTAAATTATAAGAAGACTGAAAAGGAATTAGATATTGTTTGAGATATTCTGGGTAACTGAGGTTAATACATTTAAAGATGTGCAATAGCCAATGGAGTTGACGTCAGGAGGATAGGGGAAGCCAGGACAGTTGTAGATACATTAGACAGTGGTGAGTTCTAAACGGACAACGGAGAATAAACATACACAAGCTGTTATAAATAACATTCAGTGGTTGGAGGTTAGTGAGAGTAGTGTTTTGATGTATTATGTCACCATAATCTAAAGTCGGGATAATCAGTTGTGAGATAATTTTCTTCCTGACTGAGAAACTAAAACAGTTGATTGATAGATAAAGTAATTTTAAATGATAAGAAGTTGCATGGACAATGGACTGTATTTGAGCACTAAAAGGGAGTGAGGAGCCAAGCCACAAACCAAGGTATTTGAATTTTTCTGTTGCTGAATTGGGTGACATGTCCATGTAAGTAACATTTATTTCATTTGCAGCTAAACACAATCTTTTTTTAAACAACATAAAATAGGATTTTGATTTGTTGAGTAGAAGCTTATTAGATTGTAACCACAATTGAACAGAATTAAAATCATGTTGAATTGAATGCTGAATGTCAATAATGTTAGATTTAGATGAGTAAATGACAGTATCATCGGCAGAGTTGAATATTGCTGTAAATGCATTTAGTTGGAAGGTCATTAATGAAAATTGAAAATAAGACGGGTAAGGAACCTTGTGGAACGCCTTTATATATATATATATTTTTTTTTTTTTTGTATTTAATATCTGAATTCATGACCTATCAGCACATTTGATCTCTTTTATTCGTAGAAATAAAAGGAGAGGAAACAGAGGAAAAAATATAAATTGACAGGAATTGACAAAGCCTTTTGGATAAGAGGTGAAACGTCTTCAACTTTAAAAACCAAGCCCAGATGACAACCTTTAAACATATTACTATGATAAAATGACAGGCTTTTTCAAAAATAAGTTTGAGGTAAATACTGATAAATATTTGTGATATTTATTTGCATTCTATGTAACGTTAAAACAGGAGTTTTCAGAGGAAACTAAATGTTTGCGACTTACTGGACAGTTTTTGAACGTGACTTTCTTGAATGAGAGGAGTCAGATAATGAGGTTTGGCCTGCTGCAGCACACAGAGCGACCACGCCACATCAGTCTGCAGAAAAGGCTCAAGACTTGCAAGGGAATCCTCCATTACCACATGAACCTGCATGCAAAACGCAACACGGAAAATAAATTCAAGTTTGAAGCAAAAACAAAAATAAACCTAAAGTGTAAGGCTTTAATACCTTGCTGAAAAACTCCTCTCCTTTACCCGACTGGAAGCCTAGTCTGGCAAAAGTCATGAGCAGGCTGCAGAGCTGGGAAGTGCTGTACTTGCTGCTTTTTACTGTGTAGTGCTGATAAACAGAAGAAGAGCTAAATAAGATTTTTTTTTCTCCCATCAGGAATCACAGAAGAGGCCCAGTGGAAGCATCAGAACCATTCTAGCATTAAGCTGACCTCAGCAAAGGCCTCAAACAGAGGGATGTGGAGCCACTTAAGGAAGCCCAGAGATTTTGAGCAGCGGGTGACGTCAGTAGAGCTAAGGTCAGGGACTCTGGGTAACAACTCGCCGGCCAGTCGCTGAAATACCTGAGAATGGTGGAAATTCAGTTTTCCTGTGGAAGAACAAAGACAAAAATTGTAATGGCATAAAAATCATAAAATCATAATGGCTTATCTTGATACTGTTAGCATCTTTTCCTTTTGGGTCACATTATGAGGGTTGCTACCGTATGCAAAAGCCATGTCCATAATGAGTGGAGTGGTGAAGTCTGACGAGGGCTTCTGCAGGAGGTGGTAGGACAAAGCCCTGAGCAGCGGGACACTTCTACGACTCTGAGCTGCTAAAGACACGCAAACCCTCCGAATCTCTTCAGCAGTGAAGCTGTCTGAGAGCTCCAAGCCCTTCAGGAGAGAAGGACATGAAGTTATCCACAGGGCTTATTATCACTGAGCTGATTGAATATTTCTAAACAAAATACCTTATCTTCAAGTCTGTCCATCAAAGTGGGTGACATGTGTTCTCCTTTGGATATTAACATGCTGACGGTTTTGGAGTCTGCGATTTCCGTCCAGCGGAGTTCCAGCTGTTTCAGTGCGGAGCTGACTATCGCTGCATCCTGCGGCGCCTTCCTGAATGCCCCCCAATCTGCCAGGGAGCTCAGCTGCTTGTACGAAAGCCTGCGAATTCTCCAGTGAACTTCTGTCTGGAGGGAGCTTAGGGCCGCATGGGTGGGAGGAACACCCAAGAGCCACAGAGTCCGTAAGGCATTGACCAGATTGCTGTTCCACACCGTCGAGACCTGAGTGAATGAAAGCGAAGCAAGAGAACAGATGAAGTGCCGGACAGATCCCGAAGGTCTGACTGATGAGGCTTCCTCACCTGTTGACATAACGTATTCATCATATCCTCGAGCCTTGAATCCACCATGAGTTCAGGCTGCTGCTCCCCAAACTTCCCTTTTGACTTCAGGACCAACTGAGTCCATCTAATAAGGCTGGAAGCAGCTTGATTGGCGTTTCCTCCCAGCTGTGCCCACGCTGTCAGAACCTCCTCAGGTGTTGTTGCCTTCTCCACCAGCTCATCTACTTGGGTGCGGACGGGGATGGTTGGATACGGGTCTTCCCCGGTGACAGCCCCCCTTTCACACATCAACCTCTCCGTGACCCATGACCAGCCCTTGGCCCTGGGGGTCTCTGAGGACCCACCTGCAGGCAGATGCATGCGGACAGCAGCAGCTACTGGTGTCTGGGAGGAGAGCCTGCAGCCAAGGCGGGCACATCTGCACAGGAGGCGGCTGGCCATCGGGCCTGGGTGACGAAACAGGAACCTCGGGTCACAGTTCAGCAGGTGTCACCATCTTACAGAAAACCTACCGCGGGCGAGTCAGGTTGAGAGAACAAAAAAAAAAAAAAAAAAAAAGAAAATAATAGTACACACACACAGAAACGCGAAAACAATAATAAGCAATAATAGCTGCGGACAAATTGTTACAGATATAGTTCAGACTTGAAACATTACATCAATTAACCACAGTAGAGCTCAGTTAAAAGATCCTGTTCCTGTCATGTAACATCAAATCCTGACCTTGTCGAGGAAATGAAGGGACGCGCGGGCAAAGAGTCATTTTCTGTCAACTTTGAGCTGACTCTTAACCAAAGCTACACACCAAACATACACACAATATTAACGGCAACATTCCCGGAAGATCTACCTTATTTTAGGGTCGATTTGTGAGAATCGCTTCACATGTGAAGTATCTATTGGAGATCTTCGTCGCATGAAAATGACGTCACAGGCAATACCACGTGATTTGCGGACGCGTCTTTAATTGGTTAAAAAAATCTTCAGCAGCATTACAGTTTTTCTAGATTGTCAAGACAGATTTCTTGAAAGCTGCTCTCCTTTTCTCTAAACGGCTAAACTGTGAGATCAAGCTGCAGTCACAAAACCCCAGACTCTTCTTGCAAAAACAAACTTTCACCTCAAAACAGTTCAATCTGTGGGGAGTATGGAGGGAGGCATATCGAACCACTCTCTAACCTGGGGGGCTCTGTGAAAAACTCACATTGTGATTGTCCCGAACAACAACATAGATGGTATGCTCATGCTGCTGCCCTAACAGAACAGCTCGCATGTGATTGAGGAAAAGGAGGAGCTGGTTTGTGTTGCAGGGCCCTATGTTGGCATGATGGTGGACAACCCCATATACATAATGTGACATTGCCACCACGCTGCCCAGGAACACCAACCATGGCCCATCACGTTACAGTCTCTCCTCCTTTTGGGGAGATTAAACACAGCTTAATCAATGAAGATGTATTCATGGGGTCTTTCATGTGCATCCAGTTGAAAAACCCTCTGAGGAAATGGATATCGTTTTGTGAGTGATCCGGAGAAGAATATTTTGGTCACTATGTCTCTTGGTGTGGGGAGAACATACCTGTCCTCCTACCCCAATGTGGCAGTCTTTCAAATGAATTCTATGAAAAGAGAACATCTAGTTACAAAAACTGTACATGGAATATAAGGCCTACGAAAAGTTATACCAACCCTCCATTACAATACTACAGTACATTGGTACAGTATGTGATATTTTTACTTACAGTATACTGTGGTAAGTCCTGCCCATATTTTCCCCACATTCCCTTGCCAGTGGGGTTTTACACATGGGCGGGACTTACCAGCTCTATACAATGACATAGTTATTTTTGTCAATATTTACATACTATAATGTCTGTAAAAGGTATTTATTTGTTCTCTTCTCTAAGTCCTCAGATTATGGTGGACACGGGGAATCTACTGCTGTTTGGTAGTATCCTTTGTCCAGCCTCCATCATACAATCAGGTGTATCAGGTTTTTTTTCTTGTTCTTTTGTTCTGTTTCTTCTTTATGTAATTTTTGATGTTCTAATTTTTAAAGTTTAAAAAATTAAATAGAAAAAATAATGTCTTATATAAACAGTTTGATTAGATGATTTAAGAAAAGCTCATTTTTTCAAACGTATTTTTTGTTTTCAAGAACCGCTTCTCATCTCTGTTCTTTACGCAAAGCCTGAGTTCTGTTCTTTATCCTGCATTGTGGTTAATAAAACCTTTGAATGGAATGCTATTTTTGCTGTCTATTTTGATTAATCTATAACAATGTTTTCCTTTGATGTTTGAGGGCAATAATTGCAAAATTTAAGATCATGTTAACTTAAATTTGCTCTATACTTACCAAATATTTCTTTTTAAATGTCTAATAAAGATTGAATACAATTTTGTATGCTGAGTGGTATTGAAACAAACTGATTTATTTCATTGTTTGAAAATTTTATAGCTAGACAAAATTCTAGAAAGAGAAAATATTACAATTCATGGAAGCTGAATCGGAATATTACCAATTCAGGGTTTAATTTTTTTTTTAATCTTCTCTGCCCCATGAGAAGCTCCTCCTAACTGAGGGTTCTGCAACCTGAGACTCTGGAGCCACATGTGGCTCTTATATCCTGCATGTGGTCCTGCATGTGCATTGACATACAATGGAAGTACAGTACAAATCACTCTGTAAGGCTGCTAACCACAGTACCCAAAATACTCCAACAATCCAACAACCACTGTGGCTTTGTAATTTACCAAAGTTGCACTAAAACCCTGACGGATTTTGAGCTCCATGGGCCACAGAAAATCTGTTTCAAGGTGTTGATTTTAAGCGGATAGGGTCACTTCATTAGGTCTGGTTTTGTTTTAGTCAGGCACGTTCACAAACGTATAGCAACTAAACAACTGTGTCTGTTTAAAGCCATCTGTTAACCTAAAAAAAAAATGGTAAAAGAAACGAAAAAGTGAATCTTTACAGATGAGACCCTTTCATACTTTGATTATTACCATTGTTTATTTTGCTACAGCCATGTCTCAAGTATTGTTTGCAGATCTGAATGGAAAAGCACTTCAACTTTTTTGTCTTCAAAAGTTTATTCAAAATTTTACTAACAAAAAGGACATTTTCATTCTTCTGAACAATTTAACAGATCACATTAAAACAAAGCAAATAGGAAGTGCATCATTATTTAGATGGCATAAAATAAGCACAATCGATATTTATTGGTTTGTTCTAACGTTTTTTTCAATTGAATCAACAGAGATTTTTTTGTATTGCTTGTTTTTTAAAAACTGGATTTTTGAGGGTTTTTTCTCGTATTCAACACATTAAAAAACAATATTTTCACAAACCTTGCTGGTTTTTATTAATAATATGAAACATTTTTCACTCGACGTTCCAGATGGCAATCTTGCCGTCCCGTCTTGCAGAGCCGCTCAGGACGTAGCGATTCTCAGCAGAGCAGAGTGTCTGAATGCTGTCTGAATGAGCTTGAAGCTCTTTGGTAACCGTGAAGCTCTCGAGGTCCACCACCAATACCTGACTTCTCAGCTGACCATCACACTGACCTCCAACGCCGTGCCGTCCTCGGCAGCCCACCCAGATCTGAGAAGAGGGCAAAGAGGTGAAAAAAGGAACAGCATATTATTGATTAAACTGACCTGTAATATCCATTAAAACCTGAAAATTGCTGGCAGTAAACTGACTAATCGCTCACCTGGTTTTTCACTTGAATCATACAAGTGATTCCTGAAATTCCCGGCAGAGAGATGCTTTTGAGTGGATGTTTGGGGTTGTTAATGTGCCAGAGAAACAAGTCTGCTGAGTCAGGACAGCCTGTCCACAACTGCCCTCGCTTTAACACAAACACACATCATGTCAATAGTCCTTTTATGAAATACCAACAGCTATCAGATAATAATAAAGTTCTACATCACTTTTATTAAGATTCGGTAAACATTAAAGACCCACTCTGATGAAAACAGTGTTTTGAATATGTTCTTGTGGCATTTCTCTCATTATGGAGCACTTATAGAAAGAAAATGAAGCTCAAAACTGCATTTCTGAATATTTCTTTATTCAATTCTTGTGAATCAGGAGCAGATGAAAAATGCTTATTGAAAAAGAGCTTATTTGTAATGAAGAAAATACGCTGCTCCGCTCTGCAACTGAGAAGGGAAGGGGGGCGGGGTCGATCCGCTGATTATTTAATAAACTACTACCGCTCTGCAGAAACTAAGTCCTAGAGCTATGACATAAAAATGACAATCATAAATAAAAGACCACTGGGAACACTTTCAAAATAAATGAAAAGGTGATCAGAGTGGAACTTTAATGGATAAAAAAAACTAAAAATCTATAAAGCATCTTTTTATTAAATGTTTTAATAAATTATATTTCCTGTTGTGTCAGAAACTAGTTAATTCAGCCAAAATACCTCTGGGATGACGATGAAACAGCTAAAGCTACTGGGCATGCTCTGTAGGTCTACAGGAAGTGCGAACCTTCTGTGTGGCGTACCGCTCTTTTTCAGTTCAACAATACAGCCTGAACAACCTGCGTACAAACACACCACAGTTCCAGACAGCAACAGATATATCTTTTTTGTAGTGTGAAGCACAGGAAAAAAATATCTAAAATGACAGTGTGATTGAAAAATAACCCCTCAAAGTTAATACAGTTATCTTAAAGAAGAGCACAATCACAAAGGAGGAACTTTTTTCTTTTAAACAAGAAAGAGTTTTGCACTAAAAATCTCCTTTTATGTGAAAGTACTCACAACACCACAGCACACCGTCATGAATCTGAATGGAGGAGAGTCGGTCACAGGTGAGGTGGAACTGTTTCTTGACTGTAAGACCTGCAGAGTTCCACTGTAAGATGGTCCCGTCGCTGCTGCAGGAGTACGCATACTGACTGGAGTCCAGAAAAAAGGCCTCCTTAACAAATCGGGATGCAACATCAGCAACATTTTAACCACCGGAGAGCTTTAAGACACGCCCCCAACCTGTTGTGTGGATGCCTGGTGTCCACTGAGAGGCCCGTCAATTCGCTCCTGTGTTCAGTCAGCTGTTTGTTGCAGGTCATGGTGTTGGTGTCCAAGATGTAGATGACGGAGTCCTGTGAGCCCATCCACACTTGCTCGTGCACTAGTCCCATCATGCAAGTCTGCGCAGAAGATGCTGTGACATCAGAGTCTGCTTCCACACAAAGCTCCGAAACATTCATGCCCAAAAAAAGGAGTTTCATAACAGAATTTGTTTTCAGAAATAAAAAAAACCCAACAGAATTTATGAATAAAAATGGAAAAAAATGTGAAATGCATTTCTTTATGAAAGATATATTTTGGATAATACATTTAAAGTCAGAAAAGATTTTAGCAAATAGTGAAAGAAGCTAAATGATTTTTGGATTTTCTCCCAAAACAAATGTTCAAATGTGTCATAAATAAATACATAAAAAAGGAGTATTCTCTTCATCAGATAGATTTTAGCATGATGGAGTAGAGTCATTTATTCATCTTCTTCCATTTTGTCCCTTTCTGGGTCACGGGGCTGCTGGAGCCTATCCCGGCCACTTGTGGGCAAAGGGAGGGGACACCCTGGACAGGTCGCCAGTCTGTCACAGGGCCACAATCAAACACCCATGAATGCTCACACTCACACCTAAGGACAATTTAGAGTAACCAATAACATATGAAGCATGTTTTTGGACAGTGGGAGGAGGCCGGAGTCCCCGGAGAAAACCCATGGGTTCACGGGGAGAACATGCAAAACTCCACACAGAAAGGCGAGGACTTGAACCGGGGGCCTTCTTGCTGTGAGGCAAAAGCGCTAACCACTGCTCCATTACAGTAAAAAAACAAATTGACATAAACATGTCTTAATTTTACTGTAATGGAGCAGAGTCATTACAGTAAAATCAAGACATGTTTATGTAATTTTGGTCAATAAAACTTATACTTAGTGACTACATTATGTGTGATACCTTGAATACGAAAAGTTAGAAAACCTAAATAAAAATAGAATTCTGTTAGCTCCAATTGAGAGTAAACTTGTTTCTAAAACACAAAATGTGGTGTCATACACAGAAGTAGCTCTCCTCACCACTTGTGACTCTCCAACCTGAATGCAGTCCTGTAATAAGGACCAGCTTGCTGCGTCAAAAACAACTATTTTGCCCCCACTGAGGGCCACCCACAGCTTCGGGTTCATCTCCCACTGCGAGTCCTTACAGGTCAGCTGACCTGAAAAAAGAGAAAAACGTTTCAATTTGACACAAAAGTGGAAATTCTTGAATTCTCTTTTTAGAATCTAAAGATGTTTGGTAGGAAAATCCTTTTTTTCCTGCATATTTATTTTTAGCTTCAATGAAAAGTTTCCAACACAGGGATCTTAACTTCTTTGCTTCCACAATGTATGTGTTTATAATGGCGCTTTTCCACCAGATTCTCATCATATTCCTAAAGGTTGATACGTGTTGTTGTATATTTTCCACGACGGTTCCCAGCATTTCTTCCCCCCCAAAATAATACTAATCAAATAAAAACCAGCTCCTTTGTCACTCAGATTGTTATGAAGCTTTGATTCTAATCCAGTCTGTTAATGCCGGCTCATTCATTCAGCATGACACAATTTCACAGATGGTGTCTTGTGACTAACACACAGAAAGGGCTGCTTTCAGCTTGTTTGTCAGACTAATAGCAGAAGCAAAGCTGTAATGTTCAATAAACAAAAGAAAAGAAACCTCCTGTGAAGTATAAGAACTATAGCAATTTGTTACTCACCAGATAATTCAGTGTTTTACAACAGATTACCCTCAAGTGCCTTAATCTCTAAAGATATGAAGAACTCAAGTAATTAATGTCCAAAGAGAGAACAAGCCGACCCAAAAAAGTATGCGTAGCGACAAATAAAATCTCTGTATGTGCCTTTTTGTTTATTAAATGCCTCATTCACAAACAAACTGACTCAGATTTAGCAGTTTGCATACAATCAGCCCACTGTCTTCATGTTCAGACATAATTGGGATAATATTTACAACAATTACTAAGGGTCAGATTCTCATCACTCAAAGGATACCTGGTGTGTACAGCAGAACATGGACAGTCTGAGGTTCTGCCAGGTCCACAGATGGGTTGATCTTGTGCTTTAGGGTCTCTGCAGTGATTCGGGGCACCATCATAGGCACTGGTTACAGACAAACACACTCCAGGAATGAATGTCGTGTCATGTCATGTCATGTCATGCGCAAATGGGGAACTTGACGGTTATCACAAGACTCCGAGATCTGTTTTACTGTTTTTTTTTTGGTTAAAAAAATGCACTCTCCTAACACCGATTTGAAAATTTCCATGATTATAAAGTTTCTCCTGATTTCAGTCTTTTAACCCTTGTGCTATTTTAGATGACCCCACCATTACATTGATGTGTTCTTCCTACCATGACAAAGGTGGATAAAGGTGGAAAGATTTCATGTAATCCATGGACACCAGTGAAGATCACAAATCATTGAAGAAAATTGGTTCAGCGCACTGTCTAGTGGGTCTAGATGACCCAACTCCCAATGGTAAAATGCCTAGGATAGCACAAGGGTTAAGAGCTAACAACTTACACATGTTGCCTGAACAATAGCTCTATTTATCATATTAAAAAGAAAAACTACAAAAAACCCTAAATCTATGTTAGCCTGTTAATTAAATTACTGATCCCATTTGCTGTTCTTTTTGAAGATTTCTTTGAAACCCACAGCTCCATAGAGAACTTTCAAAAGCCAGGGTGGGCTCTGACCTTCATGCTTGATTCGATCAAAGTAAGCCAGCTTTGCAGCAGCAGAGATGGACCTCTGAGTTTGGAGGCAGCCCATGACAGCATCCATCAACAGGACGTTGGTCAGAGCCTGGGTTATGTACTGAGGATCCTTAGGAAACAGAAACATGAGCAAAACGTGAGGCCACAGAAGTATTGTTAAGGCTACAGACAGCCAGACTGCTAATATTACTAACTAGATGAAAATACAATCTGCTTCAGCGTTTTAAATACATCATTTTTGTAGGAAAAATCTCATACTGGCATTGAGACATACGCTGTATTACTTTTATAAACCTGATCCTTAAAGTTTGCTAAATGATGCAAATCTATTAATTTGAGGAAAAAAGGATTAAATAAATTAAAATCCCTCTTCAACATGGCTGGATAGATACCGGTAATAAAAAAAGAAACTGTTAAAAAAAAGAATGTTGCATTCCTTTAAGCCAAGGACAAAAACGTTACTAAAAATTGACAGAATACCAGTAAGTTTGATCAATTTTAAGAGTTTGAGGATCTGACTAAGAATCAGCTTAAGAATTTTATTTGATTGTTTGACTAAACCAGTCTCCATCATCTAACTCCTTTCAACTTGTACCACTCCAGTAAAAGTTGCAAATTCTTGTGCTTCAAAGTGAAAGAATCCCTGTAGTCACACATAAAATTTACAAAAACAACTATTACATGCTCTTTGCAGAGTTTTGACAATCTTATAAATCAAATCGAAAAAACAAATGTTTGGACAAATTTCAACTGAGGACTAAACCGAGAGAGTGTGACGTCACCCACAGAAAATATTTTTCCATCTTAAACCAAATGTAGTAAATCCAGTCGCCATTTTTTCACAACATGGACGCTGCCATGTATTTTTTTTGTTGTTGTTTATTTTTTATTTTTTTTGGACGCTGCCGTGTTGGAGCCAGACGTTGTCAGTTTGCAGTAATTGGCTCAAATTGGTCAAGATTTCTATGGCAACCAGTCTGGCCAATCAGGGATGAGCTTTTTAGAAGCCTACCACTCAAAGCGGGTTTGGGAGAATGTGTCAAACATTTTGAATGTTCAACATGAGACTATATACTTTTATTGAGGCATCTGATTGGTCAGTTTTTAACTTGAATAACTTGTGAAAGAGAAAAAAAATATTACAATAAAATAGGTTTAGCAAAAACATGTTAAAAAAAAAGGTACCAGAGGAAGAATGGTTATTCTGACAAATAGAATTACTGAGTAATAACCGTTTATTTCTCAATAGAAGTCTATGGGATTTTGGCTTCTTGGAGCCATGGGGTACTTTCTATTTGGAATGTGAAGAGGGATAAGTCACTCTGTCCAATTCTCATTTACAGTCAATGGTTTTCATTCTTGCTGTGTAATACTTTGTGTTGGTCTGCGATTTTGCGTCCAGCCCACATCTCTTTAACAATGAGGTTCCAGAGTTCAGTGTCTGTCTTCAGGTTGGCCTCAAACACCTCCGGCTTGCTGCAGGTGTAGATGCGAAGGGAAGGAATGCGAATGAGAAAAGGAGCTGATGTAATCTTCACCTCCTGCAGACACAGACATGAGGAATCTGTTCATGCGAGTGTTCACAAAACACAACCCAAACAGAAGGGCAGAAGAACACGTAACCTTTATGTCTCGAAACTTTGTGATTTCCAGGAAGCCCGCAGGTCCATCAGTGAGCAAAAACAGCCGCTTTTGTGTCATGGCGATTTTCCCAACGCCATGGGAGGTTTTCACCCGGGCTGATAGCTTATACACACATTCACTGCTGTCGAGCTGCTCAATGACCTCAGAGGGCAGATGGACATCTCGTGCTTCAGCTTCCATCTCCTTCCAGAAGGTGTAGAAGACTCTGAAGAGTTCAGGGTCCACCTGTTTTACTGGACCTATCGCAAAAAGCAGCAAGTGTTTCTACAGGAAAGAAAGAACAAACTTACGGTAAATCAAAGTCCATCTTCCCTTACCGTCTGCGAGAGCCTCAAATAAACGCCGCATGGTCGCCACGTCTTTAACAATTCCACATTCCTGAACGCATGTCACAAACGCATCTTCGTGCAGGTGATGGCGAGGAAGTTCAAACTTCTTGACGTGATCATTAGTCTGGATCAGAGGCTTCTCATTGTCCATCTTTACCTAAACAAATGAGACATCACGCACATAAGATGACAGAACTTAACGGAGATGTGGAAACTGTAGAACGTCCAGCTACATCCCGACCTTGATGATGAGCCTCTTGAGTTCCGGCCGTCTCTGGGCTTGTTGTCTCTCATCTCGATGGAGGGATGCTACAAGCCACAGGACCAACTGTGCGGGCAGGATTGCGGTATCGGTCTTGTAGAGATTCTGGAAATCACTAAGCGCGTCAAGCCGCCTTGAACACAGCATGTTGATGAAACCACGTAAATAATAAAACCTGCAGTGAGAACACCATCAAAACGTTTAAAGCTCCAACATGTAAAGTGAAACGAGGCTGTAAATTCATATCTAATTCATGTGAACTATCAGGAAAAGAGCCTCACCTGGCTAGTAGAGCAGAGTCCTCATTTTGAACAGAGGTGATGGCTTTTCCAAGTTGATGCAGCAGCTCGCTGTAGTAACTTTGGACAGAGTGTAAAGACAGAGAAGCTGGGAACTCTGGAAGTCCAAAAACCTTTACAGGCTTAGCTGGAGCTTTCAGTGCTAAACACAAAAAAAAAACACAGAGAATTAAGAAACAGAAAGAAACAACAAAAAGGATGATCAAGTGGTTTTAACCCTCTTTTAAAGCAATTAACAAAATGAAACATGGATTAATAAACTGAAGCACAAAAATGTGACAGCTGGTGAACTCAGCAGCTGAAACAGAAAATGTCAGTCTGTAGATGTGAGCGTGTCCTAACTGAGGAACAGGGAAATGAAAGTTGGTAACAGGTATATCATGGTTCCATGCATGAATAGAGGAAGTTCAACGTTGTACTCGTCCTGCTTGTATGAAGTGAGCCAACAAAAATCCAGGAAGGAGTCGGCTGGATATCAAACTATAAACTCACAGGCAAAGGGGTGATCGCTAATAACTTTCAAAATCTTTTACTGATTTCATGAATACGTAAGAAAAACACCGATATGTGACAGTCTTTCTACTAAAGAAGAAATAAAAATGGAAAACTAAAACCTCTCAAGAGACCCTGGACTGATCAGAGATAAGTTTACAGAAAATGTAGTCAGTTATTTGTAGGTTAAACTCAAACACTACAGGCAGTAATGTCTGTGTTTTTTCTTCCCCATTCGGATTATAACTTTAACTCAGGACAAAGTCTTAATTATTATTATGATTCTTATCGGACATGTTGGATTCCTGTAGTCTCACCCGTGTCGGAAAACACTGTCCTGGTGAGCAGCGAGTTTTTTTGACAGCCAATTGTTGGATTGTCCTGCAGGTTTGGAAGACTCTTCCCGAGTCTCCTACTCAGCCTGTTCTCAGTGATGGAGCTGGTTCTCCTGGCCTGGATCTCCTGCATGGTGAGTCTGCTGGGAATCTCCAGCATCATCTTCTTTCTAAGGCACATGTGGGATAATATTAAGGTGGAGAATTCCCAATTCTGTTTCAAATAAAACTATTTTTCCATACTTTTGCATCTCAGAACGGGTGTCAAGTTCCATTCGAGCGAAAGGATCTGCTTTCTTGTTGAGACGATCTTTGAGGAAGGAGTGGAAGATGTGAGTCTCCAGCACCTGAAAAATGGCCCTTTCTTAGAGAAATGTCTCAAAAACCCATTTGATATTTCACTGAATTAGCTTTTGTCAAAAATTATACGTTGATAATAAAATAAAAAGCCTACTTTTTTGTAAAAAGGTTTCTCGGACGGCTCTCGTGTTTTTAAAAACTCTTCACTGTGAAAAACTCGATGCTCATAATTGAGATGATAAATAACATCCCTGTTAGACGGAGACAAACACACATTTAATGTCGCATTTAGTACAACCAGTCAGCCATAGCACAGCACCTGAATATATTGACGATCAGTTCCAGTGCAAGCCTCTGGATGTCATCATTCAGGCGGCGCTGCCACGCTCTTCTCTGGTCACGCTGCTCATTGATGTCCGTGCTGCTACCACGGCAACACTGGTCCAAGTCAAAGTTCATCTGCAGTGACTGACACCTAAAAAACAGGTCAACTATTAAAAAAAAAAATTATTCTTAAAGGAAACTTAAACAAGTATGTATCGACCATCCTTCCATGCATTATATGAGGTGTACCCCTGTATAAAGCAGTCTGCAGCAGCTGGAGGAATGTCAGGCAGGTCCACAGAGTCAGAGGAAGATGTGCAAATGCTTCCGTCATCGAGGTTAACCAAGACTAAATCACTGGTTTCCTGCCAGAGGAGAAAAAAAGAGACTTTCTACTGAGAAACAAGTAAAATAGTTGAGCTATATCACATAGTTAGTTTTTTAGACAGTATTTTCAGCAATAAATAAAGGTTTTTTTTATTGACATGATTACACACTCACAGCAGCGACTTCAGCAAAATGGCTAAGATGACACCCCATAAGAAAGGCAGTTGGAGCCATGACAAAGTCCAGCATGCCTCTGGCCAAGACCGGGACGTACGGATGCTGCCAAGACAGAGGCTGGGAAAGGCAGAGCAAGCTGATAAATGTATGAAAGCCCCCCAAAACACTAAAAGGGACTGGAAAAAGCATATGTGGGATCTTGCAAGAGGCCTAAATTGATAACGTGAAGGGCTGTGGAAGATCCAACACTCATGCTTTTCTGAACTAGAAGTTTCTGTGTCTCTTTTACAATTTAGCTGACCTTCACAAAAATCAACACACTCTCAGAAATCAGAGTCAGTTTGGCGAAATCTGCCGAAAAAAACACCAACTGCTGCTCCAGCAGGAGACACGACAGCACCTGGAAGAGGAAAGAGAAGTTTACAAAAGTGTTTTGCCTTTTTTGGGGATTAATATTTAAGGCCTCCAGCGTTACCTGCAGAAGTTTTTGTGGCCTGAAGCAAAGGAAAGACAGATGAAGATCTAAATCTATCACCGTCTTGTCATTACCCAGCCTGGATGGTAAGGTGATGGTCAGTGGACCTAATGTAAACATCTTGAGAGGACGGCATAAATAGCTTAGCATTAATATTGAAGTAACTGGAAAATAAATGTATTATGATGTTCTAGAAACATGTTGAGTTTTTTCTTTTCAATTAATTCTGAACAAACCAAATGAAGATGTCCAGGAGGCGGAATCGGCACCAGTGACAGCTTAGCTGCAAAGTCCTTCACTTTCTCATTCACGTCTGACAATCGACAACTTCTAAGCTGAATTAAAAGACTCATAAATAAACAGAGAGAGAAAATGTCAAATTTGTTGCAAGGCAGAAGAAGCGAGGCAGTTTAGCACACAAAAGCATGGAAAATGAGCTGAAAACAAAAGCTTCACTTTTACAAACAAATGTTGCCCATAATACACTTTATAAACATGTTTTCATGAATAAAATGAAAAGGAAACATATCACCAAACTCTATGGCTTGTTCCTCACCATGACAGGCAGTCTTTGAGGGCAAAGAAGTAAGGATGCTTTGACATAATACAGACGCTATAGGCCGAGAAAAGGTTCAAAACTTCAGAGGTTCCAGTTCCACTCTGATGAAAAGAGGCTCCATCCTGTGCAAACACAATCAAACAGTGACTTGCTTTAACTTTAGGACTCAAGTCCTAAATGTTAGCACTGCCCGAAGCTTTAAATGTTAGGCTTGTGTACCAGTACTGGACGATAATACTGCAGAACCACTCCGTAAGTCTTGTTGCCGAACATGTCGGTGAAAATGAGGAAGTGGAACTGCTCTTTTTTCTGTTCAGTGGTCACTTGCAGGCCCCCTACTTAGGAACAAACAAACAAAACGCGCATGAAAAAGACAGACGCAACAAGAAGTGATAACATGCAAGCTGCTATTGTAGCTATTAGTGTAGAAAATAGAATAATCTGCAGGTGTCGATAGACACTATTGCGGCAAAATTGTGCAAACCTGCACCATAGTTAATTTTGAAAGAACCTTTAGAACAAGAAATAGTCAAAAACGAGAATAAGTGTCTCTTCAGGGAAAATGTTCTCAGATATGAGGATGTGCCAGTCTATTCAGCTTCACTGATAACTAAAAGAAAAACGTACATTTTTGATGTTTACATACAAAACATAATTCAAAGAAGCAGCATGTTCATGCCTTTGAGGATCCTCCATCTTCACCCATGAGGAGTTGATCAAAACAGAGCACACTGCCTCCTTTGCAACAACGGCTCATTGAAGCACTGATTCTACGTGAAATTCTTCCTGTGATATTCTAAACTGGAAATGATTAATCAAAATGAAGCTGCTTAGCTACCATGCATGTCTACATCTCTTACCGGAGTTTAGATAAAACGTTTACAGCGGGGGAAATAAATTGCAGACGTTTTCTTTTTCCAGCAAACTCCATCCGCCAAATGAAGTGTTTATGCTAGAATAATCCAGACGAAAGCAGTCAATCCCACATTTGATCTCAAATGTGACTCTTTTTCAGACAAATTAAACATATATTGGAAGGAAAGGGTCCTGCTTGGGATTGATTTCTGACGAGACTGCAGGCTGACGTGCATGCAAACATGTCTGAGACGGAGTTGTGGATTCACACACTGTTGGCATCGTTTGCATCACACAGCGGTGTGTGTTGACCCATTTGTTAATGAAAAACTCTGTACCAGGGAAGCAGAGCTGAGGCAAAGCCACCAGGTCCATGTCTTTCAGGATGCTGCCGTTTTCACCTCTTTCTCCTCTTTCCTCCAGCACACCTTCACCTGTTGAAGAAAGTGGCCAGAAATGAAAAAAATGACACCCAATAGCAATAAAGTATGAGAACCATTAGGAATGGATGACAGAAATCCTATTTGTTTGTGGGTTGCCGGTTCATTGTTTACCAGACCTTGATTGGATGTTGCTGCAGCTGAAGACAGGCGATCGCGCTTTTTCCTGAGAAACGAGCGCCGCCGCTTTACGCGGGACTTCAGAGTTTCAGGCTGAGTTCTGGTTACAAACGGAGGAGCCACCACATGGAGGACTTCTGGATCCAGGAGGAGGGGCTCTGAAGTTTCCCCGCTGATGATGGCCTGAAGAAGGAAAAAAGAAACAAAAAGTTTCCCATCATCAGCTTTGTTACACGGTTCAAGAACTTCTACTTCCTGCACCAATATATTGAGGAAAGTTGTGTTTCTTTTTTCATGTGGACTAAAAGGAGATACCTGACGGACTTCCTGGAGTTTGTCAACAGATGCTCCCACCACCACACAAGCTTCCAGCAGAGCGGGTAGCAAACAGGTCGCCATCGATGCCAAAACCCCGGCACGATATTTGTCCAATAGTCACAACTATTTAAAAATCAGGGGGGAAAAAGGGAAATTCATCCACAAAACTGAGTTTTACATGAAAATGTAAAGATTAGAGACAAAGCGTACGATTGTGTTTGTTTAAGTCCGTGAAAGCAACATCTGTCGGCTGAACAAAGCCGTGAAGTGTGACAGAATTATCAGAGCGGCTCTGTCAGTCAACAAACAGTTACTATAATTCAAACAAACTGTGAAAATCACTAAACACAGACAGAGGCTGTTTTATTTTTAATCACAGAACTAACCCAGAATGCAAAGTGTGCAAATGGCAATTTGGAAGTTCGAGAAGTTCCCAGAGACAAACCTAGAAGGTTCCATAAGAGCAGAGATGATGTGGTGGCCCTCCAATTGGTTCTGCATTATTTCCCCAAAGGCTACAGTCTAGAAATACTCAAGTGTACATGATGGAGTACAAAAGCTGCACTCAGGTGCAGACTATGACTGGCATCAAACTGAGATTACCACAGGGTGTATAAAAATATGTAAAACTATAAAGAAAAAAAGGGTTTTAAAAACAAATTTAAAAAACTAGCATACTCTCCAAAAATGCATTTATTGTGAAATACAATTAAAAGAAAATTAAATTAGGAACTAGAAATACATTTAAAAAAAACATCAAAAATACATACATAGCTTTACATCTTAAAAAAAAGCTGATCAACATTAAAGTATTAATATAAACAAGTACAGAATAAAAGAGACAGTTTCATTGTCAATTCCCTAACTTTCCTAGCTTTGTCAGCTAAATGATTAAAAAAAAACTCTAACATTTTCTTAGATACTTAATAAAATATTAGACATGGAAAAAAGTGCAAGATATCACAGAAAGACAGGGCAGCTTAAAAAGTATTTGCGTATTTGAAACATGATTTTAGAGAGTATAGCAGCTTTAAATAAAACGGAAATGGTAAAATACAGATATATAAAAGCAATAAAACAAACACAACAGTAATGAATAAATAAATAACGTTGGGAATTTTTTTATACATATATTATATATTATCCCCTTTAACGCTTAAGACCATGACACTAAATTGTTATTTTGTTATGTCAATTGGATACTACTGTAAGACCAGTCTCCTTAAAAAACCTCGCCAAAATGAGGTCCCGGTAATTAAACATTTCGACGAACGTTAAACATCTTTGATAATGGCGTCACTGACCGTTACAGAGGTTTCTACTCTTCTTCTTTCATCCACATTCATGCCGAATCTGCTGCAGCACCTCTGAACGTTGAGCCTGCTGCTCCAGCTGAAGTCCAAACTCGCCGCTTCCTGTTCCTCCACATTGAAGTCCAGTCACGCGCGCGCACCGACGGCGCTGACTTTGAGCTGCGATTTCTTTGCTCCCTCTTTCAATAAAGTTTAAATAATTCAAAACGATAAAACATTTAATATATATGCACAACAAAAAACTAACTGTAATCGTACTGCAGTATTACGGTTAATAAATGGCATAACTCTAAGGTAGACACATTTGATGTAGTTTAGTTTAAAGCTGAACAATGTTGGAAATAAGTAAACATAAATTAGGCTAAAACCAAACTAGTGAAGATGATTGCAGTAACAGCATTTGGCCTGTAGGTGGAGGTATTGCTCCAACTGGATTTACACACGTCCACGAAACCAAAGTATAAATTTGATTAACTCCAACTTGGTCGAATTGCAGCTGCAAACATACTTTATGCAACACCAGACATAATATTTATATTTGCTTAGTGCACAGGTGGGGGCTAGAAAAGCAACTAATATCTTTATGCACTCTAACAAAAACCATGTTAATATTTTGTTTTTTTAATCATTAGTATCCTTGAAATACCAACCTGTATATCTAGATAGTATGTTTTTTGTGTGTGTCTAAATGTAACAATTTAATTAGTATGGATGGTCACCTGGGAAGCCAGAAGACATATCTTGAATCTTGTATTAAAAAACAACAACAATCCAAGACTTCAAGGAGGCAACATGTTTTAATAGAATTCTATGGCAGTTATGGACCTAAAACCCCATCTGTCAACCAACATTGCACTTTGACAATAAACCCCATTTCTGTACAACAAATCAGCAGGCTAAAATAAGTTTTGGCTAAAAGATAAAGAAAAGAAAGTATGTCGGTCCTTTTCGAGAAAGATTTGTACAGCAGCAAACAGAATGAAATCTGTCTTAATACAAGTATCAGCATGTCAAAGCAAAAGATAAAATGCCATGTCAGAAGTTGAAACCAAATGATCGGATTTCCTCAGGGCATGTTCAGAGGTTCTGCATCACAGTAGCTTGGCACTAACAATTATAGAATCAGAAAACATATTTAGCCTATTACAAAATCATTGAAATAGAAGTTTTAGTCTTAAAAAAAACTGAGGATTAAACAAACTAAAAATAAAAATGGTAAAAATAGGTTGTTTTTTTAGGAACTTGAAATAAAAGTTAAAGCTTTTGTGTGTCTGTACCTTTAAAAAAAGTACCTGTAACACTAACACACAAAAACAAAAAATACATTACTTGGCAAAAAAAGGTGCTTAAAAAATACACACAAATCCCACACTGTCTGCACATAGTGTCTTTGTGGAATCCTTACAGCATTGTAATGCAAAGATCCATAAAGTGCTCCCTGCTGTGGTCATATTTGGACTTCATCTTTACTGAACAGAATTGTTTTCCAGCTAAAAGTCTGTCTGGGAGATTCCTGAGTTTGGCTAAAGGCTCATTTGGTCGTAGCAACAGTGGAGGTAAAGTCTAGCTAGCATTGATCGCCTGCATAGATGTGGAATCACCTTTATTCAGCATGAACTATTTTATCAGTTCAGGGGGCACTGAGTTTACAGGATGATTGCTATATTTTCAACACCTCATTAGTGACTTGCATTCTGGGAAATGACAGCATAATAAACAGTCAGAACCTTCTCATAAACATCCATTTTTGCTTTTTGGGTGAAATGAAACTATACTTTTGGAACTTTACATTTCACATGAACACAGCTGCACATCAGAAATATACTAAAAAGGAGAGATATTTTGGATTTAAAAAAACAAACAAAAAGATATTCTTCTAACAACTCATTTCACTTAATTAAACTGGCAATACGTGACTTCACAATAATCGCATTTCAAATACTTTTCTTTTTACTCTTAAGGCACAGTTAAGCAATGAAAAATATTGGAATTTAAAGTCCATGTTTTGGCAGATATTCCTAAATTGATTTAGTAATTTATGTGTTTGAGAGAAATTTTTACAAAAGTTAATTCCTTGGATTTCTAGTTGTGCCTAAACTATGCCTAAAATTCCTCTATATATGGGCTGCAATATTACTGGTGTTAGTTCAAGCATTATGAGCGGAATTTGCTTTTAAACACCTATAATATCAAAAAAAATTCTATTATAGTCTTTTTTCAGAAGAGGAGCAAAGAAATAGAATAAGGTAAGAAGAAACGCTCTCAGGGTTTTGTGATTGTCCCCTCAACAGTTCTGGAGCAGCTTCTGTTTGAATGTCTGGTTGCATCCTGTCAAAGTGAGACAAAATGTCTCATGCATTGATCTATTTACTGCCATCTGGCAGTTTTTTATAATGGCTTACTAGTAGTAATAACTTCAGCTGAACATTTGTATGTATTTGAGTTGAGGTAGTAACATCCTAAGCAGATCAGAATGGACAGAATTCCAAAAATCTATTTGCTACTTTTGATTTCACAATCTTAATGCACACCATTAAGATTTCTCAACATTGGAACGTCTATTTCCTGTAATGTTTTTCTTTGTATCTTTCCCATGTTCTTCTCGAAAGCACAGGTCATTACATGAACACCATTCCTCTTTTAGTTGTTGAGCAAAAACCTTGTCTCCTACAATTTTAAACAAAATTCTCTGTCCCTTTCAAGCCGTCTCCATCTGTGAGGCTCAGCACTGTGGCTCTCTGATCTTTGGTCTTTTCTGCAGTCTGGTCCTCCTCTGCAGGTAAACTAGCTGAGCTATGGTCCGACTCAGAGCTTTCAGCCTCAGGATCAGGATAAATGACCAGAAATAAGGCAGTGAGAAAGCCAAGGAAGGAGCCTCCAGAGGCCACTATTGGAATGACACGAACGCTGTTGACAGCATCAACCACTGATCCAAGGGCAGATGCTACCAGTATCTGACTGATATATACCTGTAAAAGCAGCAAAACGGGGGATTTAGATGGAAAAACTTTTAAAGTTCAGGCTAAGCTAGGTGGTTTAGTTGCATTTAGAAGCAGAGAGGACTGACCTGGCAGGATAATATGGCACAGTCGATACCGAATCCCCTTCGAGTGTTAGCTGGACTGTGGGTAATGTACTGATGAAGGAGACACAAAATACCATTTTACTTATTTTATCTTTAGGTTCATTGATGCTTTTAGTACAACCCACATTGACTAAAATAAATCAGTTTCACCAAAATACAAAAACCTAAATGAACAAATTTACTGAAGTATCACTTAGGTGAAATAAGCAAGAAGAAGTTAAATTTGTCTGTGTCTTCAAGAGCTGCTAGCTTGGGTTTAAATGTGTCCAAATGTGCAATCATACCTCTTTGATTTCATGGTACTGCCCGAGCAGCGCGTAGGGGCAGTAGGAGATACTCATGGAGACGATGCCCATGGTGCTGATCATTATCATGCTCACATACACATTAGGAAAGACCGCCATAACTGCAGTTCCTGTAACAACAAAGGAAGTTTAAAAAAACAAGCACAATACTAACACTAAATCAGACTTTCCTTAGATCTTTTGATTCAATTTCATACTTGAAAAACAAAATAACCTACAGGCCTTCTGGGTTAACATATAACCTTATATTCTATGATCTGAAACTAATATCAATGTTTCCTTCAGAGAGCACTACATTTCAGCTTTCATTGACAGTTAAAACATAAAGTTGAATCTTTTTGTCACATTTGGTTAAGGTTAAAGAAAACTAAATCTAGTGGTTGGAGGGGCAGCACATCATTAGGAAACAGCCAAAGCTCGGGCCAACTGACCTACTGAGAAGCTCAAGGTTCCAATGATGTAGATGACCTTAATGCTCAGGTCAAAATTATCCAGAGATTTCTGAAGGATGGCTGGACCAAGACAAAGAGCTGGTTACTAAAAGAGACTTTGGAAAGAGTAGCAATGGCAATAGAAACAGAATTTCCTTCTATTTTTCTCAACTTCCAGAATGAGAAATGATTGGTTTACCAGAGCAGGCTGCAGCTGTAGCAGCATAGACCACCAGTCCCCAGCAGCCCATCTGGACTCCATTGTGATATCTTTGCAGCTCTGTGGAATTAGCCGGTGCCTGAAAAAAGCAGAAAAAAAATGACAGTATGGAATCCCTACACATTTTGTGAAATGGACTCCAATTTCTAGAACCTTAAATAGGTTTAGAGATGAATTGTGAATGAACTTTTAGTTTAAGGTTTTCAAAATGACATAGTTAACAGTTCAAACATGTACATCTGCTGAGGCGATTTAGTTCTGAAACTTTAAATTCTTTTCAGAAAATGAAAATAGTGCTGTTTAAACATTAGAGTAAAGGTTAGGCAGCCAGCTGAAATTGCAAAAGTTAAGCCTCTTTCGTGTTATCGTTGAACAATGAAGTTGGAACTATGGTCTGTCTTTGCTTTGTTTCTACTACCTCATTTCATATTCATGCAGACACATTATAGCATTAGCAACTTTTTTGTTTGCCATTTCAAATGTTTGTTACTTAGGTGTTTGTGAGCAAAGTTAACTTTGAAATAATGTTAAATAAACAATATTTTAAACTATGTTTCCTTTCATAGAAAGATTTTTCTGTTTGTTTGTTATACAATTGTACACATAGGACTAAAAATAAAACATATTAAAATATATTTAAGCAACATTTTAGACCAGAAAGCTATCCGTCTCTGCAGCATCACTGTTTAAAGCTGCAACCATTCGGCCACAGATTTGGTTCAGGAAGCAGATCGGAGATGAAACAAAATACCAAGCAGCGGCAAAACAGGCGGCTTCATACGCAGCACAGTGAGGCACAATGAAGAATAGACCGGCTGTATGAGTTATGGGATTGCTTTACATCATCAGTAAATGAAAAACAAAACAGCTATAGAAAGACAGTTTGTGTTTACCATGGGCTTTCCTTCGTAGACAACTTGTCCCATGAAATCGGTGTAAAACACAGCTTCAGCTATAATGGAGAACCATGTCAGTAGGTGACACACACAAAGCCTCCACAGCTGCTTTGGCATCTGAAAGTCACAATCAGAATAGTGTCAAATGGACACGGTTTAAATAAAAGGACAGGTGTGGTGCTGATGTTGGCGGCACCAAAATATCCTGGAAGATTTAACTGAGCTCACCTTGAACATGGACAGCCATAGCAGTTTGATAGTTCTGCCCAAATCTGGACCTCCTTCAGAGCTGGAGCCCTCAGAGGACAGAGTGCTCACTGACAGATGCAGCTCTTTCTGGCACAGAGGCTTCCGGATGTCTCGCAGATCACTCAGACTCTGGGATGTGGTGATCGGATGAGGGCTGAAAGGTCTTGAGTGGCGCAGTCGACAGCGCCGGGGTCCTACTTTTCCATAATAGGAGAATGTAAACGATGGCTAGAGAGACAAAAGGATCCATTTTAGCCTTTCCATAAAGTGCATTGGAATGAAACCTTTGTAAATGCAACAAAAATGAATGCAAAGAAACGACTTACTTGTCTGTAGAAGGTCGGTCGATGAGGCCGCGCTAAAATGGACACAGTAGCTGTACGGTGTCCCAACTTAGCGGAAGTGTGGCCTTTGACAAGATTAGAACCGTTGAGAGCTTTGATCTCCTGTAACAAGACAGAAGAACACTGAAGAGCCATATTCTCATTTAAAATAACCAAAAATGAAGACGTGTATAGTCATGAATATAATTAGGAAGAGACACAAAGTCTTGACAAAACAATGGCAAGAAATTGTTTTATGCATGGGAAAAAATATTTGAACAGCATTTGGTCATACCTGTCCCACAGGTGCATCCTTCACAGCAGAGCTGTCCTGACAAAGAGAAGGTTCTCCACTTTCTGGATCCATTGGTTTGGCTAAAACTGCATTTGCAGGCTCATCACAGCGGTGGGGTGGTTCATCCGTAGGAGGTAAGGGGCCGGGGTTGTGGTCTGATGGCTTAAAAGCATCTTCTAAATGCATTTCAGGTAAAAAGTCCGTGCTTGGCAAATAAACCCGTGGCTCCAAGTCGAGGTCAGGATCCAGGTGAATTGTAGCATCTGGCATGGCTAAGACCGAATCACTTTTACTGCGCACTTTGTCTATTACAAGAAAGTCTGCTTCCTCTCTGTCAGAATGGCTTTCCATGTCCCCTGTAAAAGACTCTTCTTCTGGGATTACACCTAGAAGCAAAGGTACACTTCCAGCTGGCTTTAGAGACAGCTGGCTGGTATCGTCCCCGTCTCCTGTTTTGTTCAGCCTTTTTGAAGCAAAATGCCGCTCCGGAATGCTGAACATGTGTAGAGTGACTGAAACTATGAAGATGACTCCAGCGAAAAGGAAAAGAATTTGTTCTTGGGATTTAAACGCTTTGCCCAGAGCTGTACCAGTCCAGTCCAGTCCTCCTAACATGTAGCCCACGGCTCCTCCGAGTCCTATCAAGACAAGTATGATCATCCCGTGTGTAACCACATAGGTGTGTTTCACATTGATGGTCTTTGTGCTGGTGTTTGGAGATGACAGTCTCACCTGCAGAGAGGCCGTGAATATTCAAAGCCATGTCCTGTTCTTCAGTGTCTGCCACATCGAGAAGGTACGCCCGGATGGGTCCCTCTAAGGCATCAGCAGAAAAGTCCAGCACCACCACGCCTAAAACCGTGAGAACGATGCCGATTGGCTGGTTGTTTGGACTGTCCCCGATGGAGAGGCCTGAAAACCACCCAAAAATGCATCTACATACATCTGTTTATTTAAACACAGCAATGTTTTAGGATTCAAATATTGAACTCACCGATCAAGGACCCATTTAGAAACAGAGCCACACCGAGCAGCACGCCCAGACAAAGAGCCAGAATGAACGGCCTTCTGCGGCCCCATCGCAGGCGACAGCGATCGCTGGCAGAACCAATCACAGGTGTGAAGACCAGACCCAGAATAGGACTAAGGAACCAGGTTAAACTGTAATACTGCTCAGGAAGACCTGAAACATGACACACACAGTGAATGTCAATGATGAAGTGAAAATATAGGAATTTCTACGGAGCCTAAGACAAGTCTAACAACAGAAGTCATGAAGGAGCTTGTAAAACATTGGGATTAGAGTTTATTTATGTTTTATATATTCTTAAAAAAATAAAAAAGGAGGAATTATTTATCAAACTACGATAAAAACTGTGTTTTAACATGTTCTTATGGTTTTTTCTCATGATGGAGGACATATATAAAGAAAATTAAGCTTAAAATTGCATTTCTGAGTGTTTCTTTATTCAAATCGTATATCAGAAGCAGACAAAAAAAATGCTGTTCGAAAAAGAGCGTATTTATTCATTCTTTTTTTTCTTTTTTTTTTTAAATCATCTTCTAAACCGTTTGTTCTCTTTCGGGGTCACAGGGCTGCTGGAGCCTATCCCGGCCACTTACGGGCGAAGGCTGGGGACACCCTGGACGGGTCGTCAGTCTGTCTCAGGGCCACAATCCCACACCCATGCACACTCACATTCACATCTAGGCATCTAGGTACAATTTAGAGTAACCAATAACATATGAAGCATGTTTTTGGACAGTGGGAGGAAGCCGGAGTCCCCGGAGAAAACCCACGCATGCATGGGGAGAACATGCAAACTCCACACAGAAAGGTCCACTGTTAGTGTTCTGTTTTAGGTCCCACAAAGCGCAGAAACTGCAGACATAGAAAATATGCCAGGTGGGCCACAAACTCCCTGCTCCGCTACATTCTGATACACCCACTTGCAGACTAATAAATCATCTTTGTTTTCCTCGTCTCAACTGGCATCTGGCTCAAAACTGTACGGCTGAATAACTCCAATATTGCTCGCCATTTTTGTTGCACCGGTAAAGTTAGGTTGGGGATGAGAGGGACTGTAATCCGAGAGCTCTAAACTCTCTGATTACACTCTCTCCCGCTAGTTTACAGCTCTCTGATTTGAAAATGTCAGGAATTCTGTCACCTGGCTGGTTCATAATAGATCCAAACTTATCTCTCTTTTTCTCACAGAGGTCAGGGTTTCCTGTTGCAGTTCATGCTGTACTCTAGCAGCAAGACATTGCAGTGCCTCACAATGATTTCTAGCAGATTGTTTATTGGCCCACATTTCATTTGCATTCTGGTCGTGGTGAATCTACTGCTCTGAGTGAGAGCCTCTTAACAAGTAGAGTTTTTTTTTTGCTAAACACACATCTTCACAGGTTAGCTATCAGCTGAAGTATGCATCTAAGAGGCAGGTGTTGCAGCAAAGTTCAGTTGTAATTCTTGACTTCAATTCATTACAAAAATGAACAGAAACCTGACAGTTTGTGCTTATCAGTGAGTTACTTCTGACTACATTTATCACTTGGTTAAAACATTGCAAGGGAAAGACAAAGCTAACTTGAGAGCCTACAATAGGCACTTATCCTAAAAAAAAAAACCTACATGGCTCTAATATTTGGGAGACTTAATAAGAGCTGGGCTTTCTTTCTAAACACCATCTTGTTCACATCCTCACCTGGGACCGGCCCAGTAGTATGACTGCACACCTATCTGTGGCCACTGAGCACCTTCACTAGTGCAAAAATTAAAAAAGCCCTTACAGTCATGTGACAGAACCACCAGCCACACTGTCAGATGATCCAAAGGTTAACAGTACAGGAAAGAATGGAGTCCTTGTAAAAACTGAGCACACACCTCATTTCACAAGTAATCAACACGTCACATCCACTGATAAAAATATACATATATTGACTGAAAAAGCGTTCATTATCAGATTTGGACATTTTTTCCCCTTTAACAAAAAAGATGGTTAAAAACATCGACAAATATGCAAATAACTGAATCTTTAAGAAAGGAAATCCTTTTTCTTCTGCTCCCAAAAGACAGCATACATGTGCTCCATGTATTGAGATTTATAAAGGAGGATCAGTTTTCAGCTACTGTACTAAAAATTCCCCATTGCAGCAGCCTGAATTTTGGCTGGGAAAACAATAACAACTATGCATTTCAATGTTTGAAAAACAGTGATGTGATTTCAATGGATACGTTTCTTCACTTATGCACAAGGTGGCAATGTTGGAGATCTTTTCTTTGTTCATTTCTTCAAAAATGCAAAGACGAATATAAAACTTTACTCCGTTTACAGGAAAGACAGTACTTTCTGTTTAAGCTGAATCATTTTGAATTATGATTCATCTCCAAAGACTAAAATTAAATCCTAAAATGAAAAAAGTAAAATCCTTTGAGACTGTTAACACTTTAAAAAAGGAAATATAGAAACTTAGACCACATTTGAACCACACTGAATAGAATCTCAAATTTACACTATTGTGTGGGAAACTAAGCCTGAAATGTGCTGCATCACACATTCCCTGTCATACCTGGCCAGGGAAGATAGCTTTTGTTGCATTTCTGCTAAGGTGGCAAACAGAACATGTGATTACACACTGCAGCTACAGTGTAAATGACACAGGGGGGGGGCACCCAAAATGCAGAATGGCTCCTCCGCTGTTACACTGCTGCAGAGGAATGACAATAGTGTCACTGATGGTACTGGTTGTACAAACTAAAACCAACAGCTCTCATTTAGAAAGGGAACTAATTTAATATAAACAAATGGTTTTGGATCATGGTTTTGCAGTGGCCTAAAGCAGATACATTGGCTTTCAGAGGGACATTTAGAAAGCAGAAAGAGAAGAAGATTGTGTCAAGTCAACATATTTCAAATCGACTTCAGCAAGTTGCACAACAAGTCTGTGTGTATTTTGGCAAATGTAGAGTGCGTTCTTCCCTGTGCATTGCAGTACTCCTCACCTATCTGCAGAAGCACGGGGGTCACCAGCGCAGTTTCCATTGCGTAGCAGAACTCTCTTCCAAACATTACTGCTGCATGCATGACCCAGCGATACAGAGGGATCCGGGCTGCTCTTCTTCCCTCCTCCACCCCCACTTGCCCCTCACTTTCATCATCTTTTGCATTTTCCTTGGGTCTTCTGGTTTCAGAAAAATCTTTAGCCTCGATCTCTTCTGCGTCTTTTCCCATTTCTATGCTCTAATTACAAAGAAGAACAGAATGGGTTGAGGTATTGCAAAAACTTGTTTTTTCAAAAGTTGAAGCAGAGTAGAAAACAGCCACAAACATATACATAAAACCCCTGTAATATTCGATATCTTAAGATCAGGGAGCAAAAAATGTATTCCTGTGCTTGTCTCGCTGATAATGACCACCAGTAACGGTCAAATTCAGATGAGCAGAGAGAAGCAAACCCCATGGAAGAAGCATTCAGTCCGTCTGTTATGGTCTCCAGGCCCTGCATCTCAGCACTTTGGGAAGTAGATGTTAAAATCAAAATATGCCTTTTCTTCAGATATCACAGATATTCCACACACCTCAAAAATAAAAGCTGTCAAATAGGTTTTAAAGCTGAAATGTATTGCAGGAGAAATTGAATTCCCCCGTGTTCTAACTGTATATATAATACAATACCTCCACTTGAAATGAATGTCATAACATTTGCTTTCAAGGAGGACAGCAAAGATCAAATACCAGAAGGTTCCAAAAATATCCAGCGGAATTTGGACTCCATAACAGGAGAAAATATGTCTGTTTTTGCAAGAGAAAAATGCTCTCCTTGATTTTCCTTTTTGTTTTTGTAAGTTAAGACTGCTGGAAGTCAACTTAAAACAGGTGCTGGATCTTTAGTTGGGAATGACAACAACCCTGAGAGTTAAGACCTCTCCTAACTTTTTAACTTATTGAGTTATTAGAAGCCCCAAAACAAAACAACAAATAAAACAACTGTTTATCTACAGAAAAGGATGATATTATTATCTGTATTTAGGTGTGTTCATATAATAAACGTGATAACAAGTCAGCTTATTCACACATTCGCTTAAACAGAGTTTCCAGAGGCAAATCAAAGGAAGCGGATCCAGGCAGGAGTTATGACATTCACACGTTAAATAATATTTAATGGTTCCTACCTAAGGACCGCCCTGTCTGTCAACTTTTTTTTTTTTTTTTCTAGCAGTTAGCGTGTGCAAACCATCTGGTTACAAATTTGCAGACACATAACTACCAAGAACTTGGTTGGTGCATAGGCTTTCAACCACCGAAAAAAACGCACATTAACCTTCCGTCTAACCGTTTTTTTACCCAGGTTGCGAGTGTCCAGCGAAGTTCGGCTGGGCTGGACCAGTCGGAACATGCCCCCCTGTTGGAAATCTACCTGAAATAGGCTCACCTTACCAAACGCTCGGGAGCCCATGCTGCTCATTCATTGTACTTTTCCACTATCGAAACAGCGGCACCCGCGGTTTAACATTAACAATAAATATGTTTAAAATAATAATAACAATACTAAAGAAAAACCTGGAGTTGACTCCTCCCTTGTAGCGGCGTCAAACATTTTGGCTAGGTAAGTTAGCGAGCTACATTGGTTGGCTAATGTATGATGACAGAGACCCTACAAGGCAGGAAAATGACACATGACAAACCTGCGTTTTACTCCTGTTGATAAACGTATCGGGACTTCCGCATTCACGCTTCTTTTTACCTTCATGCAAGCAGCGACGCCGTTTTTTTTTTTTTTTCCTTGAGTAGAAATGATGTTAACCTTAGCCAGCTAATTCAGAGACCGGGGGCTTGTCGCTTCATTACTACAATCATGCACTTCGTTGGTTTCCAGAGTAACCAAAAAAAGGGCGTGGCCACGTTACGAGTGAGACTCTGACGTCGAAGAAATACTGCTCCTTAGAATGCTTTGTAGATAATAGAAAAGCATCATAAAACGTGAATAAAAAGGGTACATATGCTAATAAATAAATAAAAAAAAGCCTCGCCAATGTTTCATTCATTATTTAAAAAGGAGTGTAAATTAAACTTTGTATGTACTTCACATATGGCTTAGTTAGGTTTTGAAAACGTGGACTTGTTCTAAACATACACGAAAAGTTAACACGACGGTTGTTTTTTTCCCCAAAAAATCTTTTGCTTTGAAAGGATCATTTACTTTGAAGACATGATTTTTTTATTTATTTTTTTATTTTAATGTAGCCTAGAAACATTTATGGCCCTAATCCCATTCTGTATACATTGATAAATAAACAACAAAAAGAGTAATTCATCTATTTACTTTATTTCCTGCTCATCGAAGTGACGACCTACAGAAAAAAAGGTATAAAAAGACATGCCTACACACATTTTTTGCTTGGTGGTTGCTGTGGAGTATTTAAATCCCCAAGGCCCCAGTTTCTCATAGAACCATTTTCAAATGGTTTCAAATTTGATTCAAATCAAATCAAAATAATGTTTTGCAATGCTCATTTAATCCCACATAATTAATCCATTCTATTCATTTCATTATGATGTTTATTTCATCTCATATCGTTATGGTTTGCAACAAGGCTGTGGAAGCTACGCAAGTGAGGGGTTGTTTTGCAAAAGCAACCCCCAAAATTTTGCAATTAAAAACATTTTGCTGTAACCAGAGCAAGAATTCATCTAAATTGTAGCTTTTTTGCAGCTCATTCATATTGGCTTTGATGACACTGCAGAGTTGCCCTCTGCTGGACACAGGTAGACACATAACCAAATGAAAACCAAAAATAAAAGAACAAAAAAAGGGACTTTTATTTTTACATGAAGATAAATAAAAAAGTAGTTGAATGTAAAAATATAACAAAAAAACTGTAATGGTCTAATCATTGTGTGCTGGATTTGAAAAGTCAGAATGAATGCAGTGGTCCCAAGGAAATGTCAAAATTACAATATTTACAAGAATCAATCAATCATATTTGAAAGTTATAGGGTTCACTAAATTTATTTTCAGATTTTTTTTAATCCAATGTAATCTAAAATCATCGATGACTGCTTTCTCTTGACAGTAAATGCATAAGGTTTTTCAGCTTTTCAAAAAAACAAAAAACACCATAATCAAATAAAAAGGAAGCAAAGAATGTAATGGTGTTGGTATGATACAGGTCTGGAAAATTCAGTTGACAACAAAACATTTTCCCCCTTGGTAATAAGAGACAGTTTAATGATGCTTCTAATTCTTAAGGAAATCTAAATTATTCTCATAGGAATTTTACGAAACCCGTTTTTCTAGCTGTTGCTGCTGTTGATCAGTATTTTGCCGAGTCCAGAAATAACTCTTATTGCCAAGCAAACAGTGAGAAGTTCCACGGAGTGCATCTCTTTCTCCAATTGTCTCTTTGCACTGCGCCGGTAATTTTCATCATCACCATCACATTATTAGTGTTGGCGCTGGCTATCCTTCCTGAGGCCTAAGAGCTATGCTGCATACTGACAATTTCACCACTGGTCTGCTCCGCCTTTACACGCTGGAAAAGATGTCTCACAGTGGCCTGGGGGAAAGCAATGGTGTTATGGAGCAACAGAGTAAATAAAAGAGTGATTTATGAACAAATCATAACCAAAGGGAAGAAAAGAAGAACAGAGGAAGAAAACAAACATATTTGAACAGGATATTACAAAAAAAGAGAAGGAATAAGGTCTTACCTGGAAATTATTTGTAATAAAGCAGTAAACAATAGGATCCATACAGCTGTTTAAACTGCTGAGAGTGACTGTTAAGTGCTATACAATCACATTATGCGGCATATCTGGGTAGAAGTAAACCCACACCTACAAAAACAAAAAAGTAAAGCCGTCAGAAACATTATGGAAAAAACAGCTATGCACTAAATCAGAAAGACTTACACTCAATCTGACTTAAAACAGTTCAAAGTTTGTTGTTCTGACTTCTTTAAATCTTGTAATTTTAAAAATGAAAAACATTAACGCAAGCTAAAAAACAAAGGGGAAAAACATGATGATGCAAAAAATAAAACACAAAATGTTGTGTTTTTAGGGAATACATTCATAAAATTTGACATATTCTCTTTTGATGGGTGGGTCTTATCTGTCTCATGAGTTAAATGCTAAATTGAAGTCTGAGTTTTCATTGTGGAGGTCACAGCTTTAATCATCACACAGCATCAATCAATTCAGACCTAATCCTCCACTGTTGTATAATTTTTCTGTCAACAGCTCAATGATGAATTATCGATCCAGGTTGTGGAGGGACTTTCCCCTTTATTTTTTATCACCAGCATACACTTTTTATAACATGAGGCCCTTCCTGTTAGTTCATAGTAGAACTTCTTCATAAATCCTTAATGCTACCTTGTTATTTCCCATGTCGTTTTACAAAACATTCTTGAAACATCAGGACAACTTTCAAGTTCTGCCTTGAATATCAAACTCCTTAGACTTCTACCTGCCCCTTAACGTTAGATGTGTGTTGATGGCATCGCATGTGTTTTTCACAATGTAACAGGTAATCTGAGCTTTTTAAATTATTTTAGTTTGTTCCTCTTGCTTTGATGACAAGTCTTTTAAAGGTAAATTTGAGCCAACACTAGGTCTGTTGGTGACCCCCTGGCTTGTCCAGTCCCCCTTCAGGTTTTCCTGACCTGTTGCCCCAAGAACTCTATTTAGTTTTAAAATCTTTTTATATTTTGTTAATTTTTCCCCTAGGTTTTAGTTTTACTACGCTAGATACTTGTGTCAAAAGCTTTTGTTTTGTTTTCACCTTTTTGTTTTTTGGTTCATTTCCCTCTAAAAGACTTTCCTTTTTTATTTTAATGAAATGATCATTTGTCCACGTCTTTGTTGGCTGCTCTTCTGCTCCTCTTTTTGGTCTTGTTCTATGTTTTCCACCTGCACCTCAATGAACACACAGATCTCTGAATAATTGGACACACTTGTCCTTTAAACGTTCTCCAGCTTTGATTAAGCTAGGTCCTACTTTTTGCTACATGAACGACTTTGGGTACACTAAAATTAGCAAATGATGCTTTCAATATGCACCATAGATTGCTAAGATAGAACAAATTGTCTTTCTACCTTTAGGCGTACAAACATGATGCCTTCCATTTATAGATTAATGATCATAAATCTTTTAATGCCTAGAGCAGCATTCTTTGATAATGTAATATGAGAAGTACTGTACCTAAAGCTTGTCCAATGAATATGAACTCTGCATTTGTTGGTGAAGGTCTGCCTCTAAATCTCTGCCCAACCAAAAAAAAATAGGTTTAATTTTCATATTTCCAAAAGACGTGGTGTTTTCTTACTAAAATTGCAAGAATTTGTAATGTAATGTGACGTTTTTCTAACAGATTTTTTTTTCTTACCTGTCTGACGTGGAAGGGTGTGAAGCAGATTGTGAAGATGACCAGCACAGTGGCCAGCAGTTGAACAGCTTTCTGTCTCCTTTCTCTGCAAAAAATAAAACTAAACAAACAAAACCACAGTGAATCTCTGTTGTAACTTTTTATGCTCATCCATTTTCTGCATCTAATTTTCTTCAAACCAATGCTATTCTGCTGCTATTCATAGCACTCATTTCTTCTGTTATACCTGCTTTGCTTCATCAGGCGCCAGTCAATAAGGGCCCACATAATGCGCAAAGTAAAGACCAAAATGATGATATAAGGTAAGAAGAACTCTGTGATGGTGAGAATGAGAAGCTTGGCAATGCAGCAGCCAGTGTTTTTTGAGAGCAGTCGATAAGGAGGGGTATGTGACCACTTTGGCAGACAGAAATGCACACACATTTGGCAACACTGGAGTTCCTCCAGTGTGGCGATGCTTCCACCTGCAAAGACGAAACAACAACAACAAGATCTAAAGTGGGGTCAGCAGGTAACAGTGGACACAACTGTGGACACGCCACTCACCTGCACAATGACGAGGTAACGGTCCACGCATATGCAGGTTAGAAACACGATGCTGCAGTACATGTTGACAAAGTAGCTGAAAATGTGCATGTAGGAGCAGGTGAGGCAAGCACCTCCACTGTAGTACAGCAGGATGCGGGTTGGGAGAGATAGGTTCACCATCAAGTCGGTCACGGCCAGGTTGATCGTGTAGATCACCTATGTGGTCTTTGGATTGGTGCGGAAACAAAAAACGTACAGTGCAACAGTGTTGAGGACCATGCCCACCTGGGAAGCAGAGGGAGATGTTGAAACAGCTGTGAAAGAAGAAATATGTGAGACAAAAAAAAAAATCACCTACTAGAAAAATTAGACAGTTTATGACTATCAATGTGACCCAGAGGCCATAAAAGTCATTGTAGAGTCCTTCATCTAAATGTGCAAGTCTTTGAAGATATGCTTCCATGTTGCTTCTGTTAGCTGCGCTTGTTGGAACAGGCAGGGTGGGACCGGAAGCGTTGATGAAGGTCCATGCTTCACTGCTGCTGTGGTTGATCATCATGCTGATGTGTCTGCAGTGATGATCAACGTTTATGATCCAATCTGACAGGATGACATCGATGACAGCTCTTTGTAGTTGAAAGAAAAAGTATCACACAATGCTTACCCCACCAACACACCCAGAAAAAAAGAGGCTGGAACATACAATTTGTATTTCACTTTGAAAGAGCTCTTGTTATTTACACACATTTTACAAAACAAAAGTTTCTTTCATTGGAATTTTCATTTTAATGAAACTGCAATCAAATGCGACCTTGTAGCTTTAAATACAGTTAATAAGGCAAATCTCTAAACGTGAACATTTCTCTTCAGTTCTTTTTTTACTTTTTCTGAATGGTTCTAACCACAAAAAAAGCTGCTTCAGCCATAATTTGAGCTTCATACCAACCTGTATTTGTATTTCTCAATTGCTAGGTTTGTATATGGACATATACACACATAGATCCCAAAGTAAAAAAAAAAAGATTAACATTGGACCAAAAAGCCACAACAAAAACCGGATAGACTATGGCTTCACAGCTTCTATATTACACCGATCCCTTTCTTATGCTACAATAGTTATATTGAGCTGGTATGAGACAGCCCTGTTGTCAAAAACTGAACTGTGTGTTTGTTTACCTCTTACAAGGGTGGCCAGTTCTTCTCATAGCGAGTATAAACAGTGAGATTCTACTCTGTTTGTGTGGGAACAGGATATTTACAGCTCCAACTTTTGTTTCACATGATTTTATTGAGGAAGGCAATTTGAACAGACACGGCAGACACTATCCACTAAACATCTCTGCCATGAAATAAGCATGGAAATGTGTTAACATCATATTTAAACCATTAGAAAGGTGATAGTTTTTTATTGCACTGTTTAATGCCATGATGTATTGCAGGGAAGAACTTAAATCCTGCGTATACAAGATTTTAACAAGTAAATTACTTCAGTTATTCTAAGAGATGAAATTAAAAGTAATTTATCAAGTGTGGATATAAGACAGTAGAGGGCAGTCAGTGACTACATAATGTAAAATACATCATTGTTTCATGTTTTTTTAAAGAAAATATAAAAAACAAACCCAAAAAGGATTTTACATGTTTGAAAATGTTCAGAATAAAATATGTTTTATGGAGGAGATGCTCACTGACACGATCAAAGCTTTGATTTTCCGCTGACATTTTAAATTGACGTTTGAACAGTTTTTATTGCGTCTTAAAGTTAGCCAACCCAAGCCTATCTGGAGGGCAGCATGTCATGCATTATTCTATGAAAAATGCAGTTTAATTACTTATATGCACTTCATCTGGAAAGTTTAAGATACTCTGCCTCTTGTCTTGTATTCCCTCAATGGTAATAACTCATAAAGCAGTAAAAAATATAATCTAAATGATGAAAAACGCAGTCTGCTCTGGCTAATGAGAATCATCCGCTCAGCTGAGGGTGAGACATGAATAATGGGATTCATCTTCAGGAACAAAAGCAGTCCGGCCACACAACATTTAGACCAATGAGGAAAATGAATGGGTGTTTTCATAGTGACATCCCCTGATATTAGTCAGCTTACTGGAGCCAGCTCATCATCATTAACATGGCTAACAAGCGTCGCCCTGGGAAATTGCATATTTTTTTGTCAAGATGAAATGGCAAAATAAAAATAATATTTCAGTGCTTTTTCAGTGATTGCTGGCTGAGCTGTGGGAAAGAGAATGCTGAGCCCAAACACATCCTGTCCTAACTTATGTCTGCAGCTCCAGCCTGTGCCAAGTCAACATCTCCTGGACGGACTAAGACAGATTCATTTGTGGTCATTGGAGACTTTTTTTAAAACAATTCCAGACTATTTTTAGCATTGTCATTATATCTAAGACATATTTTAGGGTGGAAAGGTCACCTCAGTAATTGAAAATGACAAAGAAGAATTCTAACTATATTAAGATTAATTTACACATTAAAAAGTGTTTTTTACAAGGCTGTAAAACTGAATATAATCCGAAACAACATAGAAAAAACATTCTAAAATTGAATCATTAAAGTTGACGTACATCTTGTTTGTTTTAAACCTGTGCCCAGAATAATTGAAGCAAGTAAAGAGAGTACAGAGTCCCACACACTACAGAAGATCCAGATAACTTCTAAGGAGCTCCCTGCCCTTTATGACACAAATATGTGGCAGCCTAGAAAGGAAGGGGTTAATTTCTGCAGCACTGAGGGTTCCCAGGAACAAAGTGGCCTCAAGAAGAGTTTGTACAAGTACGTGAGTGAACAAATAGAATTTCAATCAAGGGACTGATAGACCTTTGTTTGCATGAAGCAGTCTGCAGAGAGGAGTGACGATCATTCCATTAGATGTCTGGAATTTGAAAGGGGTTTTGGAGTACTTTTAGATTGCAATAGACATTTAAAAAATCAAAGATCATAAATATGGAGACTGATGCAGTCATGAGTTAGAGTTACTTAAGGCAGGCTTTTAAACCTTGCAGCAAGTTTTACCTGTGTTTACTTTATTTATTTGTTCACATAATCAACAGCATTGAACACACCAGCCGAAAGATTTAGCTAATGCTCATTTGCATTTTTGGCTGTTATCGGAGGACATAAGATTCATTTTGATGGTCACATCGAGTTGAAAATGGCACTAAGAAGGGTGCACTTTTTGCAAAAGCTCCTCACAAATCAGTTCCATGTGTTGAGAGTTGTAAAAATACAGTAGTACAAGCAAGAGATGATTGCAGATTATATTTTAGTGTATATATGTCAATAAACAGGTGCTTCTTATTGAATGCAACAGTGTTTCTGCAGGAAGAAATGGATGAACTGCCAGCTGCAAATTTTGTTAAAGCTCAGTGAAGTGCTAAATTAATAAAATACTTTCACACCTTGAAAGTGAGAAAGTATACATTTTTCTATAAATAATTTTTCAAATATTGCATGTCTTTAATGAAGGGAAATGCTGCACACTGTAAAGTCGCCTGTAAATTTTATAATCTGATATGAGGCGAACCAACTCCGATCTAATCTAATACATCACTGCTTCTGTTCGACTGTTGCTCTTCTTCCTCAGCATCAAAGAGAGCAGTGATGCAATAACTGTAAAGTGATGCTGAGAGGAGTGCAGTAGGCCTGGAGGCAGATCACAAATAACATTGTCTAAATAAATTCCAGCAGTGTGGGAGTCCATGTGTGTGTTGTGAGATGGAAACATTATGAAAGGAGAGGAATGGTGGGGCAGTGGTACGCAGATCCCACTCAGTACATCATCAGATTAGAGGTTTACAGAGGAGCCCTGAGGGCAAACAAAACCTTATGTTGCTGCTTTGACTCTAATTTTAGGTGTTCTACGTCTGGTCAGGTCTTCTTATGTCCGAAAACTGAATTTAGTAAACTTTTGAGTCAAAATATTGATGTTTCTGTTAAAATAAAGAGCAAAAATGATGCAGTTCTTCCTGTAATACCACATCCTTCTTCTAGAATGAGGATTTTTTACAAATAAATTATGAAAATGTAAGAAATTTAAACAAACAACTTACCTGTTGAGCAGAAGGAAATTGAAACCATGACACATAAGATCTGTTGTTAGTCCTCATTTTACCTGAAAATCTTCATCAAAGCTTGAAAATATCTATTTCTTCAATTGTCAGTACACTTTTTGTATTAAGTACTTTAGGTTCCACTGTTATTCTTTCAACTTTTTTAGATTGCTTTAGTTCTTCTCTCCCCCACTAATTTACCATTAATGTTGGTATGCTACAATAATAAACATTCTTTGACAAATTTGAGCATCCCAAGAAAATGCCATTCCTTCTGGAGTCATACTTCTCTCTATAAAACTACTGTATCCACAGATTCTTCTGCCTTCATGCGTTGTCTCATTGTTTCATTGTCATCTTCGTATTTTTTCCCTCTTTTTCCATAATTTAGCATCAGTTTGGTCTCCTCAGCCAGTGACTCTGCTTCCCACTCCTCCCATTCTGAAGTCAGCCAGCAGTTTCACAGAGGAAGCCCCAACACGTGTTTACATCATGCAAGGACAGTCACATGTGTTCCCATTCACACCCATGCTCTCACTGACCTGTTTTATTTAGTTATTTAGGTCATAAGGTATAGTGGAGTGAAGTCAAAACCATTAAGACATTATTTACTCTGAACTTTTAAAACTGTATAGGCGTTGATAGTTTTTTTAAAGGATTTGCATAAATAATTTAAATAAAATGGTAAAAATGTGGTGCATCTTAAAACAAGACATTCTGGCAAATGAGTGGTTGCTTTATTTTTGATTTTATTACACCATACAGGAACAGTATGTCTGCTTTCTCAAGTGGCACAGATTTGTTTAACTTCACTCTGAATTTGACATTTGGAACAAACAATGTGTGAAGACAGGAAAAAAAAAACAAGTCTTTGATTTTTTTTTTCCAACAGGTTAAAGAATATTCTTCATATTATCACTGACAACACGGGGTTGTGCAGGCAAAATGATACTCTAATAGTATATAAAAAATACCCAGTTTTGTTCTGTGATGGATTTGAAAACATGCCCTGGATGTTCTCATCTCTTCTCCCTGGCATCTCTAAACAGGATGAAGAACAAGAAAAAAAAAAACTGATGGATGAATCAGTTTGTGATGAAACCTGATGCAAAAACCATGTCTAGATTCTTTCAGTGAAATTGTAAAAAAAAAAATACACTCCCAAAGTGGAATGACTGGAGCTTTTCATCTGTCAAACTTCAAAACACATCAAGCCCAACAAGTCATCTGACACTCTTTTCATCATGATCTGTTTCTTCTCAAAGTGGCAAAAAATTCTTCTTGTCAACTTTATTTGGGTGTTAGCTTCTGTGTTGTATGAAAACTCCAATGGCAGATTTAAGAGAATAGATCAAGACAGGCATGTTTGTAGTTTGGGGGATTTATTATTATTATTATTATTACTTATGGTCCAGTGACAAACTGGCACTCTGTTCAGATTGTACCCTAACTTCCCCTAAATAGTGGCTGGGATAGGTTCCAGCATCCCCGGGATCCCAAAAAGAATTAGGGAGATGGATGGATGGATGGATGGATGGATGAACACTTGTGTTGAGAAGGAAAAAATATTGAAACGGAAAAAAGACAGGAAGTGTTTGCATGGTATTTTTTAACTGAGGATGATTAATTCGTGTCTGCTTCAAACATAACTTCAACACTAGTTTTTGTGTGTTTCAAACTCGATTAGATGAATAAAAAGTACACCCACGCCTGACTGGAAGATGGATTCACATGGATGGCTCAGTAGGTCTCTGCAGCGAGTCCCTGAACCCATTCTCTATCCATCTTGTAGAATTAGACACATTTTTCCTCTTCTGGTTTCCTGTCTGGAGAATCCTCTTTAATCACAAACCTTTCTTAGAAAATTCCGGAAATCACTGATGTCAGGAGATCCATGGATCTACCTGTTTCTGAAGGAGAGTGCAAAGAGGAGGAACAGAGGGGGAATGGAGGGGGATATAGAGACAAACATGGAGAGTTAATATATCTGCCTGGATGTGACCAGGTGAAATAATACGCTGTCCCGGTACAAGCAGAAAATCTAAAAAGATGCTCTTCTAACACTGCTAATTGGTTTGAAATCCTTCAAATTTGTTTTTTTTCAGATTCACTGTTATACAGGAATTTTGAAAAGTACCAATAATTTTTCTTTGTTTGGAACTTCAGTCGAGTGCCAACATTAGGTTGTTCAGTGAATAAATAAAGATTTGAATTTGTATTTACATTTCATTAAAGTTTCTTATTAATCTGTTGTGCATGTAGTTATCTTCCTTTGAGTACTGGGAATTGGCAGTGAGTACTGCCTGTACTAGTTTGTTTTTGATGAACCACTTACTTCTTATCTCAAACAGGAAGTTCATAAATGGATGCTACAATGTTAACACACAACCTAAGGAAGATTTCATGTTTAACTAGTGTGTTTTTCTTTCCTTTCCATATATAATGTGCCTTGTTTGTGTTTGCTTCTAGCATGAACAGACATTTTGGACCCTTGAATCCAAAGCAACCTTTGACTGAGGGCATTACAAGCAAAAAAGTGACTGAGCGACCATCTCGGGCATGTCAAAAGTCTTTAAAATGTCATAGGAATTTTAAAAAAGTAAAGGCAGAAAAGAATAGGGTTTTTGTCAATTTTCTTGCAAGTAAGATGCAGAACTAGATCAGCTTGCGGCAGTTTTTCTTTGTTGTTTTTTTTTCTTTTTATTGGGAGTTTTGCAGCTGAATTTGAAAGCTCATTCTACCTTTGTAGAACTTGGGATGAAGGAACCATCAGTTACCACTACCCAAAGAGCAGTGAAGGAGAAGGTAGCAAGCTTCAGATTCAGGCAGATACTGCTCAGACCATTAGTCTTTTGTGAAGACAACACATTTGCTAAATGCCAGATTAAGGCATTTGTAAATTGATTTTGGTTATGAGAACTCATTACAGTTAGAGACTTTGATTAAAATGAGGAGTGCACATAAGCTAACTCACATGGTTTTTGACTGGTTCTGTCTTTGTGCAAACCAGTTATCCTGGGGTCTGGTCTCAATGGTTCTTGATTTAAAGATGCTGGATAGTGAAGTTTTTGCTGGTCTGGTCACACATGATCTGTGGTTATGAAATTGGTTGGATAGTTTATCAAATTCAAAAAATAACCTTGGAGATGGCCAATGGAAGAGGAACAACAGTTCTGGTGAAAGTTCCTTTTTTTTTCTCTTTGTAGCTGCAATGGTGCAGTCAAATCATTGCCATGATTTGCAGCACCTGTCTTCTTCTTTCTCTTTCGGCTTTTCCCATCAGGGGTCGCCACAGCGAATCATCCTTTTCCACCTCACTCTATCATGAACATCATCTACCCTAACATTAGCCAACTTCATGTCCTCTGTTAAGACATCCATATATCTCCTCTTTGGCCGTCCTCTTGCCCTCCTGCCAGGCAGCTCCATCTCCAACATCCTTCTACCAATATATCCACTATCCCTCCTCTGAACATGTCCAAACCATCTCAGTCTGGCTTCTCTGACTTTGTCGCTAACACAGGCAACATGAGCCGTCCCTCTGATGTACTCGTTCCTTATCCTGTCTAACCTGGTCACTCCTAAGGAGAACCTCAACATCTTCATCTCCGCTACCTCCATATCAGCCTCTTGTCTCTGTCTCATTGCTACCGTCTCTAACCCATAGAGCAGAGCTGGTCTCACCACTGTCTTGTACACCTTTCCTTTGAGTCTTGCTGGCACTCTTCTGTCACACAACACTCCTGACACTTTCCTCCACCCGCTCCAACCTGCCTGCACTCGCCTCTTCACCTCTTTTCCACACTCCCCATCACACTGAACTGTTGACCCCAAGTACTTAAACTCCTGCACCTTCTTCACCTCAGCCCCCTGTAACCTAACGCTTCTACCTTGATCCTTCTCGTTCAGACACATGTATTCTGTCTTACTACGACTGACCTTCATGCCTCTTCTTTCCAGAGCAAACCTCCACCTCTCTAGCTGTTCCTCCACCTGCTCTCTACTCTCACTGCAAATTACAATGTCATCCGCAAACATCATTGTCCAGGGAGATTCCTGTCTTACCTCGTCTGTCAGCCTGTCCATCAGCATAGCAAACAAAAAGGGACTCAAAGCTGATCCTTGGTGTAGTCCCACCTCCACCTTGAACTCCTCTGTCTGACCTACAGCACATCTCACCACCGTCATACTTCTCTCATACATGTCCTGAACTACTCTGACATACTTCTCTGCCACTCCAGACGACCTCATACAGTACCACAGCTCCTCCCTCGGCACCCTGTCATACGCCTTCTCTAAATCTACGAACACACAATGCAGCTCCTTCTGACCTTCTCTGTACTTTTCCATCAACATTCTCAAAGCAAAAATGGCATCAGTGGTGCTCTTACGGGGCATGAAACCATACTGCTGCTCACAGATCTCCACCTTCTTCCTAAGCCTGGCTTCCACTACTCTTTCCCACAGCTTCATTGTGTGGCTCATCAACTTTATTCCTCTATAGTTGCTGCAGTTCTGCGTGTCACCCTTGTTCTTAAAGATCGGAACCAGAACGCTTCTCCTCCATTCCTCAGGCATCTTCTCACTCTCTAAAATCCTATTGAACAACCTCGTTAGAAATTCCACTGCTGTCTCTCCTAAGCACTTCCATACCTCCACAGGTAGGTCATCAGGACCAACGGCCTTTCCGCTCTTCATCCTTTTCAGAGCCTTCCTAACCTCATCCTTTCCAATCTCTGCTACTTCCTGCTCCACAACAACCACATCTTCCTCCCTTCTTTCCCTGTCATTTTCCACGTTCATCAGCTCCTCAAAATACTCCTTCCATCTTTTCTGTACACTCTCCTGGGTTGTTAGCACCTTTCCATCTCTGTCCTTAATCACCCTTATCTGTTGCACGTCCTTCCCATCTCTGTCTCTCTGTCTGGCTAGTCTGTACAAGTCCTTCTCTCCTTCCTTTGTGTCTAACCTGTCATATAGCTCATCGTAAGCTTTCTGTTTGGCCTTTGCCACCTCTCTTTTCACTCTACGCTGCGCTTCCTTGTACTCCTGTCTACCTTCCTCAGTCCTTTCTACATCCCACTTCCTTTTAGCCAACCTCTTCCTCTGGACGCAGTCCTGTACTTCCTCATTCCACCACCAAGTCTCTTTACCGTCTTTCCTCTTTCCAGATGACACACCTAGCACCTTCCTACCTGTTTCCCTGATAATCTCTGCTGTAGTTTCCCAGTCATCTGGAAGCTCATCCTGACCACCCAGGACCTGTCTCAACTTCTGCCTAAATTCCTCACAAGTTTCTTCATTCTGTAGCTTCCACCACTTGGTCTTCTTTTCTGTTTTCCCTCTCTTCTTCTTCCTGACCTCCAGAGTCATCTTACACACCACCATGCGGTGCTGTCTGGCTACACTCTCTCCTACCACCACTTTGCAGTCACTAACCTCTCTCAAATGGCCTCGTCTACATAGGATGTAGTCCACCTGAGTACTCCTACCTCCACTTCTGTATGTCACTCTAAGTTCCTCTCTCTTCTGGAAGTAAGTGTTGACTACAGCCATTTCCATCCTCTTCGCAAAGTCCACCACCATCTGTCCCTCCAGATTCCTTTCCTTCACACCAAACCTGCCCATCACCTCCTCATCACCTCTGTTGCCCTCACCAACATGCCCATTAAAGTCTGCTCCAATAACAACTCTCTCTCCTCTGGGGATACTCTCTATGACCTCATCCAACTCACTCCAGAATCTCTCCTTCACTTCTAACTCACAGCCAACCTGTGGCGCATACCCACTGACTACATTCACCATCACCCCTTCAATTTCTAACTTTAGGCTCATCATCCTGTCTGAGACTCTTTTCACCTCTAGAACACTGTTTACAAACTCCCCCTTCAGAATCACTCCTACCCCGTTTCTCTTCCTATCAACACCATGATAGAACAGTTTGTATCCTCCTCCAATACTACGTGCCTTGCTGCCCTTCCACCTTGTCTCCTGCACACACAGTACATCTACCTTCCTTCTCTCCATCATGTCTGCCAGCTCTCTGCCTTTCCCTGTCATTGTGCCAACGTTAAGAGTCCCTATTCTCAAACCTATGTTCCTGCCTTTTCCCTTCTCTCTCTGGCCACGGACCCTTCTGCCTCCCCTCTTTCTTCGACCAACAGTAGTCAAATTTCCACCGACACCCTGTAGGTTAACAGCATCGGTGGCGGTCGTTGTTAACCCGGGCCTCGACCGATCCGGTATGTCTAAAGTGTTGTGGATGATTCGCATGGTTATTTTGGCAATTTTTACGCCGGATGCCCTTCCTGACGCAACCCTCTCTATTTATCCGGGCTTGGGACCGGCACAGAGGCAACTGGCTTGCAACCCCTGTGGCTAGATTGCAACCCCTGTGGCTAGATTGCAACCCCTGTGGCTAGATTGCAACCCCTGTGGCTAGATTGCAACCCCTGTGGCTAGAGTAATTTATGCACCTGTGTGGTGCATAAATTACTCCACAAAGCAGACATACATACTCCCTAACACGGCAGGTTGTAACAGACAGTGTTTGTCAGAAAAAAGCCTTTTGTGTCCATGAAATATGTTCTAGATGTTTCAGATCAGCTCACAAGCATTCAATTCAATTCATTTTTTTTTACATAGCCCAAAATCACAACAGCTTTGTACCGGTAATTGTGAAGTAAACATAAAATTATAAGGATCATGATACATAGAATTCAACAGGAAAATACTAAACTGAACTAACCAAACAGACTAAACTAAGCTGGGCATCCCTGCCCTATAGATGTCTTCCTTATTAAACCATGAGCATACAGTACATACACCAGGTGTATTTACCTCTGATTTTGCATGCTGAAAATGAAGCCAGAAAGGGGACGGGCACAAAGACCAGATTTTGCTCAGCCACATGCACACAAATATCATGATTGTGATTAAAATCAATATAAAATTTTAACATTGGAGTTTATGGGACGTTGCTCCCTTTTGCAACCTGCCTCTAGTGGTGATTTGAAGAACTACAACATTTGATACTTCCACACTTTTGCTAAATTTGGGAGAATATTTGAGAGTTGGTCCACATTAGCTTTTTTAGTTTTAAAGCAATCAAGACACTTAAAAGAATAAACTAATTAGGATTTAGACTTCAGACTTGACATGGACATGGTAAAAGTGACTGGTTAATTTAAAAAAAACAATTTTCTAAGAAAGATTTGAACATTTAGCTTCATGTTGTGCCATGTAAATGTTGAAAACATTTATTAACCCTATGGGAAAATTTTAAATGGATAAGTATATTACTTTTGCAGAGGCTGCCATTTTTTTTAACCAACCAACTCGAAGACATTTTTAGATGACTGGGGTAGTTTCGGACTGCTTGCGCACCTTTCTCACAAGAGACACACAAGAATAATGCACCCAGCCATTAAATGACAAAAATATTAAAATATCTGTGTGATCAAAAAATACATTTTTGTATCAGAAGTAAGACTGACCTACTTTACTGAGGTGATTTTTCACTTCTCAAAACATTTCTCCAGTGCACTCTAATCCTCAATCATGATTGTTTAAAAAATGTCACACAATCGTTCATGATTTTAGTATAGCTAATTGTTGAATTTGCTGTCTCTCTGAAAAATTGAAGGTTCACCGCAATGTCGGCAGACCGGACAAATCTGCACATGCACTGAAATGTGACCAGATAACCCAGAAGCTAAACCGTAAAAGTGTTCATCACCGCTTTAATGTTGAGCCTGCAGGAAGTTTAATCATAACCAAAATCACTAAATGATGTCATGAGTCATTTCATTTTGTGGACTTTTTGTGATAAAAAAGCAGTCGTGCAGCAGCAATGTTCTGTGAGGGCACAACAGATGTGATTTGTTTTAACTGATTTGCAACTTAATTACTTTAAAGAAAATATCTATTAAGAAATAAACTGCAGGACACATTTAAATGTGTTGTAACAAATCGAAAGGAAACTGAGAGAATTAAGATTATTTAGATAAAAGGAAACTAAACAACAAGACTGCCTGGAGGAGTTACAGTGCGACTCTTTCAGAGCTTTGGATGACGAGCTACAGGCAGCTGTTAGGGTTCTACTGCAGCACTGATAATGTGTTAACGGATGAGACTTTCATACTTTTGGAGCCATAAATGTGAAAACAGAAGTTTAATAGTTATACCATTCAAGACTGTTTTGTGTTGCTACTGTGTCGACCTTTTCATTGATCTGACCTGAGGCAGCGTCACAGCCACTGCGTACATTTTGCGCACATTGCATGGTTTAACCCTTGTGCTATCTTAGATGACCCCACCATTACATTGACGTGTTATTCCTACCATGACAAAGGTGGAAAGATTTCATGTAATCCATGGACAATAGTTGTTGTTTCTCTTTCAGCTTTTCCCAGCAGGGGTTGCCACAGCGAACGAGTCGCATGGTAAACTTGGCAATGTTTTACGCCGGATGCCCTTCCTGACGCAACCCTCTCAAAGCAACCGGGCTTGGGACCAGCACAGAAGTAGAGAAGGGAACAGGGAGCAGCCCGGAGTCGAACCCTGGTTTCACGGACGGAAGGCGCCGCAAACCAGCATGAGCTAAACCGGCTCCAATCCATGGACAATAGTGAGGATCACAAATCATTGAAGAAAAAACTTTCAGAGCACTGTCTAGTGGGTCTACATGACCCAACTCCTAATGTTAAAGTGCCTAGGATAGTGCAAGGGTTACAAACTGGTCAGATGTGAATATGCGTGGAAAAAATGAGAATAGCTGAGGTCTTTACATGAAATTTTCACAGATGTGTCACGAATGAACCACATTAAAAACACAGAAGAGGTACGAATAAACCACGCAAAGAACACATACATCTATGTAGAACATGAACCGTGTGTGATTATTACACTCAGCACGTGCAATTCATCCGTGATTCTATTATGTAATTTTAACGTGATATGTGCGCCATATACGTCAAATAAAAGTTAACCATAGATTTAGTTTGTTCAAATGACCAGGTCTTCACAAAACACATTCGGTCTCTAAAGCCTGTGTATTGCTGTGTTCTGAGTATGTGAAAGTATTCTGACTGGGTGACTCTGATCTACAAAACTCTTCTTGGCCTTGTTCCAACTTATTTGTTCTCTTCTCCACAGATCAAGAAGTCATTATGTTTGTTGTTCAAGTGAAATTTATCACTTGCTTCCATGTTTGGACCAATTTGGGGAAACAAGGTTTTAGTTCTGCTGCCTCTTCTGCCTGGAACACTCTACACACCGAGATGAAATGGTCTCATTTTATCCATAACATTGTACCATCTTATACAGAAAATATTTCTAATCTGTGTACGGATTAGTGTAATTTGTCACTAATTTGGTTCTCAACTATTTAAGTCTTATTTTACTTATAAAATTGTCTACTTCTTCATTTTCTTTGATAGTTTTACTTTAACATTTCTATTTCTTTTTCCTTTTTGTGTGGTTGTTGTAATGTTTTCAAGATGTGTTGGTCAGGTTGCCCTTTGCGAAAGATCTCAAAAGGTTTTTTTATCAGGGTAAATAAAGGTTAAAAACGTCTAATGCAAAATTGCTTTTTGCAAAACTTTAAATCAGTATTAGATAAACTCTTAATAAAAACAATTTCCTTTGGCATTGTAACTGTCAGAAGTGGAATAGTTGAGAGGAAGAAAAGCACTTTTGCTTTTTGTTATTAGTCAGTGTATTGTATTATTCTTAATACATTAAATTGTTGAAGGTGGAATACTCTTTACATCTGGATTCCATTTTTTCTTATTAGATTTGAATAAAAAATTCATTAACAAAATCAGACAAAAAAATAAAACAAGTAAATTCATTTTGTTTCTCAAATAAAATTCTTTACTTGGTTTTTTACACTTGCATACAGTATGTTAAATACACCAAAAGACACTATTGTTATGGCACTTGAGGTAAAAATACTATCAATTTCACAAGTCAAAATACAGTATTGCTGGCCCCAAAGACAGTAATCCAAAAATGATCAACAAAACACAGTCCTATAGGTATACATTCATTTCTTATTCCCTTTTAATGTAAAACACAGAGTACAGACACTTTGGCTCCCAAACTCAAGAAGAAACGGAAAAAATAAAAAAATAAAAAAAATTCCAGCTACTATGATTATACCGTCTGTGCATAGAAAATCTCAGGTGTACAGCAAGTTTTTAGACATTAATTTTCCTGCAGTCCTGAGCTTTTCAGCTCAGACTGACCATCATAGACTCTAATTGGAAAGTTACCTGAGTTTAAAGCTGCATTCCGCTTCATTTCCCTCACATTCCTGTCCAGCAGTGTGTCAGGATGTTGCTGCCTCATCATTTTGCTGCTTTTTCTTTAATAAGCAATAGTTTAAATTCCTCACAGGAAGTCACCATTTTTAAGGCATTTAATGAAAAACAGAAACCTAGCAATATTAATTTACTTTAGTACCACATGGTAAACACTGAATGGTTTGTCTCATTTTTAAAAGATGAGAGGGAAGAAGTAAGAATCATTGTAAACTAATGCTTTTCTGTGTGTTAGGTTTGTTAAGAGGGACGGCTCGTTTCGTGGAGGAAGTTGTGTCACACGTCCTCCTGTTTATAGTGCATCACGTAGTAATCATGGACATACATCAACACAGCGAACGGCTGACCGATGATGATTGAAATCCACACTGCTGCGTTGCCATAGTTACCACGAAGGAAGCGACCGACAAACCAGGCTAGTGGAAGCTGCAGAGGGAACAGGAAAAAACAGACTTTTGATGCATAATTGATTTCTGTGGTTCGAGTTCTGAAGTTGATGTATGGGGTCAAATCAGGATAATCATAAAGTGAATGAAAAACGGCGTAGTAAGACGTTTTTTATTACAAAAAATTGCAAATTTGAAAAAAGTTTTATCCCTTTCACAACAAAGCTGTTGTCACAGACAGAAAGTACCAAGATTTTTGTACTACTGTCACAACTTGTTTATGCAATTGATGATGTAAATCCAACAAATTCTAACGCAGAGAAAAAGTTTTATAGCTGAAAAGCTGCTTTTCGCGGCTTACATCCATTGGAATTGTGCTAACTGCGCACACAGTCGATGATATTTGGAAGGTCAAAGATTGTGGTATTTGTCGCTGGCGACAGCTCCTGAAAAAGGGTTAAACTCTGAAGTTCAGAAAAACTTGATAAAAATATAAAAATATGAAAATGTAAAGAAACACAGAAAGTTTGAATAATAAAAAAACATAAATTCCAAACTCTTTTCAAATGAAATAAAGTGTATTTGTAACAGCTGCTGTTTTGTATTTTCAACTTTTGTTTTCTTGTCTCTCTCACTCTTTGCTTTCAGTTTCAATTCAGACTTTTTGCTTAAGCTGCCGAGCCTGGGGCTTTGTGTTGGTTAACGGGACACATTGACATTGGGTGACAGAAGTTATGGTGACGCCATTTCCGCTTCAGAACAGCATGTGTTGATGGCGCCGCCAGTGTCAGCCACCCTCTAATGTGGCGTACAGTAGGGACAATGCTCTCCCAAAGTTTGGTACATCAGAGGAGAGATGTACCAACGGCTATAAGGCCCTAATAAATCTTTTTTTAACCCCAGTTAAACTGTCAAGTAGTTTTTGCCCAGTTTTTTATTTTTTTGGTCCTTTTTTACCTAACATTTTCCTCTTTCATGAGTTCATTCCTCCTGTTTGTGAGCATTCACTTCTTTTTAACTGTACTTTTATCATTAGTTTATAAATTCCTCATACTTTGCTCTCATCATTATCAACCCCTGACCTTTACTTCTGAGTCATTTCATTATATGTACATCTGTCCTTTTAATTGCAGCAGCTTCCTAACTTGTGTTTTGATGTTGCCCTTAATCAAAGCAGTCAGAAAAGTTGGGTCTCACCTGTGCCATCATGCCGGTGAAAGCCCAAAGTCGGAACATCCTGAGAGGAACGCTCACCAAGTACTAAAGCAGAGACAGAGGAGGAATCAAAATGTCAGTCAGGTTCTGAATATACACCATATTGTTTCCTGTCTGGCATAAATGCTTTGAACCTGTTCTACCTGCTGATCTTACCTCGTGGAAAAAGGCAGACAAGAAGAAGACAGCTGATTGGCTTGCTATTTTACTGAATCCTTTCCTCAGCAGTGGCTTGTAAAAGTGTCTGAAACACAAATGAGGGAGTTTTATGAAAATTCACACGAACTGTCCCTATTTTTTGTCTAATTATATTGGTAGAAAAATGACTTTAAACATTTAAGTGAATCTTGTTGACACTAAAATCTGTCAGTTGGGAGTTCTTCTACTTTTATTTCAACATAAAATTATAAAAAATATTTGGAAAAAAAAAATCCTTGCATTCATGTTGCTTTATTTGTTTCATTTCCTCCTCCTGCTGTGGGCCTCACTGCAGATGGTGTTTTCACTATCACTTAAAACCAAAGCATGATGAATCAATTTCCTAAATACATCAGTGTGCCTCATTAAGTTTGTCTCCCAGCATCAATTCTGTTGCAGCTCTCGAGTGTTCAGGCGTTCATTTCCCCCCAAAGTGCTTTAGTGTGTGGACGGTTTACCGCAGACACCACTTGTGCACGGGGATGTTCCAGTTCTGCCAGAAATATGTCACCGACTCGGAATTCCTGAAAACAGCATCCGCAACTTTTAACAGACTTAAAAGGTTGTTTTTTTTCCACTGCAGGTTCATCAATAATAAGACAAAGGGAAATATTAAGAAAAGCAAAAGTAGAAAGCAAAATAAAAAGATTCAGAGAAAAAATATTGCATTAATACAGACAATGCACAAAGTTCTACATTCAGAAAATGCACACACAGCAGATTAAAAAAACCTCTTTTTTAAAATACATGACTAAAATACTTTTTAAAGTCTCTTTTCTTTTAAGTGTGATAAGAGGGCAAATAGGCTGCGCGGTATTTTGGGACTCGCTCCATAAAATCCCCTAACATCTCCGTGTTCGTACAAACTTACCACCAGTCCTTGTAAAACTGTCTGTCCCCAAAGCGCAGCAGCTCCGCCGTAAAATTCATGGACGAGTGGAAGAACCAATAGAAAAACATCAACCACAAAAGGTGATTGGGAACCTAACGACAGAAAACAAAAAGACAATCAAACACACAAATCTCCCCCTTTGAATATTTTCATTTTTTTTGCGACCAATCTCTAGAAAATTAAATAACTTTTGTTTTAAAAATTTCACTTGTTTTCTCACATTAATATTTAATGTATTGAGATTATAATGTGAATATTTATGTATTTACTATAAATTCACAAAGCACTGAACTTTTGACAAATGTATACCCGAACAGAATTATTCTGTTGGTAAATTGGCAGCTAAAGTTTAACTGTTGACTATTAACCTGGTTAGTAATAACGGATACCTTTTTAACTACTTGTTTGCTTTTATTAAACAACTACTTTGCG